>NC_133526.1:4101326-5421768 GCF_048544455.1 Silene latifolia | reverse complement strand
AAATAACATTGTGTGGAGAATTACATTGAATGATAGTTACTTCACATCTACAAAAAGCGCAACTAGTTTAGTGAGCTATTTTGCGTTATTTCATGCCTAATCCAGAATCAAAGAATGAGTCTTTGTCTCCATTGAAAATGAAATCAAACTTTGGTCTTCCAAGTGGAAAAATAACATGGAAACACAGTAAAGATGTTCAACTAATCAGCAAGAATAGTACTTCGTACTTTTCACTCTTCGTACTGCAAGTATTCAACCTAGATTTCAATCTCTTGTAAATTAACTACAACAATGTTTTTGGTTCTTCTATATTTCAGCATAAGCAACTAGATTTCAGACCAACACTACATGTAACCCTTAAAACAAACAAAGATTCCATAATTCCATTTATCAAGTAACATCTCAAACGCACAATTGCAAACCACTACCTACCAACATTCTATGATTCTACTACCGAGTATTATCCTATCAGATGGTCTCAGGAGTTACATCTGCGAACAAGGTAATACGACTCTGCATCATATTATACCTTCTCCTCTAATGCTCATGTGCTATTCCTACAATTCCAAGAACTGTAACAGTTACCACAGTCACCTATAATGCTCAGCTTGATAGCAGTAACCGTTCCTCGAAAACGAATTTTAACAGGCTAGAGTTCAGCATATAAATGCCTAAAGCGATGAAGGTGCAGTCTGATTCATAATTATGTGCAAAGTTTAGAACTTTAACAGTTTGATTTCCAACAACTTAGTCTAACACACCTTTACACAAGTCTGTGCATCTATTACAATAAAATACTCTCTCCGTCCCAATAATTGGTTTCCCTTCAAAAATACCCGTCACAAAGAATAAAAAAGATTAAAAACAATTGACTGGGACGGAGGGAAGTCGAAAACTAAAAATGAAGAACATGGTAAGTTTAGGAAGTGAAAAATCAAACCTTGAGCCAATTTTTTTACTGCATGAGCTCCAAAGCTAGAGATTTTAGAAACCCACATAATGATAAACAATCTGTAACCAAAAACACAAACATAATCATAATTAGTTCACTAAACCAACATCATGGGCAACTTCATTACC
Organism: Silene latifolia; assembly: GCF_048544455.1. Taxonomy (NCBI): domain Eukaryota; kingdom Viridiplantae; phylum Streptophyta; class Magnoliopsida; order Caryophyllales; family Caryophyllaceae; genus Silene; species Silene latifolia. The sequence goes on along the minus strand of NC_133526.1, from coordinate 5,420,688 downwards.
ATCTGCATAAGATTAATAACTAGAATAACAGCAAAAGTATGGGAAAGAAAAGCGATTACATGTATTGATCTTCAATTCAATTATCAATTATCAAATATAGGGTTTAATTGATTTGTTGGTATTTGTTCAGCGATTTGTGGATTGTGGAAGGAAATGGGTGTGACTTGAGGGAAAAGTTAAATTAGTTTTGGGCTCAGAACACAAGAGAATGAGAGAATGCCATAAACCATAAACCGATTAATCAAACCGAACCGTTTTAGATAAAATTTAAAAATAAATATAAAAGCTTTGTTACTAGTGTAATAATAATCAGAGTCAATTTTTTTTTTTTTTTGAAGATAATTATGCCTGATTTTTTTTTTGTAACGATGAAACTCGTAACCGCTATCTTTGTTGTGCACTGAGTAAACTCTTAGGTGTACGACCTGTACGTGATAGCCTGCAAACCATGTATACAGGTAAGCCACCCAGAGTGACATACTCAAAGTCTATTATGCCTAATTTAATAAGCATGAAATATTTACGAAAAAAATAAGAATTATTAACTTTTAGTGTTTAGTGAGTTAACAATAGCTTTTAGTGTTTAGACCATATTCGACGGTTCGGTTTCTGTGTAAAGTTTGCTCAAATACAAGTATACAACTATATCAAAACAGCATCAAATTAACAATTTCATGCACCGTATTGATCCTGCACGCTAATACGCTGTCGCTACCGAGTACAAAAATGGATTTCACTACACAAGATACACTCTAACATTCTCCAATTTATTTACAAAAGTAATAAGTGAATTAGTTATTAACTTAACTAATTGACTTGTGCCAAATAATATTGTGGCTCATCTGTAAACTAGATACATCTCAGCAGCAGAATCACACTGTTAGATGTGTTCTGTTGCAAACAACTTTAACACGGTTCTTTACAAAATCTAGTTTCAATCTTGATACCTCATAGAACAAACCATATCCACCCATTCATAATCCCTTCATCTTAATACCTCATATTACCTCCATAAGATATCGAGCTCATTCTACACCTGCTTTCAATTTGCCGCTAGAAGATAGGTTCAGAAATCATTTCGAGCAAAATTCAGAAATACGAGTACTCGATTTCCATCAAAATAAAGAAAATGATATTTTCTACTCGCCAGCACCCTGGCACTTGAGGTGGCAAACAATATCAACTACCTATAATTGTAACGACATAACCGAACCCAACCAAGAAAAAAAAAAAAAAGATCTTCCCTCATCAAAATGATACTTCCTCCAATCAACTCAACTCAACCACTTTGGTTTTTATACACTATTCACAAATGAGCATTCAATTGCAATTTTCTCTCAATACATAAGTAAAAATATATTCATGTGGGATCTTGTTAGATTCGTCTTTACGAATACATTAAGAATATCAAACTTTTATAATTTTTGCAAATACGTAGCTAACTAACTATATTTACCGCGTAAAACACGCGTTGACAAACGTGAAAAAAGCAAAGTGGTAGAGTGGAGTTGAATGGAGGAAGTATCTTAACCTGTCTCAAAACATTTCCCACAACCCAAACTTAGTAATTAACCCTTTAACCACATCAAAACAAACTCTCCGGAATGTCGCCTTATTGAGGCATTTCATCAAACACCTTCAGTGCAAATTGCTAACAAACTAGAAACCCTACTTCGCCAACTACCCACTAACCAACCCAAGTATAACAACCATATTTAACAGACAGTAATTAATCCTGAAAACATATTTCGTTCAGGTAAACAAATGATTACGACGGAGGGAGTATATAATATAATTAACCCAGAATTCAGGCATACATGAATTATTATCAATTTATCATAAAAGAAGAGATAAGAGTGCAATTTAAGTAAATAAGATGGATGATTAATGGATAAAATGATAAGAAAAGAGGACTTACAATTCAATTTGGTCAGAAAAGTTGCACAAGGTTCGATTACAACGATGTTTTTCGAAGGGGTGCCTAAAATTTGTAGATGATAACTTGCCTAAACGACAATAATACTGGGTTTGTTTTCGGGTTGTACGACCATATCTAACATTACAAAACCCGAGTTAGTTTTGTGTGAGACGGTTTTAGACTAATATAGTTGTAAAACAAATTAAAATACAGAGCTGTTAATGAATCCATTTTTGAAATAATGGTCAAAAATAAAATATTTGTCGTTTTGGGTCGGTTTTGAAAATATTTGTCGAAATGGTGTCCACGTAGGCTCGGGATTTCTGGACCTAAAACACGCCACTACCAATGGCGTGTTTATAATGAGTACGGAAAGAAACTTCATTAAAAAATGGACTAAAACAAACACGACATTGGGAATGGCGGGTTTAGAGAAACACGTCACCCCTAATGGCGTGTCTTATGTTTTTTTTTTTTTTTTTTTTTTTTTTAAGTTGATCAGTTGAGGAAAAAAATTGTTGTAAAGACACGCCACTACTAATGGCGTGTTTCCTTCACAAAACACGCCATTAGTAGTGGCGTGTTTCAGGTCTAGAAATCCCGAGCCTACGTGGACACCATTTTGACAAATATTTTCAAAACCGACCCAAAACGACAAATATTTTTATTTTTGACCATTATTTCAAAAATGGACTCGTTGTTAATGGATAAAAGAACGTAATTTATTTTCGCAGTACACATTTTACTCAATTCAGTACATTTTGTACCAAACTTTCCATTTTTTGCCATTGACCAAAAAAACATCAAACCTAATTTTCTCTACCTTCTCTCTATCTCTATTGTTAAATTTTAACTTTCTCCACCTCCTTCAATTTATTCAATTATGAATGATTATTCGAATATAGAACATGTATTTAATGCACAAATCCATTGTTAGTAATCAAATTGACCTTTTGTTATTGTTTTGTATTTTTTTAATTAGAGTTTATATTGAAATTAATTATTGTTAATTGGTGTGGGATGGTGGCCTGGGTTATTACTTATTAGTGTAGACAACGGCCGGCGACGGTAGTGGTGGTCGACGAGCATTGGTCGGCAAAGTTAACCGCCGTTGGTGATTAATAGAGTAGTATATCTTGTTGAATTAGAGTAGGAGATCAAGCGCTGTACGTACTTCTTGTTGAATTAGTGTAGTACTGTACGTATAATTGGTTTATAACATATTACAATTTACAGTGATGAAGATGCAGTACATTAGTGTAGCAATTGGTCGGCCACTAGCTTTGTTGAATTTTCATTTCTCTGGTGATGTGACACCCTCATTTATTGCGGAAAAGTAAACACGTAATTCTACAGAAAAACTGACAGGATATGTTTGTAATAGGTTCAATTAGGTAAAAACCTGTAATTTTTAAAACCTTAACCTGTTATAAAGATATCCAAAAGGGAAGGTGTCAAACATGCAAGGTCCAAAATAAAAGAAGTTATACAAACCAAATATGAGAAAGGGAGACATATGTCCCTAAAATGTACGTGACATCAAAAGGGTTTAAGGGTCACAATGAAATAAAACCAGTCTAGGTCCCAAGGTTACTTTGCTCGCTAGCTCGTCCATGTACCCCATATATGCATCACCTACCTGTCATTCGCATTTTATACAAATACGAAAGCCACGATCGGTGGGGAGTAACTCGAGTTCTCCCGACCACGAAATGTCATAATTAATATAACATGTAAACATAAGAATATGAATATGAATAACACATAGCCTTAGCATATAGATGCTAGACAATCGTGCTTATCATGTGAACAACAATATAACAACACATAGTCCTAGCATGTGAATACTAGACCGACTCATACTATACTATCATGTGAATCACATAACATCCGGGAATCCAAACTCTATCAACCATAGTAGCCAGCATCTCACCTTCTATGATTCATAGAATCACCATACAAGAAAGGGCAATATATCAAAGACAGGCATAAGTTCTTAGTCCCGTCAATAGTCACTTTGTAACTCGAGTCTATACCACGAGGTAGGGAAGGTAATCGAACCGGTATCTTGGCTCAGCGGTTACTATTAAGAAAACATGGCCAAGAGACAACACAACCCTAGCCTAAAATCTGCGCAGACCTAGACATGCGGATACACACCACCGCACCCAAGACTCACAACTTTTTTTAAAACAAAGTGAAGTGAGTACCCTAAGGACACCACCGAAGGGTCGGCTAGTACTTAAGTCGATCCCATACTATCAAAATTAGTACCGAGGTCATGCCCCAACTTGGATAAACATCCACTAGTCAGGAACACAAAGGCTATCAAGCAGTGAACATATACTCGTCAAAGACTATAAAGACCTATCTATGATGGAGGCCGAAATATTCACCTAGGACCTAGTCACAGCTAGTCCCAGCTTGAATACTTTAGCCCACACCACTCAAGACTCACCACACAAGTCAAGTAAGACACCCACTTAACCTTAAGAGGGCAAAAAGTCCTACTTACCAACATAAAATCTAATATTCTATCATGTGAAAGCTATATAAGTGTCTATTTACAGCATACAATCCCAACAGTTCCTCAATAAGAATTCAATACTAATTTCCAATCCTAGCAATTATAACAATATAAAAGGCTTTAGGGGAAACTAGGGCCATTTCTACAAAATAAGAAGCTATTAAAATTCAACTAACTAAATAAGAAGCTATTTAATTTCAATTAACTACACATGTGAAATAGAGATATAATAAACGGCCTAAAACAAGAAAAGGCCGATTATCTAATTCATTCAATGAATTTTTACCCGCAACCCTGACCTGCGGCAGTGCGGGTCAAATTGCGGCTGACCAATCACTCAATTAACTGACATCGCATCAGTTAAAGGGACTAAGGCTCAGTTTTCGGCACAATCAACAAAGCATTACAATTATCCCTATACAATTCATTCTGAGCCTATTATTTACAATTTCAATTTATAAACTATCCTAACATGTGATAATTATCAATCACCTAAACACTTATCAAACAACAAACACAACATCAACTACTAATGTGACATTTATTCGTCGAGTAACTCGGAATAGTTACCTTAAGCTAGCAAAGAGACAAGCAATAAACTTGAGAAAGCTTCTAAAACCCCAAATTACTCTTCATCTTCAACCACATATGAGTCACCTAAAATAATTATGTGAAAGGACGATATTAACGAATTATCGTTATATAAAATATGAGACAGGATTTAAATAACTCAAATAACTCAAACTTGTCTTATAATAATAAATATTCCATTATATAATTTAATATGCCGGTTAAATAAAATATTATGAGTGACGATGAAAAATTTACGTTATAAATTACGGAATAAAGCGTGACAAAACTCAAGTGACTCATTCATACCCCCAATAAGTAAACTAGATTAGTCTTTTATAAAAATCCATTCTTATCTTAACAATTGTATCTCGGCTAACACCAACAACAATATTTTAATAAACTATATTATTATCACCCAAACATAATTTATTAAAATAATGAAAAATTAAACCATGTTTCACCAATTGACCCTATCCAAATCGGTCAACATGATACCTCAAAATTTACACTATTTCAATATTATTATTATTAGTTACCCAAAATAGTTGTGTAAAATGACATTTATGCTAAAGATTTGTAAAAAAAAGAAATCTCTCTTTGACTAAAGACCATTCGGTCTTCACCATTCATTCATCCCAAATCAAAACTTTTATTTTAAATCCATAATATTTACCAGAATTTCTATGACGCATAAATGTAACACATACTATCGAATATAACTCAAATCACCCACATGCAATTAACAAACAATTACACAAATTCACATGCAACAACAATAAAAAAAAATGTTAATTTACCCACAATCACCCTTCACAGCAGGGAGTAAAACAGTCCCTAAAGCTTGAGTCTCCCACCGGGTCTTCGAAACCTTTATCAAGGAGCAAGAAAAAGAAAGGATTGAGGCAAAAATCGAAACTTTTATAAGACGGCTAAAAACGAAACCGTCACAAAAATAAGACTTTATTACCTTAAAAGAACGAGGAAAGGACGAGGAAGCTAATGGTACAAAAATAATGGAGTTTGGTTGAGAAATGAAGGCGGGATCTTGGTTTGGCTGGACGAAAAAAAAGAAGGGAATTATTATTATTACTGTCACTGTTATTGTCCGACCAAAAATGCGTATACATTTATTATTATATAAATCGTGCCTTAAAAATATAGTTTAATCGTACGTATTTTTATATAAACGAGCTTTTATATAATACGTTTATAAAAATCGTGTTTGACATAAAATTAATTAAATTGAATAATTCAAAAATATATAATAAAGTGGTTAAACGGTTTCATAAATTTTAAATGTCAAAATGGGAAATTTGCGGGTGTTACAATCACCCCATCTTTTAAAAAGTTTCGTCCTCGAAACTTGAAAGTATAAATGAAAGGTTATAAAAATAAAACTGAAATTGGAATCGGTAACCAAAACATTTAAAAGGTCACTTATCGTAAGAATCAAAATTCTTTCAAAAGTTTCAAATAAAATTTTCCGACATAACCAGATTCTCATCAGAGGAACGGAAGTGTTCTCGTTGCGCATTCAAGAACATCACATTCCAAATCCAAGATAAGGTCAAAGGCAAATCATTTGTATAAATCAAAAATCAAAATACCTTCAAAAACATTAATGAAGAGTTTTCAAAAACATAAGTCTCATTCATGGAACGGAATTGCTCTTGTTGTGCACACAAGAACGCTAACTTTCCAAGTCAGAGACAAGTTTAAAACAAAAACTATTCGCCGACAATCGTAGAACAAGTTATCAAACGTTTCCAATAACTAGTTCTAACATCCGATCAACGTTAAAATCAAAATAAGAGAAAGGTAATCTTCTCAAATGTTCTTTTGCAAAAAGCCAAAGTAGAAATAAAGGTTTCGCCTTTAAACTAAAAGGGGAGTTAAATTCCGGAAATATAATATTAAACTTTGACAAAGGCATCATAATTAGATCAAAGTGAATAGAAATTGGATAAAATTTACAAAAATCTCAGGTTTAGCAACTCAAAACCATGATAAGGAAGTCTATACTCAAAGAACAATTAGAGAATCAAATCGAATTTTCATTTTCCAAATCTTTACAAGTAGGGAAAATTTTGTAATGGTAACATAAATTTTTAACAACGAACCAAAAATAGTAGTTTGAAATATTTAGAAATTGTGTGAAATGAAAAGTAAGTTAGACATCATAGATACAAGTATGCTAAGAGGGTTCAAGCTTAACCAACAAAAGAGGTATGATGAACTTCCTAGGGATAAGAATTGAAGTCAAATTTACAGGGATGTCAAAGATAGAGTTTCATAAGATACGAATGTCAAACTTAAAGGAGGAGCAAGATGAAGCGAGGAAAGGAGGTATGAACGGTAACGCTTATGATCGAGGAGAAAGGGAATTTAGACAACAAAGAAACTTAAGCAACATGTCAGGGTGTGAGACTAAAAGAGTCGAATCATAAAGATAACTAGTTAACAACCAGTAAGAGATATTAGAATTAGGGAGGTATTCAAGACAAGGAAATAACGAGTAAACTTTTATACTTAAGAATCAAATCCAACCAAGGTATGAACGAAAGGGAGGAAAAACGATTAATGGTACGAAAGAGGTTTTTAAGGCTTAAACCATACGCTTCCTAAAACTTAAGGTTCTTTCTAACAAGGTCACGCCTATTAGGGTATTGTACCTTCATGACAAAACGACCAAATCCCAAACAAGGGTCAAGGTAAAATAAACGCTCGCTTAAGGGGTGATAAAACGGTTAGATACTTCTTCCACCTATCACTTATACTCACATTACCAAGGGTTAGGTATAAGAATCCCCAAGTACGTCTCACCACACTACCTAAGTCCTTCCAATATCACAACTTCTCAAAACCGGGGTTATAGGTCAACCAGAAACAACTCCACAAGCCAAATTATCCAACCAAGGTTAACACCCCACAAAAGAAAGAGAACTATCTAAAAGGCGTTAAGGGAGGATTAGCAAGGGTGAAAGGACAAGTTGGGAGGATACAAATGTAACTTCCTAGGAAGAAGAATAGAGAGTTTAGAAGAAGGATAGGCATCAAGAGATTAAGAATAAGGCGAGATACAAAAAGAACGAGAAACATCTTCAAGGAAGTAGAAGCATTCTTCAAAGGTTGAACAAATCTTCAATCCTCAGCAAAAGGCACTAAATCTTGATCTTCGTAAAATATAAGCGTCCTTTCAATGGAACGGAGATACTCTTGGCGATCACTCAAGAACATCAATATTCCAATTCAAGGACATAAAAATACATTTTTACACCCACAAATGATAAAACTAATTATCAGACGTCTCCAATAACAAGCTTTAACACTAATTGACGTTAAAACCAGTGAAAAACATTAAAATATTTTCAAAACCTTTAGTTCAAATTTTTTTTATAATAAGGGTAATAACTCCATTAGCTATAGATAAGCTCACGGTCATTGATCTAAGAACGCAACAATTATTAAATGACAATCAACAAACAGGTTAGTACCTAACAAAGAGCAAACACAAAGAGACTACAACATAAGATCCTAAATCTACCCATCTTACCCATCTATCAAGTTTATTATTTTAAGGTCAAGTTATTTATATTGGGGTGCACAAACGTGCGTCGGGAGCAAATATGCTCTGATACCAACTGTGACACCCTCATTTATTGCGGAAAAGTAAACACGTAATTCTACGAAAAAGCGACGAGGATATGTTTGTAATAGGTTCAATTGGGTAAAAACCTGTAATTTTTAAAACCTTAACCTGTTATAAAGATATCCAAAAGGGAAGGTGTCAAACATGCAAGGTCCAAAATAAAAGAAGTTATACAAACCAAATATGAGAAAGGGAGACATATGTCCCTAAAATGTACGTGACATCAAAAGGGTTTAAGGGTCACAATGAAATAAAACCAGTCTAGGTCCCAAGGTTACTTTGCTCGCTAGCTCGTCCATGTACCCCATATATGCATCACCTACCTGTCATTCGCATTTTATACAAATACGAAAGCCACAGTCAGTGGGGAGTAACTCAGGGAGTTCTCCCGACCACGAAATGTCATAATTAATATAACATGTAAACATAAGAATATGAATATGAATAACACATAGCCTTAGCATATAGATGCTAGACAATCGTGCTTATCATGTGAACAACAATATAACAACACATAGTCCTAGCATGTGAATACTAGACCGACTCATACTATACTATCATGTGAATCACATAACATCCAGGAATCCAAACTCTATCAACCATAGCCGGCTTGCATCTCACCTTCTATGATTCATAGAATCACCATACAAGAAAGGGCAATATATCAAAGACAGGCATAAGTTCTTAGTCCCGTCAATAGTCACTTTGTAACTCGAGTCTATACCACGAGGTAGGGAAGGTAATCGAACCGGTATCTTGGCTCAGCGGTTACTATTAAGAAAACATGGCCAAGAGACAACACAACCCTAGCCTAAAATCTGCCTTGAGACCTAGACATGCGGATACACACCACCGCACCCAAGACTCACAACTTTTTTTAAAACAAAGTGAAGTGAGTACCCTAAGGACACCACCGAAGGGTCGGCTAGTACTTAAGCTGATCCCATACTATCAAAATTAGTACCTGAGGTCATGCCCCAACTTGGATAAACATCCACTAGTCAGGAACACAAAGGCTATCAAGCAGTGAACATATACTCGTCAAAGACTATAAAGACCTATCTATGATGGAGGCCGAAATATTCACCTAGGACCTAGTCACAGCTAGTCCCAGCTTGAATACTTTAGCCCACACCACTCAAGACTCACCACACAAGTCAAGTAAGACACCCACTTAACCTTAAGAGGGCAAAAAGTCCTACTTACCAACATAAAATCTAATATTCTATCATGTGAAAGCTATATAAGTGTCTATTTACAGCATACAATCCCAACAGTTCCTCAATAAGAATTCAATACTAATTTCCAATCCTAGCAATTATAACAATATAAAAGGCTTTAGGGGAAACTAGGGCCATTTCTACAAAATAAGAAGCTATTAAAATTCAACTAACTAAATAAGAAGCTATTTAATTTCAATTAACTACACATGTGAAATAGAGATATAATAAACGGCCTAAAACAAGAAAAGGCCGATTATCTAATTCATTCAACCGAATTTTTACCCGCAACCCCAGACCTGCGGCAGTGCGGGTCAAATTGCGGCTGACCAATCACTCAATTAACTGACATCGCATCAGTTAAAGGGACTAAGGCTCAGTTTTCGGCACAATCAACAAAGCATTACAATTATCCCTATACAATTCATTCTGAGCCTATTATTTACAATTTCAATTTATAAACTATCCTAACATGTGATAATTATCAATCACCTAAACACTTATCAAACAACAAACACAACATCAACTACTAATGTGACATTTATTCGTCGAGTAACTCGGAATAGTTACCTTAAGCTAGCAAAGAGACAAGCAATAAACTTGAGAAAGCTTCTAAAACCCCAAATTACTCTTCATCTTCAACCACATATGAGTCACCTAAAATAATTATGTGAAAGGACGATATTAACGAATTATCGTTATATAAAATATGAGACGGGATTTAAATAACTCGAATAACTCAAACTTATCTTATAATAATAAATATTCCATTATATAATTTAATATGCCGGTTAAATAAAATATTATGAGTGACGATGAAAAATTTACGTTATAAATTACGGAATAAACTGTGACAAAACTCAAGTGACTCATTCATACCCCCAATAAGTAAACTAGATTAGTCTTTTATAAAAATCCATTCTTATCTTAACAATTGTATCTCGGCTAACACCAACAACAATATTTTAATAAACTATATTATTATCACCCAAACATAATTTATTAAAATAATGAAAAATTAAACCATGTTTCACCAATTGACCCTATCCAAATCGGTCAACATGATACCTCAAAATTTACACTATTTCAATATTATTATTATTAGTTACCCAAAATAGTTGTGTAAAATGACATTTATGCTAAAGATTTGTAAAAAAAAGAAATCTCTCTTTGACTAAAGACCATTCGGTCTTCACCATTCATTCATCCCAAATCAAAACTTTTATTTTAAATCCATAATATTTACCAGAATTTCTATGACGCATAAATGTAACACATACTATCGAATATAACTCAAATCACCCACATGCAATTAACAAACAATTACACAAATTCACATGCAACAACAATAAAAAAAAATGTTAATTTACCCACAATCACCCTTCACAGCAGGGAGTAAAACAGTCCCTAAAGCTTGAGTCTCCCACCGGGTCTTCGAAACCTTTATCAAGGAGCAAGAAAAAGAAAGGATTGAGGCAAAAATCGAAACTTTTATAAGACGGCTAAAAACGAAACCGTCACAAAAATAAGACTTTATTACCTTAAAAGAACGAGGAAAGGACGAGGAAGCTAATGGTACAAAAATAATGGAGTTTGGTTGAGAAATGAAGGCGGGATCTTGGTTTGGCTGGACGAAAAAAAAGAAGGGAATTATTATTATTACTGTCACTGTTATTGTCCGACCAAAAATGCGTATACATTTATTATTATATAAATCGTGCCTTAAAAATATAGTTTAATCGTACGTATTTTTATATAAACGAGCTTTTATATAATACGTTTATAAAAATCGTGTTTGACATAAAATTAATTAAATTGAATAATTCAAAAATATATAATAAAGTGGTTAAACGGTTTCATAAATTTTAAATGTCAAAATGGGAAATTTGCGGGTGTTACAGGTGAATTATTAAACATATTACATTAAAAATAATCAATGTTGTAGGTTAATGCAAAACGACGTAAATTAGAGAGGGATTTGGGATTAGATGGAAGTTTGAAATTAGAGAGGGAAAATAGGAGGAGAAATAAAATGGGTATAATTGTCAACAGTGTACTACGATGAGTAAAATGTGTACTGCGAAAATCAGCACAAAAAAAAAAAGATCTCGTTTTCGATAAATTTGTATAAACCATCTTACAATTCACAATTTTATACCACTGTTTCAGTCCAAAAGAACGACAACTCGGTTTTTTCGAAACAAGTTGTCTACCATTTTCCGATTCGTAAATCACACTCATCATACAAGCACAATAGAGTGGTAGAGACTAAAGAGAGACAACAATGGCGAAGTCAACAGTCAAGGATGCACGAGCACTCTTCCACTCTCTCCGTTCCGCTTACGCCGCCACTCCTATCAATCTCAAGGTCTCTATTCTCTATCCTTCTTCAATCACATTAATCTACCTTTAATTTCAAATTTTATCGTATTTTCTTTCCTGATTTCGTGATTGTTTCTGTGTAGATCATCGATCTCTACATCATCTTCGCCATTTCAACTGCTCTCATTCAGGTATCAATTTTGTACTGGAAATTGATGGTTTTAGGGATTCGTGTTTATATTCGCGTTTTTCTAATGTTTAGAAACCCTAATTTGACTGCCATTACACAAGCAATTACGATACCATTTCTATCAGTTGTCTTTGATCGTATGCTCCATTCCATGCTGTAATGATTAATGATTAGTGATTATACGATGTGTCGAGAAAATGCTCAAAATTTGGTTGAGTTGGTATGGGTGAATGGCAATTTGGAAACTTGTGGCTCTTCCTGTTTTAGTGATTAATGATTATACGATGTGTTGAGAAAATGCTCAAAATTTGGTTGAGTTGGTATGGGTGAATGGCAATTTGGAAACTTGTGGCTCTTCCTGTTTTAGTGATTGCTTTGAGATAACATGTGAAACTGGCTAAGCCACACCGACAAGTAAGGAAGTGTATTCACGAGGTTTCATTCCAAAAACCACTCGCGAGCTAGTGATGGGAGGAGTGACTCTTTGGTTAATAAAGTACTCCCTCCGTCCCGGTCAATTGTTGTCCTTTGGTTTTGGCACAAAGACCAAGGAAAGAGGAGAGGGCCAATTACTGAATCACAAGTAGAATAAATTGAGTGTGAATGATCAAATTGCTCATCAAGTTCATTCTTAAAATAGAAAGGACAATAATTGACTTAGACACCCTAAATGGAAAAGGACAACAAATGACCGGGAGAGAGGGAGTAATAATTTCTTGTATTTTGACGGTATGAGACGTTCACATCTTGACAATGTCATATTAGAAGCTAATCTTATTGACAATAGCATATTATCGCAAGCTCATAAACTTATTGGAAGAATAAAGAGCTTGCAAGACAAATTTAGAATTGGGCGTTGGGAAAATGGGAGGTACCAAGGGGTAAGCCTTTTGAAGGTCATTATGCATGTGCAGGTGCTGCGCAAGTCTCAAGTTCTGGCATCTAGAACAATAGATCCAAGCCCCAATTTGTGGGGGTATGACCATGAGATAAGAGATTGTTGATTTGGCTAACCAGAATTAGATATGCTACGTTGGCTTGTAAGCAATCAAACCCATGGAGGTAGAATCAACAGTGACTATTAATGACATTAACAAGTTTACACATTTCAGTTACGTCCATTTCTGTGGACACTGAAAATCCATTTCTGTGGACATTAACAACATCCCGTCTTTTTTCCCATTTATTCAATACACTGTTCCAATTTGAGACTGTTAGTGCAAAGTAGATGTAATGCATGGTTATTAGTATGGTATCAGATACACGTATGACGCTACTTATTTGAACAATCTGGTATGTAACTTGCAGCATGATTTTTCACACTTATTTGCCCTTTCAGGTAGCTTATATGGCAACAGTTGGATCATTCCCTTTCAATTCTTTTTTGTCTGGTGTACTTTCTTGTGTAGGCACAGCTGTTCTTGCTGGTAAGTATGATCTGTATGACTGTATGTCTGTATGTATCAATTGATGTTGCTTTTGGACATTTTTTAGTTAACCTGAAACTAACGTCGTTCAAATGGTGCTGTAGTGTGTCTCCGCATTCAAGTGAATAAGGAAAACAAGGAATTCAAGGTATGATTTTTTCTCGATGTTTCATCTCTTTGTTGCTTTTGTTACTTCAAGTGAGTGGAGATGTTAACTTAAAGGTTGAACATATATGACGTAACTGCTTTTTCTTATTGAGCTTTATCTGTCAGGCTCTTATTCCATTTATGTTACTCCTAAAGGGTTGCTTAGGATGAGGGTATTTGTCAGTGGGATAATAGAGCTCAAAACAATGGGGAAGGGGGGAGTTGTGGTATTGGATGGCGGAAATGAGGATGGGAGGGTAAGAATTTTAATTTCTCATAATGGGATAATAGTTACCCAGTTGCCCTTAGGGGAACGCATTACCCCGATATTGCAGTAATATTTCCTATCACTCCTCTTTTTTCCATCACCACCATCACTTATCAACTGCCTGTTTCCATCTGCCACCGCCTCCACCTAGCCCCATTTACTCATCTTTTAGACGTCCCCTTTGTTTTGAGATCTACACTCCCATAATATTACCCTATCCCTAGCAAGCCCTAATACACATAAAATTAATTTAAGTAAGAGAAGCAACTATTGCCAGTGAAGAAATGGGAAAGGGAAACTTGACCCTTCAATGTGCAATCGTAGTGCGGAAGTTAAAAAGATATGCAATGCCGTGGATGGGGTCAAGAATGCATGGTAAGGAAATGTTAAGAAAGAAGATATACGTCTAAACGTAGCTTCTGTTGTTGAGAAACCATGTATTTCTGTTAGGATGTAATTGTGTTCAGTTGTTCACTAAGGTTTCTTTCTGGTTGATGGTATTGATGCATCTAAAACGACATTACTTCTTCAAGGCCTACCTTTATTCAAATAAAACTTATTGACCATGGTACTATATTATATTTGGACTGTGACATCTCAACTTGACCGCTTTACAAAGATTCTGAAGATATCTGGAATTCTGGATCGATGAGGGAAATCAAAACATGAAATGTCGTATTAAATCAGATGTCTGACACTACATTGCGACCAAATTACCAAGTTTGTAAAGGTTATTGCGACCTCATTGAGAGGCAGCATTCACGGCTTCATGCCTTAACTACCGTGATCTGGCTTCAGTGTCGCAAACCGAGATTTAGCTTGTAGCACTTCGAATCTCAATGTGATGCATTAATTATTCTAATCTCTAAGAGGTAGCACCTGGAAATGTGTAGTAGAAGTTGGTACTTGGAAATTGGAATATGTCATCTTTGTCTCGTCGTAATTAAACACTAAAGGCATTCTGCTGGTTTTAAGAAAAAATTGTTGCATAACATAGATACTTCATTGATACCGCCTGATGGATATCAAGCCTGCTTAATGAAATCAATAGTGCTGTGTGATATTCAGATATATGTGAATGCTATATAAATGAACCTCTGTTCAGTTTGTTTGGTATTCTGTTCCGTTTTATTTGGGAAAGATGGCTAAGATCGGACAGGGAGTGGAACTCAGGGTAAATTTTTTTTATGGAGTTTTCTCGCTGGATTATTCGAGGTCACTTTAAATTCACTAGGAAGGTGGTCACACACACTAAGTTATTGCAAAATGTTCTTATTGAGGACATTCATCATCTTTCTTAGCTTGGTTGTTTGATGATGTAGCTTGATCTCTTGTTTCTCCATCTAATTGCAGGACTTAGCACCCGAGCGAGCTTTTGCAGACTTTGTTCTGTGCAATCTAGTGCTCCATCTGGTGATAATGAATTTCTTGGGATAAACTGCAGAAGCCGGGAGTTGCTTGACCTGCGTTCAAGTATACAGCATAGAATTAGTCATATAGCCCTTAATTTCTCAAATGCAAACTGTGTTGTTCTACTCTCATACAGAGTAATTTATTAAGCTAAGATTTTTGAAGAGTATAAACTCTCTTTGGTGAAATTTTGACATCTATAACATTTTCGTAATAATCGACATGTTTTCTTATCACTCTATCTCTTGGCCCTGTTGTTTTAGATTAAAACTGATTTGATCTGAACTGAACTAAATTTATAAGTTCTGAACTAAACTTATAGAATTTAAACTGAATTGAATTCATAGGATCTGAACTGAACTGAACTAAGGTGAACTTAAATTAAGTGACATATTGGAACTGAACTTATAGGCTCTGAACTGAACTGAATTTATAGGATCTGAACTGAACTGAAATTATAGGATCTAAACTAAACTGAACTTATAGGATCTGAATTAAACTAAACTTAATCTGAAGTGAACTTAAATGAAGTGACTTTAAGTCCAAAAGAACATGGCTTTAATGACACATGATTATTTGCTTCAAGTAATGGAAAAACTTTGGATCATATGCATCTTTCAAATTTTTAATCTAAATATGAAAAATGATAAATACAGCCCTTATACAAGAGGTTTTGTGAAATGGTTTCTTCGAATTGTTTACTCAGTTAAACTAAAATGGTTATGTTTTTTCATGATTGTGGATCCATTTTACGTAGTATTCTAATCTAATTATAGTGAAAGCACAACCGTACAAGATAAGATTTAAAATTCGACTGTGTAATACTCTGTTTACATTGTTTTTGTTGCGCTGTTATTTGTTAGATAAAACAATTAAAAAAAAGGGGTGATTGAATTTTGTATCGACATTTGCACTCTTATCTCTACCAATATATTACTGATTTCATTCATCAATCAAAGATTGATATCTTATTTTCTATAAAAGGTCCATCATTACTGTCGCTTTAGCCGAATGTGGTCCGAGTTTAATCAAATAGTATATTAAAATTTTATGTCAAAACTCGAGAACATTTCAAGCTTGTACATCTACTCGGCTACTCAACCGGTTCTTTCATTTTCTTATTTAGTAATTTATTTATTTAATTGCTTGTTTGATAAGGCATACTTAACAATCCAATCATTGAAAATTACGAATTTTCAACCCATATAAAATAAATACTTTATTTTCATACTTGTTAAATTATAGAATCTTGTTGATGATAAATTCGTCACCAACAATAACGAAAAATCACGAACTAAATGTATAACAGTCAATAAGTGACTTGATTTTCCTCTAAATTGGTTTGTACAATAGGTGTAAAGCTCGCGAGTTAAATTAAATTAAATAGAGTAGTAAACCGTTTATGAACTGAGAATATATCGACTAGTTTACCCCGTTGACAAATGTTAAAATCATGATTAAGTTTGAACTCCATCATTTCTTGACACAACTCCCCAAAACAACACGATTAACTCAATTCTTCGAACTCAAATACCTCACAAGCCTGTTTTATGAAGATGTTAAAAAAAATGAAATACTCCGTAATTGATATATTTATAATCTTTAGGTCATTCAAATGTATCAAATCATCGTACATCTTATCGGTTAAAAAAACACGTTTTATCTATTCTGATTAATTATACTTTGTACTTAATTATTTACTTGAGACGACAATATAATATAATATACTGTACCAATATATAAATTTCTTTAAAAAAATCCTGAAATGATACTTGTGTCACCCTCACCAACACAAAAAATAATCCACTCACTTTTATGATTTTGACCTCGACAATTTTCAGCCTTACAAACCACACTACTCACTAATTCAATAATAATCATCTAATTTATTTATTTATTTATTTATTTATTTATTTATTTATTTATTTATCTCACTAATCACTCAAATAATCAAATTAAACTAATTTCTTCCTTCCCTATATAAACCACCTTCAAATCTCAACCACTTAACAATTCATCCAATCAATTCCTCCCAAAAAAATACCCAAATTTTCACATCATTAATTCCTTTAATTAATCAAATGATCACCACCATTGATTAATTTTCTGATAAATCCAATCAAAATTTCCAAAATTAGGGCTTTGATTCAATCATCAATTATTGGATCATAATGACAAAAATGGCGGGAAGAAACCAGATAATAATCCGGCGGGACCCACTTCTAGGCTCATCAAAAAAGGGGCGAATCGCGGAGGTGGCGGGTGGCACGGCGGCGGAGTGTGTGGCGGTTTGGTGTTGCTGTCCGTGTACGGTGGTTAATCTGGTAGTTACGGTGGTGTACAAGCTTCCGGTCGGGATTTGTCGGAAAGCGATGAGGCGGAGGAAGAAACAACGGATGATGAAAAAGCCGTCTTTCGCCGTCACCAGCCCTCGAACCCCTTTTTTAAATGTGGAGGATTGCGACGAGGCGGCGATGGTGGTGGGGGTGGATAAGGAGTTGGTGGAGTTGGAGAAGGAGATGTGGGATATGTTTTATAGAAGTGGGTTTTGGAGAAGTCCTTCTCTAACAGAAAAGTTAGTTAGTTAGTTAGTTATTACTCGTAAAACGGATCGATTTATATAAATATTGGAATTCATTTAAATGAAACGGTCTTATTAAAAACATCTGTTTTGTAAATTTTTTATGTAAAACCGTCTTATGTCTTTGACAAAAATGTGTGGGGATGTGGAATACGGGTGATGTAAATTGTAAGATTTGGGTTGTGTGTAAATTCGACCATGTAAAGTACATATTTGTTGTTCCGCTGTTTATGGTTCGAGTGTTAAGGGAGTGTGAAATCAAATTCGTGTGAAATCGTGAAATGGTGATTAAACCTCATGACTTTGATCAATTGTGAAATCTAATCTCTAAGTTTTAATTAGAGTAATTGAGCCCTTACCTTTACCAAAATGTGAAATCAAACCCTTTTATTTTTTTTCCGATCAAAATCTCATCGGATTTTCATTTTCTTTCGAGGCCTTAAAGGAATTTCCGTACTACTCTCATCCAAACCAAACTTAACACTTACTTTTGTCACTATTCATGGTCGTATAAAATATTTGATATTACTCTTAATTTATAAGACAAAATATAGTCATAAGAAATCTTGTTTTATTTATCACCATGGATGCCATTAGAATATAAATTTTTTATAATTTTTAATAACGTCCTTAGTTAGTGAAGAGCTTCCCTTGTTAGGATTTGACTGTTGGGCAGATATGCTTTGTAGGAGAGGAACGAGTCCCGTAACTAAAAATATTTACGTTACAAAACGTGTTTCAACAAGTGTGATAAACAACAGTTACATATTTGGTTTGGATGTGAGGGAGTATAACACAACTCCATAAGTAATTACAATAGCTCTTGGTATAGACGGGTGGGGCGAACAAACGGGTAAAGACCTCTAATAAAATGGGTAGGGGGACAAGGTGGGGCACCCCCATGTGCTTCCCACTTTATGACAAATGAGTATTTTGTGAGGGAAAATGATATCCGTCTATACGTATAGACGGATAGTGTCCGTCTATAATGAAAATTTGTCAAGTAATTAAACTGACCGAAAATATTGCACTTAATACAACAAATAATTAATATAATATGAACGAAGATTATCTCATACTCTTCAAAAAACTGGAATAGGCTTCTAGGATGCTTAGAAATACAAGTAAATCACACACATGTGATATGTGTAATTGACCAATAAATTGTACTACAATTTAACGGCAAGCATTTACAACTTTCAGCGGAAGAAAGTCGCATCATTTCACCTAGGATGCATTTCAACTTTCAAGTGCTAAATTATGTCACTAAGCAAAACCGAACACAATATAAAATTATAAATATATAACCACAAATTCCTCAACCCAATGGCTTCCAGTGCACATGTAGTGTCAAGAGTACTGTCATTTTTCCTTTTTTCAGTCGATATTAGAGGATTCTTGGAGCCCATCGTACTTTCTTATGTCTTGCCATAATTAAATAGAAAAAGGTGCATCTTTCAGCATCACGTTGTTAACTCAGTGTTAAAAAATGAAAACGAACGAGAAATCAATGCATGTATGGTGCAAAGAGGCAAAAGATTAATATCCAATCATAATGGTTATAAAGAAATTCCGCTACGGTAGATTTACACATTGTCATTATTTCCTGCATTATAACCACAAGTCAGTGCAGTTTTTTACTAACTACATAGTATAATGCAAACGTACAACATTACAAGTATAAGACACGGGTGTCACAAGTAGATGTATAAGAAGAGGTCTACAACTTAATCACTAACCTTAAAAGTAGCAGTAGTAGTATCGGCGTCAATGTCAAAATTTGGCAACTGAATGAATTCAAAGAATTTCTTCAGGTGCTCTGATTTCAGTGCATATTGGTACTCTGATTCCAATATATTGTTACTAACCTATATATTTTTATTAAAGTACTCTAAATAGAAAAAGAATGAGCTTATCTGTAAAGAAGGTAGACACTGCCTTATAGTCGATTATGTTAAGTCATTCGACCTCTAGGATTTAACACAACCGCTGCAACTTCGGTATAGGTATAAAAGCAGATGAGAACAACCAAGAACGCTGCCAAACAAAACATCGAGAGAGCTATTATTCCTATAGAGAAGTTTAGAGAGCTCGACGTGGCGTGGCGTGGCATGGCATGCACGTGTGGCCCAAATTAGACCCACAATCCTCCACAAAAGGTCTAGTCATAAGATCAAACAAGGAAGGGGAGAGGAAGCTTATAAACCCATAAAACTTATTTTTATTTTCTCTTTGTGGACAACAAAAGAATAATTTTGAGCCATTTATCCAACAAATATATGCAAAGGATACAAGGTATTGCATATTAATACAAGTTAGACGCCCAACCAAGGAAAAACACATCTAAAATTTCTAGAAAATGTAAGTACAACGCCTTCTTAGCTACCAAGAAAAAACTTTAGCTATCAAAGTGGGTTGGTCGGGTAAGAAAGTCTTTATTAAACTATCTCTGATTTAACAGATCGTCGATAATATAAAGATCAAGTCATCGCAAATATGGTTAAAAAGTCGAAGGAATCAGTGATGATGACAATATACGAGTATATCGGAAATCGTGAAATGGTGATTAAACCTTCTAACTTTGATCAATTGTGAAATTAAATCTCTTTTATTTTTTTCCGGCCAAAATCTCATCGAATTTTTATTTTCTTCTACAGGCCTAGAAAGAATTCCCTATATAGCTAGTATAACACAACTCCATAAGTAATTAAATTGATAGAAAATATTGAGCCTAATACAACAAACACAAATATATCTCATACCTTAACAACTTGTCTTCTTCTGGCGATGTAGTTGCTCGATTCTAGTAGGTTTGAGTTATACTCTTCAAAAAACTGGAATAGCCTTCTAGGGTGCTTAGAAATACAGGTAAATCACACACATGTGATATGTGTAATTGACCAATAAATTGTACAATTTAACGTCAAGAATTTCCAAGTTTTAGCGGAAGGAAGTCGTAATCATTTCACTTATGACACATTTTAAGTACTAAATTATGTCAATAAGCAAAACCGAACACAATATGAAATTATAAATACATAACCACAAATTCCTCAACCCAATGGCTTCCGTTACACTATACTTATGACACATTTTAAGTACTAAATTATGTCAACAAGCAAAACCGAACACAATATGAAATTATAAATACATAACCACAAATTCCTCAACCCAATGGCTTCCGTTACACATATAGTGTCAAGAGTACTGCCATTTTTCCTTCTTCAGTCGATATTAGAGGATTCTTGGAGCCCATCATGTTTTCTCATGTCTAACCATAACTCAATAGAAAAAAAAGGTGCATCTTACAACATCACGTCGTTAACTCAGTGTTAAAAAGTGAAAACGAACGAGAAAACAATGTATGGTGCAAAGAGGCAAAAGATTAATACCCAATCATAATGGTTAGAGAGAAATTCCGCTACTGTAGATTTATGCATTGTCATTATTTTCTGCACTGTGACCACAAGTCAGTGCAGTTTCTTATTAAGGCCATGTTCTTTTGAACTGAAACGGATCTGATTTGAACTGAACTGAACTTATAGGATCTGAACTGAACTGAACTTATAGGATCTGAACTAAACTGAATTTATTGGATCTGAACTGAACTTATAGGAACTGAATTGAACTGAACTTATTGAATCTGAACTGAACTTATAGGATCTGAACTGAACTTACACGATCCGAATTTAAATCAACTTAAATTAATTTAACTTAATTATTATTATTATTATTTGTTTTTTTTTTAAACCGCAACTTTTTTTATTTATTTATTTATTTATTATTATTATTATTATTATTATTATTGGTTTTTTAATAACTTATACCTTAAATAACTCACTTTTTCAAATCTTATACCTAAGATAACTTTCCTTAAAATCTTATACCTAAAATAAAATTTTCTTTCAAACTTGATACCAAATATCGAAAAAACCTCTGAATTGACGATCTTCTCCTAACCAATTAAACACCATCATCCTTTTCCCACCTATTAATACACACATCCACAATTACCACCACTAAAAACCATCAAATTAGTAAGGGCAAAATCGTCAATTTAAGGCATTTTTTTAAGATTTGGTATCAAGTTTGGAAGAAAATGTTATTTTAGGTATAACATTTTAAAGAAAGTTATCTTAGGTATAAGATTTGAAAAAGCGAGTTATTCAAGGTATAAGTTATCAAAATACCCTTATTATTATTATTATTATTATTGTAAAATGCAAACTTTTAGTGAGATTAAACAAAATTTTTACATGAAATTAGTGGGTAGCCAAGAGAGAACACTGATAAGAAAATATAATCTAAAACACAAGGTAAAATAATACTCCGTAACATTTTCCCACTTTATATACACTGGTTTGTTCATACATTATATTACGGTTACATTACGATAAAAAATAATGAGAAGAATGATAATTTTATTTTGAAAATAATAATAATGTATATATGTATCGAATAATTAATAATGTCAAATATTTTTGCATCGGTTTTTTAAAAAAAAATATTCTGTATATTACTCTTCTAAACTGAATTTATAGGATCTGAACTTAAAGGATCTGAACTTAACTTATAGGATCTGAACTGAACTGAACTTATAAGATCTAAACTGATCTGAATTTAAAGGATCTGAACTTAACTTATAGGATCTGAACTGAACTGAACTTATAGGATCTAAACTGAACTGAACATATAGGATCTGAACTGAACTGAACATATAGGATCTGAACTGAACTGAACATATAAGATCTGAACTGAACTTATAGGATCTGATCTGAACTGAACTGAACTGAACTTATAGGATCTGAAGTGATCTTAAATTAAGTGACTTTAAGTCCAAAAGAGCAAGACCTAACTACGGAGTATATGTTGAATTTATGCATTGTTATTATTTTCTGCATTGTCATTATTTTCAGCATCACGTTGTTAACTCAGTGTTTTCTTCCTATATGTTGGATTTTGGATTGTAATTCTTAGAATAGCTTAGCTTTATGGAGTCTCATAGAACATATCGCTATTTTGCAACTGCTACAAGTC
This sequence comes from Silene latifolia, assembly GCF_048544455.1. Lineage (NCBI taxonomy): Eukaryota > Viridiplantae > Streptophyta > Magnoliopsida > Caryophyllales > Caryophyllaceae > Silene > Silene latifolia. The sequence continues at coordinate 5,397,419 of NC_133526.1, read as the reverse complement.
TTGTACGGAGTATCAAATAAGTTTCTTTAGCAAGTGCTAATCGATAAAAATGCTTTCAACCACAAGGTTCGTTAATTTTCTTTTAACAAGTCTTACTTGTGACAGTCACATTAATTCGGTTGTCGGTGCGGTCAAAACTTGTGACCTTCGCAAGTAAGTATTTGTGAATTTTCTTTGCTTGCTTTCAATAAATACAGTCACATACAACATTTGCTAGTTAACGCTTTAAAGTTTGCTAAACAATGAATGTCGTCCTTCAGCAACAATGTCTCCCGTTGCTTTGTTCTTAATGATGACGGAAGTCCCAGATACCGCTCCAATTTTGCCTAAAAGTCTCGATGTCACCTCCAACTCATCCTGTCAAAGTATAGATGTTTCAAAATCAAACAGAGTTTTCGCACAGCCGGCATAGATAAAACGCATACACGTTTAGCTTAATTAAAAAAGAATGTCATGAGGATAAAGTTTAAGATGTCTTAAATTTGCATATTACGATGAATAATTAAAAAAGAGTGTCATGATGATAAAGTTTAAGATGTCTTAAATTTGCATATTACGATGAATCAAGCATATGATAACGTGTACATCTAAACTACGAAAGAGATTAAAGTAAAGTGTCAAAGTAATATTTGTTTGCTGCCGATAGAAACTAAATAAAACATGCTTAGACATGGGCTTTGCGACCACAACTATTCTTACTTGTTACTTACGGAGTATAACGAAAAGATACTTGTGACATTTCACAATCACTTTTTACTTTTTACCATTATTTAAATTGGTTGTGAGATGTTAACAAGCTTAAACGCGTCTTAAATGAGAATTTGTGTTGCTGCTAACACAAGGGACTCACATCAAGCTTGGCATTGGACAAGTAAGAGATACACATGTTAACGGACACATTCATAGGCTTGTTAACTTTGTAAATCAACGCATTGCCAACGATATCAACGAGGTTTGCAATTGCACCAGCTGCCAAATTTCCATCCCTATCCTGCCACAACATGTTCATATTTAGCCTACAACTTATAAGAATACAACTAGAATTTAAACTTGAAAAATTTGCAAGTATTCTTTCCTTCTATTAAGGGAGATAAATGTCGCTAATTTGGACGTGTTAGTTGATATTGTGAAGTAACAATCATCCAATGAATAAAATTTTTGAGGGTTTTTCTAACGTGTGCCCTAAGGGCACACATTAAGAAGTCATAAAAGGAAAGATTCTCAGGATAATTTCATGATAAACTTAGAGATGAACTCATTATTGCCATTTTTAATGAAATTATCCTGAGAATCTTTCCTTTAGTAACCTTTGTGTTGTTAATACAAAACCAAGGTCATGTACATATTTAACTCCCCTTATTTTTGTCGTATACGAGAATCCTTGAAACACTAAGATTATATAGTGAAATATCGTGCTAAAGCGAGAAAAATATCGTTTATAGCGAAATAAGACTAATCTAAACTCGGTGTACTGTACGTGAGGAATAAATCATGATCATTAGTAATCTAATACTCCACTACTCAATACCTAGCTTGAGATAATACGTCCTATCTACCGGTAGTTTTCATAATTGTGAGTCGTTTGGTTGCATGTGAGATCTTGCAATGCCTACGAAGTTATATATCATGTGATTTTAAAATTCACGTGAAACAACAGTTGTTTGATTGCGTAAAAGAATTATGTAGGCAATCTCACTTACCACGGAATTATGTAAACAACTTCTTCCATTCATTAAGGGGAATTAGAGTTTAGGGGAGGTTGTAATTCATGTGAATTGAGATAACAAAATAACTTACCCATTTTGTAATTGACATCAATAGGAGTTCACGTGTCTTGTAGAGAGTAACCAAACGATTCCTAAATACGGAGTATAGGATAACATAAACCCTAGATTACAAATAGACAAGACAAAGCCACGACATAAATTATTTTTTTTTATTGCGGAAAATTGAACGATAGATGAACATATTGCATTAATTGATTTTAATTGCAACATATTATAAACAGAACGCGTGGGGCTAAAAAACTAATTGAAACTAAGAGTAAGTGCAATGGGTTCAATGCCAAGTCATTTTTCTCCATTTTCTAAGTTTAAGAACTTTTTTCTTGAATGGAAGAACTTTTATTTTGTTTTTTATTGGATCCATTATTAAACTTTCTTATCTCGATCACAATATTTAATTTATTGAAATCAACAAAGAACTTGGTTCTTAAAAAAGAACCTAGTTCTTTTTTTGACAAACTCAAAGACATCCACAATGAAAAGAACTTTATTTTTAAAGTTTTTATTGACAAACTCAAGGTAAGAATCATCCATTGCACCTGCTCTAAAGTAACTTGATTGAGCAATAATTTGTTGGGATCAATAATTCAATATACTACTTCCGCCCCGCCCAATGAAAAAATAGGAAGGATACCGTCTCCTTACACCTTACACTTTAAGGCAATCCAATGAAATCCTTACCATTTAAAAAGCCCCAACTTAGGCACTGTAGCAATGAATAGTAGCAAGGCAAGTCACACCCCTACCGTTGGATGCCCCTTGAAGATCTCCTCCCTCCATTTATCCTTTAACTCTCAGCCACAATCTAACCCTTTTACTCTGCCATTTCTGTTGAACGCTTATTCTCCTCCGTCTTTGGTTCGCACAAACTGATGATTTACCCCAGCAAAACCTAGGTATTTATTTCTGTTACAAAATTACTAATCTTTGTTGATTGTTGTACACTTATTATTGCTTCCTTTTACCATTGTAAGTTGTTGTTGTGTTGTTAACGTGCTATTCTGTTCGATCCATTGTCATTCCCGCCTTCAGTTTTTAGTTTAGAAATTAGGAATTGTGAAATCGGCGTTTAATGTGCAGATAGGAATTATGATTTTAACATTTTTGTGCGAAATGTGGTTGTTTTACTTCCCGATCTGCATCCCTCTTGTTTAATTATTGTTGTTATTGTTTTAATTTCTTTTGATTTGCATGTTGTCACAGAATCGGTATTGCGATTGTGTATGATATTATTGCCGTTCTTATCATTCAGGTTGCTGTTGTTAATATATAGCCTTGGTGTTGAATTAGATTTCAGAAAATGTTATGTTTACGGGGTATGTCCAGTGTTTGTTTCTGCTGGGTAATGTCTATTTTTTTGTTTAATTGATTCCGTCGTCAGTCAATTCGGGGTTTACATGTTATGTTGCTTTGGCTCAACAGTTGTTAGAGAGCTTTCCCTGCTTAGTTAGATTTATAATTCAATTTAGTAACTTTGAGTTTTAATGGCGCGTCATTATTGTTGAGGTAGGTTATAGTTATTAAACCGTTATTGTGGATGGTAGCGTAAACTGTCTATGAGCGGGGATTGTGGCTCGAGTCTGTTCTGTTGTACTCTTCAAGTGCCTTGTAGTTTGTTTGATTTGTTTCTTTGGGATTAATTAGTTTTTTAATATTAATTAAAGTGGGCCTGAACCTCAGTGGGGGAGAAACAAAAGGGGATATGATTGCTACGCATTACACGCGTGCGAATAGCCATTACTGTAGCCTGCCCCAATCCGACAAAAACGACATAGCTGTGTGTTTGTCAATCTATATCGGACATAGTGTGCTGTAAGTTTTGGTTTCTGAAATAGTGAAGCCTAATTTGTTTGTAGCTAATTTGCCTGTTTGTGTGCTTTGTGTTGGTCACCATAGGTAACCTGTTAATATACTCGTACCATTGGTGGATTATTTGTGTTTAGGATTTTGATTAAGCATGTTTAAAATCTCCGGGAACCCTGAAGGTACCGGTAGGTATTTACCCGGTGAACACTTGCCGTTCTTTTGAATTTTTGTTTAACACTGGTGTTGGGCTTACTCTTTAAGCAGGCGTTCTTTATAGGCTCTTAATTTGTCAGGGTTATAGTGGTCGTTCGTATGTTCTTGCTTGCTTATTTAAGGTTTTGGTAATGCATATTTGGATGATGCTTATGCTCAATCTTAACTGTGGTATGTTAAAGGAGAGCAGTGACTTAATTGTGTTACTTACGTGCTGGTATTGACTGTCATATCTGCCTCCTTTGTCCATTTTGCGGTTAGTGTCGTTGGTTTGAATGTGTATTTACGCGTGCTTACTTGCTTGTGGTGGTTTCGCTTTGGGGGTATGCATACTTGTAGCACCTAATGCTGCTAGAGGCCGCCGAACTTCCTTTGTATACGTTCGCCCTTCTTTAAACTAATTTCTAATTGTGCTCTTGGTGTTCTCTGTTTGAACCGCAAGGGCGGACACCCGTACGGCTCTAGCGCACCTACAAGGTTAGCTGGAAGGCATTTGGTAGATGGGTCACCACTTCAAGGTTGCTTACTGCATCGACAAAGGCACGCTACCCGTTCTGACTAATAAGGTTTTTAATAATGCGATTTGTGGGTTTATTGTTATTTCTGAAGATCTCATTGTCTTATTGTTATTTACAGGTTCTCGTCTTCGGGTTAGTAGTTCTGAAGGTGGGTTTCCTTGAAGGTGTTTTCTTCTTTGTCTAGGGGGTTTTGGCTTTCATTTATTCACGGTTCGTTCCAGTTCCATATCCAAATCCTACTCATTATCTCAACTTTTACCTCAGACGATGAACAATTAGTTTGTCCAGTTAAGGCATTTTTTATTTGATCTTTAGTTTCTGGGTTTGATACTTCCTTACTTACTGGGGCTAGAGTTGTGGACATGAACTTGGAGCTTTGGCTGAGACTTGAGTGATTTAGTTCAAGTACTAAGATTTCCTAATTTGTATTCTGCGGTTTTAAAAATATTTGACTCATCCTCGTTTGGTTTGATTTTGATTCGCTTATTTAACATTGGCCTAGCGTGACGTCTGAGTTCATTCAGTTGTTCATATGTTCATTTGCCTACATATTTCCATTATCGTTTATCCTACTTCTAATTGTTTGTAGTTTGTTTTTTGATTTCTAGGTTTGTTATTTCCTGGGGCTGGAATTGTGGGCACAAGCCTGGGACTGGAGTTGCTTTAAATTCTCCTAAAAGGTGAGCGATTCAGCGGTCCATATATTGTTGCTTTTCGGGTATGATTTCTACTTCTCCTTTCTTTTCCTCTGCAACGACACTCCTCACACATCCTCATTTTTTCCTACCCATTTATTTCTTCCAGATTACAGCATGAGTTCTTCCTCATTCTCATGTTATTTGTTTCTTTCAATTGTGGTTGCAGCGGATTTTTTTGATGGCGATCGCCAGGCTGCAGGCCAGGCTATAGGCGGTAGCATTGATGGTTTTTTGTTTGTTATTCCTAATCTTAGGTTAGTGAACTCCAATTCGTCATAAATTTTCTTTGTTTAATTATGTTGCTTAAAATTGTGAATTGGTCATCGTTCAAGCGACATTCAAGGATTCGCAGCAACTCGCATTATGTTAAGTTGTTTCTCGATCTTAGCCTAAACATTTGGGCCCTATCTTCTCAAAGCTTCCCCTGACCTCTAATTCCACTTGATTTATGTTAAGTTTTTTTTTCAGTTGATGATTCATGGATTGTTAAACTGTTATTTATATGAAACTGCTTTGATAGGCTCTTATATGATTCAATTCGTGAACTCTAAGTTGACTACGATAAGGATGTTGCGACAATGATGGATATTGAGAATTGATATGATGGTGATGATTATGCGATCTTTGCTCCTAATCGCATTTAATTCTCCTGTTAATAAAACCCAGGCACTGTAGCCTAGGATTAGTCACCTTGGTAGTGCCTTCCCCGTCCGGTCCCCCGGTCCCCCCCCTCCAACCACACGCCAAAAAAAAAAAAAAAAACTTAGATTTTTTCCATTCAATCATTGCCATCCCTCCCTCCCATCATACCTTTTCCCCTTTGATCTTTGCCTTTCTTCCCGCCTCTCTTGTTCTCCTTTCATTACATGCCATCCATTTGTAACCACCTTCTTCCTTTCATTCTCTGCCTTCCCCTTTTTTCTTCTCAGCTTTTCCTCTTTGTATCCTACAGTTTTCAAGCTATAGCGAGCTAAACCAATGATTTAAGCAACAAATGGTAGCATCATCACACGCCACTCTAGGATACATTGAAACCGCTACATACATTGAAACCGCTTTTCGAGGATTCCTGGTAATGCTTCAGATTTATCTGGTCTTCCTTCATGCTCCACGCGCACATGTGGTGTGGAAGAATCCCTTCACGCCCTTCCCTCTCACTAAGAGAATGATAGTAAAAAAGACAATTAACTAAAAATAGTATCATAAATGATCATTGCGTTGACAAATTGGTATCATTGTTTTGATTCTCTTATGGCGGTGCAATATGTTTAGGAGTTGATTTCTCTGATCCAAGTCTGCAATATCTACGATGCTTATTGAGTGTTCGCTGTAAATTTTAATTTTCTTTCTTCAATCAGGCTAGGCAAGCTTTTAGAGCATTGAAAGGATTGGTAACACTTCAAGCGCTTGTCAGAGGGCATGCTGTAATGAAACAGGCTGCAATAATTCTTCGGTTTATGCAGGCTTTAGTGCGAGTTCAATCTTGAGTCCGGGCAAGACGTGTGCGGATAGCGTTGGAGAGTGGAACAGAACAACATAAAGCCCAGCAACAACTTCTACATAATGTACGTGTCAAAGAAATAGAGGTGAGTACTTGAACCAAATATTGTATTTGTTGTTAATTTATCACGTTTATGTACTTGTGGTGTCTTTGGGTCACCAATTGTCTATTTTAATTTGTTTACGTATGTTTTCGGTTTTCCCTCGACTTTGTTGTTTATCACTATTATTCCAAGCTTCCTCGGTTTGAGTTTACAGCTCCTGACCATTGCAGTTCCGACGCACATGGGGGTGACATTTTGACCTTGGCAACGCGTTAAGGTTGACGATTGCATCGGTAGTACCAAAGCACAGGTAACAAATTGCTGACCTAATGTCTGCTGATTGTTTCCTTGACGGATGCTAATTTATTTTACTAACTTCATCTTTGTTTTACGCATGCTGCTACGTTTGTACTTTGTATCTTGTGTATATGCGGGGATGAGGCATAGGCCTGCCGCTGGTGGTCGTGGTTAGAGGGGGGGGGGGAGGGTGATTACATGCTGCGTGGCTGTGCATCGCTTTTATACAATTTGGACTACTTTTTCTAAGGCTGATTTTTTATATGGTGAACATTGCAGTGTCGGCCAACCCATAGGAAAGCCGATATTTGATACTGCCAGCTCATGCAGTCCGACAATATCATAAGCGACGCTAAAACACAGGTGCTTATTTCGTTGGTCTAATCTCTGTTTTTTTTATTAGGTAGGTCTAATATCTGTTGATTTCTGTTTTATCAAGTGTTGTTTGAATTTGCTGTTTCTGTTGCCTTTTTGTTACTTTTACTGCCCCAGTAAAGAATATGTATTCACATGGCATTGGCTCCCATCTGGGAGGGCCCTGACATTTCTGAATTGCACTCCTAACATCGCTTTTGAATTCTATGTTGAACTCGAGTTTCTCATATCAATCTTTAGCATGTTAATCATTGCAGTTTTAACGTGGTCAGGTTGGCGAGTCGATCTGTTACCCGGGATGCATTTGTTTGACGGCCACATTGGCGGCGCCATGGCGAAGGCATTTGGTCTCGCTGGCCTAACTTTTGTTTTCCGTTCTGGTAAGTGTTGATTGGTTGTGCTATTTCCGTTGCCTTTTTGATACTTTTACTAAGCCAGCAACCTGTTTGTATGCCTCCTAACATCGCTTTTGAATTCTATGTTGAACTCGAGTTTCTCATATCAATCTTTAGCATGTTAATCATTGCAGTTTTAACGTGGTCAGGTTGGCGAGTCGATCTGTTACCCGGGATGCAGTTGTTTGACGGCCACATTGGCGGCGCCATGGCGAAGGCATTTGGTCTCGCTGGCCTAACTGTTGTTTTTCGTTCTGGTAAGTGTTGATTGGTTGTGCTATTTCCGTTGCCTTTTTGATACTTTTACTAAGCCAGCAACCTGTTTATATGCCTCCACGTGCATTTTATGATTCGTTGATAATAGGCGGTCGTGATTTTCCCAACTTGTTTTCACATTAAAGTAAAGCAATAGAAACAAATTCTTTCCTTCCCTATCCGATCTGTTGACTTCAATTGAGTTTATTTGAGAGTTCTCTAATTTGTTTATGTTCTCTGCTTTTTAAAAACGGATAAAAGGAAGGGGACGAAGGAACAAAAACTCTCTAGAGGGCGATGCTGGCTATGGCTGCATCTGTGATGATTATGATGCGACGACGATGATGGTAAATATTTTGATATTTTCTGCTTTGAATGTGTTTGACTGAGGTTTTCGGGTGTGATTTTGGACCTTTTTTTATTTTTTTCGTTGTTTCTTTCACAGTGAGATAGACTCAGATGAGATGAGATCTCAGACTGCTATGTTCAGTTTTGTGGTTTGTTGTATGCAGGGCCATACTATTGTAGTATAAGAGCTTACATAGAATTTGTGAGTGCGGTAGCCAGTGCTCACGACAAGGCATGTTATTTTACTGGTGTTGATATCAGCTTAGGTATCATCCTATTAACCTGCCCATTCTTTACTCCTTAAACTCAGGGGTATTTTTATGTCTTGTCTCTATGGTATCCGACATTTCACTTAGATAGCAATCTCGATCCCCAAGACAATACTTTACATTGATTGCATGTCCACATAAGATTCCTTCTAACAAGAGACATTATAGCTAGGGTTGGTGCAAATAGTATTGACCTTGTGTTCAATTGTTATTGTTTAAGTGGTTACGATGTTGCGTAGAAGATTGAAGGAGAGACACATAGGCAAGTACTCATCTGATTAGTATTAGTACTGACCTTGTATTCTTGTCTATTCATTTCATCACCCTTTTCCCCCTGAAAACGACTATTTCATATTGGTTTTCTCCAGAAATTCGTACCAGTTAGCCTAATGGTCATGCGGTATCCGTGCTTGTCATGTGATCTATAGTACTTACTCTGTTTATCCCGCATTTCATCCTTTACTTTACGCTACTTTGTCCTCCATCCACTCAATCCCCTTATTTCCCTCTTCAACACCCATTTGCCCTTTATCAATTCCCCATTTCCTACCTCTATTTTACACTAACAATTCCATATTTCTTTGATGAACATTGTTTCCGGTTTATTCTTATGATTCAAGTTGTAATTTTACACTATCAATTCTTATTTTAACTCATCTTTACCATGTAGATTTGTATTCACTTGACCCCCGCATTTTGTCCACGAGAATAAGATTCTAGGCGGCAGATGAGTTTGGCAGCGAATGTGGAGGCACGGGTGAGCCAGAGCCCGTGGTTTTCAGGTATTTTGTTTTAATTTAGATGAACATTTTTTCTTATCTTACTAGGAAAGCAAGATGAATGGTGAGAGTGGCTGCGAAAGCAATTTACTACATTTGTCAAACAATTGTTCATTTCTGATTGTAGGGTATTGTGGTGGTGTCTTGCTGTTGTTGGAGCTTGGTGTTCATGGACTGGTTGCTTACAATTAGCCTTAGGGCACTTTGCTTCGGACAATTCAGTATCATGTACGTGCTAGCCTGTTCTTATATGTATACCATTACATGTGTTTTATAACTTTCTCATTTGTCTGCTTTTCATTTTACTGAGAGGTGTCGTCATTTCTTGCTCCCAAAATTCCCATTTTAATTTCTCCTGATCATTCGTCCTTTCAGTCTCGGCTTACAGTTTCATTTTTTTTATCTTTCTCATTTTTTCCATGATCTTAGCTTGCTTTTCCCGGATATTACTTTATTTATTTACTCATTTTATATTTGTGTGACTTCATGCAGTTTAGCTACAGTAAAGAAGAATGACTTCACTTAATTTTAAATTTTGTTACTCCCTTTGTCCTGGTCATTTGTTTACCTTTAATTTTGGTACAAAGATCACGGAAAGAGGAGGGGACCATATGTGGTGGTTACTGAATGACAAGTAGACTAATGGATGTATATGATCAAATTATCCATAAAAGACCTACCTAATATAAAAAAAGTAAACAAATGAATAAGCAAAGCGTCTTGCTTGTGACGGGCTAATCCCGTCACAAGCTGAAGACCTATCACAAAAAGGGAGAGGGGACAAGGTGGGGCACCCCCCATGTGCTTCCCCACTCACCTCTCATGGATATTTTGTGAGAAGAAATGGTATCCGTCACAAGCTTGTAACAGATATCGCCGTCTTCAATGAGATTTGGTGATGAATAAGATACCCCAAAATGGAATAGGTAAACAAATGACTCAGACACGGAGCAAGTATATTATTTGTTGTTTAATAACCTGAGTTTGTAGCTTTATGAGGTTATTTTGCTGCTTCTTGTTGAGAATGGTACAACGTATTCTTTCCACACGTTTTCTTGCTATTGGTGGATTTGAGGCAATAGAGTATTTGTTATCGTTTTAACTTTTTTTTTTTCACGTTATAACCCCTTACGGTCGCAAAACTTTTACACCTGAGTCTTAATATTGTTATACTCCAAAAAAACCTGAACTCAAGACCAGTAGTAACACATTGTTGTTTCAAAAAGATGACTTTATATGACTATCCATACGTCCCAAAAATATGTAATAGCTATATTTGTGTTTGAATTTGACTGAACATTATTTCAAGCGGCTTTGGGGTTCTGTCAGTTTGTGAGTAGGAAAATTTATGAGAGGTGTGGTAAGTAAGGCCTTAAACAGGGGTGATGGTGGAATGAATAAGCAATACTTTACTGCCAATATTAATCATTAGTTTTATGCAGATGGAAGTGTTGATAAATATAAACTACAATTATGTGGATAGGTAGTTGTACTTGTACACATGCACTCTCTAATTTTTTGATTGTTTGTTTTGGTTTGTATTGATTGCTTTGATTATTTGCGGGAACCCCTACTGAATAACTTTGCTAATAAAATCAATCTTTCTTTGAATAGAATCGTTTGGCAATAGTCATGCTACTAATGAGTAGATTAACCGAGAGCTAATGGTGGAAATATAACAGGAGGCTCCATGGTGACGTGGTGGAAAGAGCTATCAAATATGTGATTAACAACTAATTAGTGTTCTGTTGTATAATGTTTTATTTGTCAAGTGAGCTCGTATTTCAAAATGGTCAAATGCGTAACTTGTTCCAATGTTTGACATTGCTTTGTCAAATTGTTTTAGAGAACATGAAGATGTTGCATTTTAACGATTTTAACGATCATGCTTTTAGTCAGTTGTATATCTTCCGCACACTTGGAACTTCGCTAATGCAGATTTACGCTATATCCGTTTACGACATTTGCAGCAGCAGTGCTAAGTTCCATACATAATTTCAGGTTAATGATGATGGTCTCAGAAAATAGATCATATTATAATGTTGTCGTAGTTATTACCAATGATTTAGATTACCAATGATTTAGACAACCTTCTAACGGTTATGCCACTCACTAGAATTCAGGTTTACAAATCGGCCAGGTTGTGGCGGTTAGAATTCTATTAGTAGCCACCTCCTAACCTCCCCCCTTAAAAGTTCATTAACACAAACTGCGCGCCAAAAGCAAGCAATCGGAGAACGCATCATAAACATCGTAACAAGTGTGGTTACTACGTACATCTATAGACCAGATTATCCATTTCAGTTGCGGTGCGTACATATGCGTTCACCCAAACGATTTCCAAATTGAGGTCCCGCGCCCGGTTGCTATGTCCAAGTTGAATGGCGTTACGATCGTTGTACCCTACGATTAGCATGCCTTTTCAATGCTTCAACGTAATAACGACAACGCTATACTAAAGCATTTCCTTGCCAAGAATGCAAAAAAACGCTTCAACTCAATTCATGCACAGGTGGAAGACAAACACGTTAAATAATTCAACTCCCAATCTTAAGCTATATATGCACACTTAAGCTACACTCAAATGACGTGAAATTAAATATAAGGTATTCGACAAATTGAAGCTCCGTGCCCGGGAGGGCGCGGCGCAGCGACCGGCAAATTATATCCTACTCCCAGGAGTAGGGAGTAGTATACACCCATAAAAAAAAGACAAAATTAACTACCCACTACATAATTGTATGTTTATTCTTTTTCTTTTTTTCTTTTTTCCAAATTGCCCGATTTATCAAATTTAAAATTCTTCAAATTCAACAATTTTTCTTCTATTTGTACTCGAATTTATCAAGTTTATAATTCGTAATCATTAGATTACACTATCATATTCACTAAATTCAAAGTGAATATAATAGTATCATAATGTGAATATCACACTACATGGTACATATTCATCAAATTACATTATTATTTTCACTAATTAAAAGTGAATATAATAGTATCATTTAATGGATATCATACCACATAACTCATATTCATTAGATTACACTATCATATTCACTAAACGTAAAATGAATATCATAGTGACGTATGATGAATATCACAATAGATAATACATATTCATCAAATTGACGGCGAATATGATAGTCATATGATGAATATCACACCCGATCTCAATTTAACTCTGAATAATGAGAGATCTAACATTAAAGGGTAATCCGAAATCACCTAATATAACAATTTAACAATGAATATTGACATAAAACATAAATTTAATTCAATTAACTTTAGGGTATTGATGTATTATTAGAACATACCCGATCAAACGATTGAAAACGACTACAAATGCATAGATTCTTTGAATATGTGAATATAGGAGGGAAGGTTAAGTGAGCAAGAAAACAAGGGTTTTTTTGTTTTGTGGTAACTGTTTTTGATGAGTTAAGAGTAAAATGAGGGATTGGGGTGGGTAGTTTTTATATTTTAATATTTGTTATTTAAAAAAAAAAATAGAGGAGTATGGACGAGTATACTCCTGGGAGTATAGTCTAGTAATTGGCAGCGACTAGTATAAATAAAAATTTAGGTGTAACCCGGAGGGGTACTCTTATGTTCACTTCAATTTCATACGTAGAAAAAAAAGTTGAAATAAATATTAACGAGATCTTACAATCAAACGAGGGGGCACTTTGAAGGAGCAAAATATGATCCCGGGTTCAACCCGATTGACCCGAATGCCACGGAGTGCAAAATCCTCATAGAAACTGGGTCCTACTTGAAACTCGTGCGGGTTGACCGCGACCCGATACACGCTTTCGGACTCTTCCTCACTCAGTGCTACAAGTTGTTGGGCTTTTTCCATTGTCTTCGCTTCACTCTTCAATAATATTGATCTGATCGTAAAATCAATCATTCATTCTCGTTGCTTTTGATGAATTAGGTGTTTTTATTATACTCAATTAAGTACTCTTAGGGTTCGTTTGGATTGAAGGAATTAGAGAGAAGGGGAGGGGAGGGAAAGGGAGGGATTTAATTTCCTTTGTTTGGATAAAAAATATGGGAGAAAGGAAATGGAAGGGGAGAGAAATGAGAGGATTTATTTTCCCTCCTATAGAACAAACTATAATCTTTCCAATGGTGGCAAGATTTGGAAAGAAAACATTATTTGGACTCTAATTATACCACCAACATCTTTCAATCCTCCATCCATTCTTCATCTCCCTCCTTCCTCCCCTTCCATTTCCCTTCATATTTTTTGTTATCCAAACACCCACATTTCATTTGCCCTCCCCTTCTCTCCCCTCCCTTCACCTCCCCTCACTCCCCCTCCCCTCCCCTTCCCTCCTAAAATTGTATCCAAACGGACCCTTAAAGATTAAGATCCTCACCCCAAAAAAAATTAAGATTAGTGTTGAGAGATGGACGGATTAGGTATATAATTAGTACACCAACCAACCATAGAAGCCAACAAACTATTTGATTAATTTATAATTAGGATTAGGATTGTATTTGGTATTCAGTAGAATTATAAATGACGAGTAAGTTTTCGGTGAGAGACTATTTTATTATTTTAGGGAAAAAATGGTACTAGATTAAATAAAATAGGTACAAATCACGATACCAATAAAATAGATACACTTATTAAGTTATTATATAGAGAGGTACGAAATTACTATGTCACAGTTAACAATAAAATGGTCACGAAAAAAAAGAGTAGGTCTCCTGAGAGACGGTCTTTCAATAAACTTATTGAGAGACCAATTATAAATTGATGGAAAAATGGTACAACAGGCAATAAAATAGGTACATATGCTATATAATGAGGTACTAATAAAAATTATTATAATATATGATAAAATAGATACGCTTATTATGAAAATATGTACCAAATGAAATCGATATTTTAAGTCACGAACATTAATTAAAAGGATACGAAAAGTACATAAAAGGATACGATAAAAATGGTCTCTCAATAACTTTAAGCCACAGAGCTTGTTGCTGAGTGACACATTCACCTAGCAATTTCAACAACTAAAATTTTATAGGCAGGGTAAATATGCAGTAAGTGGATTATACATCTGATGTACTACCACAAGTTTTATACTTTCTGAGCATTATAATAAAGTTTTTGAGCTTTGTTTTAAAATTTATGAGTCTTACTATAAAGTTTTTGAGTTCATCCACTAAAACATTAAGCTCAAAAAAATTACAATAAAACTCAAAAATATTACGTACAAACTTACTTAAATTTGAGTTTTGACGGAAAAAAAATTAAAATGTAACATATAAACTTTAATAAACTCGGAAAAAATACACATATGCGCAAAAACAAATAAAGTTTGAGGTCATAAGCTTTGAAAAAAATACAAAAATGCTCAAAAACAAGTAAAATCTGAGGTAATGCATCTAATGTATGTTCCTTTTTCTCGTAAACATGTCAGACTGTTGGTAACCTCCGTGTCCTAGTAGACGTGTCCGTGAATTTATGTGCATAATCTAGGTTTTTCTATACAAAACCTATATTTACACAAAATTACCAAATACAGAGTACCACTTTTAAGTAACCGATCTATGTAAATCGGGAAGACATAGGAGTAGCCGTTCGGAAAAGGGTTGTTGAAGCAAGGGTTTTAACACACATCCATGGTTTAGCATAACGATTTCTCAAGCGATCGTACCTTATACCTCCATCCAAGTCGGTCATCGATTTTTCTTTTAGACCAAACCACGTAAGTTTGCTACAAAATGTTGTTAACATAGCTTGTTCTTTGGGTTTGAAAGCTATTAGCCATTTAGGATTCCAACAATTTGAGAAGACGTGCAATTTAGTCCACGATTTCGCCACACCGTACTTTTTCATGACCCATAATTCACCAAATGAATAACCCGGTTTAGAATGTTCATGAATGTCCATATATAGACAAAGAAACCGACCCATACCCATTAAATCACATCCAAGACCGTTGTTAATTTTAGGAAACGTCATTTCCCCGAATACTTGTGTGTGAAGATCAAAAGTAACAATGCAACCGTGATCGTTGTCAGTATTGACAATCCACTGTAGCTTATTGTTTATGTAGACGCCGGGACAAAATAAATAGGTGTATGATGACGGAAAATCAATAACCGTTTCCCAGCAATAAGTACTCGTACTAAAGACATTAGCCACAAGCATCTGTTCTTGGCCTTGGAAGCAAGTCCGAATACTCACAATCTTGTAAACGTGTCCTATATCGTCGTACCCAAATCCATACTCTTGAGACTCTTTATGAGTAGACCATGTAACACCCAAACGAGGAATTAACCGGTAATTAGTATTCTTATTGGTTAAGGGGTCGTACAGACTAAAGCGGCCGTGTGGCAATTCTAAACAAATCAAACCATTGCAACATCCCACGACTATAGCGGGACCCCCATGCAGTTGGGTCCCGTTATGTCTAGTTTGAGGTGCGTTATCAAAATGGGTGTAGACACGAACCTCTAGGGTATAAGGTACAACCAAAATCATTTCGTCCAAGGTAGGGGATTCTAGGGTACGTTTACGATGGAGGTTAATGAAAGTTGTACCGTTGATCAAAGTGTACCATTCTTTCGAAACGCATTTGAAACGTGTTAGAGGTTTGACTGGAAGCCATGGAAGTATTTCTAGTTGGATTATTTCTTTTGGAAGGAATTCCATGGATTTGCTTTTCGTCTTTGTTTTGAGATTGCAATAACGTTCCATAGTCGACGTAGGGTTTGTGTTTTGTGTCTTTGATTTTCGATTTTGTTCCGAGTATTTTAGGCAGAATCTAATTACTTGGAGTATATCCTCCTTGTCGACGTAGGGTTTATAAATTGGGCTTTGTATGTATATCCCAATTCTTGTATGGCTAGTTTTTTCTTTAGACGGTGGTATCCGGCTTAATATTAAAACAGGTCAAATATCGTCCCACATGACTGTATGAGCATATCGGACAAATCTTTAATGCCATTTTATTTTATTATAATGAAAAAAAAAATCAGAATTTGAATTTAATTGAAATATCTATAAATATTATTAAAAGGCTAGACATTAAACGCCACGTAGACAAATGTGACATGGCAACAATTAATTGTGACGTGGCAAAGTATAGTCCACGTGGAAATACTAGCATAGTAGTACACATGAAAAAAAAATTATCAATTCCACATTTAAAAGTTACTCCCATAATTAATAGTAAAAAAACTAAGTTTAGATAATTTTAATTTCATAGGATAATTTTTAAATCACTCTCATGCAAAGTGGATTTATTAATAATAATAATCTATATATATAATTAAAAAGTAAGTCAAACTATCAACCATCAACTATATGTCTTATTTTAATTTCATAAGATAATTTATAAACCACTCTCATGCAAACCTTTTACATTACATTTCTCCTTGCTCCATATTTATGTATGTAAAATCAATAACTCTATAATCTAAATACAAAATCTATATATATAGCTTAAAGGCATGCTAAATTACATATCATAATCTACATGTCATATCTATACAATAATATAAAAATGCTACCTTGAGCATATGTATAAGACATGCGACAACATTGAATCACTAAGAAACTTTCATTTGATAATATGTGACTAATTAATACGGAGTAATATTCATTCATAGAATTAAGATAGAATACTTATTATCACATTTATGACCCATTATTCATGTCTAACTCTTCATTTTCTCTTTAGCTCTTCTTTTTCCTTTTTGATGATTCCTTTCTCCCCCTAAAATTTAACTCCTTGTTTGATGCTAATTAAGTTAATATACGTAAAGTCTTTAAAATAAGCACTTTTATTTTTTACCCTCTTTTTCTAACCTTTTGGAATATTCATATGTTACTGAAACTTTCCATTGCATATAATTTTTATTAATTATTTCCATTTTTGAAAAAAAAAAGTTATATCATACATAAGATTTGTGTTTTATTCGGTATTGTTTAAATAACTTTTATTGATGTCAATTTGTATTTCTCACCTTGATTTATTTTTGTAGATGGAATGGTACAATTTTCTTATTATTGCAAAGTTGGATTGTGCAGTTAATTACGTTATACATAAAGTATGTTCTACGAGTTTTGTTTGTGTAATTTATATAAGCTTATTGTAAAATGCACAGTTTTTTGTAATTTATCCACTAATATCGCTTTGTGGTAGATTTATTTTATACTATCTTTATGTAAACCCATTTACAAGATTAATTAAATTATCGTTAAATGTATGTTTGTTTCTTATTCTATTTTTGTAGGTGATGCTTCCTTTGTCTTCTCATAATATTAACATAGTGTGTTAAAAAAAACTACATGGGAAATGTGTGGGCAACAGAAGGATTTAGTTGAACAAAAACTTGATATCCGTCCTTGATCCATGTTCTAATGATATTAAAACTTATTTGGTACGTAATTGTCTCACTTGATATAAAAACAAAACATTTTTAGTTTTTAATTCGAATTTAGAGGATCTTAGTAAATTGTTTTTTTTTATAACTCTGTTTTTGTAAGAAAAAATACAATATAGTTAAAAGGCTACTTAAAACATCGAATTTTAATTCACATGTCATTTTTATATTGGTTAATATTAAGGCTACATCAGACTTATTTATTAAAATTCATCATAAGATTTACTAATATTTTTTTATGAAAACCATAATACCGATCATGATTTAAATTATAAAAATTAATTAACAATTTACTCTCATCATTTAAATTGTACAATTTGTCCATATAACTTTTCATTAACCATAGAGATAGTAGTTAAAAGGTCTTATATATAGTAAATAAAAATTCTAATAATTTGGATTATAAAGCTACTAATAATATTTTTTAGTGGAACCCATAAGATCATGTACTAAATTACAAAAATAAATTAAGAATTTACTCTCATTATTTAAAATTTTAAATCGTAAAATTTATCCATATAATTCCTCATTAGTAATAAAGATAGTAGCTAAAAGTTCTTATATGTGGCAAATAAAAAATCCAATAACTTGGATTATAAAGCTTCACAATTTCTCATATTGTTACTTTTGATTTACTTCAAAACCATTTTAAATATTGTAATTAGCACACTTGCGAAAAAGTGAAAAATAAGGTGTATATGTGCATGTGATTCAAACGTTCATAGTCTTCTTAAAAGTACTCCATATTTCTATCTTTTAAGATTTTAAGATTTTAAAATTTTAAACGTTTAATAAGTTGTATAGTTAGTTTTGTAATTAAGATGATGCTTATTTAATTTTAATTTTAACTATCTTAATTTGCAGATTATTGATTGTGAGGAGGCTATTAAAAAGTGAAGATTACATGTTTGGATCTAAATGTGAAAAACGAAAACATATTTTTTACTCTTTTAGTTGGCTTACAAAGCATCACCATTCATTATCGGCGAGATTCTCTATTTTACATGTATATCTATAAATCTTATTAAAAGGCTAACCTAAAAAATGTGACATGACAAGTTTAATTGTGACGTGTCAACTTTTAATGTGACATGGCAAAAAAAAAAAGTAACATGGATTACCAATTTAAGAAAATTAAAAAATATAAGTTAAAAAAACCAAAAAAATATAAGGTATAAACACAAAAAAGAAAGAAAAAAATATATTGTAACCATTGATCTACTCTCATAATTTTTGTTATTTATTTACCTTATTTATTTAACCATTATTTCCTTTATTTAATGAAATGACCTTTTAACTTCCTTTCATCATTACTATATATACCATTTTTTTATTTTCCTTTCATTCATAAAATGTTTAGAGAATTAGTAATATAATTTTTCATATATATAACTATTATATTCACCATAATTTTCAATTTTATTCAAAAAAATAGCACCTAGAGTATACATAGAAAAGTAAATTAATTGTTTCATTTTTAATTTTTCTTATGTTTTGTATTAATTTGTTATTATTTTTTGTGTTTGTATTAATATTGCAGGAGAATGAGTTTCCAACTTTATTCAAAAAATCGGTAGGTAAGGTATAGCTAAAGAACTAAATTAATTATTTCACTTTTTATTTTAATTATGTTTTGAATTAATTAGAATATTTTAGTTATTTTTGTGTGTTTATATTAATATTGCAGGAGGATGAATTTTCAACTTTATTCAAAAAGTTGGGTGGTAAAGTATACATATAGAACTAAATTAATTGTTTCACTTTTTATTTTTATTATGTTTTGAATTAATTAGAATTTTATTAGTTATTTTTGTGTGTGTTTGTATTAATATTATAGAAGGATGACATACTCACATATCAATAACAATACACGAGATTGGAAATAACGGCTATGGATCTTCTTTATCGATTTTTTCTTGGTTTGGATGACTCTTTCATTTTTTTCGGTTTTTCTTTTTTCTGCAATGGTGTATTTGAAATATCGAATGAAAGCAAAAATCTTTAAGGAAAATTGAGAGTAATTGATTTTTTTTCTTTAAAATCTTATCCAAATACCAATTCATGTTGTCTTATTTGATATCAAAGTTGTCCAAACCAACATTACCCGTCCTTAAAAAAGTCGATTTTTTTTTGTTTTCTCTGTAATTTAGAGTATTTTATTAGAATTTTGTGTCTCATTTTTGCTTTTCTTTTTGTTCATGTAGCTACTTGAAATAATGTGACATGGCAAATTAATTGTGACATGGCAGTAACATATAGTGACACGACAATAGTTTATTGTGACATGACACTTATTTAATTCTTTTAAAAATATGAATGATTACTAAAAGTTCTTACGGAAATATCATTACATATCTTATAACATACAAATAAAGAAAATCAAAAGACATCATCAATCCTAACTAGAGTAGTACATTGATTTCATACATTTTGGTAGTTTTCTCTAATTTCTTACAAAATAAAGTTTGTGTCCCTTCACTTGCCAAGCATTACTTATAAAAACGGTCAACTTCTTCCTTTAATTAGCATTTTAATGCTCTTGATTATGAGTTATTGTTCATGGACATCAAAAGGCTCTCCACTACTGAATTCCAAAAATGACAAATTTAAATGTGACATGACAAATTTTATTGTGACATGGAATTTTTAATTCATTATTACATGGCATTGATTTAATTCATTTCTCTATAAATAAATCTATACAAGCAATCTAATTAAATGGTACCTAAAATGACAAATTTTAATGTGACAAAAGAATGTAAATGTAAATAAACTTTTTAGTTTTCTCTCATCTTTATGGAGGTGCCAATTCAATTAATTAAAATGATAATTTAATTAATGATGTTATTGTAGGAGGTATGTATATGTTAATGCGATCATAACATGGATATGCTTTGAAATCCGCGTAATTATTTTGCATACCCAATAAGAAATATTTTTACGAGATTAGCATAATTATCCATATTGTACGAGTTTTAAGATTTTGACGGAAGTATTTATTTAAATTCTATATCTATATGTGTACTTACTATATGCGAACACTACAAGAAAATCTGAAACAGGCGACCGAAATTTGGCGACTGAAATAAGTAGTCGCCAAATTGGCGACTGATTTTTAAATTGGCGACTGAAATTAGTCGCCAATATGGCGACTGACTTTTTCAAAAAAGGAATCAAACTTGGCGACTGAAACTTTCAATTTGGCGACTGAATTAGATATAGTCGCCAATTTGGCGACTGAAACTCAGTCGCCAAATTGACAATCAGTCGCTAAAAGTTTTAGTACAAACCAGGCTGTCATTTTAAAAAGGGAATCTTTTTTGGCGACTGACTTATGGAATTTGGCGATGAAATTAAAGTAGTCGCCAAATTTGGCGATCGATTTTCATCGCCAAATTCAAAAAGTCGATCGCCAAATTTTTAATTACTTTCCCCCTCTCTCCTACTTTACTCTTTGCGAAACAAAAAAAAAAAAAAAAAAAAAAGTCGAGCGGCGATTTGGCGAACGACGGACGACACCAACCAACAACACCACACAACCACCCTTCCACCGCCATTTCCACCGCCATTTCCACCGCCACATCCACCCTCTTTAATTAGGTTTGTTGTTTTTGTTTAATTTCAGTTTATTTAGTTTAATTTATTAGATTAATTTATAGTTAGTTTGATTAATTTGTAGTTAGTTTGATTAATTTGTGGTTAGTTTGTTAGATTTATTTGTAGTTAGTATGTTAGATTAATTTGTAGTTAGATTTAGTTTAATTTGTGTTTGAATTAAAAGGGAATGATTAAGGGGGTTTGTGTTTAGGTTTAGGGTTATGGGTGGGGGTTTGGTCGGCCGTGGGTGGTGGCGGTGGGGGAAGGGTGGCCGTGGGCCACGGTGGTGGCGGTGGGGGAAGGGTGGCCGTGGGTGGTGGCGGTGGGGGAAGGGAATTATTGTTATTATTATTAGTATTAGTATTATTATTAGTATTAGTATTATTATTATTATTGTTATTATTATTATTATTATTATTATTATTATTATTATTATTATTATTATTATTATTATTATTATTATTACTAATTAAACCGCCTTATTATTATTAATGTTAAGCTAAGTGAAACCGTCCTTTGCATTAATGGAATTAGCTAAGTGGAACCGTCTTTTGGATTAAGAGAAATTATCTATTAGCTAAGTAGAACCTTCTTTAGGACTTGATTTTGATAAATTTAGTTTGATAATTCATGTTATTGATGAATTGAGGTAGAATAACCTTGTTATTTTTGTTTTTCTTTTCTCTTTTTCAGGGTTGTCACACATGTTGCTAGGCACCACCGTCGTGTAGTCATTTGTTGCTTCTTGTTTTCTTTTCATTTTTGCTTTTACTTGATTAGGTAACCTCCTCTTACCAGTTACTTTTTAAATTTACTAATTTTAGTTCAAATTATGTTACGGACTTTAGGATAGAAGCCTTTACTATGTGGTTGAATTGGGCTATTGATTGACTTAATTAATTTAGTACTTGATTGTGTTGTTGTTTGATTTGATGTTGACTTAGTACCCGTTCAAGAATTACTCATTAGGAGTAATTCTTGAATAGTCCCCATTTTGGGACTGTCTTTGTACGTTTCAAGTCATTTAGGTAGTAAACACGTACTTGTGATTTATTAATGAGGAATGAGTTTGGTGGCGATCCCTTTAATGTTCTCCGAATACATGTATATGTGTATTTGGAGAACTGAAGGGAATTGCTGCCGAATTTTTTCCTCATTAATAAATTACAAGTGTGTTTGCTAGTGACTTGAAGGGTGTTCATCAAAGGGGCAAACACGATATTTGGATGATAAAGAGTATAATCGTGCCCACCTTTACGTGCTATCTAATTGTGACCTCTTGGAGCCATACGAAACACAGTTTGTTAATGATTTCATTCAGAGGAATCCTAATATAAGTAAGGATGATGTTTCGGACAAACATGAGGACCAATTTCCATCATGGTTTCAGAAACATGTAATTGAGTTGAATATTCAAGATGATTTGATAAGAAGTTTGGCTTTTGGTCCTTCAAAAATGGTAAGAACGTGGAATCGATACTCGGTTAATGGGTTTAATTTTCAAACATTCAACCACGGTAAAGGTAAGGCTAGGTGCAATTGGGGGGTTACTATTTCTTCTCTTGATGACAACGAATACTATGGTATAGTTGAAGATATCTTTGAAATTAGTTATAGTGGACGTGGCCGAGCTTATAAAACTGTCTTATTCAAGGTTGATTTGGAAGGATAATTCTGTATTTGGAATGAGAGTACATGAACAATACAAGCTTGTAGAAGTGAATCGTACTAGAACATACTCTAAGTATGATCCATTTATACTTGCACATCAGGCTCATCAAGTGTATTTTGCTACTTATCCAAGCACAACAAATGATAGAAATCAAAATGCGTGGTGTGCAATCTTTAAGACGAAGGCACGGTCACAAGTTGATACAACTTTTTTCCAAGAAGAAAACGTTTCAAATGAAACGCTTTTGTCTCCACCCGATGAAATCAACTATGAGCATGAGAATAAAGATGGTGAAGACATGGAAGAGGAAAAATTTTATGATGTGGAAGAGAGACTGCCGGGGGAGGATGAGGCGGAGGAGGAGGAGGAGAGAAGGGAAGAAGAGGAGGAGATGAGGGGGGAAGATGAGGTGAGGAGGAGAAGGGAGGAGGAGAAAAGGAGGAAGGACGAGGGGTTTGGAGATGAAGATGATTATGATGATGATGATGACGATGAGGAAGAGGATGAGGATGAGGACGAGGGGTTTGAAGATGAAGATGATTAAATTGGTATAATTTTGTATTCCTCAAGAGTAAATTATTAAAATTTAGAAGTCTGTATAATTTTCATTTATCATTATTTGTGTTAATTTTTATTTGTATTATCGCAGATGGTGGAGCAGGTCGAGGTAGGAAGCGTGGAGGCGGCTCGAGGAGGAGGACGGAGTACGCGTCCGGAGCGGGAGGAGGAGTTTGTGCAGGAGGATCTCGATGCGGTGAGACGGTGACGGTGAGGAGAGTGACGCTACCGACGAGCCACGGGTGCCGATACGGTACACTTCGGATCATAAGATGATTCTTGAGTTTAGAGCGGGATTATGGTAAGTTTTATTCTTTATTAGTCTACTATTTTTTTTTATTTTTTTTTATTTTTTTTAAATAATAATTGTTTGTAATTTTACATGTTCAAAATAAATGCAGGTTTATGGACAATTGCGTGGTACGAGGTGTCACGAAAAGCACGAAGACTAATTTCGTGGGTCCAATTCCTACATCGTGGACACAAGCTTCTCCTGCACAAAGAGATGCGTGGTTCAATAACTTTCGGGTATATATTTTCCGTATTTCTTTGTTTTAATAACCAAGGTTATACTTTTATAAATACTAATATGAAATTTTGTCGCTTTTTTTTTGTAGCAAGCATATGCTTGGTCACCGTCTCAAGAACGGAATGTCCGTATCAGGTACGAGGAAGTCGGTACTCGACAATATCGGGACGTGATTTGGAAGGTAGTTAGGCGCCCAAAGGAACCAGAGCACATGAAAGGTATTTAATTAACTTGTTTTGTTATTTGTATTAATTAGTATATACTCTCTTATATTATAAATAATATCAGTAACTTATTAGTTATGATTTCATATGTGTAATTGCAGGTGACAAGTATGAAGGCTTAATAAAGCATACCAAAACTCCCGGCTTTCAGAAGAAGTCTAAGCAAGCATCCCTCAACAAAAGAGGAGGAAAGGAAGACGCCGTGAACGAGCCTACTCATTTCGCGGGTTCACGATCGTTCTGGAATCGTATGTTGGGGGTAAGTTTGTCTATTATTTCACACTTTTTTTTTGTCTTCAATGCAACATGTTTATTTTATGTTACATTTTTTGTTGATTTTCTAACATGTATGTTTTTTTTTTTTCATTCAGAGAGGAAAGAAGAAGTCATGCCCGATTGCGTCGGTACAGAATCTGTTTCGGACACGCATTCCGTGGTTGACCACAAAGGGGTTAGAATTTGGACTAAGCCAAAAGACAAGCAATTATATGTAAGTTTCCGTAACACTTAATTTTTGTTAATTTACTCTCTTTTAAAATGTCGTATATAAGGTGGTTACCATATTAACTTACAACCATTTGTTTAATATTGTAGGAAGCATTTGAACAAGAAAAAGCCGCCAATCCAGAAACTCCGGATAATGACATAT
Source organism: Silene latifolia (assembly GCF_048544455.1). Lineage (NCBI taxonomy): Eukaryota > Viridiplantae > Streptophyta > Magnoliopsida > Caryophyllales > Caryophyllaceae > Silene > Silene latifolia. The sequence continues at coordinate 5,372,497 of NC_133526.1, read as the reverse complement.
GGTATAAGTTGGTGGATGGCTTCAAGAAAGGGAATGTGTATGGTAAGGAAGTTCAACACCGGCTTTCTATGAGAAAACGCGTAGGAGATCGACTTCAACAATTCCCAGCAACACGTATCAACCGGGAATTATTAGTCAACTTCAAAGTCAAATAAGAGAGTGTGATGAACGTGATGCCAAACGTGATGAAGAACTTGCCAAACGTGATGAAAAATTCCGGAAAATGAAGGAAAGAATGGAAATGTTTGAGAATTGGTGGCAAGGTTGTAACCCCGGACCTAGATCCAACTACGATCCAAATGATCCGCATGGTCCACATGGGGGGAGTGGAGCCGGTGTTGGCTTCCAAGTAGGATGATTTTAGCATGTAAGCTTGTAAGACTTGAACATTTAGACTTGAACATTTAGAATAGTTTAGCTTGTAAAACTTTCATTTTCAATATATGAAATGAAGTTTGAGAAATTGGGAGGTGTTGGGTTGAAATGTATGGTGTTGTGTGTGTTGAAATGGGATGTATGGTGTTGTGGAACATCGGTTTGTATGCAGGTTGTAAATTTTTGGCTAGCAATGAAAACGAAAAAATCCACCAAAACTTACAGTAGCTTTGGCGACTGATTACTGATTTGGCGACTGCAAGTCAGTCGCCAATTTGGCGACTGATTCAAGGTAGTCGCTAGGGATGGCAATGGGTGGGATATGGATGGGGTGGAGCCATATCCATATCCATATCCATTTAATTTATGGTCATCCATATCCCACCCTCATCCATTTAATATTTTTTCATCCATCCATATCCATATCCACCGGGTGAAGCAGGTGGAGCGGGTACCCGTTGGATATTTTCACAGCGTATAAAATTTAAAGATAATATATCGTAAAAAAATTGTGGCGATAAAATTAAAAGGCATACATAATTCAAGTAACAATATGTGTTAGCAAATAGCAACCTAGTATATATCCAACAACAAAGTGTCTTTGCAAAGCAAGTGACCATACAAATACGCCACGCCAACTACAAAGAAACCACCAACGCATTATATTATTGATTAAACTAACAAAAGTAAGTTACTTTGATTAGTGAAAATAACAATATCCACATAAATACAAGTTTTACTTTTCCTAAATAACAATATGATATTAAAATTAAGTAAAATTTCTGATAAAAAAATATACTTTTGAAGGGAAATCATTAATGACCTAAATAATTATTAACTTAATAAAAAATTAATTATAAATATTAATTTCGGATATCCACAGGGTGGTTAAGCGGGTGAGAGACGATAATCCATATCCCACCCTAAATTCACCCATATCCATATCCTACCCTAAATTCGAAAAAAATTCGTCATCCATATCCCACCCATTTAATTTCGGGTGGATGGATATCCACAGGGTAAGGGTGGGACTGCCATCCCTAGTAGTCGCCAAATTGGCGACTGATTTGTAGTCGCCAAATCTGTAATCAGTCGCCAAATTGCCTCAGTCAAATTGGCTACGTCACCCAAAAATGGCGACTGAATCAGCATTTGGCGACTGCATTTCAGTCGCCATTTTGGCGACTACCTTGGCATCAGTCGCCAAATTGGCGACTACCCTTTCAGTCGCCATTTTTGGTATTTGGCGACTGATATTTCAGTCGCTAAATTTGGCGACCGACTTTAGTCGCCAAAGCTAAAAAAGGCGACTAAGGTCCGCGACTGACGTTTGGCGACTGATTTCAGTCGCCAAAATCAGTCGCCTGTTTTAATTCTTTTTGTAGTGGAAGTAATAAGAATGTTATATTTTTGTAGAGAAAAAAAGGATAATGAATGAAAAGTAATCACGTTATATATTTCGAAGTTATGAGGTTTTTAACTGCATATGGAGTAGACAATAAATTCCAATGCAATTTGTTCATATATGGAAGGGTGACTTATTTTAATGTTTTGTTTTATTGATAGCAACTTGTACTCATATATTTTAAATCCTTTGAAAACAGGGGACAATAATGGAGCGCAAATTCATGTTCGAATACTTCTATGGCGGCAAGATTGTCCATAAGATCACAAGTACCCGAAAGTTCAATTTGATGGACCGTGTCCTCGCTTCAAAACAACCAAGCTATTCACATTTTGGTTTGCCTATCATCCCGAATCAAAAATTTGAAGTGTATTAAACTTTTTTTTAAAATACCGCTCCCTCGGTCGTGTTCATTTATTTATCTTTTTTTTAATAACTATTTGTGAGTAATTTTATAATTAAAATTAAACAAATGATTGAGGGAGAGGGACTACTCCATAAGTTATTCACAAATTAAACACTTAAACGCCGTCAATTGTTAACGATCCCGTGATTTTTACGGGCTCCAAAACTAGTTAAAGTTTAATTAAAAGATAATGGTGGTGTTTGGCCTAACTTTAAAAGTGCTTTTGCAATTGAAAAAGTAGAAATTAGGCAAAACACTATAAATTAGGGAGGATTAAAATTGTTTTTAAAAAGCCAAAAGTTGATAACTAACCCGTTAAAGTAGAAGTGGAAAATTGTTCTAGTTCTACTTCTACTTTTCACTCTAATGCCTCAAAAAGCTCAAAAACGTAGTTAGGTCAAACATAAATATTTATTAAAAAAAACGTTTTTACAAAAGTTTGGTCAAACAACCGAAATTCCAAAAAGTAACTTGTGAATAAACTCATTTTAAAAAGAAAAAGTTATTTTACATAATCAAGGGCAAACATCACCAATATTTTAAGGAAAATTAATAAGATAGATGCATTTTTTAGGAAAAGACTATTTTATTCTCGGAGATATTGAAAGGAAAAAAACAAAAATTTGACAATGATATACGCTCGAGTTGAGTTTGAGTTCAGGTTAAACACGTAAGCTTGATAATGAGCAAAAATTTTCAAAGCTTGGTATTTTATTTATGGGTGTTAATTGATGAAAATAATCCAAACTATGACCGTTCTGCCCAAAATAATCCAAACCATGCATTATCCTATAAAAACCTGATCTATTCTACTTCCTCCATTCTTGAATGATCTACCCATTTTCCTATTTGGGTCATTTCACTTTGATCTACCCATTTCCTTTCTTTCTATTTTTGGGTATAGAAAATGACTAAATTGTCCTTGTTACCCTTCTTTATTTACAAATTTTGCCACTACTTAACACACCTAATTTTCCTATAATTAACATTAATAAAAACAATTACCCCCAATTACTCCCTCCTTTTTTTTCATTTCCCACCAGATTTTCCATATACCACCCTTCTATCATCATTTAATTTCATTTACTCCCTCTCTCTCTAACCGTCTCTCTAGAAAATTCTCAAAAACCCTAAAAAATCTCTTCCTATTCGCCGCCTGCCCATTCTCCTTCTTCTCTGATCTTCTCTCTATATCTCCCTCACCGTCTTCTCTTCCTTTCTTCATTATTCGTACCATTTTTTATCTCTTTCTCGTGCTAATGGATCCTAAATCACAAACTTCGTACCATAAATCTCTAGATAATTGTTTATATATACCTGGTGTGGGACATGTGGTTCCTGATACCTACTCAGGTTATGGATCACTACTTGATTCTGATCGTGATGATGACCCTGAGGTTACATCAGCTTTTTATGGTGATCAAAATACCATTGTTCCTGATTCTTTGGTTGATGATGTTCATGCATGTGTTGGTGGAAAAGGTCTCTTTCTCGAAAGTGAAAGATCTGGTGATTTATCACCAAAATCGAAGAAATTCAATCAGTTTTATGATAAGATGCTTGAAAAGATGAGGGAAAAGGAAGAAAAGGCAGGTAAATCTTCGATTTTTAACGTTTATTTTGATTATTTTTTTAATGTACTGAAGGAGTTCAAACAGTTTTTGTTTTGAATCGATTTTTAATGTTTATTTTGATTTTTTTTTTTATTTTATGTATTGAAGGAGTGGATATCGTTGAGAAGAAGGTAATTACTGGGGGAAGCTCTAGATCTATTGAGTTATCACCAAAATCAAAGAAATTCAAAGTGTTTTATGACAAAATGATGGAAAAGTTTACGAAAAAGGAAGAAAAGGCAGGTAAATCAAACGATTTTGAAAGTTGATTTTGTTTATTTTTGTTTTGTTTACTATAAAAATCTTAACATTATTGTGTTTTTGTTTTGAAGGAGTTGATATTGTTGAGGTAAAGGGAATCACTGGGGAAATCCGTGGATCCACTGTAAAAAGGAAGCGAAATTATTGATTAAGGGAGGTTCATTTCTATTACTCTTTTTTAAAGTGTTTAAATTTTGGTTTTGAATGTTGGTGTTGGTGTTGCTGCTGATATTGTTGTCTTTACTGCTGAAATATGGTTATAGTTGTTGTTGTTATTGTTGTCTTTAATACTGATGTTATCGTTCCTACTGTTGTTGTTTTTGCTGATGTTCCTACTGTTATAGTTGCAGCTGTTGTTATCTTTTCTGCTGCTGTTTTTTCTGCATTTATATGAGTATATTTGTTGCTGATAAATTTTCCCATCATTGTTGCTGTTGTCTTTGCTGCTGAAATACGAGTACAATTGCTGTTGTTGTCTGTTTTGTATGCTTGCTTGCTTTCACCATTTCACTTTGATCTACCCATTTCCTAACATGGGCCAATCCAATATGATCTTGCTGTTGTCTAAGTTGCTGTTAGTCTAAACCTCAATGAAGGTATGTACTTGACTGAGAGGCTGTCTTTGTGTTGGTGTACTGTTAAGGACAATACACAAATAAGCCTAAAATAAGTGCTCCATGTTGTTGCTAGTAATGTCACCATTAGTTGTAGCCATGTTGAGGTAACTTATTCTTGGTTTATTGACCCATATTTGTTGCCACCAAGAGGCATTACATGTTGAGGTATTCAGTTTTGTTTAATTTCTGAGTTTCCATATTATGTTTCCTCTTGAGGCATTTATATGTGGTCAAGTTACTCAATGAAGAAAAGTTGCTTGCTGAGAGTAACAATGCACTGATCATAAAAACTTAAAATGTCATTTATAGGCCATTCCAAAATGACTGCTTACATGGTTCATTTTTTTCACCAAAATGGAGTCTTACAAAGTTCAACATTAGATTCTTATGTTTGACTTGGTAAACTTTCATGCCTAAGACCTTGATGAAAGTTTCTCAATCAAACAACAACCTAACTTGTTCAAAAGGGGACTTGTATGCCTAGGTCCAATATTAATTGATCTAGTTCACCTATCAATCTACATGTAATTAAAAATTTAATACATTCTTTCACCAGGTCTTCATCAACTGTTAAATCTCTAGGAAGCAAGTGTCCCTTGTCTTCTTTGTGCAGCCTTTGCCAAATGTGGTAGTGGATAGTTATTGTGCCCTCTTTTTTTCATAATTTCCACCATACAATCTTGTAAACTTAAGAACACATTATCTAGTGTTTCAACTGTTTCTGATTCATATGCTTCTGTTACCTTATTCACCAACTCTTCAACTGTCTTTGCTGGATTTTCATCTTGTAATGATTGAATTGATCTAAAGAAACCTAGAACTAAGATGTTCAAATCAGGTGATTGAGTTGGTTGTTGTGTTAATTTGATGTTAAACCCATCTGAAGTTGCTGCCTCCAAGAAATCTTTGTCTTTCCCATTTATATGAGGCTTAGCATTATCTTGCTGAATATGAATTTCCTTTGATGCAGATGCTGGCCATTTTTGTTTAATGGCTGGTATCACTAAGTGAATCAAAGTTTGTTTTGTGACTGCCTTTATGATAGATTCAATTGGTTTTGTGACAATTGTACCAGCCACCCTATTCTTGCTCTTTCTTTTAGCTGGTTCTTGGTAAGTGAAGGGTCATATACCAAGCTTTCCATCAAACAATACTTCTCCATTCTCTTTGTATGTTGGTCTTGAAACGGCTGCTAGGAACATGATCTTTGTTATGTACCGTTTGCTCTTACAACTTCTGTAAGGCAGTTCTTCATTGCTGCCAATGTAGTACCTACATTTTGGATTGGCCATATAAAACCATTTTTCGTCAATGTGAATGATGTGACTCATATCCTTGAACATTATACACCTCAATAGCCTATCAAAGACTAATTTGCCCATCACAAAATGCAACCTAATGTGCTTGTGGTCTTCACTCAATGCTGGATGTATTGAACTTGTGTGAGACTTAATGAGTCATTCTTTTACCCATCTATGACAAGTAGATGGTGAATGCCCAGTTGTCTTCCCCAACCTCTTCAAAGTTGTTCTCTTTGACACATCTAGTGCCACTATGGCCTCTATTGGACAAGGTAATCTGTTTTTCCCCTTCTTTCCCTTTATTTTACTCCTCACATTGATGGCCACTTCAGCTTCTCTCTGTTTTTTTTGTTGTTGGCCATATAGTAAAAACAGATTTCCTTGTGACATTGAACATATTTGCCACTTCATTCATCTTCCCATGTGCAGGTTTACCATTTTTGCAACTCTCAAACAACAAGCAGACGATTCTATGCCTCTGATCGTCCGTCAGATTTGATTTTTTCATAGTCTAAATAATGGTTGTGTAATTTTACTGAGTTTTTTTTATAATGCTTGTAATTTTCTGAGAAGTTTTAGAGTAGTTTGTGTAATTTTATTTGAGAAACATTGGTTATGTAATTCTATTGTAGCTGGTGAAATATGACTTGAGGTCTTGGTAATCACTAGAGGTGATCATGGGCCGGGCCAATGGGGGCTTGGGCCGGGCCCTTCTAATAAAAGCGGCCCATTTGTGTGGGTCGGGCCGGGTCGGCCCAGATGTGTGGGCTTATTTAGCAAGCCCAAACCCGGCCCTTATGGGCTAATGCGGGCTTTTGGGCCTAAATGGACTTTTTCGGGCCCTAAAATTTACGACTTACCCTAGGAAATAATTAGCGTAATACCTTCAGTTACAACTTTTAAAACATACATAGTGTATAAAATTGCACAAAATATGATGAAATGCATATTAATTGCTCTCTAAAATAAAATAATGACAAAAATCACCACTTTAGAATGCTTAATCATGCATTCTTAGATATGATTTATGTTATGTATACTTTGTTTTATAAATCTAAAAAAATATACTTGAGTTTGTAAAGAGTTGAGTATAACTTTAACGCTACTTTAATAGGTTTTATTAGAAAAATATTCATTATTAATAAATATGGGCCGGGCCGGGCCAAAATTTGGGCCAAACGCTTGGCCCAAGCCCGGCCCCAAAATATTTTGGGCCTTTTTAGGCCGGCCCATGGGCTTTTTTGGGCCAAAACTAAAGGCCCAAGCCTTTCAAAAAACCGGGCCGGGCCGGATAGGGCCAATGGGCTTGGGCCATTTGATCAGCTCTAGTAATCACATCTTTGAAGTGATGTTATTTGGTGGGAGATTTAAAATTTCATCTAAATTTTCATTTCCCTCCCTTTTTCCCACTGTTTTACACCAACTTGTACTCCCGCTTTTCATAAAAAACCGGGTACAATTTACAAATTGGTGGGAAATTTATGCCTTACCCCACCTATTAACAATTGTATTTTATTTGTTAATTAAGCTCACAAATTGCAACTAATCTACTTCCCTTGGTTGTTGAGCCAAAAGTAAATGGGTAGAGGAAGTATCATTTAGCTTTTAATGACTTGGTGGAAGGGCAACCTGTTTAACAGGTCACCTCTTATTCTTGAGTCATTTTAACCTTCATTTACTAACTTATTAATCTCCTTATTCACTCGTTCATCATCAATCTATAATTTTCATCATCCTTGATTATTATCAACATCTCTATTCCCCATCGTATCTAGGAGTGTTCATTCGCGGTTCGGTTCACCGAACCTCTAATTTAATTCGGTTCGCACCCGGTTCGGTTCGGCAAAACTCCGAACCTAAACCGCACCGTTAGAAACGGTTATAAACGGTTCGGTTAACCACTTTAAACGGTTATTAGCGGTTCGGTTACCGGTTAACCGATAATCGTTCTATATTACTTTTTTTTTTTCAGTTTTCGTTAATTTTTGGGAATTTTTTCTAATAGTTTAATTAAATTTTCATTATATATTATACCCACAATAAAGTTAATAAGCTAAACTTTAGCATTAATCAATTTAAGAAATTTTAAATTTGGATACTCTAAGAAAATTAAACGAACGAACAGTTTTTATATTACTCCCTCCTATTCTAGATAAACTTCCCTATTCATGGGGGACACTAGAATTAAGGAGAGGGATTAAAATAAGGTAAAGTATTGTAGTGGAGTTTGGTAATTGGAGAGAGGGAAGGTATTGTGGGGTATTATTGTGGGTGTGGTGATTAAAATAAGTATTGTTATAGGGTAAGTTGATTAAAATAAGTATTTTTGTGGGTGAGGTGGGGTATTGTTGTGGGGTAAGGTGATTAAAATAAGTATAAAACTTTACTAAATAAGGAAATAGAGAAGGTATTGTGAATAGTTGAAAAAGGAAAGAGAGAAATTTATGTAAAATAGGAGGGAGTATATTTTAATTTTTTGCTTACTTTTTTATGAAACGGTTCGGTTCGCGGTTAACCGGTTATCTAAAATTGCGAACCTTAACCGAACGTTTTCCATAATAAAGTTAACGGTTCGGTTCAAAGAACCGCTTTGTCGAAACGGTTCGGTTAATCGAACCTTAAAAATGGACAGTTTTTCGGTTTTGCAATTCGGTTATTGCGGTTCGGTTTATTCTGAACACCCCTAATCGTACCCTCAATTCCATTTTGAAACAACTTTAATATTATGTGATTCAAAGGAGCTTGAGATGCTCCTTTTGGGTATGATTGGATGCGCAAATATCTACACATCTGCAAACCAAAAACGTAACTAAACAAATTACTCAGCTGCCCATCAATCAATACTATATATTAAATCCATAAACCAAGGGACTTCAATGTAATTAAAGAAAGTTATACAAATTAATTATACTATATAGTTTTAAATCACTAGCACCGTGTGATGGACCCAATTAAGGGATCTCAATGCAAATATTATATAGTTAAAATTAAATTATATAGAATCTTGGTAATTTTCCTAAACATTTGTAAGAGACTAAAACATGGTCAATTTCCTTAAAATAAAATAATTAATTAAGATGATCAATTTCAAGGAAGACTAAAAGAAAGAAGATGCTTGATAATTTTCCTAAATATTTACAGAAGCGTAGTAGATGGTCAATTTTCATAAAATAAAATAATTAATTAGTATAAACATGCACATTTATGGTATTAATTATTATCATCATAAAAATATATATTAAATTTAAAATCGATGCAATTTTATTAAACTTTATAGTTTATTAGATATATAGAGATGTTAATTATTTAACATACAAAAATATAATATAAGTAGGTTATAAATAATTCAAGTTAGATTCCATAATATATAATATAGCATATTTCTTTCGATTTGATTTAGTGCATATATGTAATATGTAATATATTTATATAAATATATAATCCTCTTAAAATTGCATGTCAAAGTAGTAAAAGGAATTTCGTCAGTAAAAAAAAGAATTGTAGTAACATTGATATAGTTATATGATAGTAATCACTTATTTGAATAGTAACAATACTATTAGCGAAATTAGTGAAAGTGGAAGAAACAACAACGGGAGCAGTGAAATAATCAATATTAATGCGGCAATAGTGAAAGTAACAATAATTACCGCGGGAGTAGTGAAATTATCAACATTAATGCGGCAGTAGTGATAGTAACAATAATTACGACGGGGGAGTGAAAGTAACTATGATTACGGGCAATTAGTGAAATGTTATTACTATTGTTTTATTGATAAGAGTAAAATAATTATAGTGGGAGTAGTGAATTTGTCTTAAAATTTATTTCATCGTAATTCTAAGATATGTCATAGAAAAATATATTAATGATAAATTTATGGGTTATGCAACCTTAAGTAATTTTATTAATGAAAAAAAAATTAATGGTAAGTAGAGGTAGCCCGGGCAAAGCCGGGCACCAATACTAGTAATTATGTAATTATACAACCAGTTAGTCTTGCTGAAGACGGGTCGGAGCAAGTGACGGGTAATGCCACTCACAAAACGGATAGGGGGGACAAGGTGGGGGCACCCCATGTGCTTCCCTCTCTCCTCTATTTGGGTCATTTGTGAGAGGAAATGTATCCGTCACTCCAAAATGACGGATACGTGCTGTTTTCAATGAGATTTTGTGTTATACAACTACCCAATTCATAATTCAACCAAAAAACTGAATAAAAACAGTAATTAAAAAAAGGGAAGAAAAACTAACATGATTGAGATTTAGGGTTTCAAGAAAGGGGAAATTGGAAAATTAGGAAACCCAGATATGTAAAGCCGTTCTTCAACCATTGAAAAATTGGTTGGTGGGATTAAAACGTTGTTGTTGTATGTTGGGACTTTTGGCTTTTTGGGTTATATATGTAGAAGATGAAGTAATGGCTCCTTGAATTTGAAGAAGATGAACAGGAAAACATTTTACTATACTGAAGAGGAAGCTTGTTGGTTATACTGCTCAACAATCCAAAAGCTCAATTATTAACAATGGTAGTGTGTTAAGAATCGATGCATGCCATAAAAATCACCTTAATACAAATCGGTACAATCTTTAGATATTAATTGGCGTCTGCCATGGCCCATGAGTGAAGCGTCACCGGAAACGAACGGGTGAGATGGAGGAAGAAAATTGGAGAAGAATGGTCCTTAGTGACTGGAAATGGAGAACAATCAAACAAAAGGAAGAAGATGAAGAATAGATAAAAAAGGGAAGCAAGTAACTTAGAATAGGTAAAGTTTACCAATGACAACCAGTCACTAAGAGTAACAGGGCATTAAAAGTTTAATGATTGAATAGATTAGATTTTTATCGGATAATGCATAGTTTAGATTATTTTCGGCAGGACCGTCATAGTTTGGGTTATTCTCATCAAATAAGCCTTTATGTATTCAAATTCTCTCTGACACTGCTGCAACCCTCTCCCTCCCACCGTCCCTCTTGATCCTCACCCTATCGCCGGAGATGGGGCCGTCTCAAGCAATATCTGTTAAAAGATGCAAGGACTAAGAGAGTCGTCTCGCCAAGATACCACGAGTAGGAAATAAATATGTGTATAGCAAAAAGCAAACAAATTACGGAGTAATTAACAAACGAATATGATGTACGAGTGGGAGTTTGACAACACAAATAAGATTATACATCCAGTTGTACCATAAGCATGGTACAACCAAGTATAAGAATTCGAGCTTACGTGTATTCTTTCTGAGCTAATTTAAATTTCATGTTTTTAATGTGTAAATGAATGAACTCAATATTTTCTAATAAAGCTCATATTCTTTAATATAAAGCTCAGATACTTTGACACAAAGCTCAGGTTCTACACCGTACAACATATACAACTGGTTGTATAGTCCATGAATTGGTTTGACAACTTTAGGTAATCGATCTATGTAAACGAGAAGACGTAGGAGTTGAAGTTTGAAAAGGGATTGTTGAAGCGAGGGTGGTAACACACACCCGTGGTTTAGCACAACAGGTGTTGGTGCCGTCGCCCCTTATGCCTAGCATATCCAAATTCGTCGTTGAATTAGGTTTTAGACTATACCAAGTAGGTTTGTCAAAACGACATGTTATTAGCATAGCTAGTTCCGTAGGATTAATCGCTATTACCATTGTACGGTTCCACCACTTCGGAAAGCCACGATAAGTAAAGACGTGCAATTTAGTCCATGATTTCGCGACATTGTACTCTTTCATGACCCATAACTCGGTAAATGAATCAACATTCCTATCATGTTCAGGAACGTGCTTATATAGATAAAGAAACCGACCCATAACCATTAATTCATATATATATATCCACCATATGGGTATCCATTAACTGTAGGAACCGACATTTCCCCGAATACTTGACTGTGAAAGTCAAAACTGGTGATGGAATAACCACCACGTTTATTATTGGTAATCCAATGTTGCTTATTGTTTATGTAGACGCCGCCACGGCAATATAAATAGCTGTACGATGGCGGACAATCGTTAACGGCTTCCCAGCAATGAGTACCCGTACTAAAGACATTAACCATATATAACCGTTGTCGCCTTGGGGGTAAAACCGAATACTCGCAATCTTGTAAACGTGCGCGACATCATCGTACCCAAATCCATACTCTTGAGACACTATAGGATGTAGGGTTTATAAATATTGGAAATAATTCCTAAACCAAGTCGGTTTTCGGTCTTGCTAACACTTCTTAATTGTGAATATTTGTATTAGATTAGGAAAACGGTTTATTTATGTGAATATTGTATTTCCTTCCGTTAGATCAGGAAACCATAGGGTTATTTACCCACTCCTATAAAAACCGTTTTAAATATATCTATTAAAAATTAAATAAAATATTTACATATTCAACGAAAATTGTGAATCAAAATTATTAAATTAATATAAACAAAATTTAATCATGTAACTTTTCATTGTAAATTTACTAAAAATTCTCAGATTATGAATATTTTTTCACGAAAATAAATTAAAAAAAATATTTTAACATACTTTCTGATAACTAGGAATTTTAGGACTAAAATTTGATTAATAATTTTGACTTTCAATAATAGTAAAATATTTCATTTAATCAATTTTATTGATTTTTTTTTTGGCAAAATGAGGTTATTTACCTTTTTTTATATAACACCTTCACCTTATAATAGAAATGGTAAACAAGGATGGAGGGAGTAAAATATAATCCAAAGTTTTTAAAAGCTAAAAATACAAAAACTCAATTAAAGAAATTTGATATAGTTATACCATACTCCTATATATAATAGTGGTATCAATCAATCAATCAATACTATATATTAAATCCAGAAACCAAGGGACTTCAATGTAATTAAAGAAAGTTATACAAATTAATTATACTATATAGTTTTAAATCACTAGCACCGTGTGATGGACCCGATTAAGGGATCTCAATGCAAATATTATATAGTTTGGGTTAAAATTAAATTATATAGAAGCTTGGTAATTTTCCTAAACATTTGTAAGAGACTAAAACATGGTCAATTTCCTTAAAATAAAATAATTAATTAAGATGGACAATTTCAAGGAGACTAAAAGAAAGAAGATCCTTGGTAATTTTCCTAAATATTTATAGAAAACTAGAAGATGGTCAATTTCCTTAAAAAAATAATAATTAATTAGTATAAACATGCACACTTATGGTATTAATTATTAATCATCATAAAATTATATATTAAATTTAAAATCTATTCAATTTTATTAAACTTTATAGTTTATTAGATGTATAGAGATGTTAATTATTTAACATACAAAAATATAATATAGGTAGGTTATAAATAATTCAAGTTAGATTTCATAATACATAATATTGCATAATTCTTTCGATTTGATTTAACGCATATATTAGTATATATTTATATAAATATATAATCCTCTTAAAATTGAAAATTGCATGCCTAAGTAGTAAAAGTAATGTCGTCAGTAAAGAAAAGAATTGTAGTAATATTGGATATAGTTATATGATAGTAATCACTCATTTAATAGTAAAAGTAACAATATTATCCGCGAGATTAGTGAAAGTGGTAGAAACAACAACGGGAGTAATGAAATAATCAATATTAATGCGGCAATAGTGAAAGTAACAATAATTACGGCGGGAGTAGTGAAATTATCAATATTAATACGGCGGTAGTGACAGTAACAATAATTATGGCGGGAGTAGTGAAAGTAACAATGATTACGGGCAAGTAATGAAATGTTATTACTATTGTTTCATTAATAAGAGTAAAATATTAATAGCGGGGTAGTGAATTTGTCTCAAATTTTATTTCATCGTAATTTTAGGATATGTCATAGAAAAATATATTAATGATAAATTTATGGGTTCTGCAACTTTAAGTAATTTTATTTAATGAAAAAAAAAATTAATGGTAGGTAAAGGTAGCCCGGGCGAAGCCGGGCACCAATACTAGTAATCTTTATATGACACAAACCCTACGTCGACTATGGAACAGGAGCAAAGACAATACTAATTGTAATTATAGTCTTCCTAATTAATAAGCTCAAAACAAAAAACAAAAACAAAATCCATGGAATTCCTTCCAAAAGAAATAATCCATCTTGAAATACTTCCATGGATTCCAGCAAAGTCTCTAATACGCTTCAAGTGCGTTTCAAAAGAATGGTATCGTCTGATAAACGGTCTTACTTTTATTAACCTCCATCGTAAACGTACCCTCGAATCTCCTACCTTGGACGACATGATTTTGGTCGTACCTCATTGCCTAGACGTTCGTGTCTACGCCCGTTTTGATAGCGTACCTCAAACTAGAAATAACGGTACCCTACTGAATAAGGGTCCCGCTGTGGTCGTAGGATGTTGCAACGGGTTGATTTGTTTAGAATTGGCACACAGCCGCTTTGTTCTGGTTGACCCCTTATCCAAAAAGAGTACTGATTACGCGTTAATTCCTCGTTTGGATACTTACATAGTGTCTCGAGAGTATGGATTTGGGTACGATGATGTAGGGCACGTGTATAAGATTGTGAATATTCGGACTTGTTTGCAAGGCCTGCAGGAACGGGTGCATGTGGTTAATGTCTTTAGTACGGGTACTCATAATTGGGAAGTCGTTAATGATTTTCCGTCATGGTTAACCAAATTATTTTGCCCCGGCGTCTCCATAAACAACAAGCTACATTGGATTGCCAATAATAATACCGATCATGAACATGGTTGCATTGTCACTTTAGACCTTCACAGTCAAGTATTTGGGGAGATGTCAATTCCTACTATTAATGGATACCCGAGTGGTGGATGTGATTTAATGGTTACGGGTAAGTTTATTTATCTATATATGCAGGTTCGTGAACAGGATATGTTGGTTGATTCGTTTGCAGAGTTATGGGTCATGAAAGAGTACGGTGTCACAAAATCATGGACTAAACTGCACGGTTTTAGTCACCGTGACTTTCCAAATTGGTGGTCGCGTAAATGGCTAATTGCTTTCAAACCCAAAGAACAAGCTATGCTAACAACGTGTTTTCACAAACCAACTTGGTATAATCTACACGATAATTCGACGACTAAGTTGGATGTGCTAGACATAAGGTACAACCACACGGACACCCGTCATGCTAAACCATGGGTGTGTGTTCAAACCCTTGCTTCAACAACCCTTTTTCAAACTTCTACTCCTACATCTTCTCGTTTACATAGATCCATTACCTAAAGTTGTACCCGGCTACTCCGTAATTGGTAATAAACTCTGAATCTCTGATAGCACGGATAAGAAAACATACTACGTTCCTGTTTTTTTTTTTTTTTAATCTTTTTTAGATCTCAGGTTACTTTCTCAGCTTAGTTAGTCTTGTATAAGACCGTCTTGCCTTATATTATAAAATCTAAACACTCTTTTTAAGTTGAAACAATCACCCTTGTTAAGTTATTGATGTTATTTGTGTTCTGCCTTGTGACATTGCCTAAACAGAACATCAGTAGATTCAATGCCTATTTCTTCAGATTTTCTCAGGTTCATTGCCTAAACAGAACATCAGTACATTACAATTACCGAAACACTTCCAAGATCATAACTCATAAGCAACTTATCTACATCTTAAAACTGTAGCGCAAGAGATTTTGGGACATTCTCAAAGTGATCCAAAGTCAAGGTAAGTTTTCTAGTACAAAAAACATTGAGACTTCAATCTTAGTGATAATGAAATTTTAAGTTCTTGGGGAAAAGTTCTCGAGAAATGACGGTGGAGGTGGGTTGATGAAGAAGCTCTCATTCAACTTCTGGAGAAAGATGAATTCTCCAAAGCCTTCAAGCGAGTTCCTCAACATAATATAGTCGTCTGGATCTCTTACAATGTAAGACCTTGAGCTATTCCCCTCGAGGTGCCTTCTCATAGTTGAGCGATTCCCGAACACAACTTTGTTTATCTCTCAATAAATCGGTTCAGAACCAAACTTGGACAAAAATCTATTTTCTGGGTTTTGAAAGCAGACGGTTTTATTTCTCATCCTATTCATATCCAAACCAGATAACAGTGATTCATATGGTCTGAAAAAATTAGACTATGTAAAGTAAGTAATGATGCAGACTTATGAATGATGCAAACCAAGAGTTGCAATTGAAAAAGTAAGAACAGAGAAATAATTTACCATGAGAATCGAGACTAGCAACTGATAACATTGTGCCATCGGCGCTGAAAATTCTAACACTACCATGATAATCAACGGGATCCAACAACCGTATGATTTCATCAAGTTCTATCATCTGAGAGAGAGGAATTTGGCAATTAAACTCTGTCATAGAAGCGGCATCGAATGATACTGACTTGAAAATTTCTGTGGGAATTCCATCATCAACACGGTTATCGTAGACAGTGATCTCAAATCCCCTTTCTCCCACATCAATTCTTGCTATTCTTGGTGAGTTAAAATCAACCTCTACCAATGCATTAATGGCGAGTATGAGGTTCATTGCGGGTGTAACTGATAAGCTGAAGGCCTCCTCCATTTTTGGACAAACTGAACAGTAGCCATAAATTTTAAAAATGAATTAAATTATTAAATTAAAGTTTGCTAACGACTTTTAATACAGGTTATTAGTTAAAGCAACAATTTTATAACATACTTCCAAATTATGCATTCTATGGTTGTCAAATTATTAGCATTTATATTATGGCGTATTTTCTCATTTGAAGCGATAATTTCATGGATACGCCATTTCGTTTAAGATTACCAAACGATTAATCACATATTTCCTTACTATTTTGTGACAACTATTCTCCGTATTTTGTTTTAGCTACATTTTATAAGATTATCAAACGATTAATCACATGTTATTGACTTATATGGTAAAACCCAACCTTAAGAACTTAGCTTTATATGATTACCCATTATCCCTACCTACCTAAGCTACATTGTTACTACTAATGACAATATTACTAAACGGTATTAAACGATAAAGATGTCGGCTTTAACGTAAAAAACACGATAAAGATGTCAACTTTAACATAAAAACACGATAAAGATGTCAAGTTTAACATAAATTAGCCTGTGTACTACCAAATAAGAACAAGAAATTACATGACATGAACTAAATACACTACATCATCACTATCCATACTACTAACTAGTAGTTACACACACATAAGCACATAAATATACCATAAAAACATGTTAATAATCGTAATAAACGATAAAGATGTCAACTTTAACATAAAAACACAATAAAGTTGTCGACTTTAAGATAAATTAGCATGATTACTACCAAATAAGAACGAGAAATTAGATGACATAGTCACATAAACTACATTATCACAATAATCGTATTAAACGATAAAGATGTCAACTTTAACATAAATAAACACAATAAAGTTGTAAACTTTGATAAAATTAGCATAAACTAAAGAGGAATGAGAGAGAGAGAGAGAGAGAGAGAGAGAGAGAGAGAGAGAGAGAGAGAGAGAGAGAGTAATACCAAGCTTGAATAAATTGTATCTCTTGGATTAATGTAGATAGAGCGTTGATTACGGAAAGATTAAAACTTGTAACTAAATCGAGTGACTAAATTGAATCTAGATTTAACAAAAGGGAGAAAGAAGGAAGAAAAAGTAGGAAGATTTCATCTGGAAATCTGGAATGTGTTACTGCATACTACTACATTACTATCCTCTGTTTCCACTTTCTTTTCTAATTTGTGTTGTAATAAAATGAGCTACCCAGTTGAGTACTTCATTTAAGACGGATATTCGTCTTAAGGCTAAAACGGGTTGAATAATAACTCAATAACAAGTACTTCATTTAAGACAGATATCCGTCTCAAGACTAAACCGGGTTAGATGCCTACGGAGTAAAGTACTTTTTATGTTGTCTTCAGGTCTTCATCCATGAAACCAAGCAACTGAAATTACAAAACTGCCCTCCTATATTAACTGAACTTCAGCATGTCTTGCAAATCATGGACAATACAGGGAATTGGCCGCATTGGCAAGGTGGATGAGGACTCAAATTTGGGGTTTTGGCCCAAATGTTTCAGCTTTAGTCAACTCGTCTTCTCACCGTCTTTAATGGAGCCCAATTGGCAACTGCTTGTCTTCGCTTTATTTTCCAACAAGACGTAAAAAACAAAATCAGTGTCTAATTTACAAAAATGATGTTATATTGTGTCCAAGATTTAATAATTGGTCCATTCTCAGTCTAGATAAAGCCCATCGCGATTCTTCATCCATCGATGCAGAAAATGCTCCAGTTTTCCATGAGTCTTTTTCATTACTCTCTCCATACCAGACCAATGGTAACATTGACCGTTTTGCCACTATTCATGGTCGTAGGGAATCTTCGATATTATTCTTAATCTATAAGACAAAATATAGTCATGTGAGATCTTGTTTGATTTATCGCCATGAATGCTATAAGAATATCAAAATTTTATAATTTTTAATAATGTGTAACAAAAGATATTTAGGTTGCAAAACGTGTCTCGCCAAGTGTGAAAAAGTCAATGTTACCATTGGTCTGGTATGGAGGGAGTATTTGTTATGCCAAGGCTCAACCCTTTGCCTTTCCAGCGTTTATATATAGATGTAGGAGTAGACTTTTGTGTAGTAAGAAGCCTCTTTGGCCCATTTTTTTTACTTTGAGTTTTAGGTCTGGTTTTAAAGGATTCGAACCTCCAAATAGCGGTACCAGAACCCGCATTCGCTTCTGAAAGAATTTGAACTAATTGTGCCACAGTTGAACTTCACGTGGTTCAACAAGCAATCGATATTTCTTAAAATTAAAATGAATCAAATATCATATCTATGATGGTCATTAAATGGCTAATTTATAAATAAATGATAACTCGAGCTTTTTAATGATATAACGTCTAAACCGGTTCGACTATAGAATAAAAACTAGGTTTCGTGCCCGGATCCGCTTGGGCTATCTTTATTTATCGTCAAATTTTATTTTATAAGAATACAACTATGTTAAACTTGCTTAACTCATACGTTTACCATTTATATAATGTAAAATTTATCAACGAATTATGAGTCAAATTCACTACTCTCACGGTTAATATTATTACCTCACTCCATCATGTGAGAGATCTCTCAATAACGCTATCGAGAGACCGTCTCTCTAGAGTTTTTGTGTACTAGTATTACATTCATTACTCCTCCGGATATTGTTGTTTGTTTGACTGCTCACGCTATTTTTAGAGTTAAAATTATTCCCATTAATTTTTTTTTTGGTAAAAAAGTAAAGTTATATTAATAAAGTTAACCAAAAATACAATCATTCAAGTACGATAAGCTAACAAAGCCCACTTCAACATTACAACTCTTCGACCTACTTGCAGAGCATAAGCGATAAAAGCAGTAGGAACATAACAAAATTACAACAAGACCAAACAACTACACTGAAGGAAGGAAGCAACCTGCCATGAAGTAGTGATGCAACCACAGTTTCAGGACGTAGCAGATAACCTTCAAGTCTGCATTTATTTCTGCACCACCAAATAGAGTAGATTAAGGCCAAGAGATGTGCAGCTATCGAATTTCTCAAACTCTCGGACTGGAACTTCATACTAAGCCACCAGGCAGTCCAACTGTGTCTAGGAAGATGGCAACCTAGACTTTGGGACAACAACTGAAGGCATCTCTGACTGAAAGTGCAGTTGAAGAAAAGGTGAGAGTGACACTCAGGAGCAGCATCACACAGAATGCATATGTCATCCATAATGATCCCCATTTTCTTCAACCTATCCCTTGTAAGCAAACGCTCATGCATCACAAGCCATCCTATGAAGCTATGCTTAGGAAGAGCTTCCTTGACCCATACAAAATGATCCCAATATAATTCACTTTCACCATGGGAGGGCTCAACCAATCATACCCACTGGCAATGGTATAATCCTGTTGAGGTTGCAGCCACCACACACCCACATAACCAGCCATCATAAGATCTCCGATCTTACACAACTTCCTAATTTTTCACTAATTTATTCCCATTAATTTTATCACTCATATATTTAAATAAATAAAATATTTTTAATAAATAGAATGGTAAACTAATTTTTCAAATCTTATGCGTTGTTTCTGTTGTTACTTCCATATCATTGTATTTGTTGTGACTACTATTACTTTCACTACTCCCGCCGTCATTATCGTTTATTTCACTACTTCCGTATTTAATAATGTTAATTTCAATACTCTGTTGTTTATTACTATTACTTTTATTACTCCCGCTGCTATTATTTTTATTTTTATTAGTTTTATAAGTGATTACTATCATATTTGCTATATCCAATGTTACTGCAATTATTTTCACATAAACATAGTCATTTATGCACTAAATAATTATGTTACTTAATTTTATCAAATTTAACTTTTAATTAGACGATTATCTAATTTTATAGAATATGCATATTATGGATATTGTATCTTTTGAAACAATCTTAATTGATTTCTCATTACATAGTTTTCAAAATATATTATATTATATTTGTGTATGTTAAACAATTAACATGTTTGTACATCTAATAAATTATATAAGTGTAATGAAGAAATTGTAAAGATTTATGTATTTACATTGAAAGAAATATTAGGTGTTGTTTGGCCCAACTTTTGGAAGTGTTCTGACTGTTCTCCCACTAAATAAGCACAAGCTAGGCTAAACAAGCAATTTTCAAGAAGTTAAAACTTCTTCTTTTAAGTCCAAAAGTTTCAAGGTTTAACTCAGCTACCACTGGACTAACACCACTTGGTTAATTAGTCAACTATTTAATACACTATTAGTTATCATTTTAAAAACTTTTGGGTAATTTAGACTTATACATTCTGTAAATAAAAGTTACAATGAAGAGAATATATGACAAGTTTTAAATTGTAAAAACAGAAATACAAATAAAATCAAGATGGTGAAAATAAATAACAAAATGAACTAATAATTTTTCAAAATCAAATCATTTTCAGCCTCTATATGAAACTTAGAATAGAACCTCCAAACATCATTGGCCACCCCTTATTATATTGTACTTATTGTGATTTACCGACTAATTTATAACTAAATGATAAATAAAGCTATTTAATTTTATAACAACAAAACCGGTCAACTATATGATAACAATTGGGGTAGAATGCGTCTAATATTACTCTCAATCGAGAGATAGTACGTTTCATAAACCGATTGAGTTTACATACATCCTAAAAGCAATTGTTGATAAGAATAACTTTTTTGAGTTTACATCCTAAAAGCAATTATTTTGAGCCTCTATATAAACAATTAATTGGTCTCCCTTGTGACGGGTTACCATTTGTGGCGGATATTTTATGAGTTAAAATGGTAATAAAATGGGTTAGTGGAGAAAAGGGACCACATGAATAGTATTGCAGAGAGAGAAAAAGTGGGTACTTTGTGAGGTAAAATGGTATCCGTCACTCAAGAGTGACGGATATGTGCCGTCACAAACAAGAATTTGTGCTATATAAAACTTAGAATAGAACTTTCAAATATCATTGGCCGTGTAACTTCCCATCATTTTCGATATTATTTATATGGTGTAACTTATTTTTTAGTTAGGTCTGGAGACGTTTATGGTGGAGATGGTAATTTTACGTTTTATTATGAAAAGAAAGTAACTTGTTTTGGTTTCCTAAAATATACTCCCTCCTATTCTTCTTTTTCTTCCTCTTTGGTTGGGGCACAAATATTAAGGAGGATAATAAAATATGAATTGTGAGTTGGGTGGGGTTTGATGATAGGAGAGAAGAATGAATAAAATAAGGAATTGTGAGTTGGGTGGGGTTTGGTGATAGGAGAGAGAAATGAATAATTAGGAATTAAATAAAGAATTGTGAGTTGGGTGGGGTTTGGTGATAGGAGAGAGGAATGAATAAAATAAGATTAAAAAGTTTCCAAAAAAGGAAAGGGGAAGAAAACCTGAATAATCCGTTTTAGGAAATAGGGAAGAAAATAGAGAATAGGAGGGAGTATAAGTTTTGAATTATTCGAAAGCAAAAGATCTTTAGTTTATCGTTTTGGACGTGAAAATTTAGGGCTGTTACAGGCCGCCCCTTATTATATTGTAATTATTATTGTTATTAACCGACTAATTTATAACTAAATGATAAATAAAGCTATTTAATTTTATAACAACAAAACCGGTCAATTTTAGGATAACAATTGGGGTAGAATGCGTCCAATATTACTCTCAATCGAGAGATAGTACGTTTCATAAACCGGTCAACTATAGGATAACAATTGTTGATCAGAATAGCATTTTTGGGCTTGGAAAGTGCACTATTTCTCTTTTTAATGAAGACGGGTCAAGCTCAAAAATATGTTCAACAATTGTATCGAGAAAGAGAGAAGAAAACCTGAATAAAGAAAATAAGGAAAGAGGGAAGAAATGGGTGAATAAGAGTGACATTTTAAAAAAAGTAGCTCATGAAACTGTCAAGCATGGTTTTAAATCTCGGCCGAGTTTGAAAACATGATGAGCTTCATGGACGCCATTAATGGTGAAGAATAAAGCTTGATAATGAGGAAGAAATTCAGTAAAATGTTTGGAGAAAAACGTAAATAAAAGTGAGATTGTATTATGTATTATGAATGAACGGTTTTTCTAACGCGTGCCCTAAGGGCACACGTTAATAATACCTTATCTATCTAGTTTCCACCTATAAATAACTACTCCTAATTAGTTTAGGAAACTTTTAAAAAGTTACCTTATTTACGTTTTATTTTCTCTCACTTCCTTTCCATAATTATTCTCTTTCCATTTGATAATGATTTTACATCCCAATATTCATAATTAGCACTGTAGCAAGAAGCCATAAGAGCCAGGGACGACGCCATCTAGTTGTATATCGGGCACCGATCTGCTCCAACACGCACCCTTTCTCGGATAAGAAGACTTGACAATTCGGAATTGGATAGGGAAATTTTATTCGACTACTTGTTTAGTGTGTAGATCGATCAAGAAATCATCTGGTATCACTGTAATTATTTATTCGTCATTTCACAAATCACAACGTACACCAATCGACAATTGTTTTCTTGAAAATTTACGGCACCGAAACTAACAGAAAATCATTTGGAAAAGGCATAGCGTGTTCAATATCCACCGCCTAAAGTTAGCCATATTTGCACACTCATATCAAAACTAAGAAGATGTAACCAAAAAAATCAAAACTAGGAAGATGAGGATGAACAATTTTAGTTTAATGGAAATGAAAAATCATTTACGTACAAGAGAAGAGAAATATAATTAATATGAATATAAAAGGTAGATAATTGGTGATGGGAAAATATGGAATAAGTTAATTATGTAAAATATTTTAAAGTTTCCTAAACTAATTACAAAGTAGTTAATTATAGGTGGAAATTAGATAGATAAGGTATTATTAACGTGTGCCCTTAGGGCACGCGTTAGAAAAACCGATGAACGAATAATTACAAGAGTTAGCTGTACAGTATATATATACACAAGGAAATCTATACATGGAAATATCTAGATATTTGTTGATGTAATGAGTGGTTAGGAATTCTGTTATGATATGTAACAGAATTCTGTTACAGCCGGTCAATTCTGTTATGGTTAGTCAACTGTGCTGAGTCACTGTCCAGTCATCAACATCTCACGTTGGCAGTGATGTCTTGGCAGCATTTGACAGCAAGCTGGCATGATCTCCAATAGAGTTGTATCGGATTTTCACTCTACCGATACTAGATATCGCCCTAGAATCACCGAGATTCACCGCAATCCATCCGCGACGGCTGATTAAGGACCGGTTATACCGGTACCGCACTACGACCGATACGAGATTTAAAACCATGCCGTCGAGGTTTCATTCATTGAGAAATAAAAGATGAACCGCCTTCATCATCACGAGTCTACCAAAACAGGCCTGTCTATTATAAGTGCAGTAGGGCCACATTCATCTAAACCCTCTGCAGGTTTAATCAAGAGCCTCTTCTGAGCAACTGGAGAATGGTTGTGGTTCTCTGGAGTGCAGTTAATATACAAACTATCCAAATCTGGATAATATATAAAGCTGATTGGCAAAGAAAACCAGTTTCAAAAGCAATTATGGCAAACCAATGTCCAAGCAGAAATCCTTAATTCCTTATTATCAAATATTTGTTCAAGAGACGATAATAAGTCTGTTTTTGCGCAAGTTTTATAAGTCTGTTTTTTGTTCAAGAGAGAGTAATACTAATTCATATTTAAATACCACATTTTAATATTCCCTCTTATTCACCATTTTCTTCCCTATTTCCTTATTCGGATTATTCGGGTTTTCTTCCCTATTTTTTTTTTTGGGTTAATTTGTGTGGTCCAAATTAAATTACATGTGGAGTAGTGTGTTTTATGTGGTCCAAAATCGATTTCTTATTCATTGTGCAAAAAAAAAGGGAAGAATATAGTGAATAGGAAGGAGTACTTAATTATACTCTACTAGTAAGTTCAAGGACTTGTAGTGTGTTGAAGAGAAGCAACATCTTCTATAAAACATTTCAAATTCATATGAGAACCACCACCATCTTTAGAAGCTTGTACAGCCAATTCTTTCCACTTTTTTGCATTTAACTTCATCTCTTGACTCTCCATCACCAATTCCAAACACCTCTTAATCTCCTCTTCCTTAACCAACCCTTCTTCCTCACTTATTTGCACTCTCACTCCAATCCTCCACACATCTTCCACCAGCTTAGCATTTGTCGTTTGATCCGTCCATTGTGGAAATGCAACCATTGGTATACCCGAAGTAATGCTCTCAAGAGTCGAGTTCCAACCACAGTGCGTAACAAAGCACCCAACTGAAGGGTGGGACAATACATCGACCTGAGAGCACCAGGGTACTATCATACCCTGGTGCTTTAGATCGTTCATACAACTTAGCCTATCACCCTCATCAATATTTTTATTTTGTTTTTCTTCTTTACCTTTGTTATCTTTTTCTCGGATGACCCACAGGAAAGGCCTGTGGGTCGTTATAAGGGCACGAGCCAACTCTTCTTGTTGCGGTCCAGACAAGACAGACATGCTACCAAATGACACGTATACTACTGAAGATTCATTTTGTGAATCAAGCCATCTCATATAATCCTTTTCCTTTTCATTGAGGAAACTCGAAGGAAGAAGAGGTCCGACCGGGATAAGTGTGAACCTCTTGATGGCCTTGAGGGCGTCAACCTCCAACTCGTCGAATGTGTTCACCAGGATTGTTGGCGTGTCCTCCTTCTCCAACTCCATTATTTGCGCTAGGAACGTAGGAAGAGCAAAATTGTAAGGAAGTGGAGTAGAAGGAAGTAAAAACGAAGGTAGGTCACGTGCTTTTAAAGTGAATGGCAGATTTGGTAATTCTAGCGACCATGAGGGGTTATTCTCACACTCCTTTATCACGTCACCGTATCCCCTAAAATAGTAATAATACACGTCAAACACGGATGCTGGTTGGATCCAAAGTAGCGCCGATGGCACGTGATTCACACGCGCCACTTCAGCAGCCCATGGGAGAAGTAGAGTATACACACAACACGTGACTTGTTTCCCCTCTCCACGTGACCTCTCAAAAACCTGACCTAGTGAATTGGACCCGGTTTGCTTGAACTTGGACATGTAGGTTATGACGTCACCGTCACTAGGCTGGAAACCATCGTCATAGCCGTCCGAGAAGGGGGCAAATTCAAGGCCGTCAGGCACGTTTGCCTTGTCGAGACACCGCTTTCCGGAGATGCTAGTGGAGATGGTGACATGTGTCCCGGCCCGCAGAAGTCGCTTGGCGAACTGCAACGCCGGGTTAATGTGGCCTTGTGCTGGGAACGTTACTAGAAGGAAATGTGGTTTTTGTTTGCCTTCCATCTGAAAAAAAAAAAAAAACTTAATTATTAGTGGATGAGGTTTTATTGTAGAAGTGTATGTGACGGGGACTAGATGAATTGAACTAGGTGGGATGTTGGATATATATAGAAATATAAAAGTGGGCACATGATTGTTAAAAGAAATGACGTTTGTAGTGACGAAATTAAGAGACACAAGTAATTCATATCAACTACAAATTGAGATGTGTAATTTGGTTTCTCTACGTCCATTAGTTTAATCACAAAATCATCAAGAAAAGACTATCCGTCACAAATCAAGACGGTAGAGCTTCTCTCACAAGATGCAGCGAATATCGTGGATCTCCATTTTCCCTCCCACTTGCCAACCCACTTGCTTTATTGTGAGAGGTCTTCAGCTTGTGACGGATATTGTCCGTCACAAGCAAGACGCTTTGTAGTTTAATTGGACATAAATGGAGGCGACAATAATTATTAGAAAAGTCTGTCTTGCTTCAGACCATCTTATTTCAGACTGCAATAAGACCTTTTACAAGTGAGAAGCACATGAATGGTGGGACACCCTCATGTGTTTTCCC
Organism: Silene latifolia; assembly: GCF_048544455.1. Classification (NCBI taxonomy): domain Eukaryota; kingdom Viridiplantae; phylum Streptophyta; class Magnoliopsida; order Caryophyllales; family Caryophyllaceae; genus Silene; species Silene latifolia. The sequence continues at coordinate 5,346,108 of NC_133526.1, read as the reverse complement.
ACTCACGCCCTAAATGAATTTTTTGTGAGAGAAAATGATACCCGTCTGACAATTTTAGACGAATATAACGGTCTGAAATAAGAATTTGTGTTTATTAGAATGATAACTATGTTTGGGGCGTTGCAAATTAGAGGCTAGACGGAATTAGATTAGGCTGGTTTTTTATGGTCAATATTACTTTCAGCTAGTCTTGCTTGTGACGGTTAATCCCGTCACAAACATGTGACCTCTCATAAAAAGGGGGAGGGGATAAGGTGGAGCACCCCATTATGTGCTTCCCACTCACCTCTTAATAGGTATTTTGTGAGAGGAAATTATATCCGTCACAGACTTATGACGGATATTGCCCGTCTTCAATGAAATTTTGTGTATTATATTACTTTGATGAGTCCCAACTTAAGATATACCCAAGTTTCAAGTAAGGCTCTGTTTGTTTAAGCAAAAACTACCCGAAAAGGATTTGAAACTGAAAAAGCTAATCGAAACGAAAAGGTAGTGAAAATTAAAAAGGAATCGATAAGGAAATTTAAAACTAGGAGTGATAAGGAATCGATTATATAAAAATGTGTTTGGCAAACTAGCTGAAAAGGTAACTGATTTTGGTAAAATGACGTAAAAGGATATGAAAACTATTTAATACGGAGTATTATAGAGAGCAAGTTCAATGGTGTAGCTTAGGGACTTGCTTGCAATTTCTCAAAATTGCAAGCTAGTTGCTACACCATTGGAGAAGGATATGTTGAATGGCTTGCCTTAAGCTTGTTGCTTCATTAAGCTACTTGCTTAGATATGCCCATAATTACCAAGCAACCAATAGAAAATTAGTTTCAATAATTTTTCATTTTTTTTAATGTTTATGAAAAAATAATTTGGCATGTGTCTCCCATAAAGCTAGTATAAAAGCTAACTACACCATTGGAATAGTTCATTAGCTTAGAATGATTGTAGCTTAGGAAATGATGTAGATTTGTCAAGCTAGTTGATTATTGCTTACCATTGTACTTGCTCTTATAGAATAAAGGGGTACAAAATGGAAAATAAGTCATTTCAGGTACCTGATTTCTCAAATGCTACCTGATGTAGCATTTCATTTCAGGTACCTTATTTGACCAAATAAGCTACTTGCCAAACACTTGCAAAAAAATCAGGTAGCTGAAATTTTGGTCAAATAAGCTACTTTGGTCAAATAAGCTACCTGGAGTGTCGTGCCAAACGGAGCCTAAGATTTGGATTTAGGAGTAGATTTTTAATTTCGTTTTTGTTATGAAATATTATTAAGTAATATTATATGGATGTCCATATGTTAGGATATTCTACAGTTATATTATTAAGGAAAGTCTACCCTATTATATGTGTATATATATATATATTCCTCATAATGGAATAAGGATACGGTTTTGTCTCTCTCCATATTCTCTTCTCTTTATTTTACCATACGTTATGAGCACGACGAGTTTCTAACCATCCTTATTACTATTTCTACATCGGATACAATCTACTTATTATTACTTATTATTATTGTGTCTTTGTGTGCCTCGGACATTATGTCTTGAACTCTTGATAAAACCTAACCAAACGAATTACAAGTAAATGATAATCGTCTATAGTATATAGATTCAGTTTTATTTATTTACATGATTATGATTAAATACGTGAATTGGTGAATGTGGTCCATATTAATCCATGAGGTTTACAAAACCAAAAAAAAATTATGGTGGAAACTGTTCCGGGTATGAATTCCGAATCAAGTTTGTTTACCACGCTAGCTTTGTCGAATAATGCCTCTTCTAGCCTTGATTGCTCTCCTCGGCTTTCTCCTGCAACAACGAGCAAACTGAGGGCTTGGCTTTGTGCCAAGCGTACTCACTCCGACGCTCAAGTCAGTGAACTTATTGTGATTAAGTAGTATGTTGCTTGATGACGTGTATTGTAGAGAGATGAGAGAGATAATACCAATTTAAGGGGTTCCTAGGTTAGATTCTGGATCCCTTCCTCAATGAGGATTGAGGAGTATTTATAGACTTTCACCTTTTGTCACGTAGTGGCCAAGTGGGCCAAGTGGCACGGCAGGTGAAAAGATCGATCTACCCTCGGCCGAGGGACCTATGGCAGCCGACGAGCCTGGTTGACTCCATGCCGAGGGTTCTTGGATATGAGTACGCGGGTAGGTGCCCATTTGGTAGGTTGCCATGCCGAGACCAGGCCGGGCAGCCGAAAGGTCGATCGGCCGGGATGTCTAAGTCATTGGCTTCTTTGTGGATATCTTTGACCTCGTTCAATATGTTGACTTGGTCGGCGGGCACGAGAATATGCCCCATCAATTTGCCCCCAGCCGTAGTCTATGCCGTGGTATGGGCTCCGATGTATCTTTGAGTGTATATTCTCGTGCAAGTATTTTTTTTTTTTTTTTTTGCAAAATTCTGGTATCGGCTTCTTCCGAAGCATCGGCGTGGTTCTTGTTAGGCCGTACCATATCCCCCTCCACATGGATGTGTAATGGACATCAAATGTGGAAGAGAAGGTCTTTTGCTAGCCGGCGGACCCAAGGTTGAGAGTGCTTAGGTGTATTTTTGATTGCCCCCGCCGGTGCTACCTAGCTTGGTTAGTCGTGTTGCGGCGGAAAATAGATACTTTAGGAGTTTTTTGAGGAAGGTGAATAGGCAAAGGGATATGAAGGGGCGTGTTGAAGACGCTTGGTTACTGTTGCTTTGATTGACATTCAACTGTTGCGTCGATTGACATTCCGTGTATGCATGCCTGACATGTGTCTCTTCGTTGATTGGCTGACGCTTCATGGGCTGCGTTTTGATTGGTCCTCCTTTATGGGCCTTTGCCTATAAATACCAGATCTCTGAAGTGAAATTGGTTAATAATTTCATTCATTCCAAAAATTTTCTTCTTTCCAAAATTCCAAGTCTCTCCCTCTCTTCCGATCTTCAGAATTTTTACGTCGGCGTAGCACTTTTCTTCAAGGTAAACCAAAAAACCTTTTCAACTTTTTGTTTTGTTTAAGTAATTGTTGTGAACCATGTCTTCTACTGACGCCGGTCCCAGTACCCATGCGCCGGGGGGTTCCCCGTCGCGCTTTGATGAGGAGGAGGCGGTAGCCGCAATTCCGTTAAGGTCGAGGGGCCCTAGGTCTCCTTCCCCTGAAGTTGACCGCAGAGTTCTGGAGCAGTGGGAGGATGATGACGATGATGAGGAAAGGAATCCTTCCGGTGCGGAGAGGGCGACAGTCTTGCATCATTACGATGCCTGTACCATCGGCCCCAATCGTGCTTGGACCGATGGGCTCGCCCGCTGCTCTGGCTCTGAATTTTTCGAAGAGCACTTCTTTTTTGGCAAGGGGTACAACATTGTCATCCCTAGAGAGGATCAGACCGTCTGTTGCCCTCCTCCGGGTCACATCGGTGTATATATGAGACACCTGGAGTATGGTCTCCGGTTTCCTCTCAATATTTACGTCTCCACCATAATACAAAGCGATGAACGTTGCGGTGGCACGGCTTCATCCGTTTGCGTTAGGACTATAGTCGGCTTTGTGTGGTGTGCCGCTTTAGGGGGTGATCCCAACGGTAAATTTATTCGCCGGATGCATTTCCTTCGAATGAATGTTCAAGGCGGCCGGGGGTGGTATAGCGTCCGGCCGAGCCAGGCTATCTCACCGTGTCTAAGCTCTCCTCCCGCAAGGGCCTGGAAAGAACGGTGGGTGTATGTCGAGGTCCCAGATGATTATTTGTTGCCTCGGTCCTTTGAGCATCGCGTCAACTTGCGGTGCGAGAGCAAAGGGGAGCGTGAGAAGATGATCCCCAAGGGCAAGAATAAGATGGACGCCGCGAATGTCTATCTTAATGAGGACGAGAAGTGCACCGAAGCTTTTCGAGGTCGATGATGATGGGCGCCGAAGGTTTGGTTGCCCGACGCAAATCATCTTGATGGACGAGCCGCTTTGCTATGTCGGCCTCATACCGGCCCTAGCACAGGGTGAGTGGGGTCGGTGTGAGGCCCATTTCTGCTTTAATGTTTTTCGTTGTTTGTATCTTGACATGTCCCTTTGTCTAAGTTTCACTTCGTTTCTTTTACAGAGCACTTTGGTCCCGTTCTGTCTGAGCAATTCCTCGAGAAGATGGGGCTGGACAAAGACGGAAATGTTACGGAGAAGAATCCGAAGGTCGATGTGAATGACCGCCGTCCGTCGCCATCGACCTCCGAAGGGCTTGGACGAGACGGCGGCCCAGTGCCAAGGTAGCTGCCGCCTTGCCTCGCCGGGTCCGAAAAGCCAAGTCTAAGGCGGCGACGGTGTCAACCTCGATTCCGCCTCCACCGAGGTGGAGATCGTTGACATTGTCGATGGAGAGGATTCCGATGCTGAGGGATATCCGCTTAGGCTTAAGAGGAAAAGATCTACCCATGCCACCGATGCTTCTGCTTCCGTCGCTCATGTTAATGCCAGCGCCGAGGAAACGGGTCAACCGGCCAAGAAGAGCAAGCCCTCCGGTACAGATCTAACTTGCGGCTCGATTTAGCTGGCTCATTAGATATACCGATGACCGCTCCGGTATGTCCATGAACGCGACGTGGACTCTTTGGTTGAATTTTTGTAGATCAACCGGCGCATCTGTCCCATCCCGAGCGAGCGGCGAGTTGAGAAGAGGCCCGTGCGGGCGGCGGGAAAAAATGTCGACTCGTACTCGCGTCGATATCCAACGACCGCTCATAGCGGAGGGTACAAAGGCGAGCAAGAAGATTGGGATTTGGTCCGATCCGGCCGGCTCTCGTATTAGGGAGCGGGGAAAAGGCCTTGGCCGAGACGGGACCGTTGATAGAGCGGCTGAGGCTCGATGTTGTTGCCGCAAATGGGGTGGCCGGGAAGGCTAAGCTTGACCTCCTTGCCGCACAAGCGCGGGTCGAGGAAATTGAGAAGCAGCGTCGCCGAGAAGGCCAAGATAGAGGCTGCGATTCCGCCGCCGCCAAGTTGAAGGAGGAACGGGACAGTACAAGGGCGGCTACGACGTTGTTGTCGCCCAAAGGGAGGAGTCGAAAAGGGCGTATCGGCTCAAGCGTAGTCGCATAGGGAGACTAGTGCTATCCTTGCCCAAAGGGAGAAGGATATTGAGACACTTCAAAGCACGATTCTCCCTCGCATGTGTGCTCGTATAGGGACCGACCGAAGAAGCTTTCGGGAGGTGATAGATGAGGTCTATCCAGGATGGCTCCTTTCTCGTGGACAAAATTTGACGAGTTGTTCGACGATAGGCTCGAGGCTAAAGAGAAGGCTGCGGCGGATAAAGGCCGCCGAGGACGCGAGGGCCAAGAAGGAGGAGGCGACCGCCGCAAAGGCGGCCCTTGTAGAGGAGACGAGGGCGGCCAAGGAGGAGGCCGCCAGACTGAAGGCAGCTGAGGATGCTAAGGCTGCTAAGAAAGCTGCGGCGGATAAGGCAGCTGAGGATGCTAAGGCTGCTAAGAAAGCTGCGGCGGATAAGGGTTTGAGGATGCTAAGGGCGCCAAGAAAGCCGAGGATGCTAAGGTCGCCCAGATTGCACCTAAGCCGCTCACCGAGGGTAACGTACTGGCGATGGCGGTAAGGGCAAGCGACAACAGGCATAGGGAGACGGGCGGTCGTCACCGGGCTCACCCGGCGTCTCGGATAGCTTTAGCTATTCTGGGGCCAACTATTAAGCCTTTTCTCCCTCGCCATCCTTTTGGCGCTTCAAAGAACCATCGAAACCTTTTGCTTTACTTTTCCTTGTATTTTTGTAAGACCCTGGTAGGTAGAGTCTTGGCTTATCCCAAAGGGGACGCCGTCCTGTGTTTCTCCTTCTTGTAACTCGTTATCTTTTTCTTAATGAGAATTTTGCTTGCTTTGCCTCGGGCGGGCCGTGGCATTTGGTTTATCCCTTCACTTGTCTTGGGCGTTAATTAATTGAGCGCTTTTCGTTTTTACCTTTGGCTTCACCGAGGCGTTAGAATGCGTATCTTAACCGTGTTTAACGTCTTTAAGCTCGGTCTTAATTTGCCGAGGGTAGTTGCGTTAATTAATTGAGCGCTTTTTCGTTTTTACCTTCGGCTTGGCCGAGGCAGTTAGAATGCGTATCTGTTGTGTTTAACGTCTTTAAGCTCGGTCTTAATTTGCCGAGGGTAGTTGCGTTAATTAATTGAGCGCTTTTTCGTTTTTACCTTCGGCTTGGCCGAGGCAGTTAGAATGCGTATCTCAACTGTGTTTAACGTCTTTAAGCTCGGTCTTAATTTGCCGAGGGTAGTCGCGTTTCACTCGTCTCTTCCCGGCTAGTTACCGGGGCAACGGAGTTTACGTTTTGACCGCCGTTGAACATATGTTAGCATATCGGCTCGTCCCCGTCACCCCGTTAAAGGCCGGGATGATCGAGGTTTTAGCTGTCTCTTTGTGTACATATGTTAGGATGCCTTCGATTGGGGTGGATTAACACTTTGATGAAAAACTTGGATGACTCCTCATTAGACATGAATATGCATTGGGGTGCCAACAATTGTTTTGGGCAACTCATTTGTTATACAAAGTATTTTTTACGAGATTGTCGGTGTTCCAATGGCTCATTAAGGGTACATCTCCCATGTCCGTCAGCCGGTATGTACCCGGCCTCATTTCTTCAACTACCTTGTAGGGACCCTCCCGATTGGCCGTCAACTTGCCATGGATGTTTCCTTTGTTGGTGGCGGCCGACTTCCTTAGGACCAGATCTCCTACTTTTAAGTCCCTTTTGTGGACTCTTCGGTTGTAGGCCCTTTTCATTCGGCTCCGATATCTTGCTAAGTTGAGGCGTGCCGTATCTCGGCTTTCTTCGACCAGGTCCAGGGAGGTTCTTAGGCCTTCCTCGTTTTTCGCCCGGGTTAAAAGTGGCCGTTCGAATGTTGGCACCGTTGCTTTCAATCTACAGGATCGCCGGACCCATAGACTAGGTGAAAAGGACTGTACCCCGTTGCCTCTTTCTCCGTGGTCCGGAGGGACCATAGAACGCCGGGTAGCTCATCGGCCCATCTTCCCTTGAGGTCTTCAACTGTCTTCTTCAAGCCGTTGAGGATCGTTTTATGGGGGTCGCCCTCCTTTGTCCGTTGCTCGGGGGTGGCGAGACGGAGGAGTATGCAAATTTGATGCCGAGTTCTTCCAACCAGCTCATTATTGTGTCACTCCAAAATTCTCGGCCATGGTCGAACACCATGACTTGGGGTAACCCAAAACGAGTTATGACATTTTCCCAGATCACCTTTCTTACGCCGCCGCAGATTTTCGTGAGCACGCCACGCCTCAACCCATTTGGTGAAGTAGTCGACGGCGACGATTAGGAACTTTCTTCCTCCGGATGCCGTTGGAAATGGCCCTAGTAGATCCATTCCCCATTGTGCAAAGGGAAGGGGATTAAGCACCGGTTGCGGAGGTCTCGGGAAGGTGCGTGTATCACCGGAGCGTGCATCCGACGCTTGTTGCATTTTCCGGTTTTGTTTTCGGAATCCTCAAGCATGGTGGGCCGAAGTAGCCGGCTCGGAGAGCTTTGTGGGCTAGTGTTCTTGCCCCATGTGATGCCCACAGATGCCTTCGTGTATTTTCACAAGATTAGCTCTCGCATCTACTGGACCGACACATCTTAGGAGTGGCCTTGTCGCGGACCTCCTATATAACTCTCCTTCAAACACCAAGTACCTTCTTTGCGATCCTCTTTATCTTTTGTGAGAGGTTGCGGTCCTCCGGTAATTCATTTGACAGTTTATACCCCTTTATCGGAGTCATCCATGTTGTCTCGGTTTCCACGTCGCACACCATGCCGATGGTTTCGTCAATGCTTTTAGCGTTCTCGATGTCCACCAAAGACGGTTGGTGATATTCTTTATGGTTGAATCGCCAGCTTTGAGAGAGCGTCGGCCCGGTTGTTCTCGGACACTGGGTATGTGTCGCATTTTGAATGACTTCAATTTTGAGGTCTCGGCTTTTACCTTTTCCAGGTATCTTACCATCCCATCGTCCCGAGCCAGTACTCTCCTTCGTATTGGTTAGTCACCAAGAGAGGTCTGTTTTCAAAATGATGTGTTACGCGCGGCTCTCGGCTAACTCAACTCCGGTTATCACCGCCTCATATTCGGATTCGTTGTTTGAGGTCGAGAAGGTAAACTTCAAAGCGTACTCGAACTCGTCCCCGTTTGGGCTGATGATAAGGATGCGGCTCGAGCCGTTCGTTGTGGAGGATCCATCGGTATATACCTCCCACATGCCGGGACACGATTCTTCCTGATACGTGCACTCGGCCAAGAAGTCTGCGCGGCCTTTGCCCTTTTATCGAAGGCCTTGGTTTGTATTGAATGCCGAAGCCGGATAGCTCCATTTGCCCATTTGATAAGTCTGCTGATTGTTCGAATTTTTCCAGTGTTTTCTCCACGGCTGGTCGGTTAAGACCGTCATGGGATGTGCGTCGAAGTAGGGTTTCAACTTCCTTGCGGCAACAACCACGGCAAAGGCTGCTTTTTCAATCAGCGGGTAGTTTCTCTCGGCGGCAACAGTGTATGGCGATAAAGTATATTGGGTCGCTGCTTGCTTGTTTTCTTCTCGACGATTACGATCGACCGCGGCCGAGGTTCTTGCTAAATATAGATATAGCGTTTCCCAGGCGTCGGTGCGGGACGGGTCGGGGAGAGTTTGCGATGGGCCTTCGGTTGTTTGAAAGCCGTGCTCTGTTCCTCCCCCAGAGAAGTCTTTATTCCCTTTTAGCACTTTGAAGAATGGGGTGCTCTTGTCGGCTGACCGAGAGATAAAACGGGCAAGGGCCGCCATCCTCCCGGTCGATATCATAACCTCTTTGCGATTCCTTGGCTCCGGCAGTCTAGAATTGCTTGGACTTTCTCTCGGATTGGCATCAATTCCCCAGGCGCTAACAAGCACGCCGAGGAATTTGCCGGCCGGTTCGAAGTTGCACTTTGTAGGGTTAAGCTTCATCTTGTATTTCCTTAGTGAACAAAATGTCTCGTGTAAATCGGCTAGGTGCTCGCCGTCGGACTTGCTTTTGACAATAGCATCGTCGACGTAAGCCTCAATGTTTCGCCCTTTTTGATTCTGGAACACTTTGTCCACCAGTCTTGTGTAAGTCGCGCCGGCGTTTTTCAAACCAAACGGCATCATCTTGTACATGTAGGTGCCGTGTATGGTGATGAATGCGCATTTAGGCATGTCTTCCTCTCGCCATGAATACCGATGGTATCCCCGAAAAGGCGTCGAGCGGTGCTCAAGATTGTGTAGCCTGCCGTTGCGTCTATTAAACTATCTATCCGAGGCAAGGGGTAGCAATCTTTCGGGCATGCTTTATTAAGTTGCGTAAAATCAACACACATCCTCCACCCTCCTGATGACTTTTTAACCATTACAACATTAGCTAGCCATTCAGGGTATGTACAAGGGATGATAAAGCCTGCATCTAACAACTTATCAACCTCGGCCTTGATGGCATCTTCCTTCTCGGCCGAGGAGTTTCTCATCCTCCGCTTCACGGGCGAGCGGCGGGGAGTACGTTCAGCTTGTGAACGATGACTTCTCGGCTTACACCTGGCATCTCGGTGGGCCGAGTACGCAAAGACGTCCTTGTTCCTTCTCGGCAGGTCTCAGGAGATCGGCCCGAATTTTGGTTCCGGGCCGACACCGAAGCGATCACGGTGCGCCCTGGATCAATCTCTATCTGTTCGGTCTCAACCCCTTCGACCATGGCGACGTGGTTGGTGCTCATCGGTTCGTCCTCCTGTCTTAAGGATGGGTTCTTCCCTTTTTCCTCTTTCTTTGCCACTTTGAAGGATTGCATGTTGCATCCTCTGGCCGATATTTGGACGTTGACCACCTCGTCTTTTTCGTTCTTTGAGACGAGTTTATGAACCTCCCCGCGGTCCGAGATATACATCAGTGTCAGGGCCCGGATGGACATTACAGCATCGACCTCACTCAGGGTGACACGGCCGATGAGCACGTTGTATGCGGATGAGCCGTCGATGACCACGAACTCGGACATCACATTCTTGGCCGCGTCAGATTGGCCGAACATCACCGGTAACTTGATAGACCCCAGGGGGACCAAGCCTGCCGGAGAAGCCGTACAATGGGTTGGTGCATGGGCTAAGGTCCGCAATTTTCAGGCCGAGCCCCGTAAAGCACTCCCGAACATGATGTTCGTGTAAGCACCCGTGTCAATCGGGCATCTCATGACCGGGTGGTTAGCTATGTCTAAGTGGACTACGAGTGGGTCGCTATGTGGGGCGATGATTCCTTCGTAGTCCTCCTTCCCAATAGTTATGTTCGGGATGTTGGAAGCGCGGGCATTGTAGTGGGCACGAAGTTGACGCCCGATACGGTCCGTTCAGTGCCGTTTGTGTCCGCGAGCGATCCGCCGTTCTCGTTTCCCCGATGACAACATGAATTGTCCCTATCCGTTCAAAGACGGACTTTTTATCTGAGCCGCCGGTGTTAGTCTTTTGACCTCCGGCAACATATTTGCCGAGGCTCCCCTTCCGGATCAGCTCTTCAATGGCATTCTTCAAATGCCGGTGATCGTTGGTTAAGTGACCGGTGTGGCCGTGGTACTCGCAAAGACATGGCTCGTGTCACCGTCCCCCTAGGTTTGGGGGCCTTTCCCACTTCTCGCCCCTCGTTTCGCTCGGGAGAAGACCTCTGCGGCCGATACGACCGGGGGTGTGATCTTTGTACTTCTTATGGTAGTACGGACCGAACTCCCCCCGTCCGCCGGGTTCTCGCTTCCCTGGCGGGCCTGTCGGTCCGCGACCTATTATTGTCACGGCGCCCTTCATCCGGCTTATCCTCCCGGTGACTCTTTCTTTCGAGTGCCGGCCTCGCCGTGGCCTATCCATATTTTGTGATAGTCTTCGACCTTAATGGCTTGGTCGGCCAATTTCCTGGCGGACTCAAGGCTCAGGCCACCGCACTTGATGAGCTCGTTTTTCAAGTCCCCTCTGGGGAGGCCCTTCATCAGTGCGAAGGCCGCTAGTTCATTTGTTCGGCTCCCTGTCTGGCCGAACCACGGCATCGAACCTCTTCACATAGCTTCGGAGTGACTCGCCTCCCTCTCGCTCGATGGTCGGGAGATCCGATGTCTCGACGGCTCTCCTTTTATTGGTAGATCTTTGGGCCAAAAACGCGTCTCTTAGGTCGGAATAGGAGTATACCGACCCATCGGGCGATCCCTTGTACCGCCTTTGCGCCATTCCAACCAAGGTCGTTGGGAAAACTCGGCACGGACCTCGTCGGGTTGCTCCCATACCGACATGTGAGATTCGAAAGCCTCGGCATGATCGGTTGGGTCGCCCTCTCCTTTGTATGATATAGACGGTAGCTTTAGCTTTGGCGGCACTGGGGTCTCTAGGACGTAGGCACCGAGGGGTTGTTCCGACCGACCACGTGTCTAATGACACGCGGCGATCGGCTCCTCGCATCCCTAGTCCGGCCCCTCTCCCCGTGGCGGGAAGGGCTTCTTCTCCGACTCTGGTGAGTCGGACTCCTTCTTCGACTCGGGTGAGTCGGACTCCTTCTCTCCGACTCGGTGAGTCGGACTCCTTTCGCTCGTCCGGGGCATGCCTCGTGGGCGTCGCGGCGACATCGTCCTTCCGCGAGTGCGGGAAGGGCTTAGTTCTACCACCGACACTCTGGGCTCCCCCGGCGTCTTGGTAGGCTCAGCCTCTCTTAGTGCTTCGTTCGAGTTTCTCGGAGTCACCTTTTGGGCCCTAGCCTCCGGACGGGTCCCGCCGCTCTTGTCGGTGTGACAGTGTGAGCCGCGCGCCGACAATTAGGTCCGGGGGAGTCGTCGGCTTTTGCCGCATCAACCACACGCCCCATGACGGTGACTGGTCGGCGGGCGGGCGTATCGGCATTATTGGCATCCCGAACTCGGTTGAATTATCCTTTGGTGGTGGAGGGCCGCACAACCTGAACTGTGGACGGTATCTTAGGGTGGAGGGGCTCTTTGATTCACGAACACCTCTTGTTCTTTTGACATCCTCTTAGCTTGTTGGGTGGGTTTTTTTTTTTTTTTTTTTTTGGGAATGACTAGCTTCTAGTATCTCCTTCCCACAGACGGCGCCAATTGTTCCGGGTATGAATTCCGAATCAAGTTTGTTTACCACGCTAGCTTTGTCGAATAATGCCTCTTCTAGCCTTGATTGCTCTCCTCGGCTTTCTCCTGCAACAACGAGCAAACTGAGGGCTTGGCTTTGTGCCAAGCGTACTCACTCCGACGCTCAAGTCAGTGAACTTATTGTGATTAAGTAGTATGTTGCTTGATGACGTGTATTGTAGAGAGATGAGAGAGATAATACCAATTTAAGGGGTTCCTAGGTTAGATTCTGGATCCCTTCCTCAATGAGGATTGAGGAGTATTTATAGACTTTCACCTTTTGTCACGTAGTGGCCAAGTGGGCCAAGTGGCACAAAGGCGGGTGAAAAGATCGATCTACCCTCGGCCGAGGGACCTATGGCAGCCGACGAGCCTGGTTGACTCCATGCCGAGGGTTCTTGGATATGAGTACGCGGGTAGGTGCCCATTTACCGGTAGGTTGCCATGCCGAGACCTGTGGCGGCAGCCGAAAGGTCTGATCTACCGGGATGTCTAAGTCATTCTTCTTTGTGGATATCTTTGACCTCGTTCAATATGTTGACTTGGTCAGCGGGCACAGAATATGCCCCATCAGAAACATTTAAAGTTGTTTATATTGTTAGGCAATTTTACTGGATTAAATTAGAGCCGGTAAAAAGCAAAATAAAGAAAGTAAAAAAAAAAACATAAGAGATAATTACGGTTAAGCTATTTATTATTAGATGTGCTTTACCTAATGACTCGCTCTTATTTTTATCATTTACCCTTTACTTCCCTCTAATTTTCATATATAGGAGCACTTGTTACTCTTCTCTTTTATTTTTTATTTAGACATATTTTAATCCTTTTAATAAACTGTTTCTCCATTTGATCTTCAATAATTTTGTTTAATTTCTTGCCTAGTTGTTCATTGCTTCCTGCGATCATCATAGATGGCATCGGTACGTCACATTTCTTAATAATTCAAACGGTTTTTCTAAGGGAACATGTTATTAGCCATTAACTTGAATGCCGTATATTTTTTGTTATTTTCCATTAACTTTTTCGATTATTAAAATTCTTAAGGAAGAATATATAATGGACAACGGTATTTATAACACTCAAACTAAGTAACTAACGTAAATTGTAACAATATTGTTTTACATAAATTTTTGTTCAAATTTACAATACTTGATCCTTGATCTCATATATAGGGCGGATTGTTGCATCCATAATTTCCATACGGTTATCTTTAACTTAGTTATAAACGTGTTTTATCTTCAAAATTATTCAATATTATACTCCCTCCTATTCGGGGTTTTCTTTCCCTTTGATGTGGGCACAAGATTTTAGGAGATGATTAAAGAATGAATAAAGGAAGATGGTTGGGTTTGTGAATTCGAGAGATGAATGAATAATTAGAAATTAAATAAGAAATTATGAGTTAGGTGAGGTTTGGTGATAGGAGAGAGGAATGAATAAAATAAGAGTAAAAGTTGGGTGGGGTTTGGTAATAAGAGAAAGGGATGAATAAAATAAGAGTAAAAGTTTCCAAAATAAGAAAGGGGAAGAAAACCTGAATAATCCGTTTAAGGAAATAGGGAAGAAAATAGTGAATATGAGGGAGTATAACATTATGTCTTTTCTTATGTCGACTATGTTATTAATATGTCTCCTCATTTTTTCATGTTATCATCCGGGGTGTCCACTGTTGACAATATCGATGTCTTTTCAAACTTTTACTCTATGCTTTAATCCCATAACTTAAAACTTTGAATCTTAACTACGCAATTGGTTGATAGGCGTGTTTGTCTCCATAATTATTCAAACCTTATATGACAACATTATATATTTTTTAATTTGTCCTCATTTTTTTAATGGTGTGTACTAAGATATTCACCATTTACGCCTCAAATTTCTAATTTATACTTTAATCGAATCACTTTTAACTTTAAATCTTAACTACGCAACAAATTGAAAGCGAGATCTAATATTTTCGAATAATTTTTTTTTTTTGAAAAAGCAGCAGGCAGCTAATGGAAGAGGTAGACCCTTGCCAAAGTTTGGAGAATGGGATGTAAATAATCCAGCTTCAGCAGAGGGCTTTACAGTAATTTTCAACAAAGCAAGGGATCAAAAGAAAATCAATGGAACTGCAGTTGGCGGCATGCCACCTCCTCAAAAATTTGATCAAAATATGGATCACAAACCACAACAAGTCGATCACCAACCAAAGGCATCGGTATGTAAACTCATTTAATTATAATTATTAACGGTTTTTTTAACGTGTTGCTAATCAGAGAAAGATTTTCAAGATTATTTAACTAGTTGTGGTAAATATGAGTTTGTACTTCAATTTTTCATGATATATTTTCAACAATATTTCTTTAATTAGCTTATTCACGTGTGTTCTTGGGTACACGTTAGAAAATCCGAATTATAAATCATTTAATCACGTGATCTTATTTTTTAAATCATAAGTAGAAGTTCTTCATTGGTATTCTTTGTATCATTATGCAACATATAACTGTCTCATATTAGCACATGCACCTTTTGTATTATATATATATATAAATAAAGCTAATTCTGCATACGTTACGCCGTAATACGGTTTTATTTGAGAATTTGTGTTTAAATATGTTATGGTTATTTGCGTATAACGATGTCAACAAGACTAATTATTTCTAACACGGATATAGCATTTATTTACCGCAAAGACGTTATCCGTATAATAGCTCGACCAAAACAATAGTATGCTATATGAGAATTGTACTTTGTGATTTTAAGTTTGCATATTGACCCTTTTTTGTTTTGTTTATTGCAGAAAAAATGGCTTTGTTGTATTTATGCCGCTTAATTGATGCAGGCAATGTTAACTCGGATTTTGACATGCTTGTAATATTAATTAAATAAAAAATATGTCTACTAGTTTTTTTGTCATCGTCTCCGAGAGATTTTAGTGCCTAATGTTCGTGATGTTCTGTCTTTTGTATCAAGTAATATAAAATATAAAATGTTGTAATACAAATTCAATAGTTCGTGTGATAATATAGTGATCACCATTTGAAATGTTTACACTAGTGATCACCATGCATGAAAATTCTATATGTTAAGCGGATTATTTATTTTATATAATTATAACTAGTATAGATCTCGTGCAATGCATGCACGATATATATAAATTTTTACTTTTTCAATTATTCGTATTATTTATATATTTTAAATTAACAACTCATTAATTTTTCATCCTTGTATTTTAATTTGGAAAGAAAAAAATTGAAACTGTAAAATTAATCAAGCGAATTGAACAGTGTCATAAAATTGGAGACAAATATACACGACAAATATGTGAAATTGTGAGGTTTTAAGTTTCATAAATACTTCAATTTAACATATTAGACCCATTATTTATCTCGGCATACATAGTATACCTATAGAATACACTACACAAAGTAGGCCCAATTGAAAGCTTTAGTATTTAGACGGGAAAAATCATTGCATCTCATATTCTTTTAGTAGATAGAAGATTTTTTTTTTGAAGCTTAGATAGAAGATTATTACTTGACTTGATTGGATTATAATTCAAAGAGGTCATTCAATATTTCCTCATCTCCTACCATAGATCTCTCTTGCTAATCTCAAGACATGTAAGGCTTAAAATGATGACTTTGTTGCTTCACCGACCACCGTTTTATCAATTTATAAGGGCATTAGCAATAGAGGTTCATCAAGAGGTTTGTAGGGTGACATGTCCATAATATTAGAGGTTTGTCAACAAACCTTCTATTGTTGGTGATGAGTGTTGAGGTTCATGGATGAGAGGGGTTACAAATTAGTAACCAGGTTTGTGGAGAGAGAATGTGAGAGGAGAAAAAGTATAGTGGTAGTGATATAAAACTCGAAGAGGTTTGTTTGTTGTTGGTAGGAGGTTTGTAGGTAAATGAGTTTGTATATTAGCTTATGTGGCATGAGAACAAACCTCTTAGAGGTTTGTCTATTGCTAATGCCCTAAGGAATCAAACTCGAGTTGTGAGCATTATATCAGACCTAACAACTTCACTATAAACGTTAATTGACATTTGTCGTATGCAAGAATTATGACCAAGCTACACATTCAATAACCCATCTACAATGGAGAGATAACACTACAATTCAAATTGAATTATTTAAATCATAACTTTCTTTCACATTCAACTTTCCTTCCGAAAACAATACTACTTCACAATAATCCTTGTATCCCTCAAACGCCTTCCCAGACCTATAAATAACCAATCTACTCCGTATTAGTTTTATGGAAGAACCATCAAATCTATATTAATGTCTATTTAACTCTTAAGCTGAACGACATTACTAAAGAACTATGCTTTGACAGATAAAAAAAAGGACAAACATACGAGTCGTATTAATAACTCGGTGGCCCATGCTTTAGCTCATGTTTTTCCTAGGATAGATGGTAAAACTGTGTGGTCGAACTTGTTACCTCCTGTTGCGGACTCTGCGGTGGCGTATGATTTATCTTTAATATAGTAATACCCTTCGGGGTGGCCTCAAAAAAAAAAAAAAAGCACCTCGTTTAACCCACCAGGTCACTACATATTTTTCGGCCGTTTTATTACTCAACTTTATTTATATAAATTGATCATAAATTACACCAAAATACGATCTAGCTAAAGTGAGTCACAATGACAATTTTGATGCTGACGAGGTTTGAATTCAGGCCATGAATACCACTTTTCATAGCTTTATCAATTACGCTAGTTAACACCCGCATATACTCTGATTAGCAGAGAAAAAATCTCTCCGTTTCCTAAGGCCTCATTCTTTTGGACTCAATTTCAACTTATTACAATTCAATTCAATTTTTTAGTGCAATTCAATTGAACTCCATTCAATTCAGTTAAAGATCATCCTCACTAAACTAAAAAAAAAAAAAAAAAAAACTCAATATTTTTCTCGCCTAAATGCATTCTCCTATAAGTGGGCCTATTTTTTTGTCATCTTAATTCACTACAATTCAATACATTATTGGGCCAACGAAAAATTCAATATGTAAGTATAATTTTTTCGGTAAAACAAGAAACTCGGTGGGCCACAAACATTGATATTTTATATTAATAATGCCTTATTTAATAATAATAGAATTTCCATAACTATATGCGCAATCTTTGCCACAAATAAAATATTTAGTATCCTATATTTCTATACACAAAAAAGTTATAGCTCCAAACATTATAGTGTTTGTATAAAGTATAATATAGATTATAGAGTATAATTAATATAAATAAAATCTTCAAAATCTTATGATGTATAAATAAATTTTGCCATTTTAAATAACGTACAAAAATTATCTATTATGTATAAATAAATGTTGACATTGAAACCGAGGTTGATTAAAGCTAAGTAAAAAACCAACTGATAATAATATAAATAAAACGTGACAACTTCGCTCTTTTTAATCTTTCCATCTTATACAACTATACAAGCTAACATGTTTTAATATCCAATATAAAAATGTGATATTATTATTTTTATTTTGTGCTTTTTTATATATTCTCTTCATAAAAAGATTTAGGATGCTATCATTATTTGTAATAATAAAAATAGATTTACACAAAAATAACTTAATCTAAAAGTCATTTGAATAATAAACTTTTATTTAATAATATTACATACTATTATAACTACAACTCATTTATGTAAAAATTTAAACTCAATTAATTTAACCCTCACAAATACCGTGCTAAAGCACGGGATCTCAACTAGTTTAGTTCAATTCAACTTCATTCAATTAAGTTCACGCTTTTTCATCATTTACCGACCCGTTTTTTCACCCAGTTATTTTCTCCGATTAAATTGATTTTAATCCTGATTTTAATCCCAAAACCCTTATACAAAAAACCACCCCTCTTTCAACACTCCAGTCTCCATTTTCGATCAAATTACTCAAAACATTTCTTTCAATCGAACAAAACAATGTCGATGAGAAGATTACTTCTAAGCAACAATCAACGAATTTGTTCATCTTTTCTTCAAAAAACCCGCAATTTTTCTGCAATTTCAGCATCTCACCCTATTATTTCTCCCTCAATTAACCCTTGTTCTTCCCCCAAAACCCCCACCTTTTCTTCTTCCCTTTTTCTCAAGGAATTCCGTCGTGGTTTCGCTAAAGGGCGGAAAACAAGTAAAGTTTTTCTCTTTTGTTGATTTATTTACTGGGTTTTACTTCCGGTTGTCGGATTTACGCAGCCACTAATTTTTATTGTGTGCATTTTAATTCTTTGAAGGAATAACATTGTATGTATTGTTTATTTGGGAATTAGGTTTAGTAAATTTGTTGGTAATTCATTGATGTTAGATGTATATTTTCTTGGTTTAATTTGCAAGAGTAATCTAGTTAAAGAATAGATTTTTATTGATTGATGCGCTTTCGTGCTAATAAAAAGGTAAACAAATGATTGATACGGAGAGACTATATGTTTTTTTACCGTATTATGCTGTTTTAGCAGTTTTGGTTAGCCAATTGATTAGAAGTGCTGTACTCTGTAGTTTCAATAAGTCCTACTCCCTCCGTCCCGGTCAATTGTTGTCCTTTGGTTTTGGCACAAAGACCAAGGAAAGAGGAGAGAGCCAATTATTAGATGACAAGGGGACCAAATTGGGTGTGAATTATCAAATTGCTCTTCAAATACATTCCTAAAATAGAAAGGACAACAATTGACTGCTACACCCCAAAATGGAATAGGACAACAAATGACCGGGACGGAGGGAGTATATTAGAAGAAGTTAGGTCATAGTGTCATAGTGGATTAAGTGATGCTTAAGTAGCTGTTGGCGGAACGAGATGAAATCTCGTTGTGAGGTGGTTAGAAGGATGTTGGAGATTTTGGAAGGAGTAATTGACTGCTGTTTTAATTCACATTGCTGTCTATTGTCTGTGGTGTATTTAGGGAAGATGTAATAAGCTGGGATATCTTTTGTTAATGGATAGTGTAGGTTAAATCACTAGCTTCTACTTCCATATTTTCGGCATGATGGGGCCGAATTGTTGGAAGTTGAACTTGAATCCCCAATTTATCTAAAATGTTTATGTAAATATTGATGTCCAAATTACGTAATCTGATGAATACGTCATTTCAGATATGCGACACGCTCTTAATAGTGTCTCAGAATCTCAGGTGTAATTTTTAAGCACGCATCATGAATTCATGATATAGTATCTTAGACGTGTAGAACACATTCATGATTTGCTGCAGCCAAACATTGGTAGACAAAGTAGGTCCAATATTTAGAAAATTTTGTGGGTATTGGAGAACTATCATATGTTTGTCAATTTGTCTCATTTGCCCAAATTAGTCCAAAGTTCGAGTCTTTCCAAAATATTTTGATTTTTTATCTTTTCTTGACGAAGAATGGTTCCTGCTTGTGTGGTGCGGGGTTCAAACGACTGCTCTTCAAACCGAATTGTGCTGTATGGTGAAGGAAGGAGTTCGTTTGAGAACTAGGTTGTGAGAGTGTTTTGTATGTGAATTCAGTAGGGTACCATGAACTCCGAATTTGTTCCTTGAACTGAATTAAACACTGAATTTTGCAAAAATGAATGTGAATTAAATAAATTCTATCATGATTCATCCTAAATAGATGAACGGCGGAGCCATGAAATGCAGTTTTGTGAATCTTTGGGGAATTGGGGTTTCTCGACAAATTTCATATATTACCCTGATGGTTCCATGAAAGGGCAACATTTTTTATTGCATCTAGTTAGGCTGCCTCTTTTCATCCCTACCCTTCCATTTTTTAGAAGAGTTCCTTGGTGAAAGAAATTCCATAATCAGCCAGCAGTTGCGAAAGGTAAGAGGGTAACCATTAGCACTATATACACGGATGATTATCAATAATATGTCAATAGATGCATGATATAGAGGGACTATCAATTTTGCAAATGTATGGAGTTATTGAGTGTAAGAGAAAAGAGAACTTTTCGACTTAAGTGACATGAAGACGGTAAATTATAATTTTCTGTAATAGTCATGTAAGCTGACGTTTACTCTGGATGATTGTCAGTGTTTTTTGTCAGCTTTTAATGAAGTAAACCTTGGATATGTTTCCGTGTCCAACATCTTTGCCCGAGTCCAAGTAACCTAGATCTCCCTTCTAAACATAGTTAAGGTGCACCTAAACTGTCAGTACCATAAAGTCGGATAGAATGTAATTTCCATTAGAAGTCCCGTGTGAAATCGTTGTGGTAAACCATAAGTTGTCTGTGTAATTTAAAGATGTGATTGTTAATGTGCTTGAACTTGAAAATTTTGTAGAGGGTGATACAGATGTAGTCATCGAAGACATAGGGCCCAGCGTAAAGTCAACTGCTGTATCTCAAATGGAGGCAGCAGTAGATGCATTGTCAAGAGAGCTAACTAAGTTACGAACTGGAAGAGCTACTATAGGTTCAGTACTCTGACAATTTGACTCCTACAATAAATATGAAGCTGACTTAGATTATTGTTGATAGTTTAATAACTTTTTTTTGCAGGAATGCTGGACCATATCATTGTTGAAACTCGTGGTGTAAAGATGAATCTGAATCGACTTGCTCTTGTCACCATTGTTGATCACAAAACCCTGGCAGTAACTCCTTACGATGCAGAAGTAACTAAACCTTTCTTTATGCAAGGCTTACTCTTCTTTTTGTTAGAGATCTCTGTTTCTGCTGTTGTCGTTATTTTTTCCTACTGGACCCACAATATTTAGCTAATTTCCTGTCTTTTATCCTGATTACGGGGGTGTGGTACGGGGCTCAGTTGGGGATCCTTGAACCAAATCGTATGTACTGAATCTTAGTTTTAGAAGGTACAACTTGCGCCAAGGCAATGTGGGGTTGTGGCGACAAGGCGCAACACGCACGCCTTATGCACGCATATTCATGATTTCGCCTTTCGATGTAAAATATATTGCCACAATACCTTTTTGGATTTTAAATCGGGTGAAGTTGTAAAATAGAGAACTGAGGTGAAGGAAAGGCCTAAAAAAAACTAGAATAAAATATATGGAATTTGCATGCCTGTGCGCATCGCTAGTGGCTCATTGAGCCTGGACCTTACAAGTGCTCTTTTTTAAAGTGCTTTTTTTTTAAACCAGGGTACTGAATCTCAAATTGTTCGTGGATTATGTCCCCATAGTGCTTTACCTTATTAACTCAATCCGCTTCCCAAACAGAATCGAACATGAAACCGTGCAACACAAGTGAACTTTTGAAAATTCTCAAACCAGATTAGAAGATATGTATATTTACATTCTCAAAAACTTGTTTGTGGTTATTAAATTATACTGTACTTCGTAAAGAACAATTATGAAAACAAAAAGTTTACTAACTTCGAAATGCTAGAAGCTACCATGTACCAAGAAACTCTGTAGTGGTAACTTATCCAAAATGGCTTCTGTCACAGAAAGTCAACAACTGTTGAATTCATACACAGCGGTGCATGTTGATGTGAGGGAATTCGATAAATATGTTGTTTTGCTTCACCTGCATGGTTTCATTGGTTCCTATATGCGATGTATGGAATAAGGCACAATTTAATGAGCGGGGGAAAATAGGGAAAGTAGCTTGTAGATGTGCAATAGAAACTAGTTTACTTGGCCAATGTTGGATTCTTGCATACAACATTACAAAATATCCACATGTTCTCTATTGGAATTTCAAGGCTTCATTTTTCTGTTCTTTTATTGTTCTGCGGGCATCTTACCCACCTTGACTTTATTATACTTGTCTCCGGAAACCCAACATAGATGAGATACATTTTTTCAAACTTGTATCTTTTTTTTTGGCAGACGATCAAAGAATTGGAGAAAGCCATTGTTTCATCCCCGTTAGGCTTAAATCCTAGAACTGATGGTCAGCGTTTAGTAGCTGCAATACCTCCGTGAGTGACTTATGCTTATCTTCAGTACTATAACCTATCATCTTCACCTTTTGATTTTATATCATTTGTTCAGAAAAGGGGCTGTTATGGCTACATCTTGATATATAATTATATATATACACATGACTGACAAATTGTGTTGTTTTTTGTGATGAGCAGGTTAACCAAAGAACACATACAGGTGTAGCTCAATCCTGTAGCTGGCTACTGTTCGTTGTTTTTTTTTTTTAGCTCAAAGCACTGATTTTGTGTTTGTTGTTTGGTCTTGTCTAGGCGATTAATAAGGTTGTTTCAAAATCAAGTGAGGATGTCAAACAAAGCATTAGAAGATCTCGTCAAAAGGTAAGCTGTAAAACTTTTTGTGCACTAATTTCGCTTGTTTTTTAGAGACTCAGGTTTGAAAAGATTGGTTTAACGTACTACTAGTATTTATGTTTACACGGTTAGATGAGCAAATGCGCTTCACATGCCAAAGTAACATGTTCTTGGATATTATTTATAATTTTCTTCATCCTCAGCCCTGTCATCGTTCATTGTTGATAAAATCATAAAAGTGTCTCTATCTCTAACCATCAGCGTCTTTCTGAAATGACACGTCACTATATTTGAAATGATACACACTTTACTTGGAAGTTGAGATTCATATTGAGCTACTCTGTTACTTGGACACTTTACTTTGGCTGCCTCACATGTTGACCATGTCACTATATTTGAAATGACACGACACTTAGACACTTCATTTTCGGCCAACTTTGCTTCAACGCTATACTTTCGCTGCGTGTCACATGTTGACTCAACTCTACTTTCGAAACATGACACTTGGACACTTCATTTTAGGCCAAAAAATGATTTTCGTTCCCTCAAAATAGCATGGTCAACAATTACAGCCAAGTATGAGTAACATGGTTATTGACTATTCGGTTCACAACAACTCAATAAGCATATATTTGTAGTACATGTATGTAAAGATACATGCCGAGTTATTGTTCAGGACACTTGAAACTTGAAAGTTCCTTAGATATGAGTATATTTTTCAACTATGACTGCCTAGGGACCATTTAGCAAGTTAAGCTAATCGTGTTCTCCGAAACCACTTTTGGTCCATTGGTTTTACATCCTCAACTCGAGCCTTATCAAAGCCATCTTACATTTTCGTGCAGGCATTAGACGCTATAAAAAAAGCTGGTTATCCCAAAGATAGCACAAAAAGATTCGAGAAGGAGGTGAGTAGTTTAAAACCACAGCTTAATATTTGTCATTGCTGTTTTTTATCTGCCTACTATTGCTTTCTAAAGGGTGTTACGCTTTGGTAGATTGACGAATTGACTAAGAAGTATGTCAAGTCGGCCGAGGACATGTGCAAAGCAAAGGAGAAGGAAATCTCTGCTGGCTAGAAGGATCGTCTTCAACAGATATTACATGATTTTCTTGTACCATCACGCCAGGTTTTATACCCTGGCACTCTGTTTTTTTAGTAATGCGTTTTTAGGACGCAGATCAAGTATTTTTGCATTATAGTAACTTTGATTTGATAGGGCGATTAAACGTTTATCGGGAGTGGTGACTTTAATATCCTATGTTAAGTGTAGATGGCTAGTATTTGCTTTCCTTGAAACAATTATATAAGTTGAAAAGGGATTATAAAATTACTCATTGTGTATGGAATTTTATCGCTTCCCTTTCCTCTTTTCTCTCTAAAAGAACTATCTCTTGGTCAAAATCTCAGGAAGTTTTTTTTTCTTCTTTTTTGTGAACTATTTACAATACAAAAATACTTCGAGGTGAAGGATTACACTACTACAAACCAAAATATTGCTTGGGCTGGAACCTTACGCGACATCTTTAGTTAGAAGCTTAATCCCTCTAACCCACAATTTAGCAGCATCACAACCACCTTCGCACACAAAATGCACCTCCTTGTTTTTGGTCGTCACCACATGAAACACTCCACTTTCTTCAGAGTCCCCCTTTCCTCGCCTATTCTTCCGGAAGCTTGCACTAGGACCTACTTCGGCTTTCCTACAGATAACATTTCTCTTCCTTGACTTCCCCCATTGTAGGACCCCACTGGTACTCTCCATCCGGATCATCTTAGCATGAGGCGATCCTTTTCCACCTCTTGTGTGTTTCTGGACACAGGCACCACCCAACACCAACCTACGAGCAAGCTCATCTAGTATAACATATTCAGCATCGTTTCCTTTTCCGGTGTTGCTCCGTGCTAGGGTTATTGCAGTTTCACCCCTAGGGTTCTTGTATTCACAAGAAGCCCCCTGAGAGATCAAGAACTTACAAATATGGGCATGGCCTTCTCGGGCTGCCAACATTAGAGGTGTATAGCAATCTCCATCCGGAATGTTGATATCATAGCCCTTACTGATCAAAAGGCGGACTGCAATTAGGTCACCCTTACGTGCTGCACAATGTAGGGCATAGAAACCTTCACCATTTCGACTATCTATCTCAAGTGCATACTCAAGCAATACCTTCTCAAACAAGTCTCTCTTGTGGGTTCGCTCGGATAAGGAAAGCACAGTTTCTCCTGATTTAGTACGTATCTTCACATCAGCCCTGGCATATACAAGTAGTCGGAATGACTCGACATGACCTTTCAAGGCTGTAAGTAAGACTGCCGTGAAACCCATATCATCTGCTATGTTAAGGTCCATCCCTGGTTGTGCCATTACGATTTTAAGAGCCTCTATATCTCCTGTCTGAGCAGAAAACAACAATGGTGAAAAGCTTGAGTTATTACTACTTAGGGGAATTTGTCCCGCTTTAATGATTTGCAAGACTACGTGTTGGAGCCCAGATGACCATTTATTTGCGCATGCAATTTGTTGCAGAGAGTTGCCACCATTGTCGACAATCCCAAAATCAGCACCAGCCTCATTTAATACTTTAAGACACTCTTCTTGCTTGTACTTAGCACACATCATTAGAGCCGTCTCACCAGACTTAGTTCTTGAGTTTATATCACTACCAGCATCAAGCAGAACTTTGAGGATTGTCTGTAATCCAAGACGAGTAGCCATGTGTAAGGGTTTTACAGGAAACTCGATATCAGCTCCACAATCAAGCAGCACATTGACAGCCTTGGTATTTGCACAGAGAATGGCATGGTGGAGAAGAGTTCTTCCTTGATGAATGGCATTTGGGGAGTTTTTTCTGAGGAGCATTTCAAGAATCGTGCCTGTTTTTTCAAAGTACTCCACTGCACACCATGTGACGGGGTATGCCTCAGCTAGTCCTGCACCCACGCGGAATTCTTCGTCGGAATCTGTGTCCCATGACCATGCTCCAAGCTTTACTTCAATGTCAGTTCTTACATTGGCCTGCTTAGAAATAGAAATGATTAGAACTTTGCTTCTGACTTTCTTTGACAAAATAGCAGCTATTCATATTAGTTACTGTTTTTATAGTTTTTTTTTTCCCTTTCCCTAATAAGTAAATTTATTTAGGTAAAGGTCACCGAACTGAGAAAGAGAGTATTAGATTTGACAGAGATTTTGCACACAATAACTTATTGTAGTTGGGGGTTAATAAGTTGTTTTTTATGTAAGAAAGTCGTAAAGGTAGTTTTAATGCTGACGAGATTCAACCCTAATTTATACGTACTATCATGCATAACTTTATCAGTTGAAGTAGTTGATAATCTGATATGTATACGCGGATGATAAGTTTGATAATGATTTGTTCAATATTTGATGAAATGAAGGTAATGATAATGAATTCAGTACCCAGGTGATGAATTTACTATGGTCAATAATTTTGTAAACAGTGTGTCATGAAAATATTGGTCTACATATCAAATATTGGGCCCGGTTTATGAAGATTCTCAACCCATGCAAGGACCCGTGTACGGGTTCGTTGTACTGCTAAGGTACACAATCTCAGCTGTACAAATGCAGTTAAGTTGTTGGACCGACCTTTATAAATGTACCCAACAACCGCACACGTCACTTGAGTACAGTATAAAGATAGGATGACCAGGTCTCACTCTGAAAACTGGGGGGGCACATGCAACGTGTAAATTGTTACATAGATTCTCGTTTAACACGGTTACACTGGTATATCCGTCTTAAACATTAAACTGGTTAACTCAAATAGAAGAGAGAAAAAATAGATGTTGCATTTCAGCACCATATTAAGGCATCATCTAATTTCAAAAGTACTTTAAATCACTGAGCAGCTACATAAAAAGATTTATTGCATCGAGTAGTCGAGTACCATACATAGTGTGTGAAAGTGTGATATCCAAGTCGAGGATTACCCGATAATGACCAAGTACTAATCGTTTTTAGGAAGTCACACGCACCTTACTAAGTTACTATCCAGCCCGATCCATTGTCATCCCTAATCAAGCGCTAATTCCTTTTCACAAATTTAAAACCGAGAAAATCTAAACATGATGGTAACACCGGGGGTTCACAAATTTGCAAGGACGACATAGAGGGCCAAGATGGGTGATAATAACTGATGTCAATTGTCAAGTAGTAGTGGTTGGCTCTTAGTGATATGGGCCAGGTGATAAATCAGGTGAGTCACTTCAGTCACAGAAGTTACAGAAATAGCTAAGCATTTACCTGTAGCAGTAAGCGGACAATAGAGACCTGCCTGCCAACAACTGCAGCCACGAGTCCATTGCAGTTGATATTTGTATGAAGACACGGTTTTGATGATTGTACTAGTACACGGCTCACCCCATTGGTATCAACTCCACACTGTCACAGTCACACAACAACTTATTCACTGAGCTAAGTATTACCCTATTCGAGGAGTATTACACTACTAATTCCCTCCTCATCTTGTCTTTATTTGGCTTTCGTGATAAGACGATGTCGATTTTACCAGATTTTTTCATAATAAACGCGTTTTTTTTTACTATTTACAGGTCAAGATCGAAAATTTCCAATAAACATTGAGCATGCTTGTTTGTGAATGAAATCACCATGGGACTGTAAAATCAAATTTTAGCATTTTTTGGAATTTAGATGAATAATGAGCAAAATAATACGGAGTACAAAACAAATAATAAGTAAATGCCAAAATAATCCAATAATGTCATGGATATTATATTCGTATGAGATATGCTGAGGTTAGAGTATATTACCTTAATCATTGTCTCAACAACGTCGGTGAATCCTCTGCCACATGCTGTGACAAAAGCATGCACAGCAACATGGGGACGAATCAAGTCGGACCTCATGAGCAGCTCCGTGAATTTTGCCCGCCCATGAATGCTTGCCTCCAAAAGCGCCTGCTCGCAAGCTGGCT
Source organism: Silene latifolia (assembly GCF_048544455.1). Lineage (NCBI taxonomy): Eukaryota > Viridiplantae > Streptophyta > Magnoliopsida > Caryophyllales > Caryophyllaceae > Silene > Silene latifolia. The sequence continues at coordinate 5,318,825 of NC_133526.1, read as the reverse complement.
GAGATGCTCCTGCCTTGACTAACACCTCTAAAATATCTATATGCCCTTCTCTCACTGCCGCTGTCGTTGCATAACCTCTGAACAGTTTTTGGTTTACATCAGCTCCAACATTCTGCCATCCATGAAACAGCTAATTAAGCTCCAGAAATTCATCAAAAGTCGAAAAATTTAACTACTGTTGTTTTTTTGCAGTAATTATTTTGGCATGGTAAAACGAGTTTAATCTTCGTTGGTGGACTTCACGGATTATGATTCGGAGTCACTGACACAGACAGGGGAACACTAAGAAAATGTTAGGACAGTACAAATTAAGGAGCATGGAACATTAGCTAAATGTCTAAATTATATTATTGATATAGAAGAAAAATCTTCTGCAGGGTGTTTTTTGCAGACTGCAATGTTATTTTGTCATCATGAATGAGGGACATTGCATATGGGTCTAGCATAATAATCATGTGCCTCATGTCATCTTTGGAATTCAAGTGTTCAATTATCATATTATAGCTGCTAATTCAAGAATCCTATGTAGGTAGCAATGACAAAAAGAGTATATAATTGCCCTGAATCAGATCTAAGAAAATCAATCATGTACACTTCTCAATCTGATCCTGTATTCACATCCCCGTTTTCCGAGGTGAGGAGGCAAGACGTGGTACATAATGGACTTGCTGACTAGGTTGCATGAGAAAAGCATATACGAAGTTACTCGTAGATCCAACGAATTATACACATACGTAGTTTAGTGTGAAGCGAGTTATAAGGAAAGTTATAATGCGCGATCATGAAAATCACGGCTCTGACAAACCAACAAAACTATAACATAGATTTTAACCAAGGAATATGCGGAGCACAAATTCTTGTTATGACGGACATATCCGTCTCGAACAAACAAGTCATATAGATGGATGAGACAAAAAGCAGAATGCCTAGGGAATGACAAACTCTTGTCTCATCCACCTATACAAGGTAGTATACTAGTATTTGGCCCGTTTAACACTTAAACGAACATAACCGTCTTAAGAGAGACCAACTGTATAAAGAGTAACAGGTTATTTCAAGCATGACATTAACCATGGTAATTAAAAATCGTCTGCCAATTAAAGAAGACTACTTAATTTGGGAAACTGAGCAAAAATTACTCAAGTTCCCACATTCTTTTATTCACCACAGCTCAATGACATTTCCTTGAATCTATATTCTGCTGAAGCAGTAAATGCTCTGAAGTCTGAAGTAATGAGTTGTCTATATGTCAATGAGATTTTACTAGGACTGAAAATTGGTCAACTACTCCTCATTAACCATATGCATTAAAGTAGCATAACTTCTTAAACTAATGATAGCAGAAGAGCACAGCAGTAAAACAAACATAATAATCCATAAAATTAAAGTGAGATATGTATGATTCTACTAGGTACAGCATCTTGACTAGCAAGCTTTAGATGACAGAATAACATCACAGATTTAATAGTAAAAACAATACTCATACCCGTACCCGATTTCTTTTATTACAATTGATTACTAGACAGACAAAAGTTTATAATAATAGCCATTTATTGTACTTCAGGTTTTTCATATGGTAGCAGTCCCCGGACCCCAAGTAACCTTTTTCTTAGTAATTGAGTCTTTCAATGGGTAGAGACGCCTTTACATGTAAGATTGAGGTAACGAAGGAGTTTTGTAAAACGGATCCAAATCACAGTTAGTATTAACCGAATCCCGAAAAGCTTGTAAAGTGTGTTGTTTTCTCCACTAAACCAAACACGAAAAATTCTTAGATCCTCCAGGAGACCATTAAAGTGTCCTCTATAACCAATAAAATTTTTTCAAACCAACACAAGTACACAACTCAACCTATCTAGCAATCCTAAGACCAAGAAATAAACTAATGTACTCGGTATCAATAGTAACATCGAGTCATTGACCATATTTTGAGACGATATCAATAATTTCATGAACAACGAGTGAGGTGACTGAGGTCAAATGATGTGATTGATTGCGAAATTAAAGTTTAGAAATCAAAATTGAATACCATGATAGTGAATTAGTGATAATACTACCTGAGACCTGAGTACTTGTAAACCACACGTAGCAAAGCGTCCAAATATTGTAACACGTTTTTTTAATTCATTATGGGTATCAAGACAGGTGGCAATTAGCTCGATAAAAAATTAATTAAATTAGTATTGGTGTAATAATTAACACAAATTCGTATTTGTGACGACACTATTCCGTCACAAGCTTGTGACTTCTCACAAGAAGCAAGTGAAAGGGCATGTGGAAAGGGTGTTGTGAGAGACTGAGAAGTCCCAAGCTTATGACCATTATAAGCAAGACGGTCTGAATAATTATTAATGTATATAGTACAATGACATCGAGCTAAACGTGACACTAGTAATTGCAGAACATGTCATTTGTGGGCTGTCAGATAAAAAATTGTAATTTCATTCTCCAGACAATTAAATTAATGACGGGTATACACTATAGTAAGTGGTACCTGATATCTTGATTACAATTCACAAATTCATAATTATAGACAGACAAAGCAGTACAAGGTTATGGGGTACAGGATTTACAAGTTACAACTAAAACATAACTACCTCCATAAATTTTCAAATAAGCTCGTCGTACAATATACAGCGATCCAACTGAAATTATGCATCTCTTGTATTAATAGTAAAAATGATTATGATTTTGCATAAGACCAATTAAAAAACCTTACATCAAAACTCTAGTACTCATTAAATTGTAAATCGGTTTCTCTAATGTAGTAAGGCCTGTTCATTAGACACATGTAATGATTCAAAATGGATACTGTGAAATGGCAAGAATCTTATACGAAGTTGAGATATTAAATCACTTTTGGAATTTCTACGAGAGATACTTTTTATAATCTTTGTGTTATTTTGAATCATTAACTTATGCGCAAAATGCACTGAACATGCGCTAGGAAAACCGTAAATTGGTACTATCCAAATTCACAAAATTTATGTTGCCTTTATTATTATTATAATTACTAACAAAAGTCATCATCAACCAAGATTAGCGCTAATTATCTTTTTAGACAGTCCTATCAAAGCAACCGTTTAGTTGGACCACCTAACAATAAAAAGAATGGAGTAAACGAACCTTGTACTCAAAAAATGTGACAAAAAAAAAGTGCTCTACAAAAGCATCAACTAGATATTGGTAGAGTAAGAGAAATTCGCGCGTCCTCCCGGAGGACGTCCTCCCTACACTTGGAGAATTTTATAATATTTAATTCTCATTTTGGTGCTCCTTCTTTGTGTGTAGGGAGGACGTCCTCCGGGAGGACGCAAGAATTTTCCGGTAGAGTAATTAACTTTGGATTAAACAAATTTTAACTCATGTACCCGCATAAATCACTTAATTACTCAATTGTTCATCTAAATCACACTTGATACACAACAATAATTACTCGTATTGAGTAAGAATGTAAGATCGTTATAAACTTATGCAACACTCAACTAATGATGGCGGATTCAGAAAATTTTCTTCCCGGGTTCTAGTTAATTGAGGTGGCGTTCGTGAAGCAGAGGAAGTATATTTTTCAACATATTTTCCTAAAAATGTACAAACTACATAAATAATTTGTTTTCCAATATCCCGGGATCCTGAAAGCTACAAGTTAGTTAGTATAAGGCTGTTCGTTTCTTTACACAATACAACGGTGTAGAAAACTACAAGTTACTCTGTTGCCTCTACATTTTATTGTTCTTCTCATTTCTCTATTATATGTGAGTAGTATTTTAATGAAAAGAGAAAAACATAAAATTTTGGAGGGAGTATAATTTTTAAAAAGGAAGAAATAGTGCTAGAAGCCTAGAATAGTATCAAAATCAAATTATAATAAAACTTGAAAGTGTAGAAAGTAAAGAAAAAGCTATGGAAGTCAAGCAACAACATACGGAGAATATAACAAATCAAAAGTTTGAAATTCAAACAAGTATTCATACTAACTTTAGCACATATCTAAGTATCTTCAATCGAGGACCACAAACTATACACTTTTAGACAATTTCTGCTACTACAGATTATTCAAAATTCATGTTAAAAATGCCAGAAATTAATGATCGTGATTTTAAAATTCAAATTAAGGAAAATTATCTTGATTAATTAGCTACACAAAATCAAACAAATTCACCTTATAATTAACTAAAACTAGCGCATCATTAATTAACGATTAATGTGATTTTACGATTTCGTTCCTTATTCGTACTTCCTCTGTTTCGTTGAGTTATATCACAGTTTTCAGACGATTTTAAAAATAAAACAAAATCACCTTTTAAGATAATTAAACAAAATCATTAACAACTAACGTAATTTTACGATTCCGTTCTTGACTTCTACTTTCTCCGTTTCATTGAGTTGTAACTCATATCACTTTCTCATGACGATTTTCGTAACCAAACAAAATCGTCTTATAATAAATTAAATTAAAACAAGCTCATCATTAACAATTAATAACAAATATTTTACGATTTTGTTCCTTCCGCGTATTTCTCGAAATTAAACGGAATCAATAATCTAAAACTAGGTCATCATTAACAGGGGCGAAGCTAGGATTTAATTTATGGGGTAGCAAAAAAAAAATTAAAAAGGAATATGCTTGTAGTGTGATTGGAACCTAAGGCACTAGGTTGAAAACCAAAGCCTTTGACCATTGAACCACAATGTCTATTGTTACTTAATTAGATAACATTTACATATTAGCTATTCAGCAATATTTGGGGTAGCAAAAATCCGTCTTCTAAACCAATTTTTTTAAGTTTGGGGTAGCGACCGCCACCCCTTGCTACTAGGTGGCTTCGCCCCTGATCATTAACAACGAACCTTACTCTGTAATTTTTCGAGAGAATTTCGAAAAACGTAAACAATTCAATAAAATTTTCGTAAAAATAAACTCGAGAATAAATTAATTTAATAATACGTACCAGGAGTTGGCGAAGGATATGAAGGTGACCGAAGTGAGCCGCGAGAAACAACGGAGTGACGTCAGTCTTGAACTCATCATACTGTACGGCGACGTCACTAGGAAGGTGATCTCGGAGAACGACGTCGTTCCGACGGAGCTTAAGAGAAACAACACCGACAAAATTAACGTCGAAATAACGGTCGGAAATGGCGTCGGAGGCGGCGGTGATGTCGCCGGCGGAGAGATACTCGAGGAATCTTTGAGAGACGTCGGAGTCGTCGTCGACCGGGAAAACTTGTCTGGTTGCGCCGCCGTAGACAACGGAGGAATGTGAAAACATTGTTGTAGTTGTGAGTCTTGTGACGGTTTACTCTCTCTTCTCCGTTTGGGCGCGGTGATTTTAAAAGGGGATTTGGAGTTAGGGAGAGGGGGAGGAAGTGAAGTATTTATTGTTGTGTGTGAAAATGTAAGGGGAGTAGAGGAGGGAGCTTGGTTTCCTTTTATTTATGGGTTGGTTTTTTTATTTTCAAAACAAATTACTCCCTTCATACCAGACCAATGATAACATTGACCGTTTTGCCACTATTCATAGTCGTAGGGAATCTTCGATATTATTCTTAATCTATAAGACAAAATATAGTCATGTGAGATCTTGTTTGATTTATCGTCATGAATGCTATAAGAATATCAAATTTTTATAATTTTTAATAATGTGTAAAACAAAAGATATTTACGTTGCAAAACGTGTCTCGACAAGTGTGAAAAAGTCAATGTTACTATTGATGTGGTATGGAGGGAGTATAATATAATATTTTAATGGTTCTTATATTATACATTTGGACTAGATAGCACGGACACTTCTCCTAATCAGTCGTCCCGTGTCGGACACCAACACTCCTCGGACACACGTCGAAACGTGTTGGACACCTATAAAGCCGTGTCTAACTTTCTACATTTATTCGGGCACGTGTACGACGCGTGTCCATGGTATTTGGGCAGTGTCCGACGCGTGTCCATGACATTTGGACATCATTTGGGGTGAATGATGTTCTTTAAACGAGAAATGAGTTGTCGAAAGAGATTGATTAGAATATGCGTTTGAATGACAAATGAAAATGAGTTATAATTAAGGGCAAATTTTACCTTCACTTATTTAAATTTAATATCAAATAATTTTATAAAAATAAAATCGAACGTCTATAATTATAAATATATATTTTGTTACATTTAAATAACGTGTCACGTGTCCTAAATTTTATGGGATGTCGTGTCACGTGTCCGTGTCGTGTCTATATCCGTGTCCGTGTCCGTTTTGGTGCTACCTAGCATTTGGACACCTTTCCTATACAATATCTAACCATTTAAAGTAATTGATTGTGAAATGGATTTAATTTTTTTAGGGTAGATTATGAGATGATTTGGATTTTCTGTATCATAATGACTTACATATAAATGGTAGACTGGTAGAGTATACGATAGAATGGTATTTCGTATAATTTTATTTAATTATTTATAATAGCAAGATTATAACCGGGTTAATTTTAGGTTCATCGTGTGTGGGTGTTGACTTTGAATTATACGGAGTATATTAGTGTAAGTCTGATTTTAATGAAGATGTTTTTATAGGTAAGATTGTTTTCATTTGTTTTTAGTAAGACTATTTGGGGAACAAAATATACAAAACTGATTCATATTTAATGTGGAGGCTGTTTTGTTTTGGATTTTGACAATTACGTTCCCATATAAATTGTTGTCAACATACTACCCGAAAAGTGAATTTAGTTCCATATCAGTAGATCTTCCTTAAAATTAACCAGTTTTCTAACAAATCGTAAGTGAATCAAGTTTTCTTACCAATTGCAAGTGAATCGTACTTTGACCCCAACATCTTCTTTCATTTTATGTACATTTTCTTAAGAGTTATCACAAGATTGTTTGGATTTAATTCACACCATTCCTAATTAAAGTACATTTTTACACTTGTGATTTCCAACGATATTTTCCTTAAAGACTCCAAAGTATTAAAGTTGGTCTATTGCTATTATCGTCAAAAAATGTTTTATTCTTCAAGCTCGATTCTGCTCTTGATTTATCTAAATATATTGTCATTTCGAGTATGAAATTGTTTCTAGCTTGTACTCCGTAGTATCTTTCAACAATGGCTTGAATTAAGTTGGGTCATCCTCATGCATACGGAAATTTCGTTAATTTCAGATGTTTTTACTTGGTATGTGTAAGAGGCAAGGTTAATGCCTATACAATACATGTACAATGTATGAAAGCGAGTTATTTTTTTTTTTTTTTCTTTTTATTAGGTAATAAAACTAGATTGATCCTCTAAGGTAGGACCAATCTATCTCATCCTTTCGAATGATAGAGCTAAGTTGAAGCCACCGGCTTTCAAACCACCTCGAAAGAGTTGGACATGAATGTTCAATAGAAGCCATAAAGTCGGCAATTTTGTTGGCTTCTCGAAAGCAATGTTTAATTATCACTTCATCAAAGAACTGAAGATCTAATTTTACATCCTTAATAATACTAGAAATCTCCCAAGGAATTTGCCAAGTACTACGGATTGAGTTGATAACACATAAATTATCACATTCTACAATTAACTTCGAGATTCCTAAGTATTTAGCCGCTAAAATGTCTTCTTTTAAAGCGAGAGCTTCAGCAACAAGAATACTATTAGATCCGCACTTTTTTGCTCCTAGCAAAACGACTTGACTATTATGATCTCTTATAGAATATCCTAGAGCAGCTTTATTACCATCTATTTTTGATCCGTTAAAGTTTAGCTTTAGAAACCCATTTTTAGGTTTCTCCCACCAAATTTCTTCCTTACTAGTAGTTATCTTGCCAATGCAACTTTTACCGAGTAAGGATCATTTTTATTTCTTTCTCTCTTTCATATCATCATCCATTACTTCTATTTTTGACCGTTAAATCGTCTAAGAGAAATAAAGAGAGAGAATATAATGAAAATGTTCCAAATTACATTCGATCGTACACCAAACTTGTCCAATTACTCCCTCTCAGTCACTATAATGTTCCCTCTTTCCCGAAACGGATTATTCAACTAATGTTCCCCTTTCTATTTTTAGAAACTTTTACTCTTATTTTATTCATTCCTCTCTCCTATAATCAAACCCACACAACTCTTTTACTCCTATTTTATTAATTTTCTTTATGTTTTGGTCCCACAATTCTTTATTTAACTACTAATAATTCATCTCTCTCTCCTATCAACAACCCTACACAACTCTTTTACTCCTATTTTAATACTTTTTAAGATGCGCCTTAAGTCATTGTCTTAACAAATAGAACGATATAGTATTGAGAGGAGTATTAGTTTTTCTTCTTATTTGGCCACCAAGTACCCACAATTGAGCAACTTGAATTGCATATATTGATGAATTAATGCATTAATTGACGCAAATAAAGTCATAACCAATCGATCAACCCACTATTTCTTCCAATATTATCCATCACAAGGTAAACTTCTTGAACAAAGCCTTTGCATGGCGATTATGATTTATGATTGTTACTGACGACATAAACAAGTGAGAGGAGCTAGTATGATAAATTAGTTGAACAAATTTTTTGACCCATTTCCAACCCTTGACTCGAATTCGACCAAACCCATATGACCGACCGACCGGACGGACAGACACACACTGTTGCTTGACAGTCTACTTGATTATTATGATATATGTGATTGACGACATACAATATTAATAGCGAGGAGGAGCTAGTAGTATAAATTAGTTGAACAATTTTTTTAACCAAAACTTGATCTGTAACTCGAATTCAACCCAATCTATATGATCAAGCTTGCGACTTAACCACCTGACGCATTTGACAGGTCTAGTTGATTATTATAATATATGATTGATGACATACAATAGTGACGAGGAGCTAGTAGTAAAAATTAGTTGAACAAATATTTGTGCAATCAATCAAGCTAGGGCTGAGTTGAATAAGTTATCTAGTGAGACAAGTTTATTAACTTAGCTTTCACAATACTCTACCAACTTTGTTTGCACAATTAAAAGAAGAGATAAAGATAAACTAACTTGGTAACTGCTATTCCAGAGTATTGACACACATACGTGACATTTTATTAGGATTTCTTTTTATAAAGTGCTAAGCAAAGACTGCAAATCCTCACGACATGGTACGCACAAGTTATATATTTACTTAAAAAATAAATAAAATTGAAGTAAACATTAGCTTGTATGCTTTTGATTTAGGTGGTTCATAGAAAAATGGATCATATAATTAGTTAATATACAACCACATTGAAAATACCAATTTCTAAAGTTACTATACTACTTATCCGTAACATTTAAGGCCGGTTTTTCTGATTTAGTTTCAGTTCATTTTAGTTCATTTCAGTTCCGCTTAACTCTATTCAGTTCAGTTCAACTTCATTCAATTCAGTTCAGCCCATCTCTTCACAAATTAACTATGAATTTAGGTCCATTCAATTTAGATCAGCTTCATTCAGTTAAGTATAGTTCAGCCCTTTCAGCCGAGAAGAACAAACCCTTAGTTGTAGAACTTGTTTTAAAATTGAACTTAATAACTTTGTAAAGAGTGAGCTACTTTACAAAGTAAATAAGCTAAGCTAAATAGAGTAAGTAACTTTGTGAATTTCCGAAACCTTGTAGTGTACCCAATAAGTTTATAGAGGAGCTCAAAAAAGGGATTTGTTTGAACATATAACTAGTTGTATGATCCATTTATGGTGGTTTAGTTATCGAGGATTTTTATTTTTTCAGGTTACGTGGTTCATTTCATAATCAATTTCATAACCACTCATAATATATCATAAATTTAATACGATGATAAGTAAGACTAATTTAAGAGTTTGAGTAGAACCACGTGTGATATAGTACGTAGTAATAAATCCCGTGTCTCCCTACAATATCCACTTAACGTAAAACTCGAATCTTTATCACCTTAACTATAGTAATCACATTTTTTAGCGTTTGAATTTGGATTTTTTAAATTTCCGTTAAGCAAATTCAAATATGTCACTTTTATTATAGAGTCTAACAAATACTAATATAGATATAACAGTCACATAGTGTAAATGTTAACTAATTTAACTAGAATATCGATTTGGGTTTAAATTCCATCAATACTAAACATATATCTTATAACTTCTCACACAAAAACAAAAAGAACTAATCAAATTCATCATCATTCATTTTACATTGTACCGATCTTGTGTCTCCTCTTACACCAGAAATTTCGAAACTCGAACCAATCATTTGGACAAACCTTAACGTAAACCTCCACTCTCTATTATCTTCACTACATTAATCACATTTCTTAACATTTGAATTTGTATTTTAAACATTGCCTTCAAAGGTACTCAACTTAGTGATGAAAAAAATTAAACGATGATTACATGTGGCAAATAAACACACTAACCTCAAAAGTGGGGCCCAGAGATTTTGGGCCAATCCCTAAAGGTAGGACTCTTTAAAAATGTTGGCCACTTATAATTCTCCCGGGTTGAACGTATTCAAATTCGACAACACTATGGTCCATTCACAATTTTTAGTCCCTAAAAGAGACCAACAACAACAACTAAAAATTGATTTTGTCTTCATCCAAAAATAAGCAAGCATATACCTTATTAATTACTCCGTATTTGATAAAAAGTTTATCAACATGGTTTTAACTTTTAAGCATGAAACGGATGCGGAAATATATATTTGGTCCTCTTCTTTTCGACTGAATTAAATTGATTGATATTAAGCTGAACTGAATTGAACTTAATTGAGCTAAGTTGAATGGAGTCGAAGCAAAAGTTAATTTGAATGAAGTTGCGCTTGAACTGAATTGAAATGAGCAGAAATAGAGCCAAAAAGAACAAGGCCTAAGAATAGACTATTCTAATTCGGTGGCACACGCATTAGCACATGTTTCACCATGGTATATTGGGCGTAGATTTTGGCTTTCTGGTTTTCCGTTTCATGTAACTGCTACTGGAGCAAGCAATTTATTACCAATGAATTAGTACCCATCAAGGGTTTCCTCAAAAAAAAAAAAAAAAAAGTCGCTAAAAACAGTTTTAAGTACGAAACGGACTTAAAAATATATTTATAATTAACTAATGCTTATAATTAACTCGTTTCACGATTATACCCATCTCAAATAGTAATTTTTATTATCGGAATGATGCTATGCAATTGTTGATTTGTTTAATAATCAAAATTGAAAATGTAGTTGGCGGCTTGTAATGTCATTCATCCCCCTTAAACTAAAAGAATAAGAGATTCTCAAGTTTTCCCGCCTAAATGAGTTGCTCTATATTGGGCTTTGGGCTTCATTATATCCTATCTTTGACTAGGTCATACTGATTTATTTCATACAATAAATAATTCTATGACATTTAATAAAAAGGGGATAATATTTTTTCAACTTGCATTCCCCTTTTTATTTATTACTAAGAGAATAAAATATTTCAATAGTTTATAAATTAAAATCATTAGTTTTGTGATGAAAAATTTCATTAAAATATACATTTCATGAATTTACTTAATTCTTTTAATTAATTTTCCATTTCAATTTTTATCCTCATATTAAAATATGAAAAATTAATAATACGTCAATTTTAAATCTTAAATAATACAGTATAAAGTAAGTAAAAGATCTATGAATACCGCGCATGTATGCGCGGGATCCATACTAGTCACTTACTAAACGAGTAACAAAAGCAAAAAAGTTTATGCCTCCAAATATGACTGTTTTTTTTATAATTAATTAATTCAGTAGTCAGTACTGTACAAAGTAAAAGTATTATTTAAAGTTTAGAGGAAGTTGGCGGCATGTATCTCAACATTCTCAACGTTATTTTAAAGTTTTAATTGGTCTCCCTTGTGACGGGTTACCATTTATGGCGGATATTTTGTGAGTTAAAATGGTAACAAAATGGGTTAGTGGAGAAAGGGGACCACATGAATAGTGTTGCAGAGAGAGAAAAAGTGGGTACTTTGTGAGGTAAAATGGTATCCGTCACTCAAGAGTGACGGATATGTGCCGTCACAAACAAGAATTTGTGTTAAAGTTTAGTGAATGCATTTTTAAAATCCATAGTCTTTGAAGATTGGAGGCAGGACAATAGTGGAGAGTTTGGCTAGGTAGCACCAAAACGGACACGGACACGGATACGGACACGGCATCCCATGAAATTTAGGACACGGGACACGTTTAAATTTAATAAAATAATAAAATATATACGAGTATTTTTTAGTTATAAACGTTTGATTTTATTTTTGTAAAAGTATTTGATATTAAATTTAAATATGTGAAGGTAAAATTTGGCCTTGATTATAACTCATTTTCATTTCCAACCAAACCTATATTCTAATCAATCTCTTTCGACATCTCAGTTTTTGTCTAAAGAACATCACTCACCCCAAATAATGTCAAAAATACCAAGGACACGCGTCGGACACGTGCCCAAATACCATGGACACGCGTCGGACACGTGCCCAAATAAAAGTAGGAAGTTAGACACGGCTTTATAGGTGTCTGACACGTTTAGGCGTGTGTCCGAGGAGTGTCTGTGTCCGACACGGTGTCGGACACGGGACGGCTGATTAAGAGAAGTGTCCGTGCAACCTAGGAGTTTGGTACACTGGAAGTCTGTAACACAAAATCTTACGGAGTGTTTAAAACCGTCTTAAATTAAAGATAATTTTTTCTATGTTATATAGGCTATTTCGTAATTCATTTACTGATAACTATAATGACTACGTATAGAGTATAACACTAAAAAGGCAGTTCCAAGACTATACAACTGGATGTATAATGAGCATTGTACATCCAAGGTTATTTTAGTCTTTTTTCAAATATTTTTACAAAAAAAAAAACAACTTAATCTAATTTTGAATCAAATCCTTCTTCTCTCTCTGACTTCTTCCATATTTTTCTAATTGCTCTCCATCTTCATCCATCATCCAGCTAATGAATTATATTCTCCTTTAAATTATTATAATTAATTGACTATATGGAACAAATCAATATGAGTGACTCGTGAGGAAGGAATTTTTTTATCCAAAATTTCTAATGCATGAAAATAGTTGAAGCTCGTATTCTTTTTACATTAGCTCGTATTCTTATCTTTATAGCTCGTATTTTTATGTGCTCGTATTTTAAAGCTCTTGATCCTTTTAAGCTCGTATTCTTTTTACATTAGCTTGTATTCTTATCTTAATAGCTCATATTCTTATGTGCTCGTATTTTTAAGCTCGTGATCCTTTAAACTCGTATTCTTTTTATAACATTAGCTCGTATTATTATCTTAATTGCTCGTATTCTTATGTGCTCGTATTTTTAAGTTTGTGATTCTTTTAAGCTCGTATTCTTTTTACATTAGCTCATATTCTTATCTTAATAGCTCGTATTCTTATGTGCTCGAATTTTTTAGCTTGTATTTTTCTAATAATAGTTCGTATGATTGGTGTAGAAATTTACCTCAAAGTATTATTAGATCCATTTTTCCTTCTTGATGATGATGTAAATTGCTTCTCGTTTCTTGATTATGATGTCAATTGCCTCCCTTTCACCATATTAGACTCAGAATTACGTAGAAAGGAGGTTTGTCGTCGTTTAAGAGAAATTTAGAGAAGAGAAAGAGGAGGTAGGGTTTGTCGACTGGAGATAAATCAGAATTAGGGAAAAATGGAGATGTGTAGAATTTTTTTTTATTGGGCTTAGATAGTTTAATATGTAATATATGGGCCTGTTGTACAATGCTACTGTACAACAGGTTGTAGGATCCTATTTGTGCTAAAAAGGCCTCATGTAAGACTTGCTCAAGAAATATACGGTTTTATTTGTCCAAAATCAAATATGAATACGGTTTGAATAAATACAGTTTGCGAGTAATTAGGATCGCAGTGTTTATGAAATTTTCCGGCACCAACATTTGTACTTGTCTCTGCAACCTCTCTCGAACTCAACTCTTAATCTACTGCATCTAATCGTATTTTCTGGCACCACTATAACATTCAATCAAAATTTTCATTAACTATAAAACTCATCTAAAATACTCGTATCTTAATACAAAATCAGAAAAAAAAAAATCAATAAACAATTGTGATGTGCTCTTTTGGGACCGTGTTGGGTGACTTTGCGTTTGAAATTTGTAGTGTGTTTTACGCCAGTCCCCACAATAAATTTTTCGGCCGAGGCCTGTAACATCAGTGCTCTACAAAAAGGAACTAGCAAGCCACTTACTGACTGAGCCGTAAGCTCAAGCTGCAAACGTATCGGTCTGCTACTGCTACAACAGGAACCGGACAGACCAAGAGCTCATATGCAGCTAATGGTGTCGTTGCTGCAATTAACTGCGTAAACCAAATCGTCTTGAATCACCATAAATCCATAACGTGTTCACCTTCTTTTACGCACTGATATTTATCTCAACACATCAACCGAACCTTAAAGCTGCAGATATGGCTCAAAATCCGTCTACAATAATGTCCTTTTCATCCCTTTTAAACTAATTTAAAGCTTAAACAATTGACAACTTCTTAAGTCATAACCATTCGGGCGCACATAACTTCTTGTTCTTTCTCCGATTGCAGCTCAGTAGTATCCCAGAGACAAACCGTACTCCCCATCCTCTAACCCGCAAAATCACTAGGGATAGACTGATGTCGACTAAGCTATTGCTATAAACTTAAACTATCCCCTACAAATTATTACCATGAGTCCCCACAAGAACAATGTCCATCCTTAAAATGATGAAAGCAGCTAGGGTCCTTAAGTACAATCTCCCGAGCTACTAATCTAGATATGACTTTCGCCATGGCATGACAATTGTTGCACACACGAAGATTTTTGGTGACACGGATAGTAGTACCTTTTGTACTAATCAAACCGAAGGATATAGCCAACAATTCACTATGCCCTATGTGAAGGCACTCCCTCTCCTCATGGACATCATCGAGACTGAAGTCAGTGTCAAAAGCAAAACCTTCTTGTTCTATTTTCTTCACCAGGCACTGCAATTCCTCATATAATTCTTCAGATTTTGGGTGCGACATGTCCCCGGTTCCAAACACATGGATTTTATTGTGAAACTCTATCCAACTATAAGCCCTTTTAGGCACAAGACCTAAATCTGTAATATTTTCCTTCAATTTGTATACTATATCCCACTTTCCTTTGCTAGCATACCAATTTGATAATAGAATGTAATTATCCGCACTATGTGGTTCCAAATGACAGAGTTGTTCAGTGATTTTCTTACCAGTTATCAGCTTTCGATGGATTCTGCAACCATCTAATAGTGCTCTTAACACCTCAGTGTGATTTCCAATTTTGTTTTCCTCGATAAAGATCTTTGCCTCTTCAAAAAGTCCAGCCCGAGCAAGTAGCGAAACCATTAATGAGTAATGCCGGACTTCGGGCCTCTTAATTAAACTAAAGACAGTCCTGCCTTCTTCAACTAAATTTGCTGCCACACAAGCATGAAGAACAGAAGAAAACGCAACTCCATCAGATTCCAGATTGTTTTTCTGCATTTCATGATACAACTCAACCCCATATGCACCTTGCCCATGAAGGCTAGCGCCGTATATCATAATTGTCCATGATATGGCATCTTTGAACGTCATGTCATTAAAAATCGCTGAAGCCGATTCGATGTGTCCTGATTTCATGTACATGTCCAAAAGAGCATTCTGAACAGTAACATTCATCTCAACATCATTCTTAATCATGTAACCATGAATTTCTTTGCCCTGCTTATGAGCCGTCATTCTTGAACAAGCTGGTAGAATGGTCGCTAGTGCAGGTGGATCAGGTTTAATACTCTCTGACACCATCATCTTAAACAATTTGAGACCTTCATTGAATCCGCCATTCTTTACGTACCCACGAATCATTTCGGTCCAAGAGATGGAGTCTCTAGATGACATATCATCAAAAACTTCACGAGCAACCTTAATTTTTCCAAAATCTAAATACATCTTTAAAAGAGCATTATTAACCAACACTTGAGATTCAAGTCCACAAGCTTTGGCTATGGCATGCACTTTTATTCCATCGTCCAGAGATTGCAGCATACCACAAGCACCAAGAACGGTCATTATCGCAATTTCATCGATTCGGGAACTTGAAGATACCATCTGGTAGAACAAATCAAGTGCTGATCTGGGTTTGTTTTCCTTCAAGTACATGGAGATTAGCAAGGTCCCAGAGACGGAACATTCTCCCACACTATATGCATCAAAGACCTTTTTCATTGTATCTGCACCGTCTAAATGGCCATACATTTTCATTAGAGCTGTGATGACATAATCCTTGGAAGAAATTCCTAGTTTAACGGCATGAGCATGAACCTGTTTCCCAAGGAGCAAGGAATTTGAAAGTCGAGCAGCAGCTAACACTCGAGGGAGTGTGTGTTTATCAGGACGTAGACCCTGTATAAGCATCTGCTCATATACATACATTACGTTTCCTACCTCTCCATTAGCTAAATGGGTTTTGATCAGATGGTTCCAAGCAAAGGTATCAGTTTTGGGCAATTTATCTAGTACAAGGTGATTGCTCAGTGGAATCTCCTCTGATTTTAAGGCTACTTGAGAACTTACTTTAGGACAGAAATTGTTCTTGGAAAGGTCCTTCAGAGGCAAGCTTCTTATGATATTCAAGCACGGTGGTGATTGCAGAAATGCAAGTGCTTCCATCCTTCATGTAAGACACTTATTTGCTAAAAATGGTCCTTCTTATGATCTTTCAAACCTCATTACTAAATCATAACCAAGCCAGCAGTGCATCAGTATGTTTCTCTCACCCGAAACCTAACACAGAGCAAAAGATTATAATCAACATTTTTCTTTCCTTTTCAGGAGAAATATGGGGGGGGGGGGGAAGCATCAATTATTTCTGAAGATTGTGCGGAATAGCTATTAACTTAACTAAATGAAAGCCCAAAATATAATTCAAAATTCTGCAATCCCCAGAAGACTCATACAGTCATACAGAGTAGTTATTAACTTAACTAATTGACTTGTGCCAAATAATATTGTGGCTCATCTGTAAACTAGATACATCTCAGCAGCAGAATCACACTGTTAGATGTGTTCTGTTGCAAACAACTTTAACACGGTTCTTTACAAAATCTAGTTTCAATCTTGATAATAATCCCTTGATGCAAAATCCCCTACCTAGAACAAACCAAGACAACCATATCCACCCATTCATAATCCCTTTGTCTTAACACCTCATATTACCTCCATAAAATATCGAGCTCATTCTACACTTGCTTTCAATTCGCAGCTACAAGATAGGTTCAGAAATCATTTTGAGCAAAATTCAGAAATACGAGTACTCGATTTCCATTAAAATGAAGAAAATGATAATTTCCACTTGCCAGCACCCTGGCACTTGAGGTGGCAAACAATATCAACTAGACAACTACCTATAATTGTAACGACATAACCGAACCCAACCCATTAGAAATCGGAGAGGGGGAGTTCATAAAGAGAATCGATGTATTATTGATAATTGTTCGTGTTCGGAATGAATACAATGGTACTATATTTATAGTACTTCAAATATCTAAATCATATCAACTAATATCGCAATATAATATAACTTATTCTAATACAGATATTATTCCGACTACGGTATATTACGATATATACCGTAATATTCTCCTAACACAACCAAGAAAAAAAAAGATCTTCCCTCATCAAAATGATATCTTAACCTGTCTCAAAACATTTCCCACAACCCAAACTTAGTAATTAACCCTTTAATCACATCAAAACAAACTCTCCGGAATGTCGCCTTATTGAGGCATTTCATCAAACACCTTCAGTGCATACTGCTAACAAACTAGAAACCCAACTTTGCCAAGTACCCACTAACCAACCCAAGTATAACAACCATATTTAACATACAGTAATTAATCCTGAAAACATACTTCGTTCAGGTAAACAAATGATTAGGACGGAGGGAGTATATAATAAAATTAACCCAGAATTCAGACATACATGAATTATTATCAATTTATCATAAAAGAACAGATAAGAGTGTAATTAAGTAAATAAGATGGATGATTAATGGATAAAATGATAAGAAAAGAGGACTTACAATTCAATTTGGTCAGAAAAGTTGCATAAGGTTCAATTACAACGATGTTTTTCGAAGGGGTGCGAAAAATGTGTAGATGATAACTTGCCTAAACGACAATAATAATGGGTTTGTTTTCGGGTTGTACGACCCACTGGTTCGTTAAAATATGAGTGAGAGATAATCATCATATCATATACTCCCTCCGTACCGCACCAAAAGTAACACTTACTATAAACGGACGTACCATATTAAAGGTAACATTCCTTATTTGGCCCACAACATTACCAAATTATCCTTATAACCATTTAATATTTACACAAAATGTCATTACATACCCCACCTACCAACCCACAATTAAACACCCAATTACATACCCCACCTATTTATTCCCTCTTTACCCTTACTTTTTCAACTTTTTCTTAAATACTCCATTTTTCCCTACGTTACATTTGGTGTGGTACGGAGGGAGTATTATATTAAAGTAACAACTAGCTACTTCTTTGTTCGCCACGTGTCAACACTCATTCTTGCGCCACGTGTCATTTGATGAGTTAATAAAAAAAATGAGAACTCATCCTAAAATTTCGTTTACAATTTAAATCAAATCAAATGACATTCTGACGCAAATTACGGTATCCAATTAAGGGAAATATTTTATACTCCTAAAAATATTAGCTCCAAATATATTTGTTCCGGGTGTAATTCCAGAGCAAGTATTGTTACCACCCGTGGCTTGTAGAATGACGTCTTTGCTTGAATCCTCCTTGCGGTCTCCTGAAACGATGAACAAACTGAGGGCTCGGCTTTGGCCGAGCGTACTCACTCCGACGCCCAAGTCAGTAAACTTAGAGAGGTAAGTTGTTGCTTGGCTTAGAGTATGTATTGTAGAGAGATAAGGAAGATATTACCAGATGAATAGTGATTCTTAGGTTAAATTGTGGATCCTTTCCTCAATGAGGGTTGAGGAGTATTTATAGACTTTCACCTTTTGTCACGTAGTGGCCAAGTGGCTAGCAGGTGGAAAGACCGTTCTACCCTCGGCCGATGGACCCATGGCAGGCCGGCCGAGGGGTCTTGGATATGAGTACGCGGATATGTGCCCCGGTAGCTAGTTGCCTGGCCGAGACCGGGTGACAGCCGATGGGCTTCATCGGCTATTTGTCTAAGTCGTTGACTTTCTTGTGGATATCTTTGACCTTGCTCAATATGTTGACTTGGTCGTGGTGCGAGAATATGCCCCATCAATTTGCCCCAGCGTAGTCTATGCCGTGGTATGGGCTCCGATGTATGTTGAGCGTATATTCTGCGCAAGTAATTTCGAAACTTTTTCAGATCGGCTTCTTCTACCTCGGCCTGGTTCTCGCTTAGGCCGTACCATATCCCCCCTCCACATGGATGTGTAAAGGGCATCCGATGTGGAAAAGAAGGTGACGCTGGCCGAGACCAGGTTTGAGAGTGCCGGTTGTTTTTGATTGCCCCCAGACCGGTGCTTCCTAGCTTGGTTGATCATGTGGCCGGCGGAGAGCAGATACTTAGGAATTTGTTGAGGAAGATGGATAGGCAAAGAGATGTGAAGGGGCGTGTTGAAGACGCTTGGTCACTGTTGCATTGATTGACGTTCAACTGTTGCAACGATTGACATTCCGTGGTTGCATGTCTGACACGTGTACATTCGTCGCCGATTGGTGGCGCTTCATGGGCTGTGCCTGATTGGCCCTTCTTCATGGGCTTTTCCCTATAAATAGGGCAGTTGTTCCGTGAATTTGGCCACCAATTTCATTTTCTCAAATTTTTCTCCAAAATTTTCATCTCCAAACTTTCAAGGGCTTCTTTTTCTTCTAACTTTCAGAGTTGTCACCTCGGCTAGTGCTTTTCTTCAAGGTAAACAAACAAATTTTCTTCAAACTCTTATTTCGTTACGTAATCTTTGCTATCATGTCTGCTGCTGACGCCGGGACTGGCACTTCTGCGCCGGGGGGTTCCCCGTCGCGTCTTGATGAGGAGGGAATACTAGACGCCATCCCGATAAAGTCTGGGGGCCCTAGGTCTCCTTCTCCTGAAGTTGATCCTCAAATTTTGGAGGAATGGGAGGATGATGATGATGATGACCTCGGTGATGATTTTGCTGATGATGCTGGAAGGGCTCATCCTAATGAGGGGAGGCAGTACGTCATGGATCACCGTGACGCCTGTAAGGTCCGTCTTGACTGTGCTTGGACCCATAAGTTCGCCAGTTGTTCCGGCGAGACATTTTTCGAGGGCCATTTCCACTTTGGCAGGGGATACAAAATTGTTGTCCCCGAGGAGGGTCAGCCGTTTGTTGCCCCCCACCGGGCTGCACCGGCGTATACATGCGGCACTTGGAGTACGGGCTCCGGTTTCCGCTGAATGAGTATGTTATGGCCATCATTAGGGCCATGAACGTCGCCGTGGCCCAACTGCACCCGTTAGCCATTAGGACCATAGTCGGCTTTGTCTGGCTCTGTCTCTTCAAGGGAGAGGCTCCAACGGTAAATTTATTCCGTCGGCTTCACCACCTCAAGCCGTCGTTTTCTGGTCGCGTCGGATGGTATAGTGTGCAAATGGAGCCGGGTTACGTCTCCGTTGATAAACTTTCTTCCTGCAAAGGCTGGAAAGATTGGTGGGTGTATGTTGAGGTGCCAAATGACTATCCGCTGCCCCGGTCTTTCCAGCACCAAGTTAATTTGCGGTGCGAGACTAAGGCGGAGCATGACAGATGGGTTTCCCGGAAAAAGCTTAAGATGGACGCCAGCAAGGTCCCTCTTAAGGCGGATGAGAAGCTGTCGATGAGGCTTTTGAGGCGGACAAGGGGGTGCCGAAAAGATGGATTCCCCAACTTGAGATCATTCTTCAGGATGAGCCGCTCTGCCATGTCGGCCTCATACCGGCCCTAGCGCAGGGTGAGTGGGGTCGGTGTGAGGCCCATCTCTGCTCTCGACGTTTCTGTTGAACTTCTATTTGTTTCTTCTACTTAACTCTTGCCTTGTTTCCTTTGCAGACCACTTTGGACCGGACCTGTCTGAGGATATCCTTCGGAGAATGGGGCTGAACAAGGATAAGACCGTTCCGATTTGCACCCTAAGGCTTTAGCCTATGACCGCAGAACGTCGCCGAGTGATCTCATGGAGCAACGGTGAAGGGCTTGAATATGGAGGCGGCCCAGGCGAAGGTTGTTGGTAGCATGGCGCGCCGGACGCGGAAAACAAAGTCTTCGGCGGCGACGGCGTCGACACCGGTTCCACCTCCCATCCCTTGATCCCGAAGGAGACGGTGGAGATTGTTGACATTACAATGGTGACTCCGTGCGGAGGGATCTCCCCTTGTTCGTAAGAGGAAGGAGCTGCTCCGCTCTTCTTGAAGTTCGCTTGTCGGCAAGGAAATGCGTCCTCCGGCCAAGAAGGCCAAGCACGGTACATATCTATCCCGTGGCCCGATTTAACTTAGGTTTATTAGACGTTTAGATGACAGGCTCTCCGGTATGTCCATGTATGTTGACATGGATGCTTTAATTGATTTTCGTGCAGATCACTCGTTGTCGGCCGTTGCTCTTAATGAGCAGCGAGTGGAGAAGAACCCCCGTGCGGTTTGGTGATCAAAACGTCACTATTGTCTCTTCATCCCGAAGGCTTCCCAAAGTGTGTTTGGTGATCAAAGGGTCACCATTGGCTCTTCATCCCGAAGGCTTCAAAGCAAGTGCAGTGTTTGGTGATCAAAGGGTCACCATTGGCTCTTCATCCCGAAGGCTTCCGTCTCCCGGCTTATAGTGGAAGGCACGAAGGCGATCAAGGAGAGTGGCGAGGTGGAACGAGCGACCGGTGCTCGTATCATAGAGCGGGAGAAAGCCGTGGCTCAATCATTCTTGAGCTTAATGCCACTAAGAAGGTGGCCGTGTCGGCGAAGCTGGATCTCCTCGATGAGCAGAGGCTTAGGGGAGATCGAGAAGGCGCTTTTGGTGAGAGAAAACTCGGGGAGGACGCGAAAAGGAGGTCCTTCTTTGAGAGAGCCAAGGCCGAGGCTGCGGCGGCCAAAGCGCTAAGGCTGCTTTGGAGAAGTGTAAACTTGTTCGAGAGGCACGCCGACCTTTATTTCCAGAGGAACGAATTCGGGGACCGATTTCAGTCGGGGGAAGGTAATCGGAGCAAAGAGGCCATCATCGAGGCAAAAGGAGGAGGACATTGAGATGCTCCAAACCGTCATGCTCCCTAACATGTGTGTCGAATACGGGATCGGCCGAAGAAGGCGCCGGGGAAGTGATTGGGGAGCTCTTTCCTCTTGATGGTTTCTTTCCTTGGGGCAAATTTGACGAGTTTGTTTGACGATAAGCTCGAAGCTAAGGAGAAAGCCGTGGAGGAGAAGGCCAAGGAGGCGGTGAGGGTGAAGATAGAGAAAGAGGCGGCCGCGGAGAAAGCGGCCCTTGCTGAAAAGGCTAAGGCGGCCAAGCAGGAAGCCGAGAGAATGAGGGCAGCTGAGGCTAAGGCGGAGGCTACTGAAGCTGAGGCTGCTAAGAACGCTGCCGGGTTGCCCATCGAAGAAGATGCTGCTACCGCTGCTGATGGCAAGGAGCAACAGGCATAGGGAGACGGGCGGTCGTCACCGAGGCTCACCGGCGTCTCGGATAGCTTCGGTGTTCGGGAGCCAATTATTAAGCCCTTCCTCCCTGCCATCTTTTGGCGCTTCAAATGACATATTTGTAACTTTTTGCTTTTCTTTCCCTGTATTTTGTACAACTTTGGTAGGTTGTGTTTTGGCTTATCCCTATGGGGACGGCCGTCGACTGTATTCTCCTCACTTGTAACTTGTTATCATTTTTAATAAGAGTTCGTTTCTTTTGCCTTTGGCTTGGCCGAGGTCTTTACCTCACTTTGAGTTTCCTTGCGCTAATAGTTGAGCGTATCAACTGTACTTAGCGTCTTCACTTTGCCTCTGGCTTGGCCGAGGTCTTTTTGCGTCTTCGTCTGAGTTGTCTTTTTGCTTCCGCCTCGACCTGGCCGAGGCAGTCTAAAGTGCGCATACCAACTGTGTTTACACGCTTTTAAGGCGTTTTGATCGCTTTTGCGAGTATCAACTGCGCTGGCCGTAACTGTCGCGGCGTCTGCTTCTTGATATAGACTGCCGCTTTTGTCGGTGTGACAGTGTGAGCTAGCGTCTATTTACTGATAGGGACTGCCGCTCTTGTCGGTGTGACAGTGTGAGCCGGCGTCTGCTTCTTGATAGCGACTAACGTGGCGTCTACCACTTGGAGTGACTGCTG
Organism: Silene latifolia; assembly: GCF_048544455.1. Taxonomy (NCBI): domain Eukaryota; kingdom Viridiplantae; phylum Streptophyta; class Magnoliopsida; order Caryophyllales; family Caryophyllaceae; genus Silene; species Silene latifolia. Next base: position 5,295,507 of record NC_133526.1, on the reverse strand, counting down.
CGGCGTCTACCTCTTGGGGTGATTTGCCCGTAGCGTCTACTACTTGGGGTGCTGCGACGGCGCTGCTTCTTCTTTTTTGCTGCCGCTCGGTCGATGTGACGGTGTGAGCTAGCGTCATTTCTTGTGAGAGATCGCCGCTCTTGTCGGTGTGACAGTGTGAGCGGGCGTACGCTTCTTGATAGCGACTAACGTGGCGTCTACCACTTGGAGTGACTACTGCGGCGTCTACCTCTTGGGGTGACTGCCGTAGCGTCTACTACTTGGGGTGGCTGACGACGGCGCCTGCTTCTTCTTGACGATTTGCCGCTCTTGTCGGTGTGACGGTGTGAGCTAGCGTCATTTTCGATAGAGCTGCCGCTCTTGTCGGTGTGACAAAGTGTGGCGGCGTACGCTTCTTGATAGCGACTAACGTGGCATCTACCACTTGGAGTGACTGCTGCGGCGTCTACCTCTTGGGGTGACTGCCGTAGCGTCTACTACTTGGGGTGAGCTGCGACGGCGCGCTTCTTGCTTCTTCTTGACTTGCCGCTCTTGTCGATGTGACGGTGTGAGCTAGCGTACATTTCGATAGAGATTGCCGCTCTTGTCGGTGTGACGGTGTGAGCCGGCGTACGCTTCTTGATAGCGACTAACGTGGCGTCTACCACTTGGAGTGACTGCTGCGGCGTCTACCTCTTGGGGTGACTGCCGTAGCGTCTACTACTTGGGGTGACTGCGGCGGCGCCTGCTTCTTCTTGACGACTGCCGCTCTTGTCGATGTGACAGTGTAAGCCGGCGTCTGTTTTTTGATAGCGACTAACGTGGCGTCTACCACTTGGAGTGACTGCTGCGTCGTCTACCTCTTGAGGTGACTGCGACGGCGTCTACCTCTTGGGGTGACTGCCGTGGCGTCTGCTTCTTCTTGATGACGACTATGGAAAAATGAACACTTTGATGAAAAACTTGGATTATTCTACATTAGATTTAAACATGCGTCGGGGTGTCCACAACTGTCTTGGACACCTCCGCCGCTATACAGAGTTTTTCACGAGGTTGTCAGTGTCCTCATGGCCCATCAAAGACGCACCCTCCCTAGTCAGCCGTCGGTCGCCTCCATGAAGTTGCCCTCTTGTTGTAAGGATGAGCTTTTTCCCTTCTCTGATTTCTTCGCCACTTTGAAGGATTGCATGTTGCACCCTCTGGCAGATATTTGGATATTGACTACTTCGTCCTTCTCGTCCTTGGAGACGAGCTTATGCGCTTTCCCCCGGTCCGAGACATACATTAGTGTCAGGGCCCGGATGGACATCACCGCGTCAGCCTCGCTTAGCGTGACTCGGCCTATGAGAACGTTGTAGGCGGACGAGCCGTCAATGACCACGAACTCGGCTAGGACATTCTTGGCCGCATACCCCTTGCCGAACATCACCGTGATCCCGATTGACCCGGGGTACGGCCGGCCCGGAAAAAGGCACGGTGGGGTGGTGCGGGGCTTAAGTCTTCAACCTTGAGACCGAGATTGAGAAAGCATTCCCTGAACATGATGTTCGTGTAGGCGCTGTGTCAATCGGGCACCTCTTGACAGGTGGTTGGATACGTCCAAATGGACTACAAGTGGGTCATTGTGAGGGGCGATGACTCCGCGTAGTCCTTCTTCCCAATAGTCATGTCGGGGATGTTGGAAGCGGGGGCCATTGTGTTGGGCACAAAGTTGATGGCCCGATATAGGTCGTTCGGGTGCCGTTTGTGCCCATGAGCGGACCCACCGTTCTCGTTGCCCCCGATGACAACGTGGATCACTCCTATCCGTTCAAAGACGGATTTCTTGTCTGAACCGCCGGCGTCAGTTTTTTGGCCTTTGGCAACGTACTTGCCGAGGCTCCCCTTCCGGATCATCTCTTCAATGGCGTTCTTCAGATGCCGGCAGTTGTCAGTAAGGTGACCTGTAATACCCGCCCTTTTGGGGACCCTTTGACCATCGTTGACCGACCTTGGGAGCGGAAGTAGTCTTAGAAAAATATACCAAAACCTGTTTGAGCTGCGTGTAAGAGTGGTACTCGATAGAGTAGAGGCCACTCGATCGAGTAGCTAGGGTACTCGATCGAGTAGGGGGTTACTCGATCGAGTATGTTGGGTACTCGATCGAGTGCCGGTTTCAAGCCGAGGGTTATATATCGCGTTTTGTTAAATCCGCAAATCACTTCCGCCACTTTCCTCCTATCCTTCAGCCGCCCCTTTCCCTTCCCTTCACCTCAAAACCTCCATGGATGTCTTTTGAAGAGTCTTGAGCCTTAGGAGGGCGTCTTTTGAGTCGGGTAGCGGTCTCTTGCTGAGTTTCCCCTATTAGGTATGTCATATTCATCATCCGTACCTCTGCTTCTATAGTTAGGGTTTTGCTTGTAGTAATAGATATTTGCATAATGGTAATAGGCTTTGCTTGGTGGCTGGATGTGTTATCGGTCGGCATGGATTGGTTGCGGTCGCTTAAAGGTAGGTTCGCCTACTCAGTTTCTGTTGACGGTCTAGTGTGTTGGTCGTTGTGGTATTGTTGTGCTTGTTTGTTATAGTATTTGTTTGTGTTGTGATCGTGGTGGTGGTCGTTGTTGATGGTTCTCGAGATGCGTTCTCGGCTGAGTGGGGTCACTTGCGGGAGTGACTTCACGCCCTAGTTTCGCCCTTCGTGGAACCCGCCACGGGAGGGGATGTGCACATTAATGGACAGGGTTATCGCTCGTACGATGAGCGGGGCTTAGGTGGGAACGGGCTGCGGTCCCCCTGGCGGTGGTCCGGTGGACGATCGATGTGAGGTTGATTGGGTTGTGGTGACTGTGTTTGGAATTGGTAGCGTTGGTTGTATTGTTGTTTGTAGTTGTCTCTGTCTTGTCTTGTCTCAGTACTGACCTTGTGTGGTTGTTTGTTTGTTATGTGTCTGCCGTGATCCCTTATGGTGAGCAGTCGGTCTTAGCAGGTGTTGATGATGTTGATAGCTGATTTCCGGGCAGGGATGAGTCTTCACGAGTTATGATGGTTATAGCGAGTAGTCCTTGAGTTGTAACATTGTATTGTATTTTGGGGTTAAATCACTTGTAACACAACTTAACAGTTCTTTTATTGACGTTTGATAATTACTACCTCGGGCAACCGAGATGGTAACGCCCTTATATGCTAAGGAAGGCCTAGTTAAGGCTCCCTCGAATATGGGGTGTTACAAAGTGGTATCGAGCGACGATTTTGGAACCTGTAAACAAATGAACACAACGAATGTAGAGAGTCTAATAAAATGAACCTGGTGTATGTGTAATGGGAGCCCCGGCTGATGCTAGATTTTGGGTGAGTAGGCGCCCTCATTTCAAAATCTTGGCCCCATGACACTTAAGCCAGTCACACGGGATGGGAATGTGGAGTCCGTGTCTCTATGTGTACTGGGTATGTTAATTGTGCCGGAGCTACCTCCGGTTAAGTTTTGTTAGAATTAATAGCGGTGTAATAGTAATGTTTGGATCGAGTATAGTAATTGTCGATGAAGTTATGGAGTTCTTTGAATGATTAGTGAGCTTATATGATAGCTATGTGATGCGTGGCGAAATTTCTCGTCATGGAAATGCGTGAAAGTGTGAAATCGAATGTGTAATATGAGTAGTGAACACGTGGGTAGTTGCCATAGAATTTATGATAACGGGAGTTTTACGTGAGATTATGGATCCTACCGCGATGACTATATCGATAATTATAGTGTAGGTGAGTAATGACCCGAATCAAGTATGTGATAATGTGTGTATGCTTCGCTATTTAGTTGGAATTTTCCGCTGCGTAATATTTGATTTAAGTAAGATAAATTGCTTATGATAGAATGTGAAACATGGTAGATTAATTTGTGTTGAAAAATATGCATTTATGTAATACGTGAAAGAATGAACTAATATTAATTTAAATGTTTCAATTTGGTAGTAATATATATAAAGTAAGCTTGAATGTAAGACGATGACGTGATTATATTTATGAAAGATTCGGTAGCAGGTAAACCGAGTAGGGTAATGGGTGTAGGGTACGTGGAGTAAGCTCCATCTGTTTGACGATATGATAGGCTTTGTTAATAATAGTAATGCGTGAATGAATTTGATAATGAGTGCCGAATTCCGAACTTAGTTGGAATCGACACGCGGTGTTGTTTTTGCAGGAATCTTCAAGTTATTTCGTACTTTTGATCGAGCACTTAGCTATACTTGACCGAGTGCGAGTGCTTACTTGACCGAGTAGACCTCACTCGATCCATTAGGAAGCCATGATATCGGAATGTGGGAAAATTCCCATGATTACTCGATGATTGACTCTACTCGATCGAGTAGGGTGGTACTCGATCGAGTACCCCAGGCACTCGATCGAGTAGGTTACTGTGCAGCATTCCTACGGGTTTTCTTAAAACCCTTCATCTTTCTAATTCTTCTTCTTATTCTTCTATATTTCGACACACCCATCCTAAAACACTCTCAAATTCCTTTTTCCTCACAAATCCTCTCTTTCTCTTGGGCTAGTAGTGATTGTTGGGGTCGATTTTCCTTGTTTAATTCGTTTCTTTACTTTACTAATCAATCAAGGTATGTTATTCTTCTTAATTTATGCGATTTGTTACTTTGAATGTGTTAAAATAGTGAAGTAATCAGAAAATTTCGATCCACATGAGTAAGTTGGTGTTTTGGATGGTTGAAACATGATTCACATGCCTCCTATTCGTACTTGTTGGTGACTAATTCTTTGTAGATTAGATTAGAAACATACATAGTTGGAATCGAAATTTCTAGGGTTACCAAAATTGAAATTGATTTTTGATTGTTTTGTAATGGTTAGATGGTAGAATTGAGCCTTAAGCATTGTTTATATTATGTTGGAGGATAGATTTTGATGATTTTACCCTTAACAATTCGCCTTAAAACTCCGTCTTAAAAGTGCCCCAAATGGAAATTCGTGATTTATAATTGAAAATTTATGTTGCCATTCACATTATAAGTACAAGTTGAACCTCAGTATGATAGTAGGAACGATTGATGATGAAAATTATGCCAAAATTGTCTCAGCTGTAAAGACCGTCTGAAAAATTCATTTGGGTTATTAAACATGATGTGGAAGTGATGATGATATGCTATGAAATTTCTTACTCTTTCTCTTAATTTAGTAATATGTGATGGGAAATGTGTTTGGAATAACTTTAGAATCATGCTAGGATACTCAAATTGTCGAACATAGGTAACCGCCATGATAATTTCCTTTCACCACTATGGCTTATGAGTAGTAATAATATGAACTTGTATGTTGAAATCGTAGAAACTGCTAATGAGCATGTGTACTTATCTTCATATTCAAAGTAACAACGTGAAATATGTGCTTCACATGCTGAGAATTGTTGGTAAATTGGTGTGTACCTAGCTGAGCACCTAAGTTTGATAGTATGAATTATGTGCTTCACATGTCAAAATTTGTTGGAAAATTGTGTGCCTAGCTGAGCAAGTGAATTTAATTTACATAAAACATATGCTTGCATGTTTATATATAAACTGTTTGAACATATGTCTAAAGCAGATGCCGAGACTAAACCTAGGAACCCGTCAGAGTAAACGGGGAAGGGTTGATCCACCTGAGAGGGGGGAGGCTAGTGGACCGGTAGTACCCGCAGTTTCTGAGTACCCTTCTGTTGTTTTTGTCGACTTTAAGCAAAGGGAGCATTTTGTAGCTTTACAAAAACGCAAGATGAGACCCACAAAGTGTATTGACACCGCTGTGTTAGAGGAGTTGGAAATAGAGACGGATATCCGTCACATATTCGAGACCTTGGGGTTTACGGGTGCACTCGGGGTGAGGAAGCACACTTACCCCTTCCTTACCCTAGAATTCATGAGTTCCTTTAACTATGACCCAGTGGTCGATTGTTGAGTTTAGATTGATGAATACCGTTTTACTGTTGACCATGGATTTGTTTGCCTCTCACCTTGGGTTGGCCAAGCCTCCCAAGGACTCCATCATGACATTCCGGTGAGTGCGGCGTCTGCCGCCTAATGCCTTGCTTGACTGGGAAGCAAGCTCCCACCTCGAGTAACATGCTGATTAATGACGTTCAGCACATCACCTTGAGAATCTTCCTCCGATCTCTCTCGAACCTCCTCTATGACCGAAAGGATATCAGTAAATTGAATAACCATGAAGTCTTGCTTTTGATGTCGTACCTCAATCCGGAGCGGGCCAAGAAAGTGGTCTTTAATGCTCCTTCTATAGTTTGCTTGTTGCCCTTGCCTTGATGGCTTCTTCTCCTTCTCGGTGCACTGAGTGTGGTGCCATTGCCACTCGGTTAGTGAAAAGCTAACCTCCTTTGAGGCTTCTTCACGACGTGCCTTTAGTTACCCCTGTGCCTACCATGGACCGTGAATATTATCTCGACCTGAAATGGTTGAGGACCTTGGCTGACGGTAGCCTAGCATGGAGAGTATATGGCATGAGTTGGATGAAGATTCCAGCTCCTGAGCACCTCCCAGCCACAGAGCCCTTGGAGCCGGTGTGGTGACGTAGAACGTGGACGATGAGGAGGAGGAGGAGGATGAGGATACACCCCCGCCACCTGCAGACCTATCTCATTGATGGCACCATCCTCCAGGAGATGCCGGAGCCGACGAAGGGCGAGAATGCGGGAGTTCAGGTGGCAGAGAGACCTAGAGTGGTGAGGGGACCCCGTCGAGTGAGAGAGAGGGCCCCGGAGGCTAGGCCACAGCCGGTAGCACCACCACAGCAGCAGTCCTTCCCATGCTACCCTTACCTTGATACCCCGGAGACGCGATCCAGTTACCTGGCGGAGAGAGTGTCATCTACCTTGACACTCCGGAACATGCACGAGATGGCTTACGCTCAGGGGATAGGGACCGAGTGTAATACTCCGTATTTATATGTCTTGGGGTACTCTATCGAGTAGCCCTTACTCTGTCGAGTAAGGGCAAGTTGCGAAATAAAATAGTTTCTGACCTGTTGGGTACTCGATCGAGTAGCTGGGGTACTCGATCGAGTAAGGGGGTACTCGATCGAGTACCTTGGGTACTCGATCGAGTGTCCGGTTTTACGGGGGAGTTTTCTCGGGTTTTGTTAATTACGCGATTAAGGTATTTAAACATATTCGTAATTGTTTTAAATCACTTTTTACAAAACCTAAAACCTGTTTAAGAGAGAAAGCAACTAGTCTTCTTCCTAATCGTGTTCTTGACAATTCCCGGAGTTCAGACGGTCAGTTCGTATCGTAGTTCGCGTCGTTGGATTCCTTGCGTCGAGGGTAAGCTTTTAATATAATTTATATAATGTTTTGTTAAGATTGATGAAACCCTAATTTAGGAATTGAGGGTTTTTATGAGTAGTATTTGAATGGTAGCATCTATGTGTTGTATGGTAGGAGGAGAATTCGTAGAGGAGCCGTTTTGATACAGCTGTAGATACCGTCTGCGTGTTGTGCTTTCCAGGTAGGATTTCCTACTCAGTATTAGTCCCATAATGGGATATTGGTGATGTGCTGTAGTTAGTTGTTTGATATGATGATTGCGTTTGTGATTGTGATTGCGATTGTGTTTGGTTGTCTATGGCTCTCGAGATGCGTTCTCGGCTGAGTGGGGTCACTTGCGGGAGTGATCTCACGCCCTAGTTTCGCCCTTCGTGGAACCCGCCACGGAAGGGGATGTGCACATTAATGGACAGGGTTATCGCTCGTACGATGAGCGGGGCTTAGGTGGGAACGGCTGCGGTCCCCAGCTGGCGGTGGTCCGGTGGACGATCGGTATTGAGATGATGGGAGTTGTGTGTGTGTGTGTGTGTGATTCATTTGTCTGTGTATCTTGTTATTGTTATCTATATTGATTGTGTGATTAGTGCGACCCGGTGTTGTTTTGTAAACTGCGGTGATCCATTCGGGGATGGTGAGCGGATATTGAGCAGGTATTGAGATGAGTACTGGGATAGCTGGGATGCCACGACAGATGATAGGAGTCTTCCGGTGTAGCCTTAGTTTATTTACATTTCAGTTAGAACAGTCTTTGAGAATATTGTATCATACTTTGGTTTGGTTTGGTTTTGAGGATTGTATTCATTCATTAAACTATTTATAATAAACGTTGTTTCTGTTTTGTCTATTTGATTATCATACCTCGGGCAACCGAGATGGTGATGTCTTCATACCCGAGTGGTCCTGGTAAGGCACTTGGAGTATGGGGGTGTTACAAATGGTATCAGAGCGACGATCCTGAAACCTGTAACCAATGAACCTAATGAATATAGGGAGTCAAATTAAAATGAACCCGGGTAAAGGTTGTAGGAGCTAATGCAAAGACTTGGGAGACGTCCTAAAGTCGCGAACTCGCCCTACAATTTTGAACCGGTCACCATGGGATATGTGTCGGGATCGTTATGTGCTGATTGTGTGTTGTGTGTATCTATGTAGTAGTATGTTGTATGAATTGATGGATGCATGTATGTGGAGGATGGGGGATCTGAATTGAAAGATTGATGGGATATATAGAATTGTTGTTGGAATAGAAAAGCATGTTGGATGATTACTATGTGGCATTTGATAATATGACGTCACTGTTTCGTTGATTATATGAAAAGCTTGATAAAATTTCATGCTTAGCTATATCACATGTTGCGTTTATAATGTTGCTTAGTATGTTGGGAGATGTGAGATAACATGTGGGTAATATGTGATTGACAAGTTAAATAATCTAGGTGCATGATGAATGTTGTTGCTTGGCTTTTGGAGATAGTAACATGTGATTAGGAATACTGGTTTTGTGAGTATTGAGTTGTTTTTGTCTACCTTGTTGTTGTTTAAGTCGTTTGGGAAGTAAAAATCAATAGTTGTGTTTTTCGATGATAAAGAAGTTGTCTTTAAACTGTTATAACTTGATATGCATAAATGATTTTGATGTGATTCCAATTGGAGGTGATAGCTTGTCCTTTTACGATTCTAACGATAGGTCACACGCCCAAAATGACCAAGTAATGAGTGAGTTATGACTGTTTTACGAAAACTGGACAGTCTTGAGGAATTGGGGTACTCGATCGAGTAACTAAGATACTCGATCGAGTAGGGGGGTACTCGATCGAGTAGCCTTGGGTACTCGATCGAGTAGCCCTGGTAATTTGTTTACGTGCTTCTGATCTTCACCTACTCGACCGAGTAAGTCACTTACTCGATCGAGTGGCCTGTACTCGATCTAGTGACCCCTGTTTTGGGTCATATGCTTATCTTTTGACTTCGTTGCATATTATGTTTAATTCAAAGGCGTCATTTTGCTTCTTTATGCATTGTTTTACATGTATGTTGGTCTTGACGCGTAAGTTACCCAATTTTGTGGTGTAAAGAGTGGCACCTATGATGAGTATGAGTTCGGTGGGGAGGACATGATTTATATGTGTTGGGATTTGTAAGACTTAATTGAGGTATAGAGCATGTTGTGTGAGACGAGATGAGTGACATGATTGTATGTTGAGTAATGAAAATGTAAGTGAATGTGAGCAAGGCATGATGTAAGTTTAAGGAACGTGAGAATGAAAAGAGTGAAAGAAAGGATGTGGATAGTAGCAACCTGAGATGTATAATAAATTATGGAGGGAGATGGTTAGAAATAGTGTTGAGTAAGAACATATGTAATGAAAGGTCGTTTGGAAATAGTGGTATATAGCGAACTTAATGGAGGCATGTCGCGACGTAGATTTGCAGATAGTGAGTGAGATTGGGAGACTTGGTTCATTAAGAGGTGAAACTAATGTGTGACTTCCTTGGGCAATTAATGGTATGAAATAAATTTGGATTTCAAGAGAGATACAAAGGAGATGCAATTGTTTGAACAGTGAACGTTGATTTTATGGATAAATTAGTGGCAAGGGTGAGTGATAGCATAATAAGAGGATATCTATGGTAAGGAAGAGGGAGATGATATCGATATAAAATAATGAGATGTGAGTTCTTGAACAATGAGAAGGTAACCGGAGCACTAGAGAGTTAGATAGAAATAATGAAGAGTTGAGTTAATAAGGGATTTTGTCAAAGGCAAAAGAAAAGAATGAGGGGAATAAAACTAAGGAAATGTCCACCGAGGTTATGTGATATAAAAGTAAGGAATCGTCGAGATGTATGATACTATCATGAGGATTTGAGTTTACAGTTATATAGAAGTTCCAGAACAACATGATTAGTTTTGAGTTTTGAGGAATTAAGGAAAGCAAGAAGTTGGTAGAATACCTGCATGATATGAGATTTTGGTGGAGAGTTAGATGACAATACAAATAAGATAATATTGGGAATAATGTTGAGGTAATTTTGTTGATGGGTTTGTTGTTCGTTGTTTGGGATGTTAACCAAAGATAGGAAAGAAATCGTGATGTTTAGAGATGAGTAAAAAGGGTTCAATGTCCGGATAGTGGTAGTGTTATGGTTTTTTACTAATGGTTAAGAGTGACGGTATGTTAGAGAGATGGTAATTCTAAAGAGGCTGATTTTGTAGAGACTGAATTGATAAGTATGGTTGTGAGGAAGTATAAGACATAGTCTTGGGAGGCGGTTTCTCATAGTGAGTGTTAGCTATATGGTTATGTATGGCAGAAGGTGTTGGGCATGCGAATGGGGGAAAATGTTATGAGGGGCATATGAGCTAAGCTCGGGCGGCAGGTAACCTATGTTGGGTGGTAACTTACGTGATCAGGATTGACTGGTTGGATGTGATTACGGGTCTGTGATATATATAAATGTTTGTGTGAGGTTTTGACCTCACAAGTCGTGATATGGTGTGATTATCATAAAGTTGTTATTTGAATGTTCTGTAATGCATGTTGGGTACGGTATACTAATTGAATGATATCCAAAAGGGTAATAATTTGATTAATTTAACATGGCTAGTTATAATTTTGTGTGTATTAATAACACGCGTGTATTCCGTGAAATGGTAGAGATGATGTTCATGAGATGCTTATCTGTTTATCCATATCATATGTTGCGTGGTGAATTAATAAGTGGATTTGAGTAAGTTTTTCTTGTCGAAAAGTTATCTTTGATCGGTGTTTATGGGAATTGTATGCGTTGTGATGTCTATCGGTGTATGTGGTTGTGATGCCTCGGGTGGTGATCCGGGCACGGTACATAGTGTTGTGATGCGGGTATTTTCGCACTACGGTGTGGCTGTTGGTGGCGGTGTTGTGATACCGTCACCGGTTGTGGTGGAGTAGGCGGGATGATTATGATTCGAGTTTCGAAAGTACATACCAGTTATACATAGATTGTTGCTTTGTTTGATGTTGCCCCCTGCGAGTTTCAGTTTGTGCAGATAGACAATTGTCTTGCTTATTGATGTTTTCTTTACCAGGTTAAGTTAAGAATGAGGTAGAGTATGATATGAAATAGAGTTGAAAATGTTTTCGTTGTTGTCATGGTATAGTGATGTTCTGTTAATGGGACACGGTTGTGAGAGGTTGTTACAATAATTTTGATCTTGTTCTAGTTAAGGTTTCAGTAGACATGGTAATGGCAAGTGAGTCGTAGAACATGTGTGGTAATGATCCGAAAGATGCAGGTGGTTCATAATCCTTTATTGAAGACAGTGAGTGCAGGATGTTGGGGAATTAGTGCCATGTTGAGTTATGTATGAGTTTTGCGGTAATGGAAGAAAGAACTTGAGGATCTAGTGTGAGTGTACGTAACAAGTGTGGATCGTGAGTTATGCTTTTGGCAATGAGAGTTTTATATAGTTTATATAGAGAGATATGTTGTCTTGCAGTAAGAATGGAGAGTTAGTATGGTGATTTTGCTACGAGTTTTATGGTATAGGTTAGGTGGTGTGCCGTATGAGTTGAGGTATGAGAAATGTTTAAGTAAGAGAGCATTGGATATATGTATGGCGATGTTTAGAGTATAGGTGGTTATTTATGACATGCGGTGGAGATGAGGATAATGAGAAGATATAGCTAGGATTTAGTATTAGTGAGTTACGAGGACGTAACATTTATCTTAAGAGGAGTAGGATGCGATAAAAGAGATTTTAATGGTTGTACATATGGTAGTATATTTGGAAGTAGAGTGTTGGTGTAGCATAAGGTATGGATTTGTATATGTTGTGGTTGATAGTGTTAAAAGGTCATGGACGTGCTTATAGTAGTTCGATGTTAGGAATGCGAGAATACTTCGATAGTGTTGACAGTTGGATGATGAGGTTATGAGTGTGAGTAAACTTCGAGGACGAAGTTCCTTTTAAGGGTGGTAGAATGTAACATTCCGTTTGATGTTTATGTAGTTGGTTATGTATGGAGTTGGTGTCGTGAGATATATATATATGTGGTAGATACGATATAGTGATCATGTTGTGGAAGTAAACATAGTTGGTAGAGTGGGGGTTAAGAGTTCATGTTCTATGTTCGGTCGAGTTCTTGAGTCCTTAGCTAAGTTGTTGTGTCTTGGTCGAGTCAGTATGGTTGTTTTTATGTATGGGTTGAACTTCGGGGACGAAGTTCCTTTTAAGGAGGGAAGACTGTAATACTCCGTATTTATATGTCTTGGGGTACTCTATCGAGTAGCCCTTACCCTGTCGAGTAAGAGCAAGTTGCGAAATAAAATAGTTTCTGACCTGTTGGGTACTCGATCGAGTAGCTGGGGTACTCGATCGAGTAAGGGGGTACTCGATCGAGTGTCCGGTTTTACGGGGGAGTTTTCTCGGGTTTTGTTAATTACGCGATTAAGGTATTTAAACATATTCGTAATTGTTTTAAATCACTTTTTACAAAACCTAAAACCTGTTTAAGAGAGAAAGCAACTAGTCTTCTTCCTAATCGCGTTCTTGACAATTCCCGGAGTTCAGACGGTCAGTTCGTATCGTAGTTCGCGTCGTTGGATTCCTTGCGTCGAGGGTAAGCTTTTAATATAATTTATATAATGTTTTGTTAAGATTGATGAAACCCTAATTTAGGAATTGAGGGTTTTTATGAGTAGTATTTGAATGGTAGCATCTATGTGTTGTATGGTAGGAGGAGAATTCGTAGAGGAGCCGTTTTGATACAGCTGTAGATACCGTCTGCGTGTTGTGCTTTCCAGGTAGGATTTCCTACTCAGTATTAGTCCCATAATGGGATATTGGTGATGTGCTGTAGTTAGTTGTTTGATATGATGATTGCGTTTGTGATTGTGATTGCGATTGTGTTTGGTTGTCTATGGCTCTCGAGATGCGTTCTCGGCTGAGTGGGGTCACTTGCGGGAGTGATCTCACGCCCTAGTTTCGCCCTTCGTGGAACCCGCCACGGAAGGGGATGTGCACATTAATGGACGGGGTTATCGCTCAAATGCGATGAGCGGGGCTTAGGTGGGAACGGCTGCGGTCCCCAGCTGGCGTGGTGGTCCGGTGGACGGTCGGTATTGAGATGATGGGAGTTGGTGTGTGTGTGTGTGTGTGACAGTTCGGTATGTCTGTGTATCTTGTTATTGTTATCTATATTGATTGTGTGATTAATCGACCCGGTGTTGTTTTGTAAACTGCGGTGATCCATTCGGGGATGGTGAGCGAGATATTGAGCGAGTATTGAGATGAGTCTTGGGATATTTGGGATGCCACGACGGATGATAGGAGTCTTCCATTGTAGCCTTAGTTTATTTACATTTCGGTTAGAACAGTCTTTGAGAATATTGTATCATACTTTGGTTTGGTTTTGAGGATTGTATTCATTCATTAAACTATTTATAATAAACGTTGTTTCTGTTTTGTCTATTTGATTATCATACCTCGGGCAACCGAGATGGTGATGTCTTCATACCCGAGTGGTCCTGGTAAGGCACTTGGAGTATGGGGGTGTTACACCGAGGGACCGCATCCAGTTTGGTGGAGTGGAGTTGGGAACTACTCGGGGGTTTTCCATTCCTACGGGGTGGATCAGTCGACATGGGGAGCCCCTCAGTCCTTTCCCTATGGAGGCTTGACTCCATGGTACGTGGCCCCGGGAGCAGGAGCGGGGGGTGATGCGGGAGTGGGTTCATCTGGAGGTGGTGGTGGTGATGATGAGGTGATGTTTGAGCAGCAGCAGCAGCAGGAGTGATCCTCCTTGTTTTATTATCCTTGTTGATAGTAGTTGATGTTGGATGATGATATTGGTGTTAGACTTTAGTAGTTGTTTTCTTTTATTGTGGAGATTTAGTTGGATTTGTATGATTGGCCATAAGGCCGGAATTGCTACACTAACCTTTTGCAGGATTATTGAGGGTCGGGGCATCACCCCGACTCAATTTATGTGATAGTCATGTTGTTATATGTCGGTTTACGACGGTTATGAAAAGTACTTGACTGCGGTACTCGACGAGTACCCCACACTCTATCGAGTATTGCGGCAGGAAGGAAGTAAAGAGACATTCGATCTCGGGCTACTCGATCGAGTATCCAAGACACTCGATCGAGTAGCATGGCACTCGATCGAGTACCGTTAGTTACTCGATCGAGTAGCACTGTTACAGGGGGTTTTTGAAAATTAAAAATGTTCAATTGTTTTATAATTGGAAGTTTACTGTTTAATGTGGTTATTAGTGTATAGTAACACCTTTGAACCGTTAATTTCATATGTTACAAGTCATGATTGAAGTTTTATAAGCGTATTTGTCACAATTAGTAAGGCGGTAATAATTTCTTGTTACTTTTATGTTGCATACGCCTCATTACGATCTATTTATCGGAGTTGTAACTTCTCGTGCATTTGTACATACCATGTTAATATATATTATCAACAGTGACTAGTTATTCCGGTGGTGTGTGTATGATTTTAATCTAACGGGTGTGCAATTAGTGAGTAATGTCCATAATAATGTGGTTTTCGTTCATGTTTTGATGCCCATAATAAGTAAGACGTGTCGATATTTGGATGGTGAACTTCGGGGACGAAGTTCCTTTTAGAGGGGAAGAGTAATGTCGCGAAACAAAAAGGCTGTTTTTGAATAATGCAAACAAAAAGGCTGTTTTTGAATAATGCTTTGCTTGTTTATAATGTTGTCGGTATTATGTTTTGCTTTAACTACAAAAAAATTCTGAGATATAACGAATTGCTTTAGTCATCTAAAGTGAAGGGGCTGTATGTTCAAGAGACGGTCATAAAAAAAAAAAAAAATAATAATAATAAATATAATAATAAAAATAGTTATAGTGTGATAAATCGTACTCAAGTTACGTTGCCAAGTAACATGGTGGCATTGGTTGTACCATATGATAATTAATGTGAGACATGTTTTGGGTTGACGGGTGGATAGTAATTATTGTATGTTTGGAAATCGTGAGTGACGATTCGCATTGCGGGTTGGATGCTTTATATATATATAAAATAACGGTTGTCTGTGATAGAGCTTGCATGATAGTGGCGAGAGTCGATAGGTATAAAGGTGGACGGTGATGATGATGACATGGGGGGGATGGTGCTTTACAAGGAGTAGCGGTTTAGCCGGGAAGATTGGTGAGGTTATGTTAGTTCCGAGTCGTGAGCGGGAGAGGTGAGTTGAACTTCGGGGACGAAGTTCTTTTTAAGGGGGGAAGACTGTAATACCCGCCCTTTTGGGGACCCTTTGACCATCGTTGACCGACCTTGGGAGCGGAAGTAGTCTTAGGAAAATATACCAAAACCTGTTTGAGCTGCGTGTAAGAGTGGTACTCGATAGAGTAGAGGCCACTCGATCGAGTAGCTAGGGTACTCGATCGAGTAGGGGGTTACTCGATCGAGTATGTTGGGTACTCGATCGAGTGCCCGGTTTCCAGCGAGGGTTATATATCGCGTTTTGTTAAATCCGCAAATCACTTCCGCCACTTTCCTCCTATCCTTCAGCCGCCCCTTTCCCTTCCCTTCACCTCAAAACCTCCATGGATGTCTTTTGAAGAGTCTTGAGCCTTAGGAGGGCGTCTTTTGAGTCGGGTAGCGGTCTCTTGCTGAGTTTCCCCTATTAGGTATGTCATATTCATCATCCGTACCTCTGCTTCTATAGTTAGGGTTTTGCTTGTAGTAATAGATATTTGCATAATGGTAATAGGCTTTGCTTGGTGGCTGGATGTGTTATCGGTCGGCATGGATTGGTTGCGGTCGCTTAAAGGTAGGTTCGCCTACTCAGTTTCTGTTGACGGTCTAGTGTGTTGGTCGTTGTGGTATTGTTGTGCTTGTTTGTTATAGTATTTGTTTGTGTTGTGATCGTGGTGGTGGTCGTTGTTGATGGTTCTCGAGATGCGTTCTCGGCTGAGTGGGGTCACTTGCGGGAGTGACTTCACGCCCTAGTTTCGCCCTTCGTGGAACCCGCCACGGGAGGGGATGTGCACATTAATGGACAGGGTTATCGCTCGTACGATGAGCGGGGCTTAGGTGGGAACGGCTGCGGTCCCCCACTGGCAGGGCTGGTCCAGTGGACAGTCAGTGACAGGTTGATTGGGTTGTGGTGACTGTGTTTGGAATTGGTAGCGTTGGTTGTATTGTTGTTTGTAGTTGTCTCTGTCTTGTCTTGTCTCAGTACTGACCTTGTGTGGTTGTTTGTTTGTTATGTGTCTGCCGTGATCCCTTATGGTGAGCAGTCGGTCTTAGCAGGTGTTGATGATGTTGATAGCGATTTCGGGCGAGGATGAGTCTTCACGAGTTATGATGGTTATAGCGAGTAGTCCTTGAGTTGTAACATTGTATTGTATTTTGGGGTTAAATCACTTGTAACACAACTTAACAGTTCTTTTATTGACGTTTGATAATTACTACCTCGGGCAACCGAGATGGTAACGCCCTTATATGCTAAGGAAGGCCTAGTTAAGGCTCCTCTGAATATGGGGGTGTTACATGACCGGTGTGGCCGTGGTACTCACAGTACTGGCTCGTGTCACCGTCCCCCTTTGGCTTGGGTGGCCTTTCCCATTTCTGGCCCTCGTTTTTGCTCAGGGCGATAACTTCAGCGGCCGATACGACCAGGGAGGTGCGATCTTCGTATCGCTGCTGGTAGTACGTTCCCGAACTCCCCCCGGCACCAGCCGAGTTCTGTTTCCTGGCGGACTTGTCAGACCGTGACCTATTATTATCACGGCGTCTTTCATCGGACCGTGGCCCATTATTGTCACGGCGTCCTTCATTCGGGTTGTCCTCCGGCGCTCTCCTTTTCGAGGGTTCGGCCTCGTTTGGGCCTACCCAGGTTTTGTGATAGTCCTCCACCTTAATGGCTTGATCGCCAACTTTCGCGGCGTCAAGGTCGACCGCCGCACTTGATGAGCTCGTTTTTTAAGGCTCCCCTTGGGAGGCCTTTCATCAGTGCGAAGGCTGCCAATTCGGGATTAATCTCCCGAATCTGTTGAACCTTGGCGTCGAACCTCTTCACATAGCTTCGCAGAGACTCGCCGCCCTCCTGTCTGATAGTCAGGAGATCCGATGTCTCTACGGCCCTCCTCTTATTGCAAGAGTACTGGGCTAAGAAGGCGTCCCTTAGATCTGCGTAACAGTATACCGAGCCATCGGGCAGTCCCTTGTACCAACTTTGAGCCATCCCATGCAAGGTCGTTGGGAAGACTCGGCACCAGACCTCGTCGGGTTGCTCCCACACCGACATGTACGACTCGAAGGTTTCGGCGTGGTCGGTGGGGTCGCTATCCCCTTTATATGTGAGTGCCGACAACTTCAGCTTGGTTGGCACGGCGGTTTCAAGGACATAGGCACTGAGGGGCTGTCTGACCACATGTCGAACGACACGCGGCGATCGGCTCCTCGCATTCCTAGTCCGTCTTCTCTCCTCGTAGCGAGAAGGACTTCTCCTCCGACTCTGGTGAGTCGGGCTTCTTCTCCAACTCTGGCGAGTTGGGCTTCTTTCGCTCCTCCGGGGTGTGCCTCGTTTGTGCCGCGGCGACGCGGTCCTCTCACGAGTGCGAGAAGGACTTAGGTCTACCACGACCACTTTGGGCTCCTCCGGTGTCTTGACAGGGTCAACTTCTCCTAATGCTCCGTTCAAGTTTATTGGAGTCACATTTTGGGCCCTGGTCTCCTGGACGGTTTCCGCCGCTCTTGTCGGCGTGACAGTGTGAGCGGCGTACTCCCATTAGGTCCGGGAGCATCTTCGGTTTCTTTGCATCAACCACATGTCCCATGATGGTGACACTGGTCGGCGGGCGGCGGTGTATCCGGCATATTTGGCATCCTGAATTCCGGTTGGATTACTCCGCCGGTGGAGGGCTGCGCAACTCCAGAATTTTGGAAGGTATCATCTTGGTGTAGCTCGGTTTCGTCATTTACGAACACCTCTTGTTGTTTTGACATCTTCTTGGCTTTTTGGGTGGGTTTTTTGTGTTTTATTTTTTTTTTTTGTTTGGGAATGATTGTGACTAGCTTCTAGTATCTCTTCCCACAGACGGCGCCAATTGTTCCGGGTGTAATTCCAGAGCAAGTATTGTTACCACCCGTGGCTTGTAGAATGACGTCTTTGCTTGAATCCTCCTTGCGGTCTCCTGAAACGATGAACAAACTGAGGGCTCGGCTTTGGCCGAGCGTACTCACTCCGACGCCCAAGTCAGTAAACTTAGAGAGGTAAGTTGTTGCTTGGCTTAGAGTATGTATTGTAGAGAGATAAGGAAGATATTACCAGATGAATAGTGATTCTTAGGTTAAATTGTGGATCCTTTCCTCAATGAGGGTTGAGGAGTATTTATAGACTTTCACCTTTTGTCACGTAGTGGCCAAGTGGCTAGCAGGTGGAAAGACCGTTCTACCCTCGGCCGATGGACCCATGGCAGGCCGGCCGAGGGGTCTTGGATATGAGTACGCGGATATGTGCCCCGGCTGGCTAGTTGCCTGGCCGAGACCCAGGTGACAGGCCGATGGGCTTCATCGGCTAGGCTGTCTAAGTCGTTGACTTTGCTGTGGATATCTTTGACCTTGCTCAATATGTTGACTTGGTCAGCGGTGCAGAATATGCCCCATCAATATTATCTCCAACTAATCTTCAAATTAACATAACAATCAATTACAAAAATGAGGAAACAATATATTTTGTAGTATTATTTCAAGCCAATCAAGTAAAATATTAGATATTTTAATTGGTTTTGGAGAAACTTTTGGATATCAATCTTCGGAAATATGATTATTTCCCTAGATTTATGTTATCAGAATATCAGTTCCCCTTTACTTCAGTCAAAATAATTTTAAAAAAGGTGCATTAAAATATCAAGTCAACGTCTTTGAACAACCCCTTCAAATCCGGAATATTTTAACTTGATTAATATTGATAGTTTGACTAACATTGTCATTTCACTTATTAACCAAAATATTCTACATGAGAATAACAAACACAAATCTTGCCTAATTCACTAAGCCAAAAATTCTCGCCCTTTTCAACTTGATTATAGGAATATCAACTGATGTCATCTATGGACAGTTGAAAACTACAAAATTATTCATCTTAAATTTGAAATGAGCTTTCATTTTGCCGAGATTTCATCAAATAATTGAAATCTTTGTGACTTTACAGAAATTGTATAAGGAGAGCTATCTTATTTGAGCATATTTAACATAATTTTTGCCATTAAAAATTTGAAATATCTAGCCCTATTACCTACTCTATATTCAAATTCCAACTCTACACCTCTTCGTTTCATTTTGTTTTTTATATTGCTTTCAAATTTGTTTATGTATAATTTATAATGCTATACGTAATTAAACTCTAAAGTTTTCAATTATTCTAAAGATGAGTTATGTTTGATGTGCAAGATAAAGAGCGGTAAATTTGTATTTGGTGTTGAGGATATGTACGAAGACTAAGTTACAATGGACGTCA
The DNA here is from genome assembly GCF_048544455.1 of Silene latifolia. Taxonomy (NCBI): domain Eukaryota; kingdom Viridiplantae; phylum Streptophyta; class Magnoliopsida; order Caryophyllales; family Caryophyllaceae; genus Silene; species Silene latifolia. Next base: position 5,275,724 of record NC_133526.1, on the reverse strand, counting down.
AACTAAGAGCCCATACGTACCGTCGTCGTTACTTCCCTTTGGTAATTTGCGTTTTCTATTTTTTTAAATTTTGGTTAAAATGTTCCTCTAATTTCTATGTTTATATTGTAATTTGATTATTTAAAAACTTGATGGCGATTTAGTTGCCACTATAATAATCAATTGTTGTTCAATGTTAGTTATTTAATTTTTTTTTTAAAACTATTGTTTAAGACACGAATTATATTATCATTGTTAAAACTGTTGTTCTTTTTTTATGCTACATCTTAAAACTATTGTTTAAGACACGAGTTATGTTATGAGTTGGGACAATGGAATGATAGCTAAGTAGACTGATGAACAACGGTGTATAGCGAAATTAAAAGGCGGTTTGTATAATGGTCATTTTGGATTTAACTTTTTTTTTTTTTTTTTTCGTTTTCCTTTCTTTTTACAGTGCATTAATATTGGTTGGTTTAATCTGTACAACAGTAGTAGAAGAAATAGAACAACAAATAGTTATGAACTTAGAGGGTGTGTGATGATATGATTTAGAATTATAGATCTGTCGAAGTTATTTATCTTAATTTTGTTACTGTATTTGATGAAAACCTCAGATCCATTTGTATGTGGGTTACGTTTCACAACTAGAAAATGACATTCAATATATCACCACTATAAAATATATGAAATAGATGAAATGAAACCCTATCTACCTGCAATGTCTTTAAATATGTCAGACAAATAGGTCAATGGGCTAAGATCTGCAAATAGGTCAACATGGTCTCGATCGGGTTAGTTTGAGTTCAAACATTTTGGGTTTGTAAGATTTCGAGTCAGCTCTGGGTAATTTTCGGGTCAGCTATTTTCAAGTTGTTTAGGATAATGGAACGAGCGCACAAAAAAAAATCGGGTAAGATCATACTTAATAGGGTCAATTCAGGTTATAGGTCAAGTTCGGGTCCTCAATTTAGGTGTCGTGGGTACGCGTAAGGTCATTCGGGGCGGTCGGTTTAGGAGATCTACTCGGGTTAGGGTTACGACAGGGTTGAGTCAAGTTAAAAAAAAACTAGTATAGATCTCGCGCGAATGCGCGTTTTTGTAGATAGGCATATTAGAGAAAATAATAATTATACTAATATTATTTAACTCAATTTGACATTTTATTATACAATTTACTATTAATGATGTTTTGTATTAAGAGGTATAAAGAAATGATTGAACACTTCTAATCCGTATAAGATTTTTGGTTTCTTGAAACAACTTTGTTTAAAAAAATATTATTATTATTATAGCATTATATGAATTAATATCCACCAAAAGTGTAATATAACTGTTGATTAATGTCTTTAATAATACAATCAGATAAGATATGTGTTATAATATGGAGTATGTACTTATGTATATATGTTGAATAAAAAAAATTATCCGAAATTTAAACGGTTCACATAGTATTAAGCAAAGATAGATAATAAGTTAAAGTGTAAGGAAAAAAAAAGGCTAAAATAGGTTAGAATTATAAATTTACTAAACTAAACAGTTAGGCCCAATTGATATGACATAATTTAAGCCCAATTATAGAGTAGTTTTCATTTAGGCGGGAAAATATTGAAGGTTTCTTATTCTTTTAGTTTAAGGGGATGGATCGACTTATGTCAAAATACAAGTTAAGATTGTATTTTGATGCATTTTATTTACCATTATTTTTATAATAATATATTAAGATTTAAATTTATCAATTGTTTTAGAAGTATTTTTCAAGCATCTTTGTTGATCATTTATTCATTATAAAAGGAAAATGGTCTTCTTCTTTATCTTTCGGTCGACAATTTGTTGTCATTAACCTTCTATGATCATAGTTTTTTAATGGATGTCGTTTTCTACACTTAATGGTAGTTAAGCATTTTGCATAAACCGAGACTTTAATGATGAGATCTTAAATGTGTATATGAGAAGTAAACCTGACAAAATAAACCCAAACCTGAATAATCGATTAATATCTGAATTGATAATCAATCGAACATCCGAAATGAGTATCATGAATAGTGCCCGAAACCCGACTTTATCCGAATCGAACCAAAACTGAATTGAATTCAACAATAACCGAATGATACCCGAAACTGAATATTTCTGAACCGATAACAACCGAATCGATTGTCCTGAAATAAAAGAATTTATTTCTGATAATAAACTCATAATTTAGGTGTTTTTCATTAATTTTTTTGTTTATTAATGGTATTATAAATCATTACATTCAAATTGCAAAGTATAAGATACACATTTAAACTAATTCTTTTACTGTTAAGTCAAGAAAATTATGACCTAAAATAGAACTGAACTACAATTGATCCGACCTGAACTGTACCCAACTTGAGTTAGTACAAACTGATTAAAATAGCTAATTGAAATGAACCCGGTCGAAATTGAACTAAAATCAAAAATAATAAAGTCAAACCGATTTAACCCAATCCGAAACCGAATCAATGACCCGTATGCCAGGTTATTGAGAAGTATGTCATAGGTAAAGTTTAAGGTGATTATCATTTTTGTACGTATTTTTTGGTACTAATTTTGTACGTATTTAAAGAATTAATACTAAGACCCTGTTTTTTTAGAGTTAATTTCGACTATTATAAATTCAATTTAGTTTAGGTCCATCAAGTTACGTTCAGTTCCGTTGAGTTCAATTATAGGGTGGTGGTTAGTGGCTGTAGTGGTGGTGGGGAGGGGGTGCAATGATAGGGGTTGAGAGGGACGTCTTGGTCTGAGTGTTGGGTGCGGTCACCACTGCGGTGGAGGGTTTGCTGGTGGGTCTCAAGGTAGTCCGTGAGTGATGGCGAATGCTGCTTTCAGATGTTTAAGGCAATGGCGGGCGAGAGTAGAAATGAGAGAGAAGGTAAGTAAAGCATTAAGAGGCGAACAAACAAGAGGGGTACGTAATATCATAAACAAAGGGGGCAACTATGAGTAAAATTAAATGTATATTGCGTAACTAAATAGGTTATAAAAAATACAATAATTTTATCTCCACTTTTCATATTTCACCTCTCATAATTTAATAGGTCAATAAAAAAAGAAGTGAAGTATACTTTGATAAAATTAAGTAATATTAACTTATCATGGGGTGTTTGGTTGACGTTATTGGAATGGATTGTAATGGATTTGATTAATTCAATGTTTTGCTGGAGCATTTTGGAATGGAGTTAGATATATATTGGATTCTAACTAAATTCTAACCCCTTGGAATCTCATACTCACCTTCTCCCCCAGGATTCAAACTTCATACTTTTATATTTATTTTTCTAATGAACCAAACAAGTTTTGAAAGTTATGAAGTTCAAACCCCATACTTCTTCTATGGTTTCTAATTCCAATCCATTCCATTCCTAAGCAGCGAACCAAACGACCCCTCAAAAGTGGATGAATAAAATGGGAGGTAATTTTCTTGCAAAAAACTTATCAAAAGTGTAGGAATAGACAAAGTAAAATTTCAAAATTTAGTTATTTACTAAATCCAAAAAAAAAGTATGCTTTTACTTTTAATAATACTTTTCGATACAACCCGTGCAATGTACGGGTTCAAAAACTAGTTATATTATACTTTCGTATGAATAATACTTTCGTCGCAAATACAAATTAAGATAGTCTCGTGTAAGGCGGTTTTACACTAATATAGTTGTAAAACAAATTAAAACACAACTTATTAGTGGATAAAATAAAGATCTTGTTTTTTGATAAATTTGTGTAAACCATCTTACAATTCACATTTTTATATCCCACTATTTTTATTCTCGAATTCGATGTTTCAAAATTTGTCACACATTTAATATAATAATTTTAAAACGGTTTTTCAAGAGACTAACTCCGTTTTGACTGGCAATGGGTCAATCGGGTTGGGTTCATGTCAGGTCAACTTCAGGTCATTTCAGGTTTGTAGATTTTGAGTTGGGTTCGGGTCATTTTCGATTCAACGATTATCAAGTTATTTGTGGAATTGTGGTTAATAATCATTTTACAACAACAAAAATTCGGTTCAGTTTATACGAGTCTGCTCAATTTGGGTTCGAGCAACACTCAGATATCAGATTGGATTATTCGAGTCGGGTCAATTTTGCAAAGTCTAGTTCCGAGTATGTAGCTACTAGCTACTCTTTAGATCCTCACTTTCCCTTAGAGCATCCGCAAAGGTGAGGAGGTGCCTCCCCATATGTACTCTCTCTCCTCAAATGGGGAGCCTCATTATTGCACACACCTCCCCTTAATTAGAGGCTCCACCATTTGTAGGGGAGGTTCCCATATGAAAAAGTGGGTCAAGTTCTATTAAAAAGTGGACCAAATATATTCATGTGAGATCTTGTTTGATTCGTCTTTACGAGTACATTAAAAATATCGAACTTTTATAATTTTTGCAAATACGTAGCTAACGATATTTACCGCGTAAAACACGCGTTGACAAACGTGAAAAAGTAAAGTGGTAAAGTGGAGTTGAAATGGGGAACCCCATTGTTGCAGAGATGTAGTTATGAAATGGGGAGGTTAAATGGAAAAGTTAGTGGAAAATTAGGTGGACGAATAAGAAAAGGAAAGAGAAAATATGGGGAGCCCCATTGTTGCGGATGCTCTTAAGGTAATCAACTCCAAAAAAATTTCACCAACAGAGTCTTGAGTCTTCATACAGGTACCGTTAAGTTTCCCGCGAAAATAAAAACCTGATTTCAAAAGACAGTGTACCGTTAATAATTTCTTTTAACTCTTTCAAAACTTTCCAAATCTTACTCATGTTATGAATTACGATTACTCTTTAATTTCTTCAACTTTCCTAATCTTTCTCATATTATGATTTATGAATTACGATCACTCTTTCATCAACTTCCCTAATCTTAGTTGAACTTCCGGTTTCCAAATTTCCACAATCGTATCCTTATAAATACACCCGAACCCATTTATAATTTCATCACCTGAATTTATATTAATTAATCGCAACAATTACTAATTTAATTACAATGGAGGATTTGATACCGTCTGTTAATTTGGCGGATTTCAAGGACGAAGAACTTAAGATGATCGAATCAGCATCCTCAAATTTGTTAAAGCTTGCCATTTGTTCTGAAAAAGAAGACAACATTAGACGTTCATATATCGCCAAACACATGTTAGCCTTGGAGACGAAGAAAAACAAGAAAAACAAACCGCCCCTTCCTTTCAATCTCAATTTAAAACCGCGAACATATAGGAAACCTCGCTCCACTCCCTTTGACATACGCACTTTACTCCCTTACCTTCACCAAATTCGTAAATCATCACACGACTCACCAAAACTCGGTTCTTCAAGTTCTTCTTCACAAAGTTTGAGGTTGTGTAATACAAAAGTGTCACCAAAACTCGGTTCTTCAAGTTCTTCTTCACAGAGTTCGAGGTTGTGTAATACAAAAGTATCACAAGAATTCGGTTCTTCAAGTTCTTCTTCACAGAGTTTGAGGTTGTGTTATACAAAAGTTTCACAAGAATTCGGTTCTTCAAGTTCTTCTTCACAGAGTTCGAGGTTGTGTAATATAGAAGTGTCACCAAAATTCGGTTCTTCAAGTTCTTCTTCACAGAGTTCGAGGTTGTGTAATACAAAAGTGTCACAAGAATTCGGTTCTTCAAGTTCTTCTTCACAGAGTTCGAGGTTGTGTAATACAAAAGTGTCACAAGAACCCGGTTCTTCAAGTTCTTCTTCACAGAGTTCGAGGAAACTAAGATTTACTATCTGTGTCAAACCACCAGTTCCTCAACCCGAATTACCTTTGGATTTCAAGAAAAAGATTGCGGAATTGGGTGGGTCAGATCCGAGACTAGTGTTTGTCAAAACGTTGTTTACTTGTGATGTGGATAGTTATAAGTCTCGTCTGACTCTGCCTTACAAGCAATGTCGGGTTGATTTGGGTGACACGAGGAATAAGCCGGTGAAGATGATTTATCGGCCTGATGACGAAGTGAGGGAGATGATGATGAAATTGAATAAGTGGGATACGGTGTCGTCGTATGTGTTCAATGGTTCCTGGAATGAACTGGTTAATCTTAATCATCTTAAGGTGAAAGATGTGGTACAAGTCTGGTGTTTTAGGGTTAAGGATGAAATGTCTTTTGCTTTGGTTAAACTCTGATTTCTTGAGTAAAATTACTGTGTTTTTGTACGCTTAGGGCATAAGTTGGAAAATCGATTGAATATATAAATGATTTTTATCATGTTATCTCTTGATTAATTTCTTATGTTGTTTTTTTTTTTTTATGTGTTTGGGAATCCCATATCATGCAATTTATTGTTACTTTGATTCGTATATATAAATCAAAAATCACGAGTCTCTTGAAAATCGTGAAAGGCAGTCTCATATATGGATATAATGTGGCAATGTGCGACAACCTGACTAAGATAAAGTTGCGTAGAACGGATTACTATCTCCGTCACTTGCGAATGTCCGATCCTTGAGGTCGAACAAGGGTAATACTGCATTACTACTGTTGTATCACAAAGTTGGGTCATTCTTTAACTAGACTCTTGTAGAAATTTATAGCAGCACAGGATAAGTACTCCTGTCCCGATTGTAATATCTGAATCCAAAATTAATTGAGACACCCAAAATGAAATAATACAACAAAAGAAACAGAGGGAGTAATATATTTCGGAACTTTTTGCTTAAATGGGGTTGAAATCCAAACTATTTAACAAAATAGGGCGGGTTTCAAACTATTTACAAAAAATGAGTCCACGTCATCATTTTCGATTTTTCTTATTTTTTTTTGAAATTCATCACTTGTCGCTGTCCTGGACAGCGATATGTTGGTTCCATATTCGTGTTTTTGATAAGCTACATTCTATTAGTCATTAGTCTATATTCGATGTATATACGTTCCTTGCTAGCTACTCCGTATATATTTCGTGTATCTTAGTTGATTGTATTCCTTTCCATATGTCCTTAGTTTAGGTTATTTACTTTCCTATTCCCTATTGCATTGTAACTATATATACATGTATTCCTCATTCAATAATATACATACAATTCATATCATCTTTTCAATACTCTAATATGGTATCGAGCCAATAAAGATCCGTCACCTCCCTTTACATCCAATTTTTTTTCCGGTCATCCCCTCACCTCTAACCTTACCCTTCGACTCCTCCCATGGCACCTCACAGTAGCCTCATTCCCAATCCGGGCAACCCCAACTCTCCCTTCATTGATGTCAATCTCTCCCAATGCAAAGAACTAACACCCCTCACATACTTCTCCTGGAAAAACCAAATCTCCAACATCTTATTCGGATACGATATACTCAAATTCATTGATGGTACACACCCTTGTCCACCCGCCACTCTCACTGACGACACCACCAAAATCACCAAACCGAACCCAGCTCATCACACTTGGCAGCGCCAAGATCGCCTCATCCTAGGGGCACTTATTGGCACGCTCCCCACCAACATCTCCTCCCTCCTCACCAATGCCACCACATCCCGTGAAGCATGGCTTCTCCTAGCACAAACCTATGCCAATCCCTCCCGTGGTCACATATTACAAGTTAAAGACACCCTCGAATCCCTCACCAAAGGAAATCTCTCCGTCTCCGACTACATGACACAAATTAAAACTTACACTGACAAATTAGCAGCCCTAGGAAAACCCATGGACTCAGAGGACATTGTTGCTAAGGTGTTGCGTGGTCTTGATAGCACATATCAATCACTTATCGACGCTGTCCGAGCACGTGACACCACGATCTCCTTTGAATCCCTCCACGAAAAACTCATCAACCATGAACTCACTCTCAAACAAACACCTTCACCATCCACCCCTCTCCCTGCCACGGCTCTTGCTGCTCAATCCCGTCCATCCTACCACCGTCAAAACACTCGCCCTGCCTACAACCCACCCCTCCTTCCTACACCTCCGTCCTCACCTAGCGAGGAGACCCCTGCCCCATTCAAAGGACGTTGCCAATACTGCAAACATATTGGTCACTACCTCTCTATTTGTCGAAAATTTAAACGTGACTTCCCTACTGTTACTCTCCCGTCATTCGACAATCCTCCACCTCGCTCCAACCACCGCAACAACACTACTCCCCAAGCTCACACGGCAGCAGCTCCTCCTCCCTCTACTCGCCCTTGGATCGTCGATAGTGGTGCAAGTCACCACATCACTCATGATCTTGAAAATTTGTCTCTTCACAGCCCGTATGATGGCTCAGACGATGTTATCATCGGTGATGGTTCATCGCTACCCATCTCCAACATAGGTTCTTTTCAACTTTCTATTTCTCATACTACTTTACAATTCTCTACTGTTTTACATGTCCCGCGTATTGCCCGTAACATTCTTTCCGTTTCCAAGTTTTGTCTTGATAATAATGCTTGTATTGAATTCTTACACTCCTCTTTTCTTATAAAGGACATCAAAACATCCCAAGTTCTTCTTCAAGGACAGCTTGAAGATGGCATCTATCTATGGTATCCTCCGTCTCCTCAAGCACACTCAAGCCAACTCTCGTCTTCACTAGCCTGGCACCACAAGCTCGGCCATCCCTCAAGTCAAATTATTTCATATTTACGCACTCAATTTTCTTTAAGCATTCCTACTACTAGTCACTCGAATTGTAATGCGTGCGACATTAATAAAAGCCACAAATTATTATTTTCCGAGTCTTCTTTACGCACTACTGCTCCCCTTGAATTAATTTTTTCTGACGTATGGACATCACCCGTTCTATCCTATGATAACTTCAAATATTACGTCATTTTCGTTGATCACTATACCAAATATATATGGCTTTATCCCCTTAAAAATAAATCTGACACCTTCGCTGTCTTCCAACGATTCAAAGCTCTTGTTGAAAAATTCTTCAACCGTCCTATCATTCAATTTTTCTCCGACAACGGGGGCGAGTACCTCAAACTCACACCGTCCCTGTCCAATCACGGTATATCCCACCTCACCTCACCACCCCACACCCCGGAACACAACGGGTATGCTGAAAGACGCCACCGACATATCGTCGAAACCGGCCTTGCACTCCTCTCCCACGCCAAACTCCCTCTTCAATTCTGGACACATGCCTTTTCTACTGCCACATATCTCATAAATCGCCTTCCAACCGCAACCCTCTCCCACGCCTCACCCTATCTTAAACTCTTCCAAAAATCACCTAATTATCTCAAGCTTCGAAGCTTTGGGTGTCTTTGTTACCCATGGCTTCGACCATACACTCATCACAAACTTGAGCCTCGATCTAAACCATGTATTTTCGTTGGCTACTCTGCCACACAGAGCGCGTATCACTGCCTTGATCCCATCACTAACCGTATATACACTTCTCGTCACGTAAAATTCGTTGAGACGGACTACCCATACAACCGTCTCACACAACTCTCCCCTGCTACTGATTATAATGCCGCTGCCTGGTGCCCTCTTCCCCTGCCTATTTTACCAACTCCCACACCTGATAATCCAACCCCTGCATCCCAGCCTATCCCCACGACCCCTGCATCACCCTCACCCAACACGTCCTCCCCTGCCACTCCCGCTCCAAATACCACCACCAATCCTACTGCCCCACCAATCACAACCCCTACCTCTTCCCACCCTCAGTCCACACCTCCACCACCACCCCCTCCACCTCCTCCACCTACTCGACATGTCACTACTCGCCTCCAAAACAACATAAGAAAACCTAATCCTAAATATGCCAAGACCTCTATTCTCTCCTCCCCACACTACTTACCCACGACTCCCAAACAAGCCCTCACCATCCCTCATTGGCGTCAAGCCATGCTTGACGAATATAATGCCCTCACCCGCAACAATACGTGGTCCCTAGTCCCTCCCAACTCCATCTGTGACCGCAACATTATTGGATGTAAGTGGATATTTCGGATTAAATACAATCCCGACAACACCATTCACAAATACAAAGCTCGCCTCGTCGCCAAAGGATTTAATCAACGCCCGGGTCTTGACTACACCGAAACCTTTAGTCCCGTTGTTAAATCTGCCACCATCCGGCTTCTCCTCTCGCTGGCAGTTGGAAATGGTTGGAATTTACGTCAACTCGACGTAAATAACGCCTTCCTCCAAGGCTCCTTATCCGAGACAGTATACATGTCACAACCCCCGGGATTTGTCGACCCTTCAAACCCGTCACACATCTGTAAACTGAGCAAAGCGATATATGGTCTCAAGCAGGCCCCTCGTGCGTGGTATACTGAATTGAAGAATTATCTCGTTTCTTATGGCTTTCGAATGTCCACTGCTGACTCCTCTTTATTCATTCGGTCTCACACTGCTACCCCTATTTACTTGCTTGTATACGTAGACGACATCATTGTTACCTCTCCGTCTGATACTACACTCACTGAATTTGTCACTCACATCTCCTCTCGGTTTTCTCTAAAAGATCTGGGTCCGCTGTCTTATTTTCTTGGCGTTGAAGTCACGCCCAACTCCACGGGTTTACTACTTACCCAAACAAAGTATGCACTTGACTTGCTTGAGCGCTTTAAGATGGCTGAGTCGAAGCCACTCCCTACGCCCATTGTTTCTCACCCTCCGCTTATTCAAAACCATGGCTCACCTCTGCCGAATGCCACTGATTACCGCGCTGTTATTGGCAGTCTACAGTACCTCACACTTACGCGACCTGACATTTCTTTTGCAGTCAACAAGCTTGCTCAATTCATGTCCGCTCCCACTGATTTACATTGGGCAGCCGTGAAACGATTACTACGATATCTCCACGGCACTCTCAATGTTGGTCTCCAGTTATTTCGCAATTCTCCTCTTCGCCTACATGCTTATTGTGACGCTGATTGGGGTGGCGATAAGGATCATTACGTATCCACCTCTGGTTACTTTGTGTACCTAGGACGGAATCCCATCACTTGGTCTTCACGCAAACAACGGACACTGGCACTCTCCACTACTGAAGCGGAGTTTCGGTCTATAGCTGATACAACTGCCGAGCTTCAATGGGTTCAAAATCTCCTCACTGATCTTGGTATCTCTTTGTCTCATCCTCCCACGGTTTACTGTGACAACCTTGGAGCTACGCACTATTCTGCTAATCCCGTCTTTCACTCACGTATGAAACATGTCGCACTTGCTTTCCATTTTGTTCGTGAGCGTGTTCAATCCGGTCTTCTTCGTGTTCAACATATCGCCAGTGGTGATCAGCTCGCAGACATACTAACCAAACCACTGCCTCGACCTCGGTTTGATCTTCTTTGCTCCAAGATTGGCCTTTCCTCCGGACAGTCCATCTTGCGGGGGCGTATTAGTCATTAGTCTATATTCGATGTATATACGTTCCTTGCTAGCTACTCCGTATATATTTCGTGTATCTTAGTTGATTGTATTCCTTTCCATATGTCCTTAGTTTAGGTTATTTACTTTCCTATTCCCTATTGCATTGTAACTATATATACATGTATTCCTCATTCAATAATATACATACAATTCATATCATCTTTTCAATACTCTAATACATTCGTCATCTCCGTTCTCCTTACTCCGACCACCACATAATCAAATAACACCACCATTCTCATGTTCTCACTTCCCTTTTCGTATTCACATTGTTGTTTGAATCCAACATAATAAGATACGTAATCAAGGAAATAAGTCAAACACACTTGTTCCTTGTGCTAATAGGTCATAATATATTTGGGGAGACAAGTCAGGTAAAAAAAACATTAATTTTTACGTGAGACCGTCTTTTATTATTATGTAAAATGTCTTATATGATAGGGGTAGTTATCACACACATATTTAGTGTGACACGGTCACTCATGAGTCTTACTCAACAAATTATAAACGCTTAGTAATAGAGTCCCGATAAACATGATTTTAGAGTTATCCTTTTTTATGGATATGGATCCTCTTCATATCCTCTCACAATCTCTTTAAATAATAATTTCTTCTTTTACACTCATTTTCCATTATTTTTATGCGTAAATGCGTAAATTTAGAACCGTTAGATGTTAAAATGCGATCCGGACCATTAATAGGAACTTGCCTCTCCATTTCTTTTAGGAAATAGAGAGAAAATGAACTCCTTTTTATGTATATGATTTACTAATCATATACTCCTACTGAACTACTCCCTGCTATTCTCTATGTTCTTTTACATTACTTTTTGGGTAGAATTTAGTGGTGTGATGATATCTGAATGTAAATGAAAGTAAGAAAGATAATGTGGGGTCATAACTTATTATAACCACAAAAATAGACAATTAAGGAAAGTGAAAGATCTTTGTGAATTTGTCGTTTTAGGAAATATGGAAAATCTTAGAGAATATGAGGGAGTACATGATATATGAGGGAGTACATGATTACCCACCTGTCCAGGTCACCCCAACCCCGCCACCTGTGTCATCTAGCTTTCTCTCCCAATCGCGCACTCGACCTTCATCACTACAATAACACAATTATCCTCATACCATTGTCTTTTGACCACCATAGCATCCCCTCCATACCACCCATCACAGTTTCCCTCGACCACCTCTGCCTTTGCCCTAACGCGACCCCACCTCATAATTAACGTTGTTCTCACAAACTTGGACCAATGCTTGAAAATTACATTATTGGCTAGCCGAGTCAAGTTCATTACAATCTATTCAAGCCTTCTATATATCACAAACTGTAAAATAAAACGATCCTTACAAAAAAAAAAAAAACTTCTTCATATGTCTCTAAATAAATATAAATAATTTTTTATATAATAGGACTGTCACATAACGTAAAATAGGAGATGTGTACCGTTACACCGACTCCTGCCTTATATGTAGATGTGGCAAGTCGGATCCCACCCGACATAATCCGAGAAAATTGCAAACCGATGACCCGAAGCCGAAGTCGAACCCAAACCTTCCCGACCCGGTATTGACCCGATTAAATTGACGACTCGATAATTATTAAGTTTAATATTGATGAAATGGAAAGCGACTAAGTGTTTAGTTTGATACCTTTGACTTAATAATGGGTACATTTATCATATAAATAGGTACGAAATTACTATGTCACAATCAACAACAAAAAGGTCACAAAATCTATATCTATATCTATATATATATATAAAAGAGAGTTTTTTCGAGCGATCTGAGAGCGTCCACATCATCAAAAATCAATTTAGGAAAGTATAATTTTTGATGTAAAAAATAAAGTGGAAAATCTTTTAATTATTATAATATGTATATTTCGTAAATTATATTCAAGTGATATTTCCAATTTTTATATCAAACTTTTACATTTCATTTGGCAAAAGAATATCGTTAAAAAAATTATGAAAATAATATAATTAGCTTTGTGGTAAAAAATGCTATCATTAGAGTATAGATTTCATATTATTTGCACATATTAAAGATGATGTACTTCTTAATACGTAAAATTGTGTACTTTTTAGTATGTTTTGTCCCACATTGGAAAATAAGTAGGTGTGGTGAATATACTACATATAAATAGTAGAATTGTCCCACATCGAAAGATTAGTATAAGGTGATGTGATCCTATGATTATAAATAGGAGGCATATTTGGAACTTATGTATCCACCCAAAATTTTTTGAGTCTCATAAATATTGTTTTAAAGAGCTCTTAAGATTTTCTATCATTATCTATGATATGATATAAAAAATATAGTGGAAATCGTTGGGAACTACCTGGGAAAGAGTTAAGAAAATGAACAAGAAAATCAAAAAATACAAAACTAAAGGTTTTGCTAATGGTAGTCTCCTGACACAGTACAAAACTAAAGATTTTACTAATAGTTGTCTTCTGAATGCAGTAATAGAGCGTTAATGAGTCGTTATATCTACGATGTAGAGATCCCTATCTAATGATCGAGACTAAGTGGTTTTACTTTCAAAGAAAAATAATATGTATACAATAGTGGTTTTTTTAAGAGGAGACATGTATTTCTTGGTATGTTATATCTTTCACATTGAAAAATAATGTAGGCATGATGAACATACTACGTCTAAATAATTAAATTATGTATCTCACATTGAAATAATAGTATAAGATATGGTGATTCTATAAATATAAATAGGAGGCATCATTGAAACTTAGGTATTAACCCAAAATTTTTTGATATAAAAGATATGTACTTTTAAGTATGTTATATGTCTCATATTGAAAAATAATGTAGATGTGCTGAATATATTATGTATAAATAATAAAATTTTCCCATATATATACATTTTCTATATTATATTAAAGTGATGTTTATAATTTTGATATAAAAACTTTATATTTCATTTGACAAAAAAGTATCGTATGAAAATTATATTGTGACAAAAAAATATTGAGAAGTAATGTAAGTGTGGTGAATATACTATGTATAAATATTAGAAATGTCCCACATCGTAAGATTACCATAAGGCAGGGTGATCTTATGATTATAAATAGAAGTCGATCATAACCCAAAATCTTTTGATTCTCTTAAGTATTGTCAGAGAGAGCTCTTAAAAGAGTTTGTATTACTGTCTAACATAAGTTAATCTTTGAAAAATCTTTTAGTTATTATAATATATACTCTGTATTTCTTATTTTATATTCAAGTGATGTTTATAATTTTTATATAAAAACTTTTACATTTCATTTGGCAAAATAATGTCGGTAAAAAAATTATGAAAATAATATTATTAGATTCATGGTAAGAAATGCTATCATTAGAGTATATATAGATTTCTTATAATTTGCACATATTAAAGATGATGTATTTCATAGTATGTTATATGTCTCACATTGAAAAATAATATAGGTGTGATAAATATACTAAATATAAAAAATAGAATTTTTCCACATCGAAATATAGCATAAGGTGGGTGATTCTATGATTATAACTTAGGTATTATTTTTTTGTTATTTTATTGTCACGCCATCAAACTTAACGTCCATTTAAAAGCCTTTACATTAGGGGGTACCATGGGCAAAAAAATGGAACTTCAAGGGCACCATAGGCAGATTCTTAAAAGTAGGGGTAACATGAAAAATCTGACAAAATTATGGGTACCGCGGAAAATTTCCGTATCTCAATTATGTTAAAATATTTTTGAAGAAAAACAACGTACAAATATTAATGGAGAGTACTTGATCATATTATTAAATTTAAATATAACTATTAGATATAATGAGTAGCGTTTGTCTGTATTCGGTATTCGGAATCTGATTGGATGTCGAACTAAGTGCAAAAAAGATGGTGAAATTCTGAGTATGTTATTTGTTCCACATTGAAAAACAATGCAGGTTTGATGAATATATATTACGAATAAATAGTAGAATTATCCCACATCAGAAAAAAATCCAAGTTTGGTGAATATATTACTTATAAATAGTAGAATTGTCCCACATCGAAATATTAGTATAAGGCGGGGTGATTATATGATTATAAATAAGAGTTAACTCATGTATATATATTAATCTTTTATTTTTTTTAAAAGAGATATTTTAATAATATGTAAACAAATCATTAGAAATAGAATGTAAACATTAAACCCTTATAACGTTTTTTTTTGCATTATAAATAAGTTAATTACCCCGTTGTAACGCACGGGCATTCAAACTAGTATAAATGAAAAGATACAAAAAAACTGTTCTGTCAATAACTTATTAAAAGACCATACCTCCCAAGTTTTAGCGATTTATTGTAACACCGAAAAAAAAAAGATGTCAATTAATTTACTTAAAAAAAAAGAAGGATAAAAAAAAACGGTTTTTTCCCATGGTACCATCGAACTTTGACAGATTACACATGGTACCCCTCCTTTTAACTTTCTACATATGGTATCCCTGTATTTACGTTTTTCTTTCCCAGAATGCCCCTAGCCAAACTTCTGTCATCACTCCGTTAGTTTTTTGACTAATGACCCTTTTTTTTGGTTATTTAATAAACTAATTATACACAAATCACAAACTCACTTCTTATCCCTAAAGTTCGAAGAGTACTAGAGGAAAAAACCGTAAAAAAAGAAAGAAAGATGTGGTTGGCGGGATAAAGGAAAAAGAATAAAAAAAGAAAAAGTCAAGTAACGGACTAAAAAAACGCGTGGAAAATCCGCAATGCCAGGTGGCCCAAGTTGGCAACCGCCTTATTTCTCCCTATATATACCTCTTTTGTGGTTCTCGTAATTTCATCTTCCAATCTTCCCGTCTCTCTTTCTCCTCTCCCTAATTTCATCTTCTTTCCTTGTTTCTTCTTCTTCCTATTTGTTATTATCCAGCTAGTTTAGATCCTTGTTTTCTAGGTTATGTTATTCGAAGATTGATGAGTTGATGAATTAATTTGATGATATAGAATTGATTTTCCGTGATTGTGGTTCCGTTGATTGATTGATTAATTGATTTCATCCTGCTAGATTAATTTCTTCCCTGAGACGATATCGAGGATTTAACGGGGCGCGCGGTCTAATTTTGGTGATTGATTTGGTATTCAATTTGATTTAATTTGACTTTTCGTCGTTGATTGAATTCATCTGCTAGGTTTTTAAGGAATTTCTTTCGTCATATGATTTCGAGGATTTAACGGCTCTAATTTTGGTAATTGATTTGGTATTAATTTGTTGGAGACGATTTGATGATAAGTAGTGATGATCGGTTGTATTTCAGATTCTTTGGAGAAGATTTAATCAAGATTATGGATCCTGAAAATACGTTGATTCCGTGATAATTACTCTTGTTTGGATTTAATTTACTAAAACTTTTTTAGGGTTTCAGATATTTGGAGAAGGTTTAATTAAGTTTCTAGCTCCTGAAATACGTTAAAATATTCTTTACTTAGGTTATAGTAATCAGATTAATTAATTAATGTGTGTTGATGTTTGTGTTCTGGAATTTACGTCTTTTCTAGGCTGCTTTGAATGTGTGTTGATGTTTGTGTTTCTGCGAGTCTGTTTTAGACGCGGTGGTGAAGCTGCAGCATCCCTGTAAGCCTGTTTTAGACGTGGTGGTGAAGCTGTAGCATCCCTGTTATAAGGGCTGCAGCGGCATCAGATCTGGTTCTTCCCATCTTTAAATCTATCCCAATCACTTGTTTTTTTAGTTTATTATGTACTCCCTCCGTCCCAATCACTTGTTTATCTTGATTATCGCATAGAATATATAAGGTCAACAAATGATTAGGACGAACGGTGTATTATGTATCAAGATTTTTGGTTCAATTGATGGTGGTGGCTGATGCTTCCATGGCTAACGCGTCTCGGTTGTTTCTTCATAGCCGTTGTCGCAGAGCGGTACTCTGCCTTTACTTTCCAATCTTGTTACGGGAGAGAATCTGTTTTATCTCTTAAGGAGAATCTAATCTCACTATTGCAAGTTTTGTGTGAACAGTAGCAGCATTGTAGAACCTGTTGGACAGCGGTACTTTGCTTTTACTTTTCAATCTTGTTATGGTAGTCAAGAGAATCTATTTTATATCTTCCTTTTGATAGAATTTGATTTGATGATATGATTTAGGCTGTAGCCATGAAATCAGAGCTATGTCATACGTTTGTGTGGATCGGTTTTGTACAGAAGAGTCATGGCTGTCTAGAGGGATGTACCTGTTATGTCTTCGGGATTCGGCTTGCATTCATATGACATCATTGATACATGAATGGATGTTTCTTATCTCCTAATCTTTCAAGGTTCATGTTCTATTCCTCCAAGCCTTGTTTCTTTCTGCCCGCATCAAGTTTTTCCCTTTTCTTGAAATAAGATTTTACAATGTCAGGCTTCGAGGCTTTGTGGATTACAGGAGTATGTTTGACCTAAGTGTATTTTTTTGCTGGATTTCATTCCTTGTAGGCAAAATATGTGTTCGTTCCTTAGTGAGTTGAGCTTTTGCTGTAGGTTTGCTGAAGGCTTTACGTTTAAAATGATGTTAGGGATATAATAAGAGGGTGTTTGCTACATTAATAAGTCATGCGTCATTCCTCACGGTATGGAACCTCATTTTCATGGGAATTGCTACATCAACTGATCAACATACCCTTTTTTCATTGGATTTATATTGTAGTAGTTTACGCAATCACAATGATTAGGGACTTGAGCTTATGTTGCAGGCTTGGAGCACGCTGTATATTTTAGCGAAGTTGAGGATATAGAGGTTTATCAGTGCTTTGAAAGGGGTTTGTCACACTTAGGGAGTTTATCACACTTACTGAATGTTTGATCTACTATTTTAAACTTTTGAGATTCCTTGAGGTCTTTATCTCACACACGATTCTTTCAATTTTCTGATTTTATTTAGGTTGGTCCCTCACCAGGCTTCGTGGTCTATGGGAGTTTTCTGTGTTTACCCAAATCTTTTTTTTCTTACACTAAATTGTAATCCTCTCATAGCATGTGTTCCTTTGCTTATTGAGTTAAAATTTTGCTACAGGCTCCCAACCCTCAATGTGTTACGAAGTTAAGGATATAGCAGCTACTAGTCTACTACTGGTTTTAACTTTTTAAGGGAGTTTGCTTACTGTGAAATAGCATTTTATTTACTATCTTTAGCTTAAGGTCTGTGTATCCCATAATTTTGATCTTCCCTGTTTATTTATGTATGCCACTCCATTTCAATACAGGTGGTGTACAAGAGTCTGTTTGCTTGCTTAATTTTTTGTTACTGGATTTGAATGTCCTTGTTTTCTTCCTTAGCGAGTTGAGCTTTTGCTGCAGACTCCAAAATGCCTTGCATATGAGATGAAGTTGAGGATATAATAGAGGTTCTTGTTGGTTTGGAGGGAGTTGCTCACTCTTAATGAACTTTTCATTTATAGTTTTTGGCTTTTGAGATTCCTATAGGATATGAATCTCACACTGCCTTTTGACTTCCTTTTTATATAGGTCTGCCACTCCATCACTGTATCTGGCCGCACGGTTTATGGTAGTCTCTATGTCAATTAAACTTCCCTCTTTCTGTATTGTATTTAAATCTTAATTGTCTGCGCGTCTTAGGGATATGACTTGACATAGCCTTGAAACTTTTGGATTGTGCTCTACGAACTTTAGGGATATGAAGACTCCTTGTATTGTCAAGCTTTTGCTGCATGCATTCAACTCTCAATTTGTCGTTCACAAAGTTAAGGGTGTGTTTGGATAGGAAAAAAGGAGGGAAAGGGAGGGAAAGGGAGGGGAGGGGGAAGGAGGGAAGGGGAAGGAAGGGAAAGGAAGGGGAGGGGGAATGGAGTGTGGGTGTTTGGATACAATTTTCCTCCCAATCTTGCCTATTGTGGAGAGATTTTGATTAGGCTTGGAGGAGGGAAATTGAATCCCTCCATTTCCCTCCACCCTCATTTGCTATCCAAACAAGGGATTTTAAATCCCCTACTCTCCCTCCCTTTCTTTTCACTCTAAATCACTCAATCCAAACACACCCTAAAAGATATAGAATCGTCCATTGGTTTTAAGGGGATTTGCTTACCTTTAGGCTTACGAGTGAGGGATAAGTGCATCCTACCCTCTATTCTTTTGATTACTTGATTTTATGTAGGTATGTCACTCCGTTACAACATCAGGCTTCGTGGTTTTACAGGAGTCTTTGTTGACCTTAAACATTTTTTTCCTATCTGCTGGATTTCACTCTTTGTAGTCAAATGTGTTTTCGTTTCTTAGTGTGGTGAGCGTTTGCTGTAGGCTTGGAGCATGCTGTATCTTTTCACGTAATTAAGGATATCGAGTTTTTTCACCCCTTTGAAGGGAGTTTGTCACACTTGCTAAACCTTTTATTTCCTATTTTTAGCTTTTGAGATTCCTTGAGGTCTGTATCTCACACATGATTCTTTTGATTTTCTCATTTTTATTTAGGTTTGTCTCTCACCATCACCAAGTCACCAGGCTTCGTGGTTTATGGGAGTTTCTTTGTTAACCCAAACCTATTTTTTTGTGCTAAATTTTAATCCGCTCAGAGCATGTGTGTCCCTTGCTTACTGAGTTTAAGAACTTTTTCTACAGGCTCGCAACCCTCAGTGTAAATGCACGTGGTTCACAGGAGGTTTCCATTGGTTTTGTGGCAGTTGCTCACTCTTAAATAAACTTTTCATTTACAATATTTTGCTTTTGAGATTCTTGTAGGATAAGCATCCTCACAAGTGCCTTTTGACTTCCTTTTTTATATAGATCTGTCAACTTAAATTTTCATTTCACTGAATTTATCTTGTCATAGTCTACCGTTTCAATCCTTAGTTGGTTAAGCTTATGCTGCAGGCTTGGAGGAGGAGGATTCTGTCTATTTGATGTCAAGGATACAGAGGGTTTCACTGGTTTGGAGGGAGTTTGTCTCTTAATGAAATTTCATTTAAAATACTTGGCTTCTGAGATTCCATCTTGCACAATTCTTTTGGTTTCTGACTTCATTTAGACACTCTCTGGGTCATGGTTTCCCCGCCTTTGTAAGAGTGTTATATTTCCAAACTTTTTTTTTTGAACAGTCTTGTTTGCTTTTATTTTCTCTTGTTATCAAATTTAGCTTTTGCTGCAGGTTTGTATCCCCCAGTTTAACTTTCATGATTTAGGGATCTCACTTGTTTTGAGGGAGTTTTCTTACTCTTTCAAATCAAGGTCTTTTTTTACTAGTTTAATCTTATGAGTAAGGTCAGTTAATCTCATCTCATCCATCATCCTTTTGATTTACCTACCTTTTTTTTGTTTAAATTTAGGTATGTCATTCCCATTTTAACACAAGTCCACGTGATTTACAAGAGTTTGTTTGTTGACTTTATCTTCTTTCTTTCGTTGAATTAGTTAATTAAAACTTCATTGTAAACGAGTTCTCTTTCATTGGTGAGTTGACCTTTTGCTGCAGGCCTTTTCCCGGGCCTGATATAGAGGTTTCCATTGGTTTAGAGGGAGGTTGCTCACTCTTCTTGAACATTTCATTGAAAGCTGTTAGTTTTGAGAGTCCTATAGATATATCCCACGCTTGTCTCTTGATTTTCTTATCTTTTTTAGGTCTGTCACTTCATTAGCAGATGTTACCTCACCCGGTTTATAGGCCATGAAGTTAAGCGCATGGAGGTTGTCACTCCATTACTGTATCGGCCTCAGGGTTTATGGGAGTCTGTATGTCAGCTTAAACTTCCTTTTTTTCATAGACTCGGTTTTTCAATCCTTAGCGGGTTAAGCTTATGTTACAGGCTTGGAGGATGACACCTATTATGTGAAGTTAAAGGATATAGAGGTTTCCATTGGTTTGGAGGGAGTTGGTTCACTCTTAATGAAATTTCATTTACAATTTTTAGCTTCTGAGATCCATCTTACACATAATTCTTTTGGTTTCTGACTTCATTTAGGTTTTGACACTCTCTGGGTCTAGTGGTTTGATTTTTGATCATCAAGTGGCTTTGGAGAAGGGCGTTGATTCAGTGGTATGCTATGTTGGTTTTTATTTTAAATCACACCGATCATTTAGTTGCGTCACGTTACTGTAGACAGCAGTGGTCATGGCTGGATGTAATGGTATTGATACTGGACAAAGATGACATTGTGCTTAGGTATATAGTCTTATGATGATTTATATGGTATTCGTTCCGTAAGGGTCGTGAATTCTTGCTTATTGATGTCTTCAGTTTCTCCGGATTATTCCATAGTTCACCTTCTTAGTATCGCGGTGTATTAGAGTTTTGAAGCTCCAGGAAAATGAAAGCATCCTTAGCTTAATTAGATTCAAGCAGAAGAATCATTGCAGAGTGGTATTGCATTTACTCTTCAGTCTTGTTACGCCAGTCGAAAATGTATTTTACCTTTTGATAGAATTTGATTTAGGCTTTAGACATGCGGCCAGTTAGAGGTATGTCGATTCATTTGTGTGGATGATTCTCTTTTCTTCAGGTTTGTGCAGAAGAGTCATGGCTGTCTAGAGGAATGTATCTGTTATGACTTGAGGTTTCGGCATGCATCCACATAAAGTAGTGGATATTTGAATGGATTTGTATCTTCTCTTTCAACTTTGAGGTCCATAGATTATGAATCGATTACTGCCGAACCTGTGTCTACACCCTAATGAAATGAGTTAAGATTGTTGTTTTATTTTTCGTCCACATAAAGTAGTGGATATTTGAATGGATTTGTATCTTCTCTTTCAACTTTGAGGTCCATAGATTATGAATCGATTACTGCCGAACCTGTGTCTACACCCTAATGAAATGAGTTAAGATTGTTGTTTTATTTTTCGGAGTCCAGTTCGTTTATGACACCATAGCCTGTCACTTGGGGAATATTTTGTACACACTTTTTAGCTTACAAGTGAGGGATAAGTGCATCCTACTGATTGTTCTTTTGATTAGTTGTTATTTTGGTATGTCACTCCATTACATCATCAGGCTTCATTATTTACCGGAGTTTGTTTGTTGACCTAGACATTTTTTTTCCTTGTTTCTGCTGGACACTCCTCGTAGTCGAATGTGTTTTCGTTCCTTAGTGAGGTGTGCTTTTGCTGTAGGCTTGGAGCATGCGGTATATTTGACCTTGACGTGAAGTTAAGGATATAGAGTTTCATCACTACTTTGAAGGGAGTTTGTCACTCTTACTGAACATTTTATTTTTTCATCTTTTGAGATTCCTTGAGTTCTGTATCTCACACATGATTCTTTCAATTTTCTGATTTTATTTAGGATTGCCTATCACCACTCACCAGGCTCCATGGTTTATGGGAGTTTGTTTTTAACCCAAATCTTTTTTTTACGCTAAATTTTTCCTCTCATACTATCTGTTTCCTTTGCTTATTGAGTTAAAATTTTGCTACAGGCTCGCAACCCTCAATGTATGTGTGTCATAATGTTAAGGATATAGAGGCTTCTACTGGTTGACCAAGGTCCATATGTATCCCATTACAATTTTGATTTTTTTCTGTTTATTTATGCCACTCCATTACAATGCGGGTGGCGTAAAAGGGTTTGTTTATGTCCTAGTCAAATTCTGAGATTGGTATTTCGTGTGTTTCGAGCCAAACCAATGTCTTGTATATATATGAGATGAAGTTAAGGATATAATAGAGGTTCCCATCGGTTTGGACGGAGTTTCTCTCTCTTAGTAAACTTTTTTTTTTTTTTTTTTTTTTTTTTTTTTTTTTTACAATTTTTGGCTTTTGATATTCCTGTAGGATAAGTATCTAACAAGCACCTTTTGACTTTCTTTTTTATTTAGGTCTGCCATTACTGTATCTGGCCTCATGGTTTATGGGAGTGTCTATGTTAACTTAAAACTTTAATTTTTCACTGCACTGAATTTATCTTGTCATAGTCTACGTGTTTGAATCCTTAGAAGAGGGTTAACCTTATGCTGCAGGCTTGGTGGATGCTGTCTATTTGATATGAAGTTTAAGGATGCAGAGGTTTCTGTTGATTTTGAGGGAGTTTGTTCACGTTTAATGAAGTTTCATTTACAATTTTAGCTTCTGAGACTCTATCTTACACAATTCTTTTGATTTCTGACTTCATTTAGGTTTTGACACATTCTGGGTCCTAGTTGTTTCTGCCTTTGTGGGAGTTTGTTATAATTCCAAACTTTCTTTTGAATAATCTTAGACCTTGTATTTCCTTTCTTTATCGAATTAAGCTTCTGCTTCAGGTTTGCTGCCCTCAGTTTGTCTCTCATGATGTAGGGATCTCACTGGTTTAAGGGAGTTTGCTCACTCTTATCAAACATTTCATTAAAAGCTTTTAGTTTTTGAGGTTCCTGTAGATTAATATATCCCACACTTGTCTTTTGATTTTCTCATCTTATTTAGGTCTGTAACTTCATTACGGGATGTGACCTCACGGATCATAGGCCATGAAGAAAAGGCCACAAGGGCATAGAGGTTTCCATGGCTTTTTAGAGGGAGCTTGCTCTTTCTTAGATTTCTTTAGTTCTACTTTACAGCTGAGATTTCCTAAGGTGGGTGTTCCCCTCACGGCCTCACGTAGTTCTTTCATTTCCTGATTTTTATCGATTACGTCACCAGGCTTCGTGGTTCACTCAGGTTTCTTTGTTGACCAATGCTACTACTTTTTTATGCTTTGGTTAAATCCTTAGTCTATGAAGCATGTGTTATCTTTCCTTATCAAGTTAAGCTTTTGCTGGAGGTTTGGACCTTGCTGTATATTTGACATGAAGGTTGAAGATGTCGAAGTCTACACTGGTTTAGAGAGAGTCCACTAACTCTTGGATGTTTGATTTCTCCTCTTGGCTTTGAAATTCCTAGAGGTTAATTTATCCCCAGTCACAACTTGGTGTTTGTTTTACAAGGAGCTAAAGTAAAGTGGTTTCCAGCGGTTTAGAGGGAGTTCACTCACTCTTAAAGAACATTTCACTACTAGTTTTGGCTTCTGAGATATTCTCAAAATTAAATGCATTCACCCTTGTGATTCCTTCGTTATTCTCAATTTTTTTAGGCTGGTCACTCCACTATGGCATCCAGGCCTCTCGGTTAAGGGAGTTACTTTGTTGATCCTTTTTTGTATTGTATTATATCCTCATAGTCTGCGTCTTAGGGGTATGACTGATGGACATGATGGTCTGTAGGTGGGTCATTGGGCAGTGAACTCGCTGGTGCAGCATATGGCAGGAGGCAACAGAGCCACCAACATTTGTCTTGTTTGAAAGTGCTTTCATTATCTAGATATACCTTGTTTCTCGGTTTTGAACAATTTTTGTTGGAGGCAGTTCCGTTATATTTGTCCTTTTGCCTTTCTTTTCAAAGATTCACAGGGGCATTGGGGAAACCACATAATTTTGGTGATAATTAGTTCCACATGGTCCTGTTTTTCTGGAAAAGGCTTCAGATTTGTTGTCTGCTCTCTTAGGCGAAGATGGGATCATAGAAATGTGATTAATGGGCTTTGAAGATAAAAATGCGAGCTGTTGTAATTTTTTTGAAGGTTTGTCAAGTAGTTAGCGTTTCTTTATTTGTCGCCTTTATTAGATATCAAGTCAAACTTTTGATATCAAGTCGCTGTGAAGTAAAAGTAAAAAAATTCCTTTTTTTTTTTGGGTAGCGCTTCTTTATGTCACGGAGGATCATACGGACTGAGTCTGATGCTGCGCATGTGTATCGAGGCTGGTATGAATTGAGCATTGGGGTATGGAGTTATTTGACATAAAAAAAAAGCTTTTTTCTTCATCATGACGTCGTGCAATTCTGGCTCTGTTGTGACTGGATGTTACTCTTTTGATCCTAGACAAAGTTGAAATCAGCTTAGGTAATCTTATTGCGGATTCGAAGGTTTGGTACGTGTTTGGTTCTTAATGGAAGGATTAAACAACAACTGGCTTAGTTGCTATCCTTGTTGAGGAGGATCGTGTAGATTCAGCCTGGTGCGAGGCACGTCATGGAGTTTACTATGGATTCAGCATTGTGTGGTACTTTGTAGACTTGTGACTACTTCGGAGAGTAACTTTTCTTCAATATGTAGTTTTGCTTTTCTGGTTTTGTCCAATCCTTCTTTTAGTAGCTCCTGTCTCTGTATTGGAGGTCTATTTACATGAAATAGGGTTTCTGGGTGATAAATTAAACATGCTATTTCATCAGTCTAGTATGGATCGAGCATTATGGTCTGTTATGGATATGATGCTAGCTTTTCCTCATTTCATATGCTTTTGGTTGTGGCTAGTACTTGTGATTAATATAGCTGATGTATTGTTGTGCCTTTCTACAATGTGGTGATGTGGTACGGGAATTGCTCCAGATGTTGAATGCTTGAAAAGTGTACTATCCCATGGTTAAGTAAACCCGAGTAACTGTGTGGCGTCCTAACTAACAGAAGGTTCCGTTGTCTGTACTGTTGCGATTTATGGTTTTCGGCCTGCTTCCACCACCTTAATATACGCTGTCACCTTTTTGGCTTAGGTGGTAGCTGCCAGTTGTTTCCTCTGCTGCCTGCTTGATGCCTCCCGCTCTTCTCTTCTTGTTATCCCTCTTGGCCCATTGTAGCGGTATATATTGGTATTATATTACATGTACATTATTGATTTTGGCTTCGCAAACTCAACCTCTTTGTTTTAGAGGCTTCTACTGGTTTTATGGGAGTCGGCTTACTTTGAAAATAACATCCATAAACTATTTTTAGCTGAGGACTTTTATTTTTATTTTATTTACTTGTTTTTATCTACGTATTGCATTTTGTTACAACATCAGGCCTCGTGGTGGTTTACAGGAATTTGTCTTTTGACCTAAACCCTTTTTTTGTGGATTTTACTCCTTATACTCGAACTGTGTTCTCGTTCCTGAGCATGTTCAGCTCTTGCTGTAGGCTTGAAGAAGACCTTACATATGACCTGAAGTTTAAGGATAAAATAAAAGGGAGTTTTTTCAGTCTGAATGAATTCACCATTTACGATTTTAACTTTCAAAGACTCCTTTCATGAATTAATTCCGAAATGTGCCTTTTGATTTCTCATCTTTGTAATTAGGTCTGTAACACCAATACAGTATGCAGAAGGCCTTGAAGTAAACACCAAATCCAATCGCCAGATTAGTTTTACTCTTTTAGTCCTCCTTTTTTGGTGGACTTTCTTGTCGAACTTTGAAAATGATTTGAGTTACCCTGGCTTGTTACCCTTGCTAAACCTTTTATTTCCTATTTTTAGCTTTTGAGATTCCTTGAGGTCTGTATCTCCCACATGATTCTTTTGATTTTCTGATTTTTATTTAGGTTTGTCTCTCAGCATCACCAAGTCACCAGGCTTCGTGGTTTATGGGAGTTTCTTTGTTAACCCAAACCTATTTTTTTGTGCTAAATTTTAATCCGCTCAGAGCATGTGTTTCCCTTGCTTACTGAGTTTAAAAACTTTTTCTACAGGCTCACAACCCTCAGTGTAAATGCACGTGGTTCACAAGAGGTTCCTATTGGTTTTGGGGCAGTTGCTCACTCTCTTTTGAGATTCTTGTAGGATAAGCATCCTCACAAGTGCCTTTTGACTTCCTTTTTTATATAGATCTGCCACTCCATTACTGCATCTGGCCTCATGGTTTATGGGAGTCTCTATGTCAACTTAAATTTTCATTTCACTGAATTTATCTTGTCATAGTCTACCGTTTCAATCCTTAGTGGGTTAAGCTTATGCTGCAGGCTTGGAGGAGGAGGATTCTGTCTATTTAATGTCAAGGATACAGAGGGTTTCACTGGTTTGGAGGGAGTTTGCCTCTTAATGAAATTTCATTTAAAATACTTGGCTTCTGAGATTCCATCTTACACAATTCTTTTGGTTTCCGACTTCATTTAGGTTCTTTTGACACTCTCTGGGTCATGGTTTCCCCGCCTTTGTAAGAGTGTGTTATATTTCCAAACTTTTTTTTTTTGAACAGTCTTGTTTGCTTTTATTTTCTTTTGTTATCAAATTTAGCTTTTGCTGCAGGATTGTATCCCCCAGTTTAACTTTCATGATTTAGGGATCTCACTTGTTTTGAGGGAGTTTTCTTACTCTTTAAAATCAATATCTTTTTTTACTAGTTTAATCTTATGAGTAAGGTCAGTTAATCTCATCTCATCCATCATCCTTTTGATTTACCTACCTTTTTTTTTGTTTAAATTTAGGTATGTCATTCCCATTTTAACACAAGTCCACGTGATTTACAAGAGTTTGTTTGTTGACTTTATCTTCTTTCTTTCGTTGAATTAGTTAATTAAAACTTCATTGTAAACGAGTTCTCTTTCATTGGTGAGTGGACCTTTTGCTGCAGGCCTTTTCTCGGGCCTGATATAGAGGTTCCGTTGATTGATTGATTGATTTCATCCTGCTAGATTTTAAAGAATTTCTTTCGAGAGACGATTTCGAGGATTTAACAGCGCGCGGTCTAATTTTGGTGATTGATTTGGTATTCAATTTGATTTAATTTGGCTTTTCGTCGTTGATTGAATTCATCTGCTAGGTTTTAAGGAATTTCTTTCGTCAGATGATTTCGAGGATTTAACGGCTCTAATTTTGGTAATTGATTTGGTATTAATTTGTTGAAGACGATTTGATGATAGTTTTGGTGGTGATGATCGGTTGTATTTCAGATTCTTTGGAGGAGATTTAATCAAGATTCGGAATCCTGAAAATACGTTAATTCGGTGATAATTACTCTCGTTTGGATTTAATTTACTAAAACTTTTTTAGGGTTTCAGATTTTTGTTTGCCTATTTGTCTGTTTACTCGAACCACGACCCTTTAAATTGCTTTGATTGTAGCTGACTATTGGTAGGGATACTCCTGATTGTCCGATCTTAAATAAATTGCAGTTGCTCACTCTTAAATAAACTTTTCATTTACAATATTTTGCTTTTGAGATTCTTGTAGGATATGTATCCTCAGAAGTGCCTTTTGACTTCCTTTTTTATATAGATCTGCCACTCCATTACTGCATCTGGCCTCATGGTTTATGGAAGTCTCTATGTCAACTTAAACTTTCATTTCACTGAATTTATCTTGTCATAGTCTACCTTTTCAATCCTTAGTGGGTTAAGCTTATGCTGCAGGCTTGGAGGAGGATGATTCCGTCTTTGATGTCAAGGATACAGAGGGTTTCACTGGTTTGGAGGGAGTTTGTCTCTTAATGAAATTTCTTTTAAAATACTTGGCTTCTGAGATTCCATCTTACACAATTCTTTTGGTTTCTGACTTCATTTAGGTTCTTTTGACACTCTCTGGGTCATGGTTTCCCCGCCTTTGTAAGAGTTTGTAATATTTCCAAACTTTTTTTTTGAACAGTCTTGTTTGCTTTTATTTTCTTTTGTTATCAAATTTAGCTTTTGCTGCAGGTTTGTATCCCCCAGTTTAACTTTCATGATTTAGGGATCTCACTTGTTTTGAGGGAGTTTTCTTACTCTTTAAAATCAATATCTTTTTTTACTAGTTTAATCTTATGAGTAAGGTCAGTTAATCTCATCTCATCCGTCATCCTTTTGATTTACCTACCTTTTTTTTGTTTAAATTTAGGTATGTCATTCCCATTTTTAACACAAGTCCACGTGATTTACAAGAGTTTGTTTGTTGACTTTATCTTCTTTCTTTCGTTGAATTAGTTAATTAAAACTTCATTGTAAACGAGTTCTCTTTCATTGGTGAGTTGACCTTTTGCTGCAGGCCTTTTCCCGGGCCTGATATAGAGGTTTCCATTGGTTTAGAGGGAGGTTGCTCACTCTTCTTGAACATTTCATTGAAAGCTGTTAGTTTTGAGAGTCCTATAGATATATCCCACGCTTGTCTCTTGATTTTCTAATCTTTTTTAGGTCTGTCACTTCATTAGCGTATGTTACCTCACCCGGTTTATAGGCCATGAAGTTAAGCGCATGGAGGTTGCCACTCCATTACTGTATCGGCCTCAGGGTTTATGGGAGTCTGTATGTCAGCTTAAACTTCCTTTTTTTCATAGACTCGGTTTTTCAATCCTTAGCGGGTTAAGCTTATGTTACAGGCTTGGAGGATGCCGCCTATTATGTGAAGTTAAAGGATATAGAGGTTTCCATTGGTTTGGAGGGAGTTGGTTCACTCTTAATGAAATTTCATTTACAATTTTTAGCTTCTGAGATCCATCTTACACATAATTCTTTTGGTTTCTGACTTCATTTAGGTTTTGACACTCTCTGGGTCTAGTGGTTTGATTTTTGATCATCAAGTGGCTTTGGAGAAGGGCGTTGATTCAGTGGTATGCTATGTTGGTTTTTATTTTAAATCACACCGATCATTTAGTTGCGTCACGTTACTGTAGACAGCAGTGGTCATGGCTGGATGTAATGGTATTGATACTAGACAAAGATGACATTGTGCTTAGGTATATAGTCTTATGATGATTTATATGGTATTCGTTCCGTAAGGGTCGTGAATTCTTGCTTATTGATGTCTTCAGTTTCTCCGGATTATTCCATAGTTCACCTTCTTAGTATCGTGGTGTATTAGAGTTTTGAAG
Source organism: Silene latifolia (assembly GCF_048544455.1). NCBI lineage: Eukaryota > Viridiplantae > Streptophyta > Magnoliopsida > Caryophyllales > Caryophyllaceae > Silene > Silene latifolia. Next base: position 5,245,885 of record NC_133526.1, on the reverse strand, counting down.
CTCCAGGAAAATGAAAGCATCCTTAGCTTAATTAGATTCAAGCAGAAGAATCATTGCAGAGTGGTATTGCATTTACTCTTCAGTCTTGTTACGCCAGTCGAAAATATATTTTACCTTTTGATAGAATTTGATTTAGGCTTTAGACATGCGGCCAGTTAGAGGTATGTCGATTCATTTGTGTGGATGATTCTCTTTCCTTCAGGTTTGTGCAGAAGAGTCATGGCTGTCTAGAGGAATGTATCTGTTATGACTTGAGGTTTCGGCATGCATCCACATAAAGTAGTGGATATTTGAATGGATTGGTATCTTCTCTTTCAACTTTGAGGTCCATAGATTCTTTATCAATCGATTACTGCCGAACCTGTGTCTACACCCTAATGAAATGAGTTAAGATTGTTGTTTTATTTTTCGGAGTCCAGTTCGTATATGACACCATGGCCTGTCACTTGGGGAATATTTTGTACACACTTTTTAGCTTACAAGTGAGGGATAAGTGCATCCTACTGATTGTTCTTTTGATTAGTTGTTATTTTGGTATGTCACTCCATTACATCATCAGGCTTAATTATTTACAAGAGTTTGTTTGTTGACCTAGACATTTTTTTTTCCTTGTTTCTGCTGGACACTCCTCGTAGTCGAATGTGTTTTCGTTCCTTAGTGAGGTGAGCTTTTGCTGTAGGCTTGGAGCATGCGGTATATTTGACCTTGACGTGAAGTTAAGGATATAGAGTTTCATCACTACTTTGAAGGGAGTTTGTCACTCTTACTGAACATTTTATTTTTTCATCTTTTGAGATTCCTTGAGGTCTGTATCTCACACATGATTCTTTCAATTTTCTGATTTTATTTAGGATTGCCTATCACCACTCACCAGGCTCCGTGGTTTATGGGAGTTTGTTTTTAACCCAAATCTTTTTTTTATGCTAAATTTTTCCTCTCATACTCTCTGTTTCCTTTGCTTATTGGGTTAAAATTTTGCTACAGGCTCGCAACCCTCAATGTATGTGTGTCATAATGTTAAGGATATAGAGGCTTCTACTGGTTGACCAAGGTCCATGTATCCCATTACAATTTTGAATTTTTTCTGTTTATTTATGCCACTCCATTACAATGCGGGTGGCGTAAAAGGGTTTGTTTATGTCCTAGTCAAATTCTGAGATTGGTATTTCGTGTGTTTCGAGCCAAACCAATGTCTTGTATATATATGAGATGAAGTTAAGGATATAATAGAGGTTCCCATCGGTTTGGACGGAGTTTCTCTCTTAGTAAACTTTTTTTTTTTTTTTACAATTTTTTGCTTTTGAGATTCCTGTAGATAAGTATCTAACAAGCGCCTTTTGACTTTTTGAATTCATTTAAAATACTTGGCTTCTGAAATTTCATTTAAAATACTTGGCTTCTGAGATTCCATCTTACACATAATTCTTTTGGTTTCTGAATTCATTTAGGTAGTGTTTGGAAACACGGAATTAATTTCATTTTCATGATTTCAATTGTAGAATTTGAAATGTTTGAATTCAATTCCAAATTCAATTCCAAAATTGTGTTTGGTAAACCCGTGGAATTGGAATTGAATTTGGGCGAGACGGATATGGGTTGAGGCCATTGGATGTTTTATATTTGAAAAAATAAAATATTGTCTCGAAAAATATTTGTCATCGGAAAAAATATCATAAATAAAAATATTGTGATGAAATTTGCGTCACAAAATAAAACGTAAGAAGTCATGGAATTGAAATGACTAGTATATGGTAGGTATTTGAGAATCCCAAATTTAAACTAGCTTGGAATTGATAAGGAATTGAGTCAATTCCAATTCCAAATTCTAAGAGTTCCCAAACACTTGAAATGTCTCAATTCCATAATTCAATTCCAATTCAAGGTTCCCAAACATAGCATTAGGTTCTTTTTGACACACTCCGGGTCATGGTTTCCCCGCCTTTGTGAGAGTTTGTTATATTTCCAAACTTTCTTTTTGAATAATCCTGTACCTTGTATTTTGTTTCTTTATCGAATTAAGGTTTTGCTTCAGGTTTGCTGCCCTCAGTTTATCTTTCACCGTCTAGGAATCTCACTGGTTTTAAGGGAGTTTGCTCACTCATATGAAACATTTCATTTAAAAACTGTTAGTTTTTGTGATTCCTGTAGATTAATATATCCGACACATGTCTTTTGGTTTTCTTGTCCTGTTTAGGTGGGTCACTTCAGTACTGGATGTGAGTATGTGACCACACGATCTATAGGGCATGGTGCTTGCCATGGGTTTTTGGAGGGAGCTTGCTCGTTCTTAGATTCTTTTAGTTACTATTATTATTATAGGTGAGATTCCTTGAGGTGGGTGTTTCCCTCATGTATTAGTTTTATTTCCTGATTTTTATTTAGGTTTGTCACCCGATTACATCACCAGGCCTCGTGGTTTGCACAGGTTTTTATTTTGACCAAAACAACTATTTTGGTACTAGTCTGCTATGTTTTCTCTTCCGTTATCAAGTTGAGCTTTTGCTGGAGGTTAATTTATCCCACAAGCGATTCTTTTGGTTTTCTAATCTTTATTTAGGTCTGTGGTCTGTCATTCCATTACAGCGTGCAGCCTTTAGGCGTACGAGTGAGGGATAAGTGCATCCTACCCACTATTCTTTTGATTACTTGATTTTATGGAGGTATGTCACTCCGCTACAACATCAGGCTTCGTGTTTACAGTAGTCTTTGTTGACCTTAACCTTTTGTTTTCTTATCTGCTGGATTTCACTCTTCGTAGTCGAACGTGTTTTCGTTCCTTAGTGAGGTGAGCTTTTGCTGTAGGCTTGGAGCATGCTGCATCTTTCACGTGAAATTAAGGATAGAGTTTTTTCACTGATTTGAAGGGAGTTTGTCACACACTCACACATGATTCTTTTGATTTTCTGATTTTTATTTAGGTGTCTTTCACCATCACCAAATCACCAGGCTTCGTGGTTTATGGGAGTTTCTTTGTTAACCCAAACCTATTTTTTGCACTAAATTTTAATCCTCTCATAGCATTTGTTTCCCTTGCTTATTGAGTTAAAAACTTTTGCTACAGGCTCGCAACCCCCAGTGTAGATGCACGTGGTTCACAAGATTGTGTTTGCTTAATTTTTCTTTTGCTGGATTTAAATTTCCTAGTCAATGTGTTCTCCTTCCTTAGTGAGTTGAGCTTTTGCTGCAGACTTGCAGAATGCCTTATATATGAGATGAAGTTGAGGATACAATAGAGGTTCCCATTGGGTTGGAGGGAGTTGCTCACTCTAAATGAATTTTTCATTTACAATTTTTTGGTTTTGAGATTTCTGTTGGATAAGTATCTCACAAGTGCCTCTTGATTTCCTTTCCTATATAGGTCTACCACGCCATTACTGTATCTGGCCTCATGGTTTATGGGAGTCTCTATGTTAAACTTCTTTTTTTCACTTAATTTATATTGTCGTAGACTTGTAGTGTTTCGATCCTTAGTGGGTTAAGCTTATGCTGCAGGCTTGGAGGAGGATGCTGTCTATTTGATGTGAAGTTAAGGATATAGAGGGTTTCCGGTGGTTTGGAGGGAGTTTGTTATCTCTTAATGAAATTTCATTTACAATCTTTAGCTTCTGTGATTCCATCTTGCACATAATTCTCTTGGTTTCTGACTTTATTTAGGTTTTGACACTATCCAGGTTTGGTGGTTTCTGCCTTTGTGAGAGTTTGTCTATAATTCCAACTTTTGTTTTTTCAATAATCTTATAGGAGTTCGCTTACTCTTTGAAATCATTTTTATTTTACGAGGAATGTCAGTTTATCCTTAACCATCATGCTTTTGATTTATTTTTTTTAAAAATTAGGTATGGCAATTGATGAGACAAAAGAGAGGGTGGAGAGAAAGTTGGAATTGTGGAGGCAGACTTTAGAGACTCGTGGGTTCAGGCTGAGCAGGAGTAAGACTGAGTATTTGAGGTGTCAGTTCACTAAGGTGGCGGGGAGTATTATTTTCGATGGGAATGTTGTTGAGGGTTCAGATTTCTTCAGATATCTAGGATCTATTATTCAAAAAGATGGGGAGTTAGACGGAGATGTGGCTCACAGAATTAAAGCGGGATGGTTGAAATGGAAGAGTGCTTCAGGGTTTCTATGCGATAAAGATATGCCCCAAAGATTAAAGGGAAAATTTTATCGCACGGCAATTAGGCTCGCTTCTACTTTACGGCTCCGAGTGTTGGGCCGTGAAGCATTGTCACATTCAAAAGATGAGTGTGGCGGAGATGCGCATGTTGAGGTGGATGTGCGGACATACAAGGAAAGATCGGTTAAGGAATGAGGTGATTAGGGAAAAGGTAAAAGTGGCGCCAATAGAGGACAAGATGATGGAAAACCGACTAAGATGGTTTGGCCACGTGAGAAGGAGACCTATGGACGTACCGGTTAGAGGGCCGGAGACTTGGAGAACAGAAAAAGGTCCCTAGAGGCGAGAGGAAGACCGAGACAGACATGGTTGAGAGTGATAGAGCACGATATGAGAGTTCTGGGGCTTGAGGAGAGTATGGTGACGGAGAGGGCACAATGGAGGGAAAGGATACATGTGGATTTTTAGTATTTGATGTTTTTTTGACAGATTTAGTGTTTTTTTATTTATTTAATTTAAAGAAATTAATTTATTTATCTTTCTCTCCTTTATTACACACTTTTTCAAGAACCACTTTCTTATAGATTTTACCTGGTTCATTCCGGATCCTTAACTCTATTTCGGTTTTTAAAAATCGTTTTAATCTTTTCTCTCGATTTAAATTTTAAGTTTTTATAAAAGAAAGACGAAATTCGATTTTAAAACCCCTAAGTTCACCTTGACTTTCCATCACATTTTCGTTCTCCCTTTTTGTTTTTCATCTTCCCTTTTTTATTCGCATTTTGAGGCGTGCGTTCACCCATGGACTGTTTGAAAGGATGATTCATGTCAGCCGATCCCAAATCATTTTGGGATTAAGGCTCTGATGTTGTTGTTGTTGTTGTTGTTGTATTAGGTATGGCAATTCCGTTACAACACACAGTCCACGTGATTTACAGGAGTTTGTATGTTGACTTAAATTTTGTGTTTTCTTTCATTGGCGAGTTGACCTTTTTTCGCAGGCCTGGCAAAAGATTTATATAGAGGTTTTGATTGGTTCTTATGAAACATTTCATTTAAAAGCTGTTAGTTTTTGAGAGTCCTGTAGATTAATATATCCCGCACATGTCTTTTAGTTTTCTCGTCTTGTTTAGGTCTGTCACTTCATTACGGGATGTGGCCACACAATTAATAGGCTATGAAGTTAAGGGAATGGTGGTTGCCATGGGTTTGTGGAGGGAGCTTGCTTGTTCTTAGATTCTTTTAGTTACTATTATTATAGCTGAGATTCCTTGAGGTGGGTATTTCCCTCACGTATTTCTTTTATTTCCTGATTTTTATTTAGGTTTGTCACCCGATTACATCACCAGGCCTCGTGGTTTGCACAGGTTTTTGTGTTGACCAAAACAACTATGTTGCAGGCTCGTTACATGGTGTTTGTTTTACAAGTAGTTGTTTCCAGCAGTTTATAGGGAGTTCCCCAACTCTTTAATAACATTTCATTACCATTTTTGACTTCTGAGATACCTTGATGGCAATGTATTCCACATGAAATTCTAGGCCTTGGGGTACGGGAGTTTGTTGACGACCTAATTTTTTCCTTTTGTGCCTAATATAAATCCTCTAGTAACCTTTTAGCATTTGATTTGTAATTCTTTTGCTATTCTCAATTTTTTAGGCTTGTCACTCAGCCATCCAAGCCTCATGGTGAAAGGGAGTTTCTTTGTTGGCCCTTTTTTGTATTGAATTTCAATCCTCATAGTCTGCATCTTAGAATATGACTGACATGATGGTATGTACGTGTCATTGAGCAGTGAAATCGCTGGTAGAGCATGTGGCAGGTTTCTCCTGATTGTTTTTTTTATATGTCTTCCTTTGTTACTATCTTGGACTTGATTCTTTGTAAGAGCTTTCATCATCTGGATACCCTGTTTCTCATTTTTGAACAACCTATGTTTATGGCCTTCAAGGAGTGTGCCCCCCATGTAGTACGTTGGAGGTAGAACCCATGTATTTGTCTTTCAATACGAAGATTGTGGATGTGTATAGCTATTGAGCACGATATGCTTTTTTGTTTGATCAGTCTTGCGATAAATTAGTGTCGAAGATTACTACTCCTGGAGTTTTACAGAATCACAGGTGCATTAGTGAAGGTAAGCCAAGGGTATTGTTTCTGAATCCTCATAACTTGATGATAATTAGTTCCACATGATCCTGTTTTTCCGGAACCCTATGAAGACTTTAGATTTGTTTTCGTTTCTCTTGGATGAAGATGGGATCACAGAAATAGTGGGCTTTGAAGATAAAAAGGCCAGCGGTTGCAATCTTTTTGAAGGTCAAGTAGTCGACCCTTCTTTATTTGTTTTGGCAACCTATATAGTTAACCTAAGGAGAATCATACAGATTGCGTCTGATGCTGGGCATGTGTATTGATGCTGGTATGATTTGAGCATCGGGGTATGTTGTTATGACATAAGAGTAGCTTTTCTTCATCCCGACATCTTTTAAATTTTGGTTTGTCATGACCCCTTGGTCTTTCAATTTTCTCCTTCTGCTTCAGGCTACAATGAGTATTGGTCGTGACTCGTGACTGGATGTTACGCTTTGATCCTAAACAAAGGTTAAATCCTCTTGGGCAACTAATCTTACTATGATTTGTCATTGAGTTTACTATGGATTCAGCATTATGGTACTTTGTGAACTTGTGATCTTTTTAGGGAGTAACATTTCTTAAGTACAGCTAGGACACTGTGGGGTTGTATCATGATGTTTGGCTCAATTGATGGTTTTTGTGGCCACTGCCCACTATACTTCAATAATCAGGTTGGTTCCGGATAACCGCTGCCCCGATCTTTCTCTTTATCCTCAAGTCATGGTTTCTTCATTGTCCTCTGTAAGAATGTCGATCTTTTCCTTCATGAATATGCTCAAAAGGGCTTCTTACTATTGTGGGCGTATAAGGTTTTGAAGCTTCATGAATATAATAACATACTTACCTTATCTTAGTATTATATGTACTTAGCTAACCATCCCTATGTTTTTCAATTGATGTTGCCTCTATTCTGTAAGTGGATGCATATATCCCCATTGTCTGCGCGTCTTAGGGATATGACTGACAGCCTTGGAACTTTTGGGTTGTGCTCTTTGAACTTTTGGGATATGAAGGCTCCTTATACTGTTAAGCTTTTGCTGCACCCTTTCAACCCTCAATTTGTCTTTCACGAAGTTTAAGGATATAGAATTGTCGATGGGTCCTCTTTATTAAATTAATTTCCAGTAGGGATTGATCTAATCTCAGTATGTCACAAGTTTTGCGTGAACGTTCCTTCCTCAGTTAGATTCACGCAGAAGTATCATTGGAGAACCTGTGCCAGGTTGAGCCAGCTTCAATTTTGTTACCGGTAGTCAAGTGAATCTATTTTATATCTTCCTTTTGATAGAATTTGATTTAGGCTTTGGACATGCGGCTAAGCAGAGGTATATCATACATTTGTGTGGACAATCCTCTTTCCTTCAGGTTTGTGCAGAAGATTTATGACTGTCTAGAGTAATGTGCCTGTTATGACTTCGGGTTTCGGCATGCATCCAGATAACGTCATGGATATTCTTCCAAGTTTTATAGCCTTTGAACTTTTGGGTTGTTCCCTTTTGCTCCATGTTTTTCCCCTTCCTTGCATGGTTACGCTTTTGCGAGGTCTTAAGGAACTTCGCTTACTCTTGGGGTGTTTCTTTGTTAACCCAAACCTTCTTTTTGCGCTAAATTTTAACCCTTCCATAGCATGTGTTTCCTGTTCTTATTGAGGACTTTTTGCTACAGGCTCGCAATTCTCAATGCACATGTCTTGGAAGTTAAGGTATAGAGGCTTCTACTAGTTTTAAGGGAGTTTGCATACAATACAGGTGGTGTACAAGAGTTTGTTTGATTGCTTTATTTTTTTGCTGGATTTATTCCTTCGTCAATGTGTTGTCCTTAGCGAGTTGAGCTTTTGCTGCAGACTTGCAGAATGCCTTGTATATGAGATTAGAGATTCCCATTGGTTTGGAGTGTTGTTCACTCTTAATGAACATTTCATTTACAATTTTTTTTTGCTTCTGAGTGCCTTATTTCCTTAATAAAATTTCATTTACAATTTTTAGCTTCTGGGATTCCATTTTTAAATTTGATTCTTTTGGTTTCGGACTATATTTAGGTTTTGACACTCTCCGGGTCTCGTGGCTTCCGCCTTTGTGAGAGTTTGTTTATAATTCCACACTTTTTTTTTTAAACTATTTTAATCTTACGAGTAAGGTTAGTTATGCTTTCCTCATCCATCATCCTTTTGATCTACCTTTTCTTTGTTTAAATTTAGATATATCCTTCCATTATAACAAAAGTCCAGGTGATTTACAAGAGTTTGTTTGTTGACTTCATCAGTTTATCTTCTTTCGTTGAGTTAGTTAATTAAAACATTGTAAACGAGTTCTCTTTCATTGGTGAGTTGACCTTTTGCTGCAGGCCTGGAAAAAGGTCTGATATAGAGGTTTCCCCTGGTGTAGAGGGAGGTTGCTCACTCTTCTTGAACATTTCATTTAAAGCTGTTAGTTTTGAGAGTCCTGTAGATTAATATATCCCACACTTGTCTTTTGATTTTCTGATCTTTTTTAGGTCCGTCACTTCATTAGTGGATGTCACCTCACCCGGTTTATAGGCCATGAAGTTAAGGGCATGGAGGTTGCCACTCCATTGCTGTATAGGCCTCAGGGTTTATGGGAGTGTCTATGTCAGCTTAAACTTTGTTTTTTTCGCATGTATTAGATTTTCATAGACGAGTTTTGCAATCCTTAGCTGGTTAAGCTTATGTTGCAGGCTTGGAAGGTGCCGTCTATTATGTGAAGTTAAAGGATATAGAGGTTTCCGTTGGTTTGGAGGGAGTTGGTTCACTCTTAATGAAATCTCATTACAATTTTTAGCTTCTGAGATCCATCTTACACATAATTCTTTTGGTTTCTGACTTCATTTAGGTTTTGACTCCCTCCGCGTCTAGTGGTTTGATTTTTTATCATCAAGTGGCTTTGGAGAAGGGCTTTGATTCAGTGGTATTCAAGTGGTATCAGATTGTTTCTTGATAGCCGCTGCCGCTAATCTTTCTCTTCATCCGCTGAGTGTCTCATACAGTCATAGGAAGGCAACCATACAACATACTATAACCACCGTTGTTGCCGATTTGTTCTTTTTACTCTCAGGTTGTATTCCTTCCACATCGCGGTTTTTTCATTGTCCTCTCTAACAATGTCCGTCCACCTTTTCCTTTCAGTTCGATCAAAGTTGCTGCAAACTTGATCGTATCTGTTTTCTTGCCTTAGATGAGTTGAGGTTTTACTCCGCAGCTAGATTTGTGGTACAAGGGCTGGGATAGACCTTCTGTACAATGCCTGCTCCTTGTCTCTTAAGGAGGATCTAATCTCACTGTCACAAGTTTTGTGTGAACAGAAGCAGGATTGTAGAACTTTTCATTTACTGTTTTTTTGCTTTTGAGATTCCTGTAGGATATGAATCTCACAACTGCCTTTTGACTTCCTTTTTATATAGGTTTGCCACCGTATCTGGCCGCACGGGTTATGGGAGTCTCTATGTCAAGTGTTAAACTTCCCTTTATCTGTATTGTATTTAAATCTTCATTGTCTGCGTGTCTTAGCGATATGACTGACATAGCCTTGGGAACTTTTGGATTGTGCTCTACGAACTTTAGGGATATGAAGACTCCTTGTATTGTCAAGCTTTTGCTGCATGCATTCAACTCTCAATTTGTCTTTCACAAAGTTAAAAGATATAGAATCGTCCATTGGTTTTAAGGGGATTTGCTTACTCTTAGGCTTACGAGTGAGGGATAAGTGCATCCTACCCACTATTCTTTTGATTACTTGATTTTATGTAGGTATGTCACTCCGTTACATCAGGTTTCGTGGTTACAGGAGTCTTTGTTGACCTTAACATTTTTTTCCTATCTGCTGGATTTCACTCTATGTAGTCAAATGTGTCTTCGTTTCTTAGTGAGGTGAGCGTTTGCTGTAGGCTTGGAGCATGCTCTATCTTTTCAAGTGAAATTAAGGATATAGAGTTTTTTCACTGCTTTGAAGGGAGTTTGTCACACTTGCTAAACCTTTTATTTCCAATTTTTAGCTTTTGAGATTCCTTGAGGTCTGTATCTCAGACATGATTCTTTTGATTTTGTGATTTTTATTTAGGTTTGTCTCTCACCATCACCAAGTCACCAGGCTTCGCGATTTATGGAGTTTCTTTGTTAACCCAAACCTATTTTTTTGTGCTAAATTTTAATCCGCTCAGAGCATGTGTTTCCCTTGCTTACTGAGTTTAAAAACTTTTTCTACAGGCTCGTAACCCTCAGTGTAAATGCACGTGGTTCACAAGAGGTTCCCATTGGTTTGGGGGGAGTTTCTCACTCTTAATGAACTTTCCCAATTTTTTGCTTTTGAGATTCTTGTAGGATAAGTATCCTCACAAGTGTCTTTTGACTTACTTTTTTATATAGGTCTGCCACTTCATTACCGCATCTGGCCTCATGGTTTATGGGAGTCTCTATGTCAACTTAAACTTTCATTTCACTGAATTTATCTTGTCATAGTATACCTTTTCAATCCTTAGTGGGTTAAGCTTATGCTGCAGGCTTGGAGGAGGATGATTCTGTCTATTTGATGTCAAGTTAAGGGTTTCACTGGTTTGGAGGAAGTTTGTCTCTTAATGAAATTTCATTTAAAATACGTAGCTTCTGAGATTCCATCTTACACATAATTCTTTTGATTTCTGATTTCATTTAGGTTCTTTTGACACTCTCCGGGTCATGGTTTCCGCCTTTGTGAGAGTGTTATATTTCCAAACTTTCTTTTTGAATAATCCTGTACCTTGTATTTTCTTTCTTTATCGAATTAAGGTTTTGCTTCAGGTTTGCTGCCCTCAGTTTATCTTTCACCATATAGGGATCTCACTGGTTTGAAGGGAGTTTGCTCACTCATATGAAACATTTCATTTAAAAGCTGTTAGTTTTTGAGGTTCCTGTAGATTAATATATCCGACACATGTCTTTTGGTTTTCTTGTCCTGTTTAGGTCTGTCACTTCAATACTGGATGTGAGTATGTGACCACACGATCTATAGGCCGTGAAGTTAAGGGCATGGTGCTTGCCACCGGTTTTGGAGGGAGCTTGCTCGTTCTTGGATTCTTTTATTTACTATTATTATTATAGCTGAGATTCCTTGAGGTGGGTGTTTCCCTCATGTATTAGTTTTATTTCCTGATTTTTATTTAGGTTTGTCACCCGATTACATCACCAGGCCTCGTGGTTTGCACAGGTTTTTATGTTAAACAAAACAACTATTTCGGTACTCTGCACTTAAAACCTTATAGTCTACTATGTTTTCTCTTTCGTTATCATGTTGAGCTTTTGCTGGAGGTTAATTTATCCCACAAGCGATTCTTTTGGTTTTCTGATCTTTATTTAGGTCTGTGGTCTGTCATTCCATTACAGCGTGCAGCCTCTTGGTTTATGGGAGTTTCTTAATAAACTTCAACGTTTTATCTTTTTGCATTGGATTTATATCCTCATACAGCATGTGTTCTGTTTTGCTTAGAGGAATAGCTTATGTTGCAGGCTCGTTACACGGTATTTGTTTTACAAGAAGCTAGAGATATAGTTGTTTCCAGCGGCTTATAGGGAGTTCCCTGACTCTTAACGAACATTAAAGAACATTTCATTACCATTTTTGGCTTCTGGGATACCTTGATGGCAATGTACCACATGAAATTCTAGGCCTTGGGGTTTACGGAAGTTTGTTGATGACCTAATTTTTTCTTTTGTGCTTAATTTAAATCCCTAATAACTTTTTAGCATTTGCTTTGTAATTCTTCTGCTATTCTCAATTTTTTAGGCTTGTCACTCAGCCATCCAAGCCTCATGGTGAAAGGGAGTTCCTTTGTTGGCCCTTCTTTTGTAATGAATTTAAATCCTCATAGTCTGCATCTTAGGAATGTGACTGACATGATGGTATGTACGTGCGTCATTGAGCAGTGAAATAGTTGGTGGAGCATGTGGCAGGTTTCTCCTGATCGTTTTTTTAGGTCTTCCTTATTACTATCTTTGACTTGATTCTGCTTCTGCTACAGGCTACAATGAGTATTGGTCGTGACTGGATGTTACGCTTTGATCCTAAACAAAGGTGCAATCGGCTTGGGTAACTAATCTTATTGTGATTTGTCATTGAGTTTACTATGGATTCAGCATTGTGGTACTTTGTGAACTTGTGATGTTTTTGGGGAGTAACCTTTTTTAAGTACAGCTAGGACACTGTGGGGTTGTATCATGATGTTTGGCTCAATTGATGGTTTTTGTGGCCACTTGCCACTACTTCAAAAATCAGGTTGTTTCCGGATAACTGCTGCCCCGATCTTTCTCTTTATCCTCAAGTCATGGTTTCTTCTTCATTGCCCTCTGTAAGAATGTCGATCTTTTTCTTCATGAATTTGCTCAAATGGGCTTCTTACTATTGTGGGCGTATGAGGGTTTTGAAGCTTCATGAATATAATAACATACTTATCTGATCTTATCTTAGTATTTTATGTACTGACTGTTAGTTTGGTTTTACTCCGTAGATGTTGCCTCTAGTCTGTAAGTGGATGCGTATATCCCCATTGTCTGCGCGTCTAGGGATATGACTGACATAGCCTTGGAACTTTTGGGTTGTGCTCGTTGAACTTTTGGTATATGAATACTCCTTATATTGTTAAACTTTTGCTGCACGCTTTCAACTCTCAATTTGTCTTTCACGAAGTTTAAGGATGTAGAATCGTCCATGGGTCCTCTTTATTAAATTAATTTCCAGATTCACGCAGAAGAATTATTGGAGAACGTTCCTTCGTCAGTTAGATTCACGCAGAAGAATTATTGGAGAACCTGTGCCAGGTTGAGCCAGTTGGAGAGTGGTACTTCTTTTATTCGTCAATTTTGTTACCGACAGTCAAGTGAATCTATTTTATACCTTCCTTTTGATAGAATTTGATTTAGGCTTTGGACATGCGGCCAAGCAGAGGTATATTATACATTTGTGTGGACAATCCTCCATCCTTCAGGTTTGTATAGAAGATTTATGGCATGCATCCAGATAACGTCATGGATATTCTTCCAAGTTTTATAGCCTTTGAACTTTTGGGTTGTTCCCTTTTGCTCCACGTACCCCCCCCCCCCCCCTATATTGTTAAGCTTTTGCGACATGCTTTCAACCCTCAATTTGTTTTTCAAGAAGTTCAAGGATATAGACTCGTCCACTGGTCTTAAGGAACTTCGCTTACTCTTGAGGAGTTTCTATGTTGACCAAACCTTCTTTTTGCACTAAATTTAGTCCTTTCATAGCATGTGTTTCCTGTACTTCTTGAGAACTTTTTGCTACAGGCTTGCAATTCTCAATGTATATATGTCATGAAATTAAGGTATAGAGGCATTTACTAGTAGTCTAGTTTTAAGGGAGTTTGCTTTCAATACAGGTGGTGTACAAGAGTGTTTGATTGCTTTATTTTTTTGCTGGATTTATTCTTTCGTCAATGTGTTCTCCTTAGCGAGGTGAGCTTTTGCTTCAAACTTGCAGAATGCCTTATATATGAGACGAAGTTAAGGATACAATAGAGATTCCCATTGGTTTGGAGGGAGTTATTCACTCTTAAATGAACTTTTCATTTACAATTTTTTGCTTCTGGGCTCCATTCTTACATTTGATTATTTTGGTTTCCGACTTAATTTAGGTTTTGACAGTCTTGTTTGCTTTTATTTTCTTTTGTTATCGAATTTAACTTTTGCTGCAGGTTTGTATCCCCCAGTTTAACTTTCATGATTTAGAGATCTCACTTGTTTTAAGGGAGTTTTCTTGCTCTTTAAAATCAGTATCTTTTTTACTAGTTTAATCTTACGAGTAAGGTCAGTTAAGCTCATCACATCCATCATCCTTTTGATTTATCTACCTTTTTTTTGTTTAAATTTAGGTGTGTCATTCCCCATTATAGCAAAGTCCACGTGATTTACAAGAGTTTGTTGACTTTATCTTCTTTCTTTCGTTGAATTAGTTAATTAAAACTTCATTGTAAACGAGTTCTCTTTCATTGGTGAGTTGACCTTTTGCTGTAGATTAATATATCCCACGCTTGTCATCTTTTTTAGGTCTGTCACTTCATAAGTGGATGTTACGTCACCTGGTTTATAGGCCATGAAGTTAAGCGCATGGAGGTTGCCACTCCATTACTGTATCGGCCTCGGGGTTTATGGGAGTCTCTATGTCAGCTTAAACTTCTTTTTTTTTCGCATGTATTACATTTTCATAGACTCAGTTTTTCAATCCTTAGCGGGTTAAGCTTATGTTACAGGCTTGGAGGATGCCGCCTATTATGTGAAGTTAAAGGATATAGAGGTTTCCATTGGTTTGGAGGGAGTTGGTTCACTCTTAATGAAATTTCATTTACAATTTTTAGCTTCTGAGATCCATCTTACACATAATTCTTTTGGTTTCTGACTTCATTTAGGTTTTGACTCTCTCCGGGTCTAGTGGTTTGATTTTTGATCATCAAGTGGCTTTGGAGAAGGGCGTTGATTCAGTGCTATGCTATGTTGGTTTTTATTTTAAATGACACCGATTGCGTCATGTTACTGTAGACAGCAGTGGTTATGGTATTGATACTAGACAAAGATGACATTGTGCTTAGGTATATAGTCTTATGATGGTTTGTTTATATGGTATTCGTTCCTTAAGGGTCGTGAATTCTTGCTTATTGATGTCTTTAGTTTCTCTGCATTGTGAAGAATCATTGCAGAGTGATACTGCATTTACTCTTCAGTTCAAAGAATGTATTCTACCTTTTGATAGAATTTGATTTAGGCTTTAGACATGCTGCCAGTTAGAGGTGTGTCAATTCATTTGTGTGGATGATCCTCTTTCCTTCAGGTTTGTGCAGAAAAATTTATGGCTGTCTAGAGGAATGTGCCTGTTATGACTTGGGGTTTCGGCATGCATCCAGATAACGTAATTTATATTCTTCCAAGTTTTATAGCCTTTGAACTTTTGGGTTGTTCCCTTTTCTCCATGTTTTTCCCCTTCCTGTAACTTTTGCGACACACTTTCATGCCTTTCAATTCAATCCTCAATTTGTCTATCATGCATTTGGTGACTTATAGAAGTGGAGGTAATGCTAGTCAAATTGACTTCCTTTTGGTAAGGAATGTGTGGAGGAAAGAGTACACCGATTGCAAGGTCATACCCGGGGAAAGTGCCGCAACACAACATAGACTAGTGGTTCTTGATTTTCGGGGTAAGAGAGACTTGAGGAAGAGAAAGATAATCGGTGAGGCACGGATCAAGTGGTGGAAGCTACAAGGGGGAAACCAACAAGCGTTTTTGGATAAGGTTGGAAGTAGCGATATTTGGTCGGATTGCGAGGAGAAAGATATTGATGCAACGTGGGATAAATTGGAGCATGTTGTAAAGGATTTGGCGAGAGAGGTGTTAGGGGAATCTAAAGGGAATAGACCATCAAGTAAGGACACATCTTGGTGGAACGATGTGGTGAGACAAGCGATAAAGACTAAACGTGAATGCTATAAGGTTCTGGGGAAATGCATGAGTGATGAGAACTTTGAAAAGTACAAGGAGGCTAGACGAGCCGCTAAAAAGGCCGTACGAGATGCGAGGGCAAAAGTTAACCAAGAAGTGTATGCCAGGTTGGACACGAGAGAAGGAGAGAAGGATATCTATAAACTGGCTCGGATAAGAGACCGAAAGACGAGAGATATTGGGAGAGTTTGGTGTGTGAAAGATATGGACGACAAGGTTAAGTTCGGATACCGAAATAAAGGCTAGATGGAGTTCTTACTTTGATAATTTATTCAATGGACATCAGGACAAGGTTTTGGGGATGTAGAGGTAACACCAAGCATGATTAATCGGGAATTTGTGCGTAGAATACAAAAGAGTGAAGTTAGAAAGGCGTTAAGGAAGATGGGGTCAAAGAAAGCAGAGGGACCGGATGGTATACCCATAGAAGTTTGGAGGTGCTTTGGGGAGAAAGGGATCGAATGGGTAACCATGCTCTTCAACAAGATGCCATCGGCTTGGAGGAGAAGCACTCTTGTCCCTTTGTACAAGAACAAAGGTGATGTTCAAGAGTGTTCCAATTATCGGGGAATTAAACTTGTGAGTCATACGATGAAGTTATGGGAGCGGGTAATCGAGCAAAGGCTTAGGAGATGTGTAGACATCTCGGAAAACCAATTTGGATTTATGCCCGGGAGATCGACTATGGATGCGATTTTTATCATGAGACAGTTGATGGAATACCATCGGGACAAGAAGAAGGACTTACATATGGTTTTTATTGACTTGGAAAAGGCATATGATAGGGTACCAAGAGAAGTACTTTGGTGGGCTTTGGCGAGAAAGGGTGTGTCGCGAAAATATATTGACCTCATAAAGGACATGTATGAGGGGGCTAGTGCAAGTGTTCGCACTAATGTTGGGAGAACTAAGAATTTCCTATTACCATCTGGGTGCATCAAGGTTCCGCACTTAGTCCTTTTCTCTTTGCTATAGTTATGGATGAGTTGACAAGGGATATTCAGAACGACATCCCTTGGTGTATGATGTTTGCCGATGATATTGTGTTGATTGATGAGACAAAAGACGGGGTGGAGAGAAAGTTGGAATTGTGGAGGCAGACTTTAGAGACTCGTGGGTTCAGCCGAGCAGAATAAGACCGAGTATTTGAGGTGTCGGTTCACTAAGGTGGCGGGGTTGAGATCGACAGAGGCGGGGAGTATTATTTTCGATGGGAATGTTGTTGAGGGTTCGGATTTCTTCGGATATCTAGGATCTATTATTCAAAAAGATGGGGAGTTAGACGGAGATGTGGCTCGCGTAATTAAAGCGGGATGGTTGAAATGGAAGAGTGCTTGGGGTTTTATGCGATAAAGATATGCCCCAAAGATTAAAGGGAAAATTTTATCGCACGGCAATTAGGCTCGCCTTCTACTTTACGACCCGAGTGTTGGGTCGTGAAGCATTGTCACATTCAAAAGATGAGTGTGGCGGAGATGCGCATGTTGAGGTGGATGTGCGGACATACAAGGAAAGATCGGTTAAGGAATGAGGTGATTAGGGAAAAGGTAAAAGTGGGCGCAATAGAGGACAAGATGATGGAAAACCGACTAAGATGGTTTGGCCACGTGAGAAGGAGACCTATGGACGTACAGGTTAGAGGCCGGAGACTTGGAGAAGAAAAAGGTCCCTAGAGGTAGAGGAAGACCGAGACAGACATGGTTGAGAGTGATAGAGAGCACGATATGAGAGCCTGGGGCTTGAGGAGAGTATGGTGACGGAGAGGGCAAAATGGAGGGAAAGGATACATGTGGATTTTTAGTATTGGATGTTTTTTGACATATTTAGTGTTTTTTTTATTTAATTTAAAGAAATTAATTTATTTATTTTTCTCTCCTTTATTACACTTTTTCACCAACCACTTCCTTATAGATTTCATCTGGTTCATTCCGGATCCTTCACTCTATTTCGGTTTTTAAAAATCGTTTTAATCTTTTCTCTCGATTTAAATTTGAAGTTTTTATAAAAGAAAGACGGAATTCGATTTTAAAACCCCTAAGTTCACCTTGACTTTCAATTACATTTTCGTTCTTCCTTTTTGTTTTTCATCTTCCCTTTTTTATTCGCATTTTGAGGCGTGCGTGCACCCATGGACGGTTCGAAAAGATGATTCATGTCAGCCGACCCCAAATCATTTTGGGATTAAGGCTCTGATGTTGTTGTTGTTGTTGTTGAAGTTCTAGGATATAAACTCGTCCACTGGTCTTCAGGAACTTCGCTTACTCTTGGGGAGTTTCTTTGTTAACCCAAACATTCTTTTTGCGCTAAATTTTAATCCTTCCATAGCATGTGTTCCCTGTACTTATTGAGGACTTTCTACTACAGGCTCGCATTTCTCAATGTATATGTCATGAACTTGAGGTGTAAAGGCTTCTACTAGTTTTAAGGGACTTTGCATACAATACAGGTGGTGTACAAGAGTTTGTTTGATTGCTTTATTTTTTTGCTGGATTTATTCCTTCGTTAATGTGTTGTCCTTAGCTAGTTGAGCTTTTGCTGCAGATTTGCAGAATGTCGTATATATGAGATGAAGTTAAGGATACAATAGAGATCCCCTTTGATTTGGAGGGAGTTGTTCACTCTTAATAAACTGTTCATTTACAATTTTTTGCTTTTGAGTGCTGTATTTCCTTGATAAAATTTCATTTACAATCTTTAGCTTCTGGGGTTCCATTCTTACATTTGATTCTTTTGGTTTCCGAGTTAATTTAGGTTTTGACAGTCTCCGGGTCTCGTTGTTTCCTCCTTTGTGAGAGTTTGTCACCCGATTACATCACCAGGCTTCGTGGTTTACTTGGGTTTCTTTGTTGACCAATGCTACTAGTTTTTTATGCTCTGGTTAAATCCTTATAGTCTATGAAGTATGTGTTATCTTTCCTTGTCAAGTTAAGCTTTTGGTGGAGGTTTGGAGCTTGCTGTATATTTGACATGAAGGTTGAAGATGTCGAAGTCTACACTGGTTTAGAGAGAGTCTACTAACTCTTGGATGTTTGATTTCCCCACTCACAACATGGTGTTTGTTTTACAAGGAGCTTAAATATATTTCACTACTATTTTTGGCTTCTGAGATTGTGTATGTCAAAATTAAACCCTCTAGTAGCTTATTATTTTTAGCTTATGATCTCAATGCATTCACCCTTGTATTCCTTCGTTATTCTCACTTTTTTTAGGCTGGTCACTCCACTATGGCATCCAGGCCTCTTGGTTGCTTCGCGAGTCATAAAGGGAGAAGCACAACATTATGGAATATGACAGAAAATCAGCAACTAAAAATTGATCGACCACATAATAACAAAACAACTTTCGAAAGTTAACTTTGACTCCTCGGAACTAACAGACATACCACATATAATGGCCTTTAAATGGGGAGTGGACAATGGAGCACTTCTATCACAAGAATCATGTAATACATGCTTTCTTAAGTCTAGTGAATACTCAAGTGTACAAATAGTGTGTGAGAACAACAATTAAATGCAGAAAAGCATTTAAACCAAATGGGCCAAACAACCAAATAGGTAAAAAAAAAGTAGGTGTTTGACGACAGATTGGTAAAAAAACTACTCAATGCGACAAATAGGTAAAAAAATAGAGATTCCTGACATATACACAGGAAAACAAGGCGCGTGGTTCCAAACACTCAATATAAACTTTTTTGGGTTGGAATGTACGCTTATTTTCCTTGATGATTTTCCTTTCCTCTTAAAATATTAAAACCCAGAAACTTATCTCTCCATTCTCCACCATGAGTCCATGACTAATCATTTTCAATCCTTCACACCATTTCAAGATTTGATAATCAAAACCCAGTAACCTTCAAAGTTTGTTGCATTAATAAATTGGCATAATATAAACTATAGAGCAAAGTAAGGTGGTTTTCCTTTTTTTATTATATTGATTATTTTGATAAAAGTTGAAACTTTGATTGTTCTCTACATGCATGTACATATAGGGCTTGTTTGGTTGCCCATTAAAATCATGGGATCTTAAACTTCCTAGGAAGTGTAAAACCATGATGTTTGGTTGCCAAAATCATGGGAAGTAGAACTTCCCACATGAATCTACTTCCTCCATTATGTGGGAAGTCACTCACCAAGCCCCCCTTGGTCATTGGAACTTCCCACATGAATTAACTTCTCACATGCAAACCAAACATTTTTTGGGAATTCACATGAATTGGAAATTCATGTGAACTTGAAGTTCCCGGGAACTTTAGTTCCCTTATGTCAACCAAACAAGTCCATAGAATACTCCGTATATTAGGAGGAAGTGTAAATAATATGAAATTTGTGTTGGATTTTATGATGTTGTGAATAAAATATGTTAGTTTTGGTAATTTAATTAGGTAGAATGTACTTGGCTTTATGATTCATTTGGAAAATATTTAAGGGTTTATGATTTAGGGGTAAAATACAATTATATTTTTTAATTAAATTATGGGAAGCATGATTGATTGGCGTAAAAATCTCAAGGCTTATTGAGTTCTTATGTAAAGTTAGTCACAACACTCACAGGCCTCCATTACATAAAACTCGAATGATCCTTGTTTTATTTATTTTTATCTTAGGGGTGGTTCGTTACACCCATAAGCTTGTTAGACTACTAGTTTGGATGCCCGTGCGTTGCAACGGGGTAATTAACTTAGTAACAAAAAAATAGTTATAAGGTCTTAATATTTACATCTTATGTCTAATCATTTATTTAGATATGATCAAAAGTCAAAACATCTTATTTAAGAGACGCAAAAGATGTTGGGTTGATACATAAGTTCCAAGGATGCCTCATATTTATAATCATAAGACCACCATATGTTAATCTTTCGATGTGGGACAATTCTATTATTTTTATATAATCCTACATTATTTTTCAATGTGAGACATATAACATGCTAAGAAGTACACAATTTTATATATGTACAAATTATATGAAATCTATACGCTAATGATAGAATTTTTATCAGGAATCAAATTATGTTATTTTCATAATGTTCTTAACGATATTTTTTGCCAAATGAAATGTAAAAGTTTTTATATAAAAATTAGAAACATCACTTGAATATAATATAGGAAATAAATCTATATATCTATCTATATTCTATATATATCTATCTATCTATATTATTAAATGAAACTTTTTTTGAGCGATTATAGAGAGTCCAAGTTTTCAAAACTATCTAATCTACTTTTATTTATTTATTTATAGATAATCATCAAGATGTAAATTAATTATATATTGGAGAAGAACAAATTTTATCACATCATGATCACAAGTAACCATACAGAATTGTAAAGCTAATAAAATTGTAGAACGATTTATCTTTTTATGCAAACTAAATTGTGAAGAATTTAGGACTATCTAGAATATAATAGTATTAAACCCAATGATCATGAATATCTGTCCAGTTCCAAGACTATACAACTGGATGTACAATGCTATTGTACATCCAAGGGTATTTTAGTCATTTTTCAAATACTTTTAGAAAAAAAATAACGTAATAAAATTTTAATCAAATCCCCCTTCTCTCATCTAATGCTTTCATATTTTCCTAACTAATCTTCATCTTCTCCATCATTCAATTAATGAATCATATTCTTCCTTAAATTATTATAATTAATTAATTGACTATGCGGAACAAATCATAGGACATGACTCGTGAGAAAGGAATTTTTTTATCTAAAATTATAATGCATGAAAATAGTTAAAGCTCGTATTCTTTTTTACATTAGCTCGTATTCTTTTTACATTATATCTCGTATTCTTATGTGCTCGTATTTTAAAGCTCTTGATCCTTTTAAGCTCGTATTCTTCTTAGATTAGCTCGTATTCTTATCTTAATAACTCGTATTCTTATGTGCTCGTATTTTTAAGCTCGTGATTCTTGTAAACTCGTATTTTTTTTACATTAGCTCGTATTCTTATCTTAATAGCTCGTATTCTTATGTGCTCGTTTTTTTAAGCTCGTGATTCTTTTAAACTCGTATTTTTTTTACATTAGCTCGTATTCTTATCTTAATAGCTTGTATCCTTATGTGCTCCTATTTTTAAGTTCGTGATTCTTTTAAGCTCGTATTCTTTTTACATTAGCTCGTATTCTTATCTTAATAGCTCGTATTTTTTAGTTTGTATTCTTCTAATAATAGTTCGTATGATTGATGTAGAAATTTACCTCAAAGTATTGTTAGATCCATTTTTCCGTCTTGATGATAATGTAAATTGCTTCTCGTTCACCAAAATATTGTTAGATGCGTTTTTCTTCTTTATTATGATGCTAATTGCTTCCCTTTCATCATATTAGAATCAGGATTATGGAAAAGAGAGGTTTTTTTTACTGTCGTTTAATAGAAATTTAGAGAAAAGAAAGAGAAGGGTTTGTCGATTGGAGAGAAATCAGAATTAGGGAAAGAGGAGTTGTGTAGAATTTTTTTCTTTTATTGGGCCTAAATTGTTTAATATGTGATATATATGGGCCTGTTGTACAATGCTACTGTACAACAGGTTGTAAGATCTTATTTGTGATATCTGTCATTAACCTTTCAATATCCCCATTCCTCTATATTAATCAGAAACAAATTGAACATGAGTTTAATTTATGTTTTGAACTTGTGGTGATGCACGTTGCTTTAATTTGTTACACCCAATATGCTTTTACACTATGAAATCTAATTATATGTTTTATTTTTTATTTTTTATGTTTTTTCAGGAGACAGGAAGAAAGGATTTGGATAATCGCAACATCAACAATAAGATTAGTATTTCTTTTATCATTGTATCGGTGTTATTGATGGTAAGTCGACAGCTACACGTATATACTGTTATTACTTTCGTTGCTTTCATACGTGTAACATAAATTAATATATGAAAAAAAATATTGGGTTTGTAGGATCAAATTGTTCATCAAAGACATTCCGAAAACAGAAAGGTAAATAATTGACTGAGTATTTATTACTTTATAGATAAGTTATCGGAGTAATCAATAGAACGTTACAAAAAGGTCCGTGCATCGCACGGGTATTAAATCTAGTATATATATAAAAGAGAGTTTTTTCGAGCGATCTGAGAGCGTCCACATCATCAAAAATAAATTTAGGAAAGTATGATTTTTGATGTAAAAAATAAAGTGGAGAATCTTTTAATTATTATAGTATGTATATTTCCTAAATTATATTCAAGTGATATTTCCAATTTTTATATCAAACTTTTACATTTCATTTGTCAAAAAAAATATCGTTAAAAAAATTATGAAAATAATATAATTAGCTTTGTGGTAAAAAATGCTATCATTAGAGTATAAATTTCATATTATTTGCACATATTAAAGATGGTGTACTTCTTAATATGAAAAATTGTGTACTTTTTAGTATGTTTTGTCCCATATTGAAAAATAAGTAGGTGTGGTGAACATACTACATATAAATAGTAGAATTGTCCCACATCGAAAGATTAGTATAAGGTGGGTGATTCTATAATTATAAATAGGAGGCATACTTGGAACTTAAGCATCAACCCAAAATCTTTTGAGTCTCTTAAGTATTGTCTTGGAGAGCTCTTAAAAGTTTATATCATTGTATTTTCTACCTATAGATTTTATATGTCCCACATTGAAAAATAATGTAGATGTGGTAAATATATTACGTTTAAATAATACTCCGTATAATTAGAATTGTGTTAAAGAAAATTCTATCATTAGAGTATAGGTTCATAATTTCATATCATTTGCACACATTTTAATTATGATAAAAAATAAATAAAATACAAACGTATGAATATTAATAGATAATATAGTATTTGCTTATTATTAAATCGGGTTGAATGTCGAATTAGGTTCAAAAAATATGGTGTACTTTTAAATATGTTATTCGTCTCACATTGAAAAATAATGTAGGTGTGATAAATATATACTACGTATAAATAGTTGAATTGTTCCACATCATAAGATTATCATAAGGTGGGGTGATCCCATGATTATAAATAAGATTTATCCTTGGAACTTAGGTATCACCCCAAATATATCACCCCAAATATATTGAATCTCTCAAAGTATACTTATTATCTTGAATTAAATGTTAAATTTTTAAAGTTGTAACATTTTTTTAGGTGGGAGAAAGATCGATAAAATGGTCAATATTATAACGAAAATTTTTTATGGTACCCTCGAATTTTGTTAGATTACACATAATACCCCTAATTGTAAGTTTGTACATATAATACCCTTGTGTTTACTTTTTTCATAACGTCGTTACTCCTATGAGTAACTAGATGAGTAATTGAGCATGGCATGCGGCCGGTCAACCGGTGGAGAGTCAGCTTGGCCATTTTAAGCTTCAAATTTGACATGTCTCGACGCCGGAGGTGCAGCCGGCCGCCGGTCGACCGGCTTGCGGTCGCTGCTACCCGTGTTTTGTCTTAATTTCTTTTTTGTAACCTAAGTAGGAGGATACTATAAATACTCCCTCAAAATCGTGTTTAGACACACAACCCTAGATCTAATTTATTTCCCATTTTCAAGTTTCAAACTTTACTAATTACTTTGTTAATCTTTCCTTAATTAGAGCAAGTTCTTCAATAATTAGACTATAATTAGTGTTAGAAATTGGGTTATAAGAAGATTGAAGGCATCTCCTTTCTCATTTTCAATCCAAGTTCTTCTCTTTGCTATCGAGTTGGTATAATTTCTCTTCCCAATTTCATTTGTTTACATTTGCTTTTCTTTCAAGTTTTGTTTAATTGTTTATGTTAGAAATTCAATCTTAGTTGTTTGATTGTTATTATTCTCTCTCTTATTTATCTTTTCTTTGTTCACCATTGTTGTTTACACCCAAAGATTGAGTCTTTGATTTTCCTATGTTAAAGATTGAATATTTGAGTTACTTGTGTTAAAAGTTGTGTCTTTTAGTTTAATCCTCATCATTTCTTAGATTAAATTGTCCTTCTTCATAATTGTGTTGGATTATTGCATGATTAGTAGTAGAATTTATTATTCCACCATGTTTATGCTTAAAGACTCCATCTTTGTTGTTTCTCTTGCCTTTAGAAACATGATTAGTGAGTAGACTTCTACTAGGACTCGGTTTGACCCGACATGAGTAATTTCACTAATTGATTCTCATAAAGGCTAATTGTTTGGTGAAATTGGTGAGGGTAGTTTAGAGTAATGACACGGTTTATGGATTAATTTTGGGTAGTGTCGACTTGTAACCCTTATCCACCAACGAGAGTTGGTTAGGTTATGAATTGGATACCCGGAAATTGATCTTATCACTAACCAAGGTTGAGACCGAAAGGGAGAACCAAGGGAGGGTACCTTTAGACTAGCTTTTGAAATCGACCTCCGAGAGGAGGAGTGGGATGACCCGGAATACGATGGGGGCTTAATGACCTTGACCAAATTCTTGACCACCTCGGAAAAATGCATGTGTTTGGGGTTGTTGGGTGTTGAGTTGGGGATTCCGACCTTCGAACCGAGAGGGGGGTTGGTGGGTAGTGCTAGTGTCCTACTTCGAACCCGAGAGGGAGGTCTTAGGCAAATTAGAGTCATCTCCTCCTTACCCGTTTACCTAAACGATTAGCCTAGGGAATCAATGTGTGGAATTATGAATTGTCGTGGGAGAACCGAGTTCTAGGCCTTTTAATTCCTTGATTTACAACTTATCCTCGTCTTGCTCATTTATCTTTCTTTAGTTTGGTTTGCATTTTATTTTGTTTAAGGTAGAATTGGTATAACAACTTCATCTTATATTGTCGGCTTAGCTAAACAAAAGGATTAGAACGATTAGTAGTCTACCAACTCCTTGTGGGATCGACCCTCAATTTTGCACAACGATAAATCGTGCACTTGCGAGGTATTATTTGATAACCATCAAAAACCTTTAACAAATCCAGGTACTTGAGTCTTATTCAGGATCAAAAAAGTCTAGGTATTCCTAGAGTGATCATTTAATATGGTAAGAAAGGATTTAGCACCGGATAATGCTGGTGTTTTGTATGGTCCCCAAACATCAAAATGAATCAAATCAAAACAATGTTTAGCATAAGCAACACTAACAGGAAAAGCCAAAGAATGATATTTGGCAAAAATGCAAGCTTCACAAAGAAATTTTTTTATTCCTTTCCTACTAATTCCATGTACTATACATGTTGCAATTTTTCTAAGGAACTATGTCCAAAATGAGAATGTACTAGTGCTATATCAGAAATCTTAGCAGAATTAACAGTATAATGCTTGGGATTTCTAACTTTATTTGAACAAAATGAAAAAGAAGATTTGACATCTCTAGGTGATACCACTCTAAACTTATAATGATTGCCAACTCTCTTTGCCTCAGCAACCACAGCTTTACTTAAATGGTCCTGAAACACACATTTAGTCTTCAGAAAACTAACAGTTAAACCTGTTGCACTAATCAACTTTGCCACAGACATCAGGTTTTGTTTGAAATCTGGTATATATAAAACATCATGTAAAACTATCAATTTGGATAGGGTTATATCACCTATCTTATGCACAATTTTCACAGTACCATCAGGAAGAGCTACATAAACAGGTTTGGCAAGAGATTTCACATTATGCATAAGAGACATATTAGAAGTAATGTGATCTGATGCACCTGTGTCAACTATCCAATCAAGATTACTGAAATCAAATAAGTTTGCAGAGAAAGCATGAGAAGAAACTTTCATACCAGCAAAATGAACTAAAGACCTTAAATCAGTAGAATCAGAAGTAGGCTTATCAGAAATAGCTTGAAACACCTGATGAAGAACATACTTGGTAACTGATTGTATGATCCCTTGCACAAAATCAGGATTAACATGAGGAGAAACTATATTCTGAAACTGAGTAAGTTGATGAGTCTGACTAACAGCAAGACATTCAAGGGGAGAAATATCTTCATACTCAGAATCCTGATCATAAGTGATCATACCCGCATTAGCAAACTTTGAAAAAGAAGCAGATTCAACTCTTTCTTTACCCTTCTTAGCCAGAAATGCTTTGTACTTGTAGCATCTTTCCTGGATATGGCCCTTCACCTTGCAGAAAGTACATGTCATTAACCTGTGGCAATCCTCAATAGTATGACCATTTTTCTTACAATGAGCACAATTCTTGATTTCAGAATCAGAATCATCTTCCTTTGGGCATTTCCAAGTATTACCAGAATCAGAAAAATTCTGGTTGTAATTCCTTTTCTTGGAAGTGTAAGCTCTAGTTTCCACAATAACTTCAGGAGCATGATCATTGAGATGCTTCTGTCTTTCAATTTTCTGCAACATGTCCAAGGCTTTGTTGATTGGAGGTAAAGGATCCAAAGACAACAAGTTGGTTTGTGCATGCTCATATCCTGAGTTCAGTCCCATCAATAACTACAAGAGCTTAGCCTGTGCTTCCCCCTCAACCAGTCTTTTAAACAGTTGACAGGAACACTGATTCTTGGCTCCACAGGTGCAGGATGGAATAGGGTCCATGTGATCCAAACTTTCCCAGACATTCTTGAGTTTTCCATAATACTTAACAAGAGACATATTTTCTTGAGAAATCTTCCTAAGATCCTTCTTCAACTCATAGACTTCAAGGATGTTAATCTGACCATAACGCTCAACAATGTCAATCCACAAAGCTCTTTGATGATGTAGCAAACTGCAGATTGTCACAAAGGAGAGGAACCATGGAATTAAGAATCCATCTCTTAACCAGAACATCACATCTGATCCATTGATTATACTTGCTATCAGATGAAGTAGGACAGGTGCATTCCCCAGAAAGAAAACCACTCTTGTTCTTGGATAATAGAGCAGCAATAAATTCTCGTTGCCATGGAAGAAAGCTGGTACCATCGAACAAGAACGAAGACAAAACTAAACTTGGCTTATCAGTTTGAGAGAGGAATAATGGATCATCAAAGAGAGAATAGAGAGATGTATTTTCTGAATTTCAGGCATTTTGTAAAGAAGAAAAAATTTGTAATAGAGATTAAAGCTTGATTATAATGGCGGAAGTGTAAGATCGAAAAAACTATGCGAAAGATACCATATAAAACTAATTCACCATTGATGAATTAGAGAGAATTGTAGAAGGAAGAATAAGATGAATTAGAGAGAGAGAGAGAGAGAGAGAGAGAGAGAGAGAGAGAGAGAGAGAGAGAGAGAGAGAGAGAGAGAGAGATTATCATTGTAAACTGAATTGTATTTTATAAACTTGTATTGAATACATTGTACATCATATGTATTTATAGTAGTTATAATTGGTTGATTATAACAACCTTCTAACAACCTCTAACAAACTCCCTTTATTCCGAGTAGTTATAGTTAGTTATACATTCTAACTATCCTAGCTTATACAAACCTCGAAATCTCATCTTCAACTCCTCAACTATAATTTGAGCAAGTTTTTTTGTCGAATAAGCACCAAATCATGTTTACTCTGGTTTCTTTGTTGCCAGATGTGAGAGATACACACATTTATAACATCATTAAGAATACCACGCTGCAGTTGTGTGTCGTTCCTTGTGAGCCTCCAATCAACCATGTTACTGCTAAGAAGAGAGAGATCTCAATCCAGTATCCTACATGCAAGATAGCGTTTTTACTATAAAGGCAGTCAAAGAACAAATGTTCCACACCTTTTCGGAGGATCCTCCGCATATGCAGCATGTATAATCACCACTAATCCCCAAATTGAATAGTTTACTCTTTGTGTTCATGTTCCCATGATGGTAAATCCAAGCTAGAAAACCATGCTTTGGTACGGTCCTTGTGTTCCATACTAACCTATGCCACTAAACGGGGTTGGCTTTCGTTCTGAGGTAATCATATCCTTTAGCTATGGTATAACCATAGTGAGCTTGGTTTATCCATATCTGTTGTTGGTAAGCCTGTTAAAAATCAGCCTTAACTTGACATATTTTCCTCCAATACCAAGTAGAGGTGGTGCTTGGGGAGTAAACCTGCCAATATGAACCCTTGAGATAGATTTAACTAACCCATTTGATCCATAGAAGATCAGATTTTGTAATAATCCACCATACTAACTTACCAATAGCTGCGTTCCATAATAAATCATTTTTGAGGCCTAAGCCTTCCTTTTTTTTTGGTATGCAAATTTTATCCCAGGAGACTAGAGGGGATCTCATGAAATCTACCCCCTCCCCCCAATCCAATAAGGAATTTCTACATATTTGCTCAATTCTGGTGATGATCCCATTAGGTAATATGAATATTTGAGCCCAATATCTATGGAAAGTCTTAAGCACAGACCTGACCAATATCAATCTCCCTACATATGACACTTTTCTGGCTCCTAAAGTCCTGATTCTAGCAACAATCTTATCAATAAGAGGCTTGAAATCTTGGGCATTGAGTCTTGAAGTCTTAATAGGCACCCCTAGATACCTGACAGGCAGCTTGCCTTCAACTAGACCAGAGACTTGCAAAATGTCAGACTTTAGAACCTCATTCGCCCCAATAAAATATACATTGGACTTACCCTAGCTTTACTCGTCCTGAGCCCTGATGTAGCTGAAAAAGTAGAAAAAGTCCTTAGTATAATAATAACAATAGATGAAGATCTCCCTTACTAAATAGCAGCAGGTCAACTGCAAACATAAGATGAGATCATACAACTTCATAGGTTTACAGAGGGGATGAAACTTGAAGCTCAAAGTTGCAGTAGAACAATTAAATAGCTAGCCTAGTGAGGTATTCCATACAAATGGTAAATGACAAAGGAGATAAAAAGTCTCCCTGCCTCAGCCCTCTTTGTCCCTTAAAAAAACCAAACATACTCCCATTAAGATTAAGTGAATAACTTGCAGTAGTGACACATTTCATTATCCACCCTCTAAAAACATCTGGGAAATTAAGAGCAATCAGCATTTGATCAAGAAAATCCCATTCTATAGTGTCATAGGCCTTCTGAAGGTCCATCTTGATCAGACATCTAGGGGATACAACCTGCTTTTCATGCATTCTAATAATATCTTGACAAATGAGGATGTTCTCCATAATAATGCTTCCTTGAATAAATCCACCCTGATTTTGACAGATTAAATCAGGAAGAACAAGGGCCAGTCTATTACGAAGTAGCTTAGATATGCATTTGGAAACTACATTACAACGGGCAATAGGCCTATACTCTAGGACAGTAGAGGGATTTGCCACTTAGGGATGAGAATGATAAGAATGGCATTAATCTGCTTGAGTAGTTGACCAGAGTGAAAATAATTCGAAATAGATGGACAAACCTCTTCCCTAACAATATCCCATGAATCTTTAAACAATTGACTAGAATATCCATCAGGGCCTGAGGCATTGTCACTGGGGAGCTAATAGGAGCTAGGAGCTATTGAACAACATTTCTTTATTCTCTTTAGGGTTAATAGGAGCTAGGAACTACTGAAAATTAGCCTCAGTACAAATCTGTCCTTTGAGTACCACAACCTTCTTAACATTGAGAACTTCAGTATTGGAACCCAATAACATATGATAATAGTCCAAGAAGGCCTTCTGAATACCAACATCATCAGTATATAATTTATTATTATGATCTTTAATCTGGTAAATAGAGTTCTTACAGTTAAACGTTACTTTTGTTAAACAATAATATTTTGAGAATATTTTTGTATGTTTTCTCATTAGAAATAACAACGTATTTATATAACTTACAAACTCGACACCTTTAGGAAACTAATATAACCACTAAATAAATACAAGACATAACCTACCAAAACACTAGATACACAAGATATGGAAATATATACACCTACTTCCATAACACCCCCCTCAACTTGGAGCGTATGGATCAACAACGCCCAACTTGGACAACAAATACTCAAACTGACGTGCTCCAAGAGCTTTAGTAAACAAATCGCGCGATTGCTCGGAAGTATGGACATACTCAGGACGCAACACACCTTCGTGAATAGCATCACGTACAAAATGACAATCTACTTCAATGTGCTTACTTCGCGCATGAAAGACAGGATTCCGAGCAAGGGACATAGCAGACTTATTATCACAACGAAGAATCGCAGGACTAGCAATGGAAAGACCAAGAAAACGCAGTAGACCACGCAACCATTTAACCTCGCACGTAGCAGCGGCCATAGCCCGATACTCGGCTTCAGCAGACGACAAAGACTGGGCTGCTTCTTTGTCTTCCAAGAAACAGAACATCCACCCATAAACACCAAATAAGCAGTCAACGAACGACGAGTCAACAGACAACTGGCATAATCCGCATCACAATATACCGACACACCCAGACCCGAGTTGGGCGAATACAATAGCCCCTGACCCGGGCTCTTCTTCAAATACCGTACATCCTGAAGCGCCGCATTCTAGTGAGCGAGCCTAGGCTGATGCATAAACTGAGACAATATATGAACAGGATACGACAAGTCAGGTCGTGTAATAGTAAGATAAATAAAACGCCCTATAAGACGCCTGTACTTGTCCGGATCCATCATGACCACGTCATCAGCTAAGGCTAGTCGATGATGCTGAGGAATAGGCACCGACTCTGGTTTACCACCGAGGAGACCAGACTCAGACAAAATATCAAGTGCATATTTACACTGACAAATAAATATACCCTTCTGGCTCCAGGCTACTTCGATTCCTAAAAAATATTTGAGCAACCCCATATCCTTCATGTGAAAACAACTTCCCAAATATGCGTTCTCCCGAGATTAACTTTACCCTTTTTGCACGACTTAGTCGACTTCCCATTAGGAAGAACAACCATACAAGGTTCAGTTTCCTTATAAGCAATTAACAACTGATAATTACCGGTCATATGATGCGTAGCACCGGAGTCTAACAACCAAAAAATAGATTTACTTGTCTTACCAGACATTCGACCAGTTGTACCCGAGGTAGATGGACCCTTTGCATTATTCACGTACGCATCCCATTGCTCTTTTGGAACGCTTATGTATTCTTCCTTAGACTCGGCCGCATCCTCACTAGCACAGCTGTAGTTTGCAGCACCCCTGCCACCACCTCTGCTTCTACCACCACCACGACCTCCATTCGCATTCCCTCCACGATAACCTCTTCTTCGTGAAGGATGACCGACTATATTATAACACTTGTCACGCGTGTGACCCCAGCGGTTACATTCAGTACAGCGGGGTCGACTAACACTATCATCTCTATCACCTTATTGCGCGCCCCTGCATCAGAACGCCAATTATTACCTTTATCAGAATTCTGACCTGTCGTCCTTGCTGTAAACCCAACCGCATCTGCTCAAGTTTTGCCCCTGGCACCAGACATACTTCCACCAGCATCACCTCGCACTCCTTCTTCTTGAATAGTAGTGGCGTAGGCCCTGTTCAGTGAGGTAGCGGCTCCTGCAGCAATAAGTTAGAACGCACAGTGGAAAATTTCGAGTTCAGACCCATTAGAAAATCATGGACTTTCCCTTCGTCTCGCTTCTTATCCAATTTGCGATTAATATTGCACTTACATCCACCACAATCACAAGTTGGATTACGGTCATACTTATCAAGATCATCCCATAAACGCTTCAATCGACCAAAGTAGTCCGACACAGACTCCTTATCTCCCTGTTTACAAGTCGAGATGGAGCACTTGACACGGTGGGTTTTTGGACCATTACCCACACTAAACCGCTGTTCTATGTCGTCCCACAACACCTTTGCATCCTCAACATACGTAATTTGTGACCCTAATGACGGTTCAATAACATTAAAAATCTAAGCTACAACCATGGCATTAACCATGTACCAATCCTCTAAATCCTCAGACTCTTCTGTCGGGTTTTTAATTGTACCATCAACAAAACCCGTTTTCTTCCTAGACCTTAGTGCACCACGTAATTTAACTTACCACTCATCATAATTATCACCCGTTAACATAACATGAATGATTTTATCTCCGGGTTTATCACTAGTAGGAAGAAAATAGGGACTGATTACTGACCTTTTTTCGTCGTCGGATACACCCTTAACACCAGAATCACCAGTCGCACCAACACCAGTCATATTCGGCGGCGGCTAAAAAAAACTGTTCCGCACGGTCATATTCGGCAACGGTCACCTCTCCCTCAGAAATGTTGATCACCTCCACACGGTCCTTCGCGACCACGGGGGTCGGAGAGGGAGTTGCCACTGATGCAGCCGCCGACTTGGACGCCGCCTTCTTTGATCTTCTCAGCACGTTGCCAAGAACCCGTGCTTGAGCCGTCTCCGGATCCAATGCCTTTGTCTGTCTTTCCATGACTTCGTTAGGAGACAGTCGGCGATCGCGTGCTTGCCGTAGTAGGATGGCGGATGAGAACCTTTCCGTCCTTATCAAGCCCAAGCCTCTCCAAGTCCTTCTCTGACAGGTCCTGACCAAATCGATCTGCAAATAACCAAACAAGAGTTATATGAAAGAAGTAATAAAGCTCCAAACAGGAGCATAACAAGTAAAGGTGGGCCTCACACCGACCCTACTCACCACGGCTGAGGGCCGGTATGAGGCCGACGCGGCAGAGCATCTCGTCCTGAAGGATAATCTGGGTCGGGGGCAGCCATCCCTCCTCAGCATCAAATAGCTGCATTGCCCGCTTCTCATCCGCCGTAAGGGGGACAAAAGAAGCGTCCATCTTAACCTTGCTACCCCGGGAGACGTACTTCGCATACTCTTCCCGGGTCTCACACCGCAAATGAACGGGGCCCTGGAAAGACCTCGGCAACGGGTAGTCCTCCGGCACCTGGACGTACACCCATCGCCCCAGCCAATCTTTGCAGGAAGTAAGTTTGTTTACGGAGACATATCCAGGCTCCGTCTGGACGCTGTACCACCCCACCTTTCGGGAGATCGACGGCCGAAGACTATGAAGTCGGCGGAATAGGTTGACCGTAGGGACCTCCCCTTTAAAAAGGCAGAGCCACACAAAGCCGATTATCGTTCTCATGGCCAGCGGATGTAGTTGGGCCACGGCAAGGTTCATAGCTTTGATGATGGCCACAACATGCTCGTTTAAAGGAAACCGGAGCCCGTACTCCAAATGCTTAAGGTACACGCCGATATGGCCCGGGGGAGGGCAACAGACCACTCGACCCTCCTCCGGGATAACAATTTTATATCCCTCACCGAAGAAGAAATGATCTCCGAACAGGGTCCCTCCGGAACTACTAGCGAATTTATTCGTCCAAACACGGTCGAGGCCAGTCGTGCAGGCCTCGCCATGACTCGGAACAGTCATCCTCCCACCATCGACGGGAGCCCCATCACCGTGATCAACATCAACATCATCCTCCAACTCCCCCAGGAGGGGCAGGTCATCTACGGGAGAAGGAGGCCTAGGACCCCCTAACCTTAGCGGGATGGCCTCTAAAATCTCCTCCTCGTCAAGACGCGACGGGGAACCCCCCGGCGCGGAAGTGCTAGCCCCGGCATCAGTGGCAGACATGTTCACAACAAATTACTAGCAAAGAAAAGAAAAATTCGTTTGTTTACCTTCAAAGGAAAAAGTGCTAGCCGGATCAAAAACTCCGAAGATTGGAAGAAAGAAGAAGCCCTTCAGTTTAGCAAGACGAAAATTTTGAAGAAAATTTGAGAAAATGAAATTAGTGACCAAAATCACGGAAAAACTGCCCTATTTATAGGGAAAAAGCCCATAATAAAGGGCCAATCAGAGCACAGCCCATGAAGCAACAGCCAATCAACGAGCAAACACGTGTCGAGCATGCAACCACGGAATGTCAATCGTCGCAACAGTTAAACGTCAATCAATGCAACAGTGACCAAGCGTCTTCAACACGCCCGTTCACATCCCTTCAACTATTCATCTTCCTCAATAAATTCCTAGGTATCTGGTCTCCGCCGGCCACCTGATCAACCAAGCTAGGAAGCACCGGCCGGGGGCAATCAAAATCAACCAAGACTCTCGGCCTTGGTCACCGGCGTCATATTCTTTTCCACATCGAGTGCCCTTTACGCATCCATGTGGAGGGGGGATATGGTATACGGCACGGCCTAGCAAGAGCCACGCCGATGCACAAGAAGAAGCCGATGCAGAAAATTTCTAGAAATTACTTGTGCAGAATACATGCTCAACGTACATCGGAGCCCATACCACAAGCATAGACTACGCCTGGGGCAAATTGATGGGGCATATTCTGCACCGCTGACCAAGTCAACACACTGAGCAAGGTCAAAGATATCCACAGCAAGTCAACGACTTAGATAGCCTAGCCGATGCATCCCATCGGCCTGCCACCTGGGTCTCGGCGTGACAACCGCCACAAGGGACACACATCCGCGTACTCATATCCAAGACCCTACGGCGAGTCAACATTGTCCGCCGGCCTACCATAGGTCCCTCGGCCGAGGGGTAGATCAGTCTTTCCACCTGCTAGCCACTTGGCCAATTGGCCACTACGTGACAAAAGGTGAAAGTCTATAAATACTCATCAACCTTCATTGAGGAAAGCATCTCACAATTATAACCTAAATACACTATTCATCTGGTAATATCTCCCTTATCTCTCTACAATATATACCTAGCCAAGTTACACAGCTTGATCCTTTAAGTTTACTGACTTGAGCGTCGGAGTGAGTACGCTTGGCACACAGCCAAGCCCTCAGTTCGTTCATTGTTGCAGGGAAGGCCGCGAGGGACGATAGAAGCAAGAAGGATTCAACTCAAGACATCATACTACAAGCCACGGGTGGTAACTAATCACTGCTCTGGAATTATACCCGGAACAAAAACAAAACCTAGCTCTGATTACCAAGTTAAACGTTACTTTGGTAAACAATAATATTTTGAGAATATTTCTGTATGTTTTCTCATTAGAAATAGCAACGTATTTATACAACTTACAAACCCGACACCTTTAGGAAACTAATATAACCGCTAAATAAATACAAGACATAACCTACCAAAACACTAGATACACAAGATATGGAAATATATACACCTACTTCCATAACACTTACTTCTTCTGGCCTTAATAATACCATGAAAATAAGAAGAATTAGTATCCCTCTCGGTCATTCAGTGAGCCTTTGCCTTTTGCGGTAGAAATTTCATCTTAGCTTGATTTAAAGTAAGAAACTTGTTGTGAGCCTTATATTCTTGCCTCACTAACTCCCCATCCCCAGACTGTTGAACCAAAAGCTTCTAAATTTGTATGAGCTCAGTTTGAGCTAATAAAGTATCAAGTTATATAAATAAATTTAAAGATGAAAAAGTATGGAGTATTTAAGCATACAAAGTACTCGGTATAGTAGTTATAATAAAATCGTCGACATATTTGATTAATATTATTTTATTATTATTATTATTATACTCCATATGTAATTATTATTATTATTGAGATAAAAACACAAGAAATAATTAGTGTGCAGCTGAGATACTATATGGACTCTCACTCCCTTACCAATAACAAAGTTAAGTCTATTAAAAATTTGAACAGTAGTACGGGTCCCGGCATCCCGAGACACAGAGAATTTCTGAATCCGTTTGAGCAAAGCAACCGCACCCGTCTCCACACCCCACCCCCAATGAAGAGAAGTAGAAATGAAAGAAACAATTTCCGATCGCCGTACGTACACAAGCCCCGATTTTTGGCACACTTGCGCATAGCAGCATCAACCAGCACGCATCCGGGCACGAAATCAGACATTCTAGAACCAGTCAAGGTAAAAGACCCAGTCAGATCCACACACATCACGCCTCCTGTCCCAAGAATAAAGCAACAAATCCACAGGACGCAGGGGTTTGTCATGCCCATCAATCAATCCATTATCCATCTCCTTACGAGCATAAATCTCAGATCGAAAGCCGATATCCAAGATGGAGTCACGAACAAGGTCAACAGTTCCAACACACAACACAGCATGATCCCCGTAAATATCTTCATCAAAGACTCGAGAAGAAGCAGAACACGGCCTATGCACCGAAAACAAAAGAACACTCAACCGATAGCTAAGCACACAATGATAAGTTCTCTCATTCATAGTCTGCCCCAACCCACCAACAATCTCATTAGGATTATGCAAAAGGTCAGAACCCGTTATCTCATTAAAGGACTTGTCTTATCCGAGCACAATTTTATGAGCACAAATTCTTATTTGTGACGGAGGGTATCCGTCACAAATAAGAGACGGGTACCATATTGTCTCACAAAAAACCCATAGGGGGTGAGAGAAGGAGCACATGGGGTGGGTGCCCACCTTGTCCCCTCTACCCATTTCCACTCACAAAATATCCGTCGCAAGATCCGACCCGTCACAAGCAAGACTTAGGCCCTGTTCTTTTGACCGAAATTGTCGAATCGAATCGAATTGAATCGAATGGAGCCGAATCGAATCGAATCGAACTTAATGGAGTGAATCGAATCGAATCGAATCGAATCGAATCGATTCGAATCGAATCGAATCAATTGAATCGAAACAATAATAAAAAGATTATATTATTATTATTATTATTAAATATTATAATAAAAATAATACCAATAATAATAATAAATATTATTATAATATTATTCATTAATAATAATAATATATTAATATAATCTAATAATAATAATCTAATAAGATATATAAAAAATAAAATATTAATATAATAATAAATAAAGTAATAATAATAATATATTAGTAATATAAATGATAACATTATTAATAATAATAATAACTAAAAAATAAATAATATAATAATAATAATAATAGGTCTAATATAACAACTTATTAACATAATAATATTAAATATAATAATAGTAATAATAAATATGTGATTAATAATATTAATAATGAGTATATTAATAAAATAATAAATAATAAATAATAACTTATTAATATAATAATATTAAATATAATAATAATAAATATGTTATGAATAATATTAATAATAATAAATATATTAATAAAATAATAAATATAATAATAATAATAATAATAAATGTATTAAATATAAATATAATAATATAAACAATACGAATTAATTATTAATAAATATAATAGTAATATAATAGTAATATAATAAATATAATAATAATAATAATAATAATAATAATAATAATAACAATAGTAAATACATTAACATAAAAATAATAATAAGAATATCAATAAGAATAATAATAGTAATGTTGAAATAAACTTGAATCAATGAATCGATTCGAATCAATCAATCAATCAATCAATCAATTGAGTTTGAATCGAATCGAATCGAATCGAATGGAGTGAATCGAATCGAATCGAATCGATTAGAATCGAAATTAAGTCCAAAAGAACAGGGCCTTATTGTTTTATGAGAGTGTTGTTGATAATTAGGCGTATTGAATACCGAAAGACAAAAGAATATATAGTGT
Source organism: Silene latifolia (assembly GCF_048544455.1). Lineage (NCBI taxonomy): Eukaryota > Viridiplantae > Streptophyta > Magnoliopsida > Caryophyllales > Caryophyllaceae > Silene > Silene latifolia. The sequence continues at coordinate 5,207,791 of NC_133526.1, read as the reverse complement.
ATTAAAAGCGTATAATTTTGATGCGACATTAGCCTCATCTACAATACCTACTACACCGTATAATTTATTTCATTTACAATATTTAGTGGCACCTGTATTTCATCATTCTCCTGTCTTGCAAGCTAGCCATTACTTTGAGTATACTTAAGTTTCTTGTCAAGTTTACTCTTACACTCCGTATATAAATACGTTTGCCAAATTACGACTAGGACCATAGTAAGATACCAGAAGGATCAAATAAAAGGTGTGATACTACATTACTTTGAGTTGACTATTAAAGTTCTATCCAAGAATGGATACTATAGTTTAAAAGAAAAAAAAAATCAATTAACGTACAAATTAATTTATTTGAAATCTCTGTAAATAACCGCGATTTTTGTTACTTTAAGAATTACTCCGTATTATTAGTACATAATTCGAAATAAATGGTACATGGACATAAAAAATGAGTCAATAGATACTGGCTAAATATGATGTTCCCTATTTCTTAAGAATATTTTAACTAATTATCCGTTAAGTCGGTAGCACTTTGGTTTTTCACAATGGGAGCTTGCGGTCTAGCGTCTATGTACAATTTTGAATCAAGCAGAACCGAAGAGCATTAAAACTATGTACGGAGTAAGAAGTATAGTTCTTCATCATAAGCTTTAATTTTATTATGTTTATAGCTAGGTTTCGAGCTCAAAAGTGATATGGAGTAGTTAAACTTGTGACTTAATTAGTGAGTAGTATTATTGTGTGGTTTATGTATTGAAGTTACTATATCTCAATCAACTTTGACAATTCCACGGATTTTAAGAGAAAGTTTTCAAGTTGTCGTTTTTCATGTATGTGCCACATTGTATATATTTCAGCCATAAGAATTGGTATATACAGTATATCCAAGTCTTTCCATTATTGTATCTATCCTTCACACTTGATTGTGACATCCTAGCGCCCTTAACATCCTCTTTAATGCCGCTTAAATATAATATCTCACTAGGATATTTTAGGCCCCGTTCTTTCACTTTAGTTTTAGCTCTCATTCAGCTAAGCTTATTTAAACACTATTCATCTCAGCGAATTTCAATTCACTTCAGCTCACTTTAGTTGATCAGTTCAGTTCTATTTAATTATCTCAAAAGACTAGCGAGTTGTTTATTCGTACTAATTAGTTTTACGAGCGAGAAAACATCATATGAGCCTATAGTAAACTCCCCCTCATTACTCGTGTCTTGTCGAGTCGACCCGCTTTGACCGTAAATACATATAGTTAACACCCCAGTTGATTAGATTTAGCTCATACGCCATTAAATGCAAGAAGTAGGGTTATGTATACTACTGAACCACGCAAATTCTATTTCAAGTTACAACTTGTGCTTAATGAAGGGCCCTTTACGGGTTGGAGTTAGGGGGTTGGAGCATTAATCTTCGTATAATTCTTCCCTCCTTTTTTGTAATAAAATTTGTGTATATATATATATATATATATAGATATCACACACATGATGACATTAATAAATCCAACTTCATCACTTGTACATTAACAAAACTATTTCATTATGACTTCAACTTCACGGCACATAACTTTTGTTTTCACTATTATTTTATGTGCCATTTCTACATTCTTTCATTCCTGCAAATCTCAACAACAAGGTAAGCAACGAAATTATTTATAGCCTAATTGACACCTTTGAATTGTATGCGTACTGTTGATTACATTTATTCGCGTATGCATGATATAATTTAGGAAAAATTACAAATAATCACCTCGTATTTGCGTCTTTTTACAAATTACCACCACGTATTTGCATTTTTACAAATAACCCCCGAACTTCAACGTATATTCTCCAATCACCTTTGAATTGTATGCCTAGTGCCGATTACATTTATTCGCGCATGCGTGATATAATTTATTGTTTTTCTTTTTATACTTTATAGCGATAGTTTCAAACCATATTATTTGTGTTATAGCCTAATGGACACCTTTGAATTGTATGCATAGTACTCCGTATTGATTACATTCATTCGCATATGCAATTATGCATGATACTAATAAGTTATTGTGTTTTTTTTCTTTTACTTAATTATAGTGATTGTTTCAGATAATAATAATAATTCATGTGAATTATACTATGCAGCTCTAAAGTATAGTTTCAGTAAGCCAGCAACATTAGCACCAGAAGTGTCATACTACGACTACATAATCGTGGGTGGCGGTACAGCCGGGTGCGCACTAACCGCAACACTCTCAGAAGGCGCAAAAGTGCTCCTCCTCGAGCGAGGTGGACAACCCTACGGAAGACAAGACGTAGAGGAAATGGGAAAATTCGGATCCAACCTAGGCAACAATTCATGGGCAGCCTCAGCACAACCATTTGTGTCAGAAGACGGGGTAATCAACGCCAGAGCCCGTGTCCTAGGGGGTGGCTCAGCAGTAAATGCCGGGTTCTACACCCGAGCAAGCCCATCTTACGTAGCGCAAGTCGGGTGGGATGGATCCATGGTAAATGAGTCATATAGATGGGTTGAAAAGAAAGTTGCATTTAGACCACCAATGTTGGAATTTCAATCTGCATTTAAAGATGGATTATATGAAGTTGGAGTAAGACCGTATAATGGTTTTACGTATGATCATATGACTGGGACTAAAATTGGTGGAACAATATTTGATAGCAATGGAAAGAGGCATACTGCTGCTGATTTATTGGAGTATGCTGTTACTAATTCAACTACTGTTTATTTGTATGCCACGGTCCATATGATTTTGTTTATTAGGAAAGGTACGTAAGTTGTTCAACCATCTTATTAATTATCCTTCTTTCCCTTTCCCTACTTATTATCGACTTGGTCCAAACTTAGGACTCGTTTAGCTCTCAGCTTTGGAGAATAGAATCAAATCGACGATTCTATATACAATGTCGAATAGTTACTAAACCAGTTTATCAAGTTTCAAGGTTTAACCCGGCTATTACTAGACTAACACCACATTATTAATTTGAGAGTTTTTATGACATCATCTCACAAGTGAAGGCCATCTAAATTATCATCAATTCTCATTTAATTTTAAGGCTAATAAAAATCTATTGGGGTCCATAATAGACTTTTTCTCTTGAAAATTTTGATATGTTTTTGTTCCGGGTGTGATTCCAGAGCAGATATTTGGTACCACTCGTAGCTCGTAGAGAGATGTCCTTGCTTGAGTTCTCCTTTGATCTATCCTGAAACGATGAACAAACTGAGGGCTCGGCTTTGGCCGAGCGTACTCACTCCGACGCTCAAGTCAGTTAACTTAGAGAGGTAAGTTGTTGTTACTTGGCTAAGAATATATTGTAGAGAGATAAGGAAGATATTACCAGATGAATAGTGGTTATTAGGTCAATTTGTGGATCCTTTCCTCAATGAAGGTTGAGGAGTATTTATAGGCATTCACCTTTTGTCACGTAGTGGCCAAGTGGCCAAGTGGCTATCAGGTGAAAAGACCGTTGTACCCTCGGCCGATGGACCTGTGGCAGGCTCGCCGAGGGTCTTGGATATGAGTACGCGGTTGTGTCCCGGTGGCTAGTTGTCCGGCCGAGACCAGTGACAGCCGATGGGCTCCATCAAGAAGACTGTCTAAGTCGTTGACTTTCTTTGTGGATACCCTTGACCTTGCTCAATATGTTGACTTGGTCACGGTGCGAGAATATGCCCCATCAATTTGCCCCCAGCGTAGTCTATGCCGTGGTATGGGCTCCGATGTATGTTGAGCGTATATTCTGCGTAAGTATTTTTGCAAAATTTCTGGTATCGGCTTCTTCTGAAGCATCGGCGTGGTTCTTGTTAGGCCGTACCATATCCCCCCTCCACATGGATGCGTAGGGGGCATCCTATGTGGAAAAGAAGGTGACGCCGGCCGAGACCAGGGCTGAGAGTGCCGGCTATTTTTGATTGCCCCCGGCCGGTGCTTCCTGGCTTGGTCGATTATGTGGCCGGCGGAGAGCAGGTACCTAGGAACTTGTTGAGGGAGATGAACAGGCGAAGAGATGTGAATGGGCGTGTTGAATACGCTTGGTCACTTGGCATTGATTGACATTTAACTGTTGCAACGATTGACATTCCGTGGTTGCATGTCCGACACGTGTCTGTTCGCTGATTGGTTGACGCTTCATGGGCTGTGCCCTGATTGGTCCCTCTTCATGGGCTTTTCCCTATAAATAGGGCAGTTATTCCGTGATTTTGGCCATTACTTTCATTTCCTCAAATTTTCGAAAATTTTCTCCCAAAATCTTCATCTCTCTAAACTTTCAAGGGCTTTCTTTTCTTCCAATCTTCGGTCTTCGATCCGGCGAGTGTTTTTCTTTGAGGTAAACAAACAAATTCTTTTTTATCTTGCTAATAATTTGTTGTGAACATGTCTTCTCGCCGATCTTGGACCTAGTGAACTGCGTCGGGGCCCTAGGCCCCCTTCTCCCGAAGTTGACCCTCAAATTTTGGAGGAATGGGAGGATGACGATTCCTATGGTGATTTTGGTGATGATTTCGGTGATGAAGTGGAAAGGCCTCGCCCCTAACGAAGGGAGGCGACGTTATGGATCATGGCGACGCTGTAAGGTCCGTCTTGACCGCACTGGACTCATAAGCTCGCCGATTGTTGGCGCGAGACATTTTTCGAGGGCCATTTTTTCTTCGGTAGGGGATATAAAATTGTTATCCCCGAGGAGGGTGAAGCCGTCTGTTGCCCTCCATCGGGCTACACCGGCGTGTACATGAAGCATTTGGAGTATGGGCTCCGGTTTCCGCTGAATGGGTACGTTGTGGCCATCATCAAAGCCATGAACGTTGCTGTTGCCCAACTGCACCCGTTGGCTATGAGGACCATAGTCGGCTTCGTCTGGCTTTGTCTCTTCAAAGGAGAGGCTCCGACGGTGAATTTATTTCGCCGGCTTCACCATCTCAAACCATTCTCTGGCCGCGTCGGATGGTACAGTGTGGAGATGGAGCCGGGTTATGTCTCTGTCAACAAACTTCCTTCTTGCAAGGACTGGCAAGGCCGGTGGGTGTACGTTAAGGTGCCGGATGACTATCCGCTGCCCTGCTTTTTCCAGCACCGAGTTAACTTGCGGTGTGAGACTCAGGCGGAGCACGACAGATGGGTTTCTCGGAAGAAGCTCAAAATGGATGCCAGCAGGGTCCCTCTTACGGACGATGAGAGGCTGGCGATGAGGCTCTTTGAGGTGGACAAGGATGGGGTGCCGAAGAGATGGGTTCCCCCGACGCAGATCATTCTTCAGGATGAGCCGCTCTGCCATGTCGGCCTCATACCGGCCCTAGCACAGGGTGAGTGGGGCCGGTGTGGGGCCCATCACCGCTCTCAACGTTTCTGTTTCTCGAACTTTGATTTGTTTCCTCTAAAACTTTGCTTTGTCTCTTTCGCAGGCCACTTTGGACCGGACCTGTCTGAGGATATCCTCCGGAGAATGGGACTGCACAAAGATAAAACTGTTGCTAACTTGCATCCCAAGGCTTTGGCCCACGACCGCAGGAAGTCGCCGAGTGAACTTATGGAACAACGGCTGAAGGGCTTGAGCGTGGAGGAGGCTCAAGCGAGGGTTGTTAGCGGCGTTGTGCGTCGGACGCGGAAAACAATGTCTTCGGCGGCGAGGGCGTCGACGCCGGTTCCAACTCCCACCCCCCCTCCTAAAAAGGAGACGGTGGAGGTTGTTGATATTCCTTCTGAGGGGGACTCCGATGCGGAGGAATCTCCCCTTATCCGAAAGAGGAAGGAGGCAGCCTCTACCGTTGGCAAGGAAGTGCCTCCTCCGGCCAAGAAGGCGAAGCACGGTACCTATTCATTCCGTGGCTTAAATTTAGCCGAGTCATTGGGTGCTCCCGATGACAGCTTCCCGACATGTCGATATACGTTGATACCGACGTCTTTATTAAATTTTTGTAGATCGGCCGCGGTAAACTTCCGCTCTCGTTAGGCGGCAGGTGGAGGGGACCTGCGCGCGGGTTGGTGATCAAGGCGCCTCCGTCAACCCTTCATCCTGAAGGCTTCCCATTCCCGGCCCGCAGTTGGTGGTCAAATTGTCACCACCGTCCCTTCATCCCAGAAGGCTTCCGTCTCCCAGCTTATAGAGGAAGGCACGAAGCTAATTAGGGAGCTGGCGAGGTGGAACGTGGTTACCGGTGCTCGTCTCATGGAGCAGGAGAAGGCCGTGGCTCGAGCCGTTTATGAGCGCAATGCCATTAAGCGGGTGGCTGCGTCGGCGAAGCTGGATCTCCTCAATGAGCGGACGCTTAGGGGTGATGCTGAGAAGGCGCTCTTGGCTGAGAGAAAACTCAGGGAGGACGCTGAAAAGGAGGTCCTCGCTGAGAGAGCGAAGGCCGAGGCTGCGGCAGCCGAAGCTGTGAAGCTGTCGGAGAAGTTTAGCTTTGTTCAGGGGCGTGCCGACCTCTTTCTTCGGCAGAGGAACGAGTTCAGGGACCTGTTTGAGGCCCAGGCGGAGGTGGTCCGGAGCAAAGAGGCCATCATCAAGCAAAAGGAGGAGGACATTGAGATGCTCCAAACCGTCATGCTCCCCAACCTGTGCGCCGAATTTCGGGACTTGGCCGAAGGAGCTGCTAGGGAAGTGATCGGGGAGCTTTATCCTCTTGATGGTTCCTTTCCATGGGGCAAATATGACGAGCTGCTTGAGGATAAGCTCGAGGCTAAGGAGAATGCCGTGGCGGAGAAGGCCAAGGAGGCGGTGAGGGCGAAGATGGAGAGGGAGGCGGCCGCGGAGAAAGCAGCTCTTGCTGAGAAAGCTAAGGCGGCCAAGGAGGAAGCCGAGAGAATGAGGGCGGCTGATGACGCCGAGGCCAAAGCTGAGGCTGCTAGGAAAGCTCTTGGGTTGCTCGATGAAGAAGATGCGGCTGGCGCGCCGATGGTAAGTAGCAACGGGCATAGGGCTGCTTGATGAGAACAAGTTTACAGTAGATCTGCTTCAGCTCCTCACACGCTACTATGTGCTGCTTTGATGAGAACAAGTTTACAGCAGATCTGCTTCAGCTGCTCGGGAGTTAATTATTAAGCCCTTCCCCCCTGCTATCTTCTGGTGCTTTAAATGACATAATTGTAATTTTTGCTTTTCTTTCCTTGTATTTTGTACAACTTTGGTAGGTTGTGTTTTGGTTTATCCCAATGGGGACGGCCGTCATCCCCAGCCTGTAAACTGTTATTATTAATAAGAGTTCGTTTCTTTTGCCTTCGGTATGCCGAGGTCTTTTCCTCATTTCTTTTGAGCGTCTCAACGGTATTTAGTGTTTCCACTTTGCCTCTGGCTTGGCCGAGGTCTTCTCTCGTTTTTGTCTGAGTTGCCCTCTTACGTTATTAATTGAGCATATCTTTTTGTTTCCGGCTTGGCTTGGCCGAGGCGGTTTAGAGTGTGTGTCTCAACTGTTAACGTTTTTAAGGCGTTTTGATTGTTTATCAACTGCGCTGGCCGCGACTGTCGCGGTGTCTGCTTTCTGATGGAGACCGCCGCTCCTGTCGGTACGACAGTAAGAGTCGGCGTCTGGATAGCGTGTTACGCGGCGTCTACCACTTTAAGTGACTGCCGAAGCGTCTACTATTTGGGGTGACTGCCACAGCACTACATTTCTTCATGGAGACCACCGCTCTTGTCTATGACAAAGTGTGAGGTGGCGTCACGGATAGTGTGTTACGCGGCGTCTACCACTTTAAGTGACTGCCGAAGCGTCTACTATTTGGGGTGACTGCCACAGCACTACATTTCTTCATAACGACTGCCGCTCTTGTCGAATCGACAGTATGAGTCGGCGTCGGCTTCTTTCTTTACAACGACTGCCGCTCTTGTCGAATCGACAGTATGAGACGGCGTCGGTCTCTTTCTTCACAACGACTGCCGCTCTTGTCGAATCGACAGTATGAGACGGCGTCGGTCTCTTTCTTCACAACGATCGCCGCTCTTGTCTAATCGACAAGATGAGACGGCGTCGGCCTCTTTCTTTCACAACGATCGCCGCTCTTGTCGAATCGACAGATGAGTGAGGCGGCGTCGGCCTCTTTTTCACAACGATCGCCGCTCTTGTCGAATCGACAAGTATGAGACGGCGTCGGCCTCTTTCTTCACAACGATCGCCGCTCTTGTCGAATCGACAGTATGAGACGGCGTCGGCCTCTTTCTTCACAACGACTGCCGCTCTTGTCGAATCGACAGTATGAGACGGCGTCGGCCTCTTTCTTCACAACGACTGCCGCTCTTGTCGAATCGACAGTATGAGACGGCGTCGGCCTCTTTCTTCACAACGACTGCCGCTCTTGTCGAATCGACAATGTGAGACGGCGTCGGCCTCTTGGTAGAGACCACCGCTCCTGTCTAATTGACAGTATGAGACGGCGTCTGTTTCTTCATAATGACTGCGGGAAAAAAGAACACTTTGAAGGGAAAACTTAGATTATTCTACATTAGATACAAATATGCGTCGGGGTGTCCACAACTGTTTTAGACACCTCTGCCGCCATACAAAGTTTTCGCAGAATCGCCAGTGTCCTAAACGCTTGCTAAAGGCTCCCCCCCCCGTCAGGCATCGGTGGCGTCCATGAGGTCGCCTTCCTGTTGTAGGGATGGGCTTTTTCCCTTCTCGGACTGTTTTGCCACTTTGAGGGATTGCATGTTGCATCCTCTGGCAGATATCTGGACGTTGACCACCTCGTCCTTCTCGTTCTTGGAGACGAGCTTTTGCGCTTCCCCCCGGTCCGAGACATACAAAAGTGTAAGAGCCCGGATGGACATTGCCGCGTCGGCCTCGCTCAGAGTGACTCGGCCTATGAGAACGTTGTAGGCAGATGAGCCGTCGATGACCATGAACTCAGCTAGGACGTTCTTGGCCGCATTCCCTTCGCCGAATATCACCGGTAGTTTGATTGAACCGAGGGGTACCAGGCCAGCCCCGGAGAAGCTGTATAATGGATGGGTGCAGGGGCTCAAGTCCTTGATTCTCGGCCGAGATCGTGGAAGCACTCCCCGAACATGATGTTCGTGTAGGCGCTGTGTCAATCGGGCACCTCTTCACCAGGTGGTTGGATATGTCCAAGTTGACGACAAGCGGGTCATTTGTGAGGGGCGATGATTCCTCGTAGTCCTTCCTCCCAATAGTCATATCGGGAATGTCGGGGGCAATCGCTGTGCTGGGCACAAAGTTGATGGCTTGATACAGCTCGTTTAGGTGCCGCTTGTGTCCATGAGCCGACCCACCGTTTTCGTTTCCCCCGATGACCACATGGATTACTCCTATCCGTTGGAAAACGGATTTCTTATCAGAGCCGCTAGCGTCAGTCTTCTGGCCTTTGGCCACATACTTGTCGAGGCTTCCCTTCCGGATTAGCTCTTCAATGGCATTCTTCAGATGCCGGCAATTGTCAGTCAGGTGACCGGCGCAACCGTGATACTCGCAATACTGGCTCGCGTCACCGTCTCCTTTTGGCTTGGGAGGCCGTTCCCACTTCTGGCCCTCGTTTCTGCTCAGGGCGAAGACTTCGGCGGCCGATGCGACCAGGGGGGTTTTATCATGGTAATGCCTTTGGTAAAACGTTCCCGAACTCCCCCCGGCGCCCGTCGAGCCTTGTTTCCTGGCGGATCTATCAGACCGTGACCTGTTATTGTCACGGCGTTTCTCGTCGGACCGTGACTCGTTATTGTCACGGCGTCTCTCATCCGGGTTGTCATCCCGGCGGCTTTTTGTTTCCGAGGGCTCAACCTCGCTGGGGCCTAGCCAGGTTTTGTGGTAGTCTTCTACCTTGATGGTCTGACCGGCCATCCTCCTAGCGGCATCTAGGCCCAAACCCCCGTGCTTGATGAGTTCGTCCTTTAGGTTTCCCTTGGGGAGGCCCTTCATCAGTGCGAAAGCCGCTAGTTCGGGGTTGATTTCCGAATCTCGCCGAACCTTGTTGTCGAACCTCTTCACATAGCTTCAGAGACTCGCCCTCCTCCCGTTTGAGAGTTAGGAGGTCCGAAGTCTCCACGACCGTCCTCTTGTTGCAAGAGTCTTGGGCTAAGAAGGCGTCCTTTAGGTCGGCGAAACAGTATACCGAACCGTCGGGAAGCCCCTTGTACCAACTCTGAGCCATCCCATGCAGAGTCGTCGGGAAGACCCGGCACCAGACCTCATCGGGCTGCTCCCATACCGACATGTAAGACTCAAAGGCCTCGACGTGGTCGGTTGGATCACTGTCTCCTTTGTACGTGAACGCCGGCAACTTCAGCTTAGCTGGCACGGCGGTGTCAAGGACATAATCACTGAGGGGCTGCTTGACCACGTGTCGGATGACACGTGGCGACCGACTCCTCGCATTCCTAGTCCGGCTTCTCTCCTCGTAGCGGGAAGGACTCCTTCTTCGACTTGGGCTTCTTCTCCGACTCTCCTGAGTCGGGCTTCGCTGGTTCCCCCGGGGTGTGCCTCGTCGGTGTTGCGGCGACGCTGTCCTCTCGCGAGTGCGAAAAGGACTTATGTTTACCACGACCACTTTGGGCTCCTCCGGCGTCTTGATAGGGTCTGCTTCTCCCAGTGCTCCGTTCAAGTTTCTTGGAGTCACGTTTTGGGCCCTGGTCTCCTGGACGGCTTCCACCGCTCGTGTCGGCGTGCCTATGTGAGCTGGTGTACTCCCACCAGGGTCCAGGAGTGTCTTCGGTTTGCTACGTCAACCACCGTCCCATGATGGTGACCTGGTTGGCGGGCGGCGGTGTGTCTGGTGTTATCGGCATTCCGAATTCCGGTTGGATTACTCCGCCGGTGGAGGGTTGCACTACTCCAGAATGGTGAAATGTATCATCTTGGTGTAGTTCGGTTTCGTCGGTCACGACTACTTGTTGTTTTGACATCTTCTTAGCTCTTGGGGTGGGTTTATTTTTTGTGTTTTTGTTTTTGTTGTTTTTGGGAATGAATGTGACTAGCTTCTAGTGTCCATTCCCACAGACGGCGCCAATTGTTCCGGGTGTGATTCCAGAGCAGATATTTGGTACCACTCGTAGCTCGTAGAGAGATGTCCTTGCTTGAGTTCTCCTTTGATCTATCCTGAAACGATGAACAAACTGAGGGCTCGGCTTTGGCCGAGCGTACTCACTCCGACGCTCAAGTCAGTTAACTTAGAGAGGTAAGTTGTTGTTACTTGGCTAAGAATATATTGTAGAGAGATAAGGAAGATATTACCAGATGAATAGTGGTTATTAGGTCAATTTGTGGATCGTTTCCTCAATGAAGGTTGAGGAGTATTTATAGGCATTCACCTTTTGTCACGTAGTGGCCAAGTGGCCAAGTGGCTATCAGGTGAAAAGATCATTGTACCCTCGGCCGATGGACTGTGGCGGGCTCGCCGAGGGTCTTGGATATGAGTACGCGGATTTGTGTCCCGGCGGGCTAGTTGTCGGCCGAGACCAGGACAAAGCCGATGGGCTCCATCGGCAAGACTGTCTAAGTCGTTGACTTTGCTGTGGATACCCTTGACCTTGCTCAATATGTTGACTTGGTCAGCGGTGCAGAATATGCCCCATCAGTTTTATTAAATATTTTGTCAAGACTCTGGCTATTTCTTGTCCTCCTCCTCTGCCGTAGGATGATTCTTCCTCCGTCCCGGTTAATAGTTATCGATTTTTAAGAGAGGTATTGGTTAATAGTTATCTATTTTCATTTTCACAAAATCTCATTATAGACGGCACATATCCGTCTATAACTAAAGACGGGTCAAATACAATACCACATTCCTAATAGGACAAGCAATAAGTGGGATGGTGGAGGCAAAAAATGTCACCACTTTCAGGCAAGACTAGCTCATTTTATGGTAACTTTTTATGAGTCACCTTAATACATGCATGTGACGTTATGTGTTTGTGTGGTCCAAATCTACCCATCTTGTCTTCCCTAATCTTTGTACTAAAAGAAATAGATATAACTATTAATTGAGACGGGGTACTATTTAAATAATTAAGAAATTTTCTCGCTTATACCACTCCTTCATTTTCTCTCTCACTTGGACTCTTTATTTTTTATTTTTTTGAAAACAAAATGTTTGACTATCAGTCACTTTTGCCTACGATTTCAAAAAACGGTAATTATTTTTTTCCAATTTGAAAGTCTTTATTACTAGATATTCGGTTTTAAAAAAACATTGTTTTTTGAAGGGCATTATGTTCGGTCAAAGTCTTTTGACGGAATAAACTTTGACGGACTAGAATACCCTGGTACATCCGTACATGTACCAAAATACTCTCTCTTATTCGGTGTTTTTTTTCCACTTTCCTTTTTGCACATGAAATAAGGAAATGAATTTTGACCACACAAATACATTACCCTACATGCAATTGAATTTGGACAACATAAAACTTCCAAAAAAAAAGAAAGTGGAAAGAAAACATGAATAATTCCAAAACAGAAATAAGAAAGAAGAGTAGGTCTTGCTTAAGACGGGTCGAATCTTAAAACGGGTAGTTACACTCACAAAACGAATATGGGGGACAAGGTGGGGGCACCCCCATGTGCCTCCCACTATCCTCTATTTGGGCATTTTGTCTCACAAAATGGTACCCGTCTACAACTTAAGACGGATAGTGCCCGTCTTAAGTAAGAATTTGTGAAGAAAGAATACCCTACATGAGAGGGAGTAATGTTTTTTGAACGCGTATCTAAGGCCATCCACAACGGCGTTCTCAAAAAGTGTGAAAAGAGGGTGAGCAACTGAGCATGTCTATGGGTGACATGTGGACAAAAGACAGTTGAGGAGTAGTGAAAATTCTCGGGAGACAGAAAACTGGCGAAGAGGAAAAAGGGACCCATTTTCTTTTGATTTTTCTTTGTGCGTACACTTTGTCCATTTATTTGTGTTATAATATTAATATTATTAATATTATATTAATATTATTCATGAGAGGGAATGAGACTTGAGTATTTGTTAATGTGGGTGTTTGTTTGATATTTTTTGACAAATTGAAAAAAAAGGTGAAAAAGAGTAAGATGAAAATTGGTGAGATTTCACCATTGCGGATGGTCTAAGAGTCAGGGGTGGTCAAATCTCAGGCCGACCCGGCCCACCCGGACCCGACCTGCCCCTGGGACGTTATTTTATTTCCTAGCCTGCCTTACCTATGGTAGACGGGTCACTCGGGTCACTCGGGTGGGTTACGGGTCGGGTTGAAGCGGGTCGGGTCATATCGAGTTCGGGTTGTGTCGGGTTAGCGATGGGCCGGGTCGGTTACGGTTCATGTCGGGTAATCAGCGGGTAGCAAGTCAGGTCGGGTTAGTATCGGGTCCGATTATAAGCATATATTTTCTCTTATGTATTTAGTTTTAGATGGGTAATTTTATGTTTAAACACCATGTAGGAGTATTAATTGTAATTTTAAGTGAAAATAATTAAGATTAATGTCAATTTGGTCTTATTTACATAATTATTAAGCTAATTCATTATCTGGTCATGTATCGGGTTGAGTCAATATCGGGTCACGGGTCGGGTCGGGTCGGTTCAGTTCGGGTTGGAAAAAATAAGGATGTTGTCGGGTTTGGTCGGGCCGGTTTCGGGTTACCCAATTTTCGGGTTGTATCGGGTCGGGTTTCGAGCGGGTCGGGTTGAGTTCCTCGGGACGGGTCAGCTTTTGCCAGCTTTAACCTATGGCAAGCCCAACGAACCCGTCAAAAACTAGGGTTGGGCCAGGTCGAGCAAATCTTACTCGGCCCGCCCTTGACCCGTCCTCAACTTTCCCCTTGACCCTACTTCGGGCCGTTTTCGGGTTCACCTACACCAAGCTCGTCCCAGCCCGGCCTGCCCGACCCATCCCCTATCTCGGGTCATGTCCTGGTTCAGCTAGTGAGGCTTATATAAGATTGTCTTATATAAAATCCTATATACTCTTTTTTCTTCCTTTACAAGAACAAACATGATAATTGTATAGCTTATACCTCCACACATGGAAAAAAGGAATATGCATGTGATGTATTACATCAGATCTCTTTAATAATTAAGCTTACATGTATTTTCTCTAAGCATTTAAAGTTTTTAAGTTATTCCCTCCACACACTCATTTTCACCTCATTTCTCTAATATATGAGATGAGTATTTTAATGAAATGGGGTGAAAATGAGTGTGTGGAGATTGGAGGGAGTATATTTTAATTTTTTGACATCAAAACTCAAAATTAACTGAATTTATATGTATAGTTTTTTAGCAATATTGTACGGCCCAAAATCTCATTGAAGACGGGCACTATCCGTCACAAGCTGAAGACGGATAGTGCCCCTCTCACAAGATGCAAGTGGCAATATGCATGGGTGCTCCATTTTCCCTCCCACTTGCCAACCCACTTGCTTTATTGTGAGAGGTCTTCAGCTTGTGACGGATATTGTCCGTCACAAGCAAGACGCTTTGATTGTACGGAGTATTATTTTAGCTTAATGTTTAAGTGAACGAGTTCAAAAACATTATAGGAAAACCCATAATTGTAAAACAAAGTTCGAAAACTCTGTTATAAAATTTAAAAGTTACACAACTAGTTGTATTACATCTGATGTATAATCTATAAATTGTACGCACATTATTCCTTAAATAAAAATTACATATTTGTTTTTTCTTATGCGAAAATAATAACCGGAAGATCAATGTGAAATGGAGGATGTAGGATTTAACTTAGTGGTACATGAACATACAATTGACATAACTATTATCCTCGCAGGGAGATACACACAAAAACCAAGAGCTCATGGAGTAATATTCAGAGATTCAAAAGGAGTAAAACACAAAGCATACCTAAATCCAGGAGAAAATAATGAAATAATAGTATCCGCAGGAGCACTAGGAAGCCCACAATTGTTGATGTTAAGTGGAATTGGGCCTGAGGCCCATCTTAAACAATTTGGTATACAAGTCCAAGTTGATCAGCCGTTGGTGGGCCAAGGCATGACAGATAATTCAATGAATGCAGTTGTAATTCCATCTCCAAATCCTGTTGAAGTATCACTAATTCAAGCTGTTGGTATTACTGATTTTGGTACTTATATTGAAGCTGCTAGCAGTACTAGTTTTGCCAATGCTATTATTCACTCGTACGAGGTATGTTTATGCATATTACATACTGTATTTAATTCTTTTGCAGGTGGTATATGTATGTACATCTTTTGTTGTTAATGTTGCAAATTTTGGGTAAAAAGACTTGTTGAGGCGAACTAGCAATGTAATAAAATAAATTTTAAAAAAATTGAAAAATCTTAATTGTCTAAACTCTATAGTGATCACTAGAGAGTGTAGAGATGGAAGTGGGTCATGTCGGACTGGGCCTCGTGTCGGCCCACCGTGCTAGGAGAAGAAAATGACATGGCCAAGGCACGCGAAGGCCGGTGGGCCTCGTACCGTGCCATTGAAATGGAAATATGGCTCAAGACGGCTGCGCGTCTTGGCGTGCCGTGCTTGGGCTAGCTCATGTAAATCCTCCACTTTACCCTTATTTCTTCGTGTATGTTGAGCGTGCTAACGCGTGTCATGACGTGCCTGGGCTGAATTTGTTATAATTTTTTTAGCAAATTCACCCATTAAATATAAAAAACCCGAAATAAAACCGAAAATCGACTCTTCTCCTTGTATATTATTCTAGGTTGCCTTAACCAAATTCTTGTTTTTATTTGTGTAAGAAACATATGGCACTTGTTTAAGTTTGTAAGGGACAATTTAAACTACATTTTTGCAGATGAGCCAACCAACAAGCATTAGCAATGAGAAACAAAAGATAAAGTATGATGAATTCCTGGGCTCTTTAGCAGATGATCAATTAAATGCAGGCTTAATTCTTGAGAAAATCATAGGACCACTTTCTTCAGGGTACCTTAAACTTAAGACCAAAAACCCAAATGACAATCCTTCAGTTACATTCAACTACTTTAAGGAAAAGGAAGACCTTTCAAGGTGTGTTAGAGGGATGGAGACCATAATCAAGGTCATAGAGTCGAAATCATTCTCAAATTTCCGGTATCCGGAGGTAACAATGCAAGACCTTCTGACCACTATGCTTAACCTACCTCTTAATCAAGTTCCGAAGGCGGCTGCTGATATTGAGTTCACCACCCTTGAACAATTTTGTAAGGATACTGTGATGACTATATGGCATTACCATGGAGGTTGCCAAGTTGGTAAAGTGGTTGATAGGAACTACAAGGTTTTCAATGTTAGTGGGCTTCGAGTTATTGATGGTTCCACCTTGTATGACTCTCCTGGGACTAATCCTCAAGCCACTGTTATGATGCTTGGAAGGTATGGTTTGATGATTTCATATACATACATGTCAACTGCGGATGTTAGCTAGTTTAGTTGTTCAATTCACACAGGTAGGGATGTCAATTTCACCCGCATCCATCAAAACCCGATCCACCCGATCCTAAAAGATGGATGAAAACCCGATTTAAATGGATGGTGGATGGATGACGGATGAAACGGATGTGGATGACGGATGGGTTGGATGAAGAAATTCCACCCGCCATCCACCCGCCATCCATCCATCACCCGATTTTATTATTTTTTATTTAATTTTTTTTACATATAACACATTATTAAGATATAAAATATTTAAATTTTCATATTTTTCTACTCTCAATATAAATATTTTGTAAGCTCTACCCATTTAGAAAGTTAAACTAAATTAATTATCTAACTTTATTTTTGTAGAGAAAAAAAAAATCATCATTTTTTTAAACTTGAAATTATAAATGCACAACACCCGTTTATCACCCGATCCACCCGTTTCATCCATGGATGATGGATGGATGGATGACGGATGATATGTTTCACGGATGACGGACGGGTTGGATGAGATTTTAAAAAGACGGATGGATGACGGATGAGGCTTCACCCGACCCGAACCCGATCCATTGACATCCCTACACACAGGTTAACTAACATAAGAACTGTCCCTTTAGAAAAAAAAAAAAAAAAAAAAACAGTAGATATCTAATAATCATAACCTTTTGCTGGGGGAGCGTCCTGTAAACCTGGTGCAGTAAGTGTCTCACGAGTTAAAATTATCTTATCTTACACCGCTTAAGTACGGACTAAACTAAGGAACTGTTGATTATAACAATGGGTGCTTGTTTTGCGTTGTTGTATACAGATACATGGGACAAGTGATTTTAAAGAACAGGAATGCAGCATCTCACTAGAGTTGATCTATACGTTTTGTCTCCGTCTCGCTGCATAAACAGATTACTGTAGTTACTACATACTCCCTCCATTCAACTCCACATGGACCTTTTCTATTTTACACACTATTCACAAGTGAGCATTCAATATCAATTTTCTCTCAATACGTAAGTGAAAATATATTCATGTGGGATCTTGTTTGATTCGTCTTTACGAGTACATTAAAAATATCTAACTTTTATAATTTTTGCAAATACGTAGTTAATGATATTTATCACGAAACGCGCGTTGAAAACGTGAAAAAAAAAAAAGTGTATGGAGTTGAATGGAGGGAGTATAAAGGAAAGAAAACAGATTGGATACCACTCAATGATTTGTCATTCATTTGTTGATTGTCCAATGTGTAACTTGTGACAAATATTGCAGATTACAATTTATGTTTGAGTTTAATTCTCTAGTTCTAATGACATACTGTATTAAATGTCTTGGGTGCCCAACATGTGAAGGATCCACCAGTAGGCAGTAGCCCAATAGAGGTGTGATGCTTGCATCCAAGAGATCGAGGTTGCATTTGATAGGATCGGGTCAGATTGAGTACGGTTCCGTCATTTGAAGTAGAAGTTTGTTTCAGATATATTACAATCGAGTCGTTCATGACACTGATAGGTTTGGGAGTCAAGTCGGGACTGGGTCATGTTCTAATTCAACTGTTTGGATACGAGTTGAGTCAAGTTAGACCGAGTCAATCCAAGCTTGAGTCGCTTCCAAATTCACCTATTTAAGTACGAGCTAAATCGAATCACATCATTTAGGAGATTTTTGCTAGACATACCCCCAAGCCTAGACCTAGCAAATGGGTTATTCAGGCCGGGTCATTATCGGGTTGGACCATCTAAGTTTGGGTCGTTTGGGCCCTTCAGATCAGGATTTTGCTTAAAATAAGTCATTTTGGGTCTATGGGTCATTTCGGGTCACTTCAAGTTGGATCATTTCAGGTAGGGTCAGTTCAAGTCCATCGGGTCAAGTTTGAGTCATGTTCTTCTACGACTTTCTGGTTCTACCTTGACCTTATCAGTCGGAATGTCGGATACTTCGGATCGAGTCGGGCTTGATAGGTCCGCAAGGGCCCAAGCACACCAACCTTAGGCCCAAACCGAATAGAATAACCAACAAGGCCCAAACTGGTTTCTTCAAAACCGGCCTGATTAGATGAAACGACAAAACTTGGATATTTTAGGGCGTTTGATGCAAACAGGCCCCCCTAAATCGCTTACTTAAATCAGTAGTGATAAGATGAAAGACGTGAAAGCGACTTTCTGACCGAAAAAAGTTGGAAGCCTTTATTCGTCGACCGAAAATGACCAAGTGCATCACTTGTGTTTTACTTTATTAGGGCCGGCTTATATTATAGACAATTAAGGCCCAAAGCGTTGTATTTAAACCATCAATTATCAATGAGAATGACACACAAATGATTAAACACAAATTACATTGTAACATGGTATCAGTGTCACCTCCTAAACCCTAATCTACGCTTCCGCCCTCACAATGACAAACCCCAATCACTCTGCTACCAGTGCCAAAACCGAGGTGCAGAAACTCGACCCTCTTTCACCCTTCTCTCTTGCAAATCAAGAAGGGCCCGGTCAATCTATCACTCATATCCGTCTTCGCAGCGATAACTATGAGGAATGGAGTCGTTCTATGCGTACTTCTCTCAAATCACGCCGCAAATTCGGGTTTTGCGATGGTACGATAAAACAACCAAAGGATGATGATTTTCTTTTTCAACAGTGGGAAGTTGCCCACCGCATTTATGCGATTGCTCAATGGATAATGCACTCCATCGAGGATTCGGTCAAGCAATCCGTTTCTTACACCGAAGATGCCCGTGCACTATGGCTCGAACTTCAGGAACGATTCAGTGTGGTTGATGGGTCGCGTATTTACGCGCTCAAAGAGAAACTCCATGAATGCCGTCAAACTAAAGGTATGACTGTAACCTCTTATTTTGGCGCATTGAAGGTCTTATGGGATGCTATTGCTAATTACGAACCACCCTTCGCTTGCAAATGCGGTGATTGCAAATGTAATATTGGTAAGGATGTTTTAGCTCGACAAGATACGGAACGGGTTTATAAATTTTAAATGGGTTAAGATCCTACTCTGTATAAACAAATCTGATCCCAACAACTCGGTCTTACTCCGTTGCCTTCTTTAAATCATGTTTACCACTCTGTTTTGCAAGAAGAAAGTCTTGTTTCTTCTTCTGCTGTTCCGGACACAGCGGAAGTAATGGCGTTCGCTGTTCGTCACGAGCCTTCGTCGTTTGCCTCAACAGGGTCCACTCCGGACTGGCGCGTTTTACGCGAGGCTGAGCGGCAGGAGCGTCGGAAACTAACCTGTACTTTCTGTCAGGCTCCTGGACATGAAGCTGTCTCCTGTTTTATTCGCACTCAAAAATTCCCGGATTGGTGGGAAGATAGGCCACGGACTCTCGATGAATTAAAAGCGAAGCGTGCCTCTGCAACTCGCAATTCTGCCCGTGTAAATTTTCTAGGCGGGTCCAATTCAATTCCGTCTTCCGATCGTCTTAGCGGTATGTCTCCTACTTGGATAATTGATACAGGGGCATCGCATCATGTAACAGGTGACGAAACTTGGCTGGCTGACCCGCATCCCATACCACCCTTCCCGGTTACATTACCTAATGGGGAGAGTGTGTCGGCTACTATAGCCGAAACGGTCCGCTTAAATGAATTTCTCGTTTTGCGAAATGTTTTATAGGTTCCTAGTCTTACCTGCAATCTCCTTTCCGTTTTTCAATTAATTGTGGTGACCGATTGTGTCATTAGCTTTACTGATTGATCTTGTCACATTCAGGACCGATCTTTGAGGACGAGGATTGGAGTCGGTGAGCAACGGGATGGTCTTTATTTGCTGCGTGCGGTGGTCAAGCCAACTATTCATCGGGTGAGCGCTGATTCCTTTGAGCTGTGGCACCGACGTCTTGGCCATCCGTCTAATAAAATAGTTCAGCTTTTACCTTGTGTTAGTAGTAATTCTCGTTCTAATAAGGATATTATTTGTGACATTTGTCATGAAGCCAAACACAGCCGCCATTCCTTTGATTTGAATGAAAATAAGGCCTCCACTATTTTTGAATTAATTCACTGCGATTTATGGGGTCCATATCGGTCTCCGTCTAGCTGTGGGGCTAAGTATTTTCTCACGATTGTTGATGATTTTTCTCAAACTGTTTGGGTTTATTTGCTTCTTGATAAACGGGAAGTCACCGACATGTTTTTGAGTTACTTTGCTTTAGTTAAAACTCAATTTCATGCTACTGTTAAAACCGTGCAATCAGACAATGGGACCGAATTCTTCAACATGGCTAATTTTTTCACCAAAAATGGTGTGCTATTTCGTACGTCTTGTGTTGGGACACCCCAACAGAATGGCCGCGTTGAGCGCAAACATCGACATATCCTTAATGTCGCTCGTGCTTTGATGTTTCAAGCTAATTTACCGGTCTCTTTTTGGGGTGAATGTATTTTGACAGCTGCTTATGTTATTAATCGCACACCATCTCACTTATTGGCTAATAAAACCCCTTATGAGCTTTTGTTTGGCTCGCCACCTAACTACACCCATATACGTACATTTGGGTGTCTCTGCTTTGCACATAATTTAAATACCAAAGGTGACAAGTTTGCTAAAAGGAGTCGCAAATGCTTATTTATTGGGTACCCTCTTAATAAAAAAGGTTGGAAGGTGTTTGATCTTACTACTCGGGAAATTTTTGTAAGTAGGGATGTGTTCTTCTACGAGCATAGTTTTCCTTTTATCCCCGACACTACTTCATCCTCCAGCCCCATTTCGACTCCGAGCGTTACGGTGATCAATTGCCTTATGACTCGTGTGATGACATGGCCACTGGTGATGAGTTTATTGCCGGGAATATAGGGGATGGGCCTGGTCCAGCCGTGGAGACACGGTCCAATACCGGTCTGGACATTACCACGGGTCCGGATCCTTCTGCTAGTCCGGGACCGGATCCTCTTGTTTCGGACCATACCACTACTGCTGGTGCTTCTTCTTCTTCGGTTGATGAAATGGGCCAGGGAAAGCGAACTAAAATTTCTTCGACCCGTCTTCGTGGATATGTTGTTGGCACCACACGCACTTCTTCCACCTCCGACTCACCTCCCGACTCGCCTCGTTCCTCAGGTACTTCTTATGCCCTTGCTAATTATGTTTCATGTAACAAATTTCTACGAAACATCGTGCTTTTCTTGCAGCCATTACTTCCAATGATGAGCCCCCGAATTTCCGTGTTGCTCTTGCTGATCCGAAATGGTGCAAGGCAATGGCGGATGAGATTGAAGCATTAGAAAATAATGCCACTTGGGAATTATCCGATCTTCCAGCAGGCAAAAAGGCGCTGGGTTGTCGTTGGGTGTTTAAAATAAAATATCATTCTGACGGCAGTATTGAACGGTATAAGGCTCGATTGGTAATCTTGGGCAATCATCAGGTGGAGGGCATTGATTATGGCGAAACCTTTGCACCGGTGGTCAAAATGGTTACTATTCGTTCTTTCTTAGCTGTTGCTGCTGTCAAGAATTGGGAGCTACATCAGATGGACGTACATAATGCTTTTTTGCACGGCGATCTTGATGAAGAAGTTTATATGAAACTTCCCCCAGGTTTTGGTAGCGGAAAAGAAGGTAAAGTATGTAGGATGAGAAAATCCTTATATGGTCTACGACAGGCTCCTTGGTGTTGGTTTGCCAAGTTAGCTTCTGCTTTGCGACGGTATGGGTTTACTCAATCTTACTCCGACTATTCCTTGTTCAGTTATACCCATGGTACTGTTTGCTTACACGTCTTAGTTTATGTGGACGATCTCGTTGTAGCCGGAAATAATTCATTGGCTATATCCAAATTTAAAACGTATCTTGGTGAATGTTTTCATATGAAGGATTTGGGTATTCTAAAATATTTCTTAGGAATTGAAGTTGCACGAAATTCCGAAGGTATTTTCTTGAGTCAGCGGAAATATGCCCTTGACATTATTACCGAAACCGGCTTGTTGGGTGCAAAACCCGTTGCTACTCCTATCGAGCTCAACCACAATCTCGGATTGGCAACGGGTGCTTTTCTCGACGATGTTGAGTCATACCGTAGGCTCGTTGGTCGTCTAGTTTATTTGGTTGTGACACGGCCTGATTTGTCTTTTGCTGTTCATACTTTGTCTCGTTATTTGAGTAAACCTCGCAAGGAACATTATGACGCTGCTCTTCGTGTTGTTCGCTATCTTAAGGGGAGTCCGGGTCAAGGCCTTTTATTTCGAGCCAATAATGCTCTTACTATGACCGGCTGGTGTGACTCCGACTGGGGTAGTGATCCATCTACTCGCCGTTCTGTCTCAGGTTGGATCGTCTTTCTCGGTGGTTCTCCTATTTCCTGGAAGACTAAGAAGCAAAACACGGTTTCTTTATCTTCCGCAGAAGCTGAGTATCGAGCCATGGCTGTTGTTCTTTGTGAGTTGAAATGGGTCAAAGGTTTGCTTCTCAGTCTTGGGGTGTCGTTTTCCTCTCCAATCGATGTGTACTCCGACAGTCAATCTGCGATTCAACTTGCTCAAAATCCAGTTTTTCACGAGCGCACGAAACATATCGAGATTGACTGCCATTTCATTCGTGATGCGATTATTGATCGTTTGATTAAGCCTTCTCATGTATCCACTAAGGACCAGTTAGCTGACATTTTTACTAAGGCCTTACCATCGTCTCAATTTGTATTCCTTCTTCGCAAACTGGGCATTCTTGATTTACATGCTCCAGTTTGAGGGGGGGTATTAGGGCCGGCTTATATTATAGACAATTAAGGCCCAGAGCATTGTATTTAAACCATCAATTATCAATGAGAATGACACACAAATGATTAAACACAAATTACATTGTAACATACTTTGTAGAAGTATGAACCAATCGGAAGCACTATCCTAATCTTGTTTCTTACTTTCTAGTCAGCAAATATCACTCAGAGTAAAAAGCTCTCTATAATCATTTTTGGTTCTACCCCTCATAACAAGTCTTAGTGTAGAAGGATATATGTTTACAAGTGCAAATTATGAGTAATTTACAAAACAGCGCGTCTTGCTTCAGCCGACTGTTTTTCGTCTGAAATAAAATGGGCAACATGTCATTTTACAATAAAATGTTGTTATTTTCTAATAACATGTTACCATTATTTTTCACAATTATTTTCAGGGTAAAAAGTGATACCTCTAGTGATAATATTTTGTGGATTAAATGGTTACATTCTCTTAAAAAATGGCAACATTTTATCGGTCTTATTTTATAAAAATATTGGCAAGTATTACAGAGTATGTATTATATTAAGGGGGCGTTTGGTATGGGAAAGGGTAAGAGAATGAAATCAAGAAAGGGTAAGAGAGGGAAATGAATGGGATCACCCATATTATAATTGGGTGTTTGGTTGACAATTAGAGGAAAAGGGAATTAAAAGCCAACCTCCGCCACCATTACCCACCACCTGCCACCATTATCTACACCGACACCACCACAAGTAGCGACGCCCACGACGAACCTAATCACCGCGTCTCACGCCCTCAACAAACACCACAATCCCGACCCTAAACACCTTATTCATTCTAAAAAATCCACCACAACCCTTCGAAAACCCCTCCCCCACCCCTTAAAACACTAGATCTGGTGTGGCCGGCGTCGGGCGGTTGCAGTGGTGTGGGCGAGGAAGGTGTTGGTGGTGGTTGGTGGGGTGGGAGAATTACTGAAGGTGTTGGTGTGGTGTTTAGTGGTTGAGGATATGGGGTACCGTGGACAGGCGGCGTCGCTGGTGGTGGTTGTGTCGGCGTCCTTGGTGGTGGTTGTGTCGGTGTGGTGGGTGTAGGGTGTAGGTGGCAGTGGTTGACGGTGTGAGAGGGTGTGGTGGGTGTTGGTGAGAGTGGTGGAAATAGAGAGTAGGAGGAAGAAGGGATTATGGGGTTATGGGCTTACCCAAGGGGGGGAGGGGTAAGGATGAGAATGGTTTTGGGGGTAAGGGGGGTATTGGTTACCCTTTCTTTGTGTCAAACAAACAACAACAAAAGGAATAAACCATTTTTATTCTCTTTCCCTTTCCTTATTCCCCCAACCAAACGCCCCCTAATTAGTAAACTAGTAAAACTGAGTATATTCAAATCTACCTAATCATTTTTTTGGTACATACCTAATCATGGGAATGAGGAATTTGTGTTATAAATGACTGATATCTTAGCATGATAACTAATCCTAACAAACAACCAGAACATTGATTTTCAATAATTTTAAAAAAATAAATGAAGAAAACCTTTTTCATATCAATTTCATGAGGTGTATAATAATCGACCATCCTCTTCGGAGGTGGTTCCTCGATGTGGAAAAAGTACAAAATATAAAAAGCTTAACAAGTTATGGAGTATTATAAACAAAAATAGGACAACATTGGAGTAATAATTGTCCTTTTAAAATTTTATATCCTATACTAATACAAAATCAGTTTAAGTTGCAAGTTTCACAATATACAATTCTAAAATATTTGGTTATCGAAATTAAATTACAAAATATATATACGTTAATTGGTGTTATTTGACTAGTTAGTTATTACCATATACTCTCCACACGAATAAAAATGTATAGTAAAACACATGTGGAGATTGAATTACGTGTTTAATCGATCCTTCAAATATTACAGTAACTAGTTTGATTGCCCGTGCGTTACAACAGGATAATTAACTTATTTATAATGCAAAAAAAAAAAACGTTATAAGGGTTTAATGTTCACATTTTATGTCTAATGATTTGCTTACATATTATTAAAATATTCTTTCAAAAAAAATAAAAGATTAATATATACGTGGGTTAACTCTTATTTATAATCACCCCACCTTATATTAATCTTTCTATGTGGGACAATTATACTATTTATAAGTAATATACTAATATTCACCAAACTTAGATTATTTTTCTGATGTGGGACAATTCTACTATTTATAGGTATTATATATTCATCAAACCTGCATTGTTTTTCAATGTGGGACAAATAACATACTCATAATTACACCATCTCTTTTCTATTTAGTTCGATATCCAACCAGATCCCGAATACTGAATACGGACAATTGCTACTCATTATATCTAATAGTTATATTTAAATTTAATACTATGATCAAGTACTCTTCATTAATAATGTTCCGACATTAACTTAGTTTGAATGCTTGTGGACAATGGGCCCACGGGGGCGCTTGGGAGAGAGAACAAGCGTTTGCATTTTGTGGAGTCGCCACCAATTTATTGTGGAAAATTGGAAACCGTTCGAATACCTCGTGCCATGTCAAGACACAAAGTAGTGACATGAACACCAAGAACTCGTTACCCTTAGCATTCTATGTCTACAATGACTCTCGTGAATGCCAATGAACACGGATGTTCACAGAGATCTGGAGTAAGGGGTGAAGGTACGTAGTAGGAAGCTCTTTTGATCGATCACCTAATCCCGCCCGCCTCGATAGCGGCCTCTACTAATGATTAGGGAAAATCGTCTATACTCGATATATCGTCGATTATATGCATGCAATGCAACATCCAATAAATTGATCCTAGCATGTGAGAATTACAATAAGTCGGTGAACATGTAGTTTAATCATACAATTGGGTCCAAGTAGGAATTTAAGTTGATTACATGTGAAGCCATACGAGTGATACAATAAAAGAAATACAATAATAAATACAATAATGAAAAGTTACAATAATTACATCCGGTTAATTGATTTATGTCGAAAATACATTCAAAACGGATAATTTGGAAAAGAATAAACAAAGGAATAAACGAACAGGAATTAGGGCGATAATACGATTAATAGTTAATTAATACGTAATTAATAAACTACGTCAAAGCAAAACGGGAGTTCAGAGACAGAAATCAACCAGGAACAGGCGCAGCAGAGCTGCGTCCCTTGGAAGAGGCGCAGCGGTTGCTGCGTCCGTTCCTTGGCTCAGTTCTGGCTGTGAAACCGGAATTGCGAGTCGTTAATGTTCGTTGGTGGTTTTAATGATCGATTATGACTAATTGACTCGGATGGAAGTGATTAACGGGTTATTTACATATGATTAAAGGTCATAATAGCAATAAACATGGATGAAACTGATTAAAACTGGATTATATACAAGATTAATGAGATTAATTAATGAATATAAATAAACTAAACAAATTAATTAGGTTAAATACGATGAATTAACGATGGACTAATGACGAACACGATAATAAACAGGTGAAATATATCAAAGATCGAATTCCAGAAACTCAATATGAATGAATCGAATTTCTAAAACCCGGATTGACTTTAATGACGAAAACCCGCAAATATGAATTACTTGGGATTTAAGTCAGGATAATTAACAATGGATTATGAATAATATATTACATGTTAGAATTATTATGCTTAAATCGTCATATGAACAATGAACAATTGAAGAAAGAAAAACAAGCAAATTAACAAAAGACGAAGGAAGAAGAAATGAAGCAGGAATTGCGGCAGCCTCACGAAGAGGCGCAGCAGGTACTGCGTCTCTTCAGAGAGACGCAGCAGGTACTGCGTCTCTTCAGAGAGGCGCAGCAGTTGCTGCGTCCTTTCGAAGAGGCGCAGCAATTGCTGCGTCCTTTCTCGACGGTCATCTTCTGGTAATTCGTAAAAAAGGTTTTAAAACATGGTTTTAGAAATCGGTTTTAATTGTATTTTCGACATAAACCTTACAATATGATTACAATAAAAAAGAACAATAAATAAAAGAGAGATTATACACCCTCAGACTTACATGTTTGACGAAACGAGATGAACTAAGTTAACGATTAGTGATGCTCGACTCGAATGTAACGAAAGTGCCCTCGTAAGAGGAAAAAGACTAAGATTGATTAATGTTGATTATTGTGGAGTTGGTTGGAGTTGGTCAAATTGGTCGGTCATGCAAAACGAGGCTGGTACTCAGAAGGATCCGAGCTTACGTGGTCAAAAGTTCAAGCACGTAGACGCCAAAAAGTAATAACGTGGTCTACAATGCAAAGGGAGAAGAGAAGGGCGGACACTCGCGTGAGAAATATGAGGAGCGAAGGCTCCTATTTATACTAATCACACAGAGGAATTAGGATTTTCGGAAAGACTTTGGAAGTAAATCTTGAAAAGATATGAAAGGATACGAAGAAATACGCAGAAAAGGACTTGGGAAGAGGCGCAACATGCACTGCGTCCCTTGGAAGAGGCGCAGCACCTGCTGCGTCTGTTCCCAAGTGGTTTCCTCCTGCGGAAGAAAGATTTCCGTGTTTAATTTATGGAATAACGGATTAATCTTATTTTCCTTAATATTTTGTATGAATATTACGGGAAATTCTTTACCAAAAATTAAAAGATTGTAAAAGATTTATAAAATATGGAATAGAAATATCCGGAACATTCCAGAACATTCCGACTCGGGATTTAGCGGTTATCAGAAAATGAAGACGGTTTTAGGCCCAGAGTCCAAATGTACTCTAATTACTGTCAAAACGACCGTATCGGCGCGTAGATGACAATTAAGAGGTAGACATAAATGTTTGAGCAATCACTTGACGATAAACTTACGAACTGTCACAAATCGTTCCGCGTACCAAACATGCAGCCCAATCATCACCGGGTGGTTTGCGGGAGGTGTAGAAATGAGGTATGTACAATGTCCGTGAGTTGCAAAAAAAATAAAGGATTAATATATATATATATATATACGTGGGTTAACTTATTTATAATCATATAATCACTCCGTCTTATACTAATATTTTGGTGTGGTATAATTCTACTATTTATAAGTAATATATTCACCAAACTTGGATTATTTTTCTGATGTGGGACAATTTTACTATTTATACGTATTATATATTCATCAAACCTGCATTATTTTTCAATGTGGGACAAATATCATATTCAGAATTACACCATTTTTTTTGCACTTAGTTCGACATCCAACCAGATCCCGAATACCGAATACGGACAATTGCTACTCATTATATCTAATATTTATATTTAAATATATATATATATATATATATACATAAAAGAGAGTTTTTTCGAGCGATCTGAGAGCGTCCACATCATCAAAAACTAATTTAGGAAAGTATCATAAGTAATAATTTTTTATGTAAAAAATAAAGTGGAGAATCTTTTAATTATTATAATATATATATTTCCTAAATTATATTCAAGTGATATTTCCAATTTTTATATCAAACTTTTACATTTCACTTGGCAAAAAAGTATCGTTAAAAAAATTATTAAAATAATATAATTAGTTTCGTGGTAAAAAATGTTATCATTAGAGTATAGATTTCATATTATTTGCACATTTTAAAACTTCTTCGTATGTAAAATTGTGTAATTTTTAGTATGTTTTGCCCCACATTGGAAAATAACGTAGGTGTGGTGAATATACTACATATAAATAGTAGAATTGTCCCACATCGAAAGATTAGTATAAGGTGATGTGATCATATGATTATAAATAGGAAGCATATTTGGAACTTATTTATCCACCCAAAATTTTTTGAATCTCATAAATATTATTTTAAAGAGCTCTTAAGATTTTCTATCATTATCTACGATATGATATAAAAAACAAAGTGAAAATCGTTGGGAACTACCCAGGAAAGAGTTAAGAACATGAACAAGAAAATCAAAAAATACAAATTTAAAGGTTTTACTAAAGGTAGTCTCCTGACACAGTACAAAACTAAAGATTTTACTAATGGTTGTCTTGTGAATGCAGTAATAGACCGTTAATGAGTCGTTATATGTACGATGTAGAGATCCCTATCTAATGATCGAGACTAAGTGGTTTTACCTTCAAAGAAAAATAATATGTATACAATAGTGGGTTTTTTTAAGAAGATACATGTACTTCTTGGTATGTTATAGCTTCACATTGAAAAATAATGTTGGCATGATGAACATACTACGTCTAAATAATTAAATTATGTATCTCACGTCGATTATTTTTCTGATGTGGGACAATTCTACTATTTATATGTAGTATATATTCATCAAACCTGCATTATTCTTCAATGTGGGACAAATATCATACTCAAAGTTACACCATTTTTTTGGCACTTAGTTCGACATCCAACCAGATCATGAATACCGAATACGGACAATTGCTACTCATTTATCTAATAGTTATATTTAAATTTAATAATATGATAAAGTACTCTCCATTAATATTTATATTTTGTTTTTCTTCAATTTTTTATTTATCATAATTGAGATACGGAAATTTCCCGTGGTACCCCTTAGTTTTGTCAGATTTTTCATGTTACCCCTACTTTTAAGAATCTGCCTATGGTACCCTTGAGGTTCCATTTTTTTTGCCCATGGTACCCTCTAATGTAAAGGTTGTTAAATGGACGTTAAGTTTGATAGCGTGACAATAAAATAAAAATTAAAAAATAATACCACTTTTATTGTTTTATTGGTATAGATTTCTCTCTCTTTTAAATGAAAATTTAATTAACTACTATATCATTATAATATTGGAAATTTCTCATGGTAACCTTGAACTTTGATAGATTACACATGGTACCCCTAATTTTAAGTTTCTACAAATGGTACCCATGTGTTCACCTTTTTCTTTCCCAGATTACCACTTGAATATAAAATAAGAAATACAGAGTATATATTATATATAATAACTAAAAGATTTTCCAAAGATTAACTTAGGTTAGAGATCATTATTCTAGAGATAGTAATACAAACTCTTTTAAGAGCTCTCTCTGACAATATACTTAAGAGAATCAAAAAAATTTGGGTTATGACTTCTATTTATAATCATAAGATCACTTTGCCTTATGGTAATCTTCTGATGCGGGACAATTCTAATATTTATATATAGTATATTCACCACACTTACATTACTTTTCAATGTAGAAAAAATAACATACTAAATACACCATTTTTTTTGTACCTACTTTGACATCAACCCGATTTAATAATGAGAAATGACAATAAAATCTACAATCTGATGATGACATTTTTTTGTCACAATCTAATTATATAATTTTCATACGATATTTTTTTGTTAAATGAAATATAAAGTTTTTATATTAAAATTATAAACATCACTTTAATATAATATAGAAAATGTATATATATGGGACAGTTCTATTATTTATACATAATATATTCACCACACCTACATTATTTTTCAATGTGGGACATATAACATACTAAAAAGTATATTTTTTATATCAAAAAAATTTGGGTTGTCTTAAAACAAACATTATAATATCACTAATATAGTAACATATAATCGCTTTTATAAATATCTACGTGATTAATATTTGTATGGTATTGTTGTAACTAAGGTTTGCCGTTAATACAAACTCTTATAAGAACTCTCTAAGATAATATTTAAGCGATTCAAAATATTTTGGGTTGATACCCCTAAATTTCAAATATGACTCCTATTTATAATCATGTGATACTTCAGCTCATGATAATCCTCTAATGTGGGACAATTCAACAATTTATATGTAGTATATTTACCACACCTACATTATTTTTCAATGTGGGACAAACAATATACTTAGAAATACACCATCTTTTTCGCACCTAGTTCGACATCTAACCCAGTTTAATAATAATAAGCAAATACTATACTATTTATTAATATTCGTATAGTACATTTTTTTTAACTTCTTATCATAATAAAATATGTGCAAATAATATGATACTATATTCTAATGCTAGCATTTATTTACCACGAATCTAATTATATAATTTTTCAAAAATAAATTATGTTACTTTTTTGCTAAATGAGATGTAGCAATTTATATAAAAATTATAAACATCACTTGAAATAATATAAAAAATATATATATCATACCGTGGTTATAATGATAATAAACTCTTAAGAGGTCTCCAAGACAGTGCTTAAGAGACTCAGAAGGTTTTGGGTTGGTATTTAGGTTCTAAAGATGCCTTATATTTATAACCATATGATCACCCACCTTATGCTAAACTTTCGATGTGAGACAGTTCTATTATTTATACGTAATATATCCACCACACCAACATATTTTTCAATGTGGGACAAATAACATACTTAGAAATCCACTATCTTTTTCGCACATAATTCGACATCTCACCCGAATTAATAATAATGAGCAAATACTATACTCCCTCGATTCAAAACAAATACAACATTCCTTTTTTTTTTATACTATTCATGAACGAATAGAATCTTTACGATTTCTTGCAATATGTAAGACAAAATATTGTCATGTGGGATCTTATTTGATTCACCTATAAAGTACAATGAGAATATCAAATTTTTAAATTTTTTATAATGTAAACTTAAAGATATTTATGTTGTAATTTGTGTCTTGTCGAATGTGTAAATAAAAATGTTGTATCTGGCCTTGAATGGAGGGAGTACTATCTATTAATATTCGTACGTTTGTTTTTTTAATTTTTTATCATAATTAAAAATATATGCAAATAATATGATACTATATTCTAATATTATCATTTCTTTTACCAAGAATCTATTATAATATAATTTTCATAATTTTTTTTATAATAATTTTTTGGGAAATGAGATGTATAAGTTTTTATATAAATATTATAAACATCACTTGAATATAATACATAATATAGAAAATATATTTATATCATACTGTGAAGATAATGATATAAACTCTTAAGAACTCTCCAAAACAATACTTAAGAGACTCTAATGTTTTTGATTAGTATATAGGTTCAATGATGACTCCTATTTATAATCATATGATCACCCACCTTATGTTAATCTTTCAATGTGGGGCAATTCTATAATTTCTACGTATTATAATCATCATACTAACATTGTTTTTCAATGTGGGACATATAACGTATTAAGAAGTATACATCTTTAATATGTGCAAATCATATGAATCTATACTCTAATGAAAGCATTTTTTTACCACGAATCTAATTATATTATCTTCATAATTTTTATAACGACATTTTTTTGTCAAATGAAATGTCAAAGTTTTTATATGAAAATTAGAAACTTCTCATGAATATAAAATAAGAAATATAGATATTATAATAATTAAAAGATTCAAAACTTTATTTTTTATGTGGAAAATATTATTTATGAAACTTTCCTAAATTAATTTTCGGATATTTCCCATGGTACCCTCGAACTTTGGCAGATTACACATGGTACCCCTCATTTTAAGTTTCTACATATGGTACCCCTGTATTTACCTTTTTCTTTCCCAAAACGCCCTTTACCAAAATTCCGTCATCACTCCGTTAGTCCTCTCACTATTGACCCTTTATTTTTGTTAATTAATACACTAATAATACATAAAATCCTTATTAACCATCATCTTCTTCAATCATCATCTTCAAAATCATCCCAAAAAGTCTCCACTTTCACCCACCACCACCATCATCTTCGACCACCACTGCCCACACCAACGACAACCACCACCAACCGCCAACAATAACAACAACATCAACTCAACAACTTCTTTTGTCTCTTTTGTTATGCTGCAAACTTAATCAACAATTTCCATACTTCAATCTAATAGCCATTTAATCCACCATGAAAGCCCATGTTATCACCTCCAATTTCAGTTCTCATTTAACAAAACACCATTGCCATATTCTTCGTCTGAAAACCGGACATCGGAATCGAGTCAACAAGCAGCCAACTTTCACCATCGTCACTACCATTCAACCACCACCAGCTGCTCCTCCGTTTCCGTCTCCATCCAACGCGGCCTCGAAATCATGCCACCAAGACTCGTGCCCATCAACAAGCACCAGCAATCAACAACTTCGCCACCACCGCATCACTATCAATCACCATTACCGTCAATTACCATCCACCTCCTTCTAATTCCAGATCCCGACCACCATCAACGACCAATTCCATTCACCTCAATTCATCACCTGCTCCACGCACCCCCGTCTACAACAATGAGCAGCCCAAAAATGAACCCAAATCGAGTCGCCATGACTCGATTGCGGCATCGAAACCAAAGTTGAATTAGCAGTCGATGCTTTTAAGGAAGGAGGAAGAAGAAATCAAGAAGGAAATCAGATCTGAAAAATTGTACGGTGGATTAAATAAGGAATGTCGGCCGCAGTTGGTGATGGGGTGCGTGAGTGGTGGCGATATTCAGAGGGTTGTGCGGTGGTGAAGGTTGTGCGGTGGTGGATGGGTGGTGGCGTCGGCGTGGTGGTCGTCGAAGGCATGAAAATTATGATGGTGATTGGTATAGTGGTGGGTGAAAGAGGAGGATGTTTGGGGTGATTTTGAAGATGATGATGATAAGGGTGGTTTGGGGATTTAGTTATTAAAATTAGTTAATTGTATAAATTAAGGAATTATGTATTATTAGTGTGTTAAATAACCAAAAAAAGGGGTCATTAGTAAAAAAAACTAACGGAGTGATGACGGAAGTTTGGCTAGGGGCATTCTGGGAAAGAAAAACGTAAATATAGGGGTACCATATGTAGAAAGTTAAAAGGAGGGGTACCATGTGTAATCTGCCAAAGTTCGAGGGTACCATGGGAAAAAACCGATTAATTTTTGATGGTGTGGGCGCTCTAGAATCGCTCGAAAAAACTCTCTTTTATATATAGATATAGATTTTCTGGATTGATTAATTTGTTCTCTGGGCATCGTTATCAGTGACCCCTACGTTCTCGTCAAGTGACCGAGCCTAACTAGCTGGCTCTACGTGCTGCGAGCTTTACTCATGCTAGTATTATTAGCTTTTGTTTGTAGACGTTGATCAATTTTATTTTTTTGGTGGTGAAAATTTTATGTATCAAAGCTAATTTTGGTGTATTGATCAAAATCACGTGTAGTACTCATCAAACACTAGAGTCGTTGATCATAATTTTTGTTGGATGGAGGAAGGTTGTTAATAAAAGAATGAGTAGTGTGGATAAATTGTAAGCAAAAAAATTGTTGTTATGAGGATGAATTACACGCGCTGACTATGGTGTTTGTTGGTGTGCAGGTTTTGGTGTATTTGTGAGAAATCTCAACTTTTGTGGCCTATTTGTCGTTTTGATAAGTTTTTTTTACCAATATGTCGTTAAACACCTACTTTTTTTTACCTATTTGGTTGTTTGGCCAAACAAAATGACTATCTTAACAAACACCATTTAAACAAAATGACCATACAACAACACCACACTAGTAATATGCTTGAGGTTGTTCTAATCATCTAATTCCTTGGTTTCTATTAGTTTAAATGCTTGAGGTTGTTCTAATCATCTAATTTCTAAATTGTTATTCTCCTCCTCTCTATTTGGAATTTAACGTTTGACATTGAGTTTCTTTTAGTTTAACGTTTGTTGCTCCCAAAATTTGATGAGGATTGTAATTAAAATTTGAACTATTGAGTAGTAATAAAGCTGAAAACAAAATCATCCAAGACTCTATTCCTCTTCAAAACCCAAAATTATTCAAATCTACCAAAAATTTCACCATAAATCACAGTTCTTCAATGAATTCACAAAGTTAGGGTTTTATTAATTAATCAAAATAAAATTCAACTAGTTTGAATGTCCGTGCGTTGCAACGGGGTAATTAACTTATTTATAATGCAAAAAAAAACGTTATAAGGGTTTAATGTTTACATTCTATGTCTAATGATTTGTTTACATATTATTAAAATATCTCTTTCAAAAAAAAAAAAAAAAGATTAATATATACGGGGGTTAACTCTTATTTATAATCATATAATCACCCCATCTTATACTAATATCTTATACTAATCTTTCGATGTGAGACAATTCTACTATTTATAAGTAATATATTCACCAAACTTGGATTTTTTTCTGATGTGTGACAATTCTACTATTTATACGTAATATATATTCAACAAACCTGCATTGTTTTTCAATGTGGACAAATAACATACTCAGAATTACATCATCTTTTTTGCATTAGTTCGACATCCAACCAGATTTCGAATACCGAATACACACAATTGCTACTCATTATTAGTTATATTTAAATTTAATAATATGATCAAATACTCTCCATTAATATTTGTACGTTGTTTTTCTTCAAAAAAAAAAATTTAACATAATTTAGATACGGAAATTTCCCGTGTTACCCCTTAATTTTGTCAGATTTTCTATGTTACCCCTACTTTTAAGAATTTGCCTATGGTACCCTTGAGGTTCCATTTTTTTGCCCATGATACCCCCTAATGTAAAGGCTGTTAAATGGACGTTAAGTTTGATGGCGTGGCAATAAAATAACAATTAAAAAATAATACCCCTTTTATTGTTTTATTGGTACGGATATCTCTCTCTTTTAAACGAAAATTTAATTAACTATATCATTATAATATTGGAAAATTTCTCATGGTAACCTCTTTATAGATTACACATGTTACCATGGACGTTTTTTTTCTATTTTTTTTTATCATAATTAAAATATGTGCAAATGATAGGAACCTATACTCTAATGATAGAATATTTTTTAACACAATTCTAAATATATTAGTTAAACGTGGTATATTTACCACACCTACATTATTTTTCAATATGGGACATATAAAATCTATAGGTAGAAAATATAATGATATAAACTTTTAAGAGTTCTCCAAGACAATACTTAAGAGACTCAAAAGATTTTGGGTTGATGCCTAAGTTCCAAGGATGCCTCATATTTATAATCATAGAATCACCCAACTTATGCTATATTTTGATGTCGGAAAATTCTATTTTTTATATGTAGTATATTTATCACACCTATATTATTTTTCAATGTGGGACATATAACATACTATGAAATACACCATCTTTAATATGTGCAAATTATATGAAATCTATATATACTCTAATGATAACATTTGTTACCATGAATCTAATAATATTATTTTCATAATTTTTTTACGGATATTATTTTGCCAAATGAAATGTAAAAGTTTTTATATAAAAATTAGAAACATCACTTGAATATAGAATAAGAAATACAGAGTATATATTACAATAACTAAAAGATTTTCCAAAGATTAACTTAGGTTAGAAATCATTATTATAGAGACAGTAATACAAACTCTTTTAAGAGCTCTATTTGACAATACTTAAAAGAATCAAAAGATTTTGGGTTATGACTTCTATTTATAATCATAAGATCACCTTGCCTTATGATAATCTTCCGATGTGGGACAATTCTAATATTTATACATAGTATATTCACCAGACTTACATTACTTTTCAATGTAGGGCAAATAACATACTAAGTACACCATTTTTTTTGCACCTACTTTGACATCAATCCGATTTAATAATGAGAAAATACAATACAATCTACACTCTAATGATAGCATTTTTTTGTCAAAATCTAATTATATAATTTTCATATGATACTTTTTTGTCAAATAAAATATAAAGTTTTTATATCAAAATTATAAACATCACTTTAATATAATATAGAAAATGTATATATATATGGGACAATTCTATTATTTATACATAATATATTCATTACACCTACATTATTTTTCAATGTGGGACATATAACATACTAAAAAGTACATATCTTTTATATCAAAAAATTTTGGGCTAATACCTAAGTGTCAAGGATGCCTCCTATTTATATTTATAGAATCACCCTACCGTATACTATTATTTCAACGTGAGATACATAATTTAATTATTTAGACGTAGTATGTTCATCATGCCTACATTATTTTTCAATGTGAAAGATATAACATACCAATAAATACATGTCTCTTCTTAAAAAAGTTACTATTGTATACATATTATTTTTCTTTGAAGGTAAAACCACTTAGTCTCGATCATTAGATAGGGATCTCTACATCGTACATATAACGACTCATTAACACTCTATTACTGCATTCAGAAGACAACCATTAGTAAAATCTTTAGTTTTGTACTGTGTCAGGAGACTACCATTAGTAAAACCTTTAGTTTTGTATTTTTTGATTTTCTTGTTCATGTTCTTAACTCTTTCCCGGGTAGTTCCCTGCAACGATTTCCACTTTATTTTTTATATCATATCGTAGATAATGATAGAAAATCTTAAGAGCTCTGTAAAACAATATTTATGAGACTCAAAATTTTTTGGGTGGATACATAAGTTCTAAATATGCCTCCTATTTATAATCATAGGATCACATCACCTTATACTAATCCTTCGATGTGGGACAATTCTACTTGTTCCGGGTGTAATTCCAGATCAAGTATAGTTACCACCCTTGGCTTGTTGAATGATGTCTTGAGTTGGATTCTCCTTTGGTCTCAATCGTTCCTCACGGCCTCTCCTGCAACAATGAACGAACTGAGGGCTTGGCTTTGTGCCAAGCGTACTCACTCCGACGCTCAAGTCAGTAAACTTTAAGAGATAAGTTGTTACTTGGCAGAATGTGTATTGTAGAGAGATAAGGAAGATATTACCAGATGAATAGTGTATTTAGGTTTAGTTGTGTATTTGTTGGGATCCTTTCCTCAATGAAGGTTGAGGAGTATTTATAGGCTTTCACCTTTTGTCACGTAGTGGCCAAGTGGCCAAGTGGCTAGCAGGTGGAAAGACTGATCTACCCCTCGGCCGAGGGGCCTATGGCTGGCCGGCGGATCCTGTTGGCTCGCCGCCGAGGGGTCTTGGATATGAGTACGCGGATATGTGTCCCTATTTGGCGGGTTACCATGCCGAGACCAGCCGACGGCCGGTGGGTCGATCGGCTAGATTGTCCAAGTCGTTGACTTGTGTGGATATCTTTGACCTTGCTCAATCATGTTGACTTGGTCAGCGGTGCAGAATATGCCCCATCAATTTGCCCCCAGCGTAGTCTATGCCGTGGTATGGGCTCCGATGTATGTTTGAGCGTATATTCTGCGCAAGTAATTTTGTAAAAAATTTCCTGCATCGGCTTCTTCTACGGCGGCTTCTTGTACCTCGGCCTGGTCTTTCTTAGGCCGTACCATATTCCCCCTCCACATGGATGCGTAAAGGGCATCCGATGTGGAAAAGAAAGTGACGCTGGCCGAGACCAGGGTTGAGAGTGCCGGTTGTTTTTGATTGCCCCCGGCCGGCGCTTTTTAGCTTGGTTGATTATGTGGCCGGCGGAGAGCAGATGCTTGGGAATTTGTTGAGGAAGGTGAATAGGCAAGGAGATATGAATAGGCGTGTTGAAGACGCTTGGTCACTGTTGCATTGATTGACGTCTAACTGTTGCAACGATTGACATCCCGTGGTTGCATGTCCGACACGTGTCTGCACGCTGATTGGTTGACGCTTCATGGGTGTTTCTCGATTGGTCCTTCTTCATGGGCTTTTCCCTATAAATAGGGCAGTTATCCCGTGAAATTGGCCACCAATTTCATTCTCTAAAATTTTCCTCTAAACTTTCAAGGGTTTTCTTCGTCTTCGATTTTTCAGAATTGTTATTCCGGCGAGTGTTTTCTTTAAGGTAAACAAACAAACTTCCTTCTTATTTTGTTAAGTAACTATTGTTATCATGTCTTCTGTCGACGCCGGGGCTAGTACTTCTGCACCGGGGGGTGCTAGGTCTCCTTCTCCTGAAGTTGATCCTCGAGTTTTGGAGGAATGGGATGATTCTGATGAGGTTGATGACGATTTTGGTGATGATGATGAAAAGGCTCGCCCTAATGAGGAGAGGCAGCGTGTTATGGATCACGGCGACGCTTGTAAGGTCAGCCTTGACTGTGCTTGGACCCATAAGCTTGCCCGTTGTTCCGGCGAGAGATTATTCGAGGACCATTTTTTCTTTGGCGAGGGGTACGAGATCGTTATCCCTAGGGAGGGTCAGGCGGTTTGTTGTCCTCCACCGGGTCATACTGGTGTATACATGCGGCATTTGGAGTACGGGCTCCGGTTTCCGCTAAATGAGTACGTTATGGCTATCATTAAAGCCATGAACGTTGCCGTTGCCCAACTACACCCGTTGGCCATGAGGACCATAGTCGGTTTTGTTTGGCTGTGTCTCTTCAAGGGAGAGGCCCCGACAGTGAATTTATTCCGTCGGCTTCATTATCTCCGGCCATCGTACTAACCGTGTCGGATGGTACGAGTGTGCAAACGGAGCATGGTTATGCTTCGTTGACAAACTTACCTCCTGCAAGGATTTGGAGGGATCGGTGGGTGTACGTTAAGGTCTTGGGATGACTATCCGCCGCCTCGCTCCTTCCAGCACCCGGTTAATTTGCGGTGCGAGACTAAGGCGGAGCGCGATAAGTGGGTTTCATACAAGAAGCTCAAGATGGATGCCAGCTGTGTCTACCTTAACGCGGATGAGAAGCTGGCGATGAGGCTCTTTGAGACGGATGAGAGTGGGGTGTCGAGAAGATGGATTCCCCCGACGCAGATCATTCTTCATGATGAGCCGCTTTGCTATGCTCTGCCTCATACTGCCCTAGCGGGGTGAGTGGGGTCGGTGCGAGGCCCATCATCGCTCTCAATGTTCTTGTTCTTCGAACTTTGATTTATTTCTTCCACCTAACTCCTGCTTTGTTTCCTTTGCAGACCACTTTGGGCCGGACCTGTCTGAGAATATCCTCCGGAGAATGGGGTTGCACAAAGATAAGACCGTGTCTCAATTGCATCCCAAGGCTCTAACCCATGACCGCAGGACGTCGCCGAATGAGCTTATGAACCAGCAGCTGAGACGCTTGAATGCGGTGGAAGCCCAGGCGAGGGTCATTAGTCAAGTGCCGCGCCGTATGCGAAGAACAAAGTCTTCGGCGGTGGTGGCGCCGACACCAGTTCCACCCCCCATCCCCCCTGTTCAGAAGGAGACGGTGGAGATCGTTTACATCTCTAATGGGGATGATTCTGACGAGGAGGAGGGGTCTCCCCTTGTTCGTAAGAGAAAACAGCGACCTTTACGCGCCGTTGCTTCTCGCCGACGAGGAGGTGGGCCCTTCGGCCAAGAAGGCCAAGCACGGTACTGATCTATCCGGTGGCTTAGATTTAGCCGGTTTATCAGGCGCTGCCGATGACAGGCTCTTCGGCATGTCGATGTATGTTGATACTGATGTTTTCTTTTAAATTTTGTAGATCAGCCGCCGCTCCTGTTGAGCAGCAAGTGGAAGAGAAAGTGACGCAGGCTGATGATCATGACGTCGCCATTGGGTCTTCATCCCAGAAGGTTTCCCTTTCCCGACCGCAGACTAGTGATCGAAATGTCACCGTTGACCCTTCATCCCGAAGGTTTCCCCCTCCGGCTCGTGGCGCGAGGTGCGAGGTTGGTCGAGGAGGCGGCGAGGTGGAACGAGCTGGCCGGTGCTCGCATTATAGAGCAAGAGAAGGCCGTGGCTCAGTCCGCTCTTGAGCTTGATGTCACTAAGAAGGTGGCCGCGAAGGCGAGGCTGGATCTCCTCAATGAGCAGAGGCTTAGGGGGGAGGCCGAGAAGGCGCTCTTGGCTGAGAAAAAGCTCAGGGAGGACGCTGAAAAGGAGGTCTTCTTGAGAGAGCCAAAGCCGAGGCTCGCTGCGCCGAAGCCGCAAAGTTCCGGAGAAGTGTGACCTTGTTCAGAGGCATGCCGACCTTTATCTCCAGCAGAGGAATGAATTTAGGAGCAAATTTCAGATCCAGGGGAAGGTGATCCGGAGCAAGGAGGCCATCATCAGGCAAAAGGAGGACGACATTGAGATGCTCCAAACCAAAATGCTCCCCGACCGTGTTCGATTAGGGATCCGGCCGAAGCATTTGCCGGGGAAGTAATTGAGGAGCTTTTTCCTCTTGAAGGTTCCTTTCCGTGGGACAAATACGACAAGCTGTTTGACGATAAGCTCGAGGCTAAGGAGAAAGCCGTGGAGGAGAGGGTCAAGGAGGCGGCGAGAGTGAAGATAGAGCAAAAAGCGGCCGAGGAGGCGGCTATTCTTGCCGAGAAAGCTAAGGCGGCCAAGGCGGAAGCCGATTGGGCAAGGGCGATTGAGGCCGCCGAGGCTAAGGCCGGGCCGCTTGAAGCCGAGGTCGCCGAGGGAGCTACTTTGGGTTGCCCCTTGAAGAAGGTCTTTGCTACCGGCGCGATGGCGAGCAACGGCAGACATAGGGAGATGATATCCGTAGCCTTTTGTCTTTTGGTTTG
Organism: Silene latifolia; assembly: GCF_048544455.1. NCBI lineage: Eukaryota > Viridiplantae > Streptophyta > Magnoliopsida > Caryophyllales > Caryophyllaceae > Silene > Silene latifolia. The sequence goes on along the minus strand of NC_133526.1, from coordinate 5,166,480 downwards.
TCCTTGTAATTACTAGTAATTCGTTGAACATTTTTTTTTTTTTTTTTTTTTTTTAATAAGAGCTCGTTTCTTCTGCCTCCGGCCTGGCCGAGGTTTTTACCTTACCCCTTTTTCTTGCGCTAGTGTTTGCCTCAACTGTACTTTTAGCACCTCTGTCTTCGTCTGGGTTGTCTCACGTTATTAATTGAGTGTCTCTTTTGTTTCCGACTCGGCTTGGCCGAGGCAGTCCAGAGCGCGTATCTCAATCGTGTTAACGCTTCTAAGGCATTTTGATTGCTTTGCGAGTATCGACTGCGATGGTCGTGATTGCCGCTCTTGTCGGTGTGACGAGTGTGTGAGCGCAAGCATCTGCGTCTTCATGAGGCTGCCGTGGCGTCTACCACTTGAGTGACTGCGACGGCGTCCAACCTCTTGGGGTGACTGCCGTGGCGTCTACTACTTGGGGTGATGCGACGACGCCTTTGTTTCTTCATGAGGCCGTGGCGTCTACCACTTGGAGTGGCTGCGACGGCGTCAAACCTCTTGGGGTGGCTGCCGTGGCGTCTACTACTTGGGGTGACTGCGACGGCGCTGTTTCTTCATAGAGGCTGCCGTGGCGTCTACCACTTGGAGTGACTGCGACGGCGTCCAACCTCTTGGGGTGGCTGTAGTGGCGTCTACTACTTGGGGTGACTGCGACGGCGCTTTGTTTCTTCATGAGGCTGCCGTGGCGTCTACCACTTGGAGTGACTGCGACGGCGTCCAACCTCTTGGGGTGACTGCCATGGCGTCTACTACTTGGGGTGACTGCGACGGGCGCTGTTTCTTCATGAGGCTGCCGTGGCGTCTACCACTTGGAGTGACTGCGACGGCGTCCAACCTCTTGGGGTGATTGCCGTGGCGTCTACTACTTGGGGTGACTGCGACGGCGCTGTTTCTTCATGAGGCTGCCGCTCTTGTCGGTATGACGGTGTGAGTCGGCGTCGCTTATCGATAGATCGCCGCTCTTGTCGGTATGACAAGGTGTGTGAGTCGGCGTCTGCGCTTTCCTAGTGACTATGGGAAGAGTGAACATTTTGATGGAAGACTTGGATGATTTTTCATTTAGGTAAAAACATGCGTCGGGGTGCCCACAATCGTTTTGGACACCTTCGCCGCTACATAGGTTATTCCCGAGATTACCAGCGTCCTAATGGCCTGTCGAAGGCACAACGTCCTAGTCAGCCGCTAGTTACATCCATGAGGTCGCCCTCTTGTTGTAAGGATAGACCTTTCCCTTTCTCGATTTCTGGCCACTTTGAGGGATTGCATGTTGCATCCTCCGGCGGCTATCCGGACGTTGACCACCTCGTCATTCTCGTCTTTGGAGACGAGCTTATACGCTTCCCCCCGGTCCGAGACATACATCAGTGTTAGGGCCCGGATGGACATCATTGCGTCGGCCTCGCTCAGAGTGACTCGGCCTATGAGAACGTTGTAGGCGGACGAGCCGTCGATGACCACGAACTCGGCTAGGACGTTTTTAGCCGCATTCTTTTCGCCGAACGTCACCGGGAGTCCGATTGATCCCAGTGGTACCAAGCCGGCCCCGCAGAAGTCAGTATAGTGGGTTGGTGCGGGGCTCAAGTCCTTGACTTTCGGCCGAGGCCGAGGAAGCACTCCCGAACATGATGTTTGTGTACGCGCTGTGTCAATCGGGCACCTCTTGACCAGGTGGTTGGATATGTCCAAATTGACTACAAGCGGGTCATTTGTGAGGAGCGATGACTCCTTCGTAGTCCTTCCTTCCGATGGTTATATCGGGGATGTTGGAAGCGGGGATCATTTGTGTTGGGCACAAAGTTGATGGCCCGATATAGCTCGTTCAGGTGCCGTTTGTGCCCATGAGCGGACCCTCCGTTCTCGTTGCCCCCGATGACAACATGGATCACTCCTATCCGTTCAAGACGGATTTCTTACCCGAGCCGTCGGCGTCGGTCTTTGGCCTTTGGCAACGTACTTGCCGAGGCTCCCCTTCCGGATCAGCTCTTCAATGGCATTCTTTAGATGCCGGCAGTCGTTGGTTAAATGGCCGGTGTGGCCGTGGTACTCACAGTACTGGCTCGTGTCACCGTCACTTTTTGGCTTGGGGGGTCTTTCCCACTTCTCGGCCCTCGCTTTTGCTCGGGGCAAAGACCTCGGCGGCGATACGACGAGAGGGGTCTTATCACTATACCGCCTCCGGTGGTACGTTCCCGAACTCCACCCGGCGCCCGTCGAGTCCTGTCTCTGGCAGTTTGTCCGACCGTGACCTATTATTCTCACGGCGTCTTTCATCGGACCGTGACCCGTTGTTGTCACGGCGTCTCTCATCCGGGTTGTCCTCCCGGTGACTCTTCTTTTCTGAGTGCTCGGCCTCGTTGGGGCCTACCCAGGTCTTGTGATAGTCCTCTACCTTGATGGCCTGGTCGGCCATTTTTCTAGCGGCGTCCAAGTTCAGCCCTCCGCACTTGATGAGCTCATTTTTCAAGTCTCCCCTTGGGAGGCCCTTCATCAGCGCGAAGGCCGCCAATTCGGGATTAATTTCTCGAATCTGCTGGACCTTTCCGTCGAACCTCTTCACATAGCTTCGTAGAGACTCGCCCCCCTCCTGTTTGATAGTTAGGAGGTCCGATGTCTCCACGGCCCTTCTCTTGTTGCAAGAGTACTGGGCTAGAAAGGCGTCTCTTAGGTCGGCGTAATAGTATACCGAGCCGTCGGGAAGCCCCTTGTACCAACTTTGGGCCATCCCATGCAAAGTTGTCGGGAAGACTCGGCACCAGACCTCATCGGGCTGTTCCCATACCGACATGTAAGACTCGAAAGCCTCAGCGTGGTCGGCTGGATCACTGTCTCCCTTGTATGATAGAGGTGGCAACTTGAGCTTAGTTGGCACCGGACGCCCAGGACGAGGCGTTGAGGGGCCGTGTCGACCGCAGATCGAACGACGCGCGGCGATCGGCTCCTCGCATTCCTAATCCGGCTCCTCTCCTCGTAGCGGGAGGGACTTCTTCTTCGACTCGGACTTCTTCTCCAACTCTGCTGAGTCGGACTCCTCTGGTTCCTCCGGGGTAAGCCTCGTTCGTGTTGCGGGCACTACAAGAAAAAGGCCTATTTGCAACGGAACAATCCGTTGCGAAATAACCCTAATCCGTTGCTTATATACAGTTTGCAACGGATATTCGTTGCAAACTGGTGCGTTGCTTATATGGCGTTGCAAATGAAAAAATATGCAACGGATCGGCGTTGCTAATTTTTATGCAACGGACGTATATTATTTGCAACGAATGATCCGTTGCTTAAATGAGGTCCACGTGGCACCTGTTTGGTCAATTATGAGACGGATTTCCGTGGCAAAAAAAATGTTTTCCGTTGCATAGTAGAGGGAAAAGTCAACAAATTGACTTTTTAAATTAATGGATAGCCGTCACAAAACCTGTAATTTCCGTTGCAAACACAAATGCATTGACTTTTTTAATTAATGGATAATTTGTCACAAAACCCGTAATTTCCGTTGCAAACACAAATGGGAGATTCAAGCATTCCTGCATCCATTTTCCTCCATTTCGTTACGATATCAAACAATTAAACAATAAACTTTAAAGAAGCCAACAATATAGAAACTTGGAATTGTTCATTTAGCAAATTTAAAAGAGTACATACATTGAAAACATCCTCAAAAAAAATACATACGTAATTTGCTAAGCAATTTCGTTGTCTAGCTATTATGGAGTAATCTAGCTAATTAGTTGGGATTGATGTCGAGTTGCCACTTCCACCATCATCATTGAAGTCGTCTCGATTTTGGAACTGGTTGCTATCACAATTTGGGTCAAAGTCAGACCCAAACTTTGCTTGTAGAAACGCCTCCATTCTTTGTACTTTGTCTTCAAGCACTTTGTTGCGGAGCTCAGTTTCAAGATTTTTGCTCACAAGTCGAGGTAGTATTCATATCATATCAAATTGAACATACAAAACACTCACAAAATTGAAATTTGGGGAGGGGTCAAAGTATAAAGATATCTATGGAAAAATCAAAATCAACCTCAATACAAACTTCAAAGGGATCTCCTCCCTCATACCTCTATGTGATGCATCAATCTGGTGAAGAAGAAAAGATGATGGGGCAAAATCGTAATCTGCCATGCGCCCATGCTCATCCAATTGAACTCGCTGACTTTTCCAAAAACAAAAAAATCATGAGAAATTTATCTCATTATGTACATTTTATTTCTGAGTCAGAAATAAGATGAGAAGATAAAGGCGGAGAGAGTTAAGCCCGTAAGATTAGACAATGGTGAAGTAAATGGGTAAAAGAGTGAGGATGAACCTTCAGATAATCGAAATCTATCAACTTTTATACACTAACCCATAGGTAATAGGTTATAACGATGAACCTTAGCAAATTTAGAATTGCCAAATACAAAACCATACATTCAGATATGAGAGGCAACTATATAACCAATGAAAATAAAAGTAGCAGGATTGATAACAAACAAATTAGACTGTAACAACTCTTATTAACGTAATCTATGAATCAAATTTAAATCAATAAATAGAGAAAAATTTGTAACCTCATAGAAACTCGATGTTGCTAATCTTATGTATTACTCCCTCCGTCTCAATCATATGCTTTCCTTTGATTAAAATACCCACAAAGAATTAAAAAGTTAAACAAATGATTGAGATACAGGTAGTATTCTTTAAAAGAGAGTAAACCTTTACCAACATAATTTAAGTATACCTAAACATTTTAACAACATATCTTCCAATGCATTCAAAGTTTCTGACTTGTACATCACTGGTAAAATGACATGTTAAATCTATGTAATGAAACTATCACTCATAAGTAATAGAATGGTAATTAAATCTATGTAATGAAACTATCACTCATAAGTCTCGGCCCTGCAAAATAAATCAAACAGAAATAAGTAATAGAATGGCAAGTATGAAGTTGAATAGATTTGCATCTGTGCTAATGACAACTATCAGTATTTCAGTACTATTGCCCTTAATCTTATCCTCTTATATTATCGATACTCTTATATCTAACATTTCAAATCTGATTAACATCTGCACTTTGTAAAACAGAAGCCTTCAAATATTCATTGACTTGGATTTTTGAAATCAAGTCAATGAAAAATGACTAGTCTGCTACTTGTGCACCTACAGAATGTCAAAAATTGATTAAGCTTAAGGTAATTATCTAGAATGTCAAAACTCTAATGCTAGGCATAATTTACCATGCCAAATATTGGATTGAGAAACAATTTTTTGGTAGATAAGCATAATGACTATCACTGTATCATCCAAAAAATTTAACAAAAACAGAGTTAAACGAATAAAAATGGAGATTACACATAGATTTGTTTGACCCCTATAGATAAAAAAACAGTAACTAATTCGTATACTTATTCACATGATAATGTAAAATCAGCAACTACAAACACAGAATTTTAGCTGTGAAGAGATATATATATAAGATGAATTAGTGATTACCAGTTACCGCTTTCTAATTGCTTAGAGATGGTGTCCATTCCCCAGTCCCCACTGCAAAGCCAACAAACAAAACAAATATTAATGTTAAAAAGATATTTGATTGAAGTAGCGCCAGAACTAATACATCAAAATAAGAACAAATAAAGTTGTCATTTATATCGCATAGATAAAGAAAACAAAAGATCAAAAAAAATATAAGGCACCAAACATTAAAACATGAAGAAAGGGAATGAAAGATCTGTCGTTAGTGACTAAATAATTAAAATAATTATAAGGCAAGAAAATACAAACACAAGAGAGAACAATTTATAACCTCATTATAACGCTAGCATGTGGTTATAATCAACTAATATTGTTAACAATGGATTTGTCAAAAAAAAAAGCATGGAGTAATCTTTTATGGTTATCGTCTTGCCTAATACTCCGTAGAAATTAGTCCAATTTCCAATCGAATTCGAAAAGTTGAGATGATAATTCAAGCGCAGTAATAGTTAGAAACAATTCATATAGTACATAATTAGAGCATTTTACCTGCTTCTTTGCAAAACCGTCGATGCATTTCGGACTGAATTAAATCGAAATGAGCATATTATTCAATTAGAAGGGATGAAGCAAATTAAATATTAGAAGGGGCTTATGGGTGAATGATGCTCATAATTGAATGATTAGGCGCTGAAAAAGATTCTGAGGAGAGGATGAGAGGCTAATTAAAAGGAAGACTGCTTCAATATGCCGACTTAAAAACGGAGTAATAAGTTGAAAATCTAGGGTTTAAGTCTAAAGTACTGAGAACTTAGGCGGGAATTGGGAGAACGATAGGATGACACGTGTACTTGCTGACATAAGATGGTTTTTGTTTTATAATTTTATATATATATATATATATATATATATATATATATATATAGAATATAGAATATAGATATAGATATAGATAGATATATAGATTGTAGGAGTTTAACCAATATGCAACGGATAGGCATTACAAAATCCGTTGCATAAATTAACCAGCTTTAAATTTATTAGGCGGGTAAATAGATATGACGCATATCCGTTGCAAATTTTCATTAAGCCGTTACATAATTTAATATCCGTTGCAAATTTTCATTTAGCCGTTGCATAATTTAATATCCGTTGCAAATATAATAATATCTGTTGCAAGTAATACTTAGCAACGGCTTATACAGTTCGTTGCAATTAGTCCGTTGCAAATCAGCCTTTTTCTTGTAGTGGGGGACGCTGTCCTCCCATGAGTGCGGGAAGGACTTAGGTCTACGACGCCCACTTTGGGCTCCCCCGGCGACTTGGCTGGGTCGGCTTCTCCCAATGCTCCGTTCAAATTTCTCTGAGTCACGTTTTGGGCCCTGGTCTCCTGGGCGTTTTCCGCCACTCTTGTCGGCGTGACAGTGTGAGCAGGCGTATTACTAATTAGGTCCAGGACCATTTTCAGTTTTGCTATGTCAACCACGTGTCCCATGATGGTGACCTGGTTGGCTGGCGGCGACGTGTCCGGCATTATTGGCATGCCGAACTCCGGTTGGATTACTCCGCCGGTGGAGGGCTGCACGACTCCAGAATTGTTGAAGGTGTCATCCTGGTGGAAAAATGCGGTTTCGTCGGTCACGACTGCGTCTTGTTGTTTTGACATCTTCTTAGCTTTTTGGGTGGGTTTTTGTTTTTTTTTTTTTTTGTTTGGGAATGAATGTGACTAGCTTCTAGTGTCTTTTCCCACAGACGGCGCCAATTGTTCCGGGTGTAATTCCAGATCAAGTATAGTTACCACCCTTGGCTTGTTGAATGATGTCTTGAGTTGGATTCTCCTTTGGTCTCAATCGTTCCTCACGGCCTCCCGCAACAATGAACGAACTGAGGGTTTGGCTTTGTGCCAAGCGTACTCACTCCGACGCTCAAGTCAGTAAACTTTAAGAGATAAGTTGTTACTTGGCAGAATGTGTATTGTAGAGAGATAAGGAAGATATTACCAGATGAATAGTGTATTTAGGTTTAGTTGTGTATTTGTTGGGATCCTTTCCTCAATGAAGGTTGAGGAGTATTTATAGGCTTTCACCTTTTGTCACGTAGTGGCCAAGTGGCCAAGTGGCTAGCGGTGGAAAGATCGATCTACCCCCGAGGGGCCTATGCTGGCCGGCGGATCTGTTGGCTCGCCGCCGAGGGGTCTTGGATATGAGTACGCGGATATGTGTCCCGGCTGGCAGGTTACCATGCCGAGACCAGCCGACGGGCGGTGGGTCATCGGCTAGATTGTCCAAGTCGTTGACTTGCTGTGGATATCTTTGACCTTGCTCAATCATGTTGACTTGGTCAGCGGTGCAGAATATGCCCCATCACTACTATTTATATGTAATATATTCACCACTCCTACTTTTTTTTCAATGTGGGACAAAACATACTAAAAAGTACACAATTTTACGTATTAAGAAGTACACCATCTTTAATATGTGCAAATAATATGAAATCTATACTCTAATGATAGCATTTTTTTCCACAAAGCTAATTATATTATTTTCATAATTTTTTTAACGATATTTTTTTGCCAAATGAAATGTAAAAGTTTGATATAAAAATTGGAAATATCACTTGAATATAATTTAGGAAATATACATATTATAATAATTACAAGATTTTCCACTTTATTTTTTACATCAAAAATTATACTTTCCTAAATTGATTTTTGATGATGTGGACGCTCTCAGATCGCTCGAAAAAACTCTCTTTTATATATATATAGATTGAAATTCACAAAATTAGGATTTCAATGATCAATCAAACTACAAGTTTAATCAAACTTCTCAAAAGTAGGTTTCCGAATTTAAACGAAATCTAATAAAGTTAGAGATTCTAAGGTCAACGGTTCTAAGGTCTTAATCAAGGACTCCATTCGGATATTAGAGGTGCAACAAACAACAAGCATCAAACATATTATGCGTGGCCTAGCTTCTGAAAATTACCCCGAAATCAAACAATCCCTAGATTCCCAAAATCAAACAAACAATCTCCGAATTAAAAACCCAAAATTTAATAACAACAACAATAATAATAACGATTGATTTTGATTTATATGATTAATTAGAACCTTATTATTATGTAGAGATTAATATAGAAATTAAACCTAGATTGAGAAATTAGAGAAAGGTGAAAAGTAAGGCACCTGGTGAGCACTGAGTAGACTTCGCTAACGAGGAAAGGCGGCGACAAAGAAGACCGGTGGCCGGAGGAGGCGAGGGGAGGCTGACGGTGTGGAAGGAGTAAGGGGAGAAGTGAGATCAAATTGATTCTTCTAAATAAATGTTGATACCTAAGTATAAGAAATTTGCACGGTGGTCTTCATTGTTTAAGCGGATGAAATTTGCACGATTTAGGCCATGTTTGGTAATTAGCAGATTGATATTAGCAGAAACAGATTTGTCAAGCAGATTATAAATGACAGATTGGATTAACAGGTTTGACTAGTATATTTCAGTTAGCAGATTTAGTAGAAGTGTTTGGTAATTAGCAGATTTTGGTTAATAGATTGTTGTATCTATGTATAAATTGTTGACGGATTCATATTTCACTATCTACTAATGTGAATATGCTGGGTAGAGCAGCATATTGGAAAACAGTAGATTGAGCTCCAATCTACTCTTTAGATTGAGCTCCAATCTACTCTTTCAATATGCCATTTACCAAACACTCAAAATAGTAGATTGGTAAGTCAAACATGCTAAAAGCCTTGAATATGCTGAAAATTTCCCAATCCGCCGTTTACCAAACACCCCCTTAATTAGTGATTATATAACAGGGGTAATTAATAATTAGGTACGAAATTACTCTAAAAGGGTTACGAAATACAAATAAAAAGGTATAAAAGACTGTTATGTCAATAACTTATCAAAAGACTATATCTCCCAAGTTTTAGTAATTTACAACTAGTATAGATCCCGCGCGAATGCACGGTATTTTAAATAGAAACATTAAAGAAAATAATAATAAAACTGATATTTAACTTAATTTGAAATTTAATTGTAAATTTATTGTTATTAATATTTTGTATTAATCGGTGGAAAAGCAAAAGTTCAGTATAATCCAGATGAAAGCCCAATAGCATATATGTTATAATAAAAGCCCAATAACATATATGTTATAATAAAAGCCCAATTATAGTCAAATTCATTTAGGCGGGAAAATTTTTGAGAACTCTTATTCTTTTAGTATAAGGGGGATTTTAAAAAAAAGTGCACTATTTAAAGACTTTTAGATTAAATTATTTTTGTGCAAGATTTTTTTTATTATTACATATAATGAAAACCGATTATTATTCAAAAACATACTCTAATATAGGGTCACTACTAATAGGGACATTCCTCTATAATATATTACTCCATTTAGGATTACTTGACTATATAAGTATAATCTCGTAGTATATATAGGATATATATATTATCATACTATATAATATCACATAGCATATAGTCATAATAAATAAGTATATATATTATAGGATATTCATAAATCAATATACCACGTGCATATATTATTAATTGAGATAATTTTAATATCACGGGATAATTATAATATCACGTAGCATATATTCACAATATGAAAATTATATACCTAGTATATAATTTAATTTCTTATTTTACATAATTTACATTAATATGTTTTTTAATTTATTTTCAGGTTTTTTTATGAAGATTGGAGTGTAAATGCGATATTAAATAAGAAGTTAATTGAATGCAAAATATTTGATTAAATATGGGATAAAGTTGTGGAATTTTTCTTGCCAAATATTTTACGGAATTATTTTTTCACATACGGACTTTACTCTTTCACATACAATTTTTCATTAACTTTCCATAGCATACCCTTTTCCTAAACCTAGACAAACTAAGTCTTATACATGCATTTTCTCCTTAAATCGAATCTAATTATTCTAAAAATTTGAATAATGAACTATAATTCAGCAATTAGTGAAATAGTTTTGTTATATAGCAATTATAAATTGAAAAAATTAGGGTTTTCAATTGTTCAACCATTATCTAATTAACAATGTTGTAGATAAACTTTTGAAGTTTTGAGTCTTGTGTTTGTCAATGCAATACACTCTCGGTACTGCTACACTTTTGATGAGTCTTGATAGTCAATGTTGTACACATTATGTAGGGACAATCAAATGCCGCAAATAAATCATCGATTTTTTTTTTATTGAAATCTTAGAGTACGTAGAAGGGGAATGATGTAGAGGGAGATGAAGTGTGCAGGGCAGGGGGAGGTCGACGTTGGATGGCGGGTGAAGTTGATCAGTATGAGGTTGCCGACGACAATATTGGATGGAGTTTGTTAACGGAGTAGACCGTGGTTGGTGTTAGTGACTTGGTGGTGAAGGCCGAAGGGAGATGAAGGAAGGGATGAGTGATGAAAAAAATGACAAGGGTAATATGGTAAAAGGCGTATGTGAAAGAGTAAAATTCGTATGTGAAAAAGTACGTCTCATATTTTATTTGTGGCAAAGATTGAGCCAATATTTTGATTTTAAATTTGATTTTATTAAAGATTTGTAAGATTTGTATGTAACGTATGAAGAGTTCATTTGGATGGAAAAATATCAGTTGGGCAGATTTGAAATTTGGGCCATTATTAGAATAAGTATATGGGCTGATTTGATACGTTGAAAAATTAGGCCCTTTAAGAAGGTGAAGACAATTGAGCGGGAAAGAACATAAGATTTCTTATTCTTTTAGTTATTAGTTATGGGGGGATTACAATAGCAGTTGTAAAGACTTGTAACACAAAAAAAAAACGTAATTGCTAAATCCCACACACGATTTTGCTATATCCTACACATTTTCCCTTTTTTTTCCACTTCTACCCTTTAATTTAGAAACAATAAAAATTATACAAAAAAAAAAAAAAAAAGATACAATCCCAGGCCATCCCCGACACCCTCCCGCCCCAACTTCATCTTCCCCTTGCTGGCTTGCTCTGACCACTGTTCCCAGCCCTAACCTCCTCACCGAGCGCCGACCACCCTTCCCGTGCCCGTCGACCCCAGCCCTGTGAACGCCGCCGTTGATCCAAACATCTTCTCCCTTCTCCGACGCCGACAACCTTCCTCTTATTCCGTCTTCTTAGACCTTCGTCCTTCCCTATCGCCGATTAGTTGGTTTGGCGGCTGGTGGTGCAAACATTTTGGGGTGGGAGAGGGTGCGAGACCGGTGGTCCACTCAAGTATTTTTGGGGAATTTTTTTTTTTTTTTTTTTTTAGGGTTTCTGATTTATCTCTCTTGGTAGATGGGTGAAATGATAGGGGTAGAGTCGGAATAATGAGTAAAAATGTGCGAGATTAAGTAAAATTGTGTGCGGGATTTAGCAAGTCCCAAAAAAAAAAAAGGATAAAAAAAAAGATGTGATTGGCGGGATAAAGGAAAAAGAATAAAAAAAGAAAAAAGTCAAGTAACCGACTAAAAAAAACGCGTGGAAAATCCGCAATGCCAGGTGGCCCAAGTTGCCAACCGCCTTATTTCCTACTATATATATATATACCTCTTTTGTGGTTCTCATAATTTCATCTTCCAATCTTCCCCGCTCTCTTTTTCCTCCGTCTAATTTCATCGTCTTTCCTTGTTTCTTCTTCTTCCTATTAATTTGCGTTGATGAGGTTATTATCCAGCTAGTTTAGATCGTTGTTTTCTAGGTTATGTTATTCGAAGATTGATGAATTAATTTGATGATATAGAATTGATTTTCCGTGATTGTGGTTCCGTTGATTGATTTCATCTGCTAGGGTTTAACGAATTTCTTTCGAGAGACGATTTCGAGGATTTAACGGCGCGCGGTCTAATTTTGGTGATTGATTTGGTATTCAATTTGATTTAATTTGACTTTTCGTCGTTGATTGAATTCATCTGCTAGGTTTTAAGGAATTTCTTTTGTCAGATGATTTTGAGGATTTAACGGCTCTAATTTTGGTTACTGATTTGGTATTAATTTCTGAAGACGATTTGATGATAGTTTTGGTGGTGATGATCGGTTGTATTTCAGATTCTTTGGAGGAGATTTAATCAAGATTCGGAATCCTGAAAATACGTTAATTCGGTGATAATTACTCTCGTTTGGATTTAATTTACTGGATTTAATTTACTAAAAGCTTTTTTAGGGTTTCAGATTTTTGTTCGCCTATTTGTCTGTTTACTCAAACCACGACCCTTTAAATTGCTTTGATTGTACCCGGACTATCGGATACTCTCATAACGTAGGTGATGATTGGTTGTGTTTCAGATTCTTTGGAGGATGTTTAATTGAGTTTCTAGCTCCTGAAATACGTTAGTTTGGTGATAATTAAATACTCACTTATATTTGATTTACTTAATATTTTAGGGGTTTCAGATATTCTGGATCACGCGCCTAGTTAGATAGTTATGGAATTTACGTCTTTTCTAGGTTGCGCAACGACATGTCTTGCTTAAATTTTGGATTTTATATTTCAGATTAATTAACATGGATGCGCCAGTTGTGTTTTGGTGGGTAATATTCTTTACTTAGGTTATAGTAATCAGATTAATTAATTAATTAACATCGCTGTTTTGAATGTGTGTTGTGTTTGTGTTTCTGTAAGCCTGTTTTAGACGCGTTGGTGAAGCTGCAGCATCCCTGTAAGCCTGCTTCCTGTTTTAGATGGGTGGTGAAGCTGTAGTATCCCTGTTATAAGGGCTGCAGCTGCATCAGATCAAACAAGCTGGTTCTTCTCATCTTTAAAATCTATCCCAATCACTTGTTTTTCTTGTTTATTATGTACTCCTTCCGTCCCAATCACTTGTTTATCTTGATTATCACATAGAATATTAAAGGTCAACAAATGATTAGGACGAACGGAGTATTTTGTATCTTCAAGGACACCTAGGACTTTGTGGGGTTGTATCAAGATTTTTTAAATTAAACTTCCCTTTTCCTGTATTGTATTTAAATCTTCATTGTCTGCGCGTCTTAGGGATATGACTGACATAGCCTTGGAACTTTTGGATTGTGCTCTACGAACTTTAGGGATATGAAGACTCCTTGTATTCTCAAGCTTTTGCTGCATGCATTCAACTCTCAATTTGTCTTTCGCAAAGTTAAAAGATATAGAATCGTCCATTGGTTTTAAGGGGATTTGCTTACTCATAGGCTTACAAGTGAGGGATAAGTGCATCATACCCACTATTCTTTTGATTACTTGATTTTATGTAGGTATGTCACTCCGTTACATCAGGTTTCGTGGTTACAGGAGTCTTTGTTGACCTTAACATTTTTTTCCTATCTGCTGGATTTCACTCTTTGTAGTCAAATGTGTTTTCGTTTCTTAGTGAGGTGAGCGTTTGCTGTAGGCTTGGAGCATGCTGTATCTTTTCAAGTGAAATTAAGGATATATAGTTTTTTCACTGCTTTGAAGGGAGTTTGTCACACTTGCTAAACCTTTTATTTCCCATTTTTAGCTTTTGAGATTCCTTGAGGTCTGTATCTCAGACATGATTCTTTTGAACCAGGCTTCGTGGTTTATGGGAGTTTCTTTGTTAACCCAAACCTATTTTTTTGTTCAAAATTTTAATCCGCTCAGAGCATGTGTTTACCTTGCTTACTGAGTTTAAAAACTTTTTCTACAGGCTCGCAACACTCAGTGTAAATGCACGTGGTTCACAAGAGGTTCCCATTGGTTTTGGGGCAGTTCCTCACTCTTAAATGGACTTTTCATTTACATTTTTTTGCTTTTGAGATTCTTGTCGGATAAGTATCCTCACAAGTGCCTTTTGACTTCCTTTTTTATATAGATCTGCCACTCCATTACTGCATCTGGCCTCATGGTTTATGGGAGTCTCTATGTCAACTTAAACTTTCATTTCACTGAATTTATCTTGTCATAGTCTATTTGATGTCAAGTTAAGGATACAGAGGGTTTCACTGGTTTGGAGGGAGTTTGTCTCTTAATGAAATTTCATTTAAAATACTTAGCTTCTGAGATTCCATCTTACACATAATTCTTTTGGCTTCTGACTTCATTTAGGTTCTTTTGACACTCTCCGGGTCATGGTTTCCGCCTTTGTGAGAGTTTGTTATATTTCCAAACTTTCTTTTTGAATTTAATTTACTCTCGTTTGGATTTAATTTACTAAAACTTTATTAGGGTTTCACATTATTTGGAGAAGGTTTAACTAAGTTTCTAGCTCCTCAAAATACGTTAATTTGGTGATAAGTACCCACTTATATTTGATTTACTTTATTTTTTTTAGGGGTTTCAGATATTCTGGATCAGGCGCCTAATTAGATAGTTTTGGTGGGTAATATTCTTTACTTAGGTTATAGTAATCAGATTAATTAATTAATTAACATGGCTGCTTTGAATGTGTGTTGTGTTTGTGTTTCTGTAAGCCTGTTTTAGACGCGTTGGTGAAGCTGCAGCATCCCTGTAAGCCTGTTTCCTGCTTTAGATGGGTGGTGAAGCTGTAGCATCCCTGTTATAATGGCTGCAGCTGCATCAGATCAAACAAGCTGGTTCTTCTCATCTGTAAATCTATCCCAATCACTTGTTTTTCTAGTTTATTATGTACTCCTTCCGTCCCAATCACTTGTTTATCTTGATTTTCACATAGAATATACAAGGTCAACAAATGATTAGGACGAACGGAGTATTATGTATCTTCAAGGACAGCTAGGACTCGGTGGGGTTGTATCAAGATTTTTGGCTCAATTGATGGTGGTGGCTGACTTCCCTGGCCAACACGTACCAGGTTGTTTCTTGATAGCCGTTGTCTCTAATCTTTCTCTTCATCCGCCGAGTGTCTCATACAGTCATAGGAAGGCAACCATACAACATACTATAACCACCGTTGTTGCCCGATTTGTTCTTTTTACTCTTAGGTTGTATTCCTTTCGTTTGGGTTTTTTCATTGTTCTCTCTAAGAATGTCCACCTTTTCCTTTCAGTTCGATCAAGTTGCTGCAAACTTGATCGTATCTGTTTTCTTGCCTGAAGTGAGTTGAGGTTTTACTCCGCAGCTAGATTTGTGGTACAAGGGCTGGGATAGACCTTCTGTACAATGCCTGCTCCTTGTCTCTTAAGGAGGATCTAATCTCACTGTCACAAGTTTTGTGTGAACAGTAGCAGCATTGTAGAACCTGTTGGACAGCGGTACTTTGCTTTTACTTTTCAATCCTGTTACGGTAGTCAAGAGAATCTATTTTATATCTTCCTTTTGATAGAATTTGTTTTGATGATATGATTTACGCTTTAGCCATGAAATCAGAGCTATGTCATACGTTTGTGTGGATCGGTTTTGTACATAAGAGTCATGGCTGTCTAGCAGAATGTACCTGTTCTGACTTTGGGATTCGGCTTGCATTCATATAACATCATGGATATATGAATGGATCGTTTCCTATCTCCTAACCTTTCAAGGTTCATGTTCTATTCTTCCGAGCCTTGTTTGTTTCTGACTGCATAGCCTTTGTACTTTTCACTTGTGCCCATTTCTTTAAAGTTTTTCCCTTAACTTGAAATAAGATTACAAGTCAGGCTTCAAGGTTTTGTGGTTTACAAGAGTATGTTTGACCTAAGCATTTTTTTTCTGCTGGATGCCCCATTTCTTGCACTCGCTCATCAAGAAGAAGAAGAAGAAGAAAGGAGTTAGTGCCCAAGTGCCCCCTGCTTTTCTAATCTATTTAAGCCATGAATCACTGACTAATGCCCCATCTCACGTTAGTACTAGTTTAACTTGCTTGCTGCTCCTTCTACTGCTTCCCCAGAAAGAGTCTTTCTTCAAGCTCCATGTGACTCCAATCGCCTTGACTAAGTGTTTAAACTGACTTTCGACAGAGAGAAACCATTCCTCGTTGGCAAGTGTGTGTTCGTTCCTTGGTGTGTTGAGGTTTTGCTGTAGGCTTGCTGAAGGCTTTACATTTAAAATAAAGTTAGGGATATAGTAGAGGTTTTTGTTGGTTTGGAGGGAGTTGCTTCACTCTTAATAAACTTTTCATTTACAGTTTTTTGCTTTTGAGATTCCTCTAGGATGACTGACATAGCCTTGGAACTTAACATTTTTTTCCTATCTGCTGGATTTCACTCTTCGTAGTCAAATGTGTTTCCGTTTCTTACTGAGGTGAGCGTTTGCTGTAGGCTTGGAGCATGCTGTATCTTTTCACGTGAAATTATGGATATCGAGTTTTTTCACTGCTTTGAAGGGAGTTTGTCACACTTGCTAAACCTTTTATTTCCTATTTTTAGCTTTTGAGATTCCTTGAGGTCTGTATCTCACACATGATTCTTTTGATTTTCTGATTTTTATTTAGGTTTGTCTCTCACCATCACCAAGTCACCAGGCTTCGTGGTTTATGGGAGTTTCTTTGTTAACCCAAACCTATTTTTTTGTGCTAAATTTTAATCCGCTCAGAGCATGTGTTTCCCTTGCTTACTGAGTTTAAAAACTTTTTCTACAGGCTCACAACCCTCAGTGTAAATGCACGTGGTTCACAAGAGGTTTCCATCGGTTTTGGGGCAGTTGCTCACTCTTAAATGAACTTTTCGTACTCACAAGTGCCTTTTGACTTCCTTTTTTTATATAGATCTGCCACTCCATTACTGCATCTGGCCTCATGGTTTATGGGAGTCTCTATGTCGACTTAAACTTTCATTTCACTGAATTTATCTTGTCATAGTCTACCTTTTCAATCCTTAGTGGGTTAAGCTTATGCTGCAGGCTGGGAGGAGGATGATTCTGTCTATTTGATGTCAAGTGAAGGATACAGAGGGTTTCACTGGTTTGGAGGGAGTTTGTCTCTTAATGAAATTTCATTTAAAATGCTTGGCTTCTGAGATTCCATCTTACACATAATTCTTTTGGTTTCTTACTTCCTTTAGGTTCTTTTGACACTCCGGGTCATGGTTTCCGCGTTTGTGAGAGTTTGTTATATTTCCAAACTTTCTTTTTGAATAATCCTGTACCTTGTATTTTCTTTCTTTATTGAATTAAGGTTTTGCTTCAGGTTTGCTGCCCTCAGTTTATCTTTCACCATATAGGGATCTCACTGGTTTTAAGGGAGTTTGCTCACTCTTGAAACATTTCATTCAAAAGCTGTTAGTTTTTGAGATTCCTGTAGATTAATATATCCGACATATGTCTTTTGGTTTTCTTGTCCTGTTTAGGTCTGTCACTCCAATACTGGATGTGAGTATGTGACCACTCGATCTATAGGCCGTGAAGTTAAGGGCATGGTGCTTGCCACGGGTTTTTGGAGGGAGCTTGCTCATTCTTATATTCTTTTAGTTACTATTATAGCTGAGATTCCTTGAGGTGGGTGTTTCCCTCATGTATTAGTTTTATTTCCTGATTTTTATTTAGGTTTGTCACCCGATTACATCACCAGGCCTCGTGGTTTGCACAGGTTTTTATGTTGACCAAAACAACTATTTTGGTACTCTGCACTTAAATCATTATAGTCTGCTATGTTTTCTCTTTCGTTATCAAGTTGAGCTTTTGCTGGAGGTTAATTTATCCCACAAGTGATTCTTTTGGTTTTCTGATCTTTATTTAGGTCTGTGGTCTGTCATTCCATTACATTGTGCAGCCTCTTGGTGTTCTCCTTAAGGATACAATAGAGATTCCCATTGGTTTGGAGGGAGTTATTCACTCTTAATGAATTTTTCATTTACAATTTTTTGCTTTTTTTTTTGGCAGCTGTATTTCCTTAATAAAATTTCATTTACAATCTTTAGCTTCTGGGGTTCCATTCTTACATTTGATTCTTTTGGTTTCTGACTTAATTTAGGTTTTGACACTCTCCGGGTCTCGTGGTTTCCTCCTTTGTGAGAGTTTGTTTATATTTCTACACTTTTTTTTTGAACAGTCTTGTTTGCTTTTATTTTCTTTTGTCATCGAATTTAGCTTTTGCTGCAGGTTTGTATCCCCCAGTTTAACTTTCATGATTTAGGGATCTCACTTGTTTTAAGGGAGTTTTCTTACTCTTTAAAATCAATATCTTTTTTACTAGTTTAATCTGACGAGTAAGGTCAGTTAAGCTCATATCATCCACCATCCTTTTGATTTACCTACCTTTTTTTGTTTAAATTTAGGTATGTCCTTCCCCATTATAACACAAGTCCACGTGATTTACAAGAGTTTGTTTGTTGACTTTATCTTCTTTCTTTTGTTGAATTAGTTAATTAAAATTTCATTGTAAACGAGTTCTCTTTCATTGGTGAGTTGACCTTTTGCTGCAGGCCTTTTCCCAGGCCTGATATAGAGGTTTCCATTGGTTTATAGGGAGGTTGCTCACTCTTCTTGAACATTTCATTGAAAGCTGTTAGTTTTGAGAGTCCTGTAGATTAATATATCCCACGCTTGTCTTTTGATTTTCTAATCTTTTTTAGGTCTGTCACTTCATTAGTGGATGTTACGTCACCTGGTTTATAGGCCATGAAGTTAAGCGCATGGAGGTTGCCACTCCATTACTGTATCGGCCTTTATGGGAGTCTCTATGTCAGCTTAAACTTTTTTTATTTTTTTTTATTACATTTTCATAGACTCAGGTTTTCAATCCTTAGCGGGTTAAGCTTATGTTACAGGCTTGAAGGATGCCGCCTATTATGTGAAGTTAAAGGATATAGAGGTTTCCATTGGTTTGGAGGGAGTTGGTTCACTCTTACTGAAATTTCATTTACAATTTTTGGCTTCTGAGACCCGTCTTACACATAATTCTTTTGGCTTCTGACTTCATTTAGGTTTTGACTCTCTCCGGGTCTAGTGGTTTGATTTTTGATCATCAAGTGGCTTTGGAGAAGGGCGTCGATTCAGTGGTATGCTATGTTGGTTTTTATTTTAAATCACGCCGATCATTTAGTTGCTGTCACGTTACTGTAGACAGCAGTGGTCATGGCTGGATGTTATGGTATTGATACTAGACAAAGATGACATTGTGCTTAGGTATATAGTCTTATGATGATTTATATGGTATTCGTTCCGTAAGGGTCGTGAATTCTTGCTTATTGATGTCTTTGGTTTCTCCGGAAGTCCGGATTGTTCCATAGTTCGCCTTCTTACTATCGTGGTGTATTAGAGTTTTGAAGCTCCAGGAAAATGAAAGCAGCCTTAGCTTAATTGGATTCAAGCAGAATAATCATTTCAGAGTGGTACTGCATTTACTCTTCAGTTACGGCATTCAAGAGAATGTATTTTACCTTCTGATAGAATTTGATTTAGGCTTTAGACATGCGGCCAGTTAGAGGTATGTCAATTCATTTGTGTGGATGATCCTCTTTCCTTCAGGTTTGTGCTGAAAAATTTATGGCTATCTAGAGGAATGTGCTTGTTAGATAACGTAATTTTTATTCTTCCAAGTTTTATAGCCTTTGAACTTTTGTGTTGTTCCCTTTTTCTCCATGTTTTTCCCCTTCCTGTAACTTTTGCGACACACTTTCATGCCTTTCAATTCAATCCTGAATTTGTCTTTCATGAAGTTCAAGGATATAAACTCGTCCACTGGTCTTCAGGAACTTCGCTTACTCTTGGGGAGTTTCTTTGTTAACCCAAACCTTCTTTTTGCGCTAAATTTGCTAAATTTCAATCCTTCCATAGCATGTGTTCCCTGTACTTATTGAGGACTTTTTACTACAGGCTCGCATTTCTCAATGTATATGTCATGAACTTAAGGTATAGAGGCTTCTACTAGTTTTAAGGGACTTTGCATACAATACAGGTGGTGTACAAGAGTTTGTTTGATTGCTTTATTTTTTTGCTGGATTTATTCCTTCGTCTATGTGTTGTCCTTAGCGAGTTGAGCTTTTGCTGCAGACTTGCAGAATGTCGTATATATGAAATTAAGTTAAGTATACAATAGAGATCCCCTTTGATTTGGAGGGAGTTGTTCACTCTTAATAAACTTTTCATTTACAATTTTTGCTTTTGAGTGCCTTATTTCTTTAATAAAATTTCATTTACAATTTTTAGGTTCTCGGATTCCATTCTTAAATTTGATTCTTTTGTTTTCCGACTTAATTTAGGTTTTGACACTCTCCGGGTCTCGTGGTTTCCGCCTTTGTGAGAGTTTGTTTATAATTCCACACTTTTTTTTTGTATAGTCTTCTTCGCTTTTATTTTCTTTTGTTATCGAATTTGGCTTTTGCTACAGGTTTGCATCCCCCAGTTTATCTTTCATGATATAGGGATCTCACTTGTTTTAAGGGAGTTTTCTTACTCTTCAAAATCATTTTTTTTTTTACTATTTTAATATTATGAGTAAGGTCAGTTATGCTTACCTCATCCATCATCCTTTTGATTTACCTTTTCTTTGTTTAAATTTAGGTATGTCCTTCCATTATAACAAAAGTCCAGGTGATTTACTCAGAGTTTGTTTGTTGACTTTATCAGTTTATCTTCTTTCTTTCGTTGAATTAGTTAATTAAAACTTCATTGTAAACGAGTTTTTTTCATTGGTGAGATGACCTTTTGCTGCAGGCCTGATATAGAGGTTTTCCCTGATTTAGAGGGAGGTTGCTCACTCTTCTTGAGCATTTCATTGTAAACTTGTCTTTTGATTTTCTAATCTTTTTTAGGTCTGTCACTTCATTAGCGAATGTTACCTCACCCGGTTTATAGGCCATGAAGTTAAGGGCATGGAGGTTGCCACTCCATTAGTGTATCGGTCTCGGGGTTTATGGGATTTCTCTATGTGAGCTTAAACTTATTTTTTTCGCACGTATTAGATTTTCGTAGACTGAGTTTTTCAATCCTTGGCTGCTTAAGCTTATGTTACAGGCTTGGAGGATGCCGTGAATTATTGATGTGGTCATGGCTGGATATTCTGCTTAGGTATATGGTCTTATGATGATTTATTCGTTCCTTAAGGGCCGTGAATTTGCTTATTGATGTCTTTAGTTTCTCTAGATTCTTCCATAGTTCGCCTTCTTACTATTGTGGTGTATTAGAGTTTTGAAGCTCCAGGAAAATGAAAGCATCCTTAGCTTATTAGATTCAAGCAGAAGAATCATTGCAGAGTGGTACTGCCTTTACTCTTCAATCTTGTTACAGCAGTCAAGAGAATGTATTTTATATCTTCCTTTTGATAGAATTTGATTTAGGCTTTAGACATGCGGCCAGTTAGAGGCATGTCAATTCATTTGTGTGGATGATTCTCTTTCCTTCAGGCTGTCTGGAGGAATGTACCTGTTATGACTTGAGGTTTCGGCATGTATCCAGATAAAGTATAGATTGTTTCTTCTCTTTCAACTTTGAGGTCCATAGATTTTATTGCGCCCTTCCGCTCTTTTCCCCTTATCTTGTTAAGCTTTTGCTACGCACTATCAACCCTCAATTTGTCTTTCTTAAATTTTAAGGATATAGACTCTTGGGGAATATTTTGTACACACTTTTTAGCTTACAAGTGAGGGATAAGTGCATCCTACTCATTATTCTTTTGATTAGTTGTTATGTAGGTATGTCACTCCATTACATCATCAGGCTTCGTTATTTACAGGAGTTTGTTTGTTGACCTACACATTTTTTTCCCTTTTTCTGCTGGACACTACTCGTAGTCAATTGTGTTTTCGTTCCTTAGTAAGGTGAGCTTTCGCTGTAGGCTTGGAGCATGCGGTATATTTGACGTTGACGTGAAGTTAAGGATATAGAGTTTCATCACTACTTTGAAGGGAGTTTGTCACTCTTATTGAACATTTTTTTTTTTA
The DNA here is from genome assembly GCF_048544455.1 of Silene latifolia. NCBI lineage: Eukaryota > Viridiplantae > Streptophyta > Magnoliopsida > Caryophyllales > Caryophyllaceae > Silene > Silene latifolia. The sequence continues at coordinate 5,144,280 of NC_133526.1, read as the reverse complement.
TCTTTTGTGATTCCTCGAGGTCTGTATCTCACACATGATTCTTTCAATTTTCTGATTTTATATAGGATTGCCTCTCACCACTCACCAAGCTTCGTGGTTTATGGGAGTTTGTTTTTAACCCAAATCTTTTTTTACGCTAAATTTTTCCTCTCATACCATGTGTTTCCTTTGCTTATTGAGTTAAAATTTTGCTACAGGCTCGCAACCCTCAATGTATGTGTGTCATTTCTCCATTACTGTATCTGGCCTCATGGTTTAACTTAAACTTCCATTTTTCACTGCATTGAATTTATCTTGTCATAGTCTACGTGTTTGAATCCTTAAGAGGGTTAAGCTTATGCTGCAGGCTTGGTGATTGCTGTCTATTTGATATGAAGTTTCATTTACAATTTTAGCTTCTGAGACTCCATCTGACACAATTCTTTTGATTTCCGACTTCGTTTAGGTTTTGACACTTTCAGGGTCTAGTGGTTTCTGCCTCACGAGTTTGTTATAATTCCAAACTTTCTTTGTTATAATTCCAAACTTGCTTTTGAGATTTCCTAAGGTGGGTGTTCCCCTCACGGCCTCACGTAGTTCTTTTATATCCTGATTTTTTTTAGGTTTGTCACCCGATTACATCACGAGGCTTCGTGGTTCACTCAGGTTTCTTTGTTGACCAATGCTACTACTTTTTTATGCTCTGGTTAAATCCTTATAGTCTATGAAGTATGTGTTATCTTTCCTTATCAAGTTAAGCTTTTGCTCAAGGTTTGGAGCTTGCTGTATATTTGACATGAAGGTCGAATTTGACATGAAGGTCGAAGATGTCGAAGTCTACACTGGCTTAGAGAGTCTACTAACTCTTAGACTATTGGCTTTGAGATCCCTAGAGCTAAAGTAAAGTGGTTTCCAGGGGTTTAGAGGGAGTTCACTCACTCTTAAAGAACATTTCACTACTATTTTTGGCTTATGATCTCAATGCATTCACCCTTGTGATTCCTTCGTTATTCTCAATTTTTTTAGGCTGGTCATTCCACTATGGCATCCAGGCCTCTCGGTTAAGGGAGTTACTTTGTTGATCCTTTTTTGTATTGTATTATATCCTCATAGTCTTCGTCTTAGGGATATGACTGAGCAGTGAAGTCGGTGGTGAAGCGTATGGCAGGAGGCAACAGAGCCACTAACATTTGTCTTGTACAACTTTTGTTGGAGGCAGTTTCGTTATATTCACAGGGGCATTGGCGAAACCACATAATTTCGGTGGTAATTAGTTCCACATGGTCCTGTTTTTCCGGTACCTTATGAAGGCTTCAGATTTTTTGTCTGCTCTTTTGGGCGAAGATTGGATCATAGAAATGTGATTAATGGGCTTCGAAGATAAAAATGTGAGGTGGTGTTAATTTTTTTGAAGGTTTGTCTAGTTGGCATTTCTTTACTCGTCGCCTTTATTAGATGACTTTCATTTTTGGCAACCTATACAAGTGAAACTTTTGATATCAAGTCGCTGTGAAGTAGAAGTTAAAAAATTCCTTTTTTTTTGGGTAGCTCTCCTTCTTGTCTTGTCACGGAGGATCATACGGACCGAGTCTGATGCTGGGCATGTGTATTGAGGCTGGTATGAATTGAGCATTTGGGTATGCAGTTATTTGACATAAAAAAGCTTTTTTATTCATCATGACGTCTTGCAATTCTGGTTCTGTTGTGACTGGATGTTGCTCTTTTGATCCTAGACAAAGTTGAAATCAGCTTAGGTAATCTTATTGTGGATTCGAAGGTTTGGTGCGTGTTTGGTTCTTAATGGAAGGATTTAACGACAACTCGTTTAGTTGCTATTCTGGTCGAGGAGGATAGAGGATCGTGTAGATTCAGCCTGGTGCGAGGCACGTCATGGAGTTTACTATGGATTCAGCATTGTGGTACTTTGCAGACTTGTGATGACTTCGGAGAGTAACTTTTCTTCAATATGTAGTTTTGCTTTTCTGGTTTTGTCACGATCCCTTCTGTTAGTAGTTTTTCTCTCTGTACTGGATTTTATGCCTTCGATCTTAGATGAAGATGCACTCATTCTTTGGCAACTAATGTAAATAGGGTTTCTGGCTTCTAAAATTTATGTATGTGGTCTGGAATTCAAGCTGGACACATATTGGAGGTCTATTTACATGAAATAGGGTTTCTGGGTGGTAAATTAAGCAGTCTAGTATGGATCGAGCATTGTGGTCTCTTATGCATATGATGCTAGCTTATTGAGAGATTATATTACAATTTTAAGGTAAAGTGGTACTAAAGGTAATAAAATAGGTATAAAACAATTAAAATAAAATGGGTATATTTTTCATATAAATAGGTACGGAATTACTATGTCACGATCAACATTGAAAGGGTCACGAAATACAAATAAAAAGGTACAAAAGACTGTTATGTCAATAACTTATCAAAAGACCATATTTCCCAAGTTTTTTTTTTTTTTTTTTTTTTTTTTTTTTTTTTTTTTTTAAATCCATATTTCCCAAGTTTTAGTAATTTACAATTACACTAGCTGTTGTAACACCGGAAAAAAAAAATGTCGTTGGCGGGATAAAGGAAAAAAAATAAAAAAAGAAAAAGTCAAGTAACGGACTAAAAAAAACGCGTGGAAAATCCGCAATGCCAGGTGGCCCAAGTTGCCAACCGCCTTATTTCCCCCTATATATAGCTCTTTTGTGGTTCTCATAATTTCATCTTCCAATCTTCCCCGCTCTCTTTCTCCTCTCCCTAACTTCCTCGTCTTTCCTTGTTTCTTCTTCTTCCTATTAATTTGCGTTGATGATGTTATTATCCAGCTAGTTTAGATCCTTGTTTTCTAGGTTATGTTATTGGAAGATTGATGAATTAATTTGATGATATAGAATTGATTTTCCGTGATTGTGCTTCCGTTGATTGATTGATTGATTGATTGATTGATTGATTGATTTCATCCTGCTAGATTTTAAAGAATTTCTTTCCTGAGACGATTTCAAGGATTTAACGGCGTGCGGTCTAATTTTGGTGATTGATTTGGTATTCAATTTGATTTAATTTGACTTTTCGTCGTTGATTGAATTCATCTGCTAGGTTTTTAAGGAATTTCTTTCGTCATATGATTTCGAGGATTTAACGGCTCTAATTTTGGTTGTTGATTTGGTATTAATTTGTGGAAGAGGATTTGATGATGATTTTGGCAGTGATGATCAGTTGTATTTCAGATTCGTGGGAGAAGGTTTAAACATGATTCTGGATCCTGAAAATTCCTTAATTCGGTGATAATTTACTCTCGTTTGGATTTAATTTACTAATACTTTTTTAGGGTTTCACATTATTTGGAGAAGGTTTAACCCATTAAGTTTCTAGTTCCTGAAATACGTTAATTTGGTGATAAGTACCCACTTATATTTGATGTACTTGATTTTTTTAGGGTTTCAGATATTCTGGATCATGCGAATAATTAGATAGTTCTGGAATTTACGCCTTCTCTAGGTTGAACAACGACATGTCAAGTTTTGGATTTTATATTTCAGATTAATTAATATGGATGCACTCGTTGTGTTTTAGTGGGTAATGTTCTTTACTTTGGTTGTTTTGAATGTGTGTTGTGTTTGTGTTTCCGTAAGCTGTTCAAGATTTGAATGTGTGTTGTGTTTGTGTTTCCATAAGCCTTTAAGACGCGGTGGTGAAGCTGCAGCATCCCTATAAGCCTGTTTTAGACGCGGTGATGAAGCTGCAGCATCCCTGCTATAAGATCAAACAAGCTGGTTCTTCTCATCTGTAAATCTATCCAAATCACTTGTTTTTCTAGTTTATTATGTACTCCCTCCGTCCCAATCACGAACGGAGTATTATGTATCGTCAAGGACAGCTAGGACTCTGTGGGGTTGTATCATGATTTTTGGCTCAATTGATGGTGGTGGCTGACTTCCGTGGCCAATGCTTATCAGGTTGTTTCTAGATAGCCGCTGTCTCTAATCTCTCTCGCTGAGTGTCTCATACAGTCATAGGAAGGCAACCATACAACATACTATAAATACCCTCAATGTATGTGTCATGAAGTTAAGGATATAGCAGCTACTACTGGTTTTAAGGGCGTTTGCTTACTCTGAAGTAGCATTTTATTTACTATCTTTAGCTTAAGGTCTGTGTATCCCATCATTTTGATCTTGCGCCTAATTAGATAGTTCTGGAATTTACGTCTTTTTTAGGTTGCTCAACGACATGTCTATGCGCCCGTTGTGTTTTGGTGGGTAATATTCTTTACTTAGGTTATAGTAATCAGATTAATTAATTAATTAACATGGCTGCTTTGAATGTGTGTTGTGTTTGTGTTTCTGTAAGCCTGTTTAAGACACGGTGGTGAAGCTGCAGCATCCCTGTAAGCCTGTTTTTTGGACGCGGTGTACCTGTTATAAGATCAAACAAGCTGGTTCTTCTCATCTGTAAATCTATCCCAATCACTTGTTTTTCTAGTTTATTATGTACTCCCTCCGTCCCAATCACTTGTTTATCTTGATTATCACATAGAATATAAAAGGTCAACAAATGATTAGGACGAACGGAGTATTATGTATCTTCAAGGACAGCTAGGACTCTTTGGGGTTGTATCAAGATTTTTGGCTCAATTGAAGTTAAGGATATAGCAGCTACTACTGGTTTTAAGGGAGTTTGCTTACTCTGAAATAGCATTTTATTTACTATCTTAAGCTTAAGACCAAGGTCTGTGTATTCCCATAATTTTGATCTCCTCTATTTATTTATGTATGCCACTCCATTTCAATACAGGTGGTGTACAAGAGTCTGTTTGCTTGCCTGATTTTTGTTGCTGGATTTAAATGTCCTTGTTTTCTTCGTTAGCGAGTTGAGGTTTTGCTGCGGACTTGCGAACTGACTTGCATATGACTATGAGATGAAGTTAAGAATATAATAGAGGTTCTTGTTGGTTTGGAAGGAGTTGCTCACTCTTAATAAACTTTTCATTTACAGTTTTTTGCTTTTGAGATTTCTGTAGGATATGAATCTCACAACTGCCTTTTGACTTCCTTTTTATATAGGTCTGCCACTCCCTTACTGTATCTGGCCGCACGGTTTATGGGAGTCTCTATGTCAAGTTAAACTTCCCTTTTTCTGTATTGTATTTAAATCTTCATTGTCTGCGTGTCTTAGGGACTTGACTGACATAGCCTTGGGAACTTTTGGATTGTGCTCTACGAACTTTAGGGATATGAAGACTCCTTGTATTGTCCCAAGCTTTTGCTGCATGCATTCAACTCTCAATTTGTCTTTCACAAAGTTAAAAGATATAAAATCGTCCATTGGTTTTAATGCGAATTGCTTACCTTTAGGCTTACGAGTGAGGGATAAGTGCATCCTACCCACTATTCTTTTGATTACTTGATTTTATGTAGGTATGTCACTCCGTTGCAACATCAGGCTTCGTGGTTACAGGAGTCTTTGACCTTAACATTTTTTTCCTATCTGTTGGATTTCACTCTTTGTAGTCAAATGTGTTTTCGTTTCTTAGTGAGGTGAGCGTTTGCTGTAGGCTTGGAGCGTGCTGTATCTTTTCACGTGAAATTAATGGCAAAGAGTTTTTTCAGTGCTTTGAAGGGAGTTTGTCTCACTTGCTAAACCTTTTATTTCCTATTTTTAGCTTTTGAGATTCCTTGAGGTCTGTTTCTCACACATATTCTTTTGATTTTCTGATTTTTATTTAGGTTTGTCTCTCACCATCACCATCACCAAGTCACCAGGTTTCGCGGTTTATGGAGTTTCTTTGTTAACCCAAACCTATTTTTTTGTGCTAAATTTTAATCCGCTCAGAGCATGTGTTTCCCTTGCTTACTGAGTTTAAAAACTTTTTCTACAGGCTCGCAACCCTCAGTTTTGGGGCAGTTGCTCACTCTTGAATAAACTTTTCATTTACAATTTTTTGCTTTTGAGATTCTTGTAGGATAAGTATCCTCACAAATGCCTTTAACTTCCTTTTTTATATAGTTCTGCCACTCCATTACTGCATTTGGCCTCCTGGTTTATGGGAGTCTCTACGTCAACTTAAACTTTCATTTCACTGAATTTATCTTGTCATAGTCTACCTCTTCAATCCTTAGTGGGTTAAGCTTATGCTGCAGGCTTGGAGGAGGATGATTCTGTCTATTTGATGTCAAGTTAAGGATACAGAGGGTTTCACTGGTTTGGAGGGAGTTTGTCTCTTAATGAAATTTTATTTAAAATACTTGGCTTTTGAGATTCCATCTTACACATAATTCTTTTGGTTTCTGACTTCGTTTAGGTTCTTTTTGACACTCTCCGGGTCATGGTTTCCCCGCCTTTGTGAGAGTTTGTTATATTTCCAAACTTTCTTTTTGAAAAATCCTGTACCTTGTATTTTCTTTCTTTATCGAATTAAGGTTTTGCTTCAGGTTTGCTGCCCTCAGTTTTATCTTTCAATGGTATTAAGGGAGTTTGCTCACTCATGAAACATTTCATTTTGAAAACCTTTGGTTTTTGAGATTCCTGTAGATTAATATATCCGACACATGTCTTTTGGTTTTCTTGTCCTGTTTAGGTCTGTCATTTCAGTACTGGATGTGATAATGTGACCACACGAGTCTATAGGCCGTGAAGTTAAGGGCATGGTGCTTGCCATGGGTTTTTGGAGGGAGCTTGCTCGTTCTTAGATTCTTTTAGTTACTATTATTATTATACCTTAGATTCCTTGAGGTGCGTGTTTCCCTCATGTATTAGTTTTATTTCCGGATTTTTATTTAGGTTTGTCACCCGATTACATCACCAGGCCTCGTGGTTTGCACAGGTTTTTATGTTGACCAAAACAACTATTTTGGTACTCTGCACTTAAATCCTTAGTCTGCTATGTTTTCTCTTTCGTTATCAAGTTGAGCTTTTGCTGGAGGTTAGTTTATCCCATAAGCGATTCTTTTGGTTTTCTGATCTTTGTTTAGGTTTGTGGTCTGTCATTCCATTACAGTGTGCAGCCTTTAGGCTTACGAGTGAGGGTTAAGTGCGTCCTACCTACTATTCTTTTGATTACTTGGTTTTATGTAGGTATGTCACCCCGTTACAACATCAGGCTTCGTGGTTACAGGAGTCTTTGTTGACCTTAACCTTTTGTTTTCTTATCTGCTGGATTTCACTCTTCGTAGTCAAATGTGTTTTCGTTCCTTAGTGAGGTGAGTTTTGCTGTAGGCTTGGAGCATGCTGTATCTTTCACGTGAAATTAAGGGTCGAGTTTTTTCACTGCTTTGAAGGGAGTTTGTCACACACTCACACTTGCTAAACCTTTTATTTCCTATTTTTAGCTTTTTAGATTCCTTGATGTCTATCTCACACATGATTCTTTTGATTTTCTGATTTTTATTTAGGTATGTCTCTCACCATCACCAAATCACCAGGCTTCGTGGTTTTTGGGAGTTTTTTTGTTAACCCAAACCTATTTTTTGCGCTAAATTTTAATTCTCTCATAGCATTTGCTTCCCTTGCTTATTGAGTTAAAAACTTTTGCTACAGGCTCGCAACCCTCATTGTAAATGCACGTGGTTCAGAAGTGTGTGTTTGCTTCATTTTTCTTTTGCTGGATTTAAATTCCTAGTCAATGTGTTCTCCTTCCTTAGTGAGTTGAGCTTTTGCTGCAGACTTGCAGAATGCCTTATATATGAGATGAAGTTGAGGATACAATAGAGGTTCCGACTGGGTTGGAGGGAGTTGCTCACTCTTGATGAATTTTTCATTTACAATTTTTTGCTTTAGAGATTTCTGTTGGATAAGTATCTCACAAGTGCCTCTTGATTTCCTTTCCTACATAGATTCCTTGAGGCCTGTATCGCACACATGATTCTTTTGATTTTCTGGTTTGTGTTTAGGTTTGTCTCTCACCATCACCAAGTCACCAGGCTTCGTGGATTTATGGGAGTTTCTTTGTTAACCCAAACCTATTTTTTTGTGCTAAATTTTAATCCGCTCAGTGCATGTGTTTCCCTTGCTTACTGAGTTTACAAACTTTTTCTACAGGCTCGCAACCCTCAGTGTAAATGCACGTGGTTCACAAGAGGTTCCCATTGGTTTTGGGGCAGTTGCTCACTCATAAATGAACTTTTCATTTACAATTTTTTGCTTTTGGGATTCTTATAGGATAAGTATTCCTCACAAGTGCCTTTTGACTTGCTTTTTTATATAGATCTGCCACTCCATTACTGCATCTGGCCTCATGGTTTATGGGAGTCTCTATGTCAACTTAAACTTTTATTTCACTGAATTTATCTTGTCATAGTCTACCTTTTCAATCCTTAGTGGGTTAAGCTTATGCTGCAGGCTTGGAGGAGGATGATTCCGTCTTTGATGTCAAGGATACAGAGGGTTTCACTGTTTTGGAGGGAGTTTGTCTCTTAATGAAATTTCATTTAAAATACTTGGCTTCTGAGATTCCATCTTACACATTCTTTTGGTTTCTGACTTCATTTAGGTTCTTTTGACACTCTCCGGGTCATGGTTTCCGCCTTTGTGAGAGTTTGTTATATTTCCAAACTTTCTTTTTGAATAATCCTGTACCTTGTATTTTCTTTCTTTATCGAATTAAGGTTTTGCTTCAGGTTTGCTGTCCTCAGTTATCGAATTATAGGGAGTTTGGCTTAAGGTTTGCTTCAACTTTCTTTTCTTTCTCAATATTTTAGGCTTGTCACTCAGCCATCCAAGCCTCATGGTGAAAGGGAGTTCCTTTGTTGGCCCTTCTTTTGTATTGAATTTAGATCCTCTTAGTCTGCATCTTAGGAATATGACTGACATGATGGTATGTACATGCGTCATTGAGCAGTGAAATAGTTGGTGGAGCATGTGGCAGGTTTCTCCTTACTACTACCGGAGTTTTACAGAATCACAGGTGCATTGGTGAAGGCAAGTATAAAGGATTAAAGAGTATAGTTTCTGAATCCTCCCAACTTTGGTGATAATTAGTTCCACATGATCCTGTTTTTCCGGAACCCTATGAAGACTTTAGATTTGTTTTCTTTTCTCTTAGATAGTTAGATGAAGATGGGATCATAGAAATAATGGGCTTTGAAGATAAAAAGGCCAGCGGTTGCAATCTTTTTGAAGGTCAAATAGTCGACCCTTCTTTATTTCTCACCTTTATCAGTTGACTTCCATTTTTGGCAACCTATATAGTTGACCTAGGGTCTGATGCTGGGCATGTGTATTGATGCTGCCATGCTGGTATGACTTGAGCATCAGGGTATGTTACGACATAAAAGTACCTTTTCTTCATCATGACGTCTTGCAATTTTGGTTTGTCATGACCCCTTGGTCTTTCAATTTTCTCCTTCTGCTTCAGGCTACTGTTATTGGTCGTGACTGGATATTACGCTTTGATCCTAAACAAAGGTGAAATCCGCTTGGGCAACTAATCTTACTGTGATTTGTCATTGAGTTTACTATGGATTCAGCATTGTGGTACTTTGTGAACTTGTGATGTTTTTGGGAAGTAACCTTTCTTAAGTACAGCTAGGACACTGTGGGGTTGTATCATGATGTTTGGCTCAATTGATGGTTTTTGTGGCCACTGCCACTCTACTTCAAAAATCAGGTTGTTTCCGGATAACCGCTGCCCCGATCTTTCTCTTTATCCTCAAGTCATGGTTTCTTCATTGCCCTCTGTAAGAATGTCGATCTTTTTCTTCATGAATTTGCTCAATTGGGCTTCTTACTATTGTGAGCGTATGAGGGTTTTGAAGCTTCATGAATATAATAACATACTTATCTGATCTTATCTTAGTATTTTATGTACTTACTGACAATTTTATATATGTCAGTTTTCTTCCCTGAAGTGAATTGAGGTTTTACTCCGTAGATGTTGCCTCTAGTCTGTAAGTGGATGCGTATATCCCCATTGTCTGTGCATCTAGGGATATGACTGACATAGCCTTGGAACTTTTGGGTTGTGCTCGTTGAACTTTTGGTATATGAATACTCCTTATATTGTTAAACTTTTGCTGCACGCTTTCAACTCTCAATTTGTCTTTCACGAAGTTTAAGGATGTAGAATCGTCCATGGGTCCTCTTTAGTAAATTAATTCCCAGTAGTGTTGGATCTAATCTCAGATTCTCAGCATGTCACAAGTTTGCGTGAACGTTCCTTCGTCAGTTAGATTCATGCAGAAGAATTATTGGAGAACCTGTGCCAGGTTGAGCCAGTTGGAGAGTGGTACTTCTTTTATTCGTCAATTTTGTTACCGGCAGTCAAGTGAATCTATTTTATACCTTCCTTTTGATAGAATTTGATTTAGGCTTTGGACATGCGGCCAAGCAGAGGTATATCATACATTTGTGTGGACAATCCTCCATCCTTCAGGTTTGTTTAGAAAATTTATGGCTGTCTATAGGAATGTGCCTGTTATGACTTGGGGTTTCGGCATGCATCCAGATAACGTAATTTATATTCTTCCAAGTTTTATAGCCTTTGAACTTTTGGGTTGTTCCCTTTTCTCCTTGTTTTTCCCCTTCCTGTAACTTTTGCGACACACTTTCATGCCTTTCAATTCAATCCTCAATTTGTCTATCATGAAGTTCAAGGATATAAACTCGTCCACTGGTCTTCAGGAACTTCGCTTACTCTTGGGGAGTTTCTTTGTTAACCCAAACATTCTTTTTGCGCTAAATTTTAATCCTTCCATAGCATGTGTTCCCTGTACTTATTGAGGACTTTTTACTACAGGCTCACATTTCTCAATGTATATGTCATGAACTTAAGGTATAGAGGCTTCTACTAGTTTTAAGGGACTTTGCATACAATACAGGTGGTGTACAAGAGTTTGTTTGATTGCTTTATTTTTTTGCTGGATTTATTCCTTCGTCTATGTGTTGTCCTTAGCGAGTTGAGCTTTTGCTGCAGACTTGCAGAATGTCGTATATATGAGATGAAGTTAAGGATACAATAGAGGTCCCCTTTGATTTGGAGGGAGTTGTTCACTATTCTTGAGCCTTTGTGAGAGTTTGTTTATAATTCCACATTTTTTTTTGTATAGTCTTCTTTTCTTTTATTTTCTTTTGTTATCGAATTTGGCTTTTGCTACAGGTTTGCATCCCTCAGTTTATCATTCATGATATAGGGATTTCACTTGTTTTAAGGGAGTTTTCTTACTCTTCAAAATCATTTTTTTTTTACTATTTTAATATTACGAGTAAGGTCAGTTAAGCTTACCTCATCCATCATCCTTTTGATTTACCTTTTCTTTGTTTAAATTTAGGTATGTCCTTCCATTATAACAAAAGTCCAGGTGATTTAACTTTATCAGTTTATCTTCTTTCTTTCGTGAATTAGTTAATTAAAACTTCATTGTAAACGAGTTTTTTTTTCATTGGTGAGTTGACCTTTTGCTTCAGGCCTGATATAGAGGTTTCCCCTGATTTAGAGGGAGGTTGCTCACTCTTCTTGAGCATTTCATTTAAAGCTGTTAGTTTTGAGGTTCCTGTAGATCAATATATCCCACACCTGTCTTTTGATTTTCTAATCTTTTTTAGGTCCGACTCTTCATTAGCGGATGTTGCCTCACCTGGTATATAGGCCATGAAGTTAAGGGCATGGAGGTTGCCACTCCATTACTGTATCGGCCTCGGGGTTTATGGGAGTCTCTGTGTCAGCTTAAACTTCTTTTTTTGCATGTAATAGATTTTCAGACTTGAGTTTTTCAATCCTTAGCGGGTTAAGCTTATGTTACAGGCTTGGAGGATGCAGTCTATTTTGTGAAGTTAATGGATATAAGAGGTTTCCGTTGGTTTGGAGGGACTTGGTTCACTCTTAATTAAATTTCATTTACAATTTTTATCTTCTGAGATCCATCTTACACAATTCTTTTGGTTTCTGTCTTCATTTAGGTTTTGATACTCTCCGGGTCTAGTGGTTTGATTTTTGATCATCAAGTGGTTTTGGAGAAGGGCGTTGATTCATTGGTATGCTATGTTGGTTCTTATTTTAAATCACACCAATTATTTAGTCGCATCACGTTACTGTAGGCAGCAGTGGTTATGGCTGGATGTAATGGTATTGATACTAGATAAAGATGACATTGTGCTTAGGTATATAGTCTTATGATGATTTATATCGTATTCGTTCCGTAAGGCTCATGAATTCTTGCTTATTGATGTCTTCAGTTTCTTCGGATTGTTCCATAGTTCGCCTTCTTTCTATCGTGGTGTATTAGAGTTTTGAAGCTCCGGGAAAATGAAAGCAGCCTTAGCTTAATTGGATTCAAGCAGAATAATCATTTCAGAGTGATACTGCATTTACTCTTCCGTTACGGCAGTCAAGAGAAATATTTTACCTTCTATAGAATTTGATTTAGGCTTTAGACATGCGGCCAGTTAGAGGTATGTCAATTCATTTGTGTGGATGATCCTCTTTCCTTCTGGTTTGTGCAGAAGATTTATGGCTGTCTAGAGGAATGTGCCTGTTATGACTTGGGGTTTCGGCATGCATCCAGATAACGTAGTGGATATTTGAATGGATTGTTTCTTCTCTTTCAACTTTGAGGTCCGTAGATTTTTTATGAATCGATTACTGCCGAACCTGTGTTTACACTAATGAAATCAGTTAAAATTGTGTTTTATTTTTCGGAGTCTTGTTCGTATATGTTGTGCCCTTTGACTTATGTTGTGCCCTTCCGCTCCAGGTTTTTCCCTTATCTTGTTAAGCTTTTGCTATGCACTATCAACCCTCAATTTGTCTTTCATAAAGTTTAAGGATATAGACTCTTCTATCTGTTTTAATTGAATTTTCTCACGCTTGGGGAAGTGCATCCTACTGATTATTCTTTTGATTAGTTGTTATGTAGGTATGTCACTCCATTACATCATCAGGCTTCGTTATTTACAGGAGTTTGTTTGTTGACCTAGACATTTCTTTTCCTTTTTTCTGCTGGATACTCCTCGTAGTCAAATGTGTTTTCGTTCCTTAGTGAGGTGAGCTTTCTCTGTAGGCTTGGAGCATGCGGTATATTTGACCTTGACATTCATCACTACTTTGAAGGGAGTTCGTCACTCTTACTGAACATTTTATTTTTTTATCTTTTGAGATTCCTTGAGGTCTGTATCTCACATATTGATTCTTTCAATTTTCTGATTTTATTTAGGATTGCCACTCACCAGGCTCCGTGGTTTATAGGAGTTTGTTTTTTAGCCCAAATCTTTTTTTTTTTTTACGCTAAATTTTTCCTCTCATACCATGTGGTTCCTTTGCTTATTGAGTTAAAATTTGTTACAGGCTCGCAACCCTCAATGTATGTGTGTCATAATGTTAAAAGGATATAGAGGCTGCTACTGGTTGACCAAGGTCCATGTATCCCATTACAATTTTACGCTAAATTTTTCCTCTCATACCATATGTTTCCTTTGCTTATTGAGTTAAAATTTTGCTACAAGCTGAGTTAAGGATATAATAGAGGTTCCAATCGGTTTGGAGGGAGTTGCTCTCTCTTAGTGAACTATTTTTTTTTTTTACAATTTTTTGCTTTTGAGATTCCTGTAGAATAATTCCGAACTTTCTTTTGGATAATCTTAGACCTTGTATTTCCTTTCTTTATCGAATTAAGCTTTTGCTTCAGGTTTGCTGCCCTCAGTTTGTCTTTCATGATATAGGGATCTCACTGGATTAAGGGAGTTTGCTCACTCTTATCAAAACATTTCATTAAAAGCTGTTAGTTTTAGGTTCCTGTAGATTAATATTGATTTTCTCATCTTATTTAGGTCCGTAACTTCGTTCACGGATCATAGGCCATGAAGAAAAGGCCATAAGGGCATAGAGGTTTCCACGGGTTTTTAGAGGGAGCTTGCTCGTTCTTAGATTCTTTTAGTTCTACTATTACAGCTGAGATTTCCTAAGGCGGGTGTTCCCCTCACGTCCTCACGTAGTTCTTTTATTTCCTGATTTTGATTTAGGTTTGTCACCCGATTACTATCACCAGGCTTCGTGGTTTACTCAGGTTTCTTTGTTGACCAATGCTACTACTTTTTTATGCTCTGGTTAAATCCTTATAGTCTATGTGTTATCTTTCCTTATCAAGTTAAGCTTTTGCTGGAGGTTTGGACTTTGGAGCTTGCTGTATATTTGACATAAGGTTGAAGATGTCGAAGTCTACACTGGTTTAGAGAGTGTCTACTAACTCTTGGATGTTTGATTTCTCCTATTGGCTTTGAAATTCCTAGAGGTTAATTTATCCCCACTCACAACATGGTGTTTGTTTTACAAGGAGCTAAAGTAAAGTGGTTTCCAGCGGTTTAGAGGGAGTTCACTCACTCTTAAAGAACATTTCACTACTATTTTTGGCTTCTGAGATACTGTATGTCAAAATTAAATCCTCTAGTAGCTTATTATTTTTAGCTTATGATCTCAATGCATTCACCCTTGTGATTCCTTCGTTATTCTCAATTTTTTTAGGCTGGTCACTCCACTATGGCATCCAGGCCTCTTGGTTTAGGGAGTTACTTTGTTGATCCTTTTTTGTATTGTATTATATCCTCAGTCTGCGTCTTAGGGTTATGACTGACTGACATGATGGTCTGTAGGTGGGTCATTGAGCAGTGAAATTGCTGGTGAAGCATATGGCAGGAGGCAACAGAGCCACCAACATTTGTCTTGTATTTGAAAGTGCTTTCGTTATCTGGATACCTTGTTTCTCGTTTTTGAACGACTTTTGTTGGAGGCAGTTCCGTTATATTTGTCTTTTTGCCTTTCTTTTCAAAGATTCACAGGGGCATTGGTGAAACCACACAATTTTGGTGATAATTAGTTCCACATGGTCCTGTTTTTCCGGCACCTTATGAAGGCTTCAGATTTGTTGTCTGCTCTCTTAGGCGAAGATGGGATCATAGAAATGTGATTAATGGGCTTTGAAGATAAAAATGCAAGCTGTTGTAATTTTATTGAAGGTTTGTCAAGTACTTTGGCATTTCTTTATTTGTCGCCTTTATTAGATGACTTTCATTTTTGGCAACCTATACAAGTGAAACTTTCGATATCAAGTCGCTGTGAAGTAAAAGTAAAAAAATTCCTTTTTTTTTTGGGTAGCTTTCCTTCTTGTCACGGAGAATCATACGGACTGAGTCTGATGCTGGGCATGTGTATTGAGGCTGGTATGAATTGAGCATTGGGGTATGTTGTTATCTGACAAAAAATAAGGTTTTTCTTTATTATGACGTCTTGCAATTCTGGTTCTGTTGTGACTGGATGTTACTCTTTTGATCCTAGACAAAGTTGAAATCAGCTTAGGTAACTTATTGTGGATTCGAAGGTTTGGTGCGTGTTTGGTTCTTAATGGAAGGATTAAACGACAACTGGTTTAGTTGTTATTCTTGTTGAGGAGGATCATGTAGATTCAGCTTGGTGCGAGGCACGTCATGGAGTTTACTATGGATTCAGCATTGTGGTAATTAGACTTGTGATGACTTCGGAGAGTAAGTTTTCTTCAATATGTAGTTTTGCTTTTCTGGTTGTCATGAAGCCTTCTTTTAGTAGTTTTTGTCTCTGTAGTGGATTTTATGCCTTCGATCTTAGATGAAGGTGCCCTCATTCTTTGGCAACTAATGTAAATAGAGGCTTATGAAATTTTATGTATGTGGTCTGGAATTCAAGCTGGACACATATTGGAGCCTTGGAGGTCTATTTACATGAAATAGGGTTTCTGGGTGGTAAATTAAGCAGTCTAGTATGGATCGAGCATTGTGGTCTCTTATGGATATGATGCTAGCTTACTGAGATTTTACAATTTTAAGGCAGAGTGGTACTAAAGGTAATTAATAATTTTAATTACCCCTTTTGTCTCATTTTATAATTAGGATTCGTCCCTAATTCCGTTTCCATATAACTGCCCTCTGGAAAATATTTACCTTTCAAAACTCTCGACATCAAACATGTTCCATTCGTTATAAGCCTCCATGCCTGTTTCCCCAACATTGCCATATTAAATTTTCCATACTCTCAACGTTCCGTGTTACCACCTCTGATTCTTCTCCCTCAATGTCCCAAGCAAAAACTTCGTCATCGTCCACCATATTCACCACCAGCACCCCCTTACCTTTGCTACCTCTATCACGCTCCATCCAGTCCTCCGACTAGGTTTTTGTCCCAATGGGTTTTTCCTAGCAAGGTTTTTATCAGGTTGGGTTAGGGTCAGAATACGGGTCGAGAATATTTTCGCGCCTTTTTATTTTCTTATTTTTTTTAATAAAAAATAATTTATCAATATTATTTTTTATTTAGTATTAATATTTTAATTATATTTTTTACTTTGAGATTATAAATTAAAATAAATACAATAATTTTATTAAAAAAATAATATTGATAAATTATTTTTCATTAAAAAAAGTAAGAAAATAAAAAGCCGCGAAAATATTCTCACCCCGTGTTCTGACCCTAACCCAACCCAAAACCCGTTCGTTGACGACTGGTACTCTGATCCGACCCGTGTAGCAAGAATCGATCCACCGACTCGTTTGACAGGTCTAGTGGTACAACTAGTTTAATACGGAGTAACTAATTTGATGAAGACCATTTAGACTCCAATCAAACACTTCAGAAAATCAAACATTCATTCTCCTTCCTCGGAAACTCAGAAAAAACCCTCACAAATTCCTAAATCGTGCAAATTTCATCCGCTTAAACAATGAAGACCACCGTGCAAATTTCTTATACTTGGGTATCAACATTTATTTAGAAGAATCAATTTGATCTCACTTCTCCCCTTACTCCTTCCACATCGTCATCCTCCCCTCGCCTCCTCCGGCCGCCGATCTTCTTTGTCGCCGCCTTTCCTCGTCAGCGAAGTCTACTCAATGCTCACCAGGAGCCTTACTTTTCACTTTTCTCTAATTTCTCAATCTAGGTTTAATTTCTATATTAATCTCTACATAATAATAAGGTTCTAATTAATCATATAAATCAAAATCAATCGTTATTATTATTATTGTTATTAAATTTTGGGTTTTTAATTTGGAGATTGTTTGTTTGATTTCGGGGTAATTTTCAGAAGCTAGGCCACACATAATATGTTTGATGCTTGTTGTTTGCTGCACCTCTAATATCCGAATGGAGTCCTTGTATTTGTTTCTCAACTATTATTATTATTATTATTGTTGTCTTTTGATCATATTTGCGATAATTTGTAATGTCTTCGTTTTTGTTTCTAACCGATAGCAAAGATGTCAAAGAAACCTCAATTACTTAAATGTCTTGCAAGTTTGGGAAGACTCCAGAAGTTGAAATTAAGTCAAAAGAAAAGGGACTGCGTGAGAGGTTCCATTTTCTATCCAGTGTCATATATCTTCTAAAAAAGAATCTTTCGCAACGATGGTTCTATCTCTCTGCCAATATTATGATGCTACTCAAGATTTATTTATTTGTCTTGAATAATGATGTGAAATTCACATTCTATGCAAAAGAAGTAGCATTAGTGCTTAGTATTCGAAACAGCGGAAATGACGTAGATGTAGGTCAAACAGGTGGTGGCAGTACACCTGAGTATGCACTAGACTTAAGAAAGCATGTATTACCTGATTCTTGTGATGGAAGTGCTCCATTGTCCACTGCCGATTTAAAGGCCATTATATGTGGTATGTTTGTTAGTTCCGAGGAGTCAAAGTTAAACTTTCGAAAGTTGTTTTGTTATTATGTGGTCGATCAATTTTTGGTTGCTTGGACGAGTCATAAAGGGAGAAGCACAACATTCTGGAATGTGACTGATTTTCAGGAGACATTCGAAGCAGTCAACTGGGCCAAAATAACATGCCTGCATATTAAGAACGAGTTACGTGCCTTGAAGTCGAGAATAACCGGACAAGAAGCTCCGAGTGGTACATTTTTTTGTGGCTGTGTTCCACTGGAGGTAACTAAGTCTCTTTTTCATTCTTCATCCAATTACATCAAAAGTAATGATAGAAATATATTTAGTTAATAACATTCCTATTGCTCATTTGATGACGCCTTTCATTTGTTTTTAGGCGATCATTTATCGTAGAATTCAATCTTTTGCTCCAGCAAAGGTCATACACGATCCTCCTCTGATACAAATGTATCAAACTCAACGGAAGGAAATTGAATATTGGACATTCTCTCAATTAACTTCCGATCAGGTTTACCCTATAAATTATTTTACCCCTATAAACTCAACGGAAGTGCTGATTGAAAAATGAGTAAAAACAAATGAAAGGCGTCATCAAATGAGCAATAGGAATGTTATTAACGAAATATATTCCTATCATTACTTTTCCTATCATTACTTTTGATGTAATTGGATGAAGAATGAAAAAGAGACTTAGTTACCTCTAGTACTAGAACACAGCCACAAAAAAATGTATCACTCGGAGCTTCTTGTCCGGTTATTCTCGACTTCAAGGCACGTAACTCGTTCTTAATATGCTGGCATCTTATTTTGGCCCAGTTGACTGCTTCGAATGTCTCCTGATTTTCAATCACATTCCAGAATGTTGTGCTTCTCCCTTTATGACTCGTCCAAGCAACCAAAAATTGATCGACCACATAATAGCAAAACAACTTTCGAAAGTTTAACTTTGACTCCTTGGAACTAACAGATATACCACATATAATGGCCTTTAAATCGGCAGTGGACAATGGAGCACTTCTATCACAAGAATTATGTAATACATGCTTTCTTAAGTCTAGTGCATACTCAGGTGTACTGCCACCACCTGTTTGACCTACATCTACGTCATTTCCGCTGTTTCGAATAGTAAGCACTAATGCTACTTCTTTCGCACAAAATGTGAATTTCACATCATCATTCAAGACAAATAAATAAATCTTGAGTAGCATCATAATATTGGCAGAGAGATAGAACCATCGTTGCGGAAGATTCTTTTTTAGAAGATATATGACACAATGGATAGAAAATGGAACCTCTCATGCAGTCCCTCCTTTTCTGTAAGCCCGTTTTAGACGCGGTGGTGAAACTGCAGCATCCCTGTAAAGTCTGTTTTAGACGCGGTGGTGAAGCTGTAGCATCCCTCTTATAAGGGCTGCAGTGGCATCAGATCAAACAAGCTGGTTCTTCTCATCTGTAAATCTATCCCAATCACTTGTTTTTCTAGTTTATTATGTACTCCCTCCGTCCCAATCACTTGTTTATCTTGATTATCACATAGAATATAAAAGGTCAACAAATGATTAGGACGAACGGAGTATTATGTATCTTCAAGGACAGCTTGGACTCTGTGGGGTTGTATCAAGATTTTTGGCTCAATTGATGGTGGTGGCTGACGCTTCACCCGTATCAGGTTGCTTCTTGATAGCCGCTGTCTCTAATCTTTCTCTTCATCTGCTGAGTGTCTCATACAGTCATAGGAATGCAACCATACAACATATTATAACCACCGTTGTTGCCCGATTTGTTCTTTTTACTCTTAGGTTGTATTCCTTTCGTTGGGTTTTTTTCTATTGTTCTCTCTAAGAATGTCCACCTTCCTTTCAGTTCGATCAAGTTGCTGCAAACTTGATCGTATCTGTTTTCTTGCCTTAAGTGAGTTGAGGTTTTACTCCGCAGCTAGATTTGTGGTACAAGGGCTGGGATAGACCTTCTGTACAATGCCTGCTCCTTGTCTCTTAAGGAGGATCTAATCTCACTGTCGCAAGTTTTGTGTGAACAGTAGCAGCATTGTAGAACCTGTTGGACAGCGGTACTTTGCTTTTACTTTTCAATCTTGTTACGGTAGTCAAGAGAATCTATTTTATATCTTCCTTCTGATAGAATTTGTTTTGATGATATGATTTACGCTTTAGCCATGAAATCAGAGCTATGTCATATGGCTGTCTAGCAGAATGTACCTGTTCTGACTTTGGGATTCGGCTTGCATTCATATAACATCATGGATATATGAATGGATCGTTTCCTATCTCCTAACCTTTCAAGGTTCATGTTCTATTCTGCCGAGCCTTGTTTGTTTCTGACTGCATAGCCTTTGTACTTTTCACTTGTGCCCATTTCTTTAAAAATTTTCCCTTAACTTGAAATAAGATTACAAGTCAGGCTTCAAGGTTTTGTGGTTTACAAGAGTATGTTTGACCTAAGCATTTTTTTTGTGCTGGATTTCATTCCTCATTGGCAAATGCGTGTTCGTTCCTTGGTGAGTTGAGGTTTTGCTGTAGGCTTGTTGAAGGCTTTACATTTAAAATAAAGTTAGGGATATAGTAGAGGTTTTTGTTGGTTTGGAAGGAGTTACTCACTTTCTTCATATTTCCAATGGAGCCAAAGACTCATTACTCTTTGGTTCTGGATTATGATGGAGTAAAGCAAAATGGCTTACTAAAGTGGCTCCGCTTCTTTCTCTTGTGAAGTAGCAGTCCTTCGATGCAGTTATCGACGCAATTTTCATCTTGGGTCATTCGGAAACAGCCTCTTTGTGTTTCTAACACAAGGGTAAGGCTGCGTACATCCGACCCCCCCTTACCCCGCAATTTGCGGGAGCCATTGAGGCATTGGGATAATGTTG
This sequence comes from Silene latifolia, assembly GCF_048544455.1. Taxonomy (NCBI): domain Eukaryota; kingdom Viridiplantae; phylum Streptophyta; class Magnoliopsida; order Caryophyllales; family Caryophyllaceae; genus Silene; species Silene latifolia. The sequence continues at coordinate 5,123,793 of NC_133526.1, read as the reverse complement.
TTGTTGTTGTTGTTGTGGAAGGAGTTGCTCACTCTTAATAAACTTTTCATTTACAGTTTTTTGCTTTTGAGATTCCCGTAGGATATGAATCTCACAACTGCCTTTTGACTTCCTTTTTATATAGGTCTGCCACTATATCTGGCCGCATGGTTTATGGGAGTCTCTATGTCAAGTTAAACTTCCCTTATTCTGTATTGTATTTAAATCTTCATTGTCTGCGCTTCTTAGGGATATGACTGACATAGCCTTGGAACTTAACATTTTTTTCCTATCTGCTGGATTTCACTCTTCGTAGTCAAATGTGTTTTCGTTTCTTAGTGAGGTGAGCGTTTGCTGTAGGCTTGGAGCATGCTGTATCTTTTCACGTGAAATTAAGGATATAGCGTTTTTTCATTGCTTTGAAGGGAGTTTGTCACACTTGCTAAACCTTTTATTTCCTATTTTTAGCTTTTGAGATTCCTTGAGGTATGTATCTCACACATGATTCTTTTGATTTTCTGATTTTTATTTAGGTTTGTCTCTCACCATCACCAAGTCACCAGGCTTCGTGGTTTATGGGAGTTTCTTTGTTAACCCAAACCTATTTTTTTGTGCTAAATTTTAATCCGCTCAGAGCATGTGTTTCCCTTGCTTACTGAGTTTAAAACTTTTTCTACAGGCTCACAACCCTCAGTGTAAATGCACGTGGTTCACAAGAGGTTTCCATTGGTTTTGGGGCAGTTGCTCACTCTTAAATGAACATTTCGTACTCACAAGTGCCTTTTGACTTCCTTTTTTTTATATAGATCTGCCACTCCATTACTGCATCTGGCCTCATGGTTTATGGGAGTCTCTATGTCGACTTAAACTTTCATTTCACTGAATTTATCTTGTCATAGTCTACCTTTTCAATCCTTAGTGGGTTAAGCTTATGCTGCAGGCTGGGAGGAGGATGATTCTGTCTATTTGATGTCAAGTTAAGGATACAGAGGGTTTCACTGGTTTGGAGGGAGTTTGTCTCTTAATGAAATTTCATTTAAAATACTTAGCTTCTGAGATTCCATCTTACACATAATTCTTTTGGTTTCCGACTTCATTTAGGTTCTTTTGACACTCCGGGTCATAGTTTCCGCCTTTGTGATAGTTTGTTATATTTTCAAACTTTCTTTTTGAATAATTCTGTACCTTGTATTTTCTTTCTTTATCGAATTAAGGTTTTGCTTCAGGTGCCCTCAGTTTATCTTTCACCATATAGGGATCTCACTGGTTTTAAGGGAGTTTGCTCACTCTTGAAACATTTCATTTAAAAGCTGTTAGTTTTTGAGATTCCTGTAGATTAATATATCCGACACACGTCTTTTGGTTTTCTTGTCCTGTTTAGGTCTGTCACTCCAATACTGGATGTGAGTATGTGACCAACACGATCTATAGGCCGTGAAGTTAAGGGCATGGTGCTTGCCACGGGTTTTTGGAGGGAGCTTGCTCGTTCTTATATTCTTTTAGTTACTATTATAGCTGAGATTCCTTGAGGTGGGTGTTTCCCTCATGTATTAGTTTTATTTCCTGATTTTTATTTAGGTTTGTCATCCGATTACATCACCAGGCCTCGTGGTTTGCACAGGTTTTTATGTTGACCAAAACAACTATTTTGGTACTCTGCACTTAAATCCTTATAGTCTGCTATGTTTTCTCTTTCGTTATCAAGTTGAGCTTTTGCTGGAGGTTAATTTATCCCACAAGCGATTCTTTTGGTTTTCTGATCTTTATTTAGGTCTGTGGTCTGTCATTCCATTACAGCGTGCAGCCTCTTGGTTTATGGGAGTTTCTAAATAAACTTAACGTTTTATCTTTTTGCATTGGATTTATATCCTCATACAGTATGTGTTCTGTTTTGCTTAGAGGATTGAGCTTATGTTGCAGGCTCATTACACGGTGTTTCATTACCATTTTTGGCTCTTGAAGAACATTAAAGAACATTTCATTACCATTTTTGGCTTCTGAGATACCTTGATGGCAATGTATACCACATGAAATTTTAGGCCTTGGGGTTTAGGAAAGTTTGTTGACGACCTAATTTTTTCTTTTGTGCTTAATTTAAATCTCTAATAACTTTTTAGCATTTGCTTTGTAATTCTTTTGCTATTCTCAATTTTTTAGGCTTGTCACTCAGCCATCCAAGCCTCATGGTGAAAGGGAGTTACTTTGTTGGCCCTTCTTTTGTATTGAATTTCAGTCCTCATAGTCTGAATCTTAGGAATATGACTGACATGATGGTATGTACGTGCGTCATTGAGCAGTGAAATAGTTGGTGGAGCATGTGGCAGGTTTCTCCTGATCTAGGCCTTCCTTATTACTATCTTTGACTTGATTCTTTGGAAGAGTGTGTTGAGTTTTTTAATTCAGCAGCCAACATTTGTCTGGTATTTGAAAGTTTTCATCATCTTGATACCCTGTTTCTCAATTTTGAACGTCGTTTACCGCCTTCAATGTGTGTGCCCCCCATGTAGTACGTTTATATATGTCTTTGTCTTTCAGTTCGATGATTGTGGATGTGTATAGTTAGTGAGCACGATATGCAGAAGAATTATTGGAGAACCTGTGCCAGGTTGAGCCAGTTGGAGACTGGTACTTCTTTTATTCGTCAGTTTTGTTACTGGTAGTCAAGTGAATCTATTTTGTATCTTCCTTTTGATAGAATTTGATTTAGGCTTTGGACATGCGGCCAAGCAGAGGTATATTATACATTTGTGTGGACAATCCTCCTTCCTTCAAGTTTGTGCAGAAGATTTATGGCTGCGTACAGGAATAATGTGCCTGTTATGACTTAGGGTTTTGGCATGCATCCAGATAACGTTATGGATATTCTTCCAAGTTTTATAGCCTTTGAACTTTTGGGTGGTTCCCTTTTGCTCTACGTTTTTCCCCTTCCTTATATTGTTAAGTTTTTGCGACTTGCTTCTAACCCTCAGTTTGTTTTTCATGAAGTTCAAGGATATAGACTCGTCCACTGGTCTCAAGGAACTTCGCTTACTCTTGGGGAGTTTCTTTGTTAACCCAAACTATCTTTTTGCACTAAATTTTAATTCTTTCATAGCATGTGTTTCCTGTACTTATTGAGAACTTTTTGCTACAGGCTCGCAATTCTCAATGTATATATGTCATGAAGTTAAGGTATAGAGGCATCTACTAGTTTTAAGGGAGTTTGCTTACAAAACCGGTGGTGTACAAGAGTTTGTTTGATTGCTTTATTTTTTTGCTGGATTTATTCTTGGGTTATTTCATGGGAATAATCCATCCTATACCCCTTCTTCTCAGATTAATCTATCCTTGTGTTTAACTGAGAATAATCTCATCTTTGACATCATTTCACTTATATTGATCCTTTGGAAGGGATACCTGTCAAATTGGTTACCTTTTCTTTTAAACTCTTTTATTTTAAATGAGAAACAAAAACATTAGTCAACATCTTCATCTCCTTCGTCAATCAAAAATGCTAACACTTCCTCATACTTCTGCAATTTCACCCACCTAATTTCACCCTACCACCCATCACAATCTAAAAGTTGCCAAGATAGCAAACTAGTTACCCCTTTGTAATATTTCTGGCCCATGCAATCAATACCATTCAAGTGATTCAACGAATGGCTATGAAAACTTACAACACCTGCAAGGATAAATTAGTTGCATAAACCATTCGCATGTCAACCAGAGTACCATTTACTTGACAAAAAAAACGAAAACTTAACAAACCCAATTTACCAGGAATGGCACCAAAACCTGGGTTCACTCATAATTAATTTGGGTTTGTTGATAATTAAACCCCCGAAAAATCTGGGTTTCTGGGATTAATGTTAGGTTTTCAATCGATCTGGGTTTGTTAAACCCCCAAAAATCTGGGTTCACTCAAACGATTTCTGGGTTCGCCCCTTCGAAAAATCGATTGAGTTTGTTGAAAAATTAAAATCGATTGGAATCGATTATAGATGGTGTCTGATTATTTGAGGTTGTTGATGATTAAATCGATTTGTTTTGTCTATTATCTTTCAGTTTGTACTTCTTTTAGGGGATTATTTGGGTGTGTTGAAATTAATCGATTTGTTGTCTGCTACTTTTGAGTCTTAATCGATTTGGGTTTTTTTTGGGGGGATAATTTGTGTTTGTTGATGATTAAAGTAGTAGAATCATTATTATAGAGAGATTGATAGCAATGAAGATGATGACTATTATAGCAATGAAGATGATGACTATTATGGAGGTCAATAAGATTGGTTATGGAGATCTATAAGAATGGTTATTTAATGAGAATGAAGATGAAGAGAGTATAAAGAAGCAACCACAAAAAGAAAAAAGAAAAAGAAAAAAAACAATGACCTGTTAGGAAACCTATATTAACGTTAAAGATGAGATTATTTTCAGTTAAACACAAGGATAGATTAATCTGAGAAGAAGGAGTATAAGATGGATTATTACCATGAAATAACCCTTTATTCTTTTGTCAATGTGTTCTCCTCAGCGAGTTGAGCTTTTGCTTCAGACTTGCAGAATGCCTTATATATGAGACGAAGTTAAGGATACGATAAAGATTCCCATTGGTTTGGAGGGAGTTATTCACTCTTAATGAACTTTTCATTTACAATTTTTTGCTTTTGAGTGCCTTATTTCCTTAATAAAATTTCATTTACAATTTTTAGGTTCTCGGATTCCATTCTTAGATTTGATTCTTTTGTTTCCCGACTTAATTTAGGTTTTGCACTCTCCGGGTCTCGTGGTTTCCGCCTTTGTGAGAGTTTGTTTATAATTCCACACTTTTTTTTTAACAGTCTTGTTTGCTTTTATTTTCTTTTGTCATCAAATTTAGCTTTTGCTGCAGGTTTGTATCCCCCAGTTTAACTTTCATTATTTAGGGATCTCACTTGTTTTAAGGGAGTTTTCTTGCTCTTTAAAATCAATATCTTTTTTACTAGTTTAATCTTACGAGTAAGGTCAGTTAAGCTCATCCTTTTGATTTACCTACCTTTTTTTTGTTTAAATTTAGGTATGTCATTCCCCATTATAACACAAGTCCACGTGATTTACAAGAGTTTGTTTGTTGACTTTATCTTCTTTCTTTCGTTGAATTAGTTAATTAAAACTTCATTGTAAACGAGTTTTTTTTCATTGGTGAGTTGACCTTTTGCTGCAGTCCTGGAAAAAGGCCTGATATAGAGGTTTCCCCTAATTTAGAGGGAGGTTGCTCACTCTTCTTCAGCATTTCATTTAAAGCTGTTAGTTTTGAGAGTCCTGTAGATTAATATATCCCACACCTGTCTTTTGATTTTCTAATCTTTTTTAGGTCCGACTCTTCATTAGCGGATGTTACCTCACCCGGTTTATAGGCCACGAAGTTAAGCGCATGGAGGTGCCACTCCATTACTGTATCGGCCTCAGGGTTTATGGGAGTCTCTATGTCAGCTTAAACTTTTTTTTCGCATGTATTACATTTTCATAGACTCAGTTTTTCAATCCTTAGCGGTTTAAGCTTATGTTACAGGCTTGGAGGACGCCGCCTATTATGTGAAGTTAAAGGTTATAGAGGTTTCCATTGGTTTGGAGGGAGTTGGTTTACTCTTAATGAAATTTCATTTACAATTTTTAGCTTCTGAGATCCATCTTACACATAATTCTTTTGGTTTCTGACTTCATTTAGGTTTTGATACTCTCCGGGTCTAGTGGTTTGATTTTTGATCATCAAGTGGCTTTGGAGAAGGGCGTTGATTCAGTGGTATGCTATGTTGGTTTTTATTTTAAATCACACCGACCATTTAGTTGCGTCACGTTACTGTAGACAGCAGTGGTCATGGGCTCATGGCTGGTTGTTATGGTATTGATACTAGACAAAGATGACATTGTGCTTAGGTATATAGTCTTATGATGATTTATATGGTATTCGTTCCGTAAGGCTCGTGAATTCTTGCTTATTGATGTCTTCAGTTTCTCCGGATTGTTCCATAGTTCGCCTTCTTACTATCGTGGTGTATTCGAGTTTTGAAGCTCCAGGAAAATGAAAGCATCCTTAGCTTAATTGGATTCAAGCAGAATAATCATTGCAGAGTGGTACTGCATTACTCCAGTCTTGTTACGGCAGTCAAGAGAATGTATTTTACTTTTTGATAGAATTTGATTTAGGCTTTAGACATGCGGCCAGTTAGAGGTATGTCAATTCATTTGTGAAGAATTATTCCTATTAGTGGATGATCCTCTTTCCTTCAGGTTTGTGCAGAAGAGTCATGGCTGTCTAGAGGAATGTACCTGTTATGTCTTTGAGGTTTCGGCATGCATCCAGATAACGTAGTGTGGATATTTGAATGCATTGTTTCTTCTCTTTCAACTTTGAGGTCCATAGATTCTTTATGAATCGATTACTGCCGAACCTGTGTCCACACCCTAATGAAATGAGTTAAGATTGTGTTATATTTTTCGGAGTCTTGTTCGTATATGACACCGTGGCTTTTGTACTTTTAGGTTGTGCCCTTCCGCTCCAGGTTCTTCCCTTGTTAAGCTTTTGCTACGCACTTAACAACCCCCAATTTGTTTTTCATAAAGTTTAATGATATAGACTCTTCTAATTTTTTTAATTGAATTTTCTCACGCTTGGGGAATATTTTGTACACACTTTTTAGCTTACAAGTGAGGGATAAGTGCATCCTACTGATTATTCTTTTGATTAGTTATTATTTTGGTATGTCACTCCATTACATCATCAGGCTTCGTTATTTACAGGAGTTTGTTTGTTGACCTAGACATTTCTTTTCCTTTTTTCTGCTGGACACTCCTCGTAGTCAAATGTGTTTTCGTTCCTTAGTGAGGTGAGCTTTCGCTATAGGCTTGGAGCATGCGGTATATTTGACGTTGACGTGAAGTTAAGGATATAGAGTTTCATCACTACTTTGAAGGGAGTTTGTTACTCTTGCTGAACATTTTTTTTTTAAATCTTTTGAGATTCCTTGAGGTCTGTATCTCACTCATGATTCTTTCAATTTTCTGATTTTATATAGGATTGCCTCTCTCCACTCACCAGGCTTTGTGGTTTATCGGAGTTTCTCTTTTAACCCAAATCTTTTTTTCACTCTAAATTTTCCCTCTCATACCATGTGTTTCCTACTTTCCTTTGCTTATGTTAAAGGATATAGAGGCTTCTACTGCTTGACCAAGGTCCATGTATCCCATTACAATTTTGATTTTTTCTGTTTATTTATGTATGCCACTCCATTGCAATATAGGTGGTGTAAAAGGGTTTGTTTATGTCCTAGTCAAATTCTTTACGCAGATTTGCAGAATGCCTTGTATATATATGAGATGAAGTTAAGGATATAATAGAGGTTCCCATCGGTTTGGAGGGAGATGCTCTCTCTTAGTGAACTATTTTTTTTTACAATTTTTTGCTTTTGAGATTCCTGTAGGATAAACTTCCATTTTTCACTGCATTGAATTTATCTTGTCATAGTCTGTGTTTGAATCCTTAGAGGGTTAAGCTTATGCTGCAGGCTTGGTGGATGCCGTCTATTTGATATGAAGTTTAAGGATGCAGAGGTTTCTATTGGTTTGGAGGGAGTTTGTTCACTTCTAATGAAGTTCCATTGTTTGGTTAGCAAAATAAGGTAGAGTGATTTGGAGGGGAGGGAAAATGGATCCCTCCATTTCCCTCCTACAAGGCAAATTATTTCCCCGCCAACATAGGCAAGATTTGGAGGGAAAATCATCTCCTCCATTCTCCCTTCCCTCCCCTTCCCTTCTTTTCTCTTCCCTCCTTCCCCCTCCCCTTCCTTTCCCTCCTTTTTTCCTATCCAAACAAGGCCTTAGGGATATGACTGATGGACATGATGGTCTGTAGGTGGGTCATTGAGCAGTGAAATCGCTGGTGAAGCATATGGCAGGAGGCAACAGAGCCACAAACATTTGTCTTGTATTTGAAAATGCTTTCATTATCTGGATACCTTGTTTCTCGTTTTTGAACAACTTTTGTTGGAGCCTTGGAGGCAGTTCCGTTATATTTGTCTTTTTGCCTTTCTTTTCAAAGATTCACAGGGGCATTGGTGAAACCCCACAATTTTGGTGATAATTAGTTCCACATGGTCCTGTTTTTCCGGAACCTTATGAAAGTAGTTGGCATTTCTTTATTTGTCGCCTTTATTAGATGACTTTCATTTTTGGCAACCTATACAAGTGAAACTTTTGATATCAAGTCGCTGTGAAGTAAAAGTAAAAAAATTTCGTTTTTTTGGGTAGCTCTTCTTTTTGTCACGGAGGATCATACGGACTGAGTCTGATGCTGGGCATGTGTATTGAGGCTGGTATGAATTGAGCTTTGGGGTATGAAGTTATTTGACATAAAAAAAAGCTTTTTTCTTCATTATGACGTCTTGCAATTCTGGATCTGTTGTGACTGGATGTTACTCTTTTGATCCTAGACAACGTTGAAATCAGCTTAGGTAATCTTATTGTGGATTCGAAGGTTTGGTGCGTGTTTGGTTCTTAATGGAAGGATTTAACGACAACTGGTTTAGTTGCTATTCTGGTCGAGGAGGATTGTGTAGATTCAGCCTGGTGCGAGGCACGTCATGAGTTTACTATGGATTCAGCATTGTGGTACTTTGTAGACTTGTGATGACTTCGGGAGTAACTTTTCTTCAATATGTAGTTTTTCTTTTCTGGTTTTGTCGCAATCCCTTCTTTTAGTAGTTTTTGTCTTTGTACTGGATTTTATGCCTTCGATCTTAGATGAAGGTACACTCATTCTTTGGCAATTAATGTATAGAGGCTTATAAATATTTATGTGGTCTGGAATTCAAGCTGGACACATATTGGAGGTCTATTTACATGAAATAGGGTTTCTGGGTGGTAAATTAAGCAGTCTAGTATAGATCGAGCATTGTGGTCTGTTATGGATATGATGCTAGCTTTTCCTCATTTCATATGCTTTTGGTTGTGGCTAGTACTTGTGATTAATATAACTGATGTATTGTCGTGCGGTCGTGCCTTTATACAATGTGTGTACTCTCCCATGGTAAACCCGAGTAACTGTGGCGTTGTAACTACCAGAAGGTTCCGTTGTCTGTACTGTTGCGATTTATGGTTTTCGGCCTGCTTTCACATTCTTAATATATGATGCTTACATGTTTTCTAAGAATTTGTTAGTAGACAAAGCTTACGTACGCTGTCACCTTTTTGGCTTAGGTTGTAGCTGCCAATTGTTTCCTCTGCTGCCTGCTTGATGCCTCACACTCTTCTCTTCTTGTTATATTACATGTACATTATTGATTTTGGCTTCGCAAACTCAACCTCTTTGTTTTAGAGGCTTCTACTGGTTTTATGGGAGTTGGCTTACTTTGAAAATAACATCCATAAACTATTTTTAGCTGAGGAGTTTTATTTTTATTTTATTTACTTGTTTTTATCTACGTATGGCATTTTGTTACAACATCAGTCCTCGTCGTGGTTTACAGGAGTTTGTCTTTTGACTTAAACCCTTTTTTTTGGATTTTACTCCTTATACTCGAATGTGTTCTCGTTCCTGAGCAAGTTTAAGGATATAATAAAAGAGAGTTTTCTCAGTCTGATTTACAATTTTAACTTTCAAAGATTCCGAAATGTGCCTTTTGATTTCTCATCTTTGTATTTAGGTCTGTAACATCAATACCAGTATGCAGAAGGCCTTTTTTAGTGGACTTTCTTGTCGAACTTTGAAAATGATTTGAGTAACCCTGGCTTGTTACCCTTATATTACCTAGTCGGTTTAACATGTGAGACTATCTCAATTTATTGCAGTTATATTATCTGGTCAGTTACATATACTGTAGTTATATTATCGTTTTTTTTTATTATATAATTTCTCTTCCCGGACATGTTATGTTGTCTCCACAGGAAAAGCTATATCAGGTGGGAATGAGGTGAAGATAGATGTTGCATATTATGGATGGCATGTGTATAGTGAGAACCATGATTTGTGCAGAGACCCCTTGCCTTGTTCCGACTGGTGATTTCGTTATCGCTCACTCTGAAATTTTGGCAGCCTTTATTATCCCGGTAAGACGTTATCTAACTCGTCCTCCTTCCATTTCGAAACTTCTATATACTTTCGATAAAGGTTCAGCTTTGTGTAGGATTACTTATTTCCTTGTTTAAGCATTCTGTTTTCTGAGTTGTACTTGTACAGTGTACTTACTATGTGAAGATGAATGTCATGGATGCAAACAGCAAGTAAATGTCGTGTGTTGGATTCGACATTACAATTGGGTTTATGTCCTCTGCGGCTGCTAGTTAAGAGATCACATAACTTTCATCTCTTCTTCAATGTGAAGACTTAGGTTACTGAGCTCTCAACTCTTGATGAAGACTTCGGCACCAACAGTCTTAACCCGACACGGTGTATACAACAGCATTACTAACAGCATCTTAGTCAGGTTGGCTCATGTTTATATACTTCTATCTAGACGAGACCGACATTCATATGGCTTTTAAGAGTTCATCTGTATGTGACTCCATCACATACCCAGCGTATATCTACCTGTATTTCTAAATCAGGTAAATATTTCTAAATATGGCATCCCCAGCGTACTATCCAGCGCCTCTTTGAAGAAACCCCGTGTGTTAAGAACCCTCACCCCTAGTTTAAGTTATTGTAATAATAATGTAGTGTTTGTACCTGATTTAGAAAATACAGGTGTGCGTATAAGGAACCTATTTTTACAGCTGCCAAAAAAAAAAAAAAAAAAAAGAAAAGTGATGGTGCCGTTTTTCCTGTCAATTTCCTTAATGCTGGTCAATTTATAGTCAATACTGGCGGAAATACCAACCAAGGTATTTTCGCCAAGGTATTTCCCCGGTATTGATTACATATTGACCAGCTTCATTGGTCAAATTCCCACGGTTGTTTGTGCTCCTTGCTCTTCTGCATCAATCTTTTTACCATTAGTTTTTCCAACTTCTGTTTTGTTTACCTCTATACGAAGTAATATTAACACACCACTAAATTATACGGAATATTAACCGAACTCATATTCACACTCAAAAATAAAAACAAAAACAAAAAAAGAATACAAAACCAAACCAATTATCCATACTTGTGTTTGTTTTTACTATGGTATTAGTTGTTGTAGTAGATTGATGATATATATAGAGAAAATTGGAATATTAGCTACAAGCTTAGAAGTTTTTCCTCCATTGCTTTTTAGAGAGAACAAATTCGAATTTCAAGTACAAGAATGGACCAGGTAAAGACTTCCTCAGGTTTATAAATCAAAAGGATAAATGTGTAAACACAAAAGGAGGTAGGAAACCGGAAATTGATAAAGGGGACATGGTATATTGACGGTCCGAATTCTCTCCATTACTTAAAAAGAAATGGATTTTTATTACTTTTGAACGATCTGGATTGAATTTTGGGATGATCCAGTAATTGTAATTATTTCATACTTCTCTTCTCCCCTTTAAAGAAGTATAGATTAGAGAATCAATAGGTCTTGGTATAGACGGGTGGGGCGAACAGACGGGTAAAGACCTCTAATAAAATGGGTAGGGGGGACAAGGTGGGGCACTCCCATGTGCTTCCCACTTTATGGTAAATGGGTACTTTGTGAGAGAAAATGATATCTGTCTATACGTATAAACGGATAGTGTCCGTCTATAATGAGAATTTGTGTTAGAGAATTAACCGTATAAATTGAGGACCGTCCGCAAAAAGGACGGGTAATATCAGAGGTTCTTATTCTCTTTCATTCAGGGTCATCCGCGTAAAGAAATTCCATCTTATCATAAATATAGAATTTTATTTCATATTTACAATTTTTTTTTTTTAAGGTAAGAAAACTAGGTTGATCCTATAGGTAGGACTAAACCTATCTCATCCTTACGAATGAGTGTGGTAAATTAAAGCCACCGGCCTTCAAACCATCTTGAAAGAGTTGGACATGAATGTTCAATAGAAGTCATGAAGTCAGCAACGCTTCACGAAAGCAATGTTTAATTATCACTTCATCGAATAAATAAATGTCTAATTTCACATCCTTATAATACTAGAGATTTCCCAAGGAATAACACATAAATTATCACCCTCCACAATTAACTTTAAGATTCCTAAGTGTTTAGCGGCTAAAACACCCTCTTTTAAAGCGAGAGCTCCCGCAACAAGAATACTATTGGATCCGCACTTTTTGGCTCCTAACACGACTACTTGACCATTACGATCTCTTATACAATATCCTAAAGCAGCTTTATTGTCTTCTATTCTCGAACCGTCAAAATTTAGCTTTAGGAAACCGTTAACTATAATTATCCACTTTAGTTGTTAGGTGTTAACTAACCGATAGGTCTCCCTTCAGACGAAAATGGCCGTCTAAAATAAGAATTAGTGTTAACCATAATATATATTCATAAAGAGGCGAACAAATTTCCTACGCAACATAGCTAAACTTAGATAAATAAAAACAATTTCTCATTAAAGTAATACGATTTGTGTTTAATAAATATTAATCATATTTCTGTTTTTAATACCCTTTTTACTCGACGTTTCCATTCTTGTGATTTGTCTGATCTATGTTGTTAATATTTTCTTATATATAGTTCATTTCAAGTGTTCCACTAAATGCCTTAGAAGAGAAATGTGTCTTTTTTATTTATTTTTATTTAATTGAATTCTGGCTCTGTATTGGTTAGAAAATGGACATTGACTGATTCGCATTCCGTTTTATGCGATTTGGTTTGACCTGTCGTTTTGGGCAGCTCTGTGTCTTTTATGGTCAGAAACTTGAGTTGATTAGAATCATACACCAGTATTTCAAGTATTGTAAACAGGGCCGTTCCTGAGATTTTGGGGCCCTGTGCGATATTTTATAACGAGGTCCCAAGTTATCTCATTTTCCTCCTCTTTGAGTTTTAAGTAGTAGATTGCTATTTAACATGAGTCATACAGATGAACTCTTGAAATCCCTGAAAGTCGGTCTCATCTCGATACAAGTATATAACACGAGCCAACCTGACTAAGATAAAGTTGTATACATACATTAGATTACTAGATATGTCGTCTGCACTAAAGTAATGCTGTTGTATTTCCGAGTTGAGAGTCATAACCACTTAACCAGACTTCTGTACGTATACACCATGTCGGGTTAATCGTCTTAACTAGCCGCTACAGATGCCCCGAACCCAATTGTAATGTCGAATCCAACACAAGACATTTGCTTATTGTTTGCATCCATGATATTCATCTTAACATAATAGGTACCCTGTAAAATGTATAACTCCGAATGCTTAAACAATACGAAATAAGTAATGACAGACAAATTTAAAGACGAATTAGACGTTGTCTTACCGGGATAATAAAAGCTGGCAAAATTTCAGAATGAGCGATGACGAAATGACCAGTCGGAACAGGGCAAGAGGTCTCTGTGCACAAATCATGGTTCTCACTATACACATGCCATCCATAATACGCGACATCTATCTTCACCTTCCCACCTGAGATAGTTTTTCCTGCGGTAAAAAAAAACAAAACTCGATAATATAATTACAATTATTCAATTAATGTTGGTTGAGACAGTCTGACATGTAAAACCGACCAGGTAAAATATAACTGCAGTTAATGTTGTGTGAAATAGTCTTATATGTTAAACTGACTAGGTAATAGTATAAGGGTAACAAGTCAGGGTTAGTCAAGTCATTTTCAGAGTTCGACACGAAAGTTTATAAAAAAAAGGAGAAATAGAAGAAAGTAAAAATATATAACCAGTAGATGCAGAAATGCTTAGAGTGGCAGGATGGCCTTTGGCAATTGGATTTGGTGTTACTTCAATTGCATATACCTTCACTTCATAATCAATGTTCTTATCTGCAGTTAATGTAATAAGTGTCAGCAAATACAACTTCTTATTTAAGACGGTTATAAGCGTAAAACAGATTTAAAACAACTCATATATCCGTTTAGTAATAAAAGGAGATTTTGATGCTGACGGGATTTGAACTCACGTCATGAGTACCACCTCTTATAACTTTACCAACTAAACATAGTGAACGTTAGTGGCATGACTTAAACGATTGGTGAAGGGAGACGAACTAGTACCGCAATAGTGAACGTTAGTGGCATGACTTAGACGAGTAAGAAGGGTAAACAATAAAAGCGGTATTATGAACGTGCTCATATTTACGTCTTTGTAATTTGTTTCGAGAGAGGAAGAGGGAAAAGGGTTTTCGCGAAGAACACGAAATAGATGAAGAGGTGGATACAAGTTATGAAGTTAATTAGTGAAGGGAGCAATAGCAATTCGCAAGTGTTATACTTGTAGGAGAAGACTGTTGATTGTGGCCAAAGTAGGAAATTTCTTGACTTTGGACTCTTATGTGAATAAATGTGAAGAATTGGATCTTGGTGGGTCTAAACCTTGGCAATTGAATGGAATATTTGATAATGACTCCAAATTTATTTTCGACGGACTAATATTTCAAATCTTAATACGACTAGACCTGGTAAAATTGATTTGATTCGTATTTGATCCGCATCCGAATAGAATATTCAAATTTGACCCGGTATTCAAATCGACCAAATCTCATCTTATCCAACCCAAATGTTTATCGTCTTGTAATGTATGTTATCCATAACTTAAAATGATCCGAACCTGACCCAAATTCTCGCAATTTCGAAATAATCCCATGGCATCGACCCAACTAACTCGATTAGCGAGTCTAAATACACACACATGATGCGACAAATCTGAATTGGGCGTGGTCTTGTATGTAGTAGGAAATTTCTAGCGAAAGATCAAGGCCATCGGTCCTTAATGATTCCTAATTGAGAAGTGTAAAGTATGAATAATATTTGTATTGAGTGAATGAATACAACGTACAGAATACATCAATATTTATAGCAATAGAGACCTAACTATCCTAAATAACAAGATGCTAAATTATAGGAACTACAAGCTAAAGACTAGGAACAAGAATTGACTACTAACAATATAAACAATATGAGAAAGAATAGGAAAGAATATAGGGCAGCAGGTTATGTATTCTTAACACACTCCCTCAAGACGGACAGACGGAGTGTAAGACCGATCTTGGATGCAAGCAAATCGAACCGTGGTCTAGACAAGGGTTTAGTTAAGATGTCAGCGAGTTGATCATCTCCATTAATATGTTGGACTCTTATATGCCTGAGATGCACCTGCTCACGAACGAAATGGAAAGCCAAGGTTAAGTGCTTCATGCGAGAGTGAAAAATAGGATTGGCAGAATAGTTTGTAGCACTTAGGTTATCACAAAATATAACAGGTGATTTGGGTAAAGGAATATGCAGCTCACTAAAGAGGGATTTTAACCATAAAACTTCCGAAGTTGTATCTGCTATGGCACGAAATTCCGCCTCTGTTGAGGAGCGAGATAGTGCACGCTGCTTCTTCGACGACCACGAGATTGGGTGCTTACCAATAAAAACAATAAAACCAGTAGTCGATAAGTAGTCATTGTGATCACCGGCTAAGTCTGCATCGCAATAGGCATGAAAATTGAATTGATTGCATTTATCAAACGAAATGCCCTTATGAATTGTACCCTTTAAGAAACGTAGAAGGCGCTTAAGCGCTCCCCAATGCGTGGTTGTCGGATAGGTGAGGAACTGAGCCAATTTATTTACCGGAAAAGCAATGTCAGGTCTCGTTAAAGAAAGATATTGCAAGCTACCAACGGCTGCTCTGTAGTTTGTAGCATCAATAATTGGCAAGTGATCTTCACGAATTAGTTGAGGATGCGAGAGCATGGGAGTTGTCGAGGGATTGCAATCAAGCATATTAAACCGAACAAGAATGTCAGAAATATACTTGGACTGATTAAGATGAATACCACTCTTCGTTGGAGTTACTTCCATGCCCAGAAAATACGACAAAGGCCCTAAATCCTTCAAAGAAAAACATGCTGATATGGCTTGAATAAACCGATCAACATTAGTAGAGTTAGGACCTGTAATAACAATATCATCAACATAGACAAGAGCGAATAATCGAACATTAGCGCGATCAAAAATAAACAGGGAGGAGTCTGAAATTGAATTTCGAAAACCGTATGAAAGAAAATAATTTTTCAGTTCAGTGTACCAAGCACGCGGTGCTTGTTTCAAACCGTAAATAGCTTTGCTTAGTTTGCAAACGTGATTCGGAGTATCATTATTTGCGAACCTCGGAGGTTGAACCATATATACGGACTCAGTCAAAGTTCCTTGAAGAAAGGCATTATTAATGTCAATTTGACGCAGGGACCAACCACTAGAGACGGCAAGGGAGAGGACAAGACGGATTGTGACGGGTTTTATAACGGGGCTGAAAGTTTCGGTATAGTCAAGGCCAGGTCTCTGATGGAATCCTTTGGCAACAAGACGGGCTTTGTGTTGCTTAAGAGAACCATCAGGATTATATTTAATTCGGAAACCCATTTACAACCAATAATGTTTTGGGATTGATCGGGAGGGACAAGAGTCCACGTGCCATTGCGTATGAGGGCATCGTACTCAGATTGCATAGCTGCTCTCCATCGGGGGTCAACGAGAGCCTGTTTCACAGTGGTTGGAGTAATATAGGCAGTAGGAACAGAGGATAACTTTGCGTATTTCGGGTTTGGTTTGATGATATTATTGGAGAGACGAGTGTTGTGATGAGAGGTAGATGATGAAGGTATCTAAGAGAAGGAGGGAGGCTGGTTTGTGTCGTGGTTAGGGGAAGAGGTGGCAGGGGAGGTGGAAGGGTGTTGGGTGGGTTCGGTGGAGGTTTCAGTGGAGAGCGTGGCTGGTGAGGTTGCGGATTGAAGAACAGGAACAGAGAAGGAGCACCAGTCATTGGGGTTAATCGAAGAGGGGGTTTCAGAAAGTTTGAGAAGAGCAGAGTAAGGGAATTCAGTATCGAAGAAACGGACATGTCGAGATGTGTAGACCCGTGAGGTAATCAGGTCGAGACACAAATAGGCACTTTGGGTTTGTGAATACCCAAGAAAGATACATTGAAGAGAGCGGGATTCTAGTTTATGTCGGGTATATGGGCGAAGCCACGGAAAGCAGAGACAACCGAAACTATGGAGTTTATTAATGTTTGGTTCGGATTTAAATAGGATAGAGTATGGGGAATTATTTTGGAGGGTCGATGTAGGCAATCTATTGATTAAATAAACTTCCGTGGAAAACGCATAAGGCCAGAACGAGGTTGGAAGTTGGGCGTGAGAGAGCAGCGAGAGACCCGTCTCAACAATGTGACGGTGCCGTCTTTCAACAAAACCATTGTGTTCAGGGGTGTGCGGAGGAGAAGTGAGAAAATTTATACCGTTAGTGAGAAGATGCTGTGTAAGTTTAATGAATTCTCCTCCATTGTCGGAGTAAAATTGTCGGATTGGTTTGTTGAAATATTTTTCAACAATGGCTCGAAATTTAATAAAAGTGGATGCGGTGTCGGATTTTTGTTTTAACGGATAAATCCAAATATAATGTGTAAAGTGATCGACGAAAATAACATAATATTTAAATGAGTCGGGAGAAGGGACGGGAGATATCCATAGGTCAGAAAATATTAAGTCAAGAGGGGCTGATGATTGTAGTGTAGAAACAGAGAAAGGCAATTTGTGACTTTTATTGAGTTGACATGAAATACAATGATCGAAATTAGAAAGACGTAATTTAAACCTAGAATTAAAAAGCTGCATAATTTTATTTGAGGGGTGTCCTAAGCGATGATGCCAGGAGGAGGAGTCGGAAGCTTGAGTCGTGTGTGCGTGAGGCGAAGACGGAGTCCAATAGTACATGCCGTCAATGAGATTGCCGTGAAGGAGGATTGAGTCCGTCTGAATGTCATGTAAAGAAAACGAGCCAGATAAGAATTTAGCATAGGCATTATTATCACGGCAGAATTGAGAGACGGAAAATAATTTATGAGATATTTGTGGGACAACTAAAACGTTAGAAAAGGAAAGAGAGCGAGAAGAGCAGGGAAGTGAAAAAGAACCAGTATGGGTTATGGAGAGGGGCGAGCCATCACCAATAAGAAGATCATCGGGTCCTTCATATGGGTTATGAAGGGACAGAGTATTCAAATCATCCGTGATATGGTGAGAGGCGCCACTGTCAACAACCCAAGAGCGAGGAGGCACAGTGTTGGATTGAGTGTCGGTATTGGCTTGAGGACGCGGTCCTCTGTTTTGGCGGGTGGGGAAGACTACATTGGGATACAATTTCTGAAGAAGCGGGCACGCAGAGGCGACGTGGCCGACCTCATCACAGAAGTGGCATCGACCACGGTAGGGTTTCGGGGAGGAGGAGGTGTTCGAATTGGAAGAGTAGTTGCGGTTCGAGTTTTGGTAAGTGTTGTTGTTGTAGGCAGGTTTCGAGGAGGAAGAATAGGAGCGATTTTGGTTGTTGTTGGAGTATTGATAGCGAGAGTGAGAGGCAGCATGAGCGGAGGGTTGAAAGGTTGTGGGAACGGAGGGGGTTGTGGTGTGTTTGACACGGAGTTCATGTTGAATGAGCTTTTCGTGTAGAGCTTCAAAGGAGATCGGAGTGTCTCTAGCACGAACCGCTTCAATGACGGACCGATATTTGTCTTGATCGAGGCCATTGAGGATTTTGTTGGTAATATCATCAATGTCCATAGGGTGTTCGAGCTGAGCAAGGTCATCGGTACACGCTTTGATGGATGTCATGTACTCGGTAATAGACATAGTTTCGGTGTGAGATATGTTATCAAGGCGATCTTTAATTTGTAGGCGATGACCACTGGAGGAATTAGCGAAGGTCCGAGTTAGAGTAGACCAAGCTTCATGGGACGTATTGTCATTAACAATAAATCCGGCGATAGGAGAAGACAAGGTGCCCGTGAGGGCACCAAGAATTAGTTGGTCCTGACGGTACCAAGTGGAATGGGCTGGGTTGGGTTCGATGGTGGGCTCGGTGGCAGGGGGTTGCGGCTACAGTTATGGTTTTGGGTGGTTCGGGGTTCGTGCCATCAAGATAGGAAAAGAGTTGAAGGCCGTTCATAATGGCGCGTACTTGGAAACGCCATTGTAGGAAAGTCATTGTATCCTTAAGTTGGATACAATTGGAGAGAGTGACAAGGGTGAGGGGCGAGTTTGGTTGTGCGGCATTGGCGAGTTGGAGATGTTGATTGGCCATTGCAGGAGGAAGGGAACTCGGACTGAGTGACGAATATACGAGACAAAGAAAGACGGGGAATCGGTTTTTATGATCGTGAGGATCGAAGGCTTCGTGATACCATGTAAAGTATGAATAATATTTGTATTGAGTGAATGAATACAACGTACAGAATACATCAATATTTATAGCAATAGAGACCTAACTATCCTAAATAACAAGATGCTAAATTATAGGAACTACAAGCTAAAGACTAGGAACAAGAATTGACTACTACCAATATAAACAATATGAGAAAGAATAGGAAAGAATATAGGGCAGCAGGTTATGTATTTTCTTAACAATAAGTACAAACAAACTACAGAAGTGGTGTTAGGAGGGGTTAGCAAGAGACGAAACCGGAAACCGTCTCTATTGGCGGATTAAGCTTTCAAAGTTATTAATTTAAATTTTCGAACTTTTTTTGAGTTTTTATATATAAATTATGTTCGCCCCACTAAGATTTTATCAATTTTTTTAAAGTGTAAATTATAACTCCGCTACTAACAAAAAGCCTCTATTATGGCATACGACCACATCTTTCAACAAGTTTTTCCTTAACTTTTGTCATGATCACACTTTTAGCTCATCAAACAATTTGAAAGTTATTTATGTTCCGGGTGTAATTCCGAAGCAGTTATTGTGACCACGTAAGCTTGTTGAATGATGTCGTTGCTCGTCTCTTCCTTTCACTCTTTCCTGTAAAAGATTAACAAACTGAGGACTCGGCTTGGGGCCAAATGTACTCACTCCGACGCTCAAGTCAGTAAACTTAGAGAGATAAGTTGTATGTTACTTGGCAAAGTATATTGTAGAGAGATAAGGGAGTTTATACCAGATTATTATGATTTTCGGATTGATTTGGAATCCTTTTCTCAATGAGAGATGCGGAGTATTTATAGACTTTCACCTTTTGTCACGTAGTGGCCAAGTGGCAGAGCAGGTGGAAAGACCATCTTGCCCTCGGCCGAGGGACCCATGGCAGGCCGGCAGGCCTGGTTGACTCCATGCCGAGAGGACTGGATGTGAGTACACGGATGTGCCTCTCGGCCGGCTAGTTGCCGAGCCGAGACCCAAGTGACAGGCCGGCAGGCTTCGTCGGCTAGGTCGTCCTTCTTGTTGACTTGTTGTCAGTTTTAGCTTTGACCTTGGTCAATATGTTGACTCGGTCAGCGGGTGCTGAATATGCCCCATCAATTTAGACTAAAAATTTCGAAAAATTTTACACGGGTATTTACCGTTAAATTATTAATGACCATTTTACGACTTTTAATTACCCCAAATGTTAATACTACTATAAAGTAATCTTATCTTATGCTAACTTAATACTAACGAAATTTTTTTAGGGACGTGCTTTTTCACATACGTCTTTTACTCTTTCACATACGTCTTTTACAATGTTACCCTTGTCATTTTTTTTTCATTCTCTCATCAATTGATTTTTTTCTCCCTTCTCTCATCTCCCTTCACCACCAACACCACCTTCATTCAACATCCCTTGCTCGGTCAGTCTAGTCACCGTTCAATGTTTCTCCGGCCGACCTCGCTCCAGCCACCCCTTGCTCCGTAGGTGTTAGCAATACAATGATCGAAGCTGAAACTGAAGGTATTTGATCTAGCAACAAATTAAAGAAAAATAAAGTCAATCTGCTTGATTTAGCAACAAATTAACGAAAAATCAAGTCTGCATATTACATATGTGTTGAGTTTATGGATTCAAGTACCTAAGAGGGGGAGGGGGTGAATTAGGTACAATTTTAAAATTTTATAACTTCAACTTTATTAATTAAAGTGAGTTACGAGGACAAAAGAGATGAGAAGATACTTTGAATAATATAGAAAGATTGAACAAGTATCACGATGAATGTTTGCTGAAGTATGAAAGTAACAATCGTTCTGACTGTATCTATTTGTCTCAGTTTGTGGAATATGACTGCAGACCAAATGCGACAGTATGATGAACTATTACTTCTAAGGTTAAGCAAAGCAAAACAAACAAACAAAGTAAATTGCAGCGGAAATAAAGTAAACACTTGAACACGAGATTTTTGAATTGGTTCGGCAAGAAACTCAAGTGCCTACGTCCAATCTACCATTTTATTGCTTTCTTTTAGTGATCTACTCCGACTACTAAAAGACCCGTACAATAAAAGACACCAACCTACTCCGGTTGTAAAGCTAGTACAAGAACTACTCCGTTCTTATGACAAGCTAGCTCGCAACCTACTCCGGTTGCCAACTCACAACCTACTCCGGTTGTCAAGAGTTAAAGACTACTCCGTCCTAAACTCTACTAACACACTTAGAATGTTATAGGATCAAGTTTCCACTAACATATTCTTAGCAAAGAATAGAGATGGACAACTTTTACAAGATCAACAATTCTTAAGCAAGAGAGTTTAGTATTATAAAGTAACAGTAGCCACGACTGTAGTAATTTGAAGACTCTTTGAAGGTTTTGCAATTGACACGGTTTTAAAACTTTGAAAAACAAATTTGCAAACTTGAAAATAAATTCAGAAAGAAGTCTTAAGTTTTATGAGGAGGATGGCACGGTTTATATAGAGGAGGTGAGTGAAGGGGTTGCTAGGGTTTTGAAGGGTCAAAGACCACACATGTGAAGGGTATTTGCAACCACCCAAAACTTGCACCAAAAAGGCCTCTTTTGCAAAGGTAAGAATAAAGAAAGAGTGTTTGAAAGATAACCTTAAAAGCTCTTGCAAATTCAGAAAACAAAGAGAGAAAAGACAAGTCACATGATGACAAGTTGACACTAAAATGGCAAAAAGCATTCTTTGTTTTCTTAAAGAACCAAAGGGTTGAATTTGCACAAAGAGGAAACATTTTGAAAATAATAATTCAAACCACTCTTTAATGAAGACCATCTCCTTAATAAAAATCTGATTTTTATCTTTGAAAAATAAGAGTCACGTGAAAGCTTTTGAAAGATAAAAATGGAACTTCAAGTTTTACGAGTTGTGGCAATAGTCCAAGCAGCTGTTTACTCGTGAAAGCAACAGTCGTCTGGACTGTTTCTATTACTCTATTATACTCTACTTTCTCACTTGTACATTAGATGACACTTGACTTAATACAAAGGGATGATTAACAACTTCAACACTTCTTAATCCATGCTTGATTACATCATTAATCCTGAAAAGGTAAACTAAGATGGCACAAATCAAATGGGCATGTTATCATCAACATAAGGAACCCAACAAATTCCCCCTTTGATGATGACAAGCCCCAAACGAATGTATAAGCAATGTAAACACCTTGATTCAAGATTTTAAGCAAGCAAGATCAAATGAGAGAAGGGACACTATTACCTTACCTAAGGCAAAAGCTAGAATCACACTACCATGACAATTTTACATTGCCCCAAAACAAGATTCAAGACTAAGAAGGTTAGACAAGACATTAGTTAATCAACATGCAAAGAGATTAAGAGCATGAGTTTACCTTTTCCCCCTCTTGACATCATCAAACGGATAGGGATGTCAAAAGCATTAGAGTGCAGATATTTCACAAGAAAACACAAAAAGACACATGTAGTCGTGACAAGATAACAAAGTCAACATAAACAAGGATTAAACATAAGTTAATCAAAGTTCAACACGGCTAAATAGAGTTTAATACAAACCACCAAGCATCAAGATAACAAGTAAAGAGAATAGTCTTAGAAGGGCACAACCAAGGTGGGACAAAATGAAAAAGGCACGGGTAAAAGGTTAGGGGGGCGAGAGGAAAGGGATAGGCTAAGGGGAGGAAGCTTGTTCACCATCCGAGCCACTACCCAAGGGATCATCATCCACGTGAGCATCATCACCAATTTCTTTTGTTGACACAAGGGTGGAAATGATATCCACCTCACCACGGATGAGGTCCACTGTAGAAGCAAGGGCCGAGATTGCCAAGTCCTTTTGACGAGCATCTTCCTTAAGCCACGCACCCAACTCAGCCACAACATTAAGAACTTCCCGCATACTACCCGTATTCACTTGACTAGATGACCCAACCTCCGGGTCCTTCTTAATTTTCACCGAAATTAATTCATCATTCTCAATTTTGATAAGCATCTTCCCCATTTGACCATCACTCATAACATCACACATATCCAAAGAACCCAAGCTAGTACTCACTAAAACCCCTTGTGCCTTGAGCACAACCGATAACCACATTCCATAGGGCAAGTGAATCATGCTAGAAGAGGGTCTACGAAGTTTGGTCGAAATAAGATGAAAACGCTTAAACATTAACCCGACTAGGTTCACCTTCTTATGAGTTGCAATTGGAGTATCAACAATGGGGTTTTCGATGTTACTTTGCTCGACATTTTCTGAGATTGGGGGTAATTGGGATGAAGAGGCTTTTTCTTTCCTTTTGTTGTTTTTCTTCGCCGGAATCGGGTCAGACTCGGCGGACTTGGTGGGATTCTCATTCAAATCAAACTCGGTTTCTTCTTCAACATCTTCAACAACCACGGTAACAGGTTCAGAGGAAGAGCTCGGAACAGAAGAATTTTTCTTTCGACCACCTCGTGTGCGCCGTCCTACCATAGTGGAGATAGGGATGTCGTCGGATGATGGTGGGTCAGTGGGGTTCGGTGATGGTTGAGGGTTTGGTGGATCTGGGTTTGTTGAAGGAGTCGTGTTTGAGGTTTGAGGAGGGAATGCGTAGGAGATTTTGGTTGAAGTCATTGTTGGGGTTGTTGATGTCGGTGGGTGTGATGTGACAGGTGGTGAGGTCAAGTTTGTTGGTTTGATAGGTATGTGGGTATTGAAAGAGGTCTTGACCATGGTGGGTTAATGGGTAGGTGAGATGAGGGAGTTTTGTGGATTTGGAGATGAAAGGTTTAGTGGATTGGGATGTTTGGACGGGTAGGCATAGGTTTTGGGTTGAGGTAGTTAATGGCCCATTAAATGTGGTAAGTGAGGTGGTTGGCCCAACTAAACATATTTAATCACTCGAAATAGAAACGCAAGGTAGCATATAATAAACGTAAATTTAGATATGAGGTTGAGTGATTACCGACTCACAAATACGGTGTCAATTTTTGGTCTAAACATGATGTCAATGCACTTAGAACACTTAATAACATATATCCAATTTTAATTTAATCAATTAAGGAAATTTGTAGAACTCACACTAACAATCACAAGCAATTGATTAACCCAATTTCTAATCTAAATTTCTCAAAATGTTCTCTTGCAAGTGGCTTAGTGAAAATATCGGCAATTTGATTTTCGGTTTTGCAAAAGATAAGTTTAATATGTCCTCTTTCAACATGATCACGAATAAAATGGTGACGAATATCAATATGTTTGGTTTTAGAGTGTTGAATAGGATTTTTGGAAATATTTATTGCACTCGTATTATCACTCATTAAAGGAATGGAGTCAAAAATAATACCAAAATCCAAGAGTTGTTGTTTTACCCAAAGGAGTTGAGAACAACAATGTGCCGCGCTAACGTACTCACTTTCGGCCGTAGAAAGAGCTACCGTGTTTTGTTTCTTTGAGGCCCAAGAAGTCAAGTAAGGACCCAAGAACGTTGCAATTCCGGAGGTACTCTTTCTATCTACCGTGCACCCCGCATAGTCCGCGTCCGAAAAGCCTATAAGATCAAAAGGACAATGTAAAGGGTACCATAGGTAAAGATTTTGTGTTCCAATCAAATACCGAAGAATTCGTTTGACGGCTTTGAAATGTGATTCTTTCGGATTTGCTTGGAACCTAGCACATAAACAAACGCTAAAGAGAATGTCGGGACGACTTGCGGTCAAGTAAAGAAGTGAGCCTATCATACCTCTATACACCTTATCACTAACACTCTTACCGAGTTCATCTTTGTCCAATTTGGACCCGGCTACCATGGGTGTATCATGAGGCTTACCATTAGTCATCCCAAATTTCTTAAGCATTTCTTTGATGTACTTTTGTTGATGGATCATGATTCCATCCTTTGATTGCTTAATTTGGAGCCCAAGGAAAAATCCTAGCTCACCCATCATGCTCATTTCAAACTCCGATTTCATTAGTTCCGAAAAATATAAGTAAAGGAGTTCATTTGTTGCACCAAATATAATGTCATCAACATATACTTGTACAACCAACAGTTCTGTCTGATCATTTGTTGCTTCAAGAACAATGTTTTGTCAACGGAGCCTCTTTTAAAACCATTTTCAATAAGAAATTTAGACAATCTATCATACCAACACCCTGGTGCTTGTTTTAAACCATAAAGAGCTTTGTCTAATTTGAAAACATGGTTAGGCAAATCATTGTTCTCAAAACCCGGTGGTTGTTCTACAAAGACATCTTCTTCCAAATATCCATTTAAGAAAGCGGTTTTGACATCCATTTGGAAGAGTTTAATGCCTTTGTGAGCCGCAAAAGCTATAAGCAATCGTATGGCCTCAAGTCTAGCTACCGGTGCATAGGTTTCATCGTAATCAATACCCTCTTGTTGGTTATAACCTTGCACCACTAGTCTAGCTTTGTTCCTTACAATTTCTCCCGAGTCATCAAGCTTATTGCGAAAGACCCACCTAGTACCAATGACGGTACGATTAGGCGGTCTAGGGACTAAGTGTCATACCTCATTCCTTTTGAATTGATTAAGTTCTTCTTGCATGGCAAGCAACCAGTCTGCATCAGTCAAGGCGACTGTTACATTTGAAAGTTCAATTTGAGAAAGGAACGCATTGTGGGCACAATACTCATTGAGATGAGCGAGATTGTTGAGGGATGATCTTGTTCGAATTCCCGAGTTGAGATCACTTGTGAGATTAGTGAGTGGATGAGAGCTTTGATGTTTCCACTTCTTTGGAACAATGGTTTCTTGTTCCCCAAAGCAAAGATCCACAAGTGATTGTTTCTTTTGGCCTGGAAAGATCTTCGTCCTCACTGTTTTGGTTTTCTTGATTGAGGTAGAAGCAACGATCGTTGGGTGCATTGCTTCCAGAGAAGAAACAAAGAGAGCGAGTTGCTACGTGTTCCCCCGAGTTGTTGATCTCCTTTGAAGGTGTGAGCCTCCTGTGTCTGTTGCAATTGATCTTTGGGAGCTTCTTCATCCTCGAATACAAAGTCCTTTCGAACAAGACCAATCTCAAACTCATCGTCCTCATCATCATCGTCCATGTGTTGTACCTGTCCAAGCACACTAGATTCATCAAAAATGACATGGATGCTTTCTTCAATTAACAAGGTTCGTTTATTGTAAACTTTATAGGCCTTGCTATGATCGGAGTACCCAATAAATACTCCTTCATCACTACGTGGATCGAACTTACCCAAATTGTTTTTACCATTGTTGTGAACAAAACATTTGCTTCCAAAACATCTAAAATATGAAATGTTGGGTTTTCTTCCACGTAACAATTCGTAGGGAGTTTTATTCAATATACTCCTTATCATGACACGATTATGAATGTAGCAAGCGGTATTTACCGCTTCGGCCCAAAAATTCTTTGGCAACTTACTAGTTAATAACATTGTTCTAGCCATTCCTTCAAGGGTTCTATTCATCCTTTCAACCACACCATTTTGTTGTGGGGTTCTAGGAGCCGAGAAGTTATGGTCTACACCATTGTCATCACAATAAGCACCAAATGATGAGTTTTCAAATTCGGTTCCGTGATCGGTTCTCATTGAAACAAGTTTTAAACCAAGTTTATTTTGAATCTTTCTTAACCAAATTAGAAACTCATCAAATGTCTCATCCTTAGAGCTTAGGAAGAGTGCCCAAACAAACCTAGAGTAATCATCAACAATGACACACACATAACGACTACCACCTCTACTTCTAGTTCTCATTGGTCCACACAAGTCGATATGTAAAAGTTGCAAAGGTTGAGATGTACTCATAATTCTTTTGGATTTAAAGGAACTTCTAACATGTTTACCTCTAGCACATTCATCACAGACTTTATCAAATTCAAACTTCATGTTGGGAATACTGATAGAAATGTAGATCTTTATACATGTTAACATACTCTTATATGTCTAATAATTTGTCATAAAATTAATAACGGAACTTATGCATGCAAACTATAAAATGAATAGAGGAGAAATCATGTCCTTACATAATAAATTTCGGATATTTGGGCACAAAAGAGATCACCTTTCTCTTTTGTTCTTGAGCTTATTCCAATGGAAGAACAAAGATCTAAGAGCAAGATCTCTCCCTAAGCTTAATACCCAAGGCTTTCACTTAATCTAATTAATATTATAATACTAGTATAATATTAATCTATAAGAAAATTGAACCAAAAATATTGTTAACACTTTGAATATTTTCGGTTTTGTTGAGAGATAAAGAGAGGATTTTATTTCTCTAGAAAACTTATATTTTGGATGATGTATGAATGAATTAATCTCTAACACATTTTAGAGTAATAGGTAAATTAAATTGAAAAACCAATGATGATTTTTCACATGAAAAACCGGTTGGAAGGGAAGGCTTTTAGGGGAGCCAATGCATGATCATTTTTGTCTTCACAAGGAGTAGTAGGGTTGCATGGCTAAAAAGCAAAACAATCATTATGTTTAGCTACTAATTAAACAATTAATTAGCTTAATCCACTTCCTATATTTCGGTCCATTTGATAATATGGAATCCATATTATTTTTGTCAATTGTCTATATGTTACATGTCACATGTCACATATATTTGTTATGTAATTTTTATCATATTAAAAATCAACGTATTAATAAAATACGTCACATACAAAAATTGACTTAGTAATTTCATAATTACTTGTGCCAAAAATATTTTACCATTTATAAATCACAACAGATTGTATTTATAATAGTTCATTCAAATTTAATTGTTACATTAAACAATTTATTTCATCCGAGTAATTATACAATTTAATTACTCGATCGTATCTTATTTAATCACATTTCAATATGATACGTAAATTTTACTTCCAAAATCGTCAGTCAATTTTCAAGTAATTTAATTAACTCGTAACATTATACGATTAATTAAATAATCAATTAAGAGGGTTGCCCTTTAGGTATGACCTAGGGGTCAATGATCACCACCGTCACACGACAAGTAATGTCAAACTCTAGTAAGCCAATCATTACCGATATATGTTGACCAGTTGTGATAACAATATTACTTCCCAATTGTATTCATTTTAATGAGACTTAAACATGTGATCATCATGATCAACGGTCGTGATCGCATTATTGTCGGAGGACACATATTCCAACAATCTCCCACTTGTCCTCGACAAGTGTGCGTCACCAATTCTCTTGTCCTATTACTATCTCCCACTCAATGCAAGGTGTCTTTCAGGTCGTACTTGCAAGTGATCATATCGAGAGCGGTTTCCTCGATCCGGAGAATAAGCGATTGACCGGATTTATCCACTCGGATACCATCCGAGCGTGGCCACGCATTTCGATTCATTACTCCTCGAGTGGCCCCGAGATATTGTTATAACCCTGACAAGGGGTGGACAATTCTATCGCACTCATTCCTTCGACTAGCCACACCATCATAACCCAAAATATGCCCATTTGACCCCATTTACGAAGGTCGTAGTAACACAAATCAAAGTTAATCTGAAACTGTGCCATCTTAGGCGAATAGTCTTTAGTCAAAAGAATCGACTCATTTGAATACTATAGTAGCTCTCGCCACGACCAGGCTATATAAATTTGCCAGAACTCTATAAGCGGTCATTAGCCCGACAAAATGTTCCTGTGATCTGCCTATGTGATCGACTAGTCATCTCTCATGACTCTATGGCACTTGAACTTGCCATCAATCGCATCACACTCTAGTCACTTCGAGACGTCACCTCATATAAGTAACTATGGGCAAAAACAATGTTAATCCATGTTCACTTTAACGGGGTTCAATTGTCTCTACAACCCGTTTGGATATAACAATGTACCAAGTGAGTTAATAATAACTCAAACGACAAATGTCGACATCACACTCGGGTAGTCAATATCATATTACAACCTTGTGATGTATATCATAAGTGTAAACACTCATTGATTGCAATAGAAGTTTAACATCCCATGTGTCCATGTGTTCAAACTTCTTGCACTTGCAATTTCCTTCACATTCATGTTCTCATAGCATGAATCTTACCAAGTACACATTTAAGGTTCTTGACCTTGGTTTTGGTTCTTTAACTTGAAAGAACTTTCTCATCGCTCATCTCATAACGAACGAATTTGCGATGAATAATATAACTTGTACCGATCAAGTATTCCATCCACACACAATGCACTAGGTATATGTTTTGTAGAATCTTGTAACAATTGACAAGATTATTTAGCTTAGCACTTCTTATAAGTCCTAGCTTTTACTAGGAAAGATTGTATTGAATAACCTCTTACTTAACCAAGCATCTTTCCAAAACTTCTCATTTCTCTTTTCTGGGCTTGAAAGATTTGGGATTCTCATAAATCCTCATATGTGTTCGGATTTTCTACAATATGTGCAACCTCTTGACACACAATAGAACATTCCGTCAAACACTGAAATCGCTCATCGGATTCTACTTGAGAATTCATGACGTTTCTATTTTGGCTCACCAAGTCTATCATCATGCTCTTATGCATATGATTTATAATTGGACATGTACATGATTATTCTAATGGCGGAAACATTAGTTACTAATAATCATGAGATCAACCGTTCTCAGGTTCAATGAACTACCATGACTGCTAATGGTAATCCCATTTTCATTCATATGAATAACCTATGTATATGTTGATACGATGTGTATCTCTTTAATACTAATCCAACATTCCATGATGTAATTGGATTCATCATTGTCCATTTTCATCCAGAATTGAAAACTCAAAAGCTTCTTTATGAAAGAAGGTATTAGCTCGTCATTCTTTAATGAGTAATGTGTTTTATACATTCAAGGATGATAGCTCCCACTAAATTCCATGTCTTCACATGAGAATATCCTAACTCCCACTCAATTCAACATGTTTTGAAATTGACTTCTCAATCAAAAATTGTCAAGAATATAAATATAAATTGCCGTGCCAAGTTACTAGGATAAAACCATATATGTTCCCATCATATCCTTTCAAAATGCCTATTTTGAAGTGGTCTTCATCTTAACCTTATGGAAAAAGATTTTAAATCTCTAACACACTCATTTCATAATGATGTGTAGCAATGTCATTATTCAAATACGAATAATATTTAGAATAGGTCCTTCGGAATACCCTTTCGGAAGGAGGTTTAACCATTTCATAGCGAGGTTAAACAATGACATTTGCGTGGTTAAAAGTTGGCTATTGAAGATATCGGAATATCAATCTTTGCAACTTGATCATAACTAGTATGTTACTATGATTCATTTAGGCTCTTAAGTAAAACTCATGATTGAAACTATTGGTCAAATGATTCATAACCTTAGTCAAAAAGCTTGTTAAGACTTTACATTAGTCATTATTCTTCCAAAACTTCTTTTGGTCTCCTCGTGTAGTAATCTTGAGAATAAACTCTTATGATTACTTCACTTGGTCTCTTAAGTCATATAGAACTAACTTGAGACTCGACATACTATGTAAATAGATATACCTTTATTCAAATCATTCTCTCTTGCGTAGATCTTCATTTACACAAGTGCACAATTTCATGTTGCCTTGTGTCCTCATTTTTCTCCCACTCTATCTTTAGAATGAATACACTAAGCATTCAAAGATAGCATATGAGACACAAATTAATGATGTTGAAGTATTAGGAGGACTACCTCATAGGTTGACTAATTGTTATTGATTTCATATGTGTACTTGGTGGTTGACATACCTTTAAGAGAGTTCATAGACTCAAAATCACTTTATAAATGATCATACACAAGCCTTAAGCATGTGGACATATAATGAAACCGGTCATTATATTTGTCTATTAGATCATTTTTAGTGAATAATCTTATGTTTCAAAACGCAAGCATTTAAAGATGAAATTTTTAGAACATAAAGGATAAATGATAAAACGTGTGACTTGGGTTGCAAACCAAGTCACTATCATCCATAATACAAACCATTATCCAAAATACCTTTCCATGTCGAACACGGAAACTTAAAGTTCTAAAAATTCAAAACATTACTTAAAATAAGACAATGAAAAACAAAGCTCCATAAAAGCTATCCTTAGCTTCTCCATGGTTTATCACGCTTGTTTTTCTTTTCCCTTGTCTTTGCTTGGTGGAGGCCCTATTTACAATAAAAAGGGAGATACATTATCACAACTTTGCATCACATTACCATAGTTGAATTTAGAAACATAAAAGAAGGTTAGTCATTTACCTACTGGAGTGATCTTTCCAGCTTTGATATCACCAAGATATTTGGAACAATTCCTCTTCCAATGTCCCATGCCATTACAATAATGGCATTTGTCAAGAGGACCCTTCTTGACTTTGGAGGTGCTAGCTTCACAAGACTTAGCTTTGGTGAATGTGGGAGCTTGCTTCTTGCCCTTTCTCCCATTCTTCTTGAACTTCCCTTACTCTTTGTGCTTATGTTAAGCACATCCTTGGGAGGGTTCACATTTAACCCCATGTCCCTCTCGGCTTGCACAAGTAACTTGTGCAACTCCTCAAGAGACACATCCTTGTCTTGCATATTGAAATTCACCCGGAATTGTACATATGCCTTAACCTTAGACAAGGAGTGTAGAATCCTATCTACGATGAGTTCTTTGGGGATTTCAACCTTTTGAATCTTCAAGGTCTCGACAAGCTCCATGAGTTTGAGCACATGAGGGCTAACCTTTTGGCCCTCTTTGAAGTCGAGATCAAAGAATGCCGCGGCCGCCTCATATTGGACGATCCGCGGGGTTTGTGAAAACATGGTCACAAGTTTGGAGTAAATCTCATTAGCATTGCCCATTTTGAAGGCTCTCCTTTGGAGTTCCGCCTCCATCGCAAATATTAAGACATTTTTCATTGCGGCGGACTCCTTTTGGTAAGCCTCATAGGCTTCCCTAGTGGCCGCGGTGGACCTAGTGGTGGGCTCGGGTGGAGAGGCCTCGGTAAGGTAACGAAGCTTGTCGTCACCTTCGGCGGCTAATTTGAGTTGGGCATCCCACTCGGAGAAATTTGACCCATTCTTTTCAAGTTTACATCGATCCATAAAGGATCGGAGCCATGATGAAGTAGCGAGTGGTGTAGCATTAGGAGTTGGTGTTGCCATTTGTTATGAATAAGAAGTGGTCTACAAAACAAGATATAAGGAGTAAAACAATTGTCGTTTTAATAATACTCGTAAAAATGAATGATTTAAACAAGTTATGAGCATTTTTCTAGTGACCTCTACCCAACTAGGAAAAATGATTCCAAGACCCAAATTCATATCGACTTAGGCACGGGGTAGCCGATGAAACCCTCATCAATATAACTCGGTGGATTAACCTTTTAATCGATTCTACTTTTAGAACTCTTGGTCGATAAAATTACTCTAATATTTATCTATAGCCCAAAACACATCAACAAGGGCACGGGGTAGCCGATGAAACCCTCATTAATTACTTTTGTTGAGTTCAATCCAAATTTCGAATAAATGTGTCCATTATCCAAACCCACATTAACTTAGGCACGGGGTAGCCGATGAAACCCTCATCAACATGAATTCGGTGGATTAGACATTTATCACCCACTTCCCCTACGTAACAAGGTTTGTACCCCGGGGTAGCCGAGTGCACTCCCTCGCGAAATAGGTTTTCATGGTTTCTACTATTTGGTAAGGCTATGTCTCAATTAGTTGTTTTAGCGAGAGGTCATGTCAATTTATTATCTATCACGTTTTAAGTGAACTAAATCGGTGAACTACGATAATTCTAATTGACACGGTCGATAGACTCGATAAAATAACAATGCATGTTTAGTTATGGCGATTTAGCGATGCATGTGACATAAAATAAAATGCAAGCATAAAATAAATAAATCCTAGTATGGCCTTTCCTAAAATAGAAAAACTATTAATCTATTACATATTCGGAAACCAACTCCATTGGTCCCTTGAACTTCGGTTGTGGCACGCATCTCGAGGTAACACCGTCTTTATGTATCGCCATTCTTGAAGTAATCCGTCTTTTGGAACTCCGGAATGAATAAAATTACATAAAAATTACATAATTTCCTATTATACATTTGTAACTAAAATAAAATAATCTATTAAATTACAAAACGGTGATACGAGATCACAATAAAAATTACAACCGAATCGATATTCCCATACATTTCGGGAAATACCAATTAAAATCTAAGGCCATACTAAGTAAAATTACATAAATTAAAATTATGACAATCATAAAGAAAATGCAGCATTATATTATGTATGAACATGCTCAATTTTTATGCTAAATCGCCCTTTAATTAGCCAATATCGTATATTACTCGGTTTTTACGGATTTGCGTGATTTCAACATTTTATAATCACAAAAATGCACAAACTCATATTTATGCATAAGTTAATTACCCTAACCTCTTAGGACTCAAAATATAGTCTTCACTAATAATTTGACCATAATTAACCTTTATTTATAAAATTGTTCATAAAAGGACCAAAAATTACAAAAATAAGCCATTAAACTTCAAATAAATCGAAAAATTTCAAATAAATTCAAAATTTGAAATTTAAATTCATGAACATTCTGGAAAAAATCCATGACACTCATAATGTTCAAAATCTTAGGTTAAAAATTTCGAAAAATTTTTCGGAAAAACAATGTTGCGGTTTATCGATATTTAATAAAATAATCATAAAAACATGGAAAAATTATTTTCATTAACTTTTCAATTTTAGATCTGAAAAATATAATAAAATGCAACATTAGACGTTTTTCCCAAGTCATAGATTATGTTTTATTAATTTTCACTAATAATGTCACTATTTATGTCATTTTTCTTCAAAAATTCATAAATCATGCTAAAAGACTTCTTTATAGCCAATTATTTTACACACATCTTGTAAAATTGCATGTGACAACATATTAATTTTCTATGACCAGATTCGAAATTTAACTTATATTAACCTATTTTTCTCTTAAATCCGAATTTAATCATGAAAAATTCATTTTTCGAGCATAACAAGTGCAAAAATTATGAAAATTTACAGGTTATCTCAAAAAAATATATGTGATAACATATCCAAAGATCAACTTAAAATTCGAAGTATAGCTAATTTTCGACCAAAAATGACATTTTTATTCATAAAATCACATTTAAATGTCATTTTTATTAAATATGAACAATAAAAATCCGAAAAATTAACCAAAATATCCTAAAACACTTTAGGACCAGAAATATTAACATGCATGTAATTATTTCGTGATATATCATAATAACACAAATTTTACAAGTTTTATTTTGTTATTCATATAACTCGGAAAAACTTTTAACCAATTTGCATGCAAACAACCGTGGCTCATGATACCGATTGATAGAAATGTAGATCTTTATACATGTTAACATACTCTTATATGTCTAATAATTTGTCATAAAATTAATAACGGAACTTATGCATGCAAACTATAAAATGAATAGAGGAGAAATCATGTCCTTACATAATAAATTTCGGATATTTGGGCACAAAAGAGATCACCTTTCTCTTTTGTTCTTGAGCTTATTCCAATGGAAGAACAAAGATCTAAGAGCAAGATCTCTCCCTAAGCTTAATACCCAAGGCTTTCACTTAATCTAATTAATATTATAATACTAGTATAATATTAATCTATAAGAAAATTGAACCAAAAATATTGTTAACACTTTGAATATTTTCGGTTTTGTTGAGAGATAAAGAGAGGATTTTATTTCTCTAGAAAACTTATATTTTGGATGATGTATGAATGAATTAATCTCTAACACATTTTAGAGTAATAGGTAAATTAAATTGAAAAACCAATGATGATTTTTCACATGAAAAACCGGTTGGAAGGGAAGGCTTTTAGGGGAGCCAATGCATGATCATTTTTGTCTTCACAAGGAGTAGTAGGGTTGCATGGCTAAAAAGCAAAACAATCATTATGTTTAGCTACTAATTAAACAATTAATTAGCTTAATCCACTTCCTATATTTCGGTCCATTTGATAATATGGAATCCATATTATTTTTGTCAATTGTCTATATGTTACATGTCACATGTCACATATATTTGTTATGTAATTTTTATCATATTAAAAATCAACGTATTAATAAAATACGTCACATACAAAAATTGACTTAGTAATTTCATAATTACTTGTGCCAAAAATATTTTACCATTTATAAATCACAACAGATTGTATTTATAATAGTTCATTCAAATTTAATTGTTACATTAAACAATTTATTTCATCCGAGTAATTATACAATTTAATTACTCAGACCGTATCTTATTTAATCACATTTCAATATGATACGTAAATTTTACTTCCAAAATCGTCCGTCAATTTTCAAGTAATTTAATTAACTCGTAACATTATACGATTAATTAAATAATCAATTAAGAGGGTTGCCCTTTAGGTATGACCTAGGGGGTCAACCGATCACCACCGTCACACGACAAAGAATGTCAAACTCTAGTAAGCCAATCATTACCGATATATGTTGACCAGTTGACAGTAACAATATTACTTCCCAATTGTATTCATTTTAATGAGACTTAAACATGTGATCATCATGATCAACAGTCGTGATCGCATTATTGTCGGAGGACACATATTCCAACAAATACCTTCAACTAAGTCAAGTCTTTTAAGGGTATTAAGAGTTTTTGTACTAACATGACCAAACCTTTTATGCCATAACCAAGGATCATTGTTCATTACACTCATGCAAGACATGGTGTGACCGGATAGAGTGTTCAAATTAGTTAAGTATACATCTTTGACACGTCTTCCTTCGAGAATTAGTTCATTAGTAGTGGCATCAAATATTCGACACAAATTAGCACTAAACTCTACAACATTACCCTTATCACAAAGTTGAGAGATACTAAGGAGATTATGCTTCAAACCTTTGACAAGCCGCACGTTGTCGACACAAAGTAATGATGACTTACCAACTTTTCCAATGCCAATTACTTCACCTTTCTTGTTGTCACCAAACCTTACCGTGCCACCATCATATGCTTTAAGTGAGAGGAATTGGCTTCTATCACCCGTCATGTGACGAGAGCATCCACTATCCAAGTACCAATTGCGGCCGCCTCTCACCAAGCCCTACACAAGATTAGTTTTTGAGTTTAGGAACCCAAATGAATTTGGGTCCCTTTTTGTGATCAACATAACTTGTGGTGTCTTTCTTAATGCTCATTTCTTTTAACGTTTTCGTATTCTTGTCAATGTCATCAAACCGTTTTGTACATCCATTAAAAACATGACCATTGTCACCACAATAATTGCAAATGATGTATTCGGGAAGACTCACGTATTTCCTTCCTCTAAAATCAGTTTTAGGCTTCTGGATGCAACAGTCAGTCTGACCGTTCCATTTGAAGCCCAAACCAGCAACTTTATCACATTTCTCGGTTTGATTCGTGAGGAAATTTAACACGGTTTGACTTCCTTCCCACTTTTCAGTGATTTTCTTTGCATTAACAAGTTCATTGGTCAAGTCTTTGACACGTGAGAGGAGATGCAAATTCTTTTCCTTTTCTCTTTTGAGTTCATCATTGTTGACACTTTCTATGGACAATCTTTTCTCAATAATGAAGTCATGGGTGTGGTTGTTGAGTTTAGACACGAGATATATGATTCTTTCTTTGGACTCTTCATATTCAGATGTCATCTCGTCAAGTCTTTTGTTTAGATCAACGACTTCATCGGATCTATGGTGAGGAGAAGAGCTAGAAGTGCTACATTCGGGCATACCTTTTTGAAAGAAGGTAAGCCTATCATGGAGATCTTCTATTTCGTTCTTGAGACAAACAACCTCACTCTTAAGTAGACCTGGCAAAATCAACCCGGCCCGATTGACCCGACCCGAAAAGGTTGACCCGAGACCCGAAATCGACCCAAACTGCCGCACCCGAATGACACCCGAAGTCCGAATTGACCCGACCCGACCCGAAAATGACCCGAGCTTTCATGGACCCGTAACAGACCCGACCCGAAATGCCCGACCCGAAACCACTCAACCCGAAAATGACCCGACAAAATATAACTCTAATTGACCCCAAAAGACTTGAAATGCCTTTTTCTCTCTTAATTATTGACCCGAAAATGATCTGACCCAAAATAACCCGACTTGCTTAACCCGAAATAGACCCGACAAACAAACTCGAAACAGACCCGGAATCCGAAATGACCCGGCCCGACCCGAGCTAACCCGAAAATTTGAGAAACCTGAAATGGCCCGACCCGAAATGGCATGACCCGAACCCGACCCGTTAACCCGATTTGCCAGGTCTACTCTTAAGACACTCATTTTCATTTTCCAACCATTCACTCTTTCTTTTAAACTTGTCTAAATCGTGGTCAGAAGCAACAGTCTTAGACACTGTTTCTCTTAAGTCTACAACTTCAACTACAAGGTCATAGATCTCATTTTCAAGATCATCTTTGACCTTCAAAAGATCATCACGTTCCTTGGTTAGTGAGGAAACTTGCATCACCAAGGTAGTGTTGACATTTTCAAGGTCAGAGACGTCCGTGGGTGTCGACCTAAGACGCTCTAGTTCTTTAGTCAAATGTTTGTTTAACTTGTTGACTCTTTTAACTTCATTATATGCCTCAGAGCCCAGAGGTGACAGTGACGCAGTCTGTTGCTTTTAGTTCATTTTTCAGATTAAAGTTTTCTTGAGCAATTTCCTCAATTTCATTTTGCATTACCTCAAGCTTATCATTTTGAAACCGACACTTATCAAAAAGTTGGTCAAGAAGCTTACATAATTTCTCTTTGGAGTAAGTTCTAGCCTTGGCCTTTAGATGATTTACCTCGTTGTCGGAATCGGAGTCGGAATCGTCGGGGTTAGCCATAAGGCATCTTAAGTGTTCAATTTTTGAGGTTTTTGAGACTTTTTCTTTACCATGATTTGCAAGGCACATTTTAGCCTCAAGTTCCTCCTCGATGAGTTCCTCATCTTCCTCGGAGTCGGACATTCCCCACATAGCACTCATGACTCTATGTTTATAGTCTTTTTTAACCTTTTCTCTTCTTTCCTTCGATTTGATTTCTTCCCACTTGGGACATTCTTTAATTTGATGAGTTTTATCACCACATTTAAAGCATCCCACGGTGGAGGTAGGTCGTTTCTTAGGAAAGCGTTTTTTCGAGTAATTATTAGTGAATCTTTTGTTATCTTGTCCATTGACCAACCCGGCTAGGTTCCTTGTGAACATAGCAAACTCGTCTTCCTCCTCATCTTCTTCATCACTTGGAGAAGATGTGAGGGCGAGACTCTTTCCCTTTTATGACTCACTAGAATGCTTATCGAGGTTAAACTCGTGAGCCATTAGTGATCCCATTAGTTCATGAAGAGATAGGGTTGACAAGTCTTTAGCTTCCTCTATGGCGATGACTTTAGGTTGCCATTTAGGAGTTAGACTACGAAGGATTTTTCGAATGATGTCCTCGGACACGAAATTCCTTCCTAGACTTTTAAGCTCATTAATAATACAATAAAAACGAGAAGAGAAACTATTTAAAGACTCGTCCTTAGACATTCTAAACATCTCATATTGTTGCATGAGAAGGTCAATACGGTGTTTTCTTACTTGGGACGTCCCTTCATATGCAAGTACAAGGGAATCCCAAATAGATTTTGCCGTAGGACACCCGTAGATTCGACTAACTTCCCCCTCACCAACACAACGTTGAAGAATCGACATTGCTTTGGAATTCTTTTCGGCAAGCTTGAAGTCGTTCTCATTGTAATTTCTTTCCTCTTTTGTCTTGGTGAAACCGTTTAGAATATCGGTTTCCTCAATGGCAAGAGGTCCATTTTGGATGATGTTCCAACATTGATAATCGATACTTTTGATGTAATGTTCCATTTTGAGTTTCCACCATCCAAAATTGAACCAAGTAAAGACCGGATCTTGGAGTGTTTCTCGGAATCCATTACCCACGAATCAAACTCTAAGGCGGTTAGCCTCGATCAAGAGCACGAGGCTCTGATACCAATTGTTGAGTTTATGGATTCAAGTACCTAAGAGGGGGAGGGGGTGAATTAGGTACAATTTTAAAATTTTATAACTTCAACTTTATTAATTAAAGTGAGTTACGAGGACAAAAGAGATGAGAAGATACTTTGAATAATATAG
Source organism: Silene latifolia (assembly GCF_048544455.1). Classification (NCBI taxonomy): domain Eukaryota; kingdom Viridiplantae; phylum Streptophyta; class Magnoliopsida; order Caryophyllales; family Caryophyllaceae; genus Silene; species Silene latifolia. The sequence continues at coordinate 5,084,390 of NC_133526.1, read as the reverse complement.
AAAGATTGAACAAGTATCACGATGAATGTTTGCTGAAGTATGAAAGTAACAATCGTTCTGACTGTATCTATTTGTCTCAGTTTGTGGAATATGACTGCAGACCAAATGCGACAGTATGATGAACTGTTACTTCTAAGGTTAAGCAAAGCAAAACAAACAAAGTAAATTGCAGCGGAAATAAAGTAAACACTTGAACACGAGATTTTTGAATTGGTTCGGCAAGAAACTCAAGTGCCTACGTCCAATCTACCATTTTATTGCTTTCTTTTAGTGATCTACTCCGACTACTAAAAGACCCGTACAATAAAAGACACCAACCTACTCCGGTTGTAAAGCTAGTACAAGAACTACTCCGTTCTTATGACAAGCTAGCTCGCAACCTACTCCGGTTGCCAACTCACAACCTACTCCGGTTGTCAAGAGTTAAAGACTACTCCGTCCTAAACTCTACTAACACACTTAGAATGTTATAGGATCAAGTTTCCACTAACATATTCTTAGCAAAGAATAGAGATGGACAACTTTTACAAGATCAACAATTCTTAAGCAAGAGAGTTTAGTATTATAAAGTAACAGTAGCCACGACTGTAGTAACTTGAAGACTCTTTGAAGGTTTTGCAAATGACACGGTTTTAAAACTTTGAAAAACAAATTTGCAAACTTGAAAATAAATTCAGAAAGAAGTCTTAAGTTTTATGAGGAGGATGGCACGGTTTATATAGAGGAGGTGAGTGAAGGGGTTGCTAGGGTTTTGAAGGGTCAAAGACCACACATGTGAAGGGTATTTGCAACCACCCAAAACTTGCACCAAAAAGGCCTCTTTTGCAAAGGTAAGAATAGAGAAAGAGTGTTTGAAAGATAACCTTAAAAGCTCTTGCAAATTCAGAAAACAAAGAGAGAAAAGACAAGTCACATGATGACAAGTTGACACTAAAATGGCAAAAAGCATTCTTTGTTTTCTTAAAGAACCAAAGGGTTGAATTTGCACAAAGAGGAAACATTTTGAAAATAATAATTCAAACAACTCTTTAATGAAGACCATCTCCTTAATAAAAATCTGATTTTTATCTTTGAAAAATAAGAGTCACGTGAAAGCTTTTGAAAGATAAAAATGGAACTTCAAGTTTTACGAGTTGTGGCAATAGTCCAAGCAGCTGTTTACTCGTGAAAGCAACAGTCGTCTGGACTGTTTCTATTACTCTATTATACTCTACTTTCTCACTTGTACATTAGATGACACTTGACTTAATACAAAGGGATGATTAACAACTTCAACACTTCTTAATCCATGCTTGATTACATCATTAATCCTGAAAAGGTAAACTAAGATGGCACAAATCAAATGGGCATGTTATCATCAACATAAGGAACCCAACAATATGTGGCCTGCAGCATCATATGCAAATCATCACATAATATTGATAATAGTGCAAATGCTTATCTATAGATCTGGGCATGGCTAAATGATACGAAATACAAGAATACTTCCAACTTTAGTATGGTGCGAACAATGACGGTTACTGCGTAATTGATAAACAAGTAAACATGAATTCCACTAATTGATAAACCCTATTAATTTCAAAAAAGCAAAATATATTAATAATTGTTAAACAAGAAAATCAATTAATTAATTTGAGTATTATAATCCATTGTTCAAGTTTATAGAGCAATTAAATTCGATTCTAGGCAAAAAGGTTTTTGTAAGAATTAATTTGCTTAGATTTAGGAAAAAGGGTATAATATGGAAAATTTATGAAAAATTGTATGTGAAAGAGTAAAATCTGTATGTGAAAAAGTAATTCCGTTTTTTTATTTAACATTGCTTATTGATTTTTTAATTATATGCATTTATACTAAATAGTTATTTAGTTGTCAATACATATGGTTTTAAAGGCACTAAGCTAAGCCACTAACAAATCATTCGGTTGGAATTAAAGGCCACCCTTTTTAAAGACGAAGTTCCATTATGAAATATTTCCCGTGCTAATTGATGTATTTGATTACTAATGTAATAGACTAAATTAGAAAATTATACTTGTAGTATTTTTAACAAGCAATGTCCAATTTTTCTTTTTTCAAGGTACGAGTGCCTTCGATAACTCTCCTCTAATTCTGCCACTGCCACTGGTTTGTCAATCACCGGAACAGTCAATTATCGTCCATATAACTCCGTAGTCCGTACTAGTTACTATTGCAATGTTATTGTTGCGTAATAATGCATGGTAATGCTTCGGTTTTACGCACAAAATTGGGAAAGAGGACGCAATATAGTATTTATACGGACAATACAGTACTACAAGTTGATGCATTAGTTAGTTGTATATGCGAATATGCAATGCACATAGTTCACACAAGTTGTCCAAATGCTGTATACACAATTAAATTAATCACGGGAAACCTACGTAAAATACAAAGGTGGTTCGTTCAGTTTGCGTGCATGTACCTTTTTATGAATCATCATGCATAATTGATAATTTTTACAAAATCGTCTCATTTATCTGCTTACCTTTAAGATTTTTATTAAGATATCGTTTACGATAAAAATAATAGAAATAAATGATTAAGACGCATGCAAAAGTATCATCTAACACTTTAAAATATAAAAATACTTGTTCTGAGAAAGTAAATGAAATTTTATATTATTATGTTTACTTATAAACATGATCTGATGACGTGAAAATAATAGATCATTAGTTAATTTAAAAAAAATAACTATGAAATGTGGATGGCATGAAATATTAATTAGGCTCTCTAAGATTAAAACCAATTTAATTATTGAATTATGGATAATAATTCTCCGGTTAAAGATGTTAGCTTAAACATTTTGGGAAGATATACCAATTTGGTATTATTAGTTGATAATGTATAATTAAGATTATTTTCAAATGATTAAAGCAACATGTTGTACGTCATAGAATTGTAAAAATTGGTCGCAAATTGTTTTTCAACTCCTTATTTTGTAACAACTAGCTATTTCATCGCATGCAACATCTTGTTTTAGTGATACGCGATCTACATATTTATATTTTCTCCATTTCAATCATTTCTATAAATTTGTTAAATATATGTAATTATAATTAATTAAATGTATAGAATTGGTTGACATGGAGGTAGTACCATCTAAGCTGTTTGTTAACATTCGATCATGGCTATAAACCTTCATAATTCGAGCCAATGATTGAACATTTATTAAATAATTGTGACAAAATTCATGGTAAATTCCGAAAATTTTTGTATTATGTCATAGCCATAGATGATGATCAAACCAATCAAGCCCACCCAACTATATAAAAAAATTAAAATATCAAAGTTGACAAGTGTTTGATGTTAACACCTAGAAAAACTCAATCAAGCTTTGACAAATTACATTACACGATTAACAAAAGACAGAGAGGGATACACCATATAAATCAATAATAATACGTAGTAATCAATTAGATTATTGACCTTTTTGACATATAATATTAATAATTCTATCAAGATAATAGGCTCACATGCAACCTAATGATCTAACTCTAGATGTCATGTACAATAACCTCCCTTGATTATGACTCCACCAATCCCATTTGCAATTTCAGATATTATTATTTTAGACGGTCTTAACTTAAAACGAAAGAAATGCAGAAATAACACTTTATAATAAAAAGTGAGATTTATTGATAGAAATTTTCAACTAAAATTGTCACTTTCTAATCAATAATATGCTAATAATAAGTTTTTATCAGAATTTTTTTTTATCTTATCTGTCTTATTTTAATTAAGACAGATATCACCCGTAGTAAGGAAGACTTAATTTCCTATAGTATCTTATTTACTAGTTGACTTTCTAAATAAAATCTATTGCCTTTGCCTCCCCCACATAACCTCAACTCCTCAAATTATTCCTCCAAAACCCCCTCTCCATGGCTAAACCAACATCCACAAAATCCTTCATTTTTTCTCAAAACCAAATATCCTCTCCTCTCATCGCATCGTAAGCCGGGCCTAAAACCCGTCTTCAAGACAAACCCTAGTCTAGGGGGTCACATATTCACATATACCATTATAACAAGAAATGAACACAGGAAGTAGTACTACTCCCAGTACAGGTAGCGACAATGGGTTCCAACGTGATGGAGTTGACTCGCACATAGGCGGGTTCACCTACGGCCTAGGCGTCTCCCTAGGAGTACTTGTTTTAATCACAACAATAACCGTAGCCTCCTACTTTTGCGCACGTGAGACCGAGTCAAGCCCCGCCAGGGAACTGTCTGAGGGACAGCGCCAAGGCGGGGAACACGTGATAGACATCGAGGGGATCGACGAGGCCACATTGAAGTCATACCCAAAATGTTATTACTCACAATTAGAGAAAAACAAACAAGAAAGTGGCATGAAAAAAGGGTCAACAGAAATTTGTTGCTCAATTTGTTTAGGAAATTATAAGGGTAATGATGTAATTAGAGAATTACCAGAATGTATGCATGTTTTTCATGTAAAATGTATAGATCCTTGGCTTAGATTACACCCAACTTGTCCACTTTGTAGGACTTCTCCTTTGCCTACTCCTCAATCTACTCCTTTAGCTGAAATTGTCCCTCTTGCATCAAATATTAGAGGTGGGTAATTTGTTTCTTTTTTTTAATGATACGGTATAGTTTGGATTCGAGCTGGGTACAACTATATTGGTAACATAACCTTTTGTGTGTGAGTTTTGTACACGGTTGTATTTTCAGGGTTAGAGGTTCAAGAACTCTGGTTAAACTAATCAACGACTTAATAGTTATTTATTTCTATCTTGGATTGTTTGATTATTTAACATGGTTTTTTTGTTATTTTTTTGGTAAATTTATTTCAGTTCAATTGTTAGCTAGATGGGGGACATTTGAAAACTTAATTTAAACATGCACCAAATTATTCTTTAAAGTCACCCATTTCTTTTCTTGAAAATTAGATATTGTTTTATGATTGCATTTATATAGAACATGGTAATCTGAGGTCTGACAATTTGCAGAGAAGCACAACCGCAGAAGATTTGATTAATTAAGGAGTATTTGTACGTGACAACATACTTACGAGTATTAGAGAGACGGTCTCACATTATAAGACAGTTCTATTACGATATACTGTAAGAAATAAGATTGTCTTGCATGATTGCGATTTTGTTTGTAATTAGTAATGGTCACTTAAATTAACTTACATGATCTTCATACATAGTATATTGGCCTTAATGAATTAGTAATGTTATATGTATATGTAGTTGACTTGATTTATGGAACCACATTTCGTTTCATTTGATTTTCACTAGTAGAAAAATTTCTTATATCTATTGTTACCGTCACGAAATTGATTTTGTAATTAATTTTATTCCTTGAAAATGAGAATAATTGGTGTCGGTTGTTTAAACATAACTAATGTAAAACTTATTTATGAAATCGGTTGTAACTTGTAACGGAACAACTGATGTAACAAGTGATGTTAAAATGTACCCGTGCAATTTTGCACGGGTATGTATTTGGATCAGTATACTATCTAGTGTCGGTTTCTAAACTAATAACCGATGCCAATATACTATCTAGTGTCGGTTTCTAAACTGATATTAGTAATCGAAGTTATATGTGTTTATGCCATGAGCATCTATCTAAACAGATGGTAAAAGGTCATTTAGCAACCAACCCTAAAAACCGTTTCTTAATTAGTCACCACTAATTAGCGACCAATTGAAAGCCTTACATGGAGTGGTCGTGCCTGCACATCCAAATGAACCACAAAAACGCCCATGCCAAAGCTTTACATGGAAGTCAAATCCAACACCTTATAGCTTGAGGAATAAGGACACCACACTTAGGCAATGATTTGATCAACTTCATTCTAAATTGATCTCCCATTAAATTTTAGTTAACCAACAAAGATATTATTATTATTATGGTATATGGATGCACCCCATCGTCCTAATTATTTCGTTACCTGTAATTTTTGTAAGAAGTATTTTAATAAAGGTAATAAACAAATAATCTTCATCCGAAGATGGCAGGTGATAACCGCATGATTTGCTCATCCAGGGGGTTTGAACCCGGGACCTCGCAGTTCGTCGAAATTTCAACGCTTTGAGGGAGCTCGGACCACACTAGACTCACATCACTTGGTTAATGCTACACACAATTCATCGTGTTTAAAATTCATATAATGTCCAAAACTAAAAGAAGTAAAGGGAACTATATGGTTGGGCTCACTTACTGACTAGACCAAATCAAATTAACCCAATACTTGTTACTTGATCTGAGTTCGAGTTGGAATTTAGAATGGGTCCTGCTATACGTCGTCGACAATTTACTAATTATCGTCGACAATTAATGTAAATTTCCAAGTTTGCCCTCCATAACATAACTCCATTTCCGTCTCACTAAAATGCAATTTCCGTCTCACTAAAACACAAGTCAATTTCCGTCTCACTAAAATCTTTCAAACAAAAAAAAAGACGGGTTTTTCAAAAAAAAAAAAAAAAAACGGGATTTGTAATTAACAACATGAACGAGAACTTAGCGATTATCGATTACCGCACCAAAAAATTAATCTAAGTCAGAAAATGAATTTTTTTTTTCAAAAAAAAAAAAAAAAAAAAATTTCCGGACGAAAAACATTTTCGTCCAGACCAAGGTCCGGACAAAGAAAATTTTCGTCCAGACCATGGTCAGACAAAAATATTTTTCGTCGGACCAGGTCCGGACGGAAAATATTTTCGTCGGACCAGTCCCAGGCGAAAAATATTTTCGTCCGGAATTTTTTTTTTTTTTTTTTTTTTTTTTAGAAAAAGAATTTAAATTTTTTTTTTTTTTTCCGGACGAAAATATTTTTAAATGCGGACTGAAATCTGGACGAAAATATTTTCCGTCTAGACCTGGCTCTGGACGAAAAATATTTTTGTCTGGACCATGGTCTGGACGAAAATTTTCTTTGTCCGGACCTTAGTCTGGACGAAAAAATTTCTTCATCCAAGCCCTTTTTCAACAATTTTTTTTTTTAAAAAAAATTATTAATTTCCGTCTTAAATTAGTTTTGGGTGCGTGGATCGATAATCGCTAATTAAAATAAGTTTCAATAAATTAAAAAATTAAAATAAAACGAACTATCCCCGAACGGGGTTTATTAGTAATTATTAATTATTTTTTTACGAAAACAAAACAAGACGGAAAAAATATAAGGGGGAGTGTGAGGGAGGGGTAGTTTTGGAAGTTCATTAAAATTGTCGACGATAATTAGTAAATTGTCGACGACCTTTAGCAGGCAGTTGCCTTGGCACACAAGTGGCTCCGACCCAAGTTTTATTGGGTCTTAACCTAAATTTTTGCCTCTAAATAATCAACCATAACACCTTTGAATCAAAATAACTCAAGTACTCAGCCCAACTAAATCAACCCAAACAACACTCAAAATAATGCAAGCTTAGATCAACCCGATCTATACCGAATTTAAATAACCAATAATACATTACATTCTTCCCATTAGTAGACATGGTAAGCGGGTCAATCGAAACAGGTTCAATCTGAGACTCTAGTTAATCCAGGCTAGGTCACATTTCAAATTTGCAAGAGTTTAGTAAGATTGGTTGGGTCGGGTCTTTTCTGATTCAAGTCATTTCTTGATATTTTATCATCAATATTCATGGATAATTCATGTGTAACAATAAGCATTCGAGTGGTGTTATATAGCTAGAGTTGAGCTAATTCGAATTACTAGTCAAAGTCAAACCTTGAATTCGGGTGTCAGTGTGTCACGATCAAGAACAAATTAAACTATTCGGATCAAGTTATCAAGACCAGATCAATTTGCCAAGTCTACCTTAATAGTCAAAATCTCAAATTGTGGAAGATGAAGAATTGGAAAAAACTAATTAAATAAGAAAAAAAAAAGGGAAAAAAAAAAGCTCTTATGAAAAAAGACAAAGTGGACAAGTGGTGGTGAAGGAACAACCCCAAAAAGAACAAAAGTAAATCCAACCTCGCAAGTCTACTAAAACGACGTCGTTCCATACTTCCAGGCGATGGGGCTAACAACAATAGTCACCAGAAATTAACTAAAATCAAACATCACCTCTCTCTATATTGTTTGTAACTGCCATGAATACTTTTTCTTGTTTGACTACAAAACCCTAATTCCCCTTCACTCTACCATTCAATTAAGGTATATAATCTCCCAATTTCATCCAATTTTTTATAATGTTTGCTGCAAATATTTGGATTATTTTAGTTAAATGTATTAATTTCAGTATAATTTCATCACTTTTTTTCATTTATTTTTTTGGGATTTTTTGTGTGATGATTGGTGTTGTTTCCTAATGTGATTTTGTTATGTAAATTTATTGGATTATTTGTTAGAGAAAATGGGTTTGTAATGGAAAATGGAAAATGGAAATGGGTTGTGTAATGATGGGTTTTTGATGGTTTAATGGAAATTATGAAAGGTGCCCATTTGGTTTGTTGATGAGAGGGTTCAGGTTTCGGGGTTGTTTCGTAAAATGAGGAAATGTGTGTTGGTTTGTTGACGAGAGGGTTTGGGTTTCGGGTTGTTTCGTAGAATGAGGAAATGTGTGTGTGTTGGTTGGTTTGTTGATGAATTTTAGGAGTTTATGATGCGGAGATAGATACAGTGTGCTTTTTTGGAAGATTTTGGTACGAGATTAGTTTTGCTGGTTGGTAAGGTTTACGGACGAGCGGATTGATGTCGAGAGTTGGGTTTTAGATTGTGTTGTAGGCGATTAAGTATGTGCTGAATGATTTTATTAGGTCATCAGTGTTTGAATTTTTGGAATTTGGATAGCCATCTGCTTAGTGCGCTTGAAGGCGTTGGGAGTTGCAATAATAGTCGACCTTTTAGTGGGGGACATTTTCGGAGATGACTGAAAGGGGTTAAGACTAATGACTTGTTACGAATGTGGGGTGGGGTGGGGTTGGGGTGTCAAGTAAGGTGTAATGAATGAGAAACAGTGAGAGAAAGATGTTTGTCGTGGACTCGTGGTGGTAGTGAAAAGTGGATAGGGAGGACAACAGTTATCCCATTACGGCAGGTAATAGTACCCATCTTCTCGCGGATAATATATTATGCTTATATGCGAGCAATAGCCTCCTTCTTCTCCTTTTGCATTTGGTTTGACATCTATTACTCCCTTAACATTTACCCCCGTTCCAAGCAAACCCTTGCATACTGTAGTTGATTATTTTTCATCCACTCAATTGTTGGAGAATTGATTTAGCTGATAGAAGTGCTAAATCGAATGACATATAGACATAGTAGCTTGCTTAGCTTATGTTCAATAGGGTTTGATTGTAGATGTAGCTAGCTTAGCTAGTAAAATCATGAAGAGTGGTATTCATGACCCAGGTTCGAATCCGTTTGCATCGAGATTCGAGACTGCACTTTTAACTCTCTTCACCACAAAAGTACTTGAGGTCTTCTATAGATCTTTACTATTTGTGCGTGGTTATCAGTAAAGCTGTGTGCATTTCGACATGTATACCTTGTCAACTCTTTGGCAGGGTGCCTACTTTGCTATGTTGTTTGTATGTTTGGTAAAATGGAGTGCCATTCTATGTTGTAGATATCTTTGTTCCAACCTGTAGTCTATTGTGGAAGCGGATGTGTACAATATTCTAATGTGGCCCTGTCTTGTCACTGAATTTCAAATCTTTAATCTACTAGTTACTTTAACAACTGGCTTTTTCTGAAGTTACTTATTCTTATTATGGGCCTCTATCCGTGGCCGCTCTTGTTCATGTAATTACATTGTATCAACTTTTATCAAATTCATGCAATATAGTTGCACCAGACTTCAAGGTTAATTTTTCGTGATTGTGTTTGATAGTTGGTGTGAATGATGTGTTACGAGTGAATAGAGTTTGATTATAAGGCTCTGCTCTTTTTCCGGATTATCGAGGGAAGTCTTTTGGAATTACATCCAAGTTTCATAGTTTTTGTTTTCCTGTAGAGTTCCACGATCAATCACATTTGACTCCTTTGACTCCCCTTGTTGTCTAATGTCAAGGTGGAAGTTTGACTGTTAATTTGCAATTTCTAATGCCATGCTTACTCGTACTTGTTTGAATTATGGTCCTAGGTTTGTTTTTGATCTGCCAGTTCTGTGAAATTTGCTCTACAAATGAATCCAAGATCTGAAAGGGACAGTAAGGTGCAGAGGCTGAAGGCCAATCAAGGGGAAGGACCAAATTGGGTTCTTGTTTTAGGTGGTGCCTTATTAAGCACTTTGTCTATTCGCATTGGCTACAAGTTGAGGCAGGTGCTTGACGGAAAACAACGGGACAATGCTGACACAAATGGTTTGGATATACAGAATAGATGTAGCCTGCTTTGTGTGATCACTTTGGACATGTTACTTAACTCTGGTTTTTAATGATTCAGGTAGTGAAAAATATGCTGAAAGGAGAAGGTTGAGAAACTGTCGTTCTAATTCAAGTTTGCATTCCTTTGGTTTGGATGATAACAGCTACTACCATTGTGCATCAGGTAGGGCTTTCAGAAGTGTGCTAGTCGTGAATGTCATTTCTACTTTCGTAGTCTATCTCTGCTCTTGAACATATAAGGGTTGCATGCTTATGAGTTATGAGTTATGAGGATGGAGTTGTTACATACGGAGTATGTTTTTTTATTCTTCATATTGCCATGCATATCCAACCCTCAATCATGGTTACCAGATTCGCTATGAATATGCCGTTACCGATTCACGATTCGCTCTTACAGAATGTGTGTTATGTGTATTTTTATTAAGCGACAGGATAGAATTCGCTCTTAACGATTCGCGATTCGTGGGGTCCCTAGCGAATCCGGTAACCCTGTACTCAACACTCAGACATGAGTATGACCCCGTGACACTTGGTCACTTGGATACTTCATTTAAGCCAGGTCTCACACTTGGATATGCGTCAATGTCAGATACTTGAAACCGAGTCTAAATAACAAAACATGTGACGCAGGAGAACGTGTGGTTGAGACTAAGAACGCTCCAAATGGCCAGAATTTCACAGAACCCGAGGGGGGACTTCCTCTGGTGACTGTCCCTACACGTGATTATGGCATGGTTTGGGTGTCGTCCCCAGAGCGTGGTGACCTACGTCAAAGGCCATATCACGAGTCTAATACACTTGACTCACCAGGTGTCTCGGAATCTGGGTCTGATATCTTCAGCAAGCGAGAAGTAATACAGAAACTCAGGCAACAGTTAAAGAGAAGAGACGACATGATATTGGAGATGCAAGACCAGATTGCTGAACTACAAACTGCACTTAGTTCCCAGGTTTCTCATTCTAATGATGTACAACTGCAACTTGATTCAGCAAACCGAGACCTCTTTGATTCCGAAAGAGAGATTCAAAAATTGAGGAAAGCGATTGCTGACCATTGCTTGGCACATGGAGATCCAAATGATAAAAGAAATGGTCATGCCAATGGTTTTTCAAACGGGGATAGCAAATTTGAGTTTCATAAGGAGAATAAAGGAGGGGAAGATCGGATTGAATCGTTGAGGAAGGAAATTGGAGAATTGAAAGAAGTACTTGAAGGGAAAGAGTTCTTACTTCAGAGCTACAAGGAGGAGAAGTTCGAGCTTTCCACCAAGCTTAAGGAGTTGCAGCTCAGATTAGATTCGCAGCTTCCACTTATATTGTAGTCTTTTGGTAAGGTTTTTAGCATTAGAACCACTTTTTCTTATTCTATTTCCCATCTCTTGAAATTTGTTTCTCGGTTTATGAGTTGTGTATATATATATATATATTCTGCATTTCAAACTGGTTTAAGGGTGATGCTGTTGGTAAATCCGTATTACCGAAGTTTTGGCAAGTAGTAGTGAATATTTTGCTGAGGAACTCTACACCATGGCTATTTGAACTGTAAATGTGTGGTTTGTTTGAGGCGGTGTTCAATTCAACTCGTGCTAATGTCGCACTGGATCTCCCAGTTTCGGGAAATACATTATCCTTTTGCTGTTTTGCAGGTCTTACACTTATTGGCTGTCTGTGTTTTGCTCTTGCTTAGATTCTCTCTATTAGAAAGGGAATTCATCAAATAAGCTGAAAAATGTGAGCGTAGACTTGTCAAACAGGCGAGCAAGCCGTGTTAGAATCGAATCTACACGGGTTTTAGATCAAAGTTAACAAATGGGTGAGAAATATAGTCAGATCATTTCCATACGTTTGTTCAAGATATGTACGCTGTACGCTTCAGTAAGTCATTCAACAAAGTGCGGATTGTGCAATGAAAGGACAATATTATTCCAATAGATAGTTATGAACAGAAGATCATAACAGGTACAAATTACAGAACATTAAACAGATCCTTAACAAGGCTGTAGTGAGAGTAGATGCTTTGAAGTGGCAAATGTCGTAATTACGAGTTGATATGTATCAGGAACTCAAACTTGTTCATCCCAGAGCTCTTGTAGAGTTTTGTAACCAGCAGATGTTTTATGTACCATAGACTCAGCTTTCACAATTTTTACCTGCATCGCCAAAAACCCGATCTTAGTGGTTTTTACCATGATGACGGTCTCACACATAAAGCTGTCTCATAATTGTGACTTGTGAGTGATGATATGTACAGGGATTTACCTGCTTGATTTCCGAGAATTTGCAGAACAAGTTTTCAGGAATAGACCAATCAAACAAGTCAAGATTTTGAAACAGCCTTGCTTCACTAGATGTTTTAGGCAAAAGACTGTGACCCATCTGGATGCCCCAACGAAGAGCGACCTGGGCCGGAGACTTCCTTAATTTCTCCGCAACCAAATTGATTACCGGATCTGCAAGAAGCCAAGTCTTGGTTGCTTCCGCGAATTGAGAACCCAGTGGAGAATATGCCTGAACAAAAATCCGCACCAAAACATCAATTTTTTTTTTTTTTTACGAAAAACAAAATAATGCTGCGTACATCCGACCTCCTTTTCTGACTTACTGATAAATGTATGCCTTTAGATTTACAAAATTCGTGCAGCTTTGTTTGTTGCCACATTGGGTGGGATTCAACTTGGTTTACAGCAGGAAGAACACGCGCCACATCCAAAAGGTCTTGCAATTTGTTGGTAGAGAAGTTGCTGATACCAATGGCTCGGACCTTGCCAGAATCGTAAAGCTCCTCCATTGCTTTCCATGTGCCAGGTATGTCAGTTGGAATGTATTTCTCAAATCCGTCACTGACTGAACCCTTTTTCTCTTTTACCGGCCAATGGATCTGTATGACAAACATTGATATTCAGCTTAAACCGAAAACATAATATAAATTCTATTTTGAATAAGTTGTTGTTGATTGAAATTGGTGACATACAAGGTAGAGGTCCAAGTAATCGAGTTGCAGGTCCGCCAAAGTCCTTTCTAAGGCCTTTGGAACATCTTCAGGCTCATGATCGTAGTTCCTGTCAGTGTCGGACACAAGGCACCGTGTTAATGTGACTAGTCGGAGTAACATAAGCTTGATTATAAGTTATAACCAGTTAATTTCATTACTGACCAGAGTTTGGAGGTGATAAATAGTTCCTCTCGCTTAACTACGCCTTCGTCAAAAAGCTGTTTCAAAACCTGTCCAATCTGATAGATAACCAAGGAAATCAATGTTAAGCGAAGAATTTCGTGCAGCAGTTTGTGCACTACAGAATCAAAGGCAAGGCGCGGTTGTTGTGGTTATTACCTGCTTCTCATTTTGGTAGGCATGAGCACAGTCGATATGGCGGTAACCCGACTGCATTAAGGTAAACTTACATCAGTAAACTGTATGCCCCCAAAAAAAAAACAGCCAAATCTCAACTTTTGTCTTTGTTATGTTTCACATGTTACCTAAGAGTCTAAGACCCTCCCATATGAGAATTTGAATAAATAAATGTTTCTTCTCCAAAATTATACTTATGGAGTAATAAAAGTTATATGAGACGTGGGATATGCGCCAAAACATATCAGACTGATAAAAGAAAAAATATGATTAATCCGATGTACGTAGTTTTTTATGTGTCACACTGTCACACAATTACCAGAATTAAAATACGGAGTATTAATTAAACGGTAAGTTAAATAAAGCACAAAAACTCAAATAAAATCGAGACCGTAATTGTATACCTTAATGGCAGCAACGACAATTTCTGGAGGAGTGGCATATGTGCCTAATCCAATAGAAGGGATTTTGGCACCTGTATTTAATTCAAAATATTTCAAATTATCACCCATGTTTTTTGCTTAATTATTATATGTATTATTTTCACATAAAATGTAAGTATGCAAATAAAATGTTTAGAGAAATTTAGATGAATTTTGTTGAGATTAATGGTATGAGATATGGTGTTTATATAGTATAGGTAGAGAACATATGAATAAGTACGATAAAGTTGAATCCATGCATTATTTATTCACAAATTGTGGAGTTGTAGTGACTTCATTGTATAGGTCATGCAGTGTCTGTCCATTATGGTCAATTAGTCATGTACGATTATATTACAATATAGGATTTTTTGTCAAACACAACCTTTAAAAAACACTCTTTGCGAAACACTACCTTTAAAAAAATTATTTGTAAAACACAACCTTTAAAAACCCAAAAGTTGCAAAACACTACTTTTTTGCCGGAGTTTGACCAAATTAATAAAAATCCGGTGATGACTACCCATTAATTACTCTATTAGTTCACCAAAAAAAAAAAATAATCCTCTTATTTTTCTTCCTTAGAAGCTACAATTCCATAGTCATATACTCAACGTCAGCTTCTAATCTCAGTTTTTGTTCCACAATTTCCGACTTCAAACTACTAATTTCATTCAAAGGATTGTCAACCCACTTGAAATAGTTGTATCCACGCATTTGAGTTCCTGGGTTGTAACACTTACATGTTAGAAACCTTCTTCCTGGATTTTTTTTCCGTCATGGAAGTTCTCAAGGCGGCAAGGATGCCACAACGACATTTGTGAAGCGGAGTTAACGAAGATATTAAACTGTCACTGGACATTGTAGAGAGAGAGAGAGAGGAGCAGGGAAGTGGGGAAGGGGATGATAATGAGATGAAGAGGGAGGGTGGTTTTTGTCGGTGGAGTTAAATATAAAGGGTTTGTTGGATAAATGGAGGGAAAATTAAGAAAGCAATCCGTCTCATTAAAGACAGACATTATCCGTCTATAACTATAGACGGATAGTGTCCCTCTCACAAATGAAAGTGGATAGTGCAAGTGGGGGTATCCATTTCCCACCCACTTGCACTACCCATTTTCATTTGTGAGAGGGACACTATCCGTCTATAGCTATAGACGGATAGTGTCCGTCTATAATGAGAATTTGTGTTAAGAAAGAGGGGGATGAATTGGAGGGAGAACAAAAAAAAGTCAAACATACTTGCACGTGCAAACTATCATGACACCGGAAATGAATTAAGCTAACGGAATCCGGCAAAAAAGTAGTGTTTTGCAACATTTTGGTTTTTAAAGGTTGTGTATTACAAATAATTTTTTTAAAGGTAGTGTTTCGCAAAAAGTATTTTTTAAAGGTTGTGTTTGACAAAAAATCCTACAATATAAAGTACTAGCAGTACATTTTTAATACGGAGTATTATTTTGTTCTTTATTGGTATATAACTTATATCGACATTAAATAAGGAGAATTAGTAGGTCGGTGGAGTTAGACTCTGTTCTTTTGAACTTAATCGGTTCTTATAAATTCAGTTTAGTTAAGTTTAACTTCATTAAGTTCAGTTCGATTCAGGTCTTTTTAACCAAAAAGAACATTTCAATAACCATTTTTCAATAACCAGTTCAATTAAGTTCTTATAAGTTCAGTTCTGCTCGGTTCAAATCAACAAAATTAAATCCAAAAGAACCGGACCTTAGTCGACCATCGGTAAATCTGGCAAACTGATCAATTGGTCGGAATACGGTTTGCAGCAAATCGGCTCAGATTGAGTAGGGTCGGCTCATCCGGATTGGGCTCACTTTAATTTCGGGTCTGTTATTTAAGGAAAATGGTCAGTTTATAACAATACACATCCGAGTCGGGTCATCACTTGGGGTGTCGGATTAAGGCATAGCCGGGACAATTTTATTAGGTCTATTGAATGTTTTACTTCCTCCGTCCGGGTTATTTGTTGTCCTTTTCCATATTTTGGGTGTCTCTGTCAATTGTTGTCCTTTCTATTTTAGGATTGCATTTGATGCGTAATTTGTTCCTTCACACTCAATTTGGTCAACTTGTCATCTTATAATTAGTCTCATCCCATTTCCTTAATCTTTGTGCCAAAACCAAAGAACAATAATTGATCTGAACGGAGAGAATAACTCATAATACTCCATTACTCTTACTCAATGTTTGAACATGGGGTGGAAAGCTACTATCATTATCCTCATGGAAAGAAACATCAAAAGTTAAGTCCATCCTCAAACAAGGTTTCAAAGGAAGGCTCTGTTTGGCAAAACTAGCTGAAAAGCTACCTGAAACCTGATAAGCTACCTGAAACCTGAAAAGCTAACTGAAACCTGAAAAGCTAACTGATAAAGTAGCTGAAAAGTAGGAGCTGATAAGGTAACTGATTATAAAAAAAAATGTTTGACAAACTAGCTGAAGAGGTAGCTGATTTTTGGTAAAATGACGTAAAAGGATATGATAATTATTTAATATTATAAATTGTAGGGGCAATAAATGGAAGATAATTTGTTTCAGGTACCTGAAATCCCAAATGCTACTCTAGGTAGCATTTCATTTCAGGTAGCTTCTTTGACCAAATAAGCTACTTGTCAAACACGTGCAAAAAAATCAGGCAGCTGAAATTTTGGTCAAATAAGCTACTTTGGTCAAATAAGCTACCTGAAGTGTCGTGCCAAACGGAGCCGAAAGATGTCCTCAGAGAAAACAACATCTCTAGATTCACAAAAGTACCATAAAACCCTAAATCCGCATCTTTGGTCATAAACCTATAGGCTGCACTATTAGAAGCATAACCCACAAAAATTGGGTCAATGGTTTTAGGTCCTATTTTGTCTGTTTTAAAAGCAGGTAAGACAATTTGGTTAAACATGGCCAAACCATTAGAAACCTTAAATTAGGTGGATAACTCTTCCAAATCTCACAAGCAGTCACATTCAATTTCTTACGAGGTACACAGTTTAGAACATGACAAGCAGATAGAATGGCTTCCCCCCACATGAAATCAGATAACCCAAAAGATAATAACATAGTATATATTCATCATATCCTTCAAAGTTCTGTTTTTCCTTTCAGCTACACCATTTTATTCGAGGGTATAAGGGGTTGAAAACTCATGTATAATACCATTTTTCTGACAATAATCCATTACAAAAAAACAAAATTATAAAAGAGAAATAAGTCTTAACAAACATAATACATACCAATCTTACTCACTTAATGTGGTATACCTGACATAACCGAATATTTTAGTATGTCCGTCACAAGAGAGACTTGCTGATATGTAAAAGTGTGTAAAGATGAGGATTTTATAGTGAAGACAGAGGCTCCAACAGTCACATAGAGATACCAGATTTAATGGCATTAAATCTGGGTAGTTAATAGAAATAATATCGGACAATCAATGCGGAATTCATTGTGTAATAAACTTCCAATGACTAGAATCCCAACCAGGGGCGGACCCAGAAGTTTATTTTTGGTGTAGCAAGATTATTGTGTTAACAAAAAATAGCAGGTAAATAATCGGACGTTACTGACAATGACTAGATTTAAACTCAAGTTCATGCTCGGGTCGAAACTTAAGATCCACTCAAATTTCGAAACACAAATTGAGAACGACATGTATACTTATTCGTTATATATTTTAATTTCTTAAGAGTAAATCATTTATAATTTAATAACAAGTAAATTTGTGTCTCAACATTATTTGAGACGATAATGTGCGATGCTACCAAAGCAACAGCTAGTCAAATAGCTGAAAAGTGGTGACATTTTTGGCCCCCACCACCCCTTGTTGCTTGTCCTATTAGGAATGTGGTATTGTATTTGACCCGTCTTTAATTATAGACGGATATGTGCCGTCTATAATGAGATTTTGTGCCAAAGCAATTTATGTCACAAACTCACAACATAAAGTGACATTTCTATCTATGAGCAAGCTAGTGACATTTCTATTTATATAATCACGAGATAACAAGAATGAAAAGTCTATAAAAGACTCCGTAAATTGTTAACATTAGTCGAACTATTATTTAAAATATTATGTAAATTGTTAAAATTGCCCAAAAATCAAAATGTTGTAAATTTAGGAATTTGGACGGATTGATATTGTAAGTTAAACAAAGATAATCATGAAGAAAAATGATGTAATTGGAAATTGAAACGTTTTACATATAACAATAAAGCAGGTGTATTAAATAAGTTGAAATTTTTGGATTAAAAGTGAGATTTGTGAGTATAAAAACCATAATTATAGGTCAAATAATCAATTAATGAGTAATTATAGTGTAGCACATTCAATAAATTCTGCACAAATTGTTTTCTTTGGTGTAGCAAATGCTACACCAAGCCTATATGTGGGTCCGCCCCTGATCCCAACAGCTAGAATCCGAGGAAATAGTTTGGACCCGGAGCAAAAATACAACCCCACTATTCTTTCAATGTGAGACAATATTACACATAAAAGTTTGGAGCAACATCCAACTCCAACAGAAAGAACGTATATTTTTCGTAACCTCGCTTAAAAACAAGACACTTTAGTTACCCATGCAATGCATGGGCATGAATATCGGATGATCCTTCTATCTCAAGACAATATAGAATATAGTATACAACTTGTTTTAATCTATGACCAACACGGCCTTAAAGTATTGTTAAGGTCCCTAAATGTCTCTATTTCAAACCACCCTGAATCATTTTTATATGGTATAGATGACTATGGTGCGAATTTGGAGACTTCTTATCCCAGGATTCAGCCAGCCCAAAACGGTGGGTAATAACCTTCAAAATACACTGTTTTTTAGTGAAAATTATAATCCGTCTATTTTTAGACAAAGCACGGAGCATCTTACAATAAAGTATTGGAATTTGGAAGTACTTTTGTTATACAAGAAGCTCTTCACAATTTTTTGTGTCGGATAAATATCTGTGTTAAACTTAAAACGATGCACTTTATTCTTATATCGGTTTAAACTACATAGTTTTAAGCAGATTCATATAAAATCTATCGTAAATGTAGTTATGTAGATGCTCGTTAATGGCAGATGTACTTATTCGGAGTTCATGTATATATCCAAATCTCAAAGTTCTCCATCCCACATCTCTTCAAGGGTTTTGTACCCGGCAGATTTTTCATGAACCATACTCATAGGTTTCACAAATTTTACCTGCATCGCCACAAAAAAAAAAAAAAAAAAAAAAAAAAAAAAAAATGGAACCGATTCTCAGTGTCTGTCTCATAATTTTTGTAAATGATGGAATTAGGATTTTACCTGCTTAATTTCTGAAAACTTGCTAATCAAATCTTCAGGAATCGACCAATCAAACAAGTCCAGATTTTGTTTCAGCCTTGCTTCACTAGATGTTTTAGGCAACACACTGTGACTCATCTGGATTCCCCAACGAAGAGCTACCTGTGCCGGAGACTTTCCTAGTTTCTCTGCAACCAGGCTGAGTACCGGATCCTCAAGAAGCCCGCCATCCTTCTTTGACCCTGGTGCTTGAGATCCCAGTGGCGAATAACCCTGATCAAAATTACACAAAAATAAAACTCAAAAATGCAGGAGTTGAGAGGTCCCGGGTTCGACTACCAGCTGGGGCGATGATCACTTGGCCACTGTAGCCCCCGAAGGTTGGTGCGGGAATGCATGGGGACGGGGGGAATTCAACCCCCTCGTCTTCAAAAAAAAATAATGAAAAATCTTCTGCAGTGACGTATCTGCAGGATAAATATCTGTAAGAGTTTTCTGCAATTAAACTTCAGGATTTGAGTTACCGAACTTACTGATAAATGAATGCCTTTTGAGTCACAAAATTTGTGCAGATTCTCCTGCTGCCACATTGGATGGCATTCAACCTGGTTTACAGAAGGGGAAACACGCGCCACATCCAAAAGGTCTTGCAGTTTCTTCGTTGAGAAATTGCTGACTCCAATAGCTCGAACCTTGCCAGAATCATAAAGACCCTCCATTGCTTTCCATGTACCAGGTATGTCAGTCGGAAGCAATTTCTCAAACGCGTTATTGACTGGACCCTTTTTCTCTTTTACTGGCCAGTGGATCTACGCGACAAACATTAATAGTCAAATTAAACCGCAAAGATGATAAATAATTTTTGTGGAATTTGGTGACATACAAGATACAGGTCCAAGTAATCAAGTTGCAGGTCCGCCAAAGTCGTATGCAAGGCCTTCGGAACATCTTCAGGCTCATGATCGAAGTTCCTGTACACACAAACCAGCACTCTTGTTGAACCAAAACACACAAAATGATGAAATCAGTGAATTTCGGTGCAGGTGGTTTTGATTACTGACCAGAGTTTGGAGGTGATGAATAATTCCTCTCGTTTCACTACGCCTTCGTCAAAAAGCTGTTTCAAAACCTGTCCAATCTGATAACCAAGAATATCAAGGTCAAGCTAAGAATTTTTTGCAGCAGTTTGTGAACTTACCATAACAAACTAGAGAATCAAAGGCGCGGTTGTTATATATAGTTACCTGCTTCTCATTTTGGTAGGCATGAGCACAGTCAATGTGGCGATAACCCAACTGCATCACGGTAAACATCAGCTAATTGTAAGCAAAAAAAAAAAAAACAACCAAATCTCTCTTCTTGCATCAAAACATTACTACCCCATAAATATCTCACTTCTTTTTGAACTTATATTCTTGTACATATTGTAATAAAGTTTTTTTTTTTTTTTTTTTTTTTTTTTTTTGCAGCGGTAGAATTATAATGTTAATATCTTTAATTACACATTATAAAAGTTTGATATTCTTAATAACGGTAAGCAAATCAAACTGCATGACTATATTTACTCTTATTATATACCGTAATTTACTCTTATTCTATACCGCAAAGGATAAAAAGTCTCTTCACTCAATAGTGTCAACAAGCCAAACGCAAATTCTAGCTTGAACGGGAGAAGTATAATATCGTGTCTTTTTAATCAAAATAGACTGGTCACGAGTTCTGAAAACAAATAGAAGTATTTTTTGTCTCGAATTAATCATCTTTACGAGATCTTGGGTTTTACCGCTTTTGAGATTTGTGGTTAAGAATTATTGTCGGTAAAAGTTCATCCACAAGTCCATACATTCTTTTTCTTCCCAATTTAACATTTGTGACCAAGTTTTCAAAAGTTTTGACTTTTTATATATTGACAAATTCTCAATACTACAACATAGCTCCGAGTTATTTATTTGACTTTGATTAAAAAAGCATCTTGCGAACAATAAGAAAAAGTAACAAATGAATGAAATGGAGAGATATTCTTAACAAACAAATAAAATTACTATAAGCAATCAAATCCGCGTTCAACGAAATGAGCGATTTTTCTAATGTGTGTTAAGGGAACAACTCATCAACCTAAATAAGGTACCATACTATATCATTCACAACATATTCTCATTAATTACAATAAAAATGAGTTTATACTTGACTACGGAGTATATATTGTGTCGTTCCGAATATAAGGGTATATTCGTATACGTTAGAAAAACCGTAAACCTATTACTAAAAATTAGAGGAGAGGAGGAGAAAATAACCTTAATGGCAGCAACAACAATTTCTGGAGGGGTGGCATAGGTGCCTAATCCAATTGAAGGAATTTTGGCACCGGTATTTAACTCAAAATATTTCAAATTATTATTATCACCCATTTTTTTTAGATTAATTAAATTTATGATTTTAAAATGTGTAGATGAATTTGATTGAGATTATTAAGGTTAGATGGTGTGTTTATATAGTGAATAGAGAACAAATGAGGTACGATGATCAAGAAGAGAAAGACATCACGTAATGAGTAGATTAGTAGCTGAATAGGCCCCACATTGATTATTTTATTCTAGTTAGTTAGTTGTAGACTTATAGTGACTTCATTGTTTATGTCACTCAACTCGTATTTTCAATCGCAACACAAATTCTTGTCTAATGTTATATTACTTCATTTTGAAAGGCTTTTCAAGTATCTCATTTAGTTAAAATAGTTTATTTGACTAAAATTTTAGATACTTTATTTTTTTTATAAGCGTTTTGGTAAATTGCTTATTTAACTAAATAAGCTATCTGAAATAAAATGCTACCTAGAGTAGGATTTGAGATTTCAGATACCTGATTTAATTTAATTTTCCGTTTTTACTCCTTAAATTTATACTACTCCCCCCATTTTCCTATTTTCACCCCATTTGCTTTATTGCGGTCTCCAAGACGTCACGCCACTTTAACCCTATTTTTCGATGTTTATATGTTATTTTTTTTTCTTGAATTTTTTTTTCGTGAAAGATGTCTTGATATTAATTGTAAATGTTTTAGTTTTATAAATAAATAGTTTTTATTCTCCAACTTATTGACGGTCAAAGTTTCCTCCAAAAAGCAAATGGCGTGAAAATAGGAAAATGAAGGAAGTATTAAAATTATCATATCATTTTACGTTATTTCGTCAAAATCAGTTACATTTTCAGTTAAGGTTGTCAAACACTTTTTTAATATAATCAACTACTTTATCAGTTCCTAATTTTCAGCTACCTTATCAGTTACCTTTTCAGGTTCCAGTTGTCTTTTCAGTTTTCAGCTACCTTTTTAGGTTTCAGCTACCTCTTCAGTTGGTTTTACCCAACAGAGCCTAAAACGAAGATAAAACATTTTATAATTAAACGGATCAAGTATTATGAGCCATGAGGATAAAAATAGATAACTTGGGTAATACTAAAAATTTGTCTTATCTATTTAAAATGGGTAGTATCCTTCTCTTAAAAGAGACTACCTGGTTTTCGAATAAAATCTTCGCCTTTTGTCTCTATTTAGAATATTTTATATTTTTATTTAAAGATCCAAATTTTATTTTGAGACCATCTAAAAGTGCGATCAATTGATCGATGGTTAGTAAAAGAAGAATAATGATTTAATTTTTTTTTTTTTTTTTTGGTCTTTACCAAGAGTATTTTCCACCAACGGTTGATGTAATCTTCTTCGGAATACTGAAAGTTAAAAGATGAGAGGCATTACCACTTACTACTCACATCAACCAACTTTGGTATTGGTATAATGATTTGATAAGATTTAGAGGGGAGGAGTATTGCACAATAAGAGATGTATTATTGATGGGTATCTTTCACAAATACAATAGGATATATATAGAGATCCATGTATATAGGTAAATCTCTAAACCTAATTCTAGAATATTCCATTCCATATAATATCATAACTTATTCTAATATATTATGTCGATATATCGACATATTACCTAACATGATTTAAAATTTAAAATAGATATATGAGAGAAAACTGACAAGAAATAGAGAGGTTTATAATCATAAATTGCAATCCCATTATTTTGGGCAGAAATAGGAGTATCAGAGTACTTTTGTAACATAGGGTTTTCAAATATATATATACATATTTGTGTTAAATTTAAAATGAGTCAGATAGGATAGATATGACAAATACATATCGTAACAAAAATAAATTATCAATATTCATTTATAATCAACTCAACCAAGTCTATAAAAGAAAACTCTTCAAGATCATAATTGGCAACTCGTAGATCATGTACCAACAATCTTAGACCATGCACATCAGCACATGCACATTAAAGAGGATGATTTCTTTTGACACCTCACTCCATCTTTTTCTCAACTCACTTCCCACTATCTTTATCATTTTCCTCTATTTTTGCCCACACCAAAGATGATGCACTCTTATGCACCCAAAAAAAAAAAAAGATGTTCTATTCCACTTTTTTTTCCACTTTTAAGTAAACTTCACGGTCCTTTTTCTCTCGTATTTGGCACTTGGGCCAAGATAAGGACATCTCCATAAATTAGGAGACGGTGGTGGTGGAAGGTGGCGGTCACTAAGACTGGTGTTCTGCCATGGTACTGGTAGGATGAAGTGGAAGTTAGTTCTTGGGTTATGGACGACATTATTTGTTTTCCTCCGGAGTGCATGATTAATCACATTATTCGGCTCACTTGACTTACCTTATTATCTAATGTCGAGGTGGAACTTTGGCCGTAAAACTTACCATACTTTACTGCGTTTTTTTTGGATTCGAAACTTATAGGATCGAATCGAATCGAACTTATAGGATCGAATCGAATCGAATCGAATCGAATCGAACTTATAGGATTCGAATCGAATCGAACTTATAGGATTCGAATCGAATCGAACTTATAGGATTGAATCGAATCGAACTTATAGGATTCGAATCGAACTTATAGGATCGAATCGAATCGAACTTATAGGATTCGAATCGAATCGAATCGAACTTATAGGATCTGAACTGAACTTATAAGATCTGAACTTAAATTAACTTAATTTAATTTAATTTAACTTTATTATTATTATTATTATTATTATTATTATTATTTGTTAAGAGAGGACATTGATTAAAAAAAAATAGTCTAAAACACAAGGTACGATAAAACATTTTTCCACTTTATATACATTGGTTGTTACTTGTTCATACATTATACTACGATTTCATTACGATAAAAAATAAATCACATATTACATCTTTTTTTCTAACCATTAATTTCCATATTACCATAATCATCATCACTTCCATCTTCACTATCACTCTCACTCTCACTCTCGACAAAGAATCCATGGCCTCGCCAAATGTGTTTGACTATGTTGTTCCGCACCTTATACATGGCCTTCTTCCGCTTTTTATCAAACATGCCCGAATCTACCGTTCCTTGAATGTTCACGTCATGTTGTATAATAGGGAGAGCTGAATAGGTGATAAGTGAGGGAGGGGAGTGTGGTAAGAGTTTATGAGGGGAGTGATGAATAATTTGTGTTATTAATGAGGAGTAAACTCTCACGGATGAAATTATTAAGTTTTTTTTTTTTTTTTTTTTTTTAAAAAAAAAAATATTATGTGTATCGAATAATTAAATAAATGTTTTTGTGTCGGTTTTAAAAATAATACTCCGTATATAAATTTTATGAATCGAATCAACTTATAGGATTCGAATCGAATCGAACTTATAGGATCGAATCGAACTTATAGGATCTCGAATCGAATCAACTTATAGGATCGAATCGAATCGAACTTATAGGATATGAATCGAACTTATAGGATCGAATCGAATCGAATCAACTTAAAGGATCTGAAGTGAACTTAAATTAAGTGACTTGAAGTCCAAAAGAACAGGGCCTTACCGATAGATGCCATTCTGTGAAATTTCATCAGCTGTAAATGAAATCAAGAACTGAAAGGTCCGCTACTGCGCTAAGGCGCACAGAGGCAGCAAAAGACTGCATTGCATGCTTGTTTACTTGTTTTATGACCACTACAAGAAAAACTGGTTTGGGCGACAAGACGGACTAATATAGGCAACAAATATTAGACAGAAAACAACAACGGCACACTGTCAAAATTATTTCAATATATAGTTACCAACATCAGATCATAACCAGCACAAACTACAGTCTACAGAGCGTTAAGCAAGTTCATAATAAGTCTTATCGGAAAAGTAGATGCTTAGTAATGGCAGGTTTACTTATTCGCAGTTCATGAACACCTAAAATATCAAAGTTCTCCGTCCCACAGCTCTTCAAGGGTTTTGTACCCGGCAGATTTTTCATGCACCATACTCATAGGCTGCACAAATTTTACCTGCAACGCCACAAACAGAACCATTTTCAACTTACTTGAAGCGATCTTAGTGTCTTCTATCATTTAATTGTAAAGTTAATACTTAATACGCCGTTTTCATGTGTTAAACTGTCTCATAATTTTTGTAAATGACGGGGACTAGGATTTTACCTGCTTAAATTCTGAAAACTTGCTGATCAAATCTTCAGGAATCGACCAATCAAACAAGTCCATATTTTGTTTCAGCCTTGCTTCATTAGATGTTTTAGGTAAAATACTGTGACCCATCTGAATGCCCCAACGAAGCGCTACCTGTGCCGGAGACTTCCCTAGTTCCTCCGCAATCAGGCTGAGTATAGGAGACTCAAAAAGCCCGCCAATCTTCTTTGCGTGAGATTGAGAACCCAGTGGAGAATAACCCTGAACAAATTTCACAAAAAATATCAGGTCTTTTGAAAGCCGGCTTTTTTGTGAGAGAATAATCAAAATTTCGTACAATAATGCGCTTCAAATACAAAATGGACCTGTATGGCAAGAATTTTCTGAACATCTAATTCAGGATTTTGAGGCAACAAACTTACTGATAAATGTATGCCTTTAGATTTACAAAATTTATGAAGATTCTCCTGCTGCCACATTGGATGGCATTCGACCTGGTTTACAGTAGGTGGAACACGCGCCACTTCCAAAAGGTCTTGCAGTTTCTTCGTTGAGAAATTGCTGACTCCAATAGCTCGAACCTTGCCAGAATCATAAAGACCCTCCATTGCTTTCCATGTGCCAGGTATGTCAGTTGGAAGCAATTTCTCAAACGCGTTACTGACTGGACCCTTTTTCTCCTTTACTGGCCAGTGGATCTATGCGACATACATCAACAGTTAAATTAAACCGGGGGAAGAAGATAAAACCTTTGTTTTTTTCAATGAAAATTGGTTCTTGCTTGAAATTGGTCACATACAAGGTACAGGTCCAAGTAGTCAAGTTGCAGGTCCGCCAAAGTCCTATCGAGGGCCTTTGGAACATCTTCAGGCTCATGATCATAGTTCCTGCTCACAAAAACCGACACTGTTGTTGACGTACTTTTATGGCATTATGTGCATTCCTTTCCAGTGTATTTAAAATGCAAGTAAATGTCATTACTGACCAGAGTTTGGAGGTGATGAATAATTCCTCTCGCTTCACTACGCCTTCTTCAAAAAGCTGTTTTAAAACCTCTCCGATCTGATAACCAAGGAAATCAAGGTCATTGCAGCAATTGAGAACTTACCATAACGAACTACAGAATCCAAGACACGGTTGTTGTGGTGGTTACCTGCTTTTCATTTTGGTAGATATGAGCGCAGTCAATATGGCGGTAACCCAACTGCAATAAGGCAAACATCAGTGAACTGTTGGCGAAAATATCCTCTCTCTGCTCGCGTCAAGATTCAAGCCATTACCTCTCTCCGTAAATCCCAATAGAAGATGAAACTGTATACAGTGATATAAGATCCAATAGAACCTTGAAGCCAAGTTTCGCCGTTATTATATTTCTCATGAATAACAAACCTACAGTATCCACAGGCATTGATGGTCTGTCTCATCTATATTCATACCGTTTCAAGGCGAGTTCCAAACGCTCACAATCAATTCCCAAAAGGCCTTACTCCTTGTTCTTATTAATGAACCATCAAGCTAACTCTTGCCATTCATTAATTTCATGACAAACAAACCAACAAAATCTATTTACACTGATAATGATCTATCATAGCTTTAAAAAAACCAATTAGTCTCCAGTACCCGAATGGAAGGCCCGAGTTTGACCCGAATTACTCCAACCCTATTCAACCCGACTTGAATGTTTATGATTGCATACTAGGGGTGTTTGGTTCAAACACAAAAGGTATGAGGTATGGGTCATTCCAAACCCATACCAAGTGTTTGTTTGTCAAACATAAGGGTTTCATACCCATACCTCAAACCCATGAGGTATGGGTTTTTCATACCTAAGGAGGGGGTGGGTATGAGATTGATACCCATGGGTATCAAATTAAAAGAAACAAAAATGTGAAAATAAAAATTATGCCAATATTGTAAATGAGCTTTTATATAGTTATTAGATTAAATATTTATTTTCATGATTTTATAATATTAAAAAATAATATTTAAAATATTATATTTTACATATTTTAGCTTTAATTGAGTTTCAAACTCATACCACTCGGAATTGAAACAAACACATGGAATGGACTTCCAACCCCATACTACCCAGGTATGATTCCTCATTCCAAACCCATACTCATGCGAGAAACAAACACCCCCTAAGTCCTAACCGTTATCCTCACATAGCTTGATAACAACCCACCCAAACCTGAAATGACCCAACCCGACCCAGCCCAGCCAGAATTCATGTAAACCCTAACAACTCTAACCCGGATTGACCTGTTTGCCATGTCTACTCCCATATGAGAATTTGTGCAAAAACTAATGTTTCTTTCATTTCCTACAATGAAACAGTTGCAATGAAATATTACCTCCGTTATTTGTTTACCTTTGATTAAAATATTCCTCGCAAAATATATATTAGTATATTAGGGTAGGCAAACAAATGAATGGGGACCGAGGGAGTATATTCTATTTTTATTCTTATTTTTATTAATAGGATAAGAGCATCAGGCACATATCCAAGAGATGGGGTCGGGTTCTACCAGAAATGGAAGCCGAGACACCCCACGTCCCCACGTCATCAAAGTCAGCGTAGATCTCCTTAGAGATCGTCTCATGATAGGTAATTAGGTATGTGTGTGTCGTGGGACATGCCAATAACTACGGTTCCATAAACACTATTGTAATTCGTGAGACCGTCTTATAGGAGAATTCTCATAAAACTCAGATTACAAATATTCAAGACTACACACATGCCTTTTCGAAGTAAGCAAGAATAACTAATTAACACAAATTAAGAAGAAAAAATGTTGAAAAACGATGATTAAAACAGACAAACCTTAATAGCAGTAACAACCATTTCCGATGCAGTTGAATAGGTGCCAAATCCAATTGAAGGGATTTTGGCACCTGTATTTAACTCAAAATATTTCAAATTATCACCCATTTTTTAGCCTAATTAAATTAAAATTAAATGATTATGATTATTAATTTTAAAATATATAGAGATGTAGATGAATTTGGTTGTGATTATTAAGGTGTGATTATGTATGCGTTTAAATAGGTTAGTAGTAGTAGCAGTAGCCTACTAGGCTCGCATTATTCATTCCACTGACATCATCGTTTATGTCACTCAATCACTATTGTCAATTAAGGACTATTTGAGTAATTTATGTTTGAAACCATTTTAATTTAAAACGATTATCATCTCGATTAAAATAAAAGTGAAAATAAATAGAGGTAGTGAGAGTTATTAAGGATATGATTATTAATCAGACTCATCAAAGTTTTAAAACTCTATCACAATAATTTTTTAGTAAGCTCGGTGGTGCAGGTGGCGTGAGGCTGCTATCCTAGTGGCCCAATTTTGGGACTGACTTGCATCTTATCCTACCCGACCCTTATGGCAATCGGGTTACTAGGGTCAGTTATGACCCTTATGGATCAGGTCAAAACGAATCGGGATGTAATAGATTGGGGTGTGTCGGGTCAATGATGGTGTTCAGGGTGAAGTGAATAAAGTGATCCTAGGGTGAAAAATCGAGTCGGGTTGTGTTCGGGTCAATAACCGATCGGGCTATCACCATATAACTTATCTTAATTTGGATTGCTAATTTCATGTTAAAAACAATTTATACGGGTTATTTACTTTAGTGTTAAGTGAAACAAAATTAATATGAACGTCAATTTAGTCTTTTTACACCATTATTAAACTAATTTATTATCAAGTCATTTGCAGTTAATACTTAATATTAGGCCACGTGTCGATGCAGGTCAGTTTAAGTCGGGCATGGGTTAGAAAAAATAAAGTCGCTATCAATTTCAGTTCACCCAATTTTGGGATTCTATCGGATCAAATCCCTCGTGTTTGGTTTGATTTCTTAGACTTTCTTGTTTTTGTCATTCACGTCCTCTCTAATACAAGTGGTCAAAATAAACACCTCAAATGACTTCAATTAAATCATCGTACAAATCACTTTTTTCTTGCCTTTATATTGGTCATCGTAGAAATCAGTTTAGCACAAATGTGATTGATATCTTGCACGTCATGCTACAACCTCAAATGACTTCAATTAAATCATTCAAGTACTATGGGAACCTCGGAGGGAGATAATGTCAGTTAACTTCTTCACCATCGTCACGTTCGGAATTTGGGCATATCCGCCATTGTTGAGAATACATTTCAGCAACCTAAAATAGAGAAATTAAAAAAATTGCGCAAGATAACATTCCTGAAAGCATAGTTATGAATTCACTCCTCACTAAAGGATGACAAAAAAAAACCTGGTCAGCTGTTGTGGCCATTTCTGGAACCTTGTCTACACGTACACGAAGCACAGCCGGGTTGCGTAAAGAGAGGCCCTACAACAACAGCACCAACAGAGCCTTAGTCCAAAATGATATAATTAAAACTGGGGTGATGGTTATAATTTAATTATATGCTTTTGAACCTTGTCAGAATCAACTAAACCAATCGCGGCAGAATAAACGGAACTGATTGTCAATCCACCGGCTTTCACCTCCCACACCTGCAGCGCAAGATCGGATCAATAGAGGTCCATCTATTTTCAAGATGCAAACAATCCGGCATTCAATCACATCAAATTTATTATAACTTTTACGCAACAGAAATCAAAATCTCATTACCTCTGTTGGTTCAAACCATACATCTGGTTGAATGTCTGCATTATATATGTAATTCGACTGCATCACATGAAGAGACATTGTCAGCAGTATAATTCAGTTACAAATTCAGACAGAGGGCCGTCTCATTTCATTCAAGGATAGCAAAAAAAATGAGACGAACCTTTGGATTTGTTATGACTTTAGGTGCAAAACGTTCATGGCAGTCATCCAGCAATTGGTCAGAAAGACCGGTGCCTAACCAGTTAATAAGGAAAAATTTCTCAAATAGATATAATAATAACGGTCTTTCTAACGTTTAACCTAAGGGGACACATTAATAATTAATAACCTAAATCTGAAAGATTAACATGCATGTGGTTCCAACCTGCATTGCATATGGTTTGGAACTCCTCCGTGTCAGGGACATAGCAAGCAAGAAGAAATGTCCCATAAACACCTATTGTAAAAATTATATATTATAAATAAGTGAAGAAAAATCAAAGAAATAGAAAAATAAAATACAAAGATTGCAGCTAAAAAAATAAAGCTGAAGAAGTCAATTACCAGTACGCTTGCCACAGCCATAGAAAGCACCGATAGGCACGAGATCAAGTGAATCCCACATACTGAAATGGAGGAATTAAGAGGAGCATGAAGAATAAGAAAAGATTTGAGTGAATAACCACACAATACATACAAAATGCACCAACCTCTCAATAAAATCTTTCTTTAACTTTAGCCAATTGCGTTTTCCAGGTTCATATTTGGAGTTCATCCCCAATGGTTTGAATATCAGACCCTCGCAGCTACAAGAAGAGATAAAAGTTAAGATAGTGAGTATAGATTCCACAAATAACCGGTATAATTCAGTTTTCCTAATCGGTAACAGAACCAGAATTTGTAGCATTCATTTACAGAGCATGCAATAGGATTAACAAGGGTAGAAACACTTGCAACAGGCAGCTCAGGACAGCATCTACACATGCAATAGTATAAGCTGATTTCCAATGAGCAGAAAATCGCAACTACCCGGTCCATCTTCTCCAGATACAAGGCACTGACTCTTGATCAGGAGAAATTACAATAAATAAAGCAGGAAGTAATCTGTAGAAAATTCACGCGATAAATCTTTATTTTTTACAATCTCAGGACAGCATCTAAAGAGCCAGCCAGAGTATGGAATTCGATAGAAATATGATTCCTCTGTCTCATTCAGCAAGCCTTAGTTTACCATATATCAACTTGATGACAATTCATTCATAACATCTCGCAGCAATGAAAAGTTCTACAGTAATCCCCCTGCCTTCAAAGAATGAAACGTAACAGCTTACAGTCGCATCCAGTATACCAATTTGCAAAGGCCACTGATATTGGGTTTCGATGGCAAGGATGAGATGACTTTTGAAAGTTCTATATACGACTTCATGAGCAATTTGCAAATCATGGAAACTAAATAACTGTACTAATTATACCTACTAACACAAACAAGCATGCACCATACATCACAGTTTCTATAACTGAAACCATGAAACAAGAGATGCAAGTACCTTGCCGAAGCAGATTCCTCCAAGAAATTCTGTAATAATTTTGGATCTTGAGACGACAAAGCAGTTGCAAACTGAAGATACCCAGCATCCTCGTCAAAAGATTCAAGTAGATGCTGCACAAAAATATTATACCTATAAGAATGCAAATTCTTGCAAAAGAAAAATGGGCAAGAAAAATAAGTTGATACAATGACTGATTAAGTACAACCATTTTGATACGGACAAGGTATATTTAGTACTCCAGCAAAGAGCCAGGAAAAGAAGCCCAAACAAAACTTTATAATACAGGTCACAGAGCTATACCTTTCGACGAACACCAAGTTGCTCTTGAATAAGTGATTGGCTATTCAGATACAATAAATCGAACGCAAATATGCAGACGTTGATCTTGATATCATCTATATCGACATCTTTACGAGGGCGAGTCATAAGTTTCTGTCCACAAAATAAATATAAATGATAACTATATGATGTGCAGAGATATGGATACATGATAGAATTACTGACACGATGATATTGTATATTCCAGATGACGGTAGGCTGATAAGTAGAGCACTTGGAATATTTCTCTCATATGGAATCAGAGAGAGACTAGAATAGTTAGTTCCCTTAGTTGCTGAGTTGCTGTCAAAAAGAGGAGCCTTTAGAAATGCAGTTCAGATCCCTTAGAACTTTTGATTTTGCATATTCATATAATCATATTCATCAGCTACTTTATAGTTTATTCCATTGTACAAGATACAGCACATAAATGTGAACCAAAAATTGTTAAACACAAGAAAAATTAACCAGAAATATCGAAGCCCCTAAATTGTAATACCTGAAAAGTTACAAGTTTCTTGCTGCTACGGTCAAATGCAACAATTTCACAGTCCATAATGAATGACGTAACCGAGGACATTTTAAGCCTGCACCAATGTAAACATTACATAAACTTAGGAGCAAACAACATCCACAACTGCCCACACCTCAGTACCTCGCCCCGACCCATACCAAAAGGCTTCATTCACACACTTGGCTCCCAATTTGTTTATAGCATTAACAAACAAACAGGTAAAGTCTAAACTAAAATACCTTTTGACAGTATCAACAACATCTGGGTACTTTCTTGTACTGCATTCAAGGTTTCTACTAAAAATCTCAACTCTGCCATCCTCCATGAAATGTATCTGCATAAGAGAGACACAGCAGACAGGGAATTCATTGTTCCGTTCTTTTATAACTCAACATATAATACTTTCGGAATTACCTGAGCTCTTTCTCCATCGTATTTGTATTCACATATGTATGGACAATTCCCAAATTTCTTTATCGCATCATGCACTGAACCAATTGCTTTGCACAGCATGGGCGCCATAGCAGTACCCACTGAAGGGCCATATGACTTTTGGAGCTTCCTTACGCCAATACTGAACAATGCATGAACTATCTTATCATAATCAGGAAGAACAGCGAAAGCCTGCTTGACAATTGCAGCACCCTGAAATGGAGACAATGTACATAATCATCTCATAACAGGAAGATTCAGCGTAATCATAACAGGAAGAATCTAACCTCTTCCAAAGATGGCGGGTTATCTTTCTCAAGAAAAACAGCAGCTCGGCCTAATGCATCAAGAAGAGTTGCCTCCGCACCCCCAATCCGCAATCCTATCTGCAATCAGATTCAAGTGTTTGTAAGTAGTTGAACAAGAGTAATCAATCCACGGTTATGACTTATGACGACCTATCAGTACCTTAGGAAATAGGAGCCGGATTAGGTACTTAGGCTCACACTCGCGTGAAGCAGAAAGAAGTTTCCTCAGAATGCTAATTTTTTTCCCCTTGCTATCATTTCCGGAGATCTATTAATAAACAATTGAAAACATAACCAACAACCAGACAAGATGAAGACTGGAAAAACGCGTTAATAAACAAGCTTCTGACAGTAAACCTGTGCAATCTTCTGAAAGCTATGATACACTTCAGACACAGACAACGGCTTGGGTTTAAAATTAAATAATTTAGACTGCGTTGAACGAGCAGTTTGAGCTACAAGACCGAGATCTCCCTTATCCTATACGAATAATAAAAAAAATTATTAATCATATTTGAAAAACGTATAGATACAATTCAATGGAACAGAAGAAAGACCTTAAGGCGACTTTTAACAAGGTCTGTAGTTGAACCATATGTCTCGGCAATTGCCTTAGCAATGTTATGTTCTCCAATCCCAAGTTGGTCCGATCCACCGTCAGTCATAGGGGCAATTTTGTAAGACAATAGACCTAAAATAGCAACCAAATCCTCCTCTTGTTGAGAAGACGACATTGCAATTCTAAGCATATTACACGCAATATACGTAATTATACTTCGTTTAGGTTCATCCGACATAAGTTCAAGAGCAAAGCACACAAATACGAAAGGAAGCGGCATTAGCTGGCCGTCTTCTGCCCTAGAGAAGCAACAGGTTACTGAGTCAGGGTTAAAAGATATCGGGTCTTTCTTCAAATTACTTATCTTCGTTTTCAGAAGATCAACATTAACATCAATGTAGTCTTGTGTTGTGGTTTTTGATAATAATGTTGATGATTTTTTCTTTGATACACATTCTTCCTTCCCATTTCTTGATCTTTTCGGTTTATTTGCTGATGTTCGCGCTGCTGCTTTTCTTAGAACGTCGAAAGCGTTTTTCATCCTAATTCGAGGATAAACAAGGGCCGACTCGGAGATTTTGGGGAACCTGTGCGAAATTTCAGAATGAGGCCTCAAGTACTACCTAACAAATATGAAGTACGGAATATAAAACCTCTCAGTATACCTAAGACGGCTCTAACACCCGATTAAAATAGAGACGGTGTTAAGTAAGACCAACTCGTGTCGATTAACATCAAATACAAACTGTTATCATATACTGTAAGATTCCCTAACAGTCTTTCGGGAGAGAATTTCTCGATACGATAAAAGAGAGAATTACGAGTAATTCAGTTATTAGAAAATTGATGAAGAAAAAGAGAATTAATTTTACCTTGAATATTGATAACTATGAAAGATAATTGTAGGAGATAGATGATCTTTATATAATTCACAAGTTCAACACCGTCTGATTCTTGACAAGTGAATTGGAATGAACGAATTTTGGGGGTTACTCGGGACTCAGGAGTAGATAACAATGGAAGGGGGATTAGTGCGGCAAAAGATTGCTGTAAGGCCTGAAATTTAAGTGTGGAGCTTTTATAGGTTTCCTCTATTGTCCATACTAGTCCTTTTTTTGGTTTTTATTATTTTTATTTTTAAGGAAAATGATAAATATCGCCCTAAGTCCTAAGGGCTGTATTTAAGGTGCCAAAAAAGAAATTAAAATCTTAAATCAAGCATTAATGACATTTATTTACGCGTAATCATAAATTCCTAATTTAATTCCATTTTGGGAAGTAATTTAGTTCTTAAATACAGCCATAAGGATTGTATTTATCATTACCGTATTTTTAATGATTCATGTGGGGTCTGTACTAGTACGAGTGTACAACTAGGGGTGGTGGTAGACCTCACAAAATCAACCCGACCTGAAACGGCCGACCTAAGATCTGAATTTGACCCAAACTACATCATCTGATTGTGTCCCGAACAGCCCCAAAAATGACTCGACCCGAAATAAACCGACCCGCTTGACCCAAAACAGACCCAACCAACAAACCTGAAACAAGCCTGTTACCCGAAATGACCTGAACTAACCTAAAAATGTGACAAATTTGAAATGACCTGATCCAAGCTAGCCCGATCCGAACCCGAGCCAACTGACCCATTTGCCAGGTCTGGGAGTGGAAACGTGGAATTAGATCTTAACTCGAATAGCCTAATGCTCTGCCCTGTACCCGACCCGACAACCAAAACTAAGGAATTGAGTTTGACTAGTAACCCAAATTGAGCGATCAAAATGACCTGACCCTAAATATCAATTGTTATACGGTCTATTATTTATAAATAACTTGATAATAATGAACTCCATAACTTGGATTCGAATTGACCAAGCAGACCTGAAGTTCTGTTAAACTCGAAATAACCCGAGCATGTTGTCCCATTTACCAGATCTAATAACAGTGGACAGTGGACTAGTCCGATCCGGATCTAACAGAGTAACGGGTCTGAAAAAATGGAGCCCAGACCCAATACATTGGTATCGGGTCAGATCCGGGATCTTGCTAATGGAAAATGAGTTAGCGCCACCCGGTGGCGCCCAATCTCGGCGCCACCCTCTCACATGCAATAAATGGGACCCACAAAATAATGGATACATCACATAGAATAAGTGGGGACCTCAATAATAAGAGGTGCATGTAAGAGGGTGGCGCCGAAATTGGGCGGTACCCGGTGACGCCGTATCATTATCTATTGCCAATTTGCCATCAAACTCGTACCAACTACCTTATCTACAACTACAACAAACCACTTTCCTAAGACAAGTCACCAATATTCTCTGTGCAACAATAATGGCAGCAGCAGCAGGAGCAATATCCTCACTTTCCGCCATTGTTACACCTTCCTCCTCCTCCTCAACTTCACTCACTCCTCTTCCTTCAGACCACTTTCACTCCTTCACACACTTCTCTCCCAAACCCAGTAAACATCTTCACAAATCCCTCTTCTTAAAACCCAGTAATTTCAATACTACCCCTCTTCCTTTTCTCTTCCCTTTTCACTTATGTCACTCTTCTTCCGCTTTCGGCGATATCGAAAGCAGTGATATCTCTGGTGATGATGAAGTGCAAGACAGTGAGATTGATGAAACTGATGTTGAAGAGAATGATGTTAGAAGTTCTGATGGTGGTAGAGTTTATGTGGGAAATTTGCCATTTTCTATGACTTCTTCTCAATTGTCTGAAATCTTTTCTAGGGCTGGTCAAATCAAGTCTGTTGAGGTACATTCTTGTGTTTTCATTTAGTGGCGGAGTCGGGATTTGTAGTTAGGGAGCGAACGAGTAATGTATTATGGTAAACTCGAAAAAAGTTTGGAACTTTTTAATTAGAAGTTTTAATTGTCTTATATTTGGATAATTTTAATGTGGCGGAATTAGGATTTGTAGTTGTTAGGGGACGGACGAGTAATGTATTCCCTAAAACTTGGGAGAGACGGTCTCTTAATAAGTTATTGAGAGACCAATCTTTTGTACTCTTTTATTTGTATTTCGTACTCTTTTTATTGTTGATCGTGATATAGTAATTTCGTACCTATTTAGATAATAAATGTACCCATTTTATCATTAATCATGATTTGTACCTATTTTATTACCTTTAGTACCACTTTTTCTTAAAATTGTACAATGGTCTCTCAATAAAGCTTATTAGAAGTTTATTGAGAGACCAAGCTTATTAAGCTTTATTGAGAGACCGTCTCTCAGGAGACCTACTCTAATGTATTATTATGGTAAACTCGGAAAAAGTTTGGAAATTTTAATTAGAAGTTTTAATTGTCTTATATTTGGATAATTTTAATGTGGCGGAATTAGGATTTTTAGTAGTTAGGGGACGAACGTGTAATGTATTATGGTAAACTCGGAAAAAGTTTGGAAATTTTAATTAGAAATTTCAATTTTCTTATATTTGAATAATTTTAATGTGGCGGAATTGGGATTTGTAGTTATTAGGGGACGGACGAACGAGTAATGTATTATGGTAAACTCGGAAAAAGTTTGGAAATTTTTATTAAAAGTTACAATTGTCTTAAATTTGAACATTATTAATGTGGCGGAATTGGGATTTGTAGTTGTCAGACGTGTCACCGGACAATGAGTAATGTAGTATGGTATACTTGAAAAAAGTTCGGAAATTTTAATTAAAAGTTTGAAAGTTTGAATATGTAAAGAACGAGCGCACCTGCTAGCCACTCCAGTTCCGCCACTGTTTTAATCAGTTTGGTCTGAATTGCAGATAATACATGATAAGATGACTGATAGGAGCAGAGGGTTTGGATTTGTGACAATGGAAAGCGTTGAGGAGGCGAAAGAGGTCATCCGGATGTTTGATGGTTCTGTAAGTCTCTCTAATTGTTCTAAACTTCTAATTGTTACTTCTGCTGACCGAAGTTGTCTTAGCCTAGTGGTTAATACGGAGGAACTTATGTTGATGAAATTCGCTTACTGCTAATTTGTATAGACTTATGGAGTAGAAGTTGTGATGTTACTTCAGTGATCTACAAGTATGAATTTTGGAAGTATGCGGGTAAAAGAATTAATCTTTTGAGATTCATAGAGGTTGCGTACATCTTATCCTCGATCTTGTGTAGGCTGATGGTGTCTCTAGAGGAAATAGGGTTAGAATTGGTTGATGCATATGTGTCAGTGTGTCACTGTTGCTGTGATAATCAAGCTAATTGGTAGTATGTGTTACTTTGAGAAGGGAAGGAGGCAAATTGTCATCAGTTAAATTTTTACTGTCGTCTTAGATGCAGAACGGTGCTTTGCGTTTGTGCATTGTGTGGTTTCGCAGAGGGTTTAACAATATCTGATATGTAGTAACAGTCGTTCAATGCAATTTTCATGATGCTTCATGTTACTCATGGTCCGGTAGAAGAGAGTCTTGAGGGCTGAGGCAGTGTGGTAATGATGTTATTTATGTAATCATAAAACCGATCATGTAAGTAATGTGGAAGTTCATTGTGCAGGAAGTAGGAGGCCGAACAATTAGAGTGAACTTCCCTGAAGTTCCAAAAGGAGGTGAGCGGAAAATGATGGGGGCTAAAATCCGGATCAGCAACCAGAGTTTTGTAGACACGCCTCATAAGATCTATGCTGGTAATCTTGGATGGGGCGTCACTACACAAGGCCTTAGGGACGCATTTTCAAACCAAGCAGGTTTTTCGAGTGCCAAGGTGGTTTATGAGAGAGATAGTGGAAGATCTCGAGGTTTTGGGTTTGTTTCATTTCAATCAGCAGAGGATGCACAATCTGCTATCAGTGACATGAATGGAGTGGTATGTGTACTTATTAAATTACTCCTTTGACTTAAACTCGTTTCGGCCTAGACGCATATTATTCGCAATGTTTTTTTTTTTCTGGGCGATTATGATGCTAACGGGGTTTGAACCCAGGTCCTAAGTACCACTACTTAAGACTTTACCAACTAAGCTAGTTGACATCTGCCATTTTTGTTCAGGAATGTCACAATATGGATAGGAACACTAACTTTGTGTTTCCGCGTTTTATAGGAACTGGAAGGGCGACCTTTGCGATTGAATATGGCAACGGATAGGAGTCGCTCTAACGCTGCGGCTGCTACTGGGCAAAGTGAAGTACTTTCTTCTGTAAACTCTTAAAACAGAAACCTATGTATTTTGAATCATTGCCAGAGGCATAGATCTGTATTAACATGCAGGAATTGTAGAGAATTGGTTTCGGTTTTGAAATGTAAGTGTTTCGGCTTGTTAATGAAAAACAAAAGAATTTTCTCCACATTAACATCTCACAAAATATGAACATTAATGTATAAGAATATCACCATAACCGAACCAAACCAGTATCTCAAACCAAAAAAAAACAGTATAACCTAATGGCTATTATCAACAAAAAATCAAAACCAAATATGATGATCAGTTACAGAACCATAGAAACCCGAACAATGAGGAGACTATTTCTGCCATGGACGTATAGAGAGGACGACGACCAAAATGATGATGAGCAGGAGAATAATGGCAAAAAAAGTCCATTTTCGGGTATTCTTTTGACTCTTACGCGCTTGCACCAACTGTTGTGTTCCTGCCTGTACCACTGACTTTGATCTTTCAACATTTCGTTGGATATCATTCAACTGCTCTCCTTGATGGAACACTAATGTAGCCATGTCTTGAAATATTTGCTGCAATTCAATCAAATTTCTTTCGATATCTTTGACTGCATCATGCCTTTCCTGTATCTCTGCTATTGTATCTTGAATCTGTCCCCTCCCCTACATTTTCATTAACCATTATCATTATCAGCACATCTTCCAATCCAGCTAATAGACTCGCGGTATTACGACTTCATCCAACAAAAATGTTAGCTAAAAGCTGTTGATAAAGTTGTTTCAATGACAGAAAATTTGTGAAATTTTGTTTATGGGTTCCATTGAAATTTCCAAGTCACTTGTCCGAAAAAAAATTGTAGATTCAAATTTTTTTGTTAGTACTGAAATAATGGTGCCATGGACCCTATATCGTATAAATAGTGACGTCATCCAATGAAAATGTCCGCTAAAGTAGTTGGTAAAGTGACTATCAAAGAACAAAAAACTCGTAAATTTAATTTTTAGGGATATTCTACGTGGTAATCCCGTTTTTTTTATTTTCTACATGGTAACCTCATTTTCACCAAAAACGCCTTTGACTGGCCATAACTCACGGCCATGAGTTCCGAAAGTTATGATTTTTTTTTTCAAATCAAAGATATCATTAACGCGGTCAATTTGAAAAAAAAAATGTCGCATTCGGAACACGCTACAAAGAGGTACGGTCAGTCAAAGTTTAAAGTTTAACTGGCCATAATTCTTGCCACGAGTTCAGAAACTGAAATATTTTTTTTCCAGATTAAAGATCTCGTAAAGCCGGTCAATTTGAAAAAAAAAAAATCGTCGCTTTCAGAAGTTTTGATCGTGAATTATGGCCAGTCAAAGACGTTTATGTTAAAAAAGAAGTTAACAGGTACCACGTAGAATATCCCTGAACTTTTTCCTAATACCAAAGTAATGGGACCATGGAGGCATGGACCCTATATCATAACACAAGGATAGGTTTCCATTATGAGTTATGTGACCTAGGTTCAAAACCCGTCATACATAAAATACAAAAACATACTCAAAATCAGATGAAAAAAACTAAACCAGAAAACTGTAACAGAATGCTACAAACCTGTTGCTGAATAGCCCTCTGCAGGAAACTCTCACTTTCACCGGTAGTAATCAACAAATCAACAGTTTGTTCATCGGGATTCTCACCGGTAACAGTAAAATACCTCCGCTGTACAATCTCCTTATACTCCTCATTAATCCTTTCCCTCAACTTAATAAACTCATCCATCTTCGCCTTCAACTTATTCCCTAAACCTGCAACAACATTCGTCCTGGCACGTTCAGTAGCGCTGCCAGGACCGCACCCTGGCGTGTTCAGACTCTCAGCATTCGACCTGTTCAACGCCTCAATTCTATCCTTAATAACCTTAGCCTTTTTCAAAGCGCGTGTCACGTCTCCATGCATCCTAGACCTCAACTCCTTCACCACACCGGCCTTGTGAGCCGTTTTACTGTCTTCATGGGCAGCTCTTAGTTTGTTCTGAATTTCGTCGATTTCTTTCAGGTCGTTCTCGATCATTTCCACGTCGATGTAGAACTTGTCTAGGTTCCCTGGGGAACCCATCTCTATGTCGCCGGTGTGACGGGATGACGAAAATGATCTTAGATTGTTCATTTTGTTTTCGACGGAAAATGTTGGAGAAGATTGACAAGTTTTTTTGAGAGGTGACTTTTGTGTTTTCGGAGTCGGAATTTTATTTGTATGAAATTGAATGTAAGACTTGTCAAAACATGGATTATATCATTCAACTTCCATTACTGCTTCCAGAAACATTATAGGAATGGTATAAGGAAGGAAGGTGGCTTAATCTTTGACTTTAATTCAAGTTGAATTGTGATCAACTTTCCTCAGATAATTACTATTCAGACGATATTTCCCCGGATGAAAAATGAGATAGCGGTACTGGATGGTATCGAGTTTAGATGATTTGGTCTAAAATCAACAAGTATTTTTTTATTTTTTTATTTAAACAGAGAGGAATATAATGGGAAGAATATAGTCTACTTTACGTAAACGTGTTTCCTAACAATGAACAAATACGTGTTTTGGAGACTTGATCAACGTTTTCTAGTGGTTTGTTACCAAAAGAAAATTTCCAAGGTGTTAACTAACTACTTGCGCAAATTCTTGTTTTAGACGGTTAATTTCATCTAAAATAAATAAGATAAGATGGGGTATTGTGATCATTTTATAGTTAAATGTAATCACAATGCGTCAATGACCAAGCTAGTATTACAGTTACAGCATATGATAACTAATTTGCAAATATAGTTACATTTAACTGTAAAATGGTCTCAATATCCGTCTTACTATTTCAGACCAAAATGGCCTGAAGGGAGACCAACTCAACTACGTGTGGTTAATTGTGTCATGTGAATCCACAATTTGGGTTTTGTTATTCCTAGTTGTGTAACCGAGTTGAATTTAATTTATGATCTTTTTATTGGTTATTTGGTTCAAGAATACAAACTCCGCCACTCTAGATTAGGCGTAACCGTATTTGTGTCTTTAAAAAAAATTAGTCTCGGGCTCACATAGAAATAGGCTCGAGCGTGGCCGTGCTCAATTGAAGCGCGGTATAACTAATACATTAAATTTTACCCTTTTGAAAATTAATCGACAGAAATAATATATTCTTCTATCACAAATTCTCATTATAGACGGGAGATATCCGTCTATAGTTATAGACGGATCAACTATCCACCCATTTTAAGCATAAGACAAGCAACAAGTTGTATGGTGAGGCCCAAAAATATCACAATTTTAAGCATATTTTACAATGAACCCGTTATTTGGAGTTCTTATGGGAAATGTGAAAAGGCAAATGATGCTTAATCGCGATAATGAATATAATTATGACAGTAACAACTAACAAGTCTAAACTTAGATAGAGCTCAAGTCGAGCTCCAGCTTAAGATCAACTTGATCAAGCTTTGACCAAATTAATTATGCAAAATTGTCAAATTAATCCGACTCAATAGTCTCAATTACAGCCTTAATTATATCCACAGTGAGGCAGTGACGTTGCGGCAAGACCGTCTTCAGCTACATACAGTATACCAAAGGAATAGGCCAAAAAGTAGAGCCCTTGTGCTGAACTTGTGATTGTTCCAAGGGCGACCACCCCTACAACTCTACAAGTCCCTCCTAAAGATATCATTTCCCATCGAGCAGACGTCACTATGAAAAGCGTGTCGTCCCTTGTGTTGTGGCAAATGGGTCATTCGGGTCGGGTTTGGGTCACTTCGGATCGGGTCAATCTGGCATTCTGGGTCGTTTGGGTCATTTCGGGTCATGATTTTGCATTAATTAGGTCATTTTGGGTCAATTGGGTCACTTAAGTCGGGTCACTTTGGGTCGGGTCGTTTTGGGGCGGGTCACTTTCGGGTGATACATTTCGGGTCATTTTCGGATCTCGGGTCGGATCAGCTTTGCCAGGTCTAGTTGTCTATGTAAAAATATGGAATTACTCGTGCAACAGAACAATGTACAGAAACAATCCATAAATATATGAAAAAACAGTATTCACA
The DNA here is from genome assembly GCF_048544455.1 of Silene latifolia. Taxonomy (NCBI): domain Eukaryota; kingdom Viridiplantae; phylum Streptophyta; class Magnoliopsida; order Caryophyllales; family Caryophyllaceae; genus Silene; species Silene latifolia. Next base: position 5,040,998 of record NC_133526.1, on the reverse strand, counting down.
TCCTAATCCATGAGCAAACAATATGGTATTTACAACAGGGACGACATATACAAATACTCCGTACAACAGTAGAACACTCACTCTCGTTCACAAAAATTTAAATGAGACGATCTCACACTGGTTGGTCTCACACAAGACTAACTACTAACTAGGAGTAACAAATTGTTCATTCACACTCGGTTTGACTGATAAAAATTCAATCTTGCTCTCCACAGTATAAACTCCACAATGAAAGAATATGAGAAGAGAAAAGGCGCAAGGGAAGAAATATATGAACTGACAGTTTTCTGTGTGGAAAGTTCGGTTGACAGAAGCGGGATCAGCATTCAGCAACAAGCAATAAAGATTTAGGAGGCTCAGATTTTTGTTCCCATGGGCGTAAAGATAGGACAATGATTAATACGATGACTAGAATCAAAATGATAGCAAAGACAATCCATTTCCGGGTATTCTTCTGGTGTTGCCTGGCAGTGTGTAATTGTTGAGTTCCGCCCCTAATGAAGGAACTTGCTTTACCGACATGAGCTTCGATGTTATCCAGCTGTTCACCCTGGGCTTGAACCAAAACTGCCATGTCGAGAAATGTCTGATGTAGTTCCTTCAAGCTCCTTTCGATGTCTTTTACAGCATCGTGCCTTTCATGAATCTCAGCAATTGTGTCTAGTACTTGTCCTCTGCCCTGAAATAATGAAATTGCATTCAAATCAGGTCTCCCTGATCATAAATCAAATCCGAAACATCCTGTCCTAATTTTCCTGAGAAGTGAGAATATCGTTAGCTGTAAGATCATCCGAGCAATGTAAGCTATTGTCGCATTTATACTGACCAAATTTGCAATTTCCCCTCAAACTATTGTAGAGAAACATGAACAGTGGCGGAACTAACGAGGCTAGCAGGGCAGTCAGCCAGTCACCCCCTATAGGCCTAAACAATGAAAATTTTGGTTAAAATTTTCGATTATTTACTCTCTTTACCTTATTCCATAAGAAGTTCACTGCCCCTAAAATTCCCGCCCCCTAATTACAGTACTTAGTTCCGCCATTGATCATGAAAGCCAAACACTAGCAATCAATCACCCAAATTCTATACCCCAAAATCCAAATATCTCAAAAATTTTGATTAACAAGCTTTTTCATTGCATTTCAAAATACTTTCAAATCAAACAATGTCACCAAAACAAAAAAAAACTAACAAAAAAAGAGAACATTTAACATTCCCACAACTGTCAGCAACGCAAAGAGACGGTTTTCGAGGGATTCAAAATGAAAATTGCAAAATTCAACAACATCAACATTCCTGCAACTGTTTTTTTTTGGTGTTGACCAGGAGTATCCTCTACCGACAGTCTCCTTCGGGTACTGAAAGCAATTTAATGGGTTGATCCCTCCCAAGTTTAGCTTTTTCATTTGCAAGAGTCAGGAATCGAACCCCTTGACCACTTGTTTAAAAGAGATGAGAGTCCTAACCACTCACACCAGCCAACTTTGGTAACATTCCAGCAACTGTTAGTAACATTTCCGAATGATCAAAAATAAAAATTGCGGAATTCAACAAAACCAAAAAAATCAACAGCATCAGCATTCCCGCAATTGTTAGAACACAAAGAGACGGTTTCTGAATGATCCAAAATGAAAATTGAGTAATTCAACAAAACAAACAAACCTGATGTTGAATAGCCTTTTGCAAAAGAGATTCACTTTCACCCGTAGTAATTAAAAGATCAAGAGTATTATCATCAGGATTTTCACCAGTAACAGTAAAAACCCGTCTTTTAACAGTCTCCTTATATTCCGCATTTACCCTCTCTCTCAACTCCTGAAACTCCTCCATCTTCTCCTTCAACTTCTCTCTCAACCCCGCCACAACCGAAGTCCGAGTCCGGTCCGTCGAGCTGCCCGGTCCACAACCGGTCTGACTCCGGTTCGCCGCATTAGACCGGTCTAACGCCTCGAGCCGGACCTTGATCTGCTTGGCCTTTCTCAAGGTCAACTTCACGTCCCGGTCCATGGTGGACCGGAGCAGTTTAACCGAACCGGACGTGTGGGCCGTTTTGGTTTCCTCATGGGCAGACCGGAGTTTTCTTTGGAGGTCATCTAAGTCTGTCAAGTCTTGTTTGACGGTTTCGACATCTTGGAAGAAGTTGTCAAGATTTGCACCGGTTATGATTACGCTTGAACCCGACTCGAGATCGGACGCGTTTCCGGAGTGGGGTGAAAATGTGGATGAGAATAGGTTGTTCATTTTATTGGGATACGACAAAATGAGATTTTGAGAGGATTTTAATGGAGATTGTCAGTAGTGAATTGATCAATGATGATTGATGAATGAATTAGTTGGTCCAATTGTTAGTTGATACAGTACGGGTTTAAAGAGAGGGATGGGGAGAGGCCGAGGGAGACCGGGAGTGAACGTGATGGGGGTAGAATGGTAGATCTATTAAACGGATCGGACGGATCGAGTTCATGATTTCACCTCGGGTTATTCTCGTGACTTTATCATATCGGTTTATTCTTGTGACTTGTTTTTTTTTTTTTTGGTACAGTTATTCTTGTGACTTGTAAGTTGTAACTATTAGCAATAGACAAAACGTTAAATGAGGTTTGTCTAATGTCACATCAGTCAACACACAAACCTCTTTAACAATAAATCTCAATATGATAATAGACAAACCTCTTAAATATAGACAAACCTCATAAAAGTATACTATGGGGTCCACTATCACTCACAATCAAAAACACAAACTTGTATATAAAATTGTAACCATTCTCATCTATGAACCTCAAACCCCATTCCCAATAGGGATGTCAATGGATCGGGTTCGGGTCGGGTGAAGCCTCATCCGTCATCCATCCGTCCTTTTAAAATCTCATCCAACCCGTCCGTCATCCGTGAAACCTATCATCCGTCATCCATCCATCCATCATCCATGGATGAAACGGGTGGATCGGGTGATAAACGGGTGTTGTGTATTTATATATTTCAAGTTCAAAAAAATGATGATTTTTTTTTTCTCTACAAAAATAAAGTTAGATAATTAGTTAGTTTAACTTTTTAGTGGGTAGGTTCACAAAAATATCTATATTGAGAGTAGACAAATATGAAAATTTAAATATTTTATATCTTAATAATGTGTTATATGTCAAAAAAAATTAAATAAAAAGTAAAAAAATCGGGTGATGGATGAATGTCGGGTGGATGGCGGGTGGAATTTCTTCATCCAACCCATCCGTCATCCATCATCCGTTTCATCCGTCATCCATCCATCATCCATTTAAGTCGGGTTTTCATCCATCTTTTAGGATCGGTTGGATCGGGTTTTGATGGATGCGGGTGAAATTGACATCCCTAATTCCCAACAATAGAGAGGTTTGTCAACAAACCTCTAAAAAGTACACAAACATTTGTTGACAAACCTCTATTGTTGATGCCCTAAGTATACATCCGGTGCAATATTAATAGGTCTCCCTCGTAACGGGTCAAATATCACTCATTTAAGTAGATAAGATAAAAGTAAGAGTGCCTTCGAAATTACAAATGTCTTATCTTTATCTATCCGAGTGGGTTTTATTTAACCTGTCACAAGCTTATGGTGAAATATATGCACGGTATCTATAGAGTTTTACTTTTTAGTGTATTATTTATGTAATTTAAATTTACAATTTATATATTTTTCATGTTTCTCTTCATTGTATTTGATTAGAGAAATCAAAATTTAAATTGAAAGAAGTAATGAAATGAGTATTTTTTGAAAACACTTTTTTTGTTTTTTACCGAGAAATTAATGGTGTTAATTTACGAATATTTACTAATAACATATTTTTAGCCGAAACTTTTTATCATAAAAACTCAATGAATTTTAACAAATATTTACTAATAACATATTTTTTAGCCGCAACTTTTTATCATAAAAATCAATAGATTTTTATCATAAAGTTATTTAAACAAAAAATTCTTTATCATAAAAAAGATCAGACAAAAATTTATGCAGAATGTGACATATTAAATGTTATAAATATTTAAATATAAAAGATTATGTCTTATAACTTATCATGTCCACACCTATAATATATGCTAAAAATACCAAACAAAATTTTATGAAATATGTTTTAGGCGGGAAATATTGGAGTTTCGCTTATTCTTTTAGTAAATATGGGATTTACCGACTTCTCATTAGACATTTAGACCTGATAAATGAGTCAATTGGGTCGGGTTTAGATCGGGCTTGTTCGGGTCAGGTCAGAACAGGTCTCTCATTAATTTGAGGTTAATTCGGGCCAAGTCGGGTCATTTCGAGTTTCGGCTCTATTTCGGATTTGTTGGTCGGGTCTGTTTCGAGTAAAGCGGGCCGGGTCATTTTCGGGTCAACGAATAAGAGATAAAAAACAATTTCAAGCCTTTTTTGTTCCATTAGAGTTATGTTTTGTCGGGTCATTTTTGAGTTTGGTTGTTTCAGATCGGATCATTTTTGTGTTGAGTCAGTTACAGGTCAAGAAAGCTCGGTTCATGTTCATGTTCGGGTTGGGTCGGGTCAATTCGGGTTTCGGGTCTCGAGTCAGGTCAATCGGATCGGGTTGCTTTTGTCAGGTCTACTTATGATGTCTAGACTTGATCAGATCAAGTTCATTATAACGGATCAGACTGATCGAGTTCAAAACTTGCTAACAACTGATCTGTATAATTTGACCCGACTTAATTACCTTGTTTGCAAAGGTTCTCTTCTTTTGAATTTGATTTTTAGGTAATTTAAACTCAGTTCATCTTTTCACAAGTTTCCAAGGCTGTGACTTTGTGAGAGATCTCTTTGAAAAGATCGTCATAAGTAAAACGGACCGAGGGAGTATTGTTGATTTTACTTAAAATCGCGATCAACAATATACTCCCTCCATTTAACTCCACTCCAACGCATGTTTTACGCGGTAAATACCGTTAGCTACGTATTTGTAAAAATTATAAAAGATATATATTTCTAATGTATTCGTAGAGACGAATCAAATAACATCACACATAAATATATTTTCACTTATGTATTGAGAGACAATCGAAATTAAATATGCACTTGTGAATAGTGTAGAAAATGAAAATAGATAGAGTAGAGTTAAATGAAGGAAGTAGTCGGCACTCCCAATTTCCAAGGCGTCAACACGCAGTGTACGACGAGCCTTCGTTGTTAAGAAATAACAGCGCAAACTTCATCAACATTATTTTATGTACTCCATCTATTATTACACCACCAAATAGATAGGATCAAAATATTAAAAAAAAAATACGAATAAAATTTTAGAAAAAAAAGCCAACACTTTCCCCTCTTTCACTTGAACCCAATTTTTTCGCATTTTTTGAAACTAGGAGAGAGCTTCACAGATAAATGGGACTTCTTTCCAACAGGTATGAAGTGTATCAGTTTATTATTATACTGTATAATTTATGTAGTTGTTCCGCATCCATCATTTGTTTACCTTTGATTAAAATTTCGTTCAAAGAATAAAAAAGGTAAACAAATGATTGGGGACGGAGAGAGTAATTATTTTGCATGACACTTTGATGGCAACCTTACAATTTTGCCGACAATTTTGTCAAATTTGTGATCTTATGATTAAAGATTGAAACTTTATGATTTTTGTTTGGTGGGTTTTGAGAATTATGGGATTTTGGCAATAGGGTTGATAAACATTGTGATTTTATGATTAGTTCACAAAACCCATCAAATAAATATTGTCAAATTTCTGTATTATGATTAAAGATTGAAACTCTATTATGTTTGTTTGATGGGTTTTGAGAATTGTGGGGGTTTGCAAAATGATTGATATTGTCGAATTTGTGAGTTTATGATTAAAGATCGAAACTTTATGGTATTTCATATTTGTTGGATGGGTTTTGAGAAATGTGGGATTGTAGCAATAGGGTGGATATTGTCAAATTTGTGATTCACAGATTCTCATTATAGACGGACACTATCCGTCTATAGCTATAGACGGAAATGAAAGTGGGTAATACAAGTGGGTGGGAAATGGATACCCCACTTGTCCTCCCACTTTAATTTTGTGAGAGGGCCACTATCCGTCTATAGATATAGATGGATAGTGGCCGTCTATAATGAGACGGACTGTTTGTGATTTTATGTCTAGAGATCGAAACTTTATGATATTTGTTTGATGGATTTTGTGAATTGTGGGATTTTGGCTATAGGGTTGATAGGAAGAGTTTGAAAGCAGGAGATCACATCTACTCTTGGAGGGCTGCTTATGTTTATGCTCATCATGGTTTGTCTATCTATGTCGCTCTTCTATTTTTGTTCAATCGCGTTGCAGTTAGCATTATCAAGTCAGTGTATTTATTGTTGTATGGTGTCACTTACTAGAAATATGATTTAAAATGGCTGCTTCAGTCATTTAATCATGTTCGTCTTGGATGTTTAGTCTTAGCTTGTTGATTGTGTGTTATTGGATGTTTATTTTTTAATGTTAAAGTGAAGTTGTATTAGAATTAGAATCAATTGTAGTAAGTTGAAATGCTTTACTAGGTTATGCCCTGAGTTTATTGGGTTTGCTCAACCCGTGGTGAATTGCGAATTGGCTTGACTGTGTTCTATCATAGTATTGGTCCTTAGTTAAATACAGTCGCTCGTCCCACACTAAGCTTATTCTCCAATTATATCAAAATTTTTGAGGGGAAGTAAGAAAGTAAAAGAAGATTGTTGCAGGTCATAGGGATTACATACTAGACATTGTGTTTCAGTGTACCACGAATCAGTAGTTCTGTACTTTTAACGAATTGGGCTGCCATGGTTATGGTGGGGATGAAGTCGTGCTAGTATTTTTGATGCATTGAACTAGCCACTTCCATGTTTATCATGGGGGTGAAGTCGTGATAGTATTTTCTATGCACTGAACTAGGGTACCATGACAAACGGGGTCTCTTTGAAGTCGTATCATATTTCATATCCACTATGGTATACTTGTGTAATATTCCAATATACCATCATACTTTAAAAAGTTGGTCTGTAAAAGTTGGTTTGCATCTTTTGTCGTGTATTGGAAAAACCGGAAGAGAAGTCATTCCCACTCCCCTTCTTCTGAACTCGGGTCTCAACCCAGTTGAAACTTGTATGTTTTACGTAATTCAGAATTTTGAAGCTTCCATAGGGTATCCTTTGTCGTGTAGAAATCTTATGTCCCAAAACACACTTAGATACACTAGAAAGTAGAAACATATGAGATATGAAGATTCTCTATTATAATGTTAACTTGCGGGATAGGTTGCCACAAGGAATATCAATAAAATTACTGAACACTAAAATACCTGATGCTGTAGCAATGACCCGTGTTCTATCAGCAATTATTGACTCTATATAATCTGACTTCTCCATACTTCTATTTATATAGGTATTTATGTTGGAGACAACAAAGTAATTCACTTCACAAGACGCGGTCAAGAAGTAGGAACAGGAACTGTGTTGGATATTCTCCTAGTAAGCTCGGGACCTAATAAATCCCATGTACCTTGCCCTACTTGTGTCCCTCCAGAAGAAGGCCATGGAGTGCTCTCCTCATGCCTAGACTGCTTTCTTGCCGGTGGTATATTATACCGGTTTGAGTACAGTGTCAATCCTGCCCTCTTTGTGGCAAAACTGCGTGGTGGGACCTGCACTCTCGCAGGATCAGATCCCGGTGACGTCGTTGTGCGTCGAGCTAAGTACTTACTTGACAATGGCTTCGGCTGTTACAACGTCTTCAAGAACAATTGTGAAGATTTCACTATATATTGCAAAACCGGGCTTGTAATTATGGACCAAGTAACAATGGGCCAGAGTGGACAAGCAGTGTCGCTAATTGGCGGTCCCCTTGCTGCTGTTCTCTCTTCACCGTTGCGTATTATGACGAGCAATGTCTACGGGATGGCGGTGATGGCAGTGAGTGTGTATTGCACAAGCAGGGTGGCAGCTGACATCGGCATGAGGAAGGATGTTGTGAAGTTGGAACCTGAAGACTTAACCAGACGTCTGGCTCTTGGACTTCTGATGTTTAACCCACCGGTTTCTTCCCCTCCGCCTACTGTAGTCAGCTAGTGTTGTGGCGATCTTGTTAAAGATTGTCCAGTTGATGGCGGACTTGTGTTGCTGTTGGTGGTACTTCGCGTTTATTTTGAGCTGTTGGGGTTGTGTAGTGCTATTTCTTTATGTTGAACTTGTTGAAGATGCTTGAATAACCTACCCAATTGAACCAAATTTACTACTACAGATCAGTAATATCTTATGTTGTGTGTAATATCTTATTTAATTTCTTTTACTTTGTTTATTAACCCCTGACAGTATTGGTGGATTTACGCCAGAACGGATCAATATTAGCCGACTCCAAACCATGTTAAGACTTTGTTTCCATGATGTTTCATAGTTTCTGCAAACAGCAAATCTGGTGTATGCATAAACACGTCATGAACTGTTCTATTATGAAATGTAGGGAGTAGATTACATTGAATGGCTTGAAACCGTCTTCGTATGTTCATGTATTAGTCCGTACAATTTTATAGGTTACACATGTTTTACGAAATTCATTCCGATTAGATGGTTGCGTTGCATTTTGCTTAACTTGTAGGATACACATGTTTTATGAAATTCATTCCGATGAGATGGTTGCGTTGCATTTTGCTTAACTTGTCTCCGTAGGTATGAAGCTTCATCTACTCTAACAAGTACGTAACTAATGAACTTCGAGCTTGTTGTATTAATAAGAAATTTAACTTTAACCAAGTTGATACCTTCGTTTAAACTTACAAGAAATAGCAAAATTTTGGATACTGCTTCAAAAAAAAGAAAAAAAGAAATACAGTTCTTACAGGACCGAGTCCATTAATCATGTAGTGATCGGTAAAAGTATGAAGCACGAAGTGTGCCACCGTTGTGGTAGTCAGATATTTTGTTCTTTTCCTGGATCATGCATGAGACGCTTATGAAGCCATCACCCGTAAAACAAAACAAATAAGTATTCCTTGGTCCGGGGCTCAAGACTTACTCGATCTGTGGATTTTTTTACAAGCTTGACAGATATGCACAAATATTCAACAATCTAAACAAAAGCATTATCCACGAATGCAACAATACCGATCTTTCTAAATTTGTTTAACCTAACCAAACTGAACTACATAGGTGTTTAACTATCTACAATAAAGCTCTCCATTACCTACAACGGCTACAAGGCTATGAGAAAAATACATCACTAAGAAAGGAAAAACGACCACCAAAACTTGGTAAATGAAGTCACAAGCGACCATCTAAAAATTGTTTACTTCTATACCATGTTTAGTTGGTTGGTGCGAGAGGGCAAAACTAGGGCGACCAGGAAGTTATTACTTCAGCTAGTACACAACTAGAAAATGTTACTCCGTATAAAGTGCATATTACCTCTCTGTCATTTTGTATTTTCAAGTTAAGTTAGACTCGGCCACAATGAGCTGAGTTTCGCTGCAAGTTTGGCAGACTTGTAATCCTCCCGGAGCTGAATAAATCTGACATAAAACCAACAGATAGGTTTTACAAAGCACGGAAATGAAAGTGAGTCAAGGAATAGTTATTTATTTAGGAGCACAAAAAAAAGCATCAGGGACTTTATTATCCGTTGAGTAAGCTATAATGCTAGGCTTGCAATGCAATAGTATACAACTTATTTACAGATACGGGGACTAATGGAGTTGAGGGTGGGACACAATTTAGAAATATAACAGCAGTACACAAACGACACTCCAGTTTTGGTGATGTTTTAGCCAATGCAAGTTGTTTTGCAATCTGATTTTATATTAAAACGAGTAGGGATTTGTTTGGAATTCACTATAAACTGCTCTTCCTATTTTCCAATAGGGCAAAACTAGAGAAACGTAGAGTCAGAAAAGTGGAGTATCAGTAGTATCAACCATACCTTTGCGCGTCTTTGCGGATACTTGGGGATCCTTCAAACAGTGTGGAAAGACTTTCAGGAGCCACAATGAAAACATTGGCCAAGCTGGAAACAAGTTTTTGTTAGTTGTAGTAAATGCTGTCCAAAGTACTTTTATTCTAGTAAATAATATATACCCCCATTCCATTTACATTGTTCCCATTTTTAGTAGTCACCCGACGCCAACTTTTACCAATATTTTCTCACAGTATTCAATAACTACAACCTTGTTTAAATGATCATACGAATATAGTTTTGAATTTTGATAAATCAAATGTCACTATTGTACGTTTGTATCTTCACATATATTTAGAGAAATTAATCGTCAAATTTCAACTCAACTGAAGGTAGACTTACATTCCTAAGACTTCAAATTTCTCATCAACTGAAGGGGCATTGAAGCTTCGTACAAATTCCCCATACTCAGTTATGTCACGCTTCAGCCTTAGGCCCCCACTGGAAAAGAACAAACACATAAGAGATGAAAACACATATCAACTGAATAAAAGAAAATTCATTTACAGAGAGACTGCCGCATAGAAAGGCTGATAGTTCCAGTTTCAATAGAAAGGGAGGTAACGGAAATGAATGCTACCTGGGATTAAAAGTGAACTTCTGCCAATGATTGAGAAGCAACTTGTGCAAACGGGTTCCCTGAAAAAAAAAACCATGTTAAGTCTTAACATTTTAAACAACTCAGTAACAAAAATAGGTCCAATTGACTCCAAGTCCAATCTACATTTACAGAAACGGAAGACTTAAACAAGGATCGTCTCCAGACTCGAGAGAGTTGTGACCTGATACATAAGTCATGTTTATGCATGGTTCATCAAAAAAATTGTTCAGGGATTTTTCAGAAACTACTTATGTACATGTTTATAGGTCTTCATGTTTGAAGATTAAAAAATTTCTTGCTATGTGCCTGGGGTGCGAGAAGGAGACCCAAACTAATCTTGTCACAGTTGACCTAAATAAACACCGCCTCTAAACCTTCAACCATGGTTTCGGACTTTCGGGGTTTGCTACAAATACGCCCATACTGATTCGCGATTCGCTTTTATAGAATGCGTTTTATATGTTTTTTCAGTAAGAACAAGATAGAATTCGCTCAATGATTCACTATTCGTAGGATTTCCGAGCGAACCCGGTAAGCCTACCTTAAACATGTGGATAAAAAATTCCCATTACCTATTCTTTAGCTTTTTGCTAATTCTACAATGATATAAATAACATTCTTTGAAATATCAATGAAAAAGTCACATACAGCCATACCAGTTCCGTAAGAAATGCCTGTTTATTGAGGCCCTCTAGAGCTGTGAAAGCAGATTCCAGAACACGTGATAGGTAAGTAACAGCTCTGCAGGTAAAATCATGAAATAAGGGATCTCAAAAATGTATTGCTCGGTTACTCTCTCCATTTCACCTATTAGTTATTTCCAACTTTAAAAATCCCCCTCTCATATTTTGAATTTGTAAAGAAAACAGCGAAATGGAGGTTAGTAGCTTAAAATAAAAACATATTGTATCTAAAGTAGAAGAGATCACGAAAATAGATGATAACAAGTTAAAATATGCACAACTTCTTTTGGAATCAAGGATAGCAAATTATATTCAGGTATCAATTTAGCCTCTCAAGAATCACACTGATAACATTGCCTTAAATGGTTTTGTATACGTGTATTCACCTGGCTGAAAGTCAATGAGGCAACTGTAAAGAAGGAACAAGCAGTACCTAGTGCATGCACTTGTGGGTCTGTGATCAGGAATCATCCCATCTTCAGGAGAGCGGAAATCAGTTGCCTTTTGCTCAGCTGACAACAATCTTTCGACCTGCAAATAGAGCAGAAATATAGATAAACTCCAAGGATTTGAATCAATTTATGACAACTACGGAGTATAAGATATACCCTTTAATGTATATGGAAGCCACATAAGTACATTAAGAAATACTTAATCTGATTCTTTGTTTAACGTTTATTCATGACAAACCTCAGCCATCACAGTGTCGATGCATTGCTGAAGTCCTTTATAAGCAGCAGATTCTGCTTTTGCCATTGCAGTGGCCATTTCTTCACATGATGCAGCATGTGCTCCATCAACAGGCAACAAAAGCCTAGAGATGGAATTGGCAAAATACTGCAATGAAAAGGTTGGCTAAAGTCATGCTCACACAAATGATAAAGAAAACAGAAGTACTGATATAAGAGCCATTCACATACTTGCTGCACTAAAGCAACACTGCTGGCACAGCGTTGTACCGCAACCATGAAAGACCTAAAACTGCTTTCACCAGCAGCTGCTGCTGCCTCCGCCTGCATATGATCAATAAACATACGTTGTGTCAAGCAATGGGTTTCTCCAGAATAACTCCCACATATTGCGATATGCAAAAGCTATCAAGCTACACATAATACATTACTTTCAATTTTTTACAGTAGTTTTCACACCACCACAACATTACACGGTGACCCAAAGGCTCCCACCTATGGCAGGGGTAAGGAGGTAGGATGTACTAACCCTTATGCTGACAACTCACATAGACATTTTTGAGCAAACCACAATGAGAATTTCATTTGAACTGCATTGAATGATGGCCACTTCATAATGAAGGAAGCACAGCAATTTATTTAGCCATTTGCTTCATTCCATCATCATCCAAAACCAAAGAATAATGGGTCTTTGACTCTATTGGGAACAAAAACAATAGTTTTCACACTATTATTGTATATTACTACAAACTACTACAAGTCTACAATGTTGTTAGTATTATAAAGACTATTTTTATCTTAAGTTATGTGAGAGATAATATATCCAGTGGTCAAGTGATAAGCACTTACAGCAGAAGCAGCAGCTGCTGCAACTCTTCTGCTAAGATTTGTTCCCAAAACAAACCTTTCCCGCAAAGCTGCAGCTTCAGTCAAGCCTTCCCTAGCCTTCTCAAGCCCTTCCGTTAAGTATTGACTAACCTGAGTGAACATAAGAACAAATATCCAATTTCAGTTTCCAAGTGAAGCTAAGAAAGTAAACCAAAAGCCACCCACTTACTTGGTCCAAGAGACAAGTGAAAATAGCTTTAACGTTGGATGCAAGAATAGATGGCTGTCAACAGATAACAAATTGTTAAACAAATATCGTATAAATTACCCTTCTGCTAATTCGAATGCCAAGTGGCAAAGACCAACTTGCCATAAAGCGTCGCCAAGTACGCCAACTAAATTATTTCAAAATTCATGAACATCTCTGCCCTCTTCTAGACTCTCAGAAGTTACATTATTTCTGAAACTACAATTGAAATTGTCTGAAAGTTTCAAACTTCTAGAATAGAAAACAAAAAAGGAAATTTAAAAAAAGTCTTATGACTTGTCAAACACTCCAACAACTTGAAAATTCCAATATACTAAAGAGTAAAAGTCGGAAAGAAACATTACCTGTGATGAAAATAAGTTGCACCTGGATATTGCCTCTTCATTCCATCGCACAAACTCTGTCACCACAGCGACAGAGATCTGATAACTGGAAGAAGATATAGAAGCACCTTTGGATCTTCCTATAGACCCAGTTCCACTGACATCAGCCATACTTTCAGCACGCAGTTCTCCCATCTTTCCAGTTTATTACAATTTACAGCCGAGCAAATTCAAAATTTCGAATATAGCTAAAAATAAGAAACTGATATATCTGAGAGATATTAAGAAATGTATGCATTTTGAGGTCCCCACCTTTGCTTGATATAATTGTTTGAGAGAGGCCTGTTCATGTTCGGGGTATTCATCTTTGTGGGCCGAAAATAATGACTCCGTTAGTCCTACAGAGAAAAGCCTGTCAGTTGTCGGTTGCAATATAAAAAAAAAAAAAAAAATCAATATCCATATGCTTGATTTCATTACAAGAACGACCCTTTCTTCTAAAATACTAAAAAGAAGCGTCCAAGTCCCATCCAAGGGCAATTCACTAAGAGTTACCTAAATCCAAACCTCGCTACTAGAAATAATTCCCACGTGTCATTCAAAGTTACTGTGCTCAAGAAAACCAAATCCCTAAATAAAATCGTAAACCAACCCGATAAGCTAAAAGACCCAACAGCAAGGCAGCGACCCTGACCCTTTTGCCCTCAAACAAAATAGATAAATGAAAAGATTAAAAAAAAAACACAGATAATTAATATTTCAAGACTAGTATTTTGTAGCAGAATCTTGCTCCAGACATGTCATATTAAGGAACAAACAATAAAAAAGTTTCTTATAAGCTTGATGGTTAATTGAATGATGCCAGTGATATCACAAATAGAATTTCATGACAACTCACAATTGAGGCTTTCCAGTTTTATAGTTGCAAATCATATTAATACATCCCAGTCACATAAAGCACAAATGGAACTGTATTGCACAAATAGCAGCAGAAGACTAAAAAGGGTAGCGTCACAGAAAGCCATGATTCATTTTAGACAAAACCAGGAAGTAAGGTCAATTCCTTCTCATAAATGTACCCTAAAAGTAAATACAAATGCAGAATGTTTTAAGCAGATGAAACAAAGATTTACCCTCAACGTCTAAGTCCCCACAGCCTACTGCTCGAAGGTCCCTTGCAAGCTCCTGTGTCTTTTCATATGCCACAGCCAGCATTCTGAGGTACTGCATAAGCATTCAATGAATAATCAAGACTTCTTCCAAATGCAACAGAAAGAGGGTTCAGGAGGGCAGCCCCATAGATGGAATTTGAACTTACTACTAGGAGACCACCGTCTTCTATTGGAGGTGGATTGATAAGAGAGGGTTTCTGTAGTAATTTGTCCAATAGGGCTGTGATTCTTTGTTCCAAAACTCTCTGCAACAAGTAACAGGAACACTCTACACTCAACAGTTGTATTTTCCACTACTACAACGAACATGGTTACTACGATAGTTACCGATCGTAGAAGGAGAAGAGGATGACTAGACTCCCATATATGTACCTGAACAAGGATAGCCATCACTTCATTTGGAGAAGGGAATACAGCCATTATTGTAGCAGATTCTTTCCTTACAGTATCTGTAAATTATCTTCCAATTAGAATCAAAATTACATTGGTTTAAGAGAAACAAGAGTGAACTTAACGAATTGCATTCTCTTCTATTTGTATTTTACATAAATCAAAAGGGCACATTCAGAATAATTTCCTGACCTGCTATCTCCTTATATAACGAAGAAAGTCCACGAGCAACATTAGTGGGACTAGCTTGTGACCCCTCCTCACCAAGGACAAGCCTATTATCTGCATTCATAATCTCCACATCGATAAACATAGGCCGTGTTGCTACATAGTGTTGCATAGCACTGCTGCCCCTGTTAAACTGGTCAGCAATGACAAATAGTCATTAGTCAGAATGAAAGTAATTATAAGTTGCTACCTTACTCTACCTAGTGGAACATAACTTCTACCTAATGACCCAAAAGAAGAAAACACAAAAATCACTATCAATAAAATGAAGAATCATGACTGCTATCTCCAAATTAGTCCTGCTCACGTCATAGTTGTGGTTATCTGGTACTAGTATTTGGTGCCGCTGCCAAGCATGTAAGAAACAAGCACACTCTGAGTCTCTTTCATTGGGCCCATTATTTGACTCATTCAAAGCTGGTAAACCAAATTCCACATAATCTAATTTAAGCTCAAACAGTTTAGTCCAGTAGAGTCCAATTAACTATTTTACGTCAACTTGTGTTCTATGTAATCATGAGTTCAGCTTCTATATTTGCTCTTCCATTGAGAAAGAAGGATATGCAGAATCCAACAGGTATGAATCTATGAACAAGAAGCACTCGCTTTACAAAGTTGATCATCTTTGTGTTACTGAAATAAATGTGTCTGACTCACAATCATACCCTTCATCTGATAGCTTTTCAGAGATGCAATAGTAGAGGTGAAATACCTGGGACAGTATTTTCGCACATTCTGCCATGGTTGACAATTCTCTTCTCTGTGATGCAGAATCAAACCTTTGTAATAATCTATTCTCCAATTCTGACAACAGAAACCAGAACTTTTACGTGAATATCACAAAATAGTAATTGCTCTGTTTCAATCTTTGAGAAAGAAGGATATGTAGAGTTCTTTTATGTTACTCCGACACTTCACTTAATTGCCGTGTCGCGTGTCAGACACGTGTCGCGTGTCAGACACGTGTCGGTGTCCGACACGACACGACACTTCGACACTTCAATTTAGACCACAAAACAGGAAAATTCACCCCAAATAGCCGTGTCCGACACGCCGACACGTGTCGGACACCGACACGTGTCGGCGTGTCTGAGTAACACAGGAGTTCTTTGATTAGGAATAGCCAGTGATACATAAAAAAACATATCCTTGTAGCCTTAAATTATAAAACCTAGTAAGGCATTATCTCTTCCCTTGTTCACGGCTAGACTTTATCAAAAAAAAAAAATCCTAATTCTCATCCACATTCGTGTCAACAATAAAATGCTCTTAGCAGAGCAACTAATTAC
The DNA here is from genome assembly GCF_048544455.1 of Silene latifolia. NCBI lineage: Eukaryota > Viridiplantae > Streptophyta > Magnoliopsida > Caryophyllales > Caryophyllaceae > Silene > Silene latifolia. Next base: position 5,024,586 of record NC_133526.1, on the reverse strand, counting down.
CATTGCAATACTCCTGGAGATTAGCAACAGCCACTTCCAATCCCCTGCTGGCAGTGGCGTTTCCGGTGTTTGATTGCACTCCTATTCCTTGTCTTCCTACATCTTCTTCGGCAAATTGCCCTGTTCAATCAACATTCTCTCATGATGAAAAGCATACCTTCCAATTTAAAGATCACAGTTAACAGCTGAATACAGAAGTCACGGCCTCATGGGCAAAAGAAAATGTCCATAAATTAGCAAAAAAACAACGACGGACTCAATAGCTGATACAGTATATATGAATAGTAACAAATTATAACAATATGTATGAGAAAATAAACAAAAGGGATACATGGAAGGTCAGGTTTGAAGTGACATCTTACGTAGCTTCTGAGCAATTGAAGCTGCTTCAGCAACACGACTGTCATCCGAAAACAGGGGTGAAAGTTCCATCAGGTCACCAGGGGTGCTGTTGAACTCCATCAAATACTGCAATTGTTTCAACCATGAATAAAAGAACTAGACCAGTTTGACATGCTAGCCTTTACATAACAGCAAACCATATTACCTTTATGAGATCTATAGTTTGAGTAGCCGTTTCTCTCTGAGCATCAGCACTCTGGCAACAGAAGCAAATAAAGATAACTAACCAGACGTGTAGACCAAACACAATCAGAAAGAAATGTGCATGGGGTTGTCAAGATTTACAGCCCATACATCAATAATTAATAATTTACAGTAAGAAAACATTAAAAATCAGACGGGAAAGGAATAAAAAATGCTACCTAGTAAACAGAAAAAGTAACATACAATAGGATATGAAATATATTTGACGGGCGTGCATTTACCTGCAAATGATCTCCTATTTTAGCTGCAGTTTGTCCAACACTTGAGATACGGGAATCCAACCTTGCAAAGCTATCAAATAACCCATCTACACCATGTTCTAGCTGAGAAATGATAGAGAAAGGAAATATGAGCACAGTCTTGCATTCAATGAACCATCTCATCATATGTTTATTTGAAGATAACTCAATTATAAGTAAAGCTAAAACATACTCCCTCTGTACCAGACCAATGGTAACACTTACCTAATACGGCCGTACCACACCAATGGTAACATTCCTTATTTGGCCCACAACATTACCAAATTATCCTTATACCCATTTGATATTTACATAAAATGCCACTACATACCCCACCTACCAACTCACAATTAAACCCACAATTACATACCCCGCCTATTTTCTTCCCTCTTTGCCCCTTCTTTTATCCTCTTTTCTTAAAAACCCCATTTTTTACCACGTTACCATTTGTATGGTACGGAGGGAGTAACATTTAAACAACAATCTATTGTCAAATAAAATATCTACAAATGATAATCACGAGCATTATACAGCTTAAAAAGTGTCTGACACAGTTAAATATAGTTCCCTGAGCATGTCAAACCCTGGGACGTTTTGTGTTGAAGTTGTAACAAACGTGACATTTAATAACTTAAAAAAGAAAACATGAAGGAAAAGTAAAACAATAAAAAGCGTTTTCCAAACTAACCTCAGCCAGTGTCTTCCGATGTTTAGCATCCTGCCCAGAAACCTCCTTCCTAAGACTGCTAAGCCTTGCATCAACCTTCATAATTCACAACAATCAAGTAAGCAAAACACGGTGCCCATTGTAAAATTTTACTCAATCCAGTTAAAAAAGACCCTTATCAAGAAAGCATTATCGATTACCTGCTGGCGAAGTTCAATTAACTCCTTACAAGAATCCTTGAAGAGCCCCAACAATGAATCTACTTCCGGAAACAAAGGGATGGAAGGCCCTTGAGCCGCTTTTGTTGCATCTGAGAAATTTCTCAAATTCCCGTTTGACAATACATCATTGCCACCAATACCACCATGCCCTTCAATCCCATCCCCGGTATCTTCTTGGTAAGATGGTAGCAATTCATTCACCAAATTGCCAAACAATGCATCAAACGAAAAATCCCCCTACAATAGAAACAACAACATTAACCCAACGTCTATGATATCATACCCCCTTAGGCTAACAAGATGGTAATCTAATGACCCAAAATGAAAATTGAGCTGACAATTGCATCAATTACTACTACTACACATATTTTTTTCAAAAAGGTACAACGCAGTTGTGGTCACTTCAGTGATCGATTTTGCTTTATTCCGTATTTTCCTCCATTCAGAACTATGAAACCCTTCATATATAAACATTGCTATAGACAACAACATTTCCCCAACGCCTATGATGTCTTACCCCCCTAGGCTGTTTTGACCCAAGGTGAAAATTGCGCCAACAATTACATCAAATAACTGCTACTTCACATTTGTTTCCCCAAAAAAAGGAACACGGTCACTTGAGTGAGCAACTATGTTTCATTCCCTAGTATTGTAATAACCCCAAAATCGAGAGCAGATAAAACACAGCTTCATAAACAACCAGCTCTATAAGCATCAGCTAATAATAATAAAAAATGAAGTTGTCTTCCTCACCTTGAAATCTTCTATGTCGAAAATCAACGGCGGTCCATTACCGGCACTCGCATTTCGCTCCGGCATTTCCTCTTTTCGAAAAACTAATCGAGTTTACCCTAACAAAATCAGTAAAATCACAATTCACAACCAAATTCATACACCTGAGTATCACCTAAATCATCCAAATTTCATCTCAATAAATCAACATCACGAAATTCACAATCATAACAACAACTACAGAAGATCAAAAACATTTTTCCAGCAACAATAATTACTACATCAAATTGTACAATTAAACGCATAAAATTACCGCAATCATACAGTTAGCAAAGCTAAGGACAAAATCAAATTGATTAAATTAATAAACGCAGATTAATATCGCATAATAATTATTGAATTAATTGAAGTGAATTAATTAGGTTTAATTAAAAGATTGAAACAGAGATAACACCTGATGTAATGTTTTTCTGAGGTTTGAATGTTTGGTAGATCGAGCAAAGATTTTACGGAAGTTTGAGTAACAAATTATAAACTGATGATGAAATTGTACTTGGTCTATTCACGATTTTACCCTCATTCGTAAGTCGTGACGGTCTTAAGTTGAGACGTATTCTAGTGATCATTAGTACGTCTTTTAATTATTTCATTTTATTGCACCAAAAAAAAAAAAATTATTTCATTTTAAAGTGTTTTAGTAGTTACGGAGTATATATTTTCCTTTTGATTAACCGGAGTTATTCGCAAACATAAACCAGAACTGAGCACATAACTATATCCTCTACGCAGATACAGTTCTTCTATGTCAATACAGGCTAGTTCAGTCCATTCACCAGATTTTACGTTTGTCAATTTCCAAAACTTCCACATTAAATTCTTATAAGTATTATATACCAAGCCTACTTCTGTTCCCATACCGAGTACACACTTCATTTGATATCCTTGAAATAAGCAATTTGGCTTAGAAAATTGATAAATAGTTTCTGTATCAACATCCAAGGCTAAACCAGGTAATTCGTCCATTTCGAACGATCGATCCAATACATAAACCCTCCAAAACAATGTGGAGGTTCTAACATTAATTTCTTCACAGCCAGGCCGACCCAGAGGCCGGTTTGCCGGGTTAAATGACAAGGGCCAAAGCTTGGAAAGGGCTCAATATAAAAAAATAAAAAATAAAAACACAAGAAAGACGAGGAAGTGGAAGGCTAAAGGGGAGGTAAAAAAAAGTCAACTTTTAATAAGGAATCAAATTAAATAGTTTTTCTAATTTAACATTTTTTCCATATTTAATTTTCAATTAATATAAGTTTTTCTCAATCCCAAAATCAATTTCTCTTATAAAATATCTAGGGTTCTTAAAAAAATCAACACTTTCATCCTTCAACATTGGAATTTTCGAAAATAGTAGATAACCCTTGTCTTTACGGCTCGTTATTCGTTAACCTCCGTTGGCCACTTCATCCGCTTTTTCGTTCGCCTGTTCATTAATCGAGGACTCGGGGTGTTCTAATTCCTTTCTTTCGTTTAATTTTTATTTTGCTGTTATAGTATCGTTTTGTTTACATTTTTTTTTTTTTCAATTTCTAGCATGTATTATTGATTTATTGTTTGTGTTTATGAAGTGTTAAGTCAATTATTAAATTTACAATATTAAATTTTTTAAAAGGGTCTAATTTTACTATTTTGCCTAGGGCCTCAAAATGTCTAGGACCGGCCCTGTTCACAGCCGAGTTAATATGTATACCTTGAAGATCGATAAACCTCCAAGCTTCATCAACGCCTATAGTAAATACCTTCATATATACTTTTGTTCAAAAAATATAGATTCATCGAAAATATGCACTACTTTATAATTACCAGAGCAATCAACGGTAAACCTATACTTTGAAACGAACAGAATCCCACCAACGGAGGCAAACTCATGATTTTTAACGGAATTGGAGGAGGAAACCGGGAGGAGATATTTGACGATGCACTTTAACAAAATCAGGGTCTCTAACTATTTCGAACCATTGCTTGCACACGTATTTCACAACGTCATGTATGACGTTAGCAGGGATGTGGGAAAGTAGTAACGGACCATTGTAATCAAAGACCGTGGTATTGGTTCGCAAACCTACGGAATTGAATTACTGAAAACAATAAAACAATTTGAATTAGTAGATCATGTTTAAGACGGTTGTAAATTAACACTTCTGATAAAAATATTTCATATAATGATAGTTTTAACCTTATTTAAATTGATTATAAATATCGTCTTAGCTCACAATGGTTTTAACCACGAAATACTAGGTACCAATAATTAAAGACAGTTGTAAAATTAACACTTCTGATAAAAACAGGTTAGGCTAGCAATTCTTGGGTGAAATCACGTGTTCGCTTGAAGATGACGGGTCTGATTACTTGCAACTGTCTTTTGTTGAACGGAAAAATCTTGAAGCTTTCGTTGCCTATATTATAACGAACCACAACAAACTTTTTTCCTTGATAACCTAACTGGAGCTATTTCCGAAAGGCCCCCAGGATGGAGCATATAACTAAACTGCACACGCAGTTCAAATTCCGTATACAATCCCACATGTCAATACAGGCCAGTTCAGTCCACTCATTAGATTTTACGTCTCTTAATTTCCACAACTTCCATTTGAATTGCTTATAATTACAATATATCATGCCTATTCCTGATCCCATACCGATAACACACCCTGGATGATATCCTTGACATACGAAATTTGGCTTAGAAAATTGATAAACGGTTTCCGTATTAACATCCAAGGCTAAACCAAGGTAACTCATCAAGTTGTGATTAGTGAGCCAATATATAAATCCTCCACAACAGTGTTGACAGTCCAACATACTTCTAAAATACTTCGGAGCTGACTTATCAGATATACCTTGAAAATCGATAAATCTTCAAGTTTTATCAACGCCTATAGTAAATACCCTCATCTGTACTTGCATAGAGGATCCAATTTCACCAGAAACATACACCACTTTATAATGACCAGAGGAATCAACCGCTAAACCCATACTTTGAAAATTGAGGAAACCGACCAAGGGAGGCAGACTGATTTTTACTTTAGTCGCGGGATTCATGACATGAAATAATTCTGTGTTTGCCGAATCTGAAAGCAACAGTAAGTCTTTATAACAACACAATATTGTGGCAAAGGCTGGTATTGTAACTCTTGTTACCTTCAATTTAGGTATTTTTCACTTTTCACAGCGAAAAGCAAGGAATTTTTCCCGCCACTTTAACTATAAATCCTAATTCTGCCACTATCCACGCAGCCAACGCCCAACGGTCAAAAGGAGTCTTAAGTCCGTAACCAAGGCGGAAGCACTACTCCATTGTCCTTAAGGACCTAAGACTATAGAGGAACCTACTGAGTATTTCCAATATCAAAACAAAGAATACTTCATATTCATAATAAATCATAAATACTCGTGTAAGGCGGTTTTACGTAACAAATTGTGTAAAACCCTATACAAAAGACTAGCCTATCCTTGTAAATAAACAATCTTAGTAAATTTGTTCATGTGTAAAACAGTTCAATTTTTAAAGAAGATATTTCGTCTATAGTCTGTTTAAACTAATACGGAGTAATAAGGTAATGCTACACGCAGGGGCGTCTTAAAGTAAACGGAGGCCCGGTGCACCACAAAAAAATGAGGCCCCAAATATGAATGTATAAGTGTATTACACGTCGAGATTTGTATTAAATTTTATTAGTAAGCTTATAAATTCGGTGGCCAAAAGTGGAGGCCCGGTTCCGCCGCTCGTGGTCGCCCGGGGTATTAGACGCCCCTGGCTACACGATATTAATGTAAAACCGTCTCAAAGAAATTAAAGTAATTGAATACCTAATGCATCAAAATAATAATATACTGTACCGGAGGAATAGAAGATTGATGAAAGGCGTAGCGACGAAGTTTCCAGCGAGTCGGATATTTATGACGACCTGATAAATGTATTAATTTGGGTTTTGCCTTCCTCATCTGCTCGCCGTTTTTGCCTCGATTCGAACCCGGGTTCTAAATCAATAAAACTCCTAATTTTCAGTCATACTATTGTCGGGGGAGTTCTTTATAAATCGTATTTTATTGGCGTGTGTTTGTAATCACAAGAAATACACATAATTTATATCACTGAATTAGGAAACACAATTATCTGATTAAATAATCCTAGCAACAAGATTTTCTAATATTATATTATATTATCTTTAATTATTGTTTATCATAAATTCTCCGATAAAACGGACTCGCGTTAACGATGCACTATGAGACCTAAGACTATAGAGGAACCTACTGTCACGGCAATCCAAATTTTGCAAAATAAGCATTAATACGCTTAAAAAAATCATAAATGGTTTACATGATAAGACCATTCTTAGATATTCCATAGAAATTAAAACTGACGAATTAATTGAGTAAAAGAGATTAAATATACTCCGTAACTTATTGTACTTATTAGTTATTACTCCGTATAAAGCTAAAGCCTATATTTAAGTTGGCAGCTGAAAGGTGGAGGAATTCGTGATTGCGTGAATTTGGGCACGCATAACACTTAATTTAAATATTCGGGAGGGCCTTTGCACTCTCCCCTCCGGTGTGCGCAACCACCCGCACGCATACCCTACAAATACGACGGTGTAAATAGTCAAAACATTATTTTGGATATCATCAAGATCATAACACACACGCTTGTACTGAAGAATTTTTCTCTTCTCCCTCTATATATGCATTCTACACCCGCCAATGCGTCAATCCAATTCGATTATAATGACCCAATTTATTCGACCAATTTAAACACACCCGCAGGAAAAAATAAATAAAAAAATTGGCAGGCACCAGCTAAATCATCAACTATAATCTAACCCAGATAGTTCTTTTTCGTGATTTCAAGAAACCATGATAACAGTTTAAGGCAGGGACGGAAACACAAAATCGGCTCCTGCTTTAGTAAGGAAAACACTAATACTTCATAATCAAATTACAGGGACGGAAACACAAAATCGGCTCCTGCTTTAGTAAGGAAAACACTAATCCTGATCTATGTTTTTTCTCTTAAATTTTTATCAAAATTGTGAAATGAAAAGCTAAAACAGGTAGTGAGCTAAATAATGAAAGCAGCAAAATAAAAACGGTATATAAAAAGAGCTATTCCTTCACTTGCTGATTCCTTTTTCGCTTCCGATCCTTGGAAGTCTTCAGATTTTGTTTCTTGCGCTCCTTTACTATGTCCTCAAATCCATCATCGAGCATCTGCATTCTAGCGACTCGCCTTGCCTTAAAGACCTGTAAAATTATGAAATTGTTCAGATATAATGCAGTCTAAGTGCAAAATTATCACAACAGCATCATCTAACGCGTGATCAGCAATTTATAAGCCTCTCTGTGTAAGCACAAAAGCTGGCTCAAACTTTGCATCGAACAATCCGACGTCCAGTGTCTATTGTTGACGGACCAGAACGTCTATATTTTATTGTTGATTGGCTTAGGTTATTCACCAATTCTCATTGAAGACGGAAACTTTTCGTCACAAGCAGAAGACGGGCTAAATGTCGCCATTTTAACGACAAAATGTGACCATTTTAATGACAAATTATTATAGCTTATGAAATTGTTTTGGTAACTTTTTAATTAAAATGGTTACATTTTCGTCTTAAATGGGTTACATTTTACCCCGTCTTCAGCTTGTGACGAAATGTACCCGTCACAAGCAAAACGCTTTGTAGGTTATTACCTTCTGATTGAACCAAAATTTATCATACACCTTCTAAGTTCTAAGCTACATTGTCGCGAAGTAGTCAGTTTGCTCTTCTCTATCTGGCATTTGGTTTGACATAAAAGTTCTAGTGCACCCATCATTTAAGTCATCCTCCTCTTGAGAGGGCTAAGGTTTTCATTCGGCTCATGAATCAGGGGTAAAGATAATAACATATTCTGAATACTATACAACTAGTCGACAATAACATTAGCTTAGAGCTTCCACGGCTCCTGCCTATGGCCACGTAAGTAGGGTTGCATATATAATTATATACAACGTAATCTTAGAACTGCGAATGCATATAGAAGTTGGTTTCAAATGACCCTTAATGAAACTGATTTCATGATTTGTGCGGACCAAGTGCTACTCTATCCCCAATATACGAAGCACGTGAAGTAATGACTTATGATTGAGTCAATTTGATGTATTCCATCATTCTCCAAACCAAAGACCAGGGAAAAATAAGTTCATTGCCCTTGAGCAATGATAATGACATTACCTTGTGTCTCAAAGGTCCGCAAGCGGTTGGGTACGAGGTGGTAAAATGTATGCAACCTCAATATTAATATTTAAAACATGTTCGCATTTTTCATCAAGTTCATGTGTTAATATGCGAACCCCATACCCTTGTTCATCTGGAAATTTCTCACTTGTAGTTGAGGGTTCTTCATCAAGTCGTCGCCTTATTTAATAGTCAACTCACTAAAATAAACTCCCTCCATGCCATTGATTTCTATACGTTTTTCAAATAAGACAATTCCACTACATTACAACAACAACAACAACAGCAACAACAACAACATTACCCCAGTGCCTCAATGGCTCCCGCAAATTGCGGGGTAAGGGGGGGTCGGATGTACGCAGCCTTACCCTTGTGTTAGAAACACAAAGAGGTTGTTTCCGAATGACCCAAGATGAAAATTGCGTCAAGAACTGCATCGAAGGACTGCTACTTCACAAGAAAAAGAAGCGCGGCCACTTTAGTAAGCCATTTTGCTTTACTCCGTCATAATCCAGAACCAAAGAGTAATGAGTCTTTGGCTCCATCACAATTCCACTACATTCTAACATTTTTATTTATGGGTTGAATTTTACCAACAAAAATACCAAATGCCCTTACAGAAGTCGAATAATGGGGTCCCAAGCAAAAGCAAGTGGAGTTATGATGAGAATCTTAAAAAGGTATAAGGATAATTTGCTTGATCAGTTGTCTCCCTACCCCACCTTTTTCACTCCATTTTAAAACATGAGTCAAAACCAAATGTATAGAAATCAATGAAACGGAGGGAGTATAAGTGAATTTTTAGTTGTCTCACCTTTGTAATGTCTGCCAGAACCTCCTTTTCTTTACATTTGAATTCTTCCAGTTTTTTCCCAAGTTCTTCTTCGATTTTGTGTACAAGTTCCACATCATTCTGCAATAAAAGTTAATGGTCACATGAGCACAAACTTTTTCATACAGAAGCAAGAGGACTAGAACAATGACATGCTAAAAGCAAGAATCCAATTGTTGTACAGCTGAAAGTTGGCACAAGCAACTTATCTAGCTCTCACCTCTGTAACGAAGCTCACCGCAAGTCCCTCCCTTCCGGCTCTTGCTGTACGCCCTACACGATGAACATATTCTGAAGGATCCCTGCAGTAGATATTATCAACACCGACCACAATATGTTATTATAGGTTTTTAAATACAAATTCAGAAAGGTACAAATTATTTAAGCTGTAAAATCTTATGACCTTGGTAAATCATAATTAATGACAAGATCCACCGTTGGAATATCAAGTCCACGACTAGCAACATCGGTAGCAATCAAGCAAGGAACCTGCCTTGACTTGAAACGGTTTAGAGCTGCAAGTCTGGATGACTGCGACTCGAGCGAATGCAGTTCTACTGCTTCTTTATCAAGTTCTTCCAAGAGCAACCTTAACAGACGACATGTTCTGTTGGCCAATGCAGCAATAAATGTTATGCGTGTTTACTACAAGTAAAAGCAAGTTACAATAGAATGACCCACACCAGCCTTCCATATTTGAAGATTGGAGAAATCAGTAACATATGACAGACTCAAAATGGTGTAGCGAGTAGCAAATGAATGGATTTATGCTTTATGCCAGGAGATCCCTAAGAACACATGCTGCTAAAACTATTTATGCCTCACAAGACAGCAATGGGCTTTAGCTACAAATAGAATTGGTCCATTGAAGAGGTACGAAGCATGACTTTAAGGGTTTGTTTAGATACAACAAAATGGAGGGAAAGAGAGGGTGGGGGACGGAGGATCAGAGTTCTCCCTCCAAATGTTTCCTACGTTGTAAGGGAAATCATTTGCCTTGGAAGAGGGAAATGGAGGGATCCATCTTCCCTCCCCTCCAAATCCATCCATCTCCAATTAGCTAACCAAAGAAAGGGAATTTGTCTCCCTCCAAATCCCTTCCTCCAAACAAAGGGTAAGTCCTTACTCCTTAACCAGTCTGTAAAAAACCTTCCAAACAAATTAAATTTGAAGAAAAGAAATGTACGATGCACGGAAGTATACCTTCCTCTGGATGCAAATATTATGACTGAGCGTACATTCATATCTTCCATCTTTGATATTATATGTAGAAGGTATACATCCTTGACATTTTTGGGGACAAAAAGATACTGTTGTTCAAGCGATTCCACAAACTTCACGCCTTCATAGGCCGCATAGAAGAACGCCTTATTTGCAGAAACTTCCAGTAACATCTTTAGGTTAGAGGTCATTGTAGCAGAAAACAATAAAGTTTGTCGTTGTTTAGGCAGGCACTGAAATATCACTCGCAGTTCGTCCTCAAAACCAACATCAAGAACTCTATCAGCCTCATCCAACACAAGGAACTGCGATTAATAATACAGCCGAAGAAGAAGGATATTCAGCAAAAAAAAAAAAAAAAAAAAATATAGAGACGAAAGTTGATTTTTATGGAGAGTGCCATGGAAGAACCAAGTTGCCACTACACAAGTTCTAACCCCTGCATAATAGACAGCTCAAATGAACTCAAAAACCCACACTATATTATACAGAGTACAATTCTTAGGGGTAGATTGGATTGGGCGTATTTGTTCTCATATCGCATCTCCAATTAGTTCACAAAAGAGAGTTAAATTTGTAATCTTGTGGCAAAATCCAACACATAACTAGCCTACCTACAAAACATTGTTGTTAACTGACTAAGATCCACTGTGATTTATGAAGAAATTAAAATACGATTGAAATGCAAGAATGTAACTTGGGACCTCTGTTCATCCAGAGAAAATTTTCTCTAAAAAGACACTTGCAGAAGCTAATTTGCTGAGATTGGCACTACCCCTCTACTAGAGCAGCCTAGTTATTTTTAGAGTTGGGCTTCAGCACACCGACAACGCCAATAGCAACAATAACAACTAGCCTTACTTCCCCAAGGACACCCGCAAACCGCATAGTTGAGCTTCAGCATAAGAAAAAATTTCAAATCTCCACAGAGAGGAGTAGAGGACAAACGATTTTCGCAAATTGCAGCTAAAACCTCTCTCAAGAACTCTCAATCATTCACGAGCAAATGGAACAAAACAGCTTACACTTGACAATTTCCCAATATTTACATCTTGAACTATACTAATTCATTTACAATAATCATGTTCACGATGCTCGGCCAACTTACAAGCATTTTTTATAGTCAAACCAAAATACAAGCCTGATAGGGGTTGGCTATCAGAAAATCAATAGCCACTTAACCAATTCACAATAAATCAATCAAATTTCCAAATCACAATTACCTTAGTTTTTGAAAAAATGGCAGGAATATCATGGTTCTCTTCAAGCAAGACCTTAATTCTCCCAGGAGTAGAAATAACAACATGAGGCTTTTGCGTCAACGCCTTCAACTGTGTAATCATATCCATTCCACCAACTACAACTGCAACACGAACATGCAAGGATGACCCAAGTGCCCGAAATTGCTCCGCCAACTGATAAGCCAGTTCACGGGTGGGCGTAACAACAAGGGCAAATACTCCATACGGATTTTGAGCCAATTTGTTCAGGATCGGCAGTGCAAAAGCAGCCGTTTTCCCACTTCCCGTTTGCGCCAGTCCCAATACATCTTGCCCTTCTAGGATTTTAGGGATACAATGGTGTTGTACTGGAGTCGGGTTTTTCATGCCGAGCTCATAGCAAGTTTTGATGGCCCATTCTGATAGTCCTAATTGCGTAAAGGTTGAGGATAGTGTGGTAGTTCCTTCTTCGTTATCGATGTGATGATGAATTTTTGGTTCTTCAGGGATGTCAATTTGTACTGGTTTTTGAAACGGTTTCTTGTTATTCTTCTTCTTGGAGAATAAAGGGAAGTTGTTGTCTACAGCGGTTTCTTCCTCCATCAAATGTGTTAGATAAAAATGCAGCTAGAAAAGACGATTTAGAAATGACGGAACTTGATGCTTATCGCTATAAACAGCTTTGATAACTTCTCACTGAGACGGAGGGGAATATTAAATTAAATGAACCTAAAATTAAAACACAAAAAACAATTCTTAGGTATACATCCTAAACATTCTCCATTTTTGTGTGTTTTTTTTCTGGATTTTTTAAGCTATATTCTTCAGTCTTTTAGTTCTTCCATTAAATCAAACTACCCAGAATCAAAATTTGTAACTTTTAATTGAATTCCTCAAAAGGGTTTTCAATTCAACCAATTTAATCATCTGGGTTTGCCTTAATTTCTCCAAATTGACCGGTATAACACAAAGGCAATCCCATAATACGAAGTAGTAAATGAAGCAAAACCCTAAGAATTGAAATTGAAATTAAACCCTAGAAATAAAATCAAATGAATTAATTGAGTAAAAGGGGTTGAAAATACCTTTAAGTTATACAACTAAGTTGGCGGCTGAACGGCGGAGGAACGTCGTGAATTTGGGCGAGGAAGATGATGCAAGTGTTGCTGTGTTGAACTGTTTTTTTTTTTTTTTTTTGAAACCCAACTGGGTACATGCATTAATCCGAATTAATAAGCCGATCAACAAGCTCAGGTAGCTTATCGACCCAAACAATTCTACCAGACCCTACCGGCGCTACATGTGCTAACTCATGAGCCACCGCATTGTTCCGCCTACTCGTAAAAGACCAAGAAACAGAAATGAAAGAAATACACAAACGTAAAATATCGTTAATAATAAAAGAAAACAAACTACGGCCCTTCTTGCGTTGTCTCAAAGCTTCGATCACTTGCGAGCAGTCACTTTCCACCACGATCCGGTCATGACCCTTCTCCACCGCGAGCTCTAGTCCTTCCAAGATTGCAACAGCTTCCGCCACATGTACCTCCCACACTTCCCTCCGACTATGCGCCATGCCCCAAAGCACCTTCCTTCACCGTCACACGATACGACTCCAATGCCCACACCCACGCCATCCTTCACTCCCGCGTCGACATTAAGCTTCACCCATCCCGTATCGGGACCTTTCCACCGCCCGACATCCCCTCAACCACCGCCGCCCACCACTCCTCGTAGTCCGCACCATCAACTCCCCTTCTATCTCCTCCACGACTCGATGTATTCTTTTCACCACCTCGCCCACCTCAACCCGTCCTCCCTCAAAACCACCCTATTCCTCGCCTCCCATACCGCCCAGGACTACCATCATAAACCCGTACTCCCTCTTCCCTAACTCACGCCAACACCCCTCCACCCAATCTCGCACCGTGCTAGCTCCCCGTCCCTCTTCACCCAGCAGCTCTACCTCCTCCCACACACCCCTTGTTACCCCACAATCCCGAAACAAATGAAGACCCGACTCGACATGACACTGACACAACGGACACAAGACATCATCATGACCGACTCGATTATGTAAGTTTACCTTTGTAGCTAGAGCGTCGTTGCACAATTGCCAAAAGAATAGCTTGATCCGGGGCCACACTTGGACCTTCCACAAATTATTCCAAAGCCATTTGCTCTTCTCCCAATCCGAGGTCTCCATAGTCTCCACATCCTCCCCTACGAGCAAACTTATAAGCCGAACGAACCGTGTACTCGCCATCCCTTTCCAAGCTCCAATACCACGAATCCTCATACCCCTGCCGACCCAACCGGATGTTAGAAACTCGCTCCTGCTCAAAAGGCAACAAACACTCCTCCAATTTTTCCATATTCCAAGCCCTCCCATCATCCGTCATCAGCTCCGCCACCCTCATCTCCTCCCTTCCTTCAAGCCGCGGTGAAAGGACCTTCCCAGTCTGAGTGCCTCCTATCCACGCATCCCTCCACACCATAGAACCTTGCCCATTACCAATACACCGACGCAAGCCTCGCATCACCACATCCCGAGCTCCTAAAATCCCACGCCACGTATAGCTCGGGTTATTGCCACACCCCGCAGCTAGGAAACCACCCTCTCCATAATACTTACCACGCATAACCCGAGCCCACAAGCCCTCTGGTTCCATCAACAACCGCCAAGCTTGCTTCCCCAACAGAGCCCTGTTCGAAGCATTGAAATCCCGGAAACCCATACCCCCCATGCATTTCGGTGTACACATGCGTTTCCATGACACCCATGAGATCTTCTTCTTCTTACCCTCCTCTTGACCCCACCAAAACCTCGACACAATCGCTCTAAGTTCATCGCAAAAAGAAGCAGGGAGTTTAAACACACTCATCACATAGGTAGGGAGTGAATTGGCAACCGCCTTTATAAGAACCTCCTTACCCGCCTTAGACAATATTTTCCCACGCCACCCTTGCAAACGTTTATAGAGCTTATTGCGAACAATATCCGTGATTGGCTTCTTCGACCTTCCCACAACAGTTGGTAAACCAAGGTAACGTTCTTGTTCCTCCACAACACGGACACCCAATCTCACGGCAATGCTATTCTTCCTCTCCTCCGAGACCCCACGGCTAAAGGAAACTGTCGTCTTATCCAAATTGACCTTCTGCCCCGAAGCCACTTCATAGCGCTCCAAAATATTCCTTACCTCGGCTGCCTCATCCTCACTCGCTTTAACGAAGAAAATGCTATCATCAGCAAATAATAAATGCGAGATAACCGGGGCCTGTGCTGCAACCCGCAACCCATGAAGTGATCCCGCCACGACCGCTCTACGCATCAAATTAGACAAGGCCTCCGCACATAAGATAAATAAATATGGGGATAGTGGGTCACCTTGTCTCAACCCGCGTGCTGGCTGGAAAACCTCCTTCACATTACCATTTATAAGGACAGCTGAAGAGACCGTCGTAACACATGTCATTACTCTCCCCACCCATCCTTCATGGAACCCCATAACCCGAAACAGCTGCTCCAAGAAATCCCATTCGACCCGATCATATGCCTTTGCCATGTCTAACTTAACCGCCATATGCCCCTCCTTATGTCTCGAATTCTTCATAAAATGAAACATCTCAAAAGCGATCAGCACATTATCCGTGATAAGCCGTCCAGGTGTAAAAGCACTTTGATTCTCCGACACAATATCATTTAAAAATAATTTGAGCCGGTTAGCAAGAATTTTCGCAATCAACTTATACACCACATTGCATAAACTAATCGGCCTGAAATCACGAATTTTGTCGGGCGCCTTCTTCTTTGGGATCAAAACAATATGAGTATGGTTAAGAGCGGACGGCATTGGTGCTCCATTCAAGACGCTCAACACCGTACTCGTAACTAACGGTCCCACCACATGCCAATATGTCTGATAGAAGAGACAATTCATACCATCCGGTCCAGGAGCCTTGAGGGGTGCATCGATTTAGGGCTTCGATCACGTCCTCTTCGCTATAACTTCGCGACAGCTGTAGATTCATTTCCTCCGTTACCCGCCCCTCCAAGCCCTCAAAAATCCCATCAAAATCACGCTGAGGTGAAGCCGTAAAGAGCTCAGTGAAGTAGCTCGTCGCAACTCTTGAGACAGCTTCATCCCCATTTCGTACCACTCCCTCATCATCCACTAGTTTACTAATGAAATTCTTCGCCTTTCGCTGCCCCGCTTGTTTGTGGAAGAAACTCGTGTTCTTATCCCCATCTTTAAGCCACAATGCCCGTGATCTTTGCCTCCAAAACTGCTCCTCCTGCCGACACAAATCAGCAACTTCCTTCACCAATTTCCGCCTCCTACGCACCTCCTCAATAGACCGACCACCCTCATTAAGTCTCGCAATTTGGCTCCTCTTCGACGCTATAGACTTCACAATTTTGCCGATGCTTACACGTTTCCAGGCCTGTAACTCCGCAGCACTCTCGTTCAACGCCTCCACAAGATCCATTCCCCCACGCTCAAAACCCCTCACCACCGCATCCTCGCACCCCTCAGCCCCGACCCAAATTTGCTCGAACCTAAACCTCTTCGACTGCTGCCCAACACTCTCCCGCCTGTCTAAGATCAACTTCAAAGGCGAATGATCCGACCACTCCCGCTCTAAATGTCTAAGCCGCGCATAAGGAAACTTCTCCATCCAATCATTATTGCCCATGGCTCGATCAATTCTACTTTGTCTGTTATCATCCCCCGCTTGCCCATTATCCCATGTGAAAGCATATCCCTCATAACGAACGTCGACCAAACCACACTCATCCGCAGCTTCCCTAAAATTGTTCATTTGCCACCGAGCTCGTTGCCCCCCTCTCATCTCATTAGCGTATAGAATTTCGTTGTAATCCCCAATACACATCCATGGTAACGTGCTCTGTCTCCCCAACACCCTTAAAAGCTCCCAAGAAAGATGACGATCCGCAACCATAGGCCATCCATAGAAACCAGTGACCCGCCAATCCCCATTCTCCTCCCTAATAATGAAATCCATATGGTGAACCGAGGAAGAAACAAATTCACATTTAATCTCCTTATTCCACCAAAATGCGAGCCCTCCGGACCTGCCCACACTATCAACCTCCATCCCAAAGTAACTATCAAACTTCGCGCGAACAGTCCGCATCTCACGACCACTGAGTTTCGTCTCGCAAAGAAACACCATGGCCGGGGCCTCCCGTCTCAACAAATGACGGAGCGCACCAACTGCATCGGGGTGGCCCAATCCCCGGCAGTTAAGACTGAGGATACTCATTGGGCCCGGCGGGGTTGAGCTCCCTCAACCTCCGCCTCAGGTATAATGACGCCCCCGTCGTTTGAAATTTTCGACTTCTTCCCTCCCTCCACCTCAGCCTCCCCGTTCTCTCTACCCCTCTTCCCTCCTACCGTGACCAACTTCTCCCTTGTCCTCCCACCTCTTTCCTCCCCTACCTTTCTAACCCAAGTTCTCATAACTCCCTGTCCTCCACTCTTCACACCCTGCACACCCGTACCTTCCCCGACTAGCAGTCCCCCCATGTCCCTCTGATCAGCTTGAGCAAGCTGCTCAACATCCCTAGTGCTCCCCACCTCCATTAGCTCCACATCTCCTAACCCATTCTCCCCAACATTGTCCATCCCAGCCTCCTCTTCCCTCCCTTGCACTTGTCCCCCAGCAGCCTTTTCATTTCCCCCCTTTCCCGTCACAGGGGCTCCCTCACCCACCTCCGAGTTCCCCTTCCCTTCAGCTTTCTTCCGACTCATCTTCAAGCTCACCGCAATATGTTGAAGTTTGTCTATAATCTTCGCCACATCAGCTTCTTCATCCCTCCTACGCACCTCGTCGAACACCGGATTTAAAGCCCTAGCAGCTCTCCCATTTCCCTCCTTCACTGTCTTCGTAATTTTCCATGGGGATGCCCTTAACCATTCACCAAATTGTAGATCCTCTTCATCATAAGGCCCCTCCTCACAGTCTTTTTCTCCATGCCCTAGTCTCCCACATCCATAGCAAAAGGTCGGCAACCTCTCATATTTTACGTCAAAGAACGCCTCATTCCCATTTGGCATCACAATAGAAATCATTTTCTTCAATGGCACACGAACATCATGTAAGATTCTAATTCTAATCGCCCTATCCATCTCTGGATTTGGCCCAACCTCCATATTTATGTATGTCCCCAACATCGCTCCTATCCTTCTTACATTACCCTCATTCTTCCTTCCCGAAATTGGTAAGTCGTAAACCCTTGCCCATAATGGTATATGAAAAAGGGGAATGTCAGTTAACTTACCCGTCGTCGTTGGTTCGTTGAAACACCATACGAATTTATCAAAGTGCCATGGTTGGTTCTCAAGCACTCTCTCCTTGTCCCGCATAGTCCCAAACCGAAAGACGAACAATTTCTCCTTGGCATCAATAACATTTCCAATAATAGGCTTCAATGGATTCCACAATTTGATCATTGTCTCAATAGCCGCCTTCACATTGATCGACTTTTGGGCCCAAATTCGACCAACTAGCATAAGTTGTCCCTTTTCCTCCTCCTCCTCCGTTCCTTCATCCCATATGAAAGTGCTTCCAATCCTTCGATCCTCAGCCGTCATAATTCCCTTCCCTTTGTCCTTCGATGTCGCCATCGAACCAAGCAAACCCTAAAGACCAGTGCAAACGACACAACTAGACTAAACACGACACAACAACCGACACGACAATCAAGACACAACGCTGCAACGCTCACGTAAAACGCGAGAGAAGCCTCAAAACACGAGGAGAAAACCAAGACCTAACCCTAGACCTAGACCGAACCCTAGGAGAGAAACCCTAGATTTACTGTGAAGAAGGATTTCATTTCATGTGTTGAACTGTTGATGTACTCTATCATGTATTCATATGACCCATACATGACCTCTCCTGAAAATGACCTGGTAAATATTAGGGCAGAGTACGGATCGAGTATTTGATCCAAAGTGCTAGTTCGGATCGGATATCCATATTAAAAATCCTGAAATTAGATATCCAATATCCAAACCAAATGTCTCGGATATCCAATGTTCAGGTATCCAAAATAATCGGATCGGATGCAGATATCCATCGGATATCCATACTTTTGAATTTACTTTAAAATTAAGTTTGAAACACAATTATATTCATAGTTTTACATGATGATTTTCTTTCGTATTCTTATTCCAATGTTCTCGCTATAAAATTTAAGTACCACCTAGATATTTCTCTAATATTTTAAACATTAATTAAGTTGTTGTATCAAATAAAATTTTATTTTCTCGAAATTATACTAGAAAACTATAGTTTCGGATCAGATCGGATATCCACATGTTTTAATTCTAGTATCCATATCCAAACCAAAACCAAAGATTTCGGATCAGATATCCAAACCAAACTTAACTTTCGGATCGGATATCCAAAAATTCGAATCAGATTCGGATCGGATATCGGATCAGTTTGGATAATCGGATTTTTTGCTCAGCCCTAGTAAATATTGTCCAGAAAAATGACTCGGCCCGATATGAACGACTTGAACCCGACTTGAATTACTCATTTATTAAATCTGTATTACATATCGTATTCGTAGGTGTATCAATCACTATGTTTTTTTTTTTTTGGTGTAAATCGGGGTGTTCACCGTCGACAACAGTGTATAATCCCCTCGCCGCGCGTACTCTCACGAAGAGGTAAACGGCTGCCGGCTGGCCAAAGAGTTTGCTCCATTCCCATTGGCAGGGATCGAACCCCTAACCTCATGGTTAAGGGATGAGGTGAGCAACCACCCCACCAAACACATTTGGTTAGTATCAATCACTATGTAGAATGCACTTAAATAACAATATGAAATGTTATGGATTATAGTATCAACAAGTCTTGCTGAAGACGGGTCGGAGCAAGTGACGGGTAATGTCACTCACAAAACGGATAGGGGAGACAAGGTGGGACACCCCCATGTGCTTCCCTCTCTCCTTTATTTGGGTCATTTGTGAGAGGAAATGGTATCCGTCACTCCAAAGTGACGGATATGTGCCGTCCTCAACGAGATTTTGTGTTATAGTATAATAAGGACTTGTTTGGTTGCCCGTCAAAAACACATGAATTGTAATTCATGTGAAGTGTAAAAATAGCTTGTTGTTTGGTTACCCCCAATTCACATGAATTGGAACTTCCTAGGAACTCTAATTCCTCCATAATGGAGGAAGTTGCTTACCTAGGCCCCCCTAGAGAAGTGGAAATTCCTATGGAATTGGAGTTCCCACATGCAACCAAACAACTTTTCCAAATTCACATGAAATAGAATAAGCATAGTAATTGGATCTTCCCTGGCATTACAATTTCCCATTATCAACCAAACCACCCTAAATACTAGACTTTGTGCCCGTACGTTGTACGGGTTATAATATTGATTCGTCTCTAATTGTATCTTCGCAATTGAGAAGCTATGTTTACTTTCTTAACATTAGTTTTCTCGTGAGAATGTGAGTATATACTAATACATTGAAATATTTTTTTTAAGAATATGAGTATATACAAATAAATTAACATTTTTTTTATGATTTACGTATATAAAAGTTATAATCGCCATGCACGAGTAACTAAATAGTGTTCTATTTGTAAGTGAGCTTGTACAAATGTAGTTTTTTTACATCTGGAAAATTTAAGTTTTTCTTCGTAGAATAAATAATTAATGAGTTAAATAAAGGACTTGACTAATTCAATATTAATACTTATATATTATACGGAGTATGTTATATGTTATATTTGAAGAATAATTAGAAATTATTATTATTTTAAATATTTTAAATTACAAAAATAATTGAAAAATCAAGTTTATATATTTTATTAAATTAATATAATTTTTATAAATTCTTCACTATAAGTATGGTAAGTAATATTAATTATAATATTATTGTTATTGAATATGATTGCTTTTGACAAATAAAATATACCATACCAAACTATATTTTGACATGTATTCTGATTCTACCTCGACCCGTGACCCGTATAAGCCTACCCATATTTAGTCTGACCCGTATTCGAGTTTAACATGTATGAACCGACTCACCAGCCGACCCATCCAGCCCGTTTGAGTGGTCTAGCAAACCTTCCATCAAAGTCGTGTGGTAATTATCTAAATTTTGTAGTCTGACCCGTATTCTTATCATTTTAGCTTTTTACTTTTAAAGTTTATATATATATATATATATACTAATATAACTCTATCATCTTGATCGGATAAAATTTCTATAACTTTATTTTAACTATCAATAAAATCAAAAATTATACTCTTCTCTTAATATTAGAATTGGATGATTGTCTACTTGCTAAGAAGCCCTCTTTTAACCCGTGATAGTCGTATTGCAAAAGTTGAAAACTCTAATATTATTCGAAAGTTTTTCAAAAAGTTGAACTTTCTGTAATCGCTCGAAAATATGATACTCCCTCTTATTCCATATTTTCTTCTCCTTTCCTTTTTGCACAACAAATAAAAAAGTGAATTAGGACCACACAAAACACACTACCCCACATGCCACTGAATTTGAGCCACACATATCATCCCAAAAAAGGAAATAGGGAAGAAAATCCGAATAACGGAATAAGGAAATAGGGAAGAAAAATATAGAATAGGAGGGAGTATATAGTATAATTATCAATTCTTGCTACATGCATTGATGCATGCATACCTTCACGCAAAGCCCGTATATATTCTCCTAAAATTTGATGATTATATTAAGGTCCATTAGGGCGTAAAGATGGAGCTTTGAAAGAGACGTAGTATGGATATATTTACTGAAGCATGGTAAAGCTTTGTGATCTCACCATTAATCATTTTTTTTAAAGAGGCAAAGGCATGATACATTTAACTACAATAAAAGACCTTACATATCTAAACTTTTTAACCGATATGCTTGTTATCATACTTATTAATTAGCAAAGTCGAATAAGACTCTGGTTTTTCTTGTAGAATTTTGTACGTATGAGTATAAGATAATAATAATAATAATAATAATAATAATAATAATAATAATAATAATAATAATAATAATAATAATAATAATTGTATGTAATATTTAATACTAATAACCTTATAAGAAGGCTTGCCTTACAACGGCATGACGCCAATAAGTAACTAAATAAATATGTGAACGGTAAATCTTAGAAATACCTCTTAAGTCATAGTTGATATATAATTCCAAAGCTATATCATCACCCTATCAAACTATCATGAACTGATAGATTTATTACTAAATTGGACTGATTTAGGCAAACTTCTCAAAACGTTTTAGGTTCTACCAAATACTTACACAGATATGATAGATATACGTTCCCGATTAATCGTTCGGGTGAATTCTCTATACCCTCCAAATAAATGAGAATGCCCAATCGAGTATTTTGTCATATTTATAATTGTATTTGATGAATACTATTTCAACTCCGACGTTCACAAAAAATCTTATACATAACTCTCTCGGTCTTGAGATTTTTTATTTTGGTCGCTTTGGAGAAAAAGTGGGGGAAATTATACACCCGAATAATACAAACTGACATAAAATTAATTCTAGATTCATAGCTACTTGAATCCTTGATGTGATATCACTTTATTAATTTGTAAGTAAGATAACACCAGGATACCAAGACAATATTCAGACATGTCTTAATATTATCTAAGGTATAAATTCATCATATAATCAAAGCTCAGCTCGATCTATACATATAAATTTGAAAAAAAAAAATTGAAAAAAATCACGGAAGTTAAATTGTGATACTCCATTACTCCCGCATGCCTCATATTGCTTACCATACAACTACGTTTGTTTAATTCTTAGATGAAACTCTCTGCTCTTCCATGCCCTCCTTCTTGTCATTTAATTCACATGTATGAGGTTGAAACTATCTTATACGCAAGCTATATGACATTATGCCAGTCGGTATACTCTTCGGGTCTCCATTAGATATGTATTTCATGCATCAAGCGTTCGATTCCGAGCCACCATGCAATATTGTTGTTGGCTTCCTGTGTAAACAATGCAAATATGATTAGCAAAGCTCGTAAATCATGTTCGTTAATGCATGAATGATATAAAAATAGTAGCAACCAATATACGAAAAGCTTAAAAAAAACATAAATTTCAAATTTGGTGTAAATTAATGAGTTCTGGTTTTTTTATAGGCTTACAAATATTTAATTTTGTCTCCCATTGCTAATCAAATACACTTCCTATTTAGGTGTAAAAGATAGATCTTTTGCTTGTAATTTACTATATCTCTTATTTGATTAGCTCAAAATAATTATCTTCAGCTGAGTTTATTATTAAAAATAAAAACGTAATTATCTTCAGCTAAGTTTATTATTAAAAATAAAAATCGTAATTATCTTCAGCTGAGTTTATTATCAAAAATAAAACTCAATCTTTATCTTTTTTTTTTTAATTTACTATATCTCTTATTTGATTAGCTCAAAATAATTATCTTCAGCTGAGTTTATTATTAAAAATAAAAACCGTGTTTTAAAAAAGTTGGAGTCTCTAGAATTGCCTGAAAAAAGCCTCTTTTATATATATATATTTATTTTGATTAGGGATAGTGATTTTTAAGAGTATAACCAAACAACATAGCCCAAAAGAGCTACTTAGAAAAAATATGTAATTTGAGTATTTAAGTTTTGTATTTATAGTCTATAGTTATAGTCTTTTGTGGGGTGCTTGTTAATGTTTGGTTTACTTTTATAGATGAACATTTTATTTGTTTTTTTGTTAAATATAGATAAACAAATTATTCTTTTATTTAGTTGTTCTTAATTATTTTATTCAAGCTATGTTTGTTAATCCCTCTAATTTTTTAGAAATGCTCTTATTCTATTTTTAGCATATTCATTAAAATGGTCTCATCTCTATCTTTGTGTTTCATTGTAAAATCATCATATTTTATTGGTGACATTCACCGTTTCACTTAACATATCAACCTTTGTGCAAAAAGTAAATGGGATATTTGTAAGGAATTAGAGTTTATGTAATATTATGTTTTCCATTGATTATGAGTTTATGAAATATACAAATAGTTAAAGCTAAACTGGTGGAAGGGGAAATAATAGACGTTTCTAAGATGATCCACTCAATGTGTAATGTTATACAATTTTTGTTAGCAGGTCAGTCGTCTTGGCAACAAACAATAGTAAATTAACTAGTTTGGATCCCGTGCAATATATGTAAGGTATTTATAAAATTTTATTTTTTAGTGTACTCTGTATTATTTATGGATTTTAAATCAGCTCGCTTATTTTTTTTTATGTTTCACATCGCTTTATTTTGATTTGAGTAATAAAAATTAAAATTTTAAAAAGTCATTAAATGAGTATTTTAATGAAATTTTTCTTTTTACCGAGAAATTAAAGATGTTATTTTTAGAATATTTGTACTATTAACATTTTTTGTGCAACTTCTTATCATTGAAAGTCGATAAATTTTCAACGTACAATTATTTCAAAAAAAGTATACAGTTTTTTTTATCATATAATAATGGAGATAAATTTATGTACAATGTGAAATAATATAGAATGTTTCAAAAATTAAATTTATTAAAAGATTGTGCCATTAATTACCTACCATACTTATAATATATGCTAAAAATACTATGTTTTATTTTCGAAAATATGGTTTAGGCGGGAAAAATGAGAATTTTGCCTATTCTTTTAGTAAATAAGGGATTGCATGATGCCGTATAAAATAAAATAGAGATTTTACAAGATTGTGAATTTACAATTTACGAACAGACTTGTACATTACACAGAGCTAAAACTCGTTATGTTTAAAATCACAACATGTTATAACTTCTATAATAAGCATATATGTCCAAATAATTAACTTGCTAACATTCAACGAATATGTATTTGACAAGGAAAAATTCTTGTGTACTCCGGAAGTACCGTACTCCTTACACGTACAACTAATC
Source organism: Silene latifolia (assembly GCF_048544455.1). Taxonomy (NCBI): domain Eukaryota; kingdom Viridiplantae; phylum Streptophyta; class Magnoliopsida; order Caryophyllales; family Caryophyllaceae; genus Silene; species Silene latifolia. The sequence goes on along the minus strand of NC_133526.1, from coordinate 4,999,601 downwards.
CATTCAAAGAATTTTTCTTTGACAAGTTCATTCTGATATCTCATATCTTATGATTATTACTAATAAATGTAATTTGGCTATTTACTCCAAACTTCGCAACCATTAGCCGGGACAAATAATACAATATATATGAAGGAATATTTATTTTAAGATTATGTTTATTTATTTTCATAATAATTGAGAATACTACAAATCTACAATATACGAGTATGATTTATTTCAAAATAATATTTTTTTTCAAGTACGTACAATTTCAAATATAGAATATAATATATGATTTATTATCAAATAAGTGTGATACATATACAAATAAACTATAAGATCCGATAGGTATTGTCATATATACTTCCTTAATATTTACTCATTAAGGAAAATAATCAATTTTATATAAAATCATATGTGGTTTCTAACTTATACGGAGTACTATAACACAATAAAAGAGACAATCAAGCTACGTATTATGAAGGGTAATTATCTCGAAAGTTACATGATGATGTCCTCTCAAATTTCCATTAACATATTGATAGTTCTAGCGTTTATCTACTTTTCAGGTAAATTTTAATTTTATTTTATGAATATTTTGTAATTAGCCATCCACTTTCATAACAATCATGTGTGTACGAATCCTATTAAAACTAATTTACATGAAGTTGCAATTCATAGGAGTTGCATAAAAGTTGCTTGGTTTGCATGAGCGTAAATTGGAAATGAAATTGATGATGTGGGAATTTACACTCACCGAGTGGGTTTAATAATGGCTTGTGCATTTTGCAAGAACTAAAGTTTCATGAGAAGTTCTATTTGCCATGAATTTGGCAACCAAACAATATCATCTTTAGTCCATTCATGAGAAATTCTATTTTCCATGAATTAGAAAGGCAGGCAAACGGCCCGTTAGATTAAAGTTTCATGGCGAGTGTAAATTTGTCTATAATATAGAGTATACATTTTCAACACTAGGTTAAGATTTCTTTGATAAAAAAAATAGTTGCATGAGTGTATGACTTTACTTATAATTACGAATCATTTGCTTGCCCTTCTAATTCACGAGAAATAGAATTTCCAATGAATAGAATAAACATGATTTTGTTTCGTTGCCAAAATCATGAGAAATAGAACTTTCCATAAAACTTTAGTTCTTACAAAATGTAGGAAGTTACTTATGAAAGAAATAGAACTTAACTGATTAGAAAATAGCCTTAATCTAGACGTCGTGTAAGACACTGCTCTAAATCAGTAAGACCCCCACACAGGTGCTCATTGGGTTCCGTGGTCACTGATTCCAGGGTTAACGCCTCCTTCCGCACAATGTTGCACACCAAAGACGGAAGTGGGAACTGTTCTCAATAAGCAAAATATAACAGAGAAGGAAAAAGAGAAGAAGATGTTTTGTAATTTTTGTTGTGTCAAAAACTGTGGAGAACTGAAGTTTATATAGTAACCAGAAAGGCTCCTCCAACAGTCATATATTAATGGTATTGATTCTGAGATTAATGGCCCGAGGAAAAAGTTCTGAGATTAATGGCCCGAGGAAAAAATTAAGACCAATAGCAAAGAGGAGCCCCACCACACCACGTGTCACGAACCCGAGCCGAGCCGGACAGTGGCGGCGCGCGCGTGCGAAGACTATAGTCTACCCTCTATAGTCTAGTTAACACTTGTTAACCCTCCTTCATATATAAACACAACACTCCCCCACTATTTTTCCAATGTGGGACAAATGTTATCTTACTTAAGTTTTGCAGCAACTAAAACTCCAACAACTTATCAAGCTTATTTGATGAATAATGAGTGAAATTCCCACATCAATTTCATTTCCTCATGCAGAGCCGAATTAAACAACTTTTATGCAAGTCATATGAATTGCAACTTCAAGTGAATTAATTTTCAATGGAAATTTTATATATCTTCCCATGGCAAATCAAACAATCCTCCAGACTTATTCATTTTTAAAAACGAATATCGAAACACTTAATAATATATGATATATAATTCTAATTTTAATTAATTTAGTTCATTAACATGTACAATAATGTACGAGGTTTTAAATTAATACTGACAATATTCCAACTCGTATTATGCATAACCCTTCTTGATTTTCCTATACAAAAAAACTGAATTTAAATCCTGCCTTATATATTTATGTAAATGTATGTATGTATTATCTAAATCGTTATTGATCATTTTAATATATAAATGTTGCCTATGTAAATCATGGACAGGTGGTTTGGTAAAGTCTACACTTACAAATGAAATGCCATGGCAATCTCCCTCACATTTCATGCAAAATAATCAACAAAATTGCCATTTCGTGCCTAGGGTTTGTCATCCAGGGCTTTATTTGAAGCCTAATTGCAATTATTATTGTACAAAAAAGTACTCTAATCAAAGAATGAAGGGTAATTGTCTACTTAATAGAGACTTACCATTTTGTTGCTGCAGCGACTTGGCGAAAATGTCTCACAAATCATGATCATACATATTTACCAAGTATATCGACGATATTGAAGATGTCTTATCTTATTAATTAGTTACGAGTTACGACGAAGATATCATTACAACAATAAGTCACATGTTAGATTAACCCTGTCCCCCATATATTACTAAGTGCACCCTTAGCCATAAGAAAAACGAGATATATTGTTACATGTATTAGTATGGAATATACAAGATTACAAGAAAGTTCATAATGGGTTTATTCTCAATGTAAATTAACAACTTGAAAATGAATCGTAAATCCTTATTTTGCACTTGTTGAAACAAAAATTTTATACTTCGTATTATAATTAACTGTATTTCTAATTTTAAATTTCCATATTTTGCCCTTACAGAAACAAAGATTATTACTTCGTATGATAGTTAAGTAAGTTAATCGTATTTCCAATTGTAATTTTTCACTTCAATTTCTATATCTTTTATACTTCGGTTTGTCCAATTTATTTTTATGGTAAATGATTCTATATAATTAATAAGGAACGAGTAATTCATCTAATTAGTTAATGCTAAATTTAAATTTAGTGAGCTATATTATTCGAAGCCAAAAAATATATACTCTATATAACTGTAAGACTGCCAGGAGTATAGTCTAGTTGATTTTAGCAATTGAGCACAAGTACGAATAGGCTCAAGATGGATTTAGGAATTTAAACACAAGCTCAAACTTGGTTCGGAGTTTGGCGAGCGCTGAAAAATTAAGCTTAAGCTCAAAACGAAAAATTTACGTGATATCCCTAAATTTCACCATTTTACATATGGTACCCAATATTATTGCCCATTATTATTGTTGTTATTAATTTTTTTTTTTTTTTTTTTTTGCAGCAGTAAAGATATGAAATTTACATACTAGTAGCACACCTCTCAGAGGTGTGCATAGAAATTACACCATTATTAAAAGCAAAAGTACAATTTATTATTAATAACCTACTGACGATGAAATGTTGGATAACGGCATCATGTTGGTGGAGTAAGGTAGCTTGGACACAAGCTTCATCATGTGCAGCATCTACATGGCACGAGACTTCCAAAGACTATCGAGACATTTGCTCTGACAAGTGACGGGAACAAGATGCACTTACACCACATGGACGTAGTGATGGGGCATATTCTGCACCCGCTGACCAAGTCAACATATTGAGCAAGGTCAAAGATATCCACACCAAGTCAACGACTTAGACAGCCTAACCGACGCAACCTGTCGGCCTGTCACCTATGTCCCGGCCACGGTGACTTGCCAGCCGGGGCACATATCCGCGTACTCATATCCAAGACCCCCTCGGCGAGTCAACAGGTCCGCCGGCCTGCCATGGGTCCCTCGGCCGAGGGTAGATCAGTCTTTCCACCTGCTAGCCACTTGGCCACTTGGTCACTACGTGACAAAAGGTGAAAGTCTATAAATACTCCTCAACCCTCATTGAGGAAAGGATCCACAATTTAACCTAAACACCTCATAATCTGGTAATATCTTCCTTATCTCTCTACAACATATACTTCGCCAAGTAACACATAACTTAATCCCTTTAAGTTTACTGACTTGAGCGTCGGAGTGAGTACGCTCGGTGCAAAGCCGAGCCCTCAGTTTGTTCATTGTTTCAGGAGAGACCGAGAGAAGGATTCGATCAAAGACGTCATTCTACAAGCAAGTGTGGTAGCAAATAACTGCTCTGGAATTACACCCGGAACAATTGGCGCCGTCTGTGGGAAATCAAAACAGATACTAGAAGCTAGTCAAATCCCTTACAAAAAAACAAAAACCCACCCAAAAAGCTAAGAAGATGTCGAAACAACAAGAAGTATTTGTGACTGACGAAACCGAATTCTGCCAAGATGACACCGTCCACATTACGGGGTTGTGCAGACCCCACCGGCCGAGTGACTCAACCGGGAGTACGGGATGCCAATAATACCGGATACGCACGTGCCGCCGCCCACGACCAAGTCACCATCATGGGACATGTGGTTGATGCGGCCTAAACTGAAGCTACTCCTGGACCTAATAGGTAGCACGCCGACTCACACTGTCACTCCGACAAGAGCGGCGGCACCCGCACAGGAGACCAGGGCCCAAAATGTGACTCCGAGAAACTTGAACGAAGCATTGGGGGAAGCTGACCCTGTCAAGACGTCGGGGGAGCCCAGAGCGCTAGTGGTAGACCTGAGTCCTTCTCGCACTCGCGGGAGGACAACGTCGCCGCAGCACCGACGAGGCCTGCCCCAGAGGAGCGAAAGAAGTCCGACTCACCAGAGTCGGAGAAGAAGCCCTTCCCGCCACGGGGAGAGGAGCCGGACTAAGGATGCGAGGAGCCGATCGCCGCGTGTCGTTCGACACGTGGTCAGACAGCCCCTCAGTGACTATGTCCTAGAAGTCCCGGTGCCGACTAAGCTAAAGTTGCCACCTATATCATACAAAGGAGAGAGCGACCCAACCGACCATGCCGAGGCTTTCGAGTCTTACATGTCGGTGTGGGAGCAACCTGATGAGGTTTGGTGCAGAGTCTTCCCAACGACCCTGCATGGTATGGCACAAAGTTGGTACAAGGGGCTACCCGATGGGTCGATATACTGTTATTCCGACCTAAGGGACACATTTTTGGCCCAAAAGATATTCTATGATAAGAGGAGGTCCGTCGAGACATCGGATCTCCCGACTATCGATACATGAGGGGCGAGTCTCTCGAAGTTATGTAAAGAGGTTCGACGCCAAGGTTCAGCAGATTCGTGAGTGAGCAAGCGAGTGGCGGCCTTCGATCGATGAAAGGCCTCCCAAGAGGAGACTTAAAAACGAGCTCATCAAGTGCGGAGGCTCGAACTTAGACTCCGCCAGAAGATGGTGACAAGCCATAAAGGTAGAGGACTACCACAAAACCTGGGTAGGCCCGGCGAGGCCGGGCACTCGAGAGAAAGAGCGCCGGTAGGGGACAACCCGGATGAAGGACGCCGTGACAATAATAGGTCACGGTCGACAAATCTGCCCGGGAAAATGAACTCGGCGGGCGCCGGGGAGTTCAGGATCGTACTACCAAAAGCGGTTCAATGGCCACACCCCCTTGGTCGTATCTGCTGCCGAGGTCTTTGCCCTGAGCAAGAACGAGGGTCAGAAGTGGGAAAGGCCTCCCAAGGTGAGGGGGGACGGTGATACGAGCCCGATCGTGAGTACCACGGCCACACCGGTCACTTAGCCCCGACAACTAGGCATCCGAAGAATGCCATTGAAGAGCGATCCGGAAGGGAGCCTCGGCAAGTATGTTGCGGAGGCCAAAAGAAGGATACCGGCGGCTCAAATAAAAAGTCCGTCTTTAAACGGATAGGAGTAATCCATGTTGTCATCGGGGGCAACGAGAACGGTGGAGTCTCGCTCACGGGCACAAACGGCACTGAACGAACTATATCAGGCCATCAACTTTGTGCCCAAAACAGCGATCCCCGCTTCCAACATCCCCGACGTAACTATTGGGAAGAAGGACTACGAGGGAGTCATCGCCCGCACGACGACCCACTAGTAGTCCACTTGGACATATCCAACCACCTGGTCAAGAGGTGCCGATTGACACGGGCGCCTACACGAACATTATGTTCGGGGAGTGCTTTCTCAACCTCGGTGCGAAGGTTGTGGACTTGAGCCCCTACACCAATCCGTTGTACAGTTTTTCCGGGGCCGGCCTGGTACCCCCTGGGTCAATCAGGTTGCGGTGATGTTCGGCGAGGGAATGCGGCTAAGAACGTCTGTCTCGAGTTCATGGTCATTGACGGCTCGTCCGCCTACAACGTTCTCATAGGCCGAGTTACTCTGAGCGAGGCCGATGCAGTGATGTCCATCCGGGCCCGACAACGATGTATGTCTCGGGACCGGGGGAAGTGCATAAACTCGTCTCAAAGGATTAGAAAGACGAAGTGGTCAACGTCCGGATATCGTCGGAGGGTGCAACATGCAATCCCTCAAAGTGGCGAAGAAGTCGAGAAGGGGAAGAGCCCATCCTTACAACGGGAGGGCGACCTCATGGATCAACGTCGGCATGGTCGAAGGAGCGAGACCGAAGAAGTGGAGATTGACCCGGGCGCGCACGAATCGTTGTCGGTGTCAACCTGGAGCCAAAATTCAGGGCCGCTCTCCTAGACCTGCCGAGGAAGAACAAAGACGTCTTCGCCTATTCAGCGGCCGAGATGTCGGCGTGAGCGGGAGGTAATTGTTCACAAAGTGAACGTACTCTCCACCGCTCGCCCTGTCAAGCGCGAAGATGAGGAATTCTCAACCGAGAAAGATGAAGCCATCAAAGCCGAGGTAGATAAATTACTAGCGGCGGGCTTTATCATGCCTTGTACTTATCCTGAGTGGTTAGCTAATGTTGTAATGGTAAAGAAATCATCGGGGGCGTGGAGGATGTGTGTAGATTTTACCAATCTTAATAAAGCGTGTCCCAAAGATTGTTATCCCTTGCCTCGAATAGATAGTTTAATCGACGCCACGGCGAGCTACACTATCTTGAGCTGCTGGACGCCTTCTCAGGGTATCATCAGGTATTCATGGCCGAAGAAGACATGCCTAAATGCGCATTTATCACCGGTAACGGCACATACATGTATAAAATGATGCCGTTTGGTTTGAAGAACGCCGGCGCAACTTACACAAGACTGGTGGACAAAGTGTTCCAAAATAAAAAAGGGCAAAACATTGAGGCTTACGTCGACGATGCTATTGTAAAAAGCAAGTCTGACAGCGAGCACTTAGCCGATTTACACGAGACATTTTATTCACTGAGGAAATACAAGATGAAACTTAACCCAATGAAATGCAACTTCGGTGTCCGGTCAGGTAAGTTCCTCGGCGTGCTTGTCAGCGCCAGGGGAATTGATGCCAATCCAGAAAAAGTCCAAGCAATACTGGACCTGCCGGAGCCGAGGAATAGAAAAGAGGTTATGATGTTGATCGGGAGAATGGCGGCTTTAGCCCGTTTTATCTCTCGGTCAGCCGACAAGAGCACCCCATTCTTCAAAGTGTTGAAGGGAAATAAGGACTTCAGCTGGGGGGAGGAACAGAGCACAGCTTTCAAGCAACTGAAAGCTCATCTTCAAACTCTCCCAACCCTGTCGGGCCGATCATCGGGGGAGACGCTATACTTATACATAGCGATTACCTCGGCCACGGTCGTCGTCGTGATCATCGAGAGAAGAAGACAAAAAAGCAACACCCAATCTACTTTGTCACCATACATTGTTGCCGTAAAGAAAGAAATTACCCGCCGATTGAAAAAGCGCCTTTATTGTCGTCGTTGCCGCAAGGAAACTAAAACCTTACTTCGACGCACATCCCGTGACGGTCTTAACCGACCAACCATTGGAGAAAGCATTGGAAAAATTTGAACAATTCGGCAGGCTCATCAAATGGGCGAGAGCTATCCCGCTTCGGCATTCAATACAAGCCGAGGCCCTCGATAAAGGGGCGACACTTGCAGATTTCTGGCCGAGTGCACATATCAAGAAGAGCAAAACCGGAGTATGGGAAGTATACACCGACGGGTCCTCCACGCGAAACACTCAGAGCCAAGATACTTATCATCGGTCCAAACGGGGACGAGTTTGAGTACGCCTTGAAATTTACCTTCCCGGCCTCAAACAACGAGTCCGAGTACGAGGCGGTGATAACCGGAGTCGAGTTAGCTAGAGCCTGCCGGTGAGAACACATCATTTTGAAAACAGATTCACTTTTAGTGGCTAATCAAATCAGAGGAGAGTACGAGACTCGAGACGACGGAATGGTAAGATACCCGGAAAGGGTAAAAGCTGACACTTCAAAATTGAAATCTTTTCAGATACAATGCATTCCTGTGTCCGAGAACAACCGAGCCGACGCTCTCTCAAAGCTTGCCAGTTCAACCATCAAGAATGTCGGTCGAACCGTCGGTGGACATCGGGAATACCAAAAGCATCAATGAGACCGTCGGCATGGTAGGCGACATAGAGGCTGAGACGACGTGGATGACTCCGATAATGAAATACAAACGATGAATGAGTTCGGAGGACCGCAGTCTCTCACGAGAAGATAAAGAGGATCGCAAACAAGGTACTTGGTGTTTGAAGGAGAATTATACGGGAGGTCCGTGATAAGGCCACTCTTGAAATGTGTCGGCCCAACCGACGCGGAGCTATATCGAGAAATTCACGAAGGTATCTGTGGTCATCACATGGGGGCAAGAACGCTAGCCCACAAAGCTCTCCGAGCCGGCTACTTCTGGCCACCATGCTTGAGGATTCCAGAGCCAAAACCAAAAAGTGCAACAACTGTCAAATGCATGCTCCGGTGATACATGCACCTTCCAGAGACCTACAGCTGGTACTTATTCCCCTTCCTTTTGCACAGTGGGGGATGGATCTACTAGGTCCGTTCCCAACGGCATCCGGAGGAAGAAAGTATTTGATTGTCGCCGTTGACTACTACACCAAATGGGTTGAAGCTGTAGCGGTACCTGCCAAGACCACGGTGGCCGTAAGAAAGGTAATCTGGGAAAATGTCATAACTCGTTTTGGGTTACCCCAAGTCATGGTATTTGACCAAGACCGAGAGTTTTGGAGTGACACAATAATGAACTGGTTGGAGGAACTTGGTATCAAATTTGCATACTCCTCCGTCTGCCACCCACAGAGCAACGGACAGGCGGAGGCAGCCAATAAAACAATCCTCAACGGTCTGAAGAAGACAGTTGAAGACCTAAAGGGAAGATGGGCCGATGAACTACCCGGCGTCCTGTGGTCCCTCCGGACCACGGAGAAAGAAGCAACGGGGTACGGTCCATTCCACTTAGTCTCTGGTCGGCGATCCCCGCTAATTGAAGCAACGGTGCCCACATTCAGAACGGCCACCTTTAACCCGGTTGAAAATGAGGAAGGTCTAAGAGCCTCCCTAGACCTGGTCGAAGAAAGCCGAGATACAGCACGCCTCAACTTGGCAGTATACCAAAACCGAATGAGAAGAGCCTACAACCGAAGAGTCCACAAAAGGGACTTAAAAGTAGGGGACCTAGTCCTAAGAAAGTCGGCCGCCACCAACAAAGGAAACATTCATGGTAAATTGACGGCTAACTGGGAGGGTCCCTACAAAGTGGTTGAAGAAATGAGGCCGGGTACATACCGGCTGACAGACATGGAGGGTGTGCCTTTGATGAGCCATTGGAACACTGACAATCTCAGGAAATACTTTGTATAACGGCGGAGGTGACCAAAACAATTGTTGGCACCCCGGCGCGTGTTTTTACCTAATAAAGGATCATCCAAGTTTTCCATCAAAGTGTATGCTCCCCCCCGTAGTCATATCGAGGTAGACGCCACGGCCCAAGCCGGGCAGTCACCCCAAGAAGTAGACGCCATGGCGATCACTACCAATAGCGATTGATACTCGCGAAAGCGACCAACATGCCTTAAGAACGTATAAGTACAGTTGAGACGCAATTCTAGCCGCCTCGGCCAACCGAAGGCCTGGCAGAGGAAGCGATCAATATGTTTACAGATACGAACGCTGTTGAGCCGTAACCTCTAGCCGCCTCGGCCAACCGAAGGACTGGCAGGGGACACAACGGTCGATACGCTAACATGTTTACAACGGCGGTTGGAAACGCAAATCGGACGCCTCGGCCAGACCGAGAGTGAAAGAGGAAGCGACCAACATGCTAACATGTTTAAAGAAAAAGACGTTAAACACAGTTGAGATACGCATTCTAGCTGCCTCGGCCAGGCCGAAGGTAAAAACGAAAAAGCGCTCAATTAATAACGCAAGAAGGCAAGTGAAGGATTGTGATCAAAACCCGGCCAAGCCGGGAGCCAATAAACAAGCTTTATTAAAAAAATGATTACAAGTAAGGAGAATACAGACGACGGTCGTCCCCATAGGGATAAGCCGAAACACAACCTACCAAAGTTTTACAAAATATAAGGAAAAGCAAAAGGTTACAGACATATCATTTGAAGCGCCAAAAGATGGCAGGGAGAAAAGGCTTAATAATTGGCCCCCGAACAGCTGAAGCTATCCGAGATGCCTGGTGACGACCGCCCGTCTCCCTACGCCTGCTGCTACTTGCCATCAGCAACGTTAGCAGCATCGTCTTTGGTGGGCGACCCAGAAGCTGTCTTGGCAGCCACAACTTTCTTGGCAGCCTCAGCCTCAGCAGCCTCAGCTGCCTTCATCCTCTCAGCTTCCTCCTTGGCTGCCTTAGCCTTCTCGGCAAGAAGGGGTCGCCTTCTCCGCGGCCACCTCTTCCTCCTTCTTCACCCTTGCCTCCTCCTTGGCCTTCTCCTCCGCGGCCTTCTCCTTAGCTTCAAGCTTGTCATCAAGCATCTCGTCAAATTTTGGCCACGGAAAGGAGCCATCAAGAGAAAAGAGCTCCCCAATCACTTCCCTGGCGGCTTCCTCGGCCAGGTCCCGGTATTGGGCGCAAATGTTAGGAAGAATCTCGCGTTGGAGCATCTCAATGTCCTCCTCCCTTTGGGCGATGATAGCATCCTTATTCCGAACCACCTTCCCCTGGGCCTGAAACCTGACACCTGCATTAAAGTCGGCGACTTTCTGAAGGTGGTCACGCCCCTCCAGCAGCTTAGCAGCTTCAGCCGCCGCAGCCTCAGCCTTGGCTCTCTCAGCGAGGACTGCTTGTTCAGCGTCCTCCCTAAGTTTTCTCTCAAGACGGACGCCTCTTGACCTCGGCCTTGGCCCTCTCGGCTTCCTTGTTCGCAGATCGAGTTCAAGCCCGAGCCGCTCGAGCGTGGAGTAGCTTCGAAATAGTCTTCTCTTGCTCCACAATAAGAGCACCGCCGTATCAACCCACTTCGACAAAGATCCGACCAAACTTAGGCCCTCCGACCTAACTGGATGGGGTAGGCCGAGGAAGGAGGTGACAACGGTGGCATCTTGACCACTTGCCCGCGCAGTTTTCTTCTCAAAGACGCCGTTCAACAGCGTGCCCGAGACGACGGTTGATCTACAAAAATTCAATTAAAGCATCCGTGTCAACATACATGGACATACCGTAGAGCTGTCATCGAACGCCTAATGAACCGGCTAAGTCGAGCCACGGGATAGATCCGTACCATGCTTGGCCTTCTTGGTCGGGGTCGCATTTCTTTGCGGCGCAAGCAGCAAGCGAAGCAGAAGCATCGCGGAATGTAGGCTCTTTCCTCTTACGGAAGAGAGGGGTTTCCACTGCCAAGGTGACCACCTCCTCGGCGGTAATATCAACGACCTCCACCGTCGCCTTTTCGACTGAAGGGAGTGGAGGTGGAACTGATGTTGACGCCGTCGCCGCCGAAGACTTTGTCTTCCGCGTTCGGCGCGGTACGTTACCAGCAACCTTCGCCTGGGCCGCCGTTGTATTTAAGCCCTTCAGCTGCTGATCCATGAGATCATTCGGCGGCGTTCTGCGATCACGAGCCAGGGCCTTAAGATGCATATCAACAACTGACTTGTCCTTGGCAAGCCCCATTCTCCTAAGGATATCCTCTGACAGGTCCGGGCCAAAATGGTCTGCAAAGAAAACGAAGCAACAGTCAAGTGAAAGAAATAAATCAAAGTTCAAATAACAGAAACATTAAAAGCAGAGATGGGCCTCACACCGACCCCACTCACCCCGTTCGAGGGCCGGTATGAGGCCGACGTGGCAGAGCAGCTCATCCTGAAGAATGATCTGCGTCGGGGGAATCCATCCCTTCGGCATCCCATTCTTCTCCGCCTCAAACAGCCTCATCGCCCGCTTCTCATCCGCATTAAGAAGGACCTTGCTGGCGTCCATCTTAAGCTTACTCTGGGAGACCCATTTGTCATGCTCCGCCTTAGTCTCGCACCGCAAATTGACTTGGTGCTGGAAGGACCGGGGCAGTGGGTAATCCTCCGGAACCTCAACGTACACCCACCGATCTTTCCAGTCCTTGCAGGAAGAAAGCTTATCAACGGAGACTTAACCCGGCTCCGTCTGCACGCTGTACCACCCAACGCGACCAGGGGCCGACGGCCGAAGGTGATGAATCCGGCGGAATAAGTTCACCGTCGGGACCTCCCCCTTGAAAAGGCAGAGCCACACAAAGCCGACTATAGTCCTAATGGCCAACGGGTGCAGTTGGGCCACGACGACGTTCATGGCTTTAATTATGGCCATAACGTGTTCATTCAGAGGAAACCGGAGCCTATACTCCAGGTGTCTGATGTATACGCCGATGCAGCCCGGAGGAGGGCAACAGACCGCCTGACCTTCCTCAGGAATTACAATACTATACTCCCTGCCGAAGGAGAAGTGACGTTCAAAAAACGTCGGGACCGGTAATGTACTGGCAAATTTGTGGGTCCAAGCGCGGTCAGGGCAGACCTTACAGGCGTCGCCGTGATCCATGACGTACGGCCTCTCCTCATTAGGATGAGCCCTTTCAACATCGTCATCATCAACATCATCATCATCCTCCCAATCCTCCAAAGCTTTTGGATCAACTTCGGGAGAAGGAGACCTAGGGCCCCCAGACCTTATCGGGATGGCGTCTAGTATCTCCTCCTCATCAAGACGCGACGGGGAACCCTCCGGCGCACAGTTACTAGGACCGGCATCAGCAGAAGACATGTTCACAGCAAAAAACTTAACAATTAAAAGTTGAAAATTTGTTTGTTTACCTTGAAGAAAAAGTGCTACGCCGGCGTAACGCTTCGAAGACTAGAGAGAAGTTTCGTCAAAGAAAGTTAAGCTAGAAGAAATTTTTTTGAGAAAATGAATTTGGAAGGCCAAATTCAGGGGCTAACTCTCCTATTTATATGGCAAAGCCCACTCAATCCGACCAATCAGGGCAAAGCCCATGAAGCGTCAACCAATCAACAAAGAGACACATGTCAAGCATGCAGCCATGGAAGGTCAATCGACAAACAGTTACAAAACTTCTTCAACACGCTCCTTGATGAATGCCAATCGACGTATCTTCTTCAAACACACCCTTGGTATCTACTTGTCAAACGGCCCGCCGATTCAACCAAGCTTGACAAAGACCGGGGTGGGGCAATCAAAAGCACACTAAGCACTCACAACCTCGGTCTCGGCCAGCGCCACTTTCTTTTCCACATCTGATGTCCATTACACATCCATGTGGAGGGGGGATATGGTACAGCCTAAGCAGAACCAAGCCGAGGTAGAAGAAGCCGGGGCAGAAAAATTTTTACTTACGCAGAATACGCTCAACACTCATCGAAGGTCCATACCACGTCATAGACTACGCTGGGGGCAAATTGATGGGGCATATTCTGCACCCGCTGACCAAGTCAACATATTGAGCAAGGTCAAAGATATCCACAACAAGTCAACGACTTAGACAAATTTAACCGACGCAACTGTCGGCTGTCACCTATGTCCCGACCACGGTGACTTGCCAGTAGGGGCACATATCCGCGTACTCATATCCAAGACCCCTCGGCGGCGAGTCACGGGGCCCGCCGGCCGCCATGGGTCCCTCGGCCGAGGGTAGATCAGTCTTTCCACCTGCTAGCCACTTGGCCACTTGGTCACTACGTGACAAAAGGTGAAAGTCTATAAATACTCCTCAACCCTCATTGAGGAAAGGATCCACAATTTAACCTAAACACCTCATAATCTGGTAATATCTTCCTTATCTCTCTACAACATATACTTCGCCAAGTAACACATAACTTAATCCCTTTAAGTTTACTGACTTGAGCGTCGGAGTGAGTACGCTCGGTGCAAAGCCGAGCCCTCAATTTGTTCATTGTTTCAGGAGAGACCGAGAGAAGGATTCGATCAAAGACGTCATTCTACAAGCAAGTGTGGTAGCAAATAACTACTCTGGAATTACACCCGGCATCATGTTGGTGAAGTAAGGTAGCTTGGACACAAGCTTCATCATGTGCAGCATCTACATGGCACGAGACTTCCAAAGACTATCGAGACATTTGCTCTGACAAGTGACGGGAACAAGATGCACTTACACCACAAGGACGTAGAATGGGAAAGGCGAAAACAAGCCAAATAGATTTGCCTCTAGAGGAGAAAAATCTCCTACATCTTGAAGAATCAACCTCACAAACCAAAGACCAATAACCCAAGTAGTCGTGCCCACAAACGGACCAATACACAAATTGCTCCACAACCAAACACTTAGCCATAGACACCATAGACAACCATCCTATAATGTATCCAACACAGGTCGGACAAAAGCTCAACTCGTCATTATTTATGTAGAAGGTTATTATTCGAAACACCAACAAGAAGAAAACACAGGTTAACGGCAGCATGGATGTAAGGTTATTATTGTTATTGTTATTGTTATTGTAGTTTAGTTCAGATCTAATCAGTGTAGTTCAGTTTACCTCTAATCAGTTCAATTTAGTTCAGTTCAATTTAGTTCAACTTCATTCAATTTAGTTCAGTTTCATTCAATTCAACTCAATTCAACTCTATTAAGTTAGAAAAAACATAGCTTAATAATGATAGTTCATCCACTAAATTATACTCCCTCCTATTCTTCTTTTTCTTCCCCTTTGGATGGGGCACAATATTTAAGAAAGAGAATAAAATATGAATTGTGAATTGGGTGGGGTTTGGTGATAGGAGAGAGGAATGAATAAAATAAGGAATTGTGAGTTGGGTGGGGTTTGGTGATAGGAGAGAGAAATGAATAATTATGAATTAAATAAGGAATTGTGAGTTGGGTGGGGTTTGGTGATAGGAGAGAGGAATGAATAAAATAAGATTAAAAGTTTCCAAAAAAGGAAAGGGGAAGAAAACCTGAATAATCCGTTTTAGGAAATAGGGAAGAAAATAGAGAATAGGAGGGAGTAAAAAAAAGGCAATTAAATTAAAATAAATTATAGAAAAAAAAGGAAAAAAAACAAACCGAAATACTCTGTAATACTTCCTCCATTCAACTCCAAACTACCATATTGGTTTTTGCATACTATTCACAAATGAATCTTCAATTGCAATTTTCTCTCAATATATAAGTGAAAATATATTCTTGTGGGATCTTATTTGATTCGTCTTTACGAAAGACATTAAAAATATAACTTTTATAATTTTTGCATATACGTAGCTAATGATATTTACCGCGTAAAACATGCGTTGGCAAACGTGAAAAGTGTACTATGGTAGTTTGGAGTTGAATGGAGGAAGTACGAAGTAGAAGATTTAGTAGATACGACTATATGAGCTTTGCTAAGTTTGGACTCGACTCCGGTGGTCAAACATGGCTAGGACACAGTCTCGAGATAAACGAAAGGTCCAAAGGTATTGCAGCTAACAAAGACTGACACGCGGTTTAATACGACATACGAGGGGCCCCACGCAAATAATGTTTCTTGTATCCTTAATTAGTTGCTAATCTTTTTCACTACTTTCAGATCTCTGTTTTCTGCCTTTTGACTATTACCACCGAATACTGCATTGTGTAATGACCATTCTGCCCTTCGCGCCG
This sequence comes from Silene latifolia, assembly GCF_048544455.1. Taxonomy (NCBI): domain Eukaryota; kingdom Viridiplantae; phylum Streptophyta; class Magnoliopsida; order Caryophyllales; family Caryophyllaceae; genus Silene; species Silene latifolia. The sequence continues at coordinate 4,983,671 of NC_133526.1, read as the reverse complement.
TTTTCATTTGTGGCCGTAACCTGACAACTCGCCCTTGGAAATAGGGGCATGGATCGTTTCTGTCTTGTTTTGTCCTGTTTATGCAACCCAATCAATATTATTTCACTATCTTTGTAAACCATTTTAATATATCATTCTTTTTTTTTTTTTTTTTTGTTAAAAAAATAAAGTGGACTGGAAAAGTAGAATCTGAGATGAGTCTGAAGGATAATGTATAAAGTCTGAGGTGAGTCTGAGATATATCTGAACAATAAAGAAATAATAAAAGTTAGTGAAAAACTGGTGTGCCAGAATCTTATGACTTGAGAGAATCTGACTAATAATCTCACCCTTATAATATTTAAGCACTGATTTTACTTTGATTACAAAATGGTTGACATTGAGTTTTGGAATTTTTGTAGTTGTGGTGTTCCATGACCTAAAAATGTCGTGATTCATTTAGTTACTCGATAAGATTAATAGTAAATTCGATAAGATTGATCATGCTAACAGCTAACTAAATGATTTTAAAGTAGAGCAAATATTGCACTTTTGTTGTTTAATACTACTTCGTACATAATAAGGGTGACAAAAACATAAAATGAACCGATAAGACGAGAAATAATAATCCTAAGTTGAAAATGACGTGTATCAAACACGACAATGACTCAAGACAAACCCAAATCAACCAAATAGATAATCATAGGTCAACAAATCGATTTAAAATAACTTTTATTCGACCTAAGCTAACTCGACTAATGCATTCGTCTAAGTCATTAAATTTGTTCTTTATAAACACTCACTATCGATTCAACTTTTAATCTTTTATAATGTTTAATAGAATATATCATATTCACTCATTTTCCTGGCAACCATTAACCATAGTATACATCAAGTTTTCAATGTTGTTGACAAATCATCTTACAAGTTCCAAATATGTATACCTAAAGCCCTAAAAGCCTACTATATGTCTTTTTCTAATTAATAAGATATAGTGTGTTTTTGTAGTACCATCTTAAATTCTTAATCACTTATTGTTAACCCTTTTTTAGTATCATCTTTAATCACCTATTTTCTTCCCATCCATAATCATATTCAGTTAATTTTGCTTAAGACGAGTTTATTCGTTTTAAATTTAAAACAGATCAAATAATATTTCATATAGATAAATAAGACAAGAGTTTACTCTATTTTTTTAATTTTTTTACCCATTTATTTTTCTAATCTATTTCTTATTTAAAACAAATACATCGGTATTAAATAAAAAATTACTTCCTCCTAGTCAAATTGTTCGTTCCTTTTCATTTGGACACCAAAATTAAGGAAGTGAATTTGGATCACACAAAACACCCTACCCCACATAAAATTGAATTTGGATAATACAAAACTTACCAAAAAAGAAAAGGAAAACCAATACCCGACTAGTATCGAAAAGGAAAGAGAAACCAACAATTAGACTAGGTGGGAGTATAATTTTTCTAAAAGTATAATTGAACATGGATAGTGGGAAAAAGTTGGACCATACCCCATAATTATGTTTATTCCCCTACATTTTCTATTAAAGATGTGACAAGAATAAATGCATTATCTATTTATTTACATCCAAAAAGTTAATTTAAGAAAGTTTGTCCAAAAGACAAATTAATTCACTTCAACTCCCACTTTCACACAAAAAATTTCTCACTGCTTTCCCTCACTACAAATATTATTTATATTATTAATATGAATTTTTACTTGTGTTAGCTCATTTTTGAGCATGAATGATGCTAAACATGGAGATTAAGTGTGCAAGATGTAAACTTTATGTTATATTTACACTATTTATGTCACTAATTTTAGTGGGTTTTAGTGTTACAGATCCAGGTGATGCAGAAATTCTGAAAATTTTCAGAAAAGGTTTGCAAAATCCTCAACTTTTGAAGTGGCCAAATGATGAAGATGATAATGACCCATGTGGTAATAATTGGGAATTTGTATTTTGTAATTCTGATGGTAGAGTTACTCAAATTCAAGCTAAAAATCTAGGGTTAAGAGGTGAATTACCTAAAGATTTTAACAAATTAGATAAACTTTCTAATTTGGGTCTTCAAAATAATAATTTAAGTGGTATTTTACCTTCTTTTAAGGGATTATCTGAGTTAAAGTTTGCATTTTTAGATTATAATAATTTTAGTGTTATTCCTGTTGATTTCTTTGATGGTTTGAGTAGTTTGGTTGTGATTGCATTGGATAATAACCCGAATTTGAATTCCACAAATGGTTGGTCTTTCCCTGTTGCTTTGCAAGATTCAGCTCAACTGACTAATGTTAGTATGATGTCTTGTAATTTGGTTGGTCCATTGCCTGATTTCTTGGGTGCATTAGGTTCTCTTGGTGTGTTGAAATTGTCGTTTAATCGTCTTTCCGGTGCCATTCCCGCGAGTTTAAATGGGTCTAATTTGCAAATACTTTGGTTAAATGGACAAGGTGGTAATGGTGGTGGTGGGTTGAGTGGTCCTATTGATCTTATTGCTAGTATGGTCTCATTGACTAGTGTTTGGCTTCATGGTAATCGGTTTAGTGGGACGATTCCGTCTGACATTGGAAACTTAGCTAGTTTGAAGGATCTCAATCTTAATAGCAACCAGCTTGTTGGGTTGATTCCAAGTAGCTTGGGTGGTATGTCGTTGGATTCGCTGGATTTGAGCAATAACCATTTTATGGGTCCTATACCGGAGTTTAAGGCCAAGACTGTTGTTTATAAATCAAATGACTTTTGCCAATCAACCCCCGGAGTTCCTTGTCCGCCTGAAGTTATGGCGCTTCTTGATTTCTTGGGTGGGTTGGATTATCCATTAGAACTTAGTGGTTCATGGTTGAGTAATGATTCATGTACCGGATGGTTGGGAGTTGTTTGCAATGATAATAATCAAGTTAGTGTCATAAATTTGCCCAACCGTGGGTTGAATGGCACTCTTAGTCCGTCACTTGGGAAGCTGGGATCCTTGACCAAGATTATTCTCAATAACAATAATATTACGGGGCAAGTTCCGTCAAACTGGACAAGTTTGAAGTCCTTAGTGTTACTAGATTTAAGTAATAACCATCTGTCCCCTCCGTGGCCGAAATTTGGCAATAGCTTGAAGTTTTCTATTGATGGGAATTCTCCACAAACACCCACTTCATCGCCAACTTCAGGTTCTAATGGTCATTTTTCACCAAAGGACTCGGATTCTCCGGACAAACGAGTAAGCCAAAGCTCCAATAGGTCTAAAGTAGTTGCAATTGCAGCCCCTCTTGCAAGTATTGCAGCACTTGCATTGTTGGTAGTTCCATTGTCAATATATTACTGCAAGAAAAGAAAGCATGTTCGTCAAGCTCCTAGCTCGATTGTGGTTCACCCACGAGTTCCATCTGATACCGATAATAACGTAAAAATAGTTGTTGCCAATAACACGGGTAGTACATCGATTGGGAGTGGTTCTGCAAGCAGACATAGCATTGGGACAGGCACTAGTGAGTCACATGTCATTGAAGCGGGCAATTTGGTCATTTCAGTACAAGTTCTACGGAACGTGACAAAAAATTTTGCCCCTGAGAATGAGCTCGGTCGTGGTGGTTTTGGAGTGGTGTACAAGGGTGAACTAGAGGATGGTACTAAGATAGCCGTGAAAAGGATGGAAGCAGGTGTGATTAGCAGCAAAGCTTCTGATGAATTCAAGGCTGAAATCGATGTTCTATCAAAGGTACGACATCGGCATTTAGTATCTCTTTTGGGATATTCAATTGAGGGCAATGAGAAAATTTTGGTTTACGAGTATATGCCTCAAGGGGCTCTTAGCAGACATCTGTTTCACTGGAAGACGTTTAATTTGGAGCCTCTTTCCTGGAAGAGGCGGTTAAATATTGCTTTGGATGTTGCAAGAGGAATGGAATATCTTCATAGCCTTGCACACCAGAGTTTCATACACAGAGACCTCAAACCTTCCAATATTTTATTAGGCGATGACTTTAAAGCGAAAGTTGCAGATTTTGGGCTTGTGAAACTTGCTCCTGATCAGGGAAAACAATCTGTTGTCACTAGGCTTGCTGGAACTTTCGGATACTTGGCACCCGAATATGCTGGTAAGCTAACATCATTGGTGAAGTATAATTTAATTTTTGCCTTTTGTCTGTGCTTATTTTGCTTCTAAGGTCTTGTGAATGATAAGGAAACTTCATTACATATATACATATATTCTTACCTTCTAAAAAGTCTGCTCACGTTCTGTTAGGGTCGATATTCAAGAGAAAAAAGGAATTCCGTAATATATTCATGTAGCTGAACACCTAAGTTGTGCTTCGGCTTGGCCTTGTTGGATAGGTTTCTTGTAGGGTAATGTAGCAAAAGTATCACTGTAATTCAATATAACAAAAAATTGGCAGGGGTGAACCGAAATGAAATTTTGGTAACGTTTCCAAGGACAAATGAAGTATTACGCTGGAATTGTACTCTGAAATTTTGACGAGGATACAGAGCATTTCATGGCAAATATGATGTCGTTCTGTTGTTTAAACTGCAAGATTCGTTCACTTAATAAGTTACTGGTTCAATTCCATATGCATTGAATACCTGTTGTCGTCAGTAACAGTGATTTTTGACAGTTAAAACATACAAGATGTATCAGGGGAATTATGTTTACAACTCACTCTAATCTTCATATGTGAGGTTGCACTAAGTTTAATTCAGAAATGTGAGAATTTTAGATGATTTTAGCTGAAAGTCTGAAACAGAACTCTAATGCGGAACCATACCGAAGTTTATTTGCACAGTTATCTTTGGGTAATCTTCTGCTTTGCAATACAAGTTTTGTTTTTTCTTATAGGACTTGGTGGATTAATGACTGCTAAAAAGTTCCTACATCATCTGATTGGGTTATTACTCCCTCCGTCCCAATCATTTGTTTACCTTAGATTAAAATACCCCTCACAAACAATAAAGAAGGTAAACAAATGATTGGGACGGAGGCAGTAGTAAATAGCGAGAATTGAAACCCTTTCCGTAGAACATTCTTGATCCAACTTTTGCTCATAAGACCACATTTCATCAAGTTGCATATATGGGAGTGATCAGAATATCAGACATAATGGCTCCGAACTTTAATTAACCTTGCATACTCCCTCCATCCTGTGTGTTATTTCTTACGCAAAAATGGAAATATATTGATCTAAACATGCCAATAGAAAAATGTGGCGAATTTGAATGAACAGAAAGACTACTTATTTTATGTCGGGTATTTTTAGTTATTTGGGCGAAGCTTTGTTGATGTACTGTGAGCCTGTGACTGTGAGTATGTGATTCCTATGTTCCGTTTCCCATAGTTTTTTTCCTCCTCTTCTGACAGTGTCCCTTACTCTTTTGTAAGTGCTGTAAGCAATATAGCTAACTTACCGAAAATTTGTTTTTGACTGATGCAGTTACAGGGAAAATCACAACAAAAGTTGATGTTTTCAGCTTTGGAGTTGTGTTAATGGAGCTATTAACAGGATTAGTGGCGCTAGATGATCGCAGACCTGAGGACCAGCAATACTTAGCAGCCTGGTTCTGGAAAATCAAATCAGACCGGGAGAAGCTACTAGCCGCCATCGATCCAGTTCTCGACGTGAAGGGGGAAACATCTGAGAGCATTATAACAATAGCCGAGCTAGCCGGTCACTGCACAGCAAGAGAGGCCAACCAACGGCCGGAGATGGGTCATGCCGTGAACGTTCTGGGGCCGCTTGTGGAGAAATGGAAGCCTTGGGATGATGATACGGAGGAATATTCTGGAATCGATTACAGTCTTCCCTTAACACAGATGGTGAAGGGATGGCAGGAATCAGAAAAGGAGGACTTGAGTTACGTGGATCTCGAGGATAGTAAGGGCAGTATCCCAGCTAGGCCTACCGGGTTTGCCGATTCCTTTACTTCCGCTGATGGTCGTTAAAGAGGTTCGTTGAGTGTCATTATTTTGTTGTATCGGTGTTGTGTAGATATAGCCGTCATGTTTTTCCAATTTCTTTTCCGGCATGATCCATTAGCGTTACTAGTATCGATATGATTTAATGTTTGTAATATGTTTTTATCGTCTGTCGTTTTTTCCTTGCAAATCCTCTGCCATTATGTTGATGAACCTGTGATGGATTAAACATAGGGCAAGGGTGCATGTTGTCCAAAACTGTTCTGTAGTCTGTGATGCATTTGTTCCTTATTATTAATTTTCAAAAACGATTGGTTAACTGACTGTATTCAGTCAGAAAATTGCATTTTTTTTTTTTTGCTTCAGCCCTAGTAGTTGCAGCCTGTGAGTCTGTGACCCATCCAGCAACGGTACGGAAGCATTAATACTTTCGGGAACCGATGGGTAACGGTGAAATCATCTTACTCGCAAAATAATTTATTGCCAAATAGTGAAGTCTTGAAACTTGGCAACTGACTTCTATAAATTGATGTTAAAATCATCACAAATTCTTGTTTAAGACGGGCATATCTATCTCAAGCAAGCGTCTTTCATAAGTGTACTTGTGTCGAACGACATGTTTTACAATTAGGCCCGCATAAAACTACTTTTACATGAAAAATGAGTAGAAATGTAAGCATAACTTTTGTAACCTGATCCAAAAGAGAGAAGAGGCCACGCAAAACTGGCTACAGTTACAACAGGCATGATCCGCAACTCCATTCTCCCAAAACTGTGAAGGCAGTTGTTGAAGCAAGGCCGCCGAAATCTATTTGTCCCTCCAAGAATATCCGACTGCAACCTCTTGTCAGTTGAAGTGATTAGAGCCCCTTTCAACAAGTCCATTACTTACAGTCTTTTCCATTAGAAGCGAACTCAAGTCGAATACTAGCGGAGTTACAAGGTCTTTTGACATCTAAAAGGAAGGAAAATCAAATAATCAGAAAGCTGAACATCAACGAGGGGGGCGACATTACCCCAGTGTCTCAACTCTCAAGTGCTCCTACAAATTCTAGGGCCGGCGAGTGTGTTTTGGATATACGTGGACGACAATAAAAGTCAAAAGATGTACACCAGGAACATTTTGAAAAAACCCCTAGAAAGTCTCATATTGGTTTATCATTGCCAAGTAGGCTGTTTAGAGATTACTTGTGCGTAAAGTAAACGAGACTAAGCATGGCTCAAAACAGTAGTAATCCAATGCCTACATATAGTTTGAAAAAAGCAATCTGAATTGATTTGTTTTCAAAGCAAATGGCTAAGCTGAAAACAATTTACTAGCATACATGGAAAATTACCTTATTCCGCAGCAATAGAAATTTCACCAGTCATGTTCTTGAACCTTTCTACAGCAATTCCAACATTATGACGTTGTTCAATGTTCATGTTGACCATCTCTGAAGACTGTTTCAAACAAACAGCGGAAGCAATTAATATATATAAACTGCCAAGATATGCAACAGCACAAGATATGCAACAAAACATATCACATCCTTCTACCGACTGTTTGCAATCAAAAGAATTGTATTCGCACAATTAATTTATTTGCAAAAAGGAAAGGTCAAACCTCCGGAAGGACTAAAATTATCTGATCTTTTTATTTCCGCAAATTCTTATGTCAGACGGGCTGTTTTCCCGTCTGAAATAAGACGGATAAAATGTTGCCATTTTTTAAGAGTGTACCATTTAATCCACAAAATGTTATAACTAGAGGTGTCACATTTTACCCTGAAAATGATGTGAAAAATAATGGTAACATGTTATCAGAAAATAACAACATTTTATTGTAAAATGGCAACATGTTGTTCGTCTTATTTCAGACGGGAAACAGCCGTCTGAAGCAAGACGCGCTGTTTTATTTCCCATCTAAACATATACTTCCAATTCCATTTTGACAGATATAAGTCCTCTCTCCCTCCTTTCTCATATTAATAACCTGCTTCGATCACCAATAGTCTTTCCTAACCCGCCCAATCCCGACAAGTAACACTAGCTTTTCCGTCAACTAGTACTGGAGCTACCCAGTTAAATTTTTCATCACCATGTTATCTGCATTTCCTGATGTTAATTGAACTTATCATATAGTATAAACTTTATTGGATAGAATTTGAATTGTGCTTCTCTTTGGAAGCATCATATGTTTGAGCGTTCTTGACGCCACCACAAGACTTCAACAATAACCTACTAGTCCATAAGAAGATAAACTAAGAAATTCAGAAAAAAAAAAAAAGATCCCTGGTAGCCCATCTCTTCCGAACAATGTGATAAGATTTGAATTTGATTAATTCAAGTATCACTTCCAATATTAATTCTAAGAGTACAGCTATAACATATAAAGTAACGAGAGAATCATGTTATAAGATATCAACATACCTGCGTCAACAACAATTCCCGTAAAATGTTATCAATCTCTGCTTTGCATGATGAAAGAGTTCTTTGCATTTTAGAATCCGTGGACAGCATTGAAAAGAAGGAAACAACTGCCTTTATCTTTCTTGGATAGTCTTGTGTCAGATTAGTACCAATTAAGAAAGGTAATTCGCAAGATTCCGCAACAAATGATCTCACTTTGTTAAGCAGATGTTTCATTAGTACGAGGCTTCTGTCGAACAAATGAAAGCAAGGCACGAGATAATAGCGACCCGTGCATGAGCTTCTACCTTCTTGTTCCTTTTCCTTGTCCGGATACAACTGCATCAGGGAGGAGGAAACTCAGTTAACTCGTATACAATAGTCAGCGTCAATAAAACACAGCAAGCTTTGAGCCCTATACAGAACAAAGAAAGGCCATAAATCACAGGAAGCCAATACAAGCTGCTGTGAATAGCCTGTCATTGTACAGTAATAATGTTAACACTTGACTATCCACGAAATGGGAAAGGGAATGAAACTCCTTTCCACTACTGGTGTTTGTTTGAAACTTTTTGTTTCCCTTTCCTCCATTTCCATAATAGGTTTACCCCAAATCTCTCTAAATTTGATTCCCCCCAAGGGTTTCCCAAACCCTTTCCCTACAATCTCCATACACCACTACTTAACCACCTACACTAGCCATCAACAATTACCATCCACACCCACCATCACCTATCACGCCGGCATCATTACAGGCATTGTCACCGGTGCGCAAATCCCTCTGTTGTTGATGCGACCATTCTGGGCCATCTTTACCCTATTCGAATGCCGCCACTAGCCCGTACAAACCCCCATACACAAAGCCCAACCACCACCTCCACTCAATAAAATCACCCCCCAACCTCTGAAACCTCCTTTCCCACCTTTCAAAACACCAGATCTGGTGGGAGGTTGTTGCTAGACAACACGCTACATACTCCATATAAAGCAGATTCTTCAGAGTAAGATATTTCAAATAATACAGTTTTCCCACTGAGAGAGAGACCTTTAAATACCCAGATATTACAAATCGGATGAGATTAGGAAGAAAGGTAGCCAAGTTGTCTTCTTTTGGCCATCTAGGCTTTCTCGCACCACTGTATTTCACTGATACCAGCTCCATTCATTACACTGGCATGTGGCTGTAGAGATAGCCGGCAATGTGAAGGGTGTTGCCTGCGTCGGAGTCAACCACGGGTGGAAAGTGGTGGTGGTAGGTGGTGTTGGGTGATAGTGGTGGTGGATGTTGGTGGTCATAGGAGTGGAGGATGGTTGAGGTTAAGGATTCCCTTTTTCTTTTAATTTCAAACCAACACGAGGAGATAAGGCCATAAGGGTAATCCCTTTCCTTTCTCCTCGAATCCCTTTTCTATGCTTGAACCTCCCAAAGGCTTTGAGATCAATCTCTTATCTCTAGCTGTTGAACTGAGGATACAGGTGGTTCTCCATAATGTGAACCAACTAGTAAACACATGCCAACACCACACAAGCAATCAAAATCATCACTAATTAGACACTGGCAAATACATAACTCCAAGAACGTTTATCCATTGAGGCAAAGAACCAAAGAATAAACGGCATTCCAAGGAAGGGGAAAAATGCAAGCAAAACAGCGAAGATACACTTACAAGAGCAACATTGAGCATGTAACTTAGAACTATGTCGCCAAGCTTGACAATGCTCTCCTCTGAAAGTTTTGAAGGTTTGGAGTCCAATGCTACAAGTACTCTCATCATAGCACAAGCGTTCTCCAGAGGCAAATTCTGTGACTGAGGAATACAGAAACAGTTGCTGTTAAGAGGATGTTGAACTCTTAAAGTCAAACAGTTGCGTATACATATGGGGATATTCACAATGTACAAGCTTTTTCACGAGCCCCCCCTACTATGGGCTGACGGCTGCTAGAGAGGCAGAGAGCAAACATGATGACTACGGGAAAGAGGAGGATAAGACAGTAACTCACCAAAATATCCATCACAAAATTCTCTGACATCTGAAGAAGTAATGACTGATCTCCCATCTGGAGCAAGGAAGTCAAGATAACACCAGTGATATATCTAAATGTCCTTGCAGAAGAAGACACTGCCCCTTTCTCCTCTGTGGTACACCCTTCCTCTGCAAAGAAAATCCAATACATATATTATTCAAGGACAACCTAGACGGAGAGGAACCATGTCTCAAAAAAAAAAAAAAAAAAAAACACCCAAGTAAATCCATGAGGACTTCTTCAGAATGTCATGCTAACGGATTACCAAAAACTAGCATTCATTTCATTAGTCCGTAAACGTAATGCTATACAAAGATGGCCAAAATACTCTTCAATTACTGAAAGCCTATTCAGTACTTGGCATAGTGCTGGAAAAGAATATTCTACTCGTGGAAAGTTGATTGTGCTTTGCAATTAGATTAAATTGAAATCCTAGACTGGCATTTAGATATTAGAAACATGCTGCCCAACCGAGATGATATTTGATCTTGGATAAAAGGAGTCCCATGTTTATTGTCAGTTATGACTGTGTTCTTCATCATACACAGCTCAAAAAATAATTTTTCAAACAGAAGTTCATGTGGTGAAACAGGACCTTACCAATATTTTTTAATGAAAGTAAGATAATTTACTAAAGAACACCAAGGGGTGGCACACTTCACCACGGCGATGATCAAGAAGAGAAGGCAATATATTTTCGTACAAATATAAAACACAACATTAAATGAAAAAATTATGCCCCAGCTCAGAACTTCCAACAAAAACATTATTGCCATGCCTCAAAGGCTCCAGCCTATGACAAGACATGGGAGATCAGTTGTACTCATCATTTCCCTAGTATTGAAAAGCACAACTAGGTTGTTTCCGGATTATCCATATGAAAATTGCTAAGACAGTTGACCTACCAGTGGCAACTTTGAATTCAGACAAGAAGGTGATGCAGAAACTGAAGTACTCTGCAATGTCAACACTTCCAGCTCTGTATGATGATTGTACAACTCCAACTATATGTGTTAATATAGACGGCTTCAAAGAATTGGCTGAAACCAATAAAACAAATGAAAAACACCAAACCCCATCAATAAAATAATTTCACAGCAAAGACCTGAAATTCATCCAAATAAGTCTAGCATAAAACAGATGCAACCTTCAGTAAAATATTCCACAGGCCAAAAACAAACAAGAGCTACATGACATGTGAATATAATGCACAGCAACTGATTTATGTTCGCCTTTTAAAGAATTCAGAACCTTTGAAGTACATATGGAGGTGTTTAATTGAGCTACTTACAGGGTGTTCCAATTTACCTCATTAAGAGGAATTGAGCCCCCTTTGTGATTTTTAGCTAGAAGAACTTGTCTTTCAATGGCCCCCTAATTGGAATATGGTATATAATAAGATAAGCAAAAATGGTCCACCAAATTGTTTGTGCTTCTATATTCACTATACCTGTGAAGTACCTGTGGATTGATGAAATTCATGACGTGTTTGCATAATAGACAAAACACATTCAGTGTTTCCATACGAGGGTGAGATTGTGTAAATTCGAAACCCTTCTATGGCTCTATCCCCTCAAAGGCAAAAGCCTTCAAGAAACTAGGGTAATACTGTTTTAGACTAAATTATGAGGAAAAAACAAGAATAACAAATTCATTAAGTTATATGGCTTGATTCTGCAATTATATTATCTGTGCTTATGCATTTTAAATCAAACGCGAAAAGATTATTCGGTCATACCGGTGTTCGTTAAGCTTTTTAAATTGAATTACTTCCTGCCTTCACATTTTTTGTTAATCAAAGGTTCTGGAGTAGTATCAATGACTATTTTAGTGTCTATCTCATGTCTTGTTTGGTTCCGTTGACTTTAGTTTGGGTTCCAATACAAAAAGGAATCACTGATCTCAAGGTTTGCATCCAACTTATATTGGGTTACTTGATTCTACATATTGGTCACCTGATTTGTTCATCTTTGTCAGAACGTTGTACACAAATCTATAGAGAAGCAAAATATTTGGAAGATATTCTACATAAAAGGCAAGGATTGCTTACATAAGCAGCATAAAGCCAGAGAGGAGAGCAAATCTCCTTTCAGAAAATAAAAATAAGAGAGGCAACAAATGCAAATAAATTGACAATCTTCTGGAAGCTGCACAAAAGGACCATAGCATCTTTCACCTGAAATACAGGTAGAACTATCATTAGTAAGCAGCCAATTGAAGGCAGGGGTTGCGTCAGCGCTTAAGATGCAAAAAGGCTTACGGAAAGGACATAAGAAACCTTAGACTTTTGAAAAACTTGCTACTTGACGATAATGCCAGCATCAATTCTAAAATTCCTTTCATAAACTTCTGATTACGGCTAAAGTCAACATTGCTTTCAGATCAGAAACCAATTTAAATTATCAATTTCCCATATGTATCATGCATAGGCCATAGCTGGCTGATTGAAAAGGGCGCCAATGTATTCCTCTTGGTTTAGAATTTGGAATGAACTTAAAATATTTTGAGAAATACTACAATCATCGGTCTGAGAATGCGTAATAACCTCTTTGCAACACCCACCCTTAGCTGACAGGAAATTGTCTCCACTGAGGTCATGTATAACAGGCATTTTGAACTTTGAAGGGCTTTTACAAATTGAAATATACTCCGAAGTTTGATCCCTTTAACTCTGGAAAAATTTTTGTATACAAGAACTTTAATTGTCCCTTCAAAGACATCTAATAAAATTGAAACGACAGAGAGAATAAAATTAATTACATGAGACACCTAATTTACAGCTGTGTTTTCCAGCATTTTAAGATTAAAACACCTAACATAAGAAGTGTATGCAAAATGATTAAACAATCTGGATACTTTGCCTGTTTGCCGCCCGAACGAATTATTTTTCTCACCTCAGATTTTTCTTATTTACGGAACAACAAAATATACTGAACTCTGGCTATGCTACCGTATAATTCAACGGAGTGCACCAAAAATTGTGGACTACCAATTTCTGTATGGAAGTTATTGAAATACTCCATAGCCTCCTTTGACTCGCATTGTTTTTCCGAAATGCAAGCTACTAATACCTAATCACGCTGTCCACATTGAATTGAACCCCCATGGCCATACCTCACTTCACCATTGCTTATGACATCCAAAAAAAAGGGTCCCAAAATTATCTAATTGACCAATTGTGCCCATTGCAATAGTGCCAAGCGCAGAGCAACAACTAGTTTGGGTGGAAACTATCTCAACTCAATTTATTAAAATTAAATGTGTGAACCAATTCACCTTTGTACATTTTAGGAATATCGCCCATAATTCAATGCAAAAGATATAAGAATATTTCCACTTTGTTGCCTGAGGTTCGGCTGATTGCCTGATTCCACATTAGTGACCCGATGTTAGGGATTTTCTCTCTTTTGTGACCTAAAGTGTAAATGTAACGAAAACTTCATTCCAAAAAAAAATCCTTTATAAAGTAGCTTTTTTTTTTGTGAAATTTCACCCTTAATATTTTACTTCAATGCGTATTTTTGCATTTTATATGCTGAAAAATGTCATTAATTTAGATAAAATTTGACTCTTTTAGACCTCAAGTTACACTCAACAACAACAACAACAACAACAACAACAACATCAGAGCCTTAATCCCAAAATGGTTTGGGGAGACCTTAAGTTACACTAATGAGAGATTTTTCAAATCTCACGTCACCAACGTGGGAAATAACTCAAACATCAAATTGCCAAAGTAGAATTAAACCGTAGGGCATCAAGTGGAATTCGCACAACCCTAAGGAACAAAGTGAAAATTTTAAGATATTAACTGTTGGGAACTATTGACATGTACTGGATGTTTGATGCCACGTGGATACAAATAAAACTTCCCAAACAGGAATAAGCAAGTTAGAAAATAGCAAGTCACCTTCATCTGTGCATAAGCAAAAAAATTCTCGAAATTGATCCTGTAGTCTATCATACTCTTCAGCAAGATCATTGTTTCGAAGCCCAATTTGTCCAAGGCGAACAAGAAAACACAGCAACGCCTGTGGAAAGGAGATATAACAAAAAGGATGGAGAAGCAAATATCAAGCTGACAGCACCAGAAAAGGGACATAACATACGCACAAGAATTTTACAATGCAACAATTTATTATATCAAAGGGAAAGTTGTATACATGCAACTTCGATGGATGTCCATTGCCAAATAATTTAAGCAGCAACCCAGTCTCTTCTATCCAAATCTTCTGATAGTCGTGCACATCTAAATCGCTGGAGTCTGAATACAGAATCTCTTCTTCCTGAAATTAGTGAAGGTTACATTAGCACTGCTTACACGGAGACAGTAATTAAATTGTTATAATCCCATTACCACAGGCTACCTGTTTTATGGTACATGTCTGCAAGAATGGTATAACTGAGACACAATACACTCTGATCTGAGTATATTATATGATATATAGATTTTAGCCAACCACATGACTCAATGTGTGCACATCAATTCAGGCTTCAGTGGGGTTGAGCGAACTAGGTCGATTACTTCCCGGTTGACAAAATTACAAGGATAAACCAACTTCTTCAACTTTTACCACTAGACCAAACAGAACAGTCGCTTTATCCTTTCTTACATTGAGGCAAAATTAACGCCTATAAACCTGGCATCAGCCGCATAACATGTAAAGGGTGTCGGGCAACTTAGTATTAGAAACCATAAATGTCCAGCTGACACGTACACAAGTTACAAACAAATCAAACGAAAAAAACATAGACACCAAAGTGAGACAGTTCAAGAACTTACAGAAGCAAGCATTTCTTCCAAAGCTTTTAAGCAAGCCATCTTCATTGACGAGTCAGCATAACTGTTTTTAAATGCAGTTGTGAAAGCCTGCAGTTTTCCATGAATAACATAAACCACATCAGGAGACAAAAACAAAAGTTCATGATCAGACATTTTTAGGGTAGGTACATTACCAATTTATCATTACATCACAAATAGTTCATTGATGTTTTCAAAAGACCAAATTATTTCTCATCAAGTTCCAAATTGACAAGTAGGACATTAGAGGTAAAAGTTGTTGTAGCGTAGTTTATACGATTGTACAAACCTCAACAACATTAATAAAGCATTCTGAAGGCTCTCTGCTAGGGCGAGGTTATATGGGTCAATTTGCAAGGCAGTGGGGACCTACGGTACTCCGACTCTTAACCTTACCAGCGTTTAACAGGTCTCTCAAGAAGGACATGGTATGCTCGTATGGAATCCTTACCCAACACCTTACCAATTGAATGCAAAAAGAAAGGATTGCTTATTTGCATGACAGAAGTACACGAAGAGTTTGGAATATGTCGCATATAGTATGATTTCTCACAATCTTAAAGCTTATGTTTCCTACATCTTTACATTCACTCTTAAATAATTTACTGTTTCGTAATTTTAATCAAATTTATCTTTTGATAGACATGTCCCTCATTACCTATGTCCTCATTTTAATACGAAGTCCACGTTTCTCAAATTTTGAATCATGACTGACGCTTGGATACGTACCCATGTGTAACACTCGTATGAGTCTTACTCGTGTCTGAGTAGCATAGGCGGTGGCCTACTCAACATGAATGTGAGCCATTGTATGTAGGACATTGCAAAAGGAAGTTACCACTCAATATCAAAGGGAAGGTTGTGACAGATGGGTATTCGCCCTCCTTTACTCTGGAACTGATGTTGTACAACTAGAGTTTATTACAGACATTGATGGCACCAGAATAAGCATTCTGGCTAGATGTGTTATTATACTAGAAAATATGAGATACCAAAGTGGTAAGAGAGAAGTTGTCACAAGGCCCACAACCACGAATGAAATGAAAAGGATTTATGCCATATATCAAGAAGAGACACGAGGATGAATAGTAGATGGTAAATACAAAGATAAAAATTGGAAATAGAATAGCAGATCTAATACAAATCCAACTCTGAGATGGTGAGAATGAATGTTAAATCATTCAAAAGTAAAAGTTTGCGAATGTCGGTCACTATTTATAAATCCTATTACCATTCAAAATATCCTTCAATCCTGTTCCCTTGTCAACAACTCCATCCAAGAAGGTTTTCTTCTTTTAGTGCTACAGGCCTAGAAGTCCTCTATTATTCAAAGGGAAAAATATGCGCGGGGAATGACAAACCTGCAAAAGAGCGTGCTTCTGGTTTGAATCTACTGTTGCTATCAGACTTGGAATAAAAGGAACCAGCGGAACTAGATGCTTCTCATTTAATGCCTTATTAGTTAGCTTAACACCACGTACCTGAAGATAAATACAATAATAAATCAACATAAATTTAAAACAAAATGCAAGTACAATTTCAACAAAAAATTCTACTTGAAACGACAAGTGCACCCTTGTAAGAAATGGACCTCTTAAACAAAACGATTAATAGTGCTCATAGAAAAAAATGTCAATGACTTCAGAGCTGTATGCTACAGAAGCAAAAATGTATAAATACTATCAGGGATGAGGCCGGATGATCCACTAATGCTATCATCAAGTCCAGGTAACAAGATCCAGTAACAAGTAAACTAATACAAGATATCTGCGTGGGTTATTGAAACGTTTATTCTGCACAAATTCCCTCCAAGGATTTGGAAATTGCAATGCCTTGAAATTTTAAGAGCATAAAATACATATGCCCGTTTGGCGTTTGCACTCCAACACCAGAAATTTGACGACCAGACATTGGTTATAGAGTATCGAAAAAAAAAACCAGACCTTAGGGAGCACATCCACTACGAATTCCAAGAATTCATCGGGTAAGCCGAGTGAAGGGCAGATCCATTTTCTGAAAGTGAAGTATATTTGGGATATTACTGTATTTAATATAAAATATCTCTGATCATCCTGCCAACCAAAAAGCAAAAGATAGATCAAACAAACAACAGTTCTAAACGTATAATAAAACAATACACGGAATAATATATTATAAGCAAATCCAGAATGGTTACTACCAGAAACAAACCAAACATTTCTAAGACAGAAGGGTTAATACTACGACATTTTACACACACTCGAGTATGGCAGAATGGAAATGGCTAAATTAGTTAGAATGCACCACAAACAAAAATTCACGAATAACTTCAGCATACAATAGAAAAAAGTAGCACACTTGTATTGGAACACTGGTTCCTTTGAGCAAGTAAAGATCAAAACTTTTCAGCACTAAGCCAAGGCTCGACAACTACCACTTTACTTTTATTTAACTGCTAAGAAAAATATTTATATTGAGCATAACTTTTTTCACTTACAGAAAAACTGAAGAGATACAAAGAGAGTAGAGAGCGTAGAGCTAGAAAGTTCAACAATCATCAAAAAGCACCATAATTTCACCAATATTGAAACCATAAATGTGTCACAATCTCGGAAGGGAATACAATTAATCAAGCTCAAGAGGTTCTTGGCAGAAAAAAAAAATCGCGCAATAATCACTAGCACAAGTTATAAAGATGCAACAATTAGGAGGATCAGGAGTTGAAAAGAAATGTAAATACCTTCTCAGAAAGATAATCCATTGGACGTATGGGAAAAATAGCAAATAGATTATCCAACAATGGAGGAGGGAAATCCTGATCCTGCATACTTGTCATTGTAGCAGAGGACATTGGAGACTGAAGACCCTTCTGATACTTGTGGACTCTGTGGACATAGTTCTGAACCACTAAATCTATGCTCTGAAGTATACACAGCATGCAGTCGAATGTATGTGAATCAAGTTCTTGCTGAGAGTGTACTACTGAGACTAGTCCACTGAAGCAGGTGACCAGAAGCTGCAAAAGGTCGCTCAATTTTCCACCAATCTTATCATGTTCTACAAGAATAAGGAGAAGATTCAACTACAAAATTATTGAAAATTTTAAATAGATTTTGGTGAGGATATATTCATTCTTTAAGCAGATAAAGATGTAACCATGTAACTACATAATCCTTAGCTCCTTTTGACATCTGTACCCCCACAAAGCCAAAATCAACAACAAAGCCTTAGTCCCAATATGATTTGGGGGCTAACATGAATCATCATTTGAAATTTGTACCCCCACAAAGCTAAAAATAACTATAACAAACCCTTAGTCTCAATATGATTTGTGGTCGGCTAACATGGATCATCATTTGAAATCGTTTAGGCATGGGTCCAACAATGCAGGAAAAAAAGTTGGTCAAAGGTATTGATAAAAACAAAAATAAAATGAAATAAAATAAAAATTAAAGAAACAAGTTATTCAATATAAAAATAAATGAAAATGTCAAAATAAATTCAGGTGGCAACATGTACAAAAACCTTATAAATTCTCAGCAACAGTTCCGCGATTATGAGATGACAAATTCGTCACCCATAGTTTGCTCTCACAAACATTTTTGGAATAAATGTCGTCCTAATCCAACATTTTTTAAGAGACATCTAGTTTAACATTTCAATATTGCAACTTCGTAGCTAGCCATATAAACTGACATGTGCCAATAGAAAGGACACTCCCATAATAAGCTGAGGCATGCCTAATGCACCATGAGAGCCCTATGTGCAATGACAATTTGAAATCTTGGGTGAGGGTGGAAACTGAAAGAAGTTACCCGTAGAGAAAAGGTGATTATGAAAACCGAACAACAGATGTTAAATATGGGAACGCGACAAAGTGAATAACTTTCAGTCATCTAAAAGAAAATAATTGCACCGTCAAGTTCCATGACTGCGGTCGTTTCTGCGTTGCCTAAACAGAAACTTTACATTACTGACATTTAACAAGTCAAGTGAGGTAATCAAAACCATGACGGCTTGAAATACTCCTTTAAGCAGAAAATGACATCCAGTGCATAGTTAATGGCAAGGTTTTGACTGCTCAACATGATCTCATGAGATGACTGAATAGTACTGATTGCACCAAGTCAAAATACATGCCCTAAAGTTAAGCTGTTCTAAATTGAATGTTGAGTCGGTACATGATAACTGTCAAACACAAAACTCATACACCTTTTTGTTTATAGCAGGTTCCATCACCTTAATAAAATTCAAAATAAAAAAGAAAAAAGCCTATTACTAAAAGCTGAAGAGGCTGAGAAAAAACACAAGAAAACATGTGTAGGTATCAGATTCTGAGCATACCAGTGGAATCATTGGGCACCACCTCCTTGAAAGCATGCAACACTTGTGTCTCGTTTGTTAACTGAAATATACATACATGCATGGATTGAAGACTCAATATCTGAAGACTGAAGCTGAAAAAGGAAACTACAAGAATCGGTCGGGGAATGGGGGAGGGGGTTGGGTAGTTTTGCACATTTGCGAACCAGTCAACTACAGCTAGCAATATGCCTTGAATGCAAAAAGCCCACCAAAATCAGGTATGATATAAAGAGTACAAAATTGACATTAAGTTAATCATAAATATGGACAACGGACATTACCTGTTCAGAAGAATCTGTACCATTTTTATTTGATGGCAACAATGACAAGCAGCGGAGAAGTCCAGCAAGTGCAGTTTTTAGCTTGCTTTTGTCCTCGGTATGGAAATGAATCTTCTTTAGTATATCCATATAGTTTTCTAGAACCTACATTATTTATGGGAAATATAAGATATCATCAAAGCAATAGATGAGAAGGGTCCTCACTAGCAGACAATTTTCTAGAACCAACACTCAGCCAAGAAAGTCCAAAGAAAGGTTAATGGACAAAGAAAAATGAAACCCAAGGTTGCGGTAAAGAGGCTAACAGATAAATGTGTATATTCACAAAGTGCCAGATGAGAGCTCAAACATACAATTTCTACCCAGGGATACAAGAGGCATTACATGAAACAACCACAGCAGTCATTACATGGATATACAGCTGCATGATTCACAATCAAATTCACATCAACAAAAGACAAAATCATATGTACGGTACGGCGGTATGCCAACACTCTCTTTACCGGGGTAGGAGCAGATAAAATATACATACACCATCCAAGGACAATAAAATCAAAGTTTCTTTCAGAAATGAAGGGGGTAAGACTAATCACCATGAAGTTACATTAGCAACTAGTACCAAGTACAACCTTGCAAGACATTTATAGATATGCATTGTCAGCCAAAAAAGCCCTAAGAATACAGAGATCAACAACGGCTACCTTTTCTGCATATGAGGAAAAGGATGAAGGAAAATTCTGAATCACAAGATCAAAGAATTTGAAAGCCATCAACCGGACATCAAGTACCAAGTGCGTCATTGCGTTAAATATATAGGTCATAGCCAGAGATATATGAGCTCCTTGATTATCCTACAAAAAGAAGCAGCCAACAATATAAATATTGTCAATGGTTTCATCCCAGAAGAAAGCAGACAAATTATTGGTACCAGAGACAGCATCAGACATCAGTCGCTAAAACTGTACAGAAATGCCAGCAGGCCCAGCACACACCAACCTAAAATGCTGGCGAACAAGTTCAATAGTTCATAATAAGATACTGCCAATGACCCGATGATAATATCTTCACATTCTCCTATCACTCTTCTATCACTCGCTTCTCTTAATTTAATGAGCCATTAGTTAGCATGCATTTTGACCAGTAAACCAATACTGCCGATGACCCAATGATAATTTATGTTTGCCATCAGATCGAATTTTAATATAAGCACATGCAAATTGGTGGGGGGAGTGCACGAGCAGTCTCCAGCACACACAACGGAGCAAAGAGTGTGCGTGGTTGACTATCTGCATATGGTGTTGAAATTTTACGAGTGTAGGAAACATAACTAGTAACTCATAATAATAGGTGACTGAACATAATTCTAAATTCCAAAACTAGGGCAACCTTGAAATGCATGTAGAACTAAGCATTCATAGATGTCTAGCTAGGACTTGAAAGGGCAGAAAAAATTGCTTTGCTAGTTGCTACTGATGAATAATAAAGCAAAGAGAGAGAAAAAGAAATCACTTAAAAGCTAAGAAAGGGGTCAAGAAGATAAAAGGAAAATACACACCTCTTTGCATCCTGGGAGGATTATTGACTTGAATAGTTGATACAATGTTTCACGGACTACTTTGTCGTCGTCATTGATACGCTCCCGTAACTTCTCTATAATAGCTAGCTTATGGTCCCTGAGCTCTGTTGGATCTTTAAGCAATATCTCCCTAACACCTATCAAAGCATCTGCAAGCAAAACAGACGCTAATTCATCTTCCAGGAACAAAACCATCAAATCACAAAGCTTCACACATAATTAGCTTGCAAGCATCAACCGATTGGCATTCACCTCTGCAATGAGATGAACCTGATATCCTCACTATTCTTGAGCAAAGGTTAAACCTTTACAAACTACATAAACACATAAATGAAAGAATAGCCGCATTAGCATATCCACTAACCTCGGCGAACTTTTACATTGTGATGAGATGTTTGCTGGAGCAGCTCCTTCAATGACTGACCCTTTTTGCTCAAAGCTAAACCCGCCTTATCCGACGCAATACTTTGTTCAGGGAGTATAATAGCTACACATACATAAACCCTGAATCAGTCACAGTCAGTACTACACTACTAGTACCAGTGGCATAACCATGACATAGTTAGGGACGAAAGTTTCAGGGGCCCAATTATTAATCAGAATAACGTACACTAACACAAAAATTGAAAATTTTAACTTCAAAAAACCCTTTTTTTTCGAGGGCAAGCGCCTTGCTAGCCCCCTTAGTTCCGCCACTGAATGGCGAAGAAATTGCACAAAAAACAAATCAACTAAACTACAATTAGAGAAAATAAACACAATATTATAGCAATACCTTTGGATTTAATCTCAGTATTGGTAGTATTTTTGGGAGGTGGCAACTTCCTACCCAACTTCCGTTTATATTTCTGAAATCACAAATTAAAAATCAAACAAATGCCCATTAAAATTCAAGAAATTTCAGGAAATGGGTAACAATTATAATACTCAAATTTGTATGAAAATTAATACCTTGAAATCAACACCGCGGGCTGCTGGCTTTTTTGAAGGAGCTTTTGAACGAACCATGGTGTTAATTGTGAGAAATTAGGTTAATTTAGTGAAAAATTAATGAAAGGAGGGATTTTGGAGAAGGATTAATTTGATTGAATTGGGGTTTAACAGGGTTTTAGACTTTTAGGGTTGCATAAAAGGGAGCGAGTCAGTTACGATGATTAGTTAGAAGAAAGGACGACAATGGTTTATGGTGGTACATCCGGTGACTAACGGACGCCAATTTGTTGGGCTCCTTGAGATTGTGCCTTCTTTTATTAATTTCGAGGCCGTTGTGTGACATATAAAGGCCGTTTATTGATAGTCTCGTTTATTAGACCGGGTTTGTAAAGTAAGAAGAGAGTGAATAATGCATTTTTTTTTTACAAAGATTTGGCTTTTTTTTTTTTTTTTTTTTTTTTTTTTTGATTGGGAAAGAAAACTAGGTTGATCCTCTAGAGTATGACCAACCTATCTCATCCTTTCGAATGAGGGAGGTAAGTTGAAGTCACCGGCTATCAAACCACCTCGAAAGAGTTGGACATGAATGTCCAATAGAAGCCATGAAGTCAAGAACCTTGTTGGCTTCCGCAAAAAAGAATGCTTAATTATCACTTCATCGAAAAAATGAAGGTCTAATTTCACATCCTTGATAATACTAGAAATTTCCCAAGGAATTTGTCATGTACCTCGAATTGAGTTAATAACACGTGTGAATTCATCTCAATGATGATATTCCACTTGACTGGGGATTGGAAATTCGATGTTAGCTCGGCTCGTGTCGGATCAACTTTGCTTTTGATCACCTCGAGTGGCATTGCATTGCATTGCATTGTCGAGGGACGAACACCCATCACCATCGCGTGATTGCACTATGTCACTAAATGATCACTTTGCACCATGTCTCATTTTTAGAAGACCGTGTAGTAGCCAACAACCCACTCGAACAAGCGATCATCACATCTTCGTCATCACAATAGTTTAACATGAACATAAAACACAAGCCATTGTGATTTATGACTTAAAAAGGATTTTGACCTACCATTTCAAATAGTCACTAAATTATAAAGGGTTTTTTTGTTAAAAACCACCTTATATTTAGGGGTATTTGTAAAAAACTACCTTATATTATTTTTCTTGTTTTAAACTACCTTTGTTTTCTTTTTTCTTGGTCAAAAACTACCTAAGCTCACGATATGACGAGATTTGATCGATTTAGCGACATTAACCTATCTCACATGACTCTGTTAACATCAAACAACAATGATCAACCGCATAAAAACCATAATTTAACTTCAGCCGACCAAGATTTATGTTTTTCACATTTCAATAATAACTATGAGTATCTACTAAAATTAAGCGTAAGTACATCATGACTTTCCAAAATCTGGTATAGGCATGATTTAAACATTAAAGAGTCGTATGAGATAGTTTAAAGCCGAAAAACTAACCAAATTTGTCTATACTCTTAGCATAGGTAGTTATTGACCAAAAATAAAGAAAATAAAGGTAGTTGAAAACAAAAAAATTAATATAAGGTAATCTTTTTACAAATACCCCTAAATATAAGGTAGCTTTTGACAAAAAAACCCAATTATAAATCATAAACATCCATATTTTCCCAACTTTAACCTTTAGCTTAAAAATAAGTAACTCAATTAACATAATTTTAACCACGGGCAGCTATACGTGGTTTCCCTTGAGACGATCGTATGTGTCTAAAGTATAAATTGGGTCGCGTACTCCACATATATAGACGAGACAAATTTATGACCATTGTCTAGACATTCTACAAATATCCATCAATCTACTCAACCTATTTTATGTAAGATGGACCCATAATTCTTGTTTCAGACGGTCTTATTTTCAGACTAGAAAATATTACCATTTTTTAATAGAATGTAATCATTTAATGACAAAATGTTATAACTAAAGTTGTCACTTTTTATCCTGAAAATAATGGTAACATTTTATCAGAAAATAGTAACATTTAGAGCTTGCTTGGATTAAGAGTAATAGAAGGGGAATGAATAAGGGAGTAATATGTGAGGTGTATTTCCTATGTTTGGTATACGGGTAATTATTCACCTCCTGAAATTATTACCCTTGTGAAGGGGTAATACATTACCCACCCTCCCCCTCTGGGTAATGATTAAGGGAGTAAAAGATCTACTCAGTAATCATTACTCTTATGTCAAATATATCATCAAGGAAGTCATTACCCCACTAATTAATTTCCCCAGTAATTATCGCCCAATAAAACTTACCCACTTAATAATTCCATGGATTCCAGGCAAGCCCTTAATTGTAAAATAACTACATTTAGGGGGTGTTTGGCCAAACTTTCTAAGTGCTTTTCTATTTGTAAAAGTAGAAGTTGGGTCAAACACTATAATTTAGGGAGATAAAAAACTATTTTTGAAAAGTCAGAAGTTAATAAAAAGCTACTAGAAACAGAAGCACCAAATTGATGCTTCTGCTTCTACTTCTACTTCTCCCAAAAACTCTTAGGATTATGGAAACTAAAAAAAAAAAAAAAAAAAAGTAGTAGGCCAAACACATCAATTTGTTAAGAAACTACTTTTACAAAAGTTAGGCCAAACAACCCCAACTTTTTCAAAAAGTAGTTTATGAAAAAACTCATTCTAGAAAGTAAAAGCTATTTCACATAAACTAGGTCAAACAGCACCTTAATCCGTTTTATTTCAGATGAAAAATAGCTGGTCTGAAATAAGGATTTGCAAAAACGGATATTACCCATGTTATGCCATGGCCCATAGGCCATAGGGTCAGTGATTGATTGGGACATTGGGTGAACAAAACTCACTCCACAAAGAGAGGAAAATTCTAGAAAGGTAAACCAAACAGTCAAACACCCACAATTCCACACCATATACCATATCAATTTCATCAAGTGTGTGTTGCACAAGAAAACAGCATCATTTCACAAACAAAGAAGAAAGTAGAAAGAGTAGAGAGAGAGTGAAGAAGTGTCCAAAAATGCCGTGCCTCAACATTTCAACCAACGTCAACCTTGAAGGTGTAGACACCTCTGCCATCCTCTCTGAAGCTACTTCCTCCATTGCCACCATCATTGGCAAACCTCCAGCTGTATACCTCTCTTTCTCCTTTTATTATCTTCTTTTTGGTGGCGGAACCCGGATTTGAACTTTAGGGGACTGAATATTTTGTGGGGGCGAATTACTAATGCAATCGAGTAGATAATATGTTAAATTTTGAAACTTTTGATTGTTTGGGTACTGTCTCTTTTCTGTGGCGGAACCAGGAATTGGAATTTAGGGGACGAAACATTTTGTGGGGAGAATTAGTAATGCAATAGAGTAAAAAAATAATCCATCTGTTCCGGTTATTTGTTGTCCTTTTCCATTTTTGTGTGTCTCATCAAATATTCTCCTTTCTATTTTAAGAATGAACTTGTTGAATAATTTGACAATCCAGAGTCGATTTGTTCTACTTGTCATTTAGTAATTGCCCCCCTTCTCTTTCCTTAGTCTTTGTGCCAAAACCAAATATAACAATTGACTGTGATGGAGGGAGTATAATACCAAAGCGTCTTGCTTATGACGGACACTATCCGTCACAAGCTGAAGACGGATAGTGTTCCTCTCACAATAAGGCAAGTGGGAGGGCAAGTGGGGGAAATGGAGCACCCCATGGATAATGCCATTTGCATATTGTGAGAGGGGCACTATTCGTCTTCAGCTTATGACGGATAGTGCCCGTAATATGTATCTTAAAGTGTGAAACTTTTTATTGTTTGGGTACTGGTTATTTTCTGTGGCGGAACCAGGATTCGAATTTTAGTGCTGAATTTTGTATTGGGGACGAATTAGTAATGAGGAGGAGTTAAAAAGATCGGAAATTTATCTTAAAGTTTGAAGCTTTTGGCTGTTTGGGTACTGTTTTTTTTAGTGGTGGAACTAGGATTTGAAATTTAGTGCTGAGTTTTTTAATTGGGGGTGAATTAGTAATGCGGTAGAGTGAAGAAGATTGAAAATTTAACTCAAAGTTTGAAACTTTTGGTTGTTTGGACACTGTTTCTTCTCTGATGAAAGGTTTAGAAGTAAGGAAATCGAAAATTTAACCGAAAGTTTGAAACTTTAGAAGTATGTTTGTAGGTTAAAGTGTAAATGATTGTTTGTTCTGTGCTTCTTTTGTTCTATTGTTTGGAATAATTTGTATGCCAATGGATTTTTGGCTGAATATGCTGTTACATGATGTGGGGTTTGTTGTACTGTTAGTGAATGGTTCTGCAGTTTGATGGGTTGGGTGTTTAATTTTGTGATAATCCGTGTTTGTGTAAGTTGTTGTCGATTTCGGGTCATACTATGAGTAGTAACTTTGGATTGGTCTGTTGGATGATATTGTGGATGTGATTTGTTGGCGAAATTTTTCAATTTTAGACGGCTGAATTTGGAATTGAGGAAGCATCATTAGTAGTTTGGATTAGCAGTGTTGTTGATATGTAATTTGCTTGCTGTATTGTAGTAATTTTTTTTCAACTAGTAAGTAATGTAGGACTATCAATATGTGAATTCATGAAGAAAAGTTTTTGTGTGGTTATAAGATGCGAAACAATCGAGTTCGTTTAGGTGATGGCCGAGAAATGGTTCTGGTACACGATTTCTCTGACTGGCGTATGCGATTCGGAGTGCTGTAAAACTGGCTGTCTTATTGTGTTAGCCTTTTCAATCACTAGAAAGGCACTGATGCGGTGAAAATTCAGCTGGGTGTGTTTCAATTATGTCGTGAACTGGTGTTCATCAAAGCCGTCTTTGAAAAGTTTTGTTCATATGCATTTTTCTGAGTTTTGCTGGTTCTTTGTTTCACCTTACGAGTAGTTCTCAATCATTGACACATGAGAACTTCAGTTGGGTGTATAGTTGTATACCAACTATGTGGTGAACCGGTGCTCAGCTAAGCACTCTTTGACAACTCGTTCTCTCACACGTGGTAGTGAATCCCGCTAGCCCTCCTACTCTCCTGCTTTGTTGTAGTTCTCACATGATATTTTTATATTCCCTTAATTCAGTCCGGTAGGTGGTAGGTCGGCTGCCATATGTAAAGATTTAGCACAAAACTCTAGTGGAGAATTTTTGTATGGTTTTTGAATTCCTGCTGCTGCGTCTGAAGAATTAAAATAGTGAAACTGCTTTACCAGTTAGAGATCTGATTAAATCATGTTCAAAAAAGGCATTGTATCAGCAAAATAAAATGGATATCCGGGCTCACGAAATGAAGCTATGCCAGACAATTATCCATTGAGGCTTCATAAGACATGTTAACCTCAGCCTGTGCATAACAAACTAACACGCTAATGAATAGGGGTTAATCGGGTTATATATTCCAGTTACAAAGGCATTACTTCCATAAGACATGTTACCAATTGCTCATTAGTCCTGTGACCCATTTGAAGCTCCAAAGTATATCGGTTTAGATCAACTATTTAAGTGAATGATCAGAATCTCCTGAAGTAGGACTTGATGCTCCTGCCTTGACTCCTGAGTCCTGATAAGATGAACTTTGCAAAAGTTTTATTCACCTGGAATCGTGATTTGTGCATAGTTTTTATATGTTATGTGGCCCGCTTTGTTTATTTATAGTGTCTGGTGTGGTATTGTTTAGGCTGTTCCCAATCCTGAAATTAGTGCGGTATGTTTTCTCTCTGTTTCATGTTTCCCTGACATTTTTCCTAACATGACCGACTGCTTGACTTTGCAGTATGTTATGGTGGTGTTGAAGGGATCAGTTCCGATGGCATTTGGCGGAACAGAGCAGCCAGCAGCATATGGTGAACTGGTGTCCATTGGCGGTCTTAACCCTGATACAAACAAGAAGCTCAGCGCTGCCATTGCCGCTATCCTTGAGACCAAGCTGTCTGTTCCCAAGTCACGCTTCTTCATCAAATTCTATGACACCAAGGCAAGTTGTCTATTTTACCATACTGATCATACCTTTGCTAGACACGTCATCATCAGACACCGATTTCTTATTATTGCATTCTTCCTGTTGTTTAGGAGCATCTCATTCAAGAAAATGCACAGTGTTTGCATGCTTTACACCAGTGCTAGCAACTTTAACATGTAAACGAGCCTTTGCTGTCAATAGTTGTGTTCATAATTTCCTAATATCTTCCATCTCCTTTATGTCTGCGACTCTTCCATATTTCTATGATCTCTTCTTATGTAGCGCCCCATTAAATACTCGGAAAGTTATTTTTAAGCACAAAATTGCATAGGAAATTTAATGTTGTCTGGTATCTGAGGTGGTTTGTGTTTTAAAATTGTTTTGCAGGGTTCCTTTTTCGGATGGAACGGATCCACCTTCTAAAAGCATTCAGCTGAGAAATGCACTCAAAGCTTCGGCATTGTCTAAGCTGAGGCGGTTGTGTTCGTACTTACCTATTAGGCTGTTATCTTCATTGTTAAACTGGATTAGTTAGCCTCACGGCTGTTCTGCTGTTTAATTGATGAATGTTGAAACTTAAGTTCTTATGAAGACCTGATTCGTTCGAGGATTAAATGCAGGTGAATGTGTTTGTTTCTACTAAGATGCAATGACAAGAACTTTGAACATGTTATATTAAACCGTCCCATCATCTTATTTGACAATAGCTGAACGGTCGTGAATATTATGAATCAAGTCGGGCACTGTTCTTGTGTATAAATCTATGGTGTCACCGTACCGTCATACAGTAGTTCACAGGTTAAATGCGAGGAGCTGGGACGTCGTCATGACCCACGCTAGGAGGTAGGTCGGTTTGGGATTGTTGGTTCATTAATCTTATTAAGTTAATTAAACTCTTCACCTTTTATCAAGTCGTACTCTACTCGGTTTCCTGAAAGCCAGATCCATTCTTCATGCATACATAACAAACCACTTTATTTTTATGAATGATTACAAATTTACAAGCATTGAATCATCACAAGATTTGATCCGGACCGTTAATAAGAAATGAAGATTAATTTCTTTTGAGAAATTGGAGAGAATTCAAACCGATGCAAACATACACGCATATTACAATAGAACATATGGATCTCCATTCTCCCCTCCTCCACAATTGGGTAGACGACAGAAAATTCACCTGGTTCGAGTGACTCGGCGAATAATCCAACCCGACACCTCAACAAAGACCTGAGCATGACCCGCAACTCCTATTACCTCGGAACCTATGTGAACCAACACGAATTTTTGTTGTTAAAAAGTCACCATTAACCCTAAAAACTTGATAATAACAGATCCGAAAATTATCTTAACCTGAAATGACCCGACTCAATCCAATCTTAACCAGTATCCTTGCAAACCCGAAAATGACCCGATCTGAACTAACTTGACCCAAATCCGACCTAATTGACCCGTTTACTTGTAGACAATTGACATGAACAAGACAACACATATTTTTTTTTTTTTGACAGATGGAAAGATTCAAGTTTTATCATTTGTGACGGTCATATCCGTCGCAAGCTTGCGACGGGTCAAGTAATACCCATGTGGGGTAGATAAGACAAAAGTAGAGTGCATAAGAGTATCAAACTATTTTATCTTATCTAACCACATGGGTAATATTTGACCCGTCACAAATTTATGACGGATATATCCGCCACAATGAAGACTTCCTATTTAAACTTAGATCTCCCTCCTAAATCTCCTCCTCCCCCCTCATTTCCTTCCTTCATACAATCACATTTTTTCACAATTTCGCATCCTCCATTTCCTCATCCACAACCCAAACAAACCATGTCTACACCAACCCCACCAATCCTCCCAACCACCACCACTCCCACCACCCTAACCACCCACCCCACCTCCACCCCCACCTCCCAACCCACCCCCACACCAATCCGAACCTTCCTAACCCGTCTCCACGACCAAACCAAACTCGCCCTAACCAACCGCCGTCCCTGGTCCGAACTAACCGACCGAACCGCTTTCTCAAAACCCGATTCCCTCACCGACGCCACCTCCCGTCTCCGTAAAAACTACTCCTACTTCCGTATCAACTACCTCGCCTTAATCTCCCTCACCCTCGCCGCCACCCTCGTCACCCACCCTTTCTCTCTCTTCACCCTCGCCGCCGTCATTGCCGCCTGGTTCTTCCTTTACCTCTTCAAACCCTCCGATCAACCGTTAATCCTCTTCAACCGTGAATTCTCTGATAAAGAGACCTTA
Source organism: Silene latifolia (assembly GCF_048544455.1). Lineage (NCBI taxonomy): Eukaryota > Viridiplantae > Streptophyta > Magnoliopsida > Caryophyllales > Caryophyllaceae > Silene > Silene latifolia. The sequence continues at coordinate 4,953,193 of NC_133526.1, read as the reverse complement.
GGGATCTTGACCGTCATCACCGTCTTCGCCGTCTTTCTCACCAGCGTTGCGTCGGTGTTGATGTCTGCGCTTGTTATTGGTGTCGGCATTGTTTGTGTTCATGGCGCTTTTCGTGTTCCTGAAGATTTGTTTCTTGATGATCAAGAAAGTGTTAGTGGGCCTTCCGTGGGCTTTCTTTCGTTCCTCAGTGCGACCGCAAATGCTGCAGCTGGTGCTTCTACCGTTCCTGCTTCGCGCACATGAGTTTTGTTCGATTAATGTCGGTATAAAGGGAAATTCTTTATAATTTTATTAATTTTTCAGAAACATTTTACATTTGTTGTGGAAGTTTTGTTGAGATCTGGCGTGTAGTATGATCGCGTTTGTAGATCGATTGAATTATAGGAAATATTGTGATTTTGTCTACTGATCTATATATATAATACTATTCTTTTTGTAGATCTGTTCAATAATTGATAATGTTTGAATGCTTGTTAACATTCTTTTGATCTAAATTGGTGAATTTGTTGCATTGTGTAATTAGGGTTTAATTTGTATGAGATCATTGTCATTTTGTTGTATCGAAATGGTGAATTTGCTGCATTGTGTAATTAGGGTTTAATTTGTATGAGATCATTGTCATTTTGTCGGATTGATATCGATTCACATTAGTACTATGATACTCCGTATTAGATTATGATCTAGAATTGTCGATTCATGATGAAATTTGCGTTTCCTTGGACATGAAATGAATTAGGGTTTACTTATCTATGGAAGTGAAAAATGATTGTATGTAGTTTGAAAATTTTGCTTGTAGGTCTTGGTTAAAAACGAGTTGATAGATGGTTTATAAGAGCGATTGTGATTGATATTGTTTCTTCCCCGTATTTTGATCTGACCCATATTCGACTGACTCGTTTGTGAGATGAGGGAGCTATCACTTGGATAGGATGGTAGTAGGGAAGAGGAGAAGAGTAGAAGTCTAGGAAATTGACTTTTCGCTCTTCTATTGCAAGAAAAAATGCATCTATCCCTTCTCCCTTCATCTAAATAGGATGTAAGTAAAGGAAATACTTTCTGGTTTTGTTCGTGTTCATGGCCTGACTGCTTCAGGCCTTTTCCTTTCTCTTATTCAACTAGATCCAACAGAAAAATTCTTGTCCTTTGTATGGATTGAAGAATTTGAACAGAAAGGAAGTGGAAGAGACGAGAAGGAAATAAGCTTTCCTTGTTCGGATAGTTACATGATGGTGAGAAATTGAGGGGAGGAAAGGGATGTCTGTCCTTTTTTTTCCCGGAAGCCTGATTCAAAGATTTGAAGGGAAACTTCATCCTTCCCATGCAGTCCCCTTCTTTTCCTTCCTGTCCACCGCCCTTCCCTCCTATAATCACGGTGTTAGTAATTCAAAGGGAGAGCTTTCCATCTCCTCTTTGGAAGTTCAAGCAGGAAAGATTATGGCTTCAGTTTAGATATCAGGTGTGGCCTTTTGGTTCGTTTGGAATCCTATCAACTAGATTATGATTATGTTTTTTCGGCTTTTGTTCGTTCCCATTTCCCCTTGGTGTCAGTTTTGTTGGTAAGCATGATAATGAGCATTAATGATTTGTGTGCAGCTTGAGATCAAATTGGTCTGAACTTGACTTGAGCTCGGCCGAGTTTTATGGCTTTGTTATTCCCCTTGTTGTCAATTTTGTTTATAAGCATGATAATGAGCATTAATGATTTGTGTGCAGCTTGAGATCAAATTGATCTGAACTTGACTTGAGCTCGCGCGAGTTTTATGGTTTGTTATTTCCCTTGTTGTCAGTTTTGTTTGTAAGCATGATAATGAGCATTAATCACTTGTGTGCCGCTTGACATCAAATTGGTCTGAACTTGACTTGAGCTCGGGCGAGTTTTATAGTTTGTTGTTTCCCTTGTCAGTTTTGTTTGTAAGCATGATAATGAGCATTAATCACTCGTGTGCCGCTTGAGATCAAATTGGTTTGAACTTGACTTGAGCTCAGACGAGTTTTATGACCTGCACAAGCCTGGTCAAGCATATCCCAATTCGTCTCAAGAAATTTGTGAGCTATATGAATGGTCAAAATAAGTTTTTTATGGTTTAGAAAATTCCAATCTTCAACTCGAGCCGTAGAACTACTGAAAGCCTTGCTTAGCTAGAAATCCAAGTTAATAAGAGTTACAGCTAGGTTAGTGACTCGTTATGACCGTATGCTTCCGATTGTGCCAGTCCTATGCTATGTGAAGTAATGTTCCAGCATCCAGCATACTGAGGTTTAAACAATTATAAGCAGTGTGAAAGTATCTGTCCAAACAGTCACCTTGTAAGCCGGCAAGTTGTACACAGTAATGCAAGTGTCCCAAATCAGTGTGCTATTTAATTTGGTATAGCACTTTGTGATGTACATCTTTTTTTTTTCCTGATTCTTGGGGGATTGCCGGGGGTAGCCGTAATTTAATGGTAGTTATTGTGTGGGATGTCATACAGTGTAACGAACAAAAAGTGACACTTTACGATAAATAGTGACAACCTTTTAGTCTTTTACGGTGTCACTATTTGCCATAAAATGGTTACTTTTTATGTGATCGCACTATATGACGGCCCATAATATAATTTGCCGGAATGCAGTGGTTTGTTGCAATCATGCATGTGTGTGCTCTTCTCAATGTACTTTTGCAGGCAGGCAGTTGCATGCAGTTTTCTGCTTTAATGTTATCTTCTGCAGGATGCTGATGCAACAATTGCAGGTTTTCTGATATCCCTAATACTTTTTGTCAATTACGGACTACTATTAAGTTTCATATTTTAAATGGAAAAAAAAGGATAATAAGAACATGTAGATGAACAGTTTGAACACAGAGGTTGGTAAAAATCGCCGGTTAGAAAATATAATATTACTCGTAAATTTCAAAAACGGAGACAATAAAAAGAGAAATCACTCAGTTAGTTTCAGATTCGTCTATATGTTAAAACGCTTTTGAGTTTTGCTTGGTATGGTGTCGATGATATGCAGTCATACTCAATCGTGTGGAGAAGTCGCGGGTTAGAAACTAGTACCCTCGCGGTTTCAATATCGACGGGATAATTCAAAAACACTACATACATAACATTAAGATGCTGGTATTACATAATGTTATGAAAGGATAAAAAACAAGCTCGTGCATGCTAACTGATAAAGATCTGTCAAAGCGTAAACTATGATGCCAGGATCAAATATGCCGGAAAAAATCCCCTACAACAATATGTAAGAGAGAAACAACATAATCGGAATCCTAGAATCACTGCTTATTTTTGAATTGTGGTCACCTTGTGCAGGTACAGGAGCAGCAAAACCATGGACTTCCATGGAAAAACTCATGTCGGAAAACTGCTAGTTTAACCTTTGATTGGTACCAAAAGAGATCCCTAACGAACCGTCTATAGGTTGCATCTTGTAATCAGGCATCCCGGTTGGGGTTTTCCCCGGAAACAACTCATTGTAAAATAACCCATGTTCATCAAGCTCGTAACTATTATCCTTTTGTTTCGACTCAAAATTACCATCCCCAAACCCGCCAAAGTAATCCACCACCCAATCAGGGTAGTAATCAAAACTCATAGGCTCGTCTTTGGGTACAACACCAGGGGAATCCCGGAACTCCATATTGGAACCATCATAAGATTCCGACACTTCAGTTGTTGTTGACCCTGAACCTGAACCGGTCATCTGCATACCTAGACCTGACAAAACTTGACCCTGTTCTCTCAGAACGGAATTCTGAGGAAAGTTTAAGATGGCCGAGGGTCCATACATAGCCTTGGCGGCTTCATCATAAGCCATAGCGGCCTCTACTGCAGTAGGAAAAGTACCAAGCCATAACCTTCGACTACGCTTACTTTGCGAGTTATGGGAATTGGCGGTATTGATGGGTTCGCGGATTTCAGCAACCCATTTTCCCCAAGTCCTTTGTCTTACCCCTCTATAAGTGCACTCCAAATTTTCAGGTCCGCCTTTCCCGGGCATGCATCCTTTTCTTGATCCTCTTGCAGGGCCTCTACGACTTCTTCTTGGTTCTTCAGTCATGGTACCGTATGTTTCGTTGTGCATCTTCCATTTTGCTATAATATCCGCCACCGAGCTGTAGCCATTTCGTCGCCTTCTTGAACTGTTACACGTCCTGTCACACGGAAACCGGTTTTAATATTTCTGTGCTAATATTAATGGCTTTGAATTTTTGTCTAAATAGTGTTATTTAGATGATTAATTAGACTTTTGGGGCGAATGGGTCTACGTCATCAGTTTTTTTTTTTTTTTTTTTCCATTTTTTAGGTTAAGCCGGGAAGTTCCCTAGCTTGTATCTCTGCCACTTTCCAGTTGGTGTAATGTATGTTTACAACTTTTTTTTTACTGAAATAGTAAAACAGCTAGGAAACTAAACGGCTTATCCTCTTCCAATTTTTTCTTTTAAACGGCTCATTCCCTTCACTTTTTATAGAACTTAAAAGTACAAGTTGGATAGATACAAACCGCTAACTTTGCGATTTCATCTAAAAACTGAAAAAACAAATAACCTCATGAGTAGGGCTGTTCACTCAGTGGTCCGGACCAAAGACCAGATCGGACCATTTGGTCCGGACCAGACCGGACCGAATTTTGTTTAGTCCGGTCCACGGTCCACCTGTATACCCTACTTTGGTCTTCGGTCCGGTCCTGAACCAACTCGAATAGACCATGGACCAAAGTTATGTAATAAAAGAATTTTTAAATTTGTAATATTATTGATTTTATTTTCTACTTTGTTTACACGTATTATGAGATCGGTAATTATGTAGTTAAATCTCGTAAGAAAATAATGTTTATTTTGATCATTACGAACTTCTCGAGTTCTAGTTTTATATGCTAAAACATGTCAAAGACAATAATATTTGGTTCACTTTGGTCCATTTGATCCGGTCCGGTCCACGTGTTTTTATGGTCCAGACCGGACCGGACCAATATTAATATGGTCCGGTCCTCGGTCCACCTCTTAACCCTTATTTGGTCTTCGGTCCAGAGAGTTTAGTCCGATCCAGTCCCGGACCAATGAACACCCTACTGATGACGTGTACTCATTCGTCCCAAATAATTTGAAAAAATTTCGAAAATTTAACTAAAATTTTTGAATTTTTGATTTTTCAGTGGCCCCTCGCTCAATCACTGCTACTCCTTCCCTCCCTCCCTCCCTCCCTTCCACCCTCCGAGTTAGCACGTTCTTTATAATTTTATTCTTTTGTAAATAGTTTTTTAATAAAAGGTAAAGATTTTGCTATGCATTCATGATGTTTTGATTAGTTAAATAACGAAATGCGAATTCTATAGTTAAATTTTTTTGATAAATCATTAAGAGCAATAAATGTTACCTTAAAATGTCTACAAGCATACTCCACAATACAATAATAGGTGGAATTGTAAGTGATGAGTTCTACCTACGTGATAAATAAATGATTGAGACGGAAAGGATGAACAAGAGGGGAGACTGACCTTTCAGAAATAAGAGACTCCATATTAGTTGAAACTTTGGAAGTGAATCAACTCAAGTTTTTTCCCTTTTTTTGAACTATATATACGTATGTTAGTTACTTGGTTATAACTTATAAGTTGTAAGACGTTATAGCACGTAGTTGGTATATTATTATAGCACTACATTACCTTAGTAAGGAGGAAACATATGATATATGAGAATACGTTATTATAACACGTTATACGTATGTACTCCCTCCTATTCCCGATAACCTTCTCTATTCATGGATGGCACGAAAATTAAGGGTGTTTGAATTAAATAAGTTAAAGTATTGTGGTGGGGTGAGATAATTGGAAAGAGGGAAGGTATTGTGGGGTATTATTGTGGGGTGAGTTGATTAAAATAAGTATTGTTGTGGGGTAAGGTGATTAAAATAAGATAAAGTATGGGTATTGTGGGGTATTGTTGTGGGGTGAGTTGATTAAAATAAGTATAAAACTTTACTAAATAAGGAAAGAGGGAAGATATTGTGAATAGATAAAAAGGGAAATAGGGAAGGTTATGTAGAATAGGAGGGAGTAGTAAGTAAGGAAGAGCTTTCGGGAGAAAGTAAAGGCCAACGTACAAATCTAAGGATTACTTATAGGCAACAATCCGCCGTTTATAAGACCGAGGTATCCGATTTAATATTAAAACGAGTTAATGTTCAACTTATTTGAATAGTTAAGATAAATATTTTACTTTTTTTTATGTATTCTGGTTTTATGCTATTTATATTATTTGAACCGTGTTAAAATTTGACACGAAATAATACACCCATTTTAAATATTTCTTCCGTCCCGCTCATTTGTTGTCCTATACTCTCTCTGTTCCGGTCATTTGTTGTCTTTTTCCATTTTTGGGTGTTTCAGTCAATTGTTGTCCTTTCTATTTTAAGAATGAATTTAATGGGCAATTTGATCATTTACACTCAATTTGTGCCACTTGTCATTTAGTAATTGGCTCCCTCCACTTTTCTTGGTCTGTGTGCCAAAACCAAAGGACAACAATTGACCGGGACGGAGGGAGTATTATTTTGGGATGTCTTGGTCAATTGTTGTTGTTTCTATTTTAGGATTGTATTTGATAAACAATTTGATCTTTCACACTTAATTTGGCCTATTTATAATTTTATAATTGACCCTATTTCCTTATTTTGATCTTTATACTAAAATCAGAGGATAATAATTGATCGGAACGGAGGAAATAATAATTTGTCTATAGGAAAACACAAAGGGCCAGGAGTCGTCAGCATAAACTGCAGAAGGAAGACTGATGATGCATAAGGTGAGCGCCACTATGCTTTCCTCTGGTTTTGACACGTTTACAATCATATTATGTATGGAAATGTGGAAAGTCTGCAATCTTGTGTGCTGTCCCTCTATCCTAGGACTTCTCTCTCATTCCCCTCCGTTCGCTGGAACACTTTTTTTTTTTTGCAGGGTTTTTCACGATTCACGAGCCCTTCCTACCTACTAAAACAGATGGAAATAACGGTTGGGTGTACCTAGTCGTGATAAATGGATCAATTGAATTGTGTTTGAGTCGGATTAACTCGGGTCTGATTAGTTCGAGTTTTAAAAAATTTGGGCCTAGTTAATTTGGGTCGAATTGATCAGTTGAATTAAAGTTGAGTTAATTTGGATTAGGGTCAAATTTGGATCCTTAGTTGGCGCTGTCGAGTCGGGTTACTCAGGTTTGGTCAATTTTGCCTATGGTATACCAAAAGAGGTAGAAGTCATCCGGTGATACGAGTTTTTTAGGCAATATTCAGATGGACCTAGTGTCATCCCCATTACGCTCAATTCAAGTTTTATAAGTTTTTTTTTTTTTTTGATAGATAGCAAAAGTCTTACATTACAGTAGTATGGTTGTGAAAGCCATATTCAAGTTCTATAAGTTCGGTTAACGAAAGTTCAAATCCTATCAGTTCAGATCATATAAATTCAATTAAAAAACATTCATTTCAATTCATACCCACCTTCACTCTTAGTTCCGTTCAGATCTTCCAAATTTCGTTTAAAATAGTTTAGAAAATTTAATTCCAAAAAAATAGGGTCTTACCTTAGTATCACCATTTCATGTACGGAGTAGTATAAGTCGGTATAACATACCCACCTCATTCAACATATTCTTTACAATTTTATCTTTTTTGTGAAAAGTATTTTAATGAAACGTAAATAATACAAGTAATCTATTACGTATGAGATTAATAAGAGGGTGTATTAGACTCAACCCCCGGTAGAGCCATTGCATTTTACTTGGCAGAATCCCATACAGAAACATGCACTTTTTTAGCCACTTTACACAAGGTTGGTATAAAAATGATGCAATATTTTTAGACGATTTTTTCATCAATGTCGCTACTTTGCTGAAAGATATGGTCGCAAAATAACTAGGTACCCCGAACGCAATAAGGGTCTTTACTGGTGCAAGCTGATGATAGTGAACAATTGTTCTCGCTAGTATGACAAAAATATGACATTCATAATTTCATATACACAAATTATTCATCTAAAGTGATTGGGTTGTCATGTTTCCAGGCTTTGTGGTCGTTTGCACTTCGCAGTTAGTCTACTGTTGAATGCCATGACGGTTCCTATTCTAGAATCTGTGCCGGAAAAAATTCTAGAAAACATAAAACGAAAACTCGACCATTCAAATCTACCATTGGACATTTGGATGTAATATGCCTAATATCTATGAAGTCTCACCCAAGAGATGCAGCAAAAAAAAAGGCATACTTCATCATAGGACGGTTTTGACGTGATCTCCAAGAATGCCAGAATTGGTTAGCAATCCCTTGCTGTCAATCCGAAATTAACTCATATGCGCTACCTGCAAAAACAAACGGATATCATGACGGTTAGAAGATGAGGAACGGAAATTGGAACTTTAGTTAGTAGTGAATTAATGCATCCTGTGAGTACAAGAAACCACTCTCAGGCTCAGTCGTAAGCAAAATATAAATATATAATCTATTAAAATTGACTTTGTAGACGATGGAGTCATGTGATTAAAAGGCCGCGACACCATACTGCAACCAAGTTGCCAAGATTGTGCAAGTTATCACGACCATATTTGATGCGAAATCAACCTTGTTATAGGACGCACAGCCCGAGATCATGTCTCAAAACTGTAATTTAAGACAATCTTGGAGTGTCTCTAATAGACCAAAGATTATATGGAGTAAGATTGAGTATGACGTACCTTATTGTACCTTATCGTCGATTGACACAATTGCAATGTCTTTGTGCTGAACTCATCCAAGGAGTCTTCAATTTGTTTCACCATTGTTTCTGAGCACCATAAAGGCATAAACTTGCAATCAGTGAAAGCAGCGTGCTTACATAATACACGAGGAATGAAACACAGACACAGATGCCCAAAGGACACAGAGGTGCAGAGACAGAAATTTCGCTGATTCAGCCCAATCAACTTATCAGAAATGAACTACATTACACATTAGTAGCACTACGAGAAACTCGATCTCAAGACTTAAACCCATTAACAGCACGAAAGAAACTTTCTGAATTTCATGATTCAGACTTCTACACAGAAGGACACTTACCATGAGTCCATGAGACCTATAGGGCTATAATAATGAAATAAACTTGCAATCAAAGCTACATAAACAAGTTAAAGTTTTGATGAGAGTTTGTCTGGATACAATGGTAGAGGAGACGGGGTGGGAGGAGACAGAGGAGGAGAACAACAGACCATATATTTTCCTTTGAAATTTTTCGTTTGTTGAAAGGACTTGAAGTTACCTTGTTGGAGGAAAAATGGATACCACCATTTCCACTGCAATCCATATTACAGGCCAACAGATAGAAATTGTCCGCCTGCCTTTACCTTCCCTTCCCTTTTCCTCTAAATCCTCCACCGACAAGTCTCAATTTCACTAAGACTCTAATAGTATTATTTACCACAGTAGTAACTAGTAAGGGTTATAATATTTGATATATGTTTACTGGTGCATCAAGACTAGATGACTAGATGTAACAAGCAGAGAACCTAAGCAGTAAAACGACAACACGCCTGCACTGGAAGAGTGGAAGGAGGATCACGCAGAGGTAAATACTCATGAGTTAATTCTCTAGAGTAATTACTAGAGCAGCATTTTTCCGTTGTGATGGGTCTAAAAAATTTGAGAGCATGATTCATTAACCCTGGATATTCTATATTTCTATTAAGCTACTCATTCAACTTGAAGCAACGATGCATACAAAGGATGAAACAAACATACCTTATCATTCATATTTGATCTGGTTTTGGGGCTGAGAGAAAAATTCTTTGGCATTTCTTGCTACTTCTGCTTCCAATACCGCTTCTAAAACAATGTCAGAACCTGTTACTTCACCTGAAACCATGAAAACCAATGAGCCTATATACTTACCATAAAAAATGTTCTCTCTTTTATAACAAGCATCTTAAAGTGTAAAATAGTTATTGCAACAGGCAGTTGAGCAGCTATACCTTGACGTTTGGGCAATAACCCTGCACTTTCAGCAGATACGGGAAGGACAGACAAGAGGCCTGGTTGATCATTGATTTTATCCAGATCTCCACTACCTTCTACTTCCCCAGCTTTTAAAGCCTGAGATTCTGCCAACTTAGCATACATACTTGCTTGGCTAAGCAAATTAGATGATACTGACGCCGCTGAGGTATGCTCCTATACAGAAATATCTCTCTAAGCTTGCATGTAAATATTTGGGTACACATGCACACAAAAAGTAACCGCGCTATCAAACCTTAAATGCATGGGTCTCAGCCTTGAAATTGTATCTTGGTTGTTGGTGTTGCAGGTGTTGAGCTGGATGTGTGCCTACTCCCCGGCTTTCTACACTTTGAGTTGATGGTCCAGTATCCTTAATATCTCCTAGAAAACCACACGATATCTTCTTAGATAGCTATGTAATAAGGAAACTTGTGAAATGAGCACTAGAATCACATATTCATAACACCTGTCTCGGTAGTAGCTTGAGTTGCATTATCCATAAGCTTCTGGGTCATAGGACCAGGATTCATGATAGAAAAGCTGCGAATTTCATAGCGAATAGCCTCTAGTTGCGCCATTGTATCCTGCAGTTCTTTATTTACCTGTAAAAATAACAGGTCGCTAAATATATATAAGCACACTAACTTTGGGCAAATTATTAGCAAAACAAACACATTCAAATATCACCCAACACCTGAAAAAAATCAACGGAACCCACAAACCAAACAAATCTCCGACTTCCATCATGTAAACAATTAGTTAAACCTAACCATTAAATCATTGAGCATATGATGAACAACACAAGCAAAACACACATCAATCTACTGACTACAATAACAAGAATACATCAACTTAGACGTTAGCAAGGGGGCTAGCACTAGCAGGTGACTGCTGCTTCTCTTAAAATAATGAAAAATACGAACTTTTTAGTTAAATTTTTTGATATTTTTATCCTCCATTGCCTTACTAATCAGCTTAGAATCCTTAGATCACATTTTCATGATTAGATGAACCAGTGTCGGAGCAGGAACACTGCAGAGCTTTCGCCTGCCCTAAGCAATGAAAAACACGAACTTTTGATCAATTCTTTTAGCCTTTCTCTTTTCATATAATGTACTACTGTATCTTACAATAACTCACATTACTAATTCACCCCCTAAAATATTAATTTAGGTCAATCCCGCTACCTTCAAATTCTGGCTCCACCCCTAACACCAACCCCGAACAGGAGTTTATTGACTTTATTCCACATGAATTTGCTCCACAATAACATTGTAAATTCAGTAAGTCTCTCTTAGGACGGCAGTATCCTCATAAGATGATAACAAGTCAAAAGGACAAATCTTTTGGTAGTCCCTTCATCTACCATAATTGATCCGTTAAGTTTAAGACGGATATTGCCGTCTTAAACAAGAATTTGTGTTGTAAATGCTAAATTACCTAAGTTACATCAAATCAATCATTCAATCCCACATCATTACATCATTAATATCATAAATTACAACAAATTAAATTTAAAGGAGAGAAATAACCTGACGAAATTGAGATTGTTGCATAACATTTTCAAATTGTCCACGAGCTAATTGAACATACCCAATTGCTCTCCCTGCAAATCTCCCTGCTGTTCTTGCAATTATTGGCAAATCTTTTGGCCCTGTTCATATAATTTCACCATACAATTATTTCAATCAATCATATTATTGATGCAACAATGTGAGAAATTAACAAGTACCCAGATTGTAATTTTGAAGGAATTGAAATGGGTAAGGGAGTGATTACCAATTAGGGCAGCAGTTGCGCCAAGGATTAGGAAAATTTCTCCATATGATAGTCCCAACATTTTTAGGTTCGAACCCTAATTAATTAATTGTCGTTATTGTCAGGAAGTTTGGGTTTGAATAGCAGCAAGTTAGCAATCTTGGAATGATGACAGACTTGTAATCGCGAGGGTCGCTCAAAATTCGATTGGATAGGTCAATTAGATTCGATTAGAGTTGTCGACTCGATCCGAGGTTAAACCGATATTTGTAAACAAGTAGATGTATCTGTAGACAACTACTATGATCTACTTCAACTTATTGTCCCTCTATGATTCGATTAGAGAGCTCTCTAATTTATTGTCCCTCTATGATTTGTTTAGTGAAATTTAAAACTGCTTAATTTAAAACGTTTTATAATTTCATTTTATTTTCACTTCTATTTTAATCACCTGGGAGAGCCCTCCTAATAAGATGAATACGGTCTGAAATAAGAATTGGTGTAATAATTATAATGTTTATAACCAACCGTAAATCCGTGATTATGAGATAGTGATTATATTTGATGAAAGAGAGCATGCTTTCGGCGGAAGAGCTAAAAGAACACAAATTCTGCATTAAAATACCTTAAAATATACCTTCAATTTGTTTTGTACCTTATTGTTAAATATTTGGGTGATTGACTTGGTGATCAAAGAGACCACGCTTTAGGGATAGTGATTAACTTAATCTTAAACCACCTCGAATCTAAGTTGACCAGATCAAAAGTACTCAAATAACCCAAAATAACAAGACGATTAATTTGAAAATATGTTCTATTTTGTTAAATATAAACAAGCTTCAAACATACGGAGTAATACTTAATGACCTGAGCCATGTGGTTGATTCGACTTGTGTAAAATTAATTAGCAAAAGATTCAACCTAAATTGAATTAGCTTGAAGTACGGTAACAAAACCCAAAACATGCACTAATTTGTAACAATTCGATCTAAATGGACCCGACTTGAAACCAATCCGACTACATTATTCCTTGGTCTCCAAGGCAATTACATCTGGCTAAGTAATGAGCAATAACCACAAGAAGGAAAAATACCAAAGACGACCGTATAAACAAGTGGCAAAAAAAATGCCATGTACATTGTTTAGAGAAAAGTACAAGAACAAATTAAAACGTACAACATATTCAGTGACATCAGCCTTAGGAGAAATATATTACATTTATATGTATATTTGTACGTACTGATCGCATGAAAGTTCTCTTTGCCTTCTGTTGATCACGTCCTACTCCTGTTTCCTTAAGCAACAAATAAATCTCTACTTCTTCTAAACCCTTAAGCAAAAGAAGAATTCTTCTCCTTAATCTTTAATATCGAGAAAAAAAAGGCGAAGAGAAAAAAAAAAACAATTATGCCTTTAGGAACGAAAGATAATCTTACGAATCACAGGTTTGTTTCTACTACTCTTTGCATGTTCACTGATCAAGTGTGTTGATAGTGTTGTTCTATGGCGATTATTCTCGTGTAAAACAATCTAATTTTGAGATTAATGTGAATTTCTTAGTATTTGGTATTGCTCGTCAAATTATAAGACGATTCTAGACGATGATTTGTAAGACTTCAATTTTATGGTAATCGTATGGACGATTTCCTATTACTTAACATGTGATAAGTGATTACCCCTTCTCATTTGTAGAATATCTCTGTTTAATTTACATTTCGAAACATTTGATTTAAAATATTCGATTTATATAATTGAAGGGATAATCCGAAGAAGAGGAGTAGGAATTCACAAATTGCGATATCCGAGATACTATCAACATGGAGTAACAGTGACAGAAACTATGATCAACCAAGAAGAGTTCACTGGACATCTAAGAGAGGATGTATGGCTGGAAAAGGCGGTCCTGATAACTCGACATGCAAATACAGAGGTGTTAGGCAGAGGGTTTCTGGTAAATGGGTGGCCGAGATTCGCAGACCTGCCACTGTCTATATAAACGATGATACCGGGCGTAATAACAGACGGTTATGGCTCGGAACCTTTCAGACTGCCTTGGAAGCAGCTCAAGCGTATGATGAAGCAGCGCGAGTTTTCTATGGCTCTTCTGCTATCCTCAATTTTCCTGAAACTGTTCATTGCCTGAAACCTGACAGAGTGAATTCAGAGAATTTTGGTGCGAATGAATGTGAAACTAGTACGATAAGTGATGTCGGTAAAGATTATATAAAGGAAGAGAGTAATAATTGGGAGGAGACGAATGATGAAAAATGCCATACGAGCAGCTGCAATGACTGGTTAAGTGTATCAGTAGATGATATACTTCAGGATCAACATAATGCTGGTTTTCCTGAGACACCTGCAGAATATTTTCCATCATCAGTTGCTTCACATGATAAATGGGATGATAGAAAGGCCGGTGTACTCGAACTTGATGTTGATGTTACTGAATTCAAGGGTTTAGGTGCACATACTGAAGAATTAGTGAAAATTCTATTTGATGGTCTCTGAAACACGAGTAACATTTTGGTGGGTTAATATTTTTAGTCAGTTTACTTATCTGTTTTACATTTTGCAATTTTCTGAAGAAACGAGTACATGACATTTTACCATGGTCTTGGTTAAGTTTCCTGCATAATCTCCATCACTATCGTTCTCTTTTTCAATAACGGTAGATCCGTCTTGAAAAAAAATAAGAGGTAGAACGAACCTACAAGTCATTGCCCCTTGGTGCAAATGAGTAAAACACGTAGACCGGCCTAGTTGCGCCCATAAGAGTTACGGAGTAAATAGGTGATTTTTTTTTTTTGCTGTTTATAATGTTCTAGCAAAATTATTTTACCATGCAGACAAATCCGACATAACTAGCACAAGAAAAGAAGGGGAAAGGAAATGAAAGGGAGATTAATTAAGTAATACATGCAATTTCAATTTACTGTCTTTTCTTAACTTTACTGTAACAACAGTACACAATCTTTTCAGTAAAAAACAGAAACATATAACTCATGTCTTACATGCTAACTTTGCTTTTTCTTCTTTTTTGCTAAAGCCCTACTACTTTCACTCCGAGAAAAACACAATATCTTCGTTTCAATCATTTAGCTATCGTTTTCATTCTTTATGATGAGTATTTTAATCAAAGATAAACAAATGATTGAGACGGAGTGAGTACGTACCTATACCCAATTTAAAAGTTAAAACGGAGATGTTAAAAAATAAAAGAAAATAAAGGTGATCAGTAAAACCTGAGGCAGCTTTGTTAAGGAATTAGCAGTAATCCAACAGTTAACAGGATTTGCATGTCATGTACTATGCTCTTTTTATCAGCACACCATGTACCATATTCCTGTCTCTGCAAACATTTTGCCTGGAAATTAGCCTTAATATGCCATATTTGGCCTCTTTAGTACATCATCCTAGTACTTCCAAAATTTTCCATGTTTTTTTTTTTTTTTTTTTTTTTTTTTTTTTTTATATATATCTTCAAGATTAATGTCGGCCGTCGGATGATGCTCCTAACCATTACCTACACCACCTGATCTAATGGTATTAACACAAGTTTAATAAACTTCTATAAATATCCCCTTTTCCATACAACATATAAGTAGGAGCTTCAGAATTATATTATATTACAAGAAGCATAGTTTAAGAACAAACATGATAATGAAGAAGGCTACGCACGCAAGGCCAAGAGGCTGCATTAAAGATAGCAGAAAGCCTTGGGTTGTGCGTAGGTTCACGAAGACGGGTGTAGTCACGTCCTTACGGTTTCCTACAGAGAAAGAGCGTGAACAAAACAAGGAGAGGGAAAAGAGAAGGCGAGAAATCTCTCGGAGGATATACTTGGGACTCCGACTTCATGGGAATTATAGGTTACCTAAACATGCTGAAAACAATGATCTTTTGAAGGCTCTATGTGATGAAGCTGGCTGGCATGTCGAGGAGGATGGCACTCTTTCTAAAAAGGTATTTTCTTTGCTAAGAAATATTTATCCTGTTTTACATTAGCTTTCTCATTTAACTGTTTGAGGTCAGTCCTCTGTAAAATGCTAAGAAATAAACACTAAAACATCTACATTTTCATAAGAAAAAACATTTGACAGAAATATATTTTCACCCAAAAATGCAATATGCAATTGTAAGAAACACATGGTGTAGTCAGAAGTGTTCACTGTTACCGTTTCTTGTTATTTGATGTCTTTCTGCCTAGGATGCCGTGCTTAAGACTACTGGTGTGAAGAATGGAATGCATTCTCAAGTTTCAAGTATCATACCTGGTGTTGCGTCTGAGGAGCATTCTCATTACAATGCAAGTCATGGATCCGCTGAAGAATCTGCTGGAGAAGGCGGCATTAACTTAACACTTTCACTCGCTTTACCTGGCTACAACTAGTTACGAGATCAGAAGAATTCAGTATAGATGAAATGGCAGTTACAGTGAGTATTAAACTTCAAATGTACTCTGTATGTCACTTGAGATTTCTTTTTAATCAGTAGTATATTGACAATTAAATGAGTACATGTATGCAAATCTCTCATTACAAAAAATGAAAGAGTAGCTCATTCCATACATCAGGTACACCGGGTAAGCACCAGTGGATACAATCAGAATATGACTCAGGTTTCGATAATTGTTCTGGACTAAGTGTTTCCCAGAACTTTCGGTAAATTGACGGATGGCCATCTTTTCGATACTCTGAAAGCTGTGTAATGTTAAGAACAGTAACCTTGGACCCTAACCGCGCTAGGATATTTTCCACCATGGTCATTGTAGGTAAATCCGAACCACTTCCCCAGTATTTTTTCTCAGTGATAGGGTGATTCTCTCCATAGCAGTTTCCTTCACTTTTTGGATTCCATTCTCGGCCCCTACATTCAAACAAAAGGACAATTTTCAGCGTCAGTGGAAAGATAGCATTAAAAAAGGGTCTAGCTTTCTAGAGCTAATTTGCAAATGTGCGACATTTACACATTTCTTGTGATCATGCATTCATAATTGGTTAAGCTTCAACACTAAGCATGTATGAAAGCTAGCATCACTGGTAGCATCACAAATGCGCTGGAAATAGGGGGACTTGATTGATTTTGTCCATCATACTAGTAACAACCGGTGAGGAAGGGGCCCTTCGGGGTGGGGGAGATCAGAAGAATGAGGCGAGATCAGGAAAGTGGCGGTGAGTCAGGATGGTTGAGGAGAGAGATAAATTGAGTATGCTCATGGAGGACATTAGAGGTGGTCACTGGCAACATATACAATAAATTACTACTTCGTATTAACTTAGATTGAAACATCCTATATCTCGACACAGCTTTAGGCTTTAAGAAGCCATACTTATGTGTAAATAATAATCATTTGCAAACGGGAGAGTATCGCCATCACATATCCTTCAACAAACCATGGTCAGAAAAAGCTGGTGATTCTAGATGCTCAATTATCTTGTGCAGTTCCATAGATAAAAAAGAGCACATTTTTTTTATGAAAGCAAGCACTATAGCGCCGCTTGAGTCTCATGTATATCTCACACGACAAAAGACATTATAAATCAAGATTCATACATCTGAAAACAGTTGTGAGTCAGGTTCATTCATCTGAAAACAGCAAACACTTGTACGGGAAAGGGCATTTTAAATCATATTCATACATCTGAGAAACGTTGTAAATCAGATTCATTCATCTGTGAAAACCGCAAACACTGCAATAGAGCTCACAAGTTGCAAAATTAAGGACTCTATTGTCTATTAGAAATTGTCAAGCCCTTTGTCATTCTATTATAAGGATCACCCTACCACCATACAGATATCCGACTCGCAGAATAATCTTCAGAAGCTGAAGATGGTGTGATATTCAAAATGATACGATTTTTGGACAATATGACTTTCACATTTACTTCTATTAATTAACTGACTGCAAAAATCATGAGGAACCCGAGTGTACATTCAGGGAAAGTACACTGGAGCTCAATGAAAGTCTGGTTTATTAACACTCACCATTGATGTGTTGGTGACATGGTAACAAAAAATACCCGCCTCTTGTTATGATTATCATCAGAATTAACCCACTTTGCCCATGTTTTCATGGCCAATTCCATCGCTCCTTGACCATCCAACTCTTCACAAACTCCATTTTCTTCACTTTTCCAACTGATAAGTGAAAGTATGCAAGAAAATCAGGAATCACCTATAGATCACTTTTAAGCTTAAAGAAAATTTTCAGATGAAGGAGACCATACTCACAGCAGCTTAACTGGTCCTTGTCTCCACCATAAGTACGTATTGAACACAAGAATATCAGCATCCGCCCATTTGGACAAATGCCTATATGCAGAATCTGGACGAATTATTCGATCACCTAATCTATGGTTTACAGGGTCATCTGAATTTGAGTCAACAAGTAAAGGAGCCCACAGAAACTCAATCGAAGCATTGTACTCCTACACAAAAAAGCCCTAATCAAGAACTATATATGAAGGAAATGTAATAACTGATGTGAGGCACCAAAACAACCACTTGGAAAGGAACTATCAACAATCAGAAGTACCTCAGCCCGAAATATGGTGAGATGTGCATTGGGAGACATAGACCTCTTATTAGCCGGGACAACTGACTGTAACAAGCACACCAAAGAAATCCATTGTCCTCTATTCAGCGAATCCCCCACGAACATTAACCTCTTCCCTCTAAGCTTTTCCCACATTTCAGCAACATTCCATCTAATAACACACCACAGCACACCAAAATCACAGGAGTTCAGCAACAATTCTCAACATCAGAAATCGGACACAATGCTAACGAAAATACTGTATTAGTACCTCTTCAGATTGCAGTCATTGGGCTGCCACCTCCAATACTGATAATTCAAATCAGCCCTTCCATGTTTATGACATGCTAATTGATCCGACATGTACGGACAACTTGACTCAATGTAAAGAGGGTGTGAAGTATTATCAAATACCCACTTCCCTGAAAACACATCACATTCCTTCTCACTATCAGAAACCGGCTTTAGCCGGTCATTCTCATTCCACTCAATTTTCCGGCCACTGTACTTTTCTGTGGAGCTGCATTCAGTGAATCTATCTATCTCAGCTGAAAGTGCTCAAAACAAAGACAAAAAACAAACATTATCAAGTCATTCAACATTCAAAACTAAGAAATTCATCAATCCCAGCTCATGAAAATTTTCAGGGGGCAAGCTAGTTCCAATACAATATAATTGACTATAAAAACCCGGAAATTTTAACTAAAACTTTCGAATTTTTCATTTTTCGAGGGGTGACCGCCTCTGCTAGCCCCGACATTGCACCCATCAGATAAAATTAAACAAACCCAATATTGAAAATGAAGAAATCTACAAACCCAATACACAAAGAACTGAACTTTACAGCAAAATCACCAAACCCATTAAACATCAACAATAAAACTATTCAACTTTTTTCGAATTTCCCTTATACCATTACCCGTTCAGCCCCGCTAAATTCAAATCCTGGCTCCGCCTCAGAAACAAAAGAAAATCCAAGTGAACAAAAACAATTTACAAATAAGAAATTACAAATTATGAGCAAAAATGAAGTAAATTACTTGGATTTAAATGATTGGAATTGGGTAAATGATTACGATCTGATTGAATTTGTGGATTATGATGATCAAAGTGCTGAATTTTGAGTTCATTGAAAAGGGAAGTAGCAGCAATAAAAACCATGAAAATGAGGAATGTAATTTGGAAACATGGTCTTCTTTTACTCCATTTCCATACATTTATTTGCACCATTTTTTTGTTGTTTTGTTAATTTGATTGAGATATTTGAGCGATTAACGGAATTATAAAGATTTGATTTTGTCAGATTGACATTAATGGAATAATTAAGAAGAACGTGTTGCATCTGCTTGTGTTTGCCGACAGTGACTGGTGATTAAGGATTTAGAAGCTTCATCCAAAGATCACGGACTACTAGTTTTACTCCCGTGGAAAAAAAATACACGGATCGATTTTAAATTATCGTATACTGACCTTGTATGAGTATAATTAGATATAATATTTATTTTATTAACAATTAAATAAAAAAATATGAATTGAAATTAAATTAAAGAATTGACATTGAATTAAATTGAAATGTAGTAATAATGAATTAAATAAATTACTCAAATACTTGTAGAGAATTTGTTGGAAATTTTAATTAATTGTTGTTAAGATCATGGATAGACCACACATTAGAAAATTAATTTTTTACCCCTAAAATCAGCAACCAATCACAATTCTCCAAAAAACTTGGCTTTTATACTAGGTAGATTTTTATACGAATAATAGATAAAGTCAAGTTTTTGTCAATTATGGTCAAGTGGTCAATTTAATGCGGTTTTACATTAAGACGGATTTAAACAAGCACTCCGTAGAAGATAAAGTAGAGTTTTTGTTAATTATGGTCAAGTGGATAGGTTTGCAGTTTGCAAATAACACAAGAACATAGTTTAAATGTGTTAGTTTTGAAAATCGTATAATGTAAGTAAGACCGTATCATATATACATACTATGTACTATTTGAAATTCGATGATTTGACTTTTGACATAAATTTTGTTATGGATTCATAGTTTCGCATACTCTTATGAATTCTTATACTGCTACATTCCTAGTGCTCGAATCCAAGACATCTGGTTCAGCTAAAACAACTCTTACCTGTTGTAAGCTCTCACAGATTGTTTTGTATGTTAATCCCTTGTTACAGCTTGTGTATCAACGACTTATCATACAAGAATTAACACCAAAACTCGTAAGTGACGGTTTCTCAATAGTCAATACTATCGTTACAAGACAACACATTTATCCACCGGTATGACCCATTATATGAAATCATATCATCTATGATGAGTTAAAGTTTCCTAAATAAATTACGTTAAACGGAAGCAAAACAAGAGAAAACGAGTTTATTGTCTGACCACAAACTAAAAGTTGAGACTCAACAATCAATCCATGGCCAAACCACAGGACTCAACGTTGAATCTCAACGTTTGGTCCATGGTTGAACCTTGGGTTGCACAAATTTCAGTTTTACGCAAAAGAAACCGCAATGTTTACTATAATTAAGTAAATACGTGAAGTAAATCAACTAACGAATAGATTTAACGATGCGCAAAAAAAATGAAAATTAACCAAATAATTAAGCGATTAAGTTGTTTACATACCGGTGATTCGGGTTCCGTCACGTTAATTAATCTTGTTATTTTTTTTTATTTTTTTTTTAATTTAGTTGATTTTTATTAGAATTTTAGAGAAAATTTTGTAGGGAGAGAAATGACTAAATGAGTGTAAATGTGCAAAGCGCATTATCGTCTTTTGGAATGAAAACGTCGTCAATAGTTACTAAAACGTGTCGATGAAAAACGTCGTCAATAGTTACTAGGAGAGATATGAAATCAGATCATCTATGAATCTATTATGAGTTAAATGTTATGAAATATTATTATATGGCTATCCATATCTTTGAATACTCTAGAGTATATTGTCTTATGGAAACCTTTCCCCATTGTATTGTATATATATACCCTTCATAATGGAATAAGAACACAGTTCTGTCTCTCTCTACCTTCTCTCTACAATTCTCTCCTCTTTATTTCACAACACGTTATCAGCACGAGTCTCTAACCTATCTTATATTTTATTCACCGAAACGGTAAGACTTTGGTAAAACCTTTTGATTTAATGTTATTCTCACAGACACAGACGATTTGTTATTATTTTTAGTCAATCTCTATGTCCTTAATCTTGAGAATTTGCGATAGCTTATACGTGGCAATTGAGTAAGCTTTAATTATGTGCTCAATTGTTTGTTCTGCCACCTTGTTAACATGTTTTGTTCTGTTAACATGACCCTAAATGGTAATTATATGCCTACCATAATTATTAATGTGTTTGGAGACTAAATTTGTGTTAGATCTTTGTATTTAATGGGCAAATTTGAGTTTTGGTTAATTTGAGACAAAGAGTAATATGAATTTTATGCAGCTAATGGCTTTACTAGTGTAGAACCCGCGCACAAATGCGCGGTTTTTTAGATAATAATTTACAAAGACGTTAAATATTATAGCTTGGTAAGCGGATAAGAGCGAAAATTTGATAGTTTTCTCACCAAATAAGATTGATATTTAACTGAAACTAATTATATAAATTATTACGTAATTATTAAAAATAATATTATTATACAATTACATTTACCAAAAGAATAACCAGAATAACCTCCAAGTAATGACTTAAATATACAATAAAATTAGAGAATTTGCAATATGAGATAGTCAACTTGTAGAGTACCTTTGTAGCAACAAAAAAAAAAAAAAAAAAAAACGAAAATAGAACTATGAAAAAAATTGTGGAGAATATTTTTCTCATATCATCCTCATTATTAATGCAATCCCACATGTATAGTAATAAAAAAATCTCATTAATGTGTGTTTACAAATTACAAATTAGTAATAGTATCTCCTATTTATGGTATATAATTAATACTTGTATGATATAGTGCGAGGACCAATCAATACATATATATAAAGCAGAAACTTTTCAAGCGATATTAGAGAGTCCAACTTTTTTAGAATTCCTAACCAGAGTAGATTTCGAAACTTTTCAAGCGATATTAGAGAGTCCAACTTTTTTAGAATTTCTAACAAGAGTAAATTTCGAAACAAATTTAATAAAATTATCCTAATAAAAGTAGATTTTCTAATATTTTAATAAAGCCAGCATCCTAATATAAGTAGATTAAATTTATTTTAATCAGTTTATTCTAATATAAGTAGGTGATACTCAAAATACACAATGTAACTAATTATATGGTATACTAATTATAATATAAACATTATTCATATACTATATCGAGTTAATTAGATTTTACTCCCTTTTGAAATTTACATTTTTAAAATTACTCCCTTTTGAAATTTTTTGCTAAAATTACTTCCAAGTTGCATTTTTTCTTAAAATAACTTCAAAACTCCAATTTAAGTGACCTATTTCCTCTATTTTTGAACTTATTCCGTTTATACCTTAGTCAATTTATACTTTGAAAGGTATAACTATGTAGACAAATGGAGGGAGAGTTAAAAAACAGACAAAATAAGTCACTTAAATTGAAGTTTTGAAACAATTTTAGGAAAAATGCAACATAAGTGAGTAATTTTAGCAAAAAAAATTCAAAAGGGGGTAATTTTTAAAATGTGGATTTCAAAAGGTAGTAAAATATAATTAACTCTACTATATCTTAAATTTCATTTGTCATACTAACTGAAACCTAAAAATGTAGATTAAAAGGTAACTGAAAATTAAGAGGTGATAATTTAATTGGTTAAGCCAAAAAAATGTTTGGCAAACTAACTGAAATTTAGCTGTTTTTTTTGGTAAAATGATATAAAACGATATAATAAGTTCTCTATATTTCATATTATAAATTTAATGAATAAAAAAAACAGGTAACTAATTTCTTTGAAATAAAACCTAAATATGAGATTTTTCATGATCTCCCGGCCTTCCTCGTATCTAATTAATTACTTGTTGATGTTTTTTTTTTGCCAATATTTACTTATTTTTAACCCTATTATTAGTAGTGATCTTAAGTTTCATTTTTAATTTTATAATCTCCATCTAGGTAGCACGGACACTTCTCCTAATCAGTCGTCCCGTGTCCGACACCGTGTCGTGTTCGTGTCGACCCACTTACATAAATGAGTCGCTAAATGTCAACCCAAACCCGTTAATTTCATGTCGGATTCTTGTCGTGTTTTTGTGTCGTTTATTTGTTTGCCAGCTCTAATGTTGCGCCATAACAATAAACAAGAGTTAGGGACAGTTACTAAATCATGTTGAAATTTACCTGCCGAAACTTTTATGCTAAAAGCACTAATAATTCATCGGTTATCATCTATACCAATCACGATTTTTTTTTCATCAATGACAACTTAGTAGGACTTTTTTATCAAATGAAGAATATATTTTTACAAATAATCCTAATGGAAGCCCCGTGCATCGCACGGGCTTTCCAACTAGTACATAATAATTCACTTCAGCGGAAAAAATTGAGAGACATCTTATTCTTTTAGTAGAAGGGAGATGTGTTAAGTTACTTTCTAAAGTAATCATTATTGCATTATGAAAAATTTAGCAACTTATAGTTTATAGTTTAATACCAATTTTATTTTATTATAATGAAAAAAAATCATAATTTTGAATTTAATTAAAAGATTAGAGTATAATTATAATTATAATAAAATTATATTTTAAGGAAAATATAAATAGTTTATTAAAAGAAAGGTTTAATTGTTTCCTTTAATAAGACAAATGCATTTTGGAGGGAAACTAAGAGAATTTTTATTCTCTTAGTAGTAGGGGATTTGTTTATTTATTTCCGCAATAACAATAGGCTAATGAAAATCCAACCATCAAACCTTAATTCCATGGCTACTACATCATGCATGCATGACTCTTATCATTCGTATAAAGTGTCTTGATGATTTCTAAAGATATGTATAGAACTAGACAAGAAAAAAAATTATTCATTTGTTTTTATACTAGTATAAAGGAATATGTATCATATTAAGTAACCTAATTATCATTGCCATTGAGATTTTAAAAGAAGACATATTATATTATTTTGGACCTAAAGTTTTAAGAGATTTATATTATAAAGATGAGAGAGATATCCATATAATAACTTTGACCTGAAATTCAAAGTTTTAAGGGTGTGTAAGTATTTAACACCGTCTCATCAGTACAATATATTCATATTGTATAAGTGTAAGTGGCCAGAAGTCCACGTCTATGAGTATATGAACCGCTGTTCAATTTATAGCGGTCTTTATGAAAGGCAAATTTATTTGCGAATTAATTCTTGTTCACCTGAAGTTGAACAGTATAATGAGATATGAATTTGATCCATTCTTTGAAGTGAATGTGACATCTCATAAAGACTTTGTTTGTAATACAGATCAAGAATATGGCATTATGATAAGCCTAACATTGCGGCCTTAATTGAGCCTAATAATATGGCATTTGATGAGCCAAGTAAAGAAGCCTTAATTGAGCTTAATGATGTGGCCTTATTGAGCCAAATTTGTTCATTGAAAGAAATGAAAATATCTCATGAAAGTGAATATTTCATGAAAGGTCATATGAAAATACTCAAAGAGGAATATATTCCATATTGGAATATTGATGAGTCTTGCCTACATTTATGAGACACCTATTGTGTCCTATTGTTACATCATTTGTTCGGTTGAATAAAGTATTGTTAACCACAAGATTAACATGAGAAATATAGTCAACTAAAAATGTGGCGTGTGATAAGTTAAATTATTGAGATACATCCAATTCTGATTAAAGATTGCCGTGTATTTTTGGCAAACTAAGAAAGTTGACATGAAATGATTTAGATGTGACAAATTAAAGCCATCCGGGTTCTTACTATACCCGTTTTGATAAACCTTGAGTTTATCTTCAAGAAAAGATAAGTGTTGAAATTCTCTCGTGTATAAATTTTATTAAAAGCAAGACATTACACTGAGATTGAGTATGTATGATGTTGGAGATCTAAACACTACTCGATATTGAATAAAGAACTTAAATGATCGTGTATGGATTGACATTATATTGAGAGTAATCACATAATGATTTTTCTGATTAGTTCCCGTGATTAAAAATCACATTCAGATTTTTATATAAAATTGTTGATCTCTTAAACTGGGCATTGTAAATCAGCACATTTAATGTGACACCCCCATACTCTAAGTGCCTTACCAGGACCACTTAAGGTATGAGAACGTCACCATCTCGGTTTCCCGAGGCAATGATAATCATAAGACAATAACGAAACATACTTAAAAGTAAATAATGTTTAAAATGATTACATACCAACTCCAAAACTGATAAAAAGAAATACAAGTTCTCAAAACTGTCTACTCATCAAAACTATAAGAATGTCAGACACAGCGGAAGACTTCTAAACTGCAACGTGGTGACTCATCCCAGCTATCCCATACGCATTGTCTCATACCTGCTCAATAACTGCTCACCACCCCCGAATAGATCACCACAGTTTTTAAAACATTTAAACGGGGTCAATACTAATTACACAATACAAATCACAACAAAACAAATGCCAAACAGCTCAATCGTCACATCAACCCGAACTCCATCACCAACTCCTCAATACTGACTACACACTAAAGTGTGTAGCCCTGCTAGAGTACCCATCGCAACAGGTTACTCCTCGCCGCCAGTGGGGGGACCGCAGCCGTTCCCACCTAAGCCCCGCTCATCTCCATCGAGCGATAAACCCAAATCCATTAATGTGCACATCTCTTCTGTGGCGGGTTCCACAGAAGGCGAATCATGGGCGTGAAGCCACTCCCGCAAGTGACTCCACTCAGCCAGGGACGCACCCCGAAGAACACAGGCAGATCCAAGCAATCACAACTACTATCAACAATCAAATCCAACAACCGTCACAATACGAGTATGATAATATTCAACAATCACAAATCACAACCAACACATCATGTGACTAATACTGAGTAGGGAAACCCTACCTGGAATGCAAGCACAAGCAGACGATCTTAGCAGCTGTCTCAAAACCTTTCCTCTACGAATCCTCCTCCTAACACATAATCACATAATTACTAACAACACAACTAATCACAAAAACCCCTAATCCCATAAATTAGGGTTTAAACAAAGTCAATCAAATGCTATAAAATTGGTATGTAGATTTTACCCTTGACGCAAGGATCACAAAGACACAAAAAACGATGAAATCCGACCTCTCTAGCTCCGGAGTTTGCCAATAATGCGGCGAGGATGATTCAACGTAACTCCAAATCTTCTCTTGAAAGTTTTTAGGTTGTAAAAGTGTTTAGGAAAAAGTGACGAAAGCCTTATATATCATCCCCGCATTATTAACAAAACCCGTCAAATATCACCCGTAAAACCACTTACTCGATCGAGTAAGTAACATACTCGATCGAGTGCCGCTTACTCGATCGAGTGCCAAGGCTACTCGATCGAGTACCCTACAGACAGAACATTGTTTCGTTTACCAAAACATACTTACTCGACAGAGTAAGCCCCACTCGATAGAGTACCCCAAAGACTCATAAAACCGTAGTATTACATTTAAAGTCCAACTGCATTATATGTTTCTCCCCGAAATATTTTGTTATTGTACAAAGATGCCCATATAAATTCTCATCGATGATGTGAGAAATTGAGATCTAAGGTGGTTATGATAAATATTTATACTATACATTGGTTATAGTTTTTACCACCTTAGGGGGAGAAAAGTGAGTTAAAAGCTGGTAAAAACAAATATGATCCCATACTGAACCAGAAGTTCAGAGAAATGTTATACATTAAATTCATTGAGTAGAGCTTTTTGAATTTGATATAACAAAATGTTTTACCAGAAAATAATACAAGTACACATTAAGTGTAGTATAATAAAAGTCAAGATGAATTGACGGTTCCAATGAATGTGAAATAGCAAGTTCAAGCAGTTGGTATGATATATAATTGCTATATTTGAAGTGTCCCTGAAGTGACACGATATCTGAAGGATAATAGATGGCTTAAATGAATATAATGGTACCACATACATATTCAGATTCAGATATCATTAAACAGTACTGATATCATCAAGTGATGATGGAATTATATCGATATATTTATGGAACCTACTTACATTTGCGCGCGATATTTTGTGGACTTGATGATAGGGATTTTATATAAGTCCATTTTGATTGTCGACATATAATCAATGATTATAAATGAGCTCATGGACTAGAAGTCCAGTTATTGACCTGAAGTCAATCCAAATTATGAATATTGGAAAGAAAACTGATCAGTTTGCATTTTGAGTCATCATCATGTGCATATAGAGGGTAAGTTCATCATTGCATCTTAGTTTTAATATATACATTATTAGTATTATTGCATTGTTATTAGAATATGTTATTTAGAACTTAGTTTCATATCATATGCATGCACATGTTTCATAATATAATTTTGAATATATAAGTTGGAAAGGAGAAATATATTATGATATACTTCTTTGAGGATAACTCCCTATAGGAGCCTCTTATAAATGATCATCAATTGTTAATGGTTGATCAATTGAGTTATTGAAACATCTTGATGAAATATATAAACCTCTACAATACGATTGAAAGATATCGTGATTAGTTCCAAAATGGAACATCAAAACTCCTATAGAGTTTATTTGAAAAGTTATTGTCTCAACCTGAAGTTTGAGCATATGAGAATTTAGATTTAAATGAGCTTCATGCTAAACATGTGGATTTAGTTTATGGTTCAGAAGTATACCATAATTGAAAAAATGTAGTCAAAGTCTACAATGAGAAAGTCAATTCATACATATATGGTTTAGCAAAGAAAATCGCTCAAAGGTATTGGATGAATTATTCAATAATGATCGGATACATTCTCTTGAAGACAATGAGTTCAAGAAGGAAAGCTACACTCTTTTTCCCTTCAACTAGGTTTTTTGTCCCAATGGGTTTTTCCTAACAAGGTTTTTAATGAGGTAGCACTATAAGCGCATTATTACGCTATAGTCATGTCATCATGATTGTTGAGATGACAATTGGTTTAGACATATAATGTTATGTCATTTATTGAGGAGAAAGTATATTACTATTGCGGAAGTATTAATTGAAATGAAGACCCAAGAGTTATTCTGAAATGACCATATCCAGATTATGATATCCGAAGAAATATGATATTGAAGTTAACAAGAATTTCTATTAATTGAAGATGTCAAGTTTATCAATTACGATGAATTATAGTTTAATTCAACGATGGAGAAGTTACATCAAAGCATGGATCATTTCAAGTTATATCAAGTTATGTAATCATCAGGGGGAGTAAACACGCGCTGTACTCTTTTTTCCTTATCCATGGTTTTGTCCCACTGGGTTTTCCATGGAAAGGTTTTAACGAGGCGGCTATTATTATGCGTGTTTGAAGATTATTGTACTCTTTTCCTTTCTAGCGTTTTTCCCATAGGGTTTTTCTAGTAAGGTTTTTAACGAGGCTTCTTCTTCAGTATTGGACATCCAAGGGGGAGTGTTATGAAATCAATATATATATATATATATATATAAAAGAGGCTTTTTTCAGGCAATTCTAGAGTCTCCAACTATTCTAAAACACCTAAATAATTTTAAATTAAATTAATAAATTAATATTATTAAAACTAAATCTTAAAATTATTTTAAAAGTTAAAAATAAATAAATCTTAAAAGATAGAGAATTTGATAAAATGTCATATTTTAGTGAGATAGAATTTTACCTGAACTTAAATTGGCTATATGCATAAGACTAAGGAGTCGTCCCTATTATATAAACACACATGAACATAAAACTGAGAAATCAAGCGGATATACCCTAATAGCGATGCACGGAATTATTATTAAACAATTCCTAAGAACAAAAACATATTAAACCATCTTGCATATTATTGTTGTAAACACGTATCATCACTATATTAAAGTTATAGTGGTTGTTTGTATTAAGTTTAATTGAAATCTAATAGTCGTCCCTATTAGAGTCGTCCCTAATGCATTATTTTGTTTTTTTTGTCTTGATCTTATTAACTAAGTAATATAACCCTATTTGATTATGCATCGGTTTTCGTAGATTCTAAAATTGATTATCTACTCTTATGCAGGAGTAGAGATTCAAGTAGAGGTAGATTGAAGATTTGTCAAATCCTCACCCGTCTCTGTATGTTTTGCTAAAATTAAACCATCTTGCATGCGTTCATCATTGGACATTCATTTGAATTTATGATTTCCAATTACTTTGCTTTCATGTTATATCTGTAGAAAATTAATCATCGAAGAACACAAGGATTTATAACTTTAAGAAAATACGAGAGGTATTCGTTTTCTATTATTTGTGTTGTCAGTTTGCATGTTCCCTATTATTATCTATTTCCCGGTTGAACTAACAAGCTTTTTTTGTATTCAGATGTAATGAACTTGATGTAAGCCATGACTGCTAACAAGTATTCAAAGTTTGGTTATTATACATAAATTGGGTCTTAAACCTCTCATCAAACATTTATTATTGTGTGAGGCGGTCTCATAAAAAATAATTTTTTTTGTACAGAATATTATGAGACGGTCTTAGTCTATAATTTTTGTTCATCTAATACAAGAATAGAGGACAAGGACGCACAAATATGGTAATACGGAAACCCGGTGTTGGAAAAACGCTAGGGGAGTTGATATCACTTGATTAACTCAACACAAAAGAATCTCATAATTATTGTGGTGATGATTTTGGGTTCCTTCTTGATTTTTACTCCCATACGTAATTATGATATTTGAAGATTGATGTTTAACTCTTCTGCGTTAGTTGTTTGCAACAAATAGAGAGCATGATAATTGCAATTTAATTAAGATTATAACATAAACGAAGACAAACATGCCTCAAACACGACACCTATTTAAAAAATCACAAATTTACTAATAATTAGAAGGTCTATATAGTTACTCTTAACAGTCTCACATAAAAATGGTTACGCTTAACAGTCTCACATAAAAATGGTCTATATTCAATCACAAATTCTTAAAAAAGACGATAAAACACAAAATAAATATAGTCTATACTCAATAGTATTAATAATCATACTAACACTAAGTCTCATGATAATTATATCACTGTTTTGGTCTCTTCAGTTGGATTAGGGAATGAAATCTTACAATTTGCTTGACGAAATTTAAAAAGTGTTCACATCTTAGAAATTATTATTGTGTATAACCCGGGCAACCCCTGACATGAAATCTATTCATACATAATTGAAGAATAGGAAAGAACGTTTATCACAAATTGAAAATAAACTACTGCAAGAATTTGATCAATAATAGAATAGGTTATATAATTTTGAACGTAAGAGAATTCTAGCTGCGCAACTATACAATATCTATTTGAGTAGGATACAAGGTCTTTTTGTATACCTAAACACCTTTTATATTATGAGCATGATAGATATCGTTTTTCTCAATATTGGTTTGTTATTATACTATTACTATATATATTTAAGCAAAAAAGCATTTCTCTAATATTACAAATTTGATCAAATCATATGTGTAAGAGATTTGCACAAATCACGATCCTAGGTGTCGAACCCCAAATATTATGCAAAATGGTCTACCCAAAAGAGCAATCAATAATTATTATGGTGTTCTTTGGAGAGTAACAATTATCACACAAATTGACCAAAATATAGGTATATATTAGTAATAATTAAAATGCTTTAAAGCAACAATCTCGATCAAGATAAATATTTAGAAATTAATTCTAGATATTACCCGGCCAACGGCCGGGCATGAAATACCCGAGTTTCCTTCTTTTTCTTTTTTTTTTTCTGACAAAGAGTTTCCTTCTTTTTTTTAATCGCCTTGGTTGAACTAATTGAAGTATATTAACAATGTGAATTTAACACAAACCACAGTCCAACTCTGAAATCCGACCGACGGTGGTCCCTCAATTACCACTGTCGACGCTCGATGACCTGATGCTTCCCTCAACTACCATGAATCTGATTTCGCTTCGAATAAAAACAAACTCATTCACCTGCAAAAATCACCACACACCACCGGTGAATAAACCATGGACATTCACACGAGTGGCAGACGAGTCGTCGACGACAACTAATCTACCAAGTTTTTGATGTATGTACACTAATCTTTGATGTATCTAGCCACTATTTCAATGTATCTTAACATAGATACACACAATTAGTTATTAGGTACATCAAAATTGGTGTGAAATACATCAATATATAAACTAGATAGTAGATACACTAATTTCGATTAGTGCTGGATCGATTATGGTTGGACGGAGAAAGCAAATGTGACAATGGCAGATCCTTAATTAATTGATGAATTCGACAACGGAGATTGAATCGGAATGCACCACCATCTAGGTTTGCTTCGCCCACTGTCTGTGCTGGATCGAGGTTGTGTGAAATATTGGAGCAAAAAGGATGCGATGTGGGGTGGGCTTCTCAGGTGGTCAACGGAGTTAGAAACGACGACCTATGTAGATTAAAAAAAAAGCATCGCCTAATTAGTAAATTGAAGTAATTATTTGATTAAAATAGTTTTAACCGATTAGGAAATTGAAGTATGTTGAGAAAATAACAAAGAAATTAATTTGGGTGAGTAATGTAGTGCGTAACAATAAGATATGGTAAGCAAATTGAGAAGGGAAATTTACAGAGGAGAGTGAAAGTGGAAGGATGAGAGTGGGGTCAATATGTTGGTTTAGCTGTTTAGTGTAACTTGGGCTTGTGCAGTTGCGTGGATATATTTGTTTCCATCTAATATATATATATATATATATATATATATATATATATATATATATATATATATATATATATATATATATATATATATATATATATATATATATATATATATAGAGGCGGGATCTCGTGAGTTTGGTTGAAGAATTGAAGGGCTGAGATTTAATCGCGTAAAACAAAGTGAGAAGTTGAGATTAAAAAATCTAACGCAATTACAAGATTTACAACAGCCAAATAAAAATCAAAGCATATACCCCTCTCTCTCATAAATGGCGACAACGACTCATCTCCGCCGCCGTTTATCGATGGAGATCGCCGTGAAGGAGGAGACGGTGGTTACGATGGAGGATATGGAGGTGGTGTATCTCGTGGAGGATCCGAGTGGAGGTATTAATGAAATTGATTCAAATTCATACGTTTTTTGATGATTTGGGACTGATTAAATGATTTTTTTGGCGGAGATTCAGATTATTAAAGTGTTTTCATTCAATTTAGTTCGTTTTCTTCGATTTTTGAGTTTGTGATTGATTAGTTGATGTTTGGTTGAAATTCAGATGATAAACAAGCTTTTTCATCCAAATTCTTGCATTTTTCATTTAATTGTGACTGATTAGTTGATGTTTGGTTGAAATTCAGATGATTAAGGATGCAATAACAACTTTGAAAGGGAGAAACGGCTCGAGTCAATACGCGATTCAGAAATTCATAGAGGAGAAGGAGAAGAAGCTTCTGTCAATTTGCGTAAATTTGTTGCTTCTGGTCGTCTAGTCAAGGTCAAAGCATCTTACAAGCTTCCTGCAACTCGCTCTACTGCGGCAAAAGCAGCTGAGCCAACGAAAGTGAAGAAGGCGAAGCCTGCTGCTGTTAAGCCGAAGAAAGCAGTTACTAAGCCAAAACTCAAGGTGAAGGCAAAAACAAAGCCTACTAAAACAAGGAGCTTAGCTTCTGCAATGGCTAAGGCTAAACAAGGAGCTTAGCTTGCGTCGGGTTTTGGCAGCGGATATAGGGCTGCAGGGAAGCCTGGTGCGGCGCTTGCTGCAGCGGCTGCGGCGTCGCGGTCGATTAAGTCGAGGAGAGCGATGAGTTTGAGTTTGGTTGGGAAGGTGTCTGATAGTGATGGTGATGGATTGTTTGATGTTTCGGATCGGATTGAGTCGGTTTCTGGTGAGGTTGAGCAGAAATTGACGAGTATTGATAGTGGTGATGGAGGTAAACAAATATGTCCAGACTTTGCATATTGTTAGTTATTGAATGAGGTGCTGAGTTGAATCCATCTTGGCCTTCAACTTAGGTTAGATTACGATTAGTGCTCCTCTTGAATTAATATCGATCACACTTTCGATGGGATGCGTATAAGGTGTTTGATAGAATGCCTGAAAGAGATGTTGCTTCTTGGAATGCGATTATTGCTGGATTTGCTCAGAATGGGTATGCTAAGATTGAGTTAGAGTTGGTTTCGCGAATGTAGGAGGAGGATAGATTAAGGCCTGATTGGATTACTATGATTACGACTTTGCTTGTGACTACGGATATGGGTTATTTAGTTTTAGGCAAGTGTGATACAATTTTGACGCAAAAGAACTTTGTGTTAAAAAGCTTGTTGAAAATGTAGTGTAGTCATGTAGCAGTGAGGTTGAGCAGAGCTGATGAGTGGCTAAGGAGGTTGAGTCAAAATAGTATCTAACTAGAGATGTCTACTCTCTCTAGTGTCAAAATTGTTTGAGGATTTTATTATATATACACTTAACACAATAACACTACAATAACAGTAGAGTAACACCACAATAACACCAGAATAATAGCACAATAACATGTGGTAAAAAAAGCGTAAAAAAATTAAAGTAGTAAAAAAAATCAAAGTGAGACCGGAATAACATCACAATAACAGCAGAATAACAGTAGAATAACAGCACAATAACACGGGGTAAAAAAAAAACAGGAAAAAAAAGTCAAAGTTGTAAAAAAAATCAAAGTGACAGGAATAACATCACAATAACACCAGAATAACAGCACAATAACATGCGGTAAAAAAAGAGTAAAACAATCAAAGTAGTAAAAAAAATCAAAGGGGACACCGGAATAACAGTAGAATAACAGCACAATAACACGTGATAAAAAAATAAAAAAAAAATCAAAGTCGTAAAAAAATCAAAGTAACAGCAGAATAACATCACAATAACAGCGGAATAACAATAACATGTGGTAAAAAAATAGAAAAAAAAATCAAATTCGTAAAAAAAATCAAAGTAAAAAAGGCACAATAACACGAGTTAAAAAAATACGAGCAAAAAAATTTTTTTAAGTAAAAAAAAAAAAATTGGTACAAAAAGAAAAAGAAAAAAAGGAAACATAATGAGAAAATTAGACAAAAAAATAAGAGAAAAAAAAAATCGAAGTTGTAAAAAAAAGCATAATAACACGAGGTAAAAAAAAGGAGATACAAAAATTAAAGTAAAAAAAAAAGAGTAGCACTAGAAAAAAGAGAAATAAGTAAATGACAGTGTTTTTATATGACATGTAAGATTAGATCTTGGCCATTCATCCCTAATGTAATCTAATGGTTGAGATTTCCCCAACTCACAACTCACCATAAGAACCAACTCACCAAATCCAATCTCTCTCTCTCTCTCTCTCTCTCTATATATATATATATATATATATATATATATATATATATATATATATATAATAAAATAATGTTATAGTGTTTGGGTTGGTTTCAATTATACATTATTTATATTTATTTTGAGTTTTTACTCACTAAACCCCATACGAAGTATTTGCATTTTTTTTAAAGTAAAATCATTAATATTAACCAATAAGACAATCAGCTATCTCGGGCAACAACTACTATTGGTAAAATATTATATGGATGTTAATTAATATTTATAATTGTGAACACCGCTTAAAATGGTAAAAAAGTTCCATAACAATTAAAAGAGAATCAAATTTGAAACCCGTGCAACGCACGGGCACAAAATCTAGTATTATTATATAGCTGCACATATTTTTGAATACTCTAGAATATATTGTCTTATGGAAACCTTTCCCCATTGTATTGTATATATATACCCTTCATAATGGAATAAGAACACAGTTCTATCTCTCTCTACCTTCTCTCTACAATTCTCTCCTCTTTATTTCACAACATTAAAAAGATAATTTCCTAATTTGACTGCACACTTTTCTCCCAATTGAATTTTAAAAAGTCTATTTTAGAAAATCAGAAAATCCCTTGTATTCCCTAACAAAAAACCCTAGCAAGATGGGCAAAACGAACAGGAAAAGTAAAAATCGAAGAGTCGACAGACTTAGTTCTCTCCCGGACGACATTCTTATCGTAATTATCTCCTTTCTTCCTCTCCAATTAGCCATCGCTACCGGGACTTTATCTCGTCGATGGCGTAGTCTGTGGACTAACACAAACTCTATCGACATCCACCTCGGTTACGCTGATAAGTTACGTCGTAATCTCGGTACCACATTGAATAATACCATGAGAAAAATTACCTCACCTTTTATCCATAGCTTCAGTTTCGAATTTGTTGATACTTACTTTAATCTGAAATTTTGGGCACCTTATTTGGATATTATGATTCGCGACGTTTGTAGCCGGAACGTTCATCAACTTAAGGTAACATGGTGTACACCTTATTGTTGGGATATTAATTTTATATTACCAAGTGTTATTTTTCAAACGCAGTCGCTAGTATCGATTGAATTAGTCTGCAAACCTGGCACGTTTTTTCATAAAGATTGGCAATTCCCGGAGGATTGTGATACCATTAATCTTCCAAATTTGAAGAACTTAACCGTTCACTTTGGTCGGAATTATCAATGGATTGAAAAATTAATTAAGGCTTGTCCGTCACTCGAACAATTGTCATTAAATTGTTCGGCTAGGAATATCCACGGGTCTTTGCAAAGGCGCACATTTGTGATTAATTCCCCAAATTTAGAATACTTGGATATTTCCGCTCCAAAATACATGACTTTTTCCTTTGAAGACGATCCAATTGTGCTCCGTGAAGCGAAAATCGAATTTACTGATCTCCCCCAAGTTCGATTGGATAAAGATAAATTGTCTAGATTGTATAAGGCGGTTTCTAATGTAAAGATCCTTACCATTGATAGTTCTGCAGTAGATGCCTTATCTAGAGTTTTAATTTGACCCTCAAATTTTGCTATGTCGATGACCATAAGGAGCAGCTGTTATACGGAAAGCCTGTCAATGTAAGCACCTCACAAAGGTCAAGTTACTCATAATTTATACGGAGTACTATGTATGCATTATGGAGGATTAGCTCTTAATATAGGCTGAATGATGTAATTAGATAGATGCCAAAGGAATATTACCTTAAGACTCATTCTTTTGAACTTAATTTCGGTTTCTATATGTTCAGTTTAGTTGCGCTATATTAATTCTAGTATAAACTTACTTTTGTTTTTACTAAATAAAAGAAAATTTGCCATAAGAGTCGAGTTCCGGTTATTAATTTAGTCTCGAGTCGGGGGAGTTTTAAAATAACAATTTTTGTTATTAATTTGCCATGGATACAAGTTCACAAAGTAACAATTTTTGTTTTTTCAAATTAATCGTATTTACGAGACGTTAAGTTTGGAAAAAAAGATGGGACATGCTAAATTCTACACATCATTTTACTAAATCCCGCACAATTTCTCACCTTATTCCGAATATACCCCTCTCATTTCTCACACCGACCAAAAGAAAAAAAAAATAAAAAACCCCAAAAAATAAACATTACTCACCTTCGCCCCCTCCCAATCAATTGATGATCCCCTACCACACAACCTCCCTGCACCGGCGGCCACCCTCCCCCGCCCCCTACACATTCTGGCCACCCCTCCCAACGCCGAGGACCACGTACATCGGCCAAACAGACGCGAACTCTGCGCCAATAGAGACATTGTACTCCGGCGATAGTGGTCGATGACGATAAATATTGCAGCTAGCAACTAAATCTGAAAAATGCTTTTTCGGTTGATCCATCATCAATCAAATGAGTTCAATATTTGCAGCCTTACAATTTGCATTGTTTATTTGTCAAAAAAGTCGGCCGTTTCAATTGAATCAACCTATAGAGTATCAAATTAATCCATCCATTCAAACCCTAATTGTTAAAAGAAAACCCCATTTTTTAACATTAATTAAATCAATTTAAAAACGGTTTTAATAATATT
The DNA here is from genome assembly GCF_048544455.1 of Silene latifolia. Lineage (NCBI taxonomy): Eukaryota > Viridiplantae > Streptophyta > Magnoliopsida > Caryophyllales > Caryophyllaceae > Silene > Silene latifolia. Next base: position 4,915,862 of record NC_133526.1, on the reverse strand, counting down.
GTTGATAAAACGGAGAAATTATATGTGCGAACTACAATCATAATTGTGAAGTTGTTAATGAATTGGTTAGGTTTGAGAGAGAGAGGGGGATAACTCTTTTTGGTTTTTTTTTATGACGAAGGGTAGTTTTGGAATATTAAGATGAAGTGTGTAGGATTTAGCAAAAAAGTGTGCGGGATTTACTTAATCCCGCACATTTTTGCCCCTTATTCCGAATGTGCCCCTCTCATTTCTCAACTCACCAAGAGAGAAACAAGAGAGAATGAAAGAAAAAAAATGCAATTAAGGTACACTACCCCAAAACCCAACCACCCAACCACCCGACAACCCGTCCCCCATCAGCCACCACCCTCCCAAAGCCGCCGACCACCACTCCACACCGCCGTTCTAGCGCCAACCAGTCATCCCTGCTTCTCTCCCGCGCCGACGACCCCTTCCTCGCTCCTAGAACCTACACTCATGACTACCCCTCCAACAACCTACAACCGGTAGCAACCGCAGCAATACTACCACTACAACCACCACTCGACGCCGCCCCCTCCGACCACCCTATTCCAGAATAACGACCCTTAACCATTCCTTCAACAACCCAACTCAATCCAAACCCTAATTGTAAAAATCCGCTTTTTAATAAAAAAAAAACATTAGCTAAATCGATTATAAGATGGGGCATAATATAAATTGTTGATAAAACGGCGAGATTACGTGCTAATAATGTGAGAATTACTATCCAAATCGAAAGATTAACGGATTGATTAGGTTTAGAGAGAGAGAGAGAGAGGGGTAGAACATATTTTTAATTTTTTTTAGTAGAAGAGAAATTATGGAAGATTAGGGTAATATGTGCGGGAATGAGTAAATTAATGTGCGGGATTTAGCAATTACGTTATATTAAACCATCTCATTCTTTACACATCCTATCTCCAGGCTCCATCCTTCACAGAGCATGAGCTTGGTCTTACTTGTCATGTGCTCATGAAACAAAACTCAAACTCGAGCTCATCTGTGCTTAAAAAATTGAGCTTCTTATTAATCTTGCGAGTTTAAGCCCAAGCTCAAGCAGAGCCTATATAAAATTGTTAAACAAATACTCTTTGCTAAAAAATGCTACTGCAAAAAAAAAAAAAATATATTCTTGTTTATTTTTTCCTAAGGATGTGTTAAGAAATGCTATTGTATTTTCATATTTATAATGTCATATATTTATATTATTTACCCAATTTCAAAGGACACGATATCCGTATATTTTATTGCACAACGTTAAATAAATCACACTATATCAATTAAACTAAATAAAAGTAAATTTAGCCATAAAATCGGGTTTTTCAAATGGGTTTGGGTTCGGAATTTGAACTAATTTGGTCAAGGCTCGAGTGTTAGGTATCAAAATCTTTGGGCCATATCCATAAACCCACAAACCTAAAATGGTAGTACAAACGTATAAATACCCATCGACAAACTAAGCGCCCTTCCCGACGACATTCTTATTGGAATTATCGCCCGTCTTCCTCTCCCTCAAGCCATCGCCACCGGGTCTTTATCCCGTCGATGGTACGGTCTATGGACTAACCGTAATACCACTATTCAAATAACCAATCGTAATTACAACTGCTTGCTTAAATTCTTTACCACTTTTGATAATTTCATGACCTACATTTTTACATCACCCGTCATCCATAGTTTCAGTTTCGAGGTACTCGATGTGGATAACCCTTGCATTTGGCTGCCTTCCTTTGATTCTAAGCTCAAACAAATTTGTGAGCGGAACGTCCGTCAACTTAAGGTAACATTCCCTATTAAGTACTATGGTAATGGTAATCATACGATTGATTTCCCAAATGTGGTTTTTCGCACGCAGTCGTTGGTGTCGGTTGAGTTTTGCTCAACGCATGTGATAGATGAACCATCTCAACCAAAACCTTAAGGTGATGGTTGAGGCCCAACTATTATAATTATTCCTATTACGCTCCCTCACTCAAATGCCCATTGGGCTTGAAGAGTGGTTGGTTGTGCACCGGCTCCCTCGTACCGTGTGCTGGGTTTCCACTTCGAGTTTTTGAGGAGTTTTGAGGTTGCCAGGATTTGAACCCGTGACCTTCGGTCACACTAGGTGATGGTTGAGGCCCAACTATTATAATTATTCCTATTAGCATGGTTGGCGATTGCCTGAATCGATCAATCTTCCCAATCTTAAGAATTTAACTCTTTATTTTTGTCCTTCAAATTGCGATTGGCTCGAGAAACTAACCAAGGCCTGTCCATCACTAGAAGAAGTGTCTTTAAGGTACGAGGATCATGACTGCTTTTGTAGGACGTACTTCAGAAATTACTCGTTTAATATTGAGTGTAGCCATCGAAATTTAAGACGTTTGTTTATAAACTTCGAAAAAAGCGAATACCTTAGATTTCGTATTAATGCCCCAAAGATAGAGTATTTGTCTGTTCGTGCTCCGAAATCTATGACTTGTTCCTTTGAAGAGGAACCAATTGTGTTGCGCGAAGCAAACATCGAAATTACTACCTTGCATTACCGTACATACGATGAAATAACGTCAAAATTTTATGAGGATATTTCTAAGGTTCGGGTCCTGTCGCTCCATGCTTTTGCACTAGATAATTTTCCTACCACCTTGCTTCGAAAGGCTACTAGCCTTACACTAGACATGAAACGGTCTAACGAGGCGAAGATGGCGCTGTCGTCCTTCCTGGAACTATGTCCTTTATTAGACGCTTTGACCCTTAAATTCTTGGATTTTGGAAAGAATAACAGAAAATGGATCCTCCCGAAACCTTGCCATGAAAGCGGCTTACCACAATCACTTAAGACAGTCGCGTTCGAAGCCCTTTGGTACACTTATTACAAGCCGGTGAAATCTTTATTAAATTTAATAGAGTATTTCTTAAAAAGGGCAACATGTTTGGAGCATTTCAAGGTTGATGCAAGAGGTTGCCCAAATTTCGAATCAGGAAGTGTAGAGAGTAAACAAAATACAGAATTGATGTTTTGTAATCTACTCTTCCATTGTCCTACGACTTCGATTGGGTGTGAGGTTGAATTCGTCGGGAGATTTTTCAAGATGTCTCGAAAAGCCGGCCCCAAAGTAACTCGTTCTGATGGCCAAGTTATCCCTTTTAGTCGTTTGCCAAGGCATATCAAGTTATCCCACACAAATCAATCACACGTTGACGAGGACACTCACCTCATCCCCGTCTCTACTCACCACGACAACCCCATCACCGAACCCCCAATTGCATCAACTTCAAACATAGAGCCTCCACCACCATCCACATCACCCCGAGCCTCCGCCAAAGACCCCGACAACTCCACTGACCCTACTGACCCCACGGCCCCTATACCGCCACCATCCATGGGCAAAGGACAACGCATCAAAATCCCGAATTCCCGTCATAAAGATTTTATGAAAACGTCAAAACGCTCCTCGACATAAGTTCTCGCCACCTCGACATCATCTTGGGTACACCTTACCCGATCTCTCATTTCATTGCTTATGATAATTTTTCCCCTAACTATAAGTGTTTTTTGTCGGCCGTGACTAAGAACCACGAGCCTAGTACTTTTAATGAGGCAATGCAGGTACAACATTGGCAAGACGCAATGAAGCGCGAGATCGACGTACTCGAAAGGAACAATACTTGGACACTTGAAGACCTTCCTCCTGACAAAAAGGCTATCGGGTCCAAGTGGGTCTATAAAATTAAATACAACGCCGATGGTACTATTGAACGCTACAAGGCCCGATTAGTGGTCATGGGAAATCGTCAAATTGAAGGGGTCGATTATAATGAGACATTCGCCCCAACTATTAAAATGGTGACAGTTCGCACGCTCCTTGCTATCGCCGCAGCCAAACGTTGGGATATCCATCAAATGGATGTTCACAACGCTTTTCTCCATGGCGACCTTCATGAAGAAGTCTACATGAAGCCCCCACCAGGATTCTCCTCCACAACAAATGGTAAGGTTTGCAGGTTACGAAAATCTCTATACGGTCTTCGTCAGGCCCCGCGTTGTTGGTATGCCAAACTTGCTTCCGCTCTAAAATCTTATGGCTTCCAACAATGCCCCTACGATCACTCTCTTTTTTCTTTCACTAAAGCCATGGTTGAGCTTCATGTTTTAGTCTACGTTGACGACCTTGTCATTTGTGGTAACAACGCCTCTAAAATCGACCACTTTAAGAAATATTTAAGTACTTGTTTCCACATAAAAGACCTTGGCCCACTTAAATATTTTCTGGGCCTCGAAATAGCCCGAAGTACCAAAGGACTATTTATCTCACAACGGAAATACACCCTCGACATTTTGACTGAAACCGGACTCCTCGGCTCCAAGCCTGCGGCAGTCCCTATGGAACCCAACCATCGTTTGGGTTTATCCGCCTCAAACATTCTCACGGACCCTCAGCCATACCGGCGCCTCGTCGCTCGACTTGTCTACCTCACCATTACCCGACCCGAACTTACATATTCCGTTCATACTCTTGCACAATTTATGAATGCTCCACGGCTTGACCATTGGCAAGCCGCGTTACAAGTTGTTCGTTATCTTAAATCTAGCCCAGGTCAAGGACTTCTCTTCAGGCCCACGGACAATTTGAGTTTACATGCCTACTGTGACGCGGACTATGCTAGCTGCCCGACATCACGTCGCTCTCTCTCCGCTTACATTGTTTTCCTTGGAGGCTCCCCCATCTCGTGGAAAACTAAGAAGCAAAACACGGTCTCAAAATCGTCCGCCGAATCCGAATATCGAGCTATTGCATACACGGTCTGTGAATTAAAATGGCTCAAAGGCCTCCTTCATTTTCTCGGGGTTCGACATGATAAGCCGATCGAGGTCTCATGCGATAGTCAATCCGCTCTCCATATCGCTCGCAATCCGGTCTTTCATGAACGGACTAAACACATTGAGGTTGACTGTCACTTTATCCGCGACGAGATCACAAATGGAACCATATGACCGAGCTATGTTCATACCAAGCTTCAGCTAGCTGACATCTTTACCAAAGCCCTTGGCCGGATTCCATTCGATGATTTACTCTCCAAGCTGGGCGTCTCATCCCTCCACGCACCAGCTTGAGGGGGGGTATTACGAAGCCCACACACGAGCCCAGTCCAACTCCTCCAACGGACAAATATGCTTCCAACGGCTCTCCTATTTTCTCTCAAGGCAATTATATTCCATGCCTTCCATAACTTATATTGTAAATATTTTCCTTGTATATTGCATCTCCTTAGCCATATAAATAGAATAGGTTGTAATTACACAATACATATTCAATAATATATGATTACTGATATTACACATTCATAATAATCTTGTTGCTTTTGTTGGGTGTTAGTATTATATGGTATTCATGTAATCGGATGGTATACAAAAAAAAAAAATTCATTGATAAAGCATAGAATTTTACAAAATTTATCGCCTTGTTTTGTTCTTGTTTTTTATGCACCGAATTCCATCAGAACTCTTTATCCATGTTTTATCAATATTCACGGCTAATCCCTTTTTATTGTCACAAAAAGATACAAAGACATACATTGTAGATTTGTCACACAAAGATACCTCAACGATACCTCAACGGTATCTCATGGGTTTGAGGTATGAGTATAAAACCTTCATTTTCGTCAAATAAACACATGGGTATGAGTTTGGTTCATTCCAAACCTATACCTCATACTTATATTGGATGAACCAAACGCCCCATTAGATGTAGTGTTATACTCCCTATATTCCACTTTTATTTGTCCTCTTTTTGTTCAATATATATTCCAAATTAATTGTACTATTTTTAAATATAGTAAATAAATATAGTGAACTATCTATTATAACTCTGGTTAAACAACCTCTCCATTTCAATTTTGATTATATGGTGTCTCGCTCTAACTTTATTGGTCAAGGGGTATTTTTGATATTTTACCAATTTTTTTTTTTAAATATGACATTTAGTCAAACTAGACAATAAAAGAGTGAATGGAGGGAGACAAGAGTATTATACTCCTTTGCCCGGTCATTTGTTTACCTTTGATTTTGACGTAATGAAGAAGAAAAGAGGATGGAGCCAGCAAATTATTGGATGACAAGTGGACCAAATTGAGCTTGAATGATCAAATTACTCATAAAAAATATTCATCCCCCTTATACTAAAAGAATAAGAGATCTCCAAAATTTTCCCGCGCCTAAATGAATTTGGCTGTAATTGAGCTTTCATTATATCGTATCTGTAATTGGCTTTTATCAAATCATATTTGTAATTGAGCTTTTATTATATTATATCTACAATTGGATTATACTGAATTTCTCCTTTTCCACCGATTAATACAAAATATTATTAATAATAAATTTTACAATTAAATTTCAAATTGAGTTAAATATCAGTTTTATAATTGTTATTTTCTTTAATAATTTATCTAAAACCGTGCATTCACGCGGGATCTATACTAGTAACATATAGAAAGATAAATAATTAACTGAAACACACAAAATGAGATAGGTAACCAAATGAACGGGACGAATATAGTACTCCCCCTATTCTCAATAACTCTCCTTATTCATGGAGGACACGGAAATTAAGGGAGGGAGTATTATTATATGGTAAAGTATTGTAGGTGATTAAAATAAGTATTATTGTGGGGGTGAGGTGATTAAAATAAGTATTGTTGTGGGGTAATGTGATTAAAATAAGATAAAGTATGAGTATTATGGGGTATTGTTATGGAGTGAGACAGAGGTGATTAAAATAAGTATAAAAGTTTACCAAATAAGGAAATAGGAAGAATATTGTAAATAGATGAAAAAGGAAATATAGAGAGTTTTTGAGGATATGAGGGAGTATGTATTTTCTTTTCAAATTTGTATCTTATAATTTACACACAATACCATTATTCGTATTTATTATGTCAACAAAATATATATACCCCGTACTAATTAGAGATTCATAAAGAATAATTGAACTCCGCTTTATAAGTAAGGGCAACTCTACCCATTACCAATTGGTTTGGGATGTAACCCTAGACTTATAAAGTGGACACTCTTCCCTCCTTGACGGGTATAACCCTGGTCCATGTGCAATCTAACGTGGTATCAAAGCCCAAGGTTTAGACATGGGTTTCGAGACGAAGATGGGTGCGAAAAAAGCGACGACGTTTCCGTCCGACGAAAGGCTAAACGGGCCACTATTTGGCGGGTCCGAAAAGTGACGTTCGTTCGCTCGACGAAACTGGTTCAAAAAATAACGATGTTTCTGTCGATCGATCGAAAAGGAGACTTTACATGCGAGGGGACGTGTGAAGAATCACACGTTAGGTCTCCTACATCGGATATGTGAAAGAGAGAAGCATAATATACTTTATAAGTCAAGTGCCTACTCACCCATTGCCAATTGGTTTTGAGATCGAGCCTACTTGGACTTATAAAGTGGACATTCCCTCCTCCTCGACGGGTGCGGCCCAAGCCTATTTGCGATCTAACATAAACCCTAAATTACTCAAAAAAAAAAAAAGATGAAAAATTTTGAGCCTTAAAACCCCTTGAACGTATTCTTGAAGCATTACCAATGGCGGAAGAACGTGAAATTGCAAAAATGATAAGAACTTCAAGGACGAACAATAATAGTGAAGGAAGAAATCGAAGCGTAGACAGGCTGAGCTCTCTCCCTATCGACATTCTTATCGGAATTATCTCCCACCTTCCTCTCCGATTAGCCATCGCTACCGGGTCTTTATCACGTCGATGGCGTGGTCTCTGGACTAACATAACCTCTATCGACATCGCTCCCGATGATATTGATAAGGAAATCATGAAGCAAATTACCTCACCTTTCATTTATAGATTCCGTCTTGATGAATTTGACAAACACTTTGCCATTTTGGTGCCTTCCATGGATACTTTAATTCGCAAAATTTGTGACCGGAACATCCATGAACTTAAGGTAATGTGTCCTTATACTCGTAGGGATATGTCTATAGTACCAAGTGTTATTTTCCAAACTCGGTCGCTAGTGTCGCTCGAATTGGGTTCGACTTATGATCGTTGTTGGGAGTTCCCTGATGATTATAGTGAAACTATCCATCTTCCAAATTTAAAGAACTTAATCCTTACGTTTGCTGCTACGCGGTTACAATGGATCGAAAAACTACTTAACGCTTGTCCATCACTCGAAGAATTGTCTTTAACTTACGAGATCAACTCGGGGCCTTTGCAAAGCTTCAAGTGTTCGAATAAAAATTTAAGATGGTTGCTTATCAAGTTCGATTTCATGGAAATTAATACGGTTTCGATTAAAGCTCCAAAGTTGGAATACTTGGATATTTCAGCCCCAAAATCTGCGACCTTTTTCTTCGAGGAGGAACCAATTGTGCTTCGTGAGGCGAAAATCAAATTTACTGATGAAGAAAACGGATTAATGTTGAAATTTTATGAGGCGATTTCTAATGTTACGTTCCTTACCCTTAATGTTTCTAAAATAGACAACTTGCCTAGGGTGTTTCGCAATGCAACTCGACTCACGCTTGATATGAATGTATCTGTTGGGAAATTAGCTCCAATCTCCCCGCGCAAGCGGAAGCACCGATCGATATATAATGTAAAAGTAAAATAAATCGCAAGCTAATAATAAGTTGAGGCAAGATTTAGGGTCAATACCCAGGGCAAAACCCTCCAAGACGGAGGTAAAACCCACCAGCAAAAAAAAAAGATGAATCCACTATAATATAGTGCCACTATAAAGATAGTGCCAGTACAACGTAACCGGTACCAAATTACACACCGAATTTGGACCCGACAATAATATAGGAATACAAACTAGTACCCTCTAGACCCTCCAGTATAATTGGAAAACACCACCAATTATACCCCTAGAGTAACCCTCTAAATTATTGTAAGAGAAGACCCGTTATACTGCCTCACACACTCAAACCCGGTTGAACCGTTACCCGAATCACAACCCCTTGTTTATTTGTGTGAGTACCTTACAAATACCGTAAGGTCTGCCTTGTACTCCACCAAATTCCAGTGAAGCACAATACCAAGAAGACACTCACAATTTCGATGTAGAGTGCTCCTTGCTTCCTTCCCTATGCCAATTCCAAGTGATGTATGCGTCCTTTTATAGGCAAGTGCAACTTCACTATTTGTCGGAGAAGCAAGCGGTTGCATCAAGTCTTACTTCCAAGTCCAACAATGCATGCTCTTATTGTCAACAATTGCAACCACCTATTGCTAGGCATACATATGCACCGTCCCATGTTTTCTCCATGAGAAACTATTGCATTACTATTTGCAATACAAAACCATGCAGCAAACTTTGTTGACAATTACACCAATAATTTATTGGGCGGGACCCAACAAATCTCCCCCTCCCGCCCAAGGGAGTAACCGAGGAATCAACCATTGACCGATTTCAAATACCAGCTGCACACCCGAGTTAGTATCCGGTCCTCACCCTAACTCACTACCACGGTCAATGCACCGTGTACAGCCGCAACCGAGTCACCGCGTCAAATGACTCTGGAGAGGGACCTCCACCCCTCCACCCTTTTACCAGCAGGAATTTTTCCCTTGCCCCCGTCTGCAACCTGGAAACAATTTACCTTCATCGCCTCTACCGCGAACGAAACACGTCGACGTCTTTTCCGTTCCCAGTCACCTTTTGAGGTCTTCACCGCCAGACGGTACAAACCACGATGCAACTCCCCCTTCATGAGGACAATAGTACCCTTAGTCACCTTCACCACTCCCCCATGAGTTTTAGACTCATAACCTTGGGAGTCCAACTGACTAAGTGAGATTAGATTCCGCCGCAACTCTGGAACATAAGCTACCTTGTCCAAAGTATGCACCGCCCCACTAGATGTTTTGATTTTCACCACCCAACACCAAGGACATCCACTGTTGAATTATTGGCCAACTTAAACTTCCCGGGCACGCCTTCTTGGAGCTAATCAAAACTCTCTTTCCGGGTACAAACGTGATTGACACAACCAGAATCTAACACCCATTCTTCCTTGGAAGATACATCGCACTTATCCGTGACCGCAAGTAAGTCACACTCTTCGGTAAGGAAACAATCACTACTCCCTTCACCGGCAGCCAAGTTGGCGTCGCCATTGTTATCCGGCACATATTTCCTAGGACAATTCCGCCTTATGTGCCCAATGTCACCACACTTGTAACACTTTACTCCGTCATTCCGAGAAGTGTTCCTGGATCGAGACCTGCCGTGCGTCGATCCATAATCCCTGTTAGACGATCGTCCTCTCCCATCCCGAGCAACCATCACTGAGATGTCACTCCGCATTCCATCCTTGTCCTTCTTCCTCGCATCAAAGGACAACAATGCCGCCTGTGCTTCCTCCATGGTAATAGTATCCTTTCCGCACAGAATCGTATCCACATACGTCTCGTATGTATCCGGGAGAGAGTTGAGGAGTAACAACGCTTTATCCTCCTCCTCAACCTTAACATCGATCTTTTTCAACTCATCTAACAGTCCATTGAACAAATTGACATGTCCAATGAGATTTTCCGCCTCGTCCATCCGCAACCGATATAACCGTCGCTTTAGCAACAACTTATTGGTCAAGCTTTTTGCCATGTAAAGCTTTTCCAATTTTTCCCATATCGTCGATGGAGAGTCATCGTCAAGAACACGATTAATGACGGAATCCGAGATGCACAACCCGATGATACTAGCACACTTAGTACACACCTCCTCCCAGTCGGCATCACTCAACTTTTCCGGCTTGCCTTCATCTCCTTTCAAGGCTTTAGCCAAGCCAAGATGTATCAGGATATCCTTCATCCTCCTCTGCCAGAGGGTGAAACTACTTTTACCATCAAATTTTGGTACTCCAAACTGAGACCCCATATTTGACATCCCTACCGATCAAACCACCAGACTACTCGGACCGAGCCGAAGTGGCTCTGATACCACTTGTTGGGAAATTAGCTCCAATCTCCCACGCGCAACGGAAGCACCGATCGATATATAATGTAAAAGTAAAATAAACCGCAAGCTAATAATAAGTTGAGACAAGATTTAGGGTCAATACCCAGGGCAAAACCCTCCAAGACGGAGGTAAAACCCACCAGCCGAAAAAGACTGAATCCACTATAATATAGTGCCACTATAAAGATAGTGCCAGTACAACGTAACCGGTACCAAATTACACACCGAATTTGGACCCGACAATAATATAGGAATACAAACTAGTACCCTCTAGACCCTCCAGTATAATTGGAAAACACCACCAATTATACCCCTAGAGTAACCCTCTAAATTATTGTAAGAGAAGACCCGTTATACTGCCTCACACACTCAAACCCGGTTGAACCGTTATCCGAATCACAACCCCTTGTTTATTTGTGTGAGTACCTTACAAATACCGTAAGGTCTGCCTTGTACTCCACCAAATTCCAGTGAAGCACAATACCAAGAAGACACTCACAATTTCGATGTAGAGTGCTCCTTGCTTCCTTCCCTCTGCCAATTCCAAGTGATGTATGCGTCCTTTTATAGGCAAGTGCAACTTCACTATTTGTCAGAGAAGCAAAGCAATTGCACTGAAGTCTTACTTCCAAGTCCAACAATGCATGCTCTTATTGTCAACAATTGCAACCACCTATTGCTAGGCATACACATGCACCGTCCCATGTTTTCTCCATGAGAAACTATTGCATTACTATTTGCAATACAAAACCATGCAGCAAACTTTGTTGACAATTACACCAAGAATTTATTGGGCGGGACCCAACAGTATCCTATAGTTTAAAGACTATGTCATCAATATTAGAGATGTGTCCTTTACTAGACGTTTTGACCTTGAATGTTATGGATATCGGTAAAGACAACGAGCAGTCGTTATGTCCACTGCCTGTCAATGTAAGCAACTTACCGCGATCACTCAAAAGGATTCAGATCGAGATCTAAAATTGTCGCGAGCCTGCAAAATGTTTCTTAGACCTAGTTGCGTACTTGTTGAAATTCATCCCGAATTTGGAGCACTTCAATCTTAGTGTACAAGGTTGTCAACATTGGCTGGCGGGCAATGTGGAGCGTACAGAAGGACGCGAGTTGATGTTATGCAAGCTACTCTATCGGTGTCCAATGATCTCCAAGGGTTGCGATGTTGAGCTTATTAAAATTTATAAGTTAGATTTTATTTTTTTTCGGTCAAAACTCAAATTTTACTAAACTTATATGTAATGTTTTTGACTATTATTGCAATTTTTTATAACTTAATGTTATAAACTCAAAAAATTTATAATAAAATTCAAAATTCTTAAAACAAAACTCAATTTTTTTATTATAATGCTCAGAAACTATGGATTGGTAGAAATCCACTTACTGAATGGATTCTAACTCAATTCCAAGCCCTTTACTTTATTTCCAATGAACCAAACCAGTTTGAAAGGTATGGAACTAGAACTCCATACTTATATGGTTTCTCATTGCATTCCTGAGCAGCGAACCAAACGATCCCTAAAATCATTTATTTATAAGTTAGAAATATAACGTCAATGTCACCATAATAAAGAGAGGCGTTGTTGCGAATCAACTCGGTTTTTATTCCATATTTTCAATCCTCTAGAACGACTAGAAAAAAACTATATTTTTGCATTTATTATTGGGCGTTAGTATGGTATTTATGTAGTCGGATGGTATACACAAAAAAAAAATATAGTATTGGAGTATTATGTATGAAGCAACTTCGTTTTTTTCCTATATCAATTAAAAATGGTTACAATATATGATAAAATAGCTAGCTACGATTGTTATGAAAACTTGTACCCCCACCTGTTTTCTTATAACAAATATAATATAAATATTGTTTAATTTATGTCATATATACTCGTAACGTCATTACTCATTCATGTACGAGTTTTACTCAATCATGTACTTTTTGTCATAATTTTTCGTTCATTATCCTTCTACCTCAAACAAAAAATTAATTCTCCCTTTCTCTCTTCCTTCCAAAAATTAATATAATTTGTACCAAATTAGTAAAAATCGTTAAATCGTTAATCATGATTCTCACATCGATCAAGAACTATTATTTCGTTAATTATGCATCAATTTTTTCAATTCAATCAAACAAGTGTAAATTAAAGTGTTGATGAAATAATTAGAGTTTATTGAAATTAGGATTATAGAGTTATTGGAAAGGGTGGTTGGATGATAGTGGAGGGGCGGGTGGGAGGTTCGTATGGTGGTTGAAGTGCAAGGGCGGCGAGGGAGACGGTGGTTGTCGTTGTGCAGGGACGCGAGAGAGAGGCGGTAGAATGGGTGGGTGGGGGCGAGCCTGGGATGGTGGGGTCGTGGGAAAGGGACGGTGGGATCTGGGTGGGTGGAGCGGTGGGGATCCGACCGGCGAGACTGGAAGCCGACGAGCAGGGGAGGGGGTGGTAGGGCAGGGGAGGGGGTGGTGGTTGTTGGTGGAGAAAATTGAAAGATTGAAGTAAACTAAAATTGAAAATAGTGTAAAATGGGAGGGGTAAAATAGTCATTTATGTACATGATTGAGTAAATCATGTATATGAATGAGCATGACCCACTCGTAATTGTGGTAAAGCCTATTTACTATAGTCGAACTTGATTTTAAAAATAAAATAAAATCACAAATTCCTTGCGAAGAGAAAAGCTAAAAGACATAAACCCTAAAAACCCTTGAAGGCTTAGCAAAGATGGAAAGGATGAACAGGAATAATAGAAGGAGAAATCGAAGAGTCGACAGGTTAAGTTCTCTTCCCGACGAAATTCTTATTTTAATTATCTCCCTTCTTCCTCTTCGATCAGCCATCACTACCGGGACTTTATCCCGTCGATGGCGTGGTCTTTGGACTAACACAACCTCTATCGATTTCACCTTTGGCGGCTACCTGAATCAATTTAATCTCGATACCGCATTGAATGGAACCATGAGACAAATTACCTCACCTTTTATCCATAACTTCAGTATCAATTTTGTTGAATCCAATCTGGACTTTTGGGCGCCTTGCATGGATGTTATAATTCGCGACGTTTGTAACCGGAATGTCCATCAACTTAAGGTAACATGGCGTAATCCTGTAACTAGGCATATGTATACATTACCAAGTGTTATTTTCCAAACGCAGTCGCTAGTATCGATGGAATTGGGTTCCAAACGTGGCTCGTATGGTCATCTTTATGGCTTGTATGCTTATTGTGATTGGCAATTACCTTATGATTGTGATGCCATCAATCTTCCAAATTTGAAGATTTTAACCATTTACTTTGCTTTGGAGTTCGAAATCATAAAATGGATTGAAAAACTAATTAAGTTTTGTCCATCACTCGAGAAATTGGCTTTAAATTGCTGTGATAGAGAAATTGATATGTCTTTGGAAAGCTGTAAAATAGTGATTAATTCCCCAAATTTAGAATACTTGGCTATTTCTGCTCCGAAATCATTGACCTTTTCTTTTGAGGAGGAACCAATTGTGCTGCGTGAAACCAAAATCGAATTTTTGATCTTTTCAAGGTCAAGCAGATAAAGAAAAGTTGTCTAAATTTTATGAGGCGATTTCTAAAGTAAGGATCCTTACCATTGATATTTCTACAGTAGATACCTTATCTACTACGGGGTTTCGCAATGTTACTCGGCTCACTGTTAATATGAAACTGAGCCTCTGTTTAAATACTCTGTTGTCCGTGTTAGACATGTGTCGGTATTAGAGCGTTTTGACCCTTAAATTTTGCGATGTCGATAAGAATGATAAGAAGCAGCCGTTATACCCAAAGCCTGGCGATATAAGCACCAGCTCACAACGAGCAATCAGAAAGATAAAGTCGATAAACGTGGAAATCGATAACAGGAGAACTTATTTTAGAGTAAATTATTTTGGTCAAGATTGGTCAACGCCGGAACCTTTCTCACGCCTTATAATGGATTTGTTAAGAAGCACTTGCGATTTGAAGCAATTCAATCTTAGAGTAAATTATTTTGGTCAAGATTGGTCAACGCCGGCTAATTTGTTGCTTGATGAAAAAGACGAGATAAAGTTGTGCAAGAAACTGTATTGGTGTCCAACGATCTCCAATTGCGATGTTGAATTTAAAGGGAGTTTTATTAAGATGTCTCGAAAAGATGGTCCCAAACTTAGGACTGAAAATGGCAAAGTTATCTGTTTTGGTCGTCCCAGAAGGGTTTAATTTAATTTAGTAGAACTATCTATTGTTTTCGACGATGTTGCACAAATCTTTTGCTTTATGATGCATATGAGTATGTGACTCTAATAATTTGGTTTGAAATCTTTGATTGTTAATTACTTATCGGTAGTTGATTTATATTTTCGTTGTGTTAATCGTAAAACAGGCTCATAATATGTTCCACTCATCGATGAAAAATGTGTACTCCTATCTCCGACCCGTCCGTAGACCATACGTAGTCCATCTTTCCAGCAGATATGGTGTGCTGCTGCCGGTTTGACCCGCACAATTACCCTTATTAATGCTATACTATCATCCACCACCTAACTAAAGCTATAAGCTATGTTACCTTAGAAAATTTAGTAGGAAAAACAATTTTTTGGAAGGAAAATGATCCGTACAAAATTAGCCCAAACTAAATGAATAGTTCTACAACTAGCCATCGTACCATATAATTCGAACTTTTTAATCCGATTACATTTTGACGTAAAAATTAAAGACACTTAAGAGTGGGAGAGCAGTAGATATTTAGATTAATCACAAAAACTCCGGAGAGACGACCGTATCCTCCAAATTTTGTGTGGAATATCATCCTTTGTCCCATTTCGTATTCCATCTTGTATCCCATCACTTTCCTCATTGACACATAAACACTTTGATACTCCCTCCACAAACTTATTTTCACCCCATTTGTTTTATTGCGGTCTCCAAGACGACACTTTGACCGTGTTTTTCGAAGTCTATGTTACTTTTTTTTTTTTTTGAAATTTTTTTTCGTGAAAGATGTTATGAAAATAAGTGTTCTTAACTTAGTTAATTGATAACTTAAGTAAGGAACCTTAAAGCACGAACCTTGAAAAACTTAATAGAATGTAAGTTCACAAGATGGTACAACTGTTTTATGTCAGTGTGACACAGAACCTAAATAAGTATGAACGGGAAATAGCAAAGTGAAAGAACGCAAGAGTAAATGAACAAACAAACGACATTTAGAAAATTGATTCATCCTCTACTCCGAGGCCTACGTCCAACCGTTATTTTATTGTTTGCTTATAAATTTACTCAAACAACTAAACCTTTACAATGAAAATAACTCGCCAATCTACCCCGATTGCACTCAAACTTAAAGCTACTCCACTTCAAGAGTTTATATGTTCTATCTCAGAGGTTTACAGAGTCTTTGAATCTCAAGGGTTCACTTAATGAACATGGAGATCACAATTAAGACTTAAACACGAGAATCCTGGAACAAACTCATTATGTCACAGTGCAGCGAACATATACTTGGAGGTTTATATCTTATCGAAAATAAATGAAGACTTTTAAAATATGAAAAACGTTTTGCAAATACTTGAAGAACGGACAAAGCTTTAAATGCACAAATGATTTGTAAGGTTTTACAATAAATGCTTTGGAAAGATTTGAGAAATAAATGAAGTTAGTTCACACTATTTATAATGGATTTGATCACTAAGAAGTACAACTTAGGTTAATTAAATCCAATATAAAATAGGTAGCCTTTGAATGATGGTAAATGTTAGGCTTTAGGCTTGAGGCACAAGTCTTTGATCAAAATCAGAAAAGTCTTCCCAAAACACTCAACATGTGACACTTTACCAAATTGGCAAAAAACTTTTATAGCTTTAAAACGTTGACAAGTTCAACTTACCATTTGGTAAAAGGTAAATGCACAAATCTTGAGGTTTTATCAATGGAGATTAGTGGCTTAAAATTTCAGATTTGTTTTCAAACTTTGAACATTCAAATGTTAAAGCTTTGAGAATATGAAATTTGTAAAGATTTTAACACTTAAACTTTTCGTATAAACATTCCCCCATACGGTAATATCAAAAACCACTGTGCAGTGCACTGTTGCATGGTTTTGCAGCTACTTAACGAAAATGAGAATGTTACACTTACTCTTACAATTTTCGACTAAGGCTAGGATCATATCATTGTGTTGACTTCTTGTTGGCTTCATCTTGATTAGGTTATACCTCCTTGAGAGTACATTTGATTGCTTCAATCACTAAACATTTGTAACAAAGAATAAACAATCAAATAACAAGGGAACTTGGCATCATTAATCAAGTGTGTTCTAACAAGTTCAAATATTTTTGTTTTATAATCTAATAATTTTTATTTTCCAACTTATTTACGGTCAAAGTTCGAAAATTTTGACCTCCCAAAAGCAAAAGGGGTGAAAATAGGTTTGTGGAGGGAGTATATGTTATCAGTATGGATCATTTGTCCCACTTTTCTGTCTCATTCTATGTGTCACTCCAATAATTTATTGACACGTCGCATGTTGAAAATAAAAAAATACAAAATAAATGCTAAAGTGTTGATGTGTCAAAATGTGTATGGAGTGGGACACATAATGGGGCACCAAATGGGACAAAGGATTCTCACTGATATGTTATTACCTTTTTTATTATCTTATGTGTAATGTGTCAAGATTTTAAGGTGATGGGATACACGATGAGACATAAGGTGAGACGTGTGATATCAACTACCCTACCGGCTCACGCCTCCCCCAGAGCATATCCTCTGTCCCATTTTATGTCCCATATTGTGTCTCATTACTTCTCCTAATGATACATTAGCACTTTAAGATATAATATTACCATTTTTATTAGTTCAATTTTCAAGTGTGATGTGTCAAGTTTTTAAGGGGATAAGACATAAAATAAGACATAAAAATGGGATAGATGATCTCTATACGCCTCCCCTGCTATCCTCTACCTCCACCACCAACCCTTTCCCTACCAAAGTTAAAATTTCAATTTCTAGAACCGACTTAATTTAATAAAATCACAACTAATTAAGATATAAAAATAGTAAAAGACTAGTATTGCTGCCCAACCCCGCCTAGGCTAACTCTATTTAGAATTAAAATTTATTTTCAATTAAATAAAAAAAGATTATTTTAAAGTTGCATAACTCATAAATTTATCATTAATATATTTTTCTATGACATCCTAAAATTACGATGAAATAAATTATGAGACAAATTTACTCTCGCTATTAATATTTTACTTAAATCAATTGGTTAGCTAATATTGATAATTTCACTACTCCCGTTGTTACTTCTATTACTTTCACTACTCCCCTCGCCGCTAATATTGTTATTTTGACTATTCAAATGAGTGATTGCTATCATATTACTATATTCAGTGTTATTACAATTCTTTTCTCTACTAACAAAATTACTTTTACTATTTTGACATTCAATTTTAGGAGGCTTATATGTTTCTATAAAAATAATACATATATGCATTAAATCAAATCGAAATAAGTATGAAATATTTTATTTTTTTGGAAATCTAGCTTAGTTTATTTATCTTATAATAGTTTTCAAAATATAACATACTTATATTGTATTTGTGTAGGTTAAATAATTAACATCTTTATACTAATTAATACCATAAGTGGGGTATGTTTATTTTTGGGAAAATCTCAATATTCTAGTTTCTATTTTTATAAGGAGAAGAATATTTATGAAAATTTTATGGAAATTTGTATGCTCGTATAATTGAGCATGCAATTAAGAAACTACGTTATTTATAATGAATATATAAATATCCTTAACTTATAGCCGAGATTGACATAGAAAAAAAAAAAAAAGCAAAATCAAAAAATTCTTGCAAAGAGAAAAGCTAAAAGACATAAACCCTAAAAACCAAACTTAGCAAAGATGGCGAGGACGAACGAGAACGATAAAAGAAGTAGTAATCGAAGTATCGACAGGCTGAGCTATCTTCCCGACGACATTCTTATCTTAATTATTTCCCTTCTTCCTTTCCAATTAGCCATCGCTACCGGAACTTTATCCCGTCGATGGCGTGGTCTCTGGTCCAACACAACCTCTATTGACATCGCCTTCCGCGAGACTTATAAATTACTTAATCTCGATACCACATTGAATGAAACCATGAGACAAATTACCTCACCTTTTATCCATAGCTTCAGTATCGATTTTAAAAAATCCTTTGATCTCAACTATTGGGCGCCTCTCATGGATATTGTAATTCGCGACGTTTGTAACCGAAACGTCCATCAACTTAAGGTAACATGGCGTGATGCTGCTTGTTGGTATAAAATATATACATTACCAAGTGTTATTTTTCAAACGCAGTCGCTAGTGTCGATTGAATTGGGTTCCAAAAGTGGCTCGTATGATGATTGGCGATTCCCTGAGGATTGTGATACCATCAATCTTCCAAATTTGAAGAACTTAACCATTCACTTTGGTCTGAATTATCAATGGATTGAAAAACTAGTTAAGGCTTGTCCGTCACTTGTAAAATTGTCGTTAGATTGCTGGGCTAGCAATATGGATGTGCTTTGCAATTGCTGGGCTAGCAATATGGATGTGACTTTGCTAAGAGGTACAATTGTGATTAATGCCCCAAATTTAGAGTACTTGGCTATTTTCGCTCCAAAATGCTTAACCTTTTCTTTTGAGGAGGAACCGATTATGCTGCGTGAAACGAAAATTGAATTTACTGATCTTCACCAATATCAATCAGATATTTATGAGGCAATTTCTAAAGTAAGGATCCTTACCATTGATATTTCTGCAGTAGATGCCTTATCTACGGTGTTACACAATGTTACTCGGCTCACAATTAATATGAAATCGAGCCATAGTTTAAATACTCTGTTGTCATTGTTAAAGATGTGTCCTAAAGTAGATGTTTTGACCCTGAAATTTTGGGGTGTCGATAATTATAACGAGCCATTGTACCGAAATCCTGGCAATGTAAGCACCTCACGACGAGCACTCAGAAGGATAAAGTCGATAAATGTGGAAATCGATAACTGGGTAACTTATTGCAAGCCTGGGAAATCATTATCACGCCTTATAGTGCATTTGTTAAGAAGCACTTGCAATTTGGAGCAATTCAATCTTAGAGTAATTGATTTTCATCAAGACTGGGACTGGCTGCCGTCGGCTAATTGTTTGAGGAATCAAGAACATGAGTTAAAGTTGTGCAAGAAGCTCTATCGATGGCCAACGATCTCCAGTTGTTGTGATGTTGAATTTAATGGGAGATTTTTCAAGATGTCTCGAAAAGATGGTCCCAAAATTACGACTGTCAATGGCAAAGCTATCTATTTCCATCCTTCCCGGAAAGGTTTCATTTATAAAGAAAAATGATTTATTGTCTTATAATGCACGTCACTCAACTTAACATCGGAGGCAAGTCTGATGTCTATTAGTAAAAAAGTCCGATGTCTATCATGGTTTTTTGTAGTAGTGATAGTAGAAGTATGTATTGTTTTCGATGATGTTGCAAAGATGTACGAGTATTTAAGTTTCTGCTATACTAATTTCGTTTTGAATCTTTGATTGTTAAGTACTACTCCGTCGTTGATTTAGATTTCTTCCTGTTAACCGTAAAACAAGCTCAAAATATGTTCTACACAACAATGAAAATGTGAGTATCCGTCTCCTCCAGGATATAAATATAATAGCAGAATTGATCAAGATGTCTCCATTACTCGAAGATTTGTCTTTAAAGTTGGAGGATAAAGGTAAGTACGAGTTGCTTATTTGGATGTTTGTGGTCGGTATGACACGGTATTTTGTTTTGAGGAGGAACCAGTTGCGTTAAGCGAAGCAAAAATCCAACTTGATGACGACATGCCTTATGATGAAGGAAAGAGGTCGATGATGATGATGATACAATTTTATGAAGCGATTTCTAATGTCGAAACTCTTACATTGGATATTTTGGTACTACATTATATCTCTACTGTTTTCAGTAATGCAACTCGTCTTACGCTTAATATGCGAAAGTGCTATAAAATTGAAATACTGTCGTCATTACTGGATATGTGTCCTGCGTTGAACGTTTTAACCATAAAATTTGGAGATGTTTCTAGCCATTTCAGATGGAACTTGAATCCCCCGAAGCATGACCATGTAAGCACCATACCACGAGTTGTCAAGCGGATAGAGATCGAATACTTTTTGGGCCAACATTATTACGAGCCTGTACAGTCTTTCTTAGAACTAGGTTACTACTTGTTATTTAGCAGCAGCATTGCTTCAGAGCACTTCAATTTTAGTTTAACCGGTGATAAATATCGCGAAATGGAATGTGTAGACCGTGAAAAAAGAATGGAATTAGACTTGTGTAAGGTTTTCAACAAGCTTCCATTGCTTTGGATAGAAGGTGAGATCGAATTTGTAGGGGAGTATTTTAAGATGTCGCGAAGAGCTGGTCCTAAAGGTCGGGGAGCAAGTCGCAAAGTTATCAATTTTAGTTGTTCGTCAGGAGACAGTTTCAAATTTTAGAAAGAATAATTGATTTTACGTTTTTTTTTTAAACATTTGTACCTTGTCAAAATTGTGATTAACGCCCCAAAATTAGAGTATCTGAATATTTGTGCTCCGGAAGCTGCGGTAATTTGCCTTGAAGAAGAACCAATTGCGTTGCGTGAAGCTAAGCTCCAAATTAGTGAAAAGCATTATCGTCTAGACGATGAAGAAAAGAAGTTGAAATCAAAATTCTACGAAGCGATTTCCAGTGTTGGCTTGATTACTCTGGATGTTGCAGTACTAGATTGCATACGTACCGTGTTTCGCAATGTAACTAGGCTTACATTAAACATCAAAAATTACGTCGATACCCTTGATACTAATTTAGTGTTGTCATTACTGAAATTATGCCCCGTTCTAGACGTTTTTGCTCTAAAACTTGAAGGCGTTTATACTAATACTAAGAATATACCGTGGTTGAAACTCCCCTCACATTCTCGCCGTTCAAGCACCTTACGACGAGTACTCAAGAGGGTGGAGGTAGAAATCGACTGGTGCGATTACCGCTTCCCATCAAAATATTTCGTGGAGTTAGTAGGATTCTTGTTACTAAGTAACACTATCGATTCAAAGCATTTCCATTTTAGGTTACATGCTGCGAGATATTGTCGAAAGGAAACGGTAGAACGTATAAAAAGAATGGAAATAGATTTATGCAGGATATTTCATCAAGCTCCAATGGTTTCTAAGGGACATGAGGTTGAATTTGTAGGGGAGTTTTACAAGCTGTCTCGTAATGCTTGTCGGAAATTTTCAAGAGCAAATCGGGAAATCATCTATTTTAGTTGTTCGCAACCACCAAGAGAAGATTAGTGGTTTTTTTTTTTACAATAGTGAATGTTGCATCTTATGCAAAAGTATACTTTTCATTGTTTAAGTAGCCGTTTATATTATCTTACAAAGTTACAATAGGCAGAAGTCTTTGAAACATTGTGATACAATGAGTCAATGATTGTTTAATTTGCCGTTTATATTATCTTACAATTATTGTTGGTTTCGTGATGTTTCCGCTGCAAGTTCATAACTCTGAAATTTGCGTATCATAAATTAAATAGATGTTTCTCATAAATCGATAAGTTAATAGATAGAGCTAAGCATAAATTACAGAGTACATATAAATACCATAGAATCATGCAGATGTCAGCTAGTTTAATGGGTGATACATTCATGACCTCAGTTCAAACCCCGTCAGTAGCATATTCACTCATGTGACTCCCTTCACACACAAAAAAATATGATAAAATTGCTAGGAATTAAAAGGCAGAGGGATAACTTCATCTGCTGCTTGTCAACCTTTTCAACCGACTATTCGAAACATATTTGTGAAACATCCCTACAAATTCAACCTCAAATTGCGTTGATGCCATATAATACTTGCATAGTAGCTTGCACAAATTCAACTCCTCTTTTCGTCTAAGATTTAAATTACTTTTCTGTGCGAAATGTTTAGGACAGCCCACCCTTAAACAGAAGCGATCTATGTCCATTTCGCCGCTTAACAAATACCGTACTAACTTTAGGAATGATTGTGCAACCTTATGATATGTCCAACCACCTTCGATCTCTATCCTCTTGAGTACTCGTTGTGAGGTTCCTATACGGCTAGGATTCATTAGAGTTCTATCCTCGATACTTATATCCCACAAGTCTAGGATAAGAGCGTCTAATAAAGGACACAACTCGATTAATGACAGCACGATCTCAATGTTGTGGCACAATTTCATATTTAGTGCAAGTCGATTTACGTTGCCAAAGACGGTAGACACATTATCTAGTACAAAAACGTCAAGCTTGAGGAACCTAGCATTACTAATGGCCCCATAAAATTCCGACATTGCCTTGTTTTGATCCGCGGATAAATGTTCATTGCTGCCGCTGTTAATTTCTGCTTCATAGAACGAAAGAGGTTTCTGTTCAAAGCGAAATATGACGGATTTTAGAGTATGCGTAACCAACTGCTCCAACTTTGGGGTATTAAGCACAACTATGATATTCCCTATAATACTTGTGTGGATATCCAACCGTCTTAAATTTTGATTGGAAATCATAATATCATGTTGAAATCCGTCACAATACAAGAATTCTAAAAGCAAATCCTCGAGAGATGGACAAGCCTTTAATAGCGTTGCCAGCAACTCAAAATCGAAAGGAAATTGGTTAAGCAACAATCTTTTCAAATTCGGAAGATTGATTTGATCAGGCAACTGCAAACCAAATATCGACATTAACTTGAGTTCACAGACATTGCGGTCACAAGCTTGCCGAAGCAAAGAATCCAAAGGAGGCGGCCAGATCGTGTTTTTACCTTGATCTATTGATTCGATAACAAAACGTTCTATTGACGGTGAGGTAATATGCGTCATGAACTCAGGAAAGTACTTTAATTCATGGCTGCCTATATTTATAGAGATTACTTTAGTCCAAAGACCACGCCATTGACGGGATAAAGACCCCGTAACGATGGCTAGTCGGAGAGGAAGCAAAGAGATAATTCCGATAAGGATTTCGACAGGAAGAATGCTGAGCGTGTGTGGTGTGTGTATTTGACCTAATTTTTTTCAACTTACGACTTCCGAGTCTAATGGCCGACTAGGGGTGTTAGCGAGACGAGTCGAGCTCGAGCTTGGCCTTGCTCGGCTTGTGCTCAAGAACCAAAACTCGAGCTCGAGCCGGTTTCGAGCTTACCTGAGCTTGAAAAAAAGGTGCTCGTTATCAAGCTTGCGAGCTTTAATGTGAGCTCGGGTCAAACTCGAGCCCTAGTCTAATGGTCGACTAAGGGTGTTTTACAATTGTTTTTGTTCTAAATAGAATTCTACTTTCACATTTATAATTATATTTTTGTTATATATTTGATAAGTATTTTATATTTGCATTTTTCTTAAAATATATTTATTTTTAATTTAATTTAATTTCAAGAACTTAACGAAATAATGATTTAACCTAGCTTGAGTCGGGCTCGAGTTAAGCTCGAGCCTACACCAAGCCGATTCCGAGCTTTGGTTTTTTAAGCTCGTAAAATTCCGAATCAATTATGAGCTCAATTTCGAGCCGATTCCAAGCCCACTCGAGCTCGATAAGCAATTTATGTTATAAGGAGTACTCCATTTATTCCGTATATAAGCAAAAAAAAAAAAAGGCAAAAATTAGGTCAAGAACACCCTCAATAACCCTTAATTCGCGGAAGCTTGAAATTTGTTCAGGCCTTAGAGAATGGAGATTGGCGTTAAACTTAGTAATCATAACGTCGATAGGTTGAGTTCCCTCTCCGACGACGTTCTTATCGAAATCATCTCCTTCCTTCCTCTCCGATTTGCCATCGTTACGGGGTTATTATCCCGTCGATGGCGTGGTCTTTGGACTAAAGTAACCTCTATAAATATAAAACTCCCTGATTTCAAGCATTTTCCTGACTTCATGTCACATATTACCTCACCGTCAATCTACCGTTTCTTTGTCAAATATGCGGTTAAAGTTGACGACTCAATCTCGCTATCTCTTTTGGATTTTTGGTTTCGACAAGCTTGTGACTCAATCTACCGCAACGTCCGTGAACTCAAGTTAGCATGTCCTCCTCGTTTTAAGGGTTCCAGCTACCGTGAGAATATATTGCCAAGTTTTGTTTTACGAACGCAGTCGCTTACGTCAATTGAGTTATACTCCATAAATAATTTGCAGTTGCCTGATGATGGACAAATCAATCTTCCTAATTTGAAGAGATTACGGTTTACACACTGTCGTGTTGATTTTAACTTGTTGGGAACGTTGTTAATCAAGGCTTGTCCATCTCTCGAAGATTTGTCTTTAATAGACTTCTTGTATATGTGGACACCGGAATGTGACATTAAGGTTTTCAATCGAAATTTACGACGGCTAGTTATTGACACAGGTTGTATTGAATATAAACGTTTTGCAGTTGTGATTAATGCCCCAAAGTTAGAGCAGTTGGTTTGCCATACTGTAAAATCCGTCATCTTTAGTTTCGAAGATAAACCTTCTGCGTTGCGTGAAGTAAAAATCGACTTCAACCATAACCGTGGACTACAACGCCGGGATGAAAACAAAGTAATGTCAGAGTTTTATCAGGCAATTAGTAATGTAAGTTCCCTCACACTTGATGATTATGTACTAGATAAGGTGTCGTCGGCTGTGTTTTGCAACGTAACTCGATGTACACTAATTATGAAAAAATGGTATAACATCAAGACCGTGGCGTCATTATTAGAGTTGTGCCCTTTGTTAGATGTTCTGACCCTAAAAGTCGATTGGGATAGACGTATCACGAGAGAGATGATCCTCGGGAAGCCTAACCGTAAAAGAACCTCACAACGAGTACTGAAGAGAATAGAGATTGAAGCGTACTGTACGAGTTATCGCAAGCCTTCAAAATCATTCTTAAAACTAGTACAGTACTTGTTAAGTGGTGCCATAGATTTGGAGCACTTGTATTTTAGGGCAGTTGGTCCGAAATTTTTCACAAACGAAGTTCGAGAAAGGATGGAATCGAATTTATGCAAGCTAATATGCGAGTGTCCTATGGCATCAAGTGGGTGTAAGGTTGAATTTGAAGGGATGTTTCACAAATATGTTTCAAGATCGAATCAAGGTTGATCGGAAAGTAATAGCCGTGAAGTTATCTTGGCCATCAAATTCCTTTATATTTTATGGTATTGAGTACTTCCTCCGTTCCAATCATTGTTTACTTTCATTAGCAAATGATTGGGTCGGAGGTTTTGTGTTATGTACTCGGTAACTCAATACAATCATTAGTTCCTTATTTAGTTACTGATGATAACTGTTATATTGTGTTGTGCTAGTCGTTCAATTAACTTCTGTTTTGCTCGATCTATGAACGGATGTTCGTTACAATGGTGTTTCTTAGCAAATGATCTACGGGGTCAATTTCGCGGGTTTGCAATTAGAGTCCCATTTGTCAATTTCTATGTTTATCCTTTTGAGTGATCTGATATGAACTGAACTCTAATAAGTTTAGTTCAGTTCAGTGCAAGTCGATTCATTTTAGATCAGTTTAATTCAATTCAATTCATTTTAGATCAGATCAATTCATTAAATTTCAGTCCAAAAAAATAGGGCTTAACAATAGTGTTAAATTGAACTGAAATGAACTGAACTTATTTGAATTGAACTTATAAGAACTTAAGTTTAATTTAAAAGTTACAGTAAGTCTTAAGGTAACATTCCTTTGGCATATAGCTAAAGAGCGGAGCTACCTTAAACAGAGTATTTTACATTTGTAAGAACACATTGTAGTATATAGTGATCGAAAATCTAGTAGTTATCCCAGTGACATTATTTGCATCTCTACGCTATATATAGTGATGGGAAAACTAGTAGTTATAATTATGAGTGATTTAGACTACAACATAAGTTATACGGAGTAATAACTACTAGTTTTCGGATCACTATATTTGGCGTAGACATGCCAAGTAAATCCGACAAACTGTGACAGCTCGTTGTATGCCAAAATCGTATTGAAGCGACTTAACTTCGCAAACACTACGTCTACCTTAAGAATAATTTACCATCGACAATTGGACATACTCCGTAGATAAATTAGTATCGCCATATGCATCATAAAGGAAATTAAATACTCGTACATCTTTGGAACATCATCGAAATATACCTCTAAGTTCTACTGATGAGACGATACTATATGAGGTCGCAAACCATTAGAAAAATCATTGTTCTTTATGAATAAAACCTTTTCGAGAATGAAGGAAATAGATAACTTTGCCATTCGTAGTTGTAACTTTGGGACCATCATTTCGAGACATGTTGAGAAATCTCCCTTTAAATTCAACATCACAAGTGGAGATCATTTGATAACGATAGAGTTCCACGCGCCTGATTGCGCATCGCATTACTCGACTCCCACTCTCGACAATCATTTACACTAACATTCAAGTGCTCCAAATCGCAAGTGCTTCTTAACAAACCCATAATAAGGTTTGAGAAAGATTTTGCGCGCTTGCAATAACTACTCCTGTTATTGATTTCCACGTTTATCGACTTCATCCTTCTGATTGCTTCTCGAGAGGCGCTTACATTGACAGGCTTTCCATACAACAGCTGCTCCTTATCATCATCGACACCGCAAAATTTGAGGGTCAAAAACTCTACTATGGGAAACATGTCCAACACGGACAACAGGGTATTTAAACAGAAGCTCAGTTTCATATTAAAAGTGAGCCGAGTAACATTGCGAAACACCGTAGTAGATAAGGCATCTACTGCAGAAATATCAATGGTAAGGATCCTTACATTAGAAACCGCCTTATACAATCTAGACAGTTTATCGTTATCCAAGCGAACTTGGGGGAGATCAGTAATTTCAATTTTGGCTTCGCGGAGCACAATTGGATCGTCTTCAAAGGAAAAAGTCATGTATTTCGGAGCGGAAACAGCCAAGTATTCTAAATTTGGGGCATTAATCACAAATGTGCGGTTTTGCAAAGGCCCGTAGATATGGTGAGGCCAACAATTTAAAGTCAATTGTTCGAGTGACGGACAAGCCTTAACTAGTTTTTCAATACATTCATAATTCGGACCAAAGTGAACGGTTAAGTTCTTCAAATTTGGAAGATTAATGGTATCACAATCCTCCGGGAATTGCCAATCTTTACGCATAAACGAGCCACTTTTGGAGCCCAATTCAATCGATACTAGCGACTGCGTTTGAAAAATAACACTTGGTAATGTATATATGTTATCCCAAGATGAAGGACTACACCATGTTACCTTAAGTTGATGGACGTTCCGGTTACAAATGTCGCGAATTATAATATCCATACAAGGCGCCCAAAAGTCTAGATTAAAGTAGGGTTCAACATATTCGAAACTGAAGCTATGGATTACGTAGCAACTTATAAGTCTCACGGAAGGTGATGTCAATTGAGGTTGGGTTGAACCAGAGACCACGCCATCGACGGGATAAAGTCCCGGTAGCGATGGCTAATTGGAGAGGAAGAAGGGAGATAATTAAGATAAGAATGTCGTCGGGGAGAGAACTCAGCCTGTCGACTCTCATCTTTACCGCTTCACGTTCGACGGCTATGTCTTCAAGAATTAAGTTCATGATTTTTTTGGGGGAATAATTCAAGAATTTAGTAGGGTTCAAGTTTTAAGCTTTTCTCTTGGCAAGGATTTTCTGACTTTTTTTTTATAGGATGAGATCAAAAATAGAACTTTTAATTTAAAATTCAACTGATGAGAAATATGGGCACAATTAGGAAAGAAGCGATTCCCTCAAATTAGGAAACTATCTTTTCAACTCCACTTTTTGTGATCCCTGTGCTAACAAATGACCGGAACGGAGAAAGTATTTTTTTAACTCATCATAGAACTCTGAATTAACATACGAAACAACTTGGAAGAGTGCATGAAAGAGTGCATAGTCAAGCCAAAATTAAGCTTCCAACTGAAACTAAAATGTATAACCAATAATGTCATTGCTCGTCGGCCATCAAATCAAATTAGTTTATGTTAAACCATTGTAAGAAACATCCATTAAATAGAATTTAATTGAACGACTAGCACAACACAATATAACAGTTATCAGTAACTAAATAAGGAACTAATGAATGATTGTATTGAGTTACCGAGTACATAACACATAAAACCTCCGACCCAATCATTTGCTAATGAAAGTAAACAATGATTGGAACGGAGGAAGTACTAAATATATACCATAAAATATAAAGGAATTTGATGGCCAAGATAACTTCACGGCTATTACTTTCCGATCAACCTTGATTCGATCTTGAAACATATTTGTGAAACATCCCTTCAAATTCAACCTTACACCCACTTGATGCCATAGGACACTCGCATATTAGCTTGCACAAATTCGATTCCATCTCGCATATTAGCTTGCACAAATTCGATTCCATCCTTTCTCGAACTTCGTCTGTGAAAAATTCCAGACCAACTGCCCTAAAATACAAGT
Organism: Silene latifolia; assembly: GCF_048544455.1. Classification (NCBI taxonomy): domain Eukaryota; kingdom Viridiplantae; phylum Streptophyta; class Magnoliopsida; order Caryophyllales; family Caryophyllaceae; genus Silene; species Silene latifolia. The sequence goes on along the minus strand of NC_133526.1, from coordinate 4,886,377 downwards.
GCTCCAAATCTATGGCACCACTTAAATCACTTAACAAGTACTGTACTAGTTTTAAGAATGATTTTGCAGGCTTGGGATAAGTCGTACAGTACGCTATCTCTAGTCTCTTGAGTACTCGTCGTGAGGTTCTTTTACGGTTAGGCTTCCCGGTTTTCCTCTCTTCCGTGATATGTCTATCCCAATCGACTTTTAGGGTCAGAACATCTAACAAAGGGCACAACTCTAATAATGAAGCCACGGTCTTGATCTTATACCATTTTTTCATAATTAGTGTACATCGAGTTACGTTGCAAAACACGGTCGACAACACCTTATGAAGTACATAATCATCAAGTGTGAGGGAACTTACATTACTAATTGCCTGATAAAACTTTGACATTACTTTCTTTTCATCCCGGCTTTGTAGTCTAACCTTGTGGTTGATGAAGTCGATTTTTACTTCACACAACGCTGAAGGTTTAACTTCGAAACTAAAGATGGCGGATTTTACAAAGATGGCAAACCAACTGCTCTAACTTTGGGGCATTAATCACAACTGCAAAACGTCTATCTTCGATACAACCTGTGTCGATAACTAGCCGTCGTAAATTTCGATTGAAAACCTTAATGTCACGTTCCGGTGTCGACATAAACAAGAAATCTATTAAAGACAAATCTTCGAGAGATGGACAAGCCTCGATTAACGTTCCCAACAACTTCAAATCAACACGATAGCGTGTAAATCGTAATCTCTTCAAATTAGGAAGATTGATTTGTCCATCATCAGGCAACTGCAAATTATATACGAAGTATAACTCAATTGACGTCAGCGACTGCGTTTGTAAAACAAAACTTGGCAATATATTCTCATGGCAGCTGGAACCCATAAAACGAGGAGGACATGCTAACTCGAGTTCACGGACGTTGCGGTCACAAGCTTGTCGAAACCAAAAATTCAAAAGAGAGCACGAGATTGAGTCGTCAACTTCAACCGCACATTTGACGAAGAAACGGTAGATTGACGGTGAGGTAATATGTGACATGAAGTCAGGAAAATTCTTGAAATCAGGGAGTTTTATATTTATAGAGGTTACTTTAGTCCAAAGTCCACACCATCGACGGGATAATGACCCCGTAACGATGGCAAATTGGAGAGGAAGGAAAGAGATGATTTCGATAAGAACGTCGTCGGAGAGGGAACTCAGCCTATCTTCGCCATGATTACTAAGTTTAACGCCAATCTCCATTCTGTAGGCCTAAACAAATTTCAAGCTTCAGGGTTTAAGCGTGTTCTTGACCTAATTTTTGCCTCTTTCTTTTGCTTATATACGGAATAAGGCCCTGTTCTTTTGGACTTAATTTCAGTTCTAATAAGTTCGATTGATTGATTCGACTCCATTCGATTCGATTCGATTCGATTCGGCTCCATTCGATTCGATTCGATTCGATTGATTCGATTCGATTGAGTTCATATTAGTTTATTTCAACAGCACTATTATTATTCTTATTGATATCATTATTATTAGTTTTATATTAATGTTATTATTATTATTATTATATTTTTATTTTTATATTTAATATATTACTATTATATTTATTAATAATTTATTCGTATTGTTTATATTACTATTATATTTATATTTAATATACTTATTATTATTATTATTATTATTATCATTATTATTATTATTATTATATTATATTTACTATTTTATTAATATATTCATTATTATTAATATTATTCATAACATATTTATTATTATTATTATATTTAATATTATTATATTAATAAGTTATTATTTTATATTTATTATTTTATTAATATACTCATTCTTATTAATATTATTAATCACATATTTATTATTATTATTATATTTATTATTATTATTATTATTGATGGGGCATATTCTGCACCGCTGACCCAGTCAACATATTGAGCAAGGTCAAGAGTATCCACAGCAAAGTCAACGACTCAGACAGTCTAGCCGATGCAATCCATCTACTGTCACTGGTCTCGGCGACAACTAGCCAGCCGGGGCACATATCCGCGTACTCATATCCAAGACCCTCGGCGAGCCTGACACTGGTCCATCGGCCGAGGGTACAACGGTCTTTCCACCTGATAGCCACATGGCCACTTGGCCACTACGTGACAAAAGGTGAATGCCTATAAATACTCCTCAACCTTCATTGAGGAAAGGATCCACAAATGGACCTAATAACCACTATTCATCTGGTAATATCTTCCTTATCTCTCTACAATACACTCTTAGCCAAGTTATACCAACTTCTCTCTAAGTTTACTGACTTGAGCGTCGGAGTGAGTACGCTCGGCCAAAGCCGAGCCCTCAGTTTGTTCATCGTTTCAGGAGACCGCAAGGAGGATTCAAGCAAAGACATCATTCTACGGGCTACGAGTGGTAACAAATATCTGCTCTGGAATTACACCCGAAACAATTGGCGCCGTCTGTGGGGAAGACACTAGAAGCTAGTCACATTTATTCCCAAACAACAAGAACAAAAACACAAAAAAAAAACCCACCCAAAAAGCTAAGAAGATGTCTAAACAACAAGTAGTCGTGACCGACGAAACCGAGCTACACCAAGATGATACATTTCACCATTCTGGAGTAGTGCAACCCTCCACCGGCGGAGTAGTCCAACCAGAATTCGGAATGCCGATAATACCGGACACACCGCCGCCCATCAACCAGGTCACCATCATGGGACAGGTGGTTGACGTGGCAAAATTGAAGACACTCCTGGACCTAATTGGGAGTACACCAGCTCACACAGGCACGCCGACACGAGCGGCGGAAGCCGTCCAGGAGACCAGGACCCAGAACGTGACTCCTAGAAACTTGAACGGAGCACTGGAGGAGGCAGACCCTATCAAGACGCCGGAGGAGCCCAAGGTGGTCGTGGTAAACATAAGTCCTGCTCGCACTCGGGAGAGGACATCGCCGCCGCAACACCGACGAGGCACACCCCGGGGGGAAAGCGGCCCGACTCAGGAGAGTCGGAGAAGAAGCCCAAGCCGGAGAAGGAGCCCTTCCCGCTACGAGGAGAGAAGCCGGACTAGGAATGCGAGGAGTCGGTCGCCACGTATCATCCGACACGTGGTCAAGCAGCCCCTCAGTGATTATGTCCTTGACATCGCCGTGCCACCTAAGCTGAAGTTGCCGGCGTTCACGTACAAGGGAGACAGTGACCCAACCGACCACGTCGAGGCGTTTGAGTCTTACATGTCGGTATGGGAGCAGCCCGATGAGGTCTGGTGCCGGGTTTTCCCGACGACTCTGCATGGGATGGCTCAGAATTGGTACAAGGGGCTTCCCGACGGTTCGGTATACTGCTTTGCCGACCTAAAGGACGCCTTCTTGGCCCAGGACTCTTGCAATAAGAGGAAGGCAGTGGAGACATCGGACCTCCTAACTATCAAACAGGAAGAGGGCGAGTCTCTACGAGGCTATGTGAAAAGGTTCGACGGCAGAGGACAAAGCAGATTCGGAGATCAACCCCGAATTGGCGGCTTCAGATCGATGAAGGGCCTCCCGAAGGGAAGCTTAAAAGACGAGCTCATCAAGCACGGGGGCCTGGGCCTAGACGCCGCGAGGAAGTTCGCCGACCAGGCCATCAAGGTGGAAGATTACCACACGACCTGGGTAGGCCCCAGCGAGGCCGAGCCCTCAGAGAAGAAAAGCCGCCGGAATGACAGCCCGGACGAGAAACGCCGCGACAATAACCGGTCACGGTCCGATGAGAAACGCCGTGACAATAACAGGTCACGGCCAGATAGATCTGCCCAGAAGCAGGATTCGACGGGCGCCGGGGGGAGTTCGGGAATGTTTTACCAAAGGCATTACCATGACAAAACCCCTCTAGTCGCATCGGCCGCCTGTGTCTTCGCCCGAGCCGAAGCGAGGGCGAGGAAGTGGAACGGCCTCCCAAGCCAAAAGGAGACGGTGACTCGAGCCGATCGCGAGTACCACGGTAGCACCGCCACCTCACCGACAATCGCCGGCATTCGAAGAATGCTATCGAAGAGCTAATCCGGAAGGGAAGCCTCGACAAGTATGTGGCCAAAGGCCAGAAGACCGACGCCAGCGGCTCTGATAAGAAATCCGTTTTTCAACGGATATGAGTGATCAATGTGGTCATCGGGGGGAACGAGAACGGCGGGTCAGCTCATGGGCACAAACGGCACCTAAACGAGCTGTATCAGGCCATCAACTTTGTGCCCAACACGGCAACCACCCCCGACATTCCCGATATGACTATTGGGAGGAGGGACTACGAGGGAGTCATCGCCCCTCACAGTGACCCACTCGTAGTCAACTTGGACATATCCAACCACCTGGTGAAGAGGTGCCTGATTGACACAAGCGCCTACACGAACATCATGTTCAGGGAGTGCTTCCTTAGCCTCGGCCTGAGAGTGAAAGACTTGAGCCCCTGCACCAATCCACTATACAGCTTCTCCGGGGCTGGCCTGGTCCCCCTAGGTTCAATCAGATTACCGGTGATGTTCGGCGAGGGGAATGCGGCTAAGAATGTCTTAGCCGAGTTCGTAGTCATTGACGGCTCGTCCGCCTACAACGTTCTCATAGGCCGAGTCACTCTAAGCGACGCCGACGCAGTAATGTCCATCCGGGCCCTCACACTGGTGTACGTCTCGGACCGGGGGGAAGCGCATAAGCTCGTCTCCAAAGACGAGAAGGACGAGGTAGTCAACGTCCAGATATCTGCCAGAGGATGCAACATGCAATCCCTCAAGGTGGCGAAGCAGTCGGAGAAGGGGAAGAGCTCGTTTTCAAGGCGGGAAGGCGACCTCATGGATGCGACCGACGGTTGACGGGGGGGAAGTGCCTCTAGTGAGGCGTTAGGAAACTGGTAGACTTTGTATAGCGGCGGAGGTGTCCAAAACAGTTGTGGGCACCCCGACGCATGTTTATATCTAATGTAAAGTCGGCAAAGTCTTCCATAAAGATGTCCATTTTCCCCATAAGTCACTAGCATGAAGAAACCGACGCCGTCTCATACTGTCGATTGGACAAGAGCTTAGATCGCTGTGGAAGAACCGACGCCGTCTCATACTCGTCGATTGGACAAGAGCGAGCCGTGAAGAACCGACGCGTCTCATACCGTCGATTGGACAAGAGCGGCATCGTTATGAAGAACCGACGCCGTCTCATATCGCCGATTGGACAAGAGCTAGATCGCTGTGAAGAACCGACGCCGTCTCATACTGTCGATTGGACAAGAGCGGCATCGCCGTGAAGAACCGACGCCGTCTCATACTGTCGATTGGACAAGAGCGCGCGTGAAGAACCGACGCCGTCTCATACCGTCGATTGACAAGAGCGCATCGTTAGAAGAACCGACGCCGTCTCATACCGCCGATTGGACAAGAGCGGCGATCGTTAGAAGAACCGACGCCGTCTCATACTGTCGATTGGACAAGAGCGGCAGTCGTTGTGAAGAACCGACGCCGTCTCATACTGTCGATTGGACAAGAGCGGCAGTCGTTGTGAAGACGCCGACGCCGTCTCATACTGTCGATTGGACAAGAGCGGCAGTCGTTGCGAAGAAATGTAGCGCTGTGGCAGTCACCCCAAATAGTAGACGCTTCGGCAGTCACTTAAAGTGGTAGACGCCGCGTAACACGCTATCCGGACGCTTGACCACCGTCATAGACAAGAGCGGTGGTCCCCATGAAGAAATGTAGCACTGTGGCAGTCACCCCAAATAGTAGACGCTTCGGCAGTCACTTAAAGTGGTAGACGCCGCGTAACACGCTATCCGGACGCCGACTCATACTGTCGTATCGACAAGAGCGGCGGTCCCCATCAGAAAGCAGATACCGCGACAGGCGCGGCTAGCATGATTGATAAACAAATCAAAATGCCTTAAAAGCGTTAACAGTTGAGACGCACACTCTAAACTGCCCCGGCCAAGCCAAGGCGGAAATAAAAGAGACTCAATTAAAAACGTGAGGGGACAAACTCAGACAAGCAAAAAGGAGGTAAAAGCCTCGGCCATGCCGAAGGCAAAAGAAACGAACTCTTATTAATAATAACAGTTTACAGGCAAGAAGAATCCGGACGACGGCCGTCCCCATTGGGATAGGCCAAAACACAACCTACCAAAGTTGTACAAAATACAAGGAAAGAAAAGCAAAAATTACAAGCGTCATTTGAAGCACCAAAAGAGGGCAGGGAGGAAGGCCTAAGTAATTGGCTCCCGAACAGCCGAAACAGATCTGCTGTAAACTTGTTCTCATCAAGCAACACATAGTAGTGTATGAGGAGCTGAAGCAGATCTGCTGTAAACTTGTTCTCATCAAGCAGCCCATGGTATTAGTGAGGAGCTGAAGCTATCAGAGACGCCGGGTGAGCCTGGTGACGACCGCCCGCCTTCCTATGTCTGTCGCTGCTCACCTACGGCAGCGGTGGCCGCATCTTCTTCAACAGGCAACCCAGCAGCTTTTCTGGCAGCCTCCGCCTTGGCCTCGGCATCATCAGCTGCCCTCATTCTCTCGGCTTCCTCTTTGGCCGCTTTAGCCTTCTCCGCAAGAGCTGCTCTCTCCGCGGCCGCCTCCTTCTCCATCTTCGCCCTCGACGCCTCCTTGGCCTTCTCCACCGCCTCCTTCTCCTTGGCCTCAAGCTTGTCCTCAAGCAGCTCGTCATATTTGCCCCACGGGAAGGAACCATCAAGAGGGAAAAGCTCCCCGATTGTTTCCCTAGCAGCTCCTTCGGCCAAGTCCCGGAATTCAGCGCACAGGTTGGGGAGCATGACGGTTTGGAGCATCTCAAGGTCCTCCTCCTTTTGCTTGATGATGGCCTCTTTGCTCCGGACCACCTCCGCCTGGGCCTTAAACAAGCCCCTGAACTCGTTCTTCTGCTGGAGATAGAGGTCGGCCTGCCCCTGAACAAGGTTGCACTTCACCAGCAACTTCGCAGCTTCGGCTGCCGCAGCCTCGCTCTTGGCTCTCTCAGCAAGGACCTCCTTTTCAGCGTCCTCCCTGAGCTTTCTCTCAGCCAAGAGCGCCTTCTCAGCATCTCCCCTAAGCTTCCGCTCATTAAGGAGATCCAGCTTCGCCGACACAGCCACCCGCTTAGTGACATTGCGCTCATGAACAACGCGAGCCACGGTCTTCTCCTGCTCCTTAAGACGAGCACCGGTAGCCACGTTCCACCTTGCCAACTCCCTAATTAGCTTCGTGCCTTCCTCTATAAGCTGGGAGACGGAAGGCTTCTGGGATGAAGGGACGGTAGTAACAATTTGACCACCAGCCTGCGGCTGGGAGGAGGAAGCCTTCTGGGATGAAGGGTTGACGGTGACGCTTTGATCACCAACCTGCGCAGAGGACCCCTCCACCTGCTGCCCAACGACGGCAAAACCCGACTGCGGTTGGTCTGCAAAAATTTAATAAAGACATCAGTATCAACGTGTATCGACATATCAGAAAGCCCGGCTAGATTTTAAGTCACGGGACAGATAGGTACCATGCTTGGCCTTCTTGGCCGGAGGAGGCACCTCCTCGCCGGCGGTAGAGGCTGTCTTCTTCCTCTTACGAATGAGGGGAGATCCCTCCGCATCGGAGTCCCCCTCATCAGGAATATCAACAATCTCCACCTTCTTAGGGGAGGGGATAGGAGGTTGAACCGGGGTCGAAGCCGTCTTCCGCGTCCGACGCACTACACCGCTAACGACCCTCGCTTGAGCCTCCTCCACGCTCAGGCCTTTCACCCTTTGTTCCAAAAGATCACTCGGCGACTTCCTGCGGTCATGGGCTAAGGCCTTGGGATGTAAGTTAGCAACGGTCCCATCTTTGTGCAGCCCCATTCTCCGGAGAAGATTCTCAGACAAGTCCTTTCCAAAGTGATCTGCGAAAGAAACAACGCAAGAGTTAAGGTAAGGGAAATAAATCGAAGCTCGAGGAACAAGAGCGTTAAGAGCGGCGATGGGCCTCACACCGACCCCACTCACCCTGTGCTAGGGCCGGTATGAGGCCGACATGGCAGAGCGGCTCATCCTGGAGGATGATCTGCGTCGGGGGAATCCATCTTTTCGGCACCCCACTCTTGTCCACCTCAAAGAGCCTCAGGGCCAGCCTCTCATCCTCCTTGAGATAGACGCTGCTGGCATCCATTTTGAGCTTCTTCCGGGAAACCCATCTATCGTGCTCCGCCTGAGTCTCACACCGCAAGTTAACTCGGTGCTGGAAGGAGCATGGAAGCGGATAGTCATCCGGCACCTTAACGTACACCCACCGGCCTTGCCAGTCCTTGCAAGAAGGAGGTTTGTCGACAGAGACATAACCCGACTCTTTCTGCACACTGTACCATCCGACGCGGCCAGAGAATGGTTTGAGACAGTGAAGCCGGCGGAATAAATTCACCGTTGGGGCCTCTCCCTTGAAGAGACAGAGCCAGACAAAGCCAATTATGGTCCTCATAGCCAACGGGTGTAGTTGTGCAACGGCAACGTTCATGGCTCTAATAATGGCCATGACGTACCCCATTCGGTGAAACCGGAGCCCATACTCCAAATGCTGCATATACACGCCAGTATGGCCCGGTGGAGGGCAACAGACGGCCTGACCCTCCTCAGGGATAACAATTTTGTATCCCCTACCAAAGAAAAAATGGCCCTCGAAAAATTTGTCGCCTGAACAACTGGCGAGCTTATGAGTCCAAGCACGGTCAGGATGGACCTTACAAGCGTCGCCGTGATCCAGGACGTACTGCCTCCCTTCATTAGGACGAGGGCTCTCCACTTCATCACCAAAATCATCACCAAAATCACCATAGGAATCAGAGTCCTCCCATTCCTCAAGAATTTGAGGATCAATTTCAGGAGAAGGAGACCTAGGGCCCCCCGACGCGGGTTTACTAGGTCCAGCATCAACAGAAGACATTTTCGCAATAATTACTAACGAAATAAAAGAAGTTGTTTGATTACCTCGAAGAAATACACTCGCCGGATCAAAAACTCTGAAGATTCAAGGAAATGGAAACCCTTGAGAGTTTAGAGAGATGAAGATCTTGGTAAAAATTTTAGAAAATTTGAAGAAATGAAAGTAATGGCCAAAATCACGGAAGAACTGCCCTATTTATAGGGAAAAGCCCATGAAGAAGGGCCAATCAGGGCACAGCCCATGAAGAGTCAACCAATCAGCGAACAGACACGCGTCAGACATGCAACCACGGAATGTCAATCGTTGCAACAGTTAAATGTCAATCAATGCTACAGTTACCAAGCGTATTCAACACGCCCATTCACATCTCTTCGCCTATCCATCTCCCTCAGCAAATTCCTAGGTACCTGCTATCCGCCGGCCACATGATCAACCAGGTCAGGAAGCACCGGCCGGGGGCAACCAAAAATAACCGGCACTCCCAGCCCTAGTCACGGCCAGCGTCACATTCTTTCCCACATCGGATACCCTTTACGCATCCATGTGGAGGGGGGATACGGCACGGCCTAACAAGAACCACGCCGATGCATCAGAAGACGCCGATACCAGAAATTTTTCTGATGGGGACTTACGCAGAATATACGCTCAACATACATCGGAGCCCATACCACGGCATAGACTACGCTGGGGGCAAATTGATGGGGCATATTCTGCACCGCTGACCCAGTCAACATATTGAGCAAGGTCAAGAGTATCCACAGCAAAGTCAACGACTCAGACAGTCTAGCCGATGCAATCCATCGGCCTGTCACTTGGGTCTCGGCCTGACAACTAGCCAGCCGGGGCACATATCCGCGTACTCATATCCAAGACCCTCGGCGAGCCTGACACTGGTCCATCGGCCGAGGGTACAACGGTCTTTCCACCTGATAGCCACATGGCCACTTGGCCACTACGTGACAAAAGGTGAATGCCTATAAATACTCCTCAACCTTCATTGAGGAAAGGATCCACAAATGGACCTAATAACCACTATTCATCTGGTAATATCTTCCTTATCTCTCTACAATACACTCTTAGCCAAGTTATACCAACTTCTCTCTAAGTTTACTGACTTGAGCGTCGGAGTGAGTACGCTCGGCCAAAGCCGAGCCCTCAGTTTGTTCATCGTTTCAGGAGACCGCAAGGAGGATTCAAGCAAAGACATCATTCTACGGGCTACGAGTGGTAACAAATATCTACTCTGGAATTACACCCGGAACAATTATTATATTTAATATTATTATATTAATAAGTTATTATATTAGACCTATTATTATTATTTATTTATTAGTTATTATTATTAATATATATTAAATTATTATTATTATTATTATTATTATTATTAATGTTATCATTTATATTACTAATATTATTATTATTATTATTATTATTACTATATTTATTAATATATTATTATTTTATTTTTTATATATCTTATTAGATTATTATTATTAGATTATAATAATATATTATTATTATTAATGAATAATATTATAATAATATTTATTATTATTATTATTATTATTATTAATATAATCTTTTTATTATTATTTGATTGATTGATTGATTCGATTTGAGATCGATTGATTAAGTTGATTCGATTGATTCAGCTCCATTAAGTTGATTCGATTGATTCACTCCATTAAGTTGATTCAATTTGATTGATTGATTGAGACAATTTCAGTCCAAAAGAACAGGGCCTAAATGGAGTATAAGATAAATTACTTTTACCCCAAAAATAATAAGAAGTTTACATAAACAGAGTTTCCTTAAATTTTTGCCAAGAAAAGGAAAACAAAGAAGCTATAAGAGCCAAAAACAATAGAAAAAGAAGTTTACATAAACGCCGCTTTAAGATATTGCTCATATGTTATAAAAATATTCTATCATGAACGCCGCTTTAAGATATTGCTCATATGTTATAAAAATATTTTATCATGATTATATATTTGTATCACACATATCAAATGTCTCGCTGATTTGCCAATTATTTCTACATACAACATTCTTGTCTTCTTATTGAAAATATCGGGGAAAAAAATCAAAAAATTGGCAAATTATATATAGGCTCGGTTTGGGCTTGAGTTTGGCTTGAGCTCACATTAAAACTCGCAAGCTTGATAACGAGCACCTTTTTTTTTCAAGCTCGGGTAAGCTCGAAACTGGCTCGAGCTCAAGTTTTGGTTCTTGAGCACAAGCCGAGCAAGGCCAAGCTCGGGCTCGGCTCGTCTCGTTAACACCCCTAGTCGGGCCATTAGACTCGGAAGTCGTAAGTTAAAAAAATTAGGTTAAATACACACGCCACACACGCTTAAACCTTTTTCGTAGAAAACATAGATGACTATCAAACGTAGAAAACAAAGCTATGACAGGCTCAGCATTCTTCCTGTCGAAATCCTTATCGGAATTATCTCTTTGCTTCCTCTCCGACTAGCCATCGTTACGGGGTCTTTATCCCGTCAATGGCGTGGTCTTTGGACTAAAGTAATCTCTATAAATATAGGCAGCCATGAATTAAAGTACTTTCCTGAGTTCATGACGCATATTACCTCACCGTCAATAGACCGTTTTGTTATCGAATCAATAGATCAAGGTAAAAACACGATCTGGTCGCCTCCTTTGGATTCTTTGCTTCTGCAAGCTTGTGACCGCAATGTCCGTGAACTCAAGTTGACGTCGATAATTGGTTTGCAGTTGCCTGATCAAATCAATCTTCCGAATTTGAAAAGATTGTTGCTTAACCAATTTCCTTTCAATTTTGAGTTGCTGGCAACGCTATTGAAGGCTTGTCCATCTCTCGAGGATTTGCTTTTAGAATTCTTGTATTGCGACGGATTTCAACATGATATTATTATTTCCAATCGAAATTTAAGACGATTGGATATCCGCACAAGTATTATAGGGAATATCATAGTTGTGCTTAATACCCCAAAGTTGGAGCAGTTGGTTGCGCATACTCTAAAATCCGTCATATTTCGCTTTAAACAGAAACCTCTTTCGTTCTATGAAGCAGAAATTAACAGCGGCAGCAATGAACGTTTATCCGAGGATCAAAACAAGGCAATGTCGGAATTTTATGGGGCTATTAGTAATGTTAGGTTCCTCAAGCTTGACGTTTTTGTACTAGATAATGTGTCTACCGTCTTTGGCAACGTAAATCGACTTGCACTAAATATGAAATTGTGCCACAACATTGAGATCGTGCTGTCATTAATCGAGTTATGTCCTTTATTAGACGTACTTACCCTAGACTTGTGGGATATAAGTATCGAGGATAGAACCCTAATGAATCCTGGCCGTATAGGAACCTCACGACGAGTACTCAAGAGGATAGAGATCGAAGGTGGTTGGACATATCATAAGGTTGCACAATCATTCCTAAAGTTAGTACGGTACTTGTTAAGCGGCGAAATAGACATAGATCACTTCTGTTTAAGGGTGGGCTGTCCTAAACATTTCGCACAGAAAAGTAATTTAAATCTTAGACGAAAAGAGGAGTTGAATTTGTGCAAGCTACTATGCAAGTATTATATGGCATCAAGGCAATTTGAGGTTGAATTTGTAGGGATGTTTCACAAATATGTTTCGAATAGTCGGTTGAAAAGGTTGACAAGCAGTAGATGAAGTTATCCCTACGGCTTTTAACTCCTAGCAATTTTACGTATTTTTGTGTGTGTGAAGGGAGTCACATGAGTGAATATGCTACTGACGGGGTTTGGACTGAGGTCATGAGTGTATCACCCCCATGACTATACCCGTTAAACTAGCTGACATCTGCATGATTCTATGGTATTCATATGTACTCTGTAATTTATGCTTAGCTCTATCTGTTAACTTATCAATTTATGAGAAACATCTATTTAATTTATGATACGAAAATTGTCAGAGTTATGAACTTGCAGCGGAAACATCACGAAACCAACAATAATTGTAAGATAATATAAACGGCAACTTAAACAATCATTGACTCATTGTATCGCAATGTTTCAAAGACTCCTGCCTATTGTAACTTTGTAAGATAATATAAACGGCAACTTAAACAATGAAAAGTATACTTTTGCATAAGATGCAACATTCACTATTGTAAAAAAAAGAAAAAAAAACACTAAAGTTCTATTCGTGGTTGCGAACAACTAAAATAGATGATTTCCCGATTTGCTCTTGAAAATTTCCGACAAGCATTACGAGACAGCTTGTAAAACTCCCCTACAAATTCAACCTCATGTCTCTTTGAAACCATTGGAGCTTGGTGAAATATCCTGCATAAGTCTTTTTCCATTCTTCTTATACGCTCTACAGATTCCTTTCTACAATATCTCGCAGCACGTAACCTAAAATGGAAATGCTTTGCATCGATAGTGCCGCTTAGTAACAAGAATCCTACTAACTCCACGAAAGATTTTGATGGGACTCTGTAATCCCACCAGTCGATTTCTACCTCCACCCTCTTGAGTACTCGTCGTAAGGTGCTTGAACGACGAGAGTGTGAGGAGAGTTTCAACCACGGTTTATGTCTACTATTACCTTCTTCAAGTTTTAGAGTAAAAACGTCTAGCACAGGGCACACTTTCAGTAATGACAACAATAAATTAGTATCGAGGATATCGGGGTATGTTTTCATGTTTAGTGTAAGCCTAGTTACATTGCGAAACACGAATGATATGCAACCTAGAACCGCAACATCCAGGGTAATCCACCCAACACTAGAAATCGCTTCATAAAATTTTGACATCAACTTCTTTTCTTCATCGTCTAGACGATGATGCTTTTCACAAATTTGGAGTTTAGCTTCACGCAACGCAATTGGTTCTTCGTCAAGGCAAACTACCGCAGCTAACGGAGCACAAACATTCAGATACTCTAATTTTGGGGCGTTAATCACAATTTTGCTTTTACTCCCGGACCTCCAGTTTATAAATAATCGTCTTAGATTTTGATTCGAACATTTCAAATAACCATCTGTCCTAAAATCTAGGCACTGATCTAAAGACAACTCTTCAAGAGATAGACAAGATTTGATTAGCTTTCCCAGGAACTCGCAACGAGTATAAGAAAAATTAAGGCTTAGCTTCTTCAAATTGGGTAAAATGATGGGATCAGCATCGTTAGGTAACTCCCAATCGACCATTGAGTCCAACTCAATGGATACCAGTGACCGCGTTTGAAAAATATAACTCGGTAATCTAAGCTTATACTTACCATAAAAATAAGAGGGGCGCGTAAAATTGAGTTCACGGACATTCCAGTCACAAATTCGGCGAAGCCAAGAATAGTCAGGAGGCCGCCTATGCTTGCTCGAAAAATTGCCATCAAAATCGAGATGGAAACGATGGATGAAAGGGGAATTAATTTGCAACATGACGTTAAGAAAAACATCAGAAAATATAAACTTATAATCGGACTTACTATCGCTTATGATAATGGAGGATATGTTCTTCCATAGACCACGCCATCTACGGGATAGTAACCCGGTGACAACGGCTGATCGAAGAGGAAGACAGGAGATAATCACGATAAGTATATCGTCATGGAGCAAACTTAGAAGGTCATTTGTTTGTTCTACGCTTTGAAAGTTGTTATTTTTCCTTCGTCTCTTCATCGTCTTTTCTTCGACGGCCATCGATGAGGTTTAAAGTGGCTAAAGAGAGTTTTGGTTGAGTTATGATTTGACTGTGTATAACCTAATTTGACTTCTACTGCAAATGAATATAAATTGGGATATTCTCTCTAAAAAAAATATACGGCTACCATGTAAAATATCCAAATAAATTTAACCTATTTATTTAAGAAAAAATTAACAAGAATAATCTATAGTATAGGTGGTCTTCCCATATTAATCCAATTCTTAGTTTAACCCACAATAAACCCGACATTGACCTCCCTCATTTCAGACTAAACTTAGCATCTTTTTACCTGGTGTTTCCGGTTAAAATATTATTTTGGAGCCACTGTTCTTATTTAAACAACCTTCTTCTCCAGTTCTTCATTCTCCATTATTAATAAGGTATCTAGGGTAAGATTAGGAAACACAATATGATAAATATTGTGTGAGTATAAAATAAGAGATATTATTATTGTCTTACGGAATAAGTCGATATATTCTAGATCTAGGGTTAAACTTAAGGTATTAGTTAATACTATAAATATGGTCTTATGTATTCATATCATAACACAAGTTTATCAATAATATAAAGTCGTATCTTATGAAATACTCTCCCCTTCTAAAATCTATTATGGTATCAGAGCCTCTCGCTCTTGAGGCCTAAATAAATAAAATTCCGCTGTCCTGTCGGTGGGTTAATTATCTGTCATGCCCACCGGCGGGAATTACGTATGCTAATCTTTGTTTTATATTACATATTGAAAAAAATCCGTGAAATCCCTAATACCTAGTACGTACACGATACACACAAGTATTACTAAAGTATGCGAGCAAGTTCAAGTGGGTTATTCAAGTGTGCAAAGTAATTGCAAGTTAATTGAGAATTGTTGTATGCAATTTTCTACGTCGTATCATGAAGTATTGGTATTGGTTTGGCTCTCCTCGTCGTAAGACAAGAGTTGTTTATTTATATGAGTGGTAGGTTGTTATCGCTCATATAGTCGTATTTACTGGCGAGTTACGCACATATTGACTGGCGAGTCGGTTACGCATTATTGTACTGGCGAGTTACGCACGTATTGAATTGAGTGGTGGGTAGGTTGTTACCCCTCGTATGTACTGGCGAGTTACTCACTTATCTTGACTGGCGAGTCGATTATGCATTATCGTGGCCGGCGGGTCGTATACGCACCTATGAAGAAGAAGATAATGAAGACGAAGAAAAGTCGACATTTTTTTTCTTATTAATTTATTGTATTGTAATTTCAAACTCATGGAAATTTGGGTCAAATTACCATAAGTATAAGGGAGGGTAATAAGGTATCTAGGGTAAGATTATGAAACACAATATGATAAATATTGTGTGAGTATAAAATAAGAGATATTATTATTGTCTTACGGAATAAGTCGGTATATTCTAGATCTAGGGTTAAACTTAAAGTATTAGTTAATACTATAAATATGGTCTTATGTATTCATATCATAACACAAGTTTATCAATAATATAAAGTCGTATCTTATGAAATACTCTCCCCTTCTAAAATCTATTAATTATCAAGTCTTCAATTTCCCCTCCTTTGTTCCTTCCTTTTCACTTATCTATCACTTTGTGTTGTGAATAATTTCAGATGAAGATGAATTGGCGGAGTGTTAATGGCGAACAAGGTTCGTTGAAGGAGAACAAGGAGGAGTGCTAATGGTAAAGAGGTCAAGGTAGGGGGTGAAGATGAAAGAAGTAGATGATGAAGGTTTGATGAGGTTGGAAAAAAAAGGGTTAATTGATGAGAATAATCCAAACTATGACCTTACTTCTCATATTAAACCAAAATATTGTTTAACTGAGAATAATTCATACTTCTAACCTCATCTTCTCATACTACACTTAGTAACCACCTACCTGTTAGTCAGGTCACCAATTTTTATTTTTTTTTAAAAAGAGAATAATTCATTAAAACAACAGTAACATTGACTGGGTAACTTCATCCAATATCTCTTCCATCATCAATCACCAAACCTTAGGATAAACAACAGTAGCAGCAAAAAAGATAAAAAACAACAACAATTAACAAATCAACATTAGTTTCCAAATTCAACATCACCATCAATTTGATGATGATAATGAAACCCAGAAGATCCAATTTCAACCCTATCTCCCCTACAAATTTCTGATTTTCAAGTATTTATAATGCCCCAATGAAATAATTGAAACGACTTGCCCCAAATACAAAACACAATATCCGTTAATGAATACGAGGACAATAAAATCATTTTTTGTCTTCTTTCGACAAAACTCACAACTCCAGTGGTGGCTAGACAAGGTGATTCGCATTTAACCGGGATCGATTAGGCTCGGGTTTTGGTTCCGAGTTCGAGATTCGTGGTGCTTGCTTGTCGCAGAAGGTGAATCGGTGACTAGATGCGGCTCGGTGGTCTGGTGGTGCGTGATGGAGCGGTTTGTGAACTTGTCGGCGGGCTCGGATTGGGCGTGAATGGTTGTTGATGGTGGTGATAATGGGTGTGAATGGAGGAGGGATCAAAGGAGTTTGGTTTGTAACTTGTTGATTTACTTCTATGGAGTTTGGGTTAATAGTATTAATGGTGATTAGAGGAGTGAAAATGGTAGATTAATGATGAATTAATGGAGGGAAAATGAAAATGAAGATGACAGATGATGGCAGGATTAATTGCACATTAGGAGCAAACATAATCCCCGATAATGTCCTTGAGGAAAAGGACTGATTCTGTTAATCGTGCAATAATAATGTATACAATAACAATAATACGATACAGAAAATCGTTCGGAAACCATCATCATAAGAAAACATAAGTTGATTAATCAAAACATAAGTGTCATCATTACAAAACACTAGCATGATCCAAACACAAACGAAAAGCCTTAATGATTATCCTCCAGACCCATATCAGTAGCATGCTTTAAAAATGTCTTTGGAGGTAACCCATTAGTTAAAGGATCTGCTATATTGGCACTAGTCGTGATGTGCTCAATTGACACAGTGTTTTTCCGAACTTCCTCCTTAACTGATAGGTATTTCATTTCCATGTGTTTTATACCTTTAGAATACCTATCATTCTTCGAAAAGAAGACAGCTGCAACATTATCACAGTAAATTTTCAGCGGCCTTGCAACAGAATTCATAATGCTAATCCCTGAAAGAAAGTTCAACCATAAAGCTTGAATAGTAGCCTCAAAGCACGCTACAAATTCAGCTTCCATAGTGGATGAGGCAATAATTGTCTGTTTAGCACTCTTCCAAGAGATTGCCCCCCAAGCTAAAGCAAACACATAACCAAAGGTGCTTTTCCTTGAGTCCACACATCCTCCAAAATCTGAGTCAACATATCCAATAACCTCAAGCTGATCAGTATGTCTATAAGTGAGCATTTTGTCCCTTGTTCCCTTTAAGTACCTTAAAACTTTCTTAGCCGCACTCCAATGACCCATTCCAGATTGGACCGATATCGACCCAACATACCCATCGCAAAACTTATGTCGAGGTCTTGTACAGACTGCGCATACATTAAGCTTCCAACTAGAGATGCATAAGGAAAGTTTTTCATGGCATTTCGTTCTAGTTCAGTCTTAGGACACATACTTAAGCTGAACTTATCCCCTTTCTGAATAGGAACATCATTGGGATTACATTTTACCATGTTAAATCTTTCTAAGACCTTCATGATATAGGCTTTCTGAGACAACCTTAATGTCCTTTGTGATCTGTCTCGAGATATTTCCACCCCGATCACATAGGACACCTCTCCCATATCTTTCATCTCAAAGTTGCTTGATAGGAAATCTTTAGTTTGATGTAATAGTCCCAAATCACTGCTTGCGATGAGTATATCATCGACATATAAGACCAAAAATGCAAACTTACTCCCACTGATCTTCAGGTATATACACTGATCAACAGTGTTTTCTTGAAACCCAAAGGAGGTGATGGTATTATGGAACTTAATATACCATTGCCGAGAAGATTGCTTAAGCCCATAAATGGACTTCTTTAATATACAGACTTTGTCCTCTTTGTCATCAATAATGAAGTCTTCAGGCTGAGCCATATAGTCTTCTTCTTCCAAACTCCCATTCAAGAATGCCGTTTTCACATCCATTTGATGTAGCTCTAAGTCAAAATGAGCTACTAAAGCTAAAATGATCCGTAAAGAAACCTTCTTAGAAACTGGAGAGAAGGTTTCATTATAATCAATGCCTTCTTTCTGATTAAAGCCTTTAGCTACCAGTCTGGCTTTATGTCGTTCAATATTACCTAAGGAGTCGCGCTTGGTCTTAAAGACCCACTTGTAGTGACTGACCTTATGACCTCTTGGTAAATTGACCAACTCCCAGACCTCATTCTTAGCCATAGACTCCATCTCTTCTTTCATGGCATTAATCCATTTATCGGAATCATCACTATTCATAGCTTGTGAAAACGTAACCGGATCATTATCCACACTAATGTCAAATTCACATTGATATACTTCATAGTCATCTGAAATAGCTGGCCTTCTAGGTCTTGTGGACCTTCTTAATGTTATTTGGTCTTTGTATCAACAACCTCGGTGGCGATGTTATCATTCGGGAGTGGAGGATCATCAACATTAGGTTCCACAATATTGACTGAGTCAACATTATCATTATGTGGAACTTCATCAATAGAAATTGGGGGCAAAGGAACTGGAATTGCCACCCTAACCTCATTAACGACGACATCCCTTACCTGATCACTCCCACTAACTTCGCCATTCTCAAGGAATTTGGCATTTCCGGTTTCAACAATTCTTGTCTTGTGTGTAGGACAGTAAAACCTATACCCTTTGGACTTTTCTGGATAGCCGATAAAGAAACCACTAATGGTTCTAGGATCAAGCTTCCTTTCATGTGGATTATAAATGCGTGCCTCTGCTGGGCATCCCCATACATGTAAGTGTTGAAGACTCGGTTTCCATCCTTTCCACAGTTCAAATGGTGTCTTTGAAACTGCTTTACTGAGAACCCGATTTCCAACATACACAGCAGCCATAAGGGCATGCATCCACAACTTCATGGGTAGATTGGTATTACTCATCATTGTCCTCACAACCTCTAATAGGGTTCGATTACGCCTCTCAGCAACACCATTCATCCATGGAGAACCAGGAGTTGTGTACTGAGGGACAATACCCAAATTTTCAAGGAGTTTTGCAAAAGGACCAGGATGTTGTCCTGATTCATCATATTTGCCATAATATTCACCACCCCTATCTGACCTTACGATTTTCACTTTCTTTCCCAATTGCCTTTCCACCTCCTTAATGTAAACCTCTAAAGCGTTTACTGATTGAGATTTTTCATGCAAAAGGTAAAGATAACAATAACGTGAATAATCATCAATAAAGGTGATGAAATATTTCTCTCCGCTCATGGAGGGAACATCAAATGGACCACATATGTCTGTATGTATAATTTCTAAAAGAGCAGTGCTTCTTGTGGACCCTTTCTTGGTGTGTTTGGTTTGCTTACCCTTAATGCATTCCACACACGTCCCAAAATCCGTAAAATCAAGAGAAGGTAGTATATTGTCTTTAACCAATATGCTCATTCTTTATCTTGAAATATGGGCCAAACGTTTATGCCACAAGAAGGAGGAACTTTCATTAGACCTTCCACGTTTCGAACTAACATTATTATGCGGGGAAACATTATGAGAAACACAAAGAGATTCTGAAAACAATTTATCTAAATAAATTCGATACAATCCGTTTTCCAAAATTCCAGAACCAACAAAAATATTGTCTCGAAACATACTGAAACAACCTTGTCCAAAACTTAATTTAAAACCATCATTATCTAACTTAGAAACTGAAATTAAATTGCGTCCGAAGGAGGGAACATAAAGGGTATCCTCCAACTTCAACTTAAATCCAGTGCTTAATTCCAAGCTAAACCTTCCAATGGCTTCTACGGAGGCTTTATCTTTATTCCCCATGTATAAGGAGGCCTCATTTGGATTTATGGTTCTTGTCGTAAGGAATCCCTGCAAGGAATTCGAAATATGTACATTAGAGCCTGAATCTAGCCACCATGTATTAGAAGGAACTTCAACATAATTTGATTCGAAACATACTAAAGCCAAAGGCTTACCCTTCTTTTCGAACCAATTCTTACGCTTTATGCAGTCATTCTGAAAGTGCTCAGGTTTCTTACAGAAAAAACAACTTTCCTGCTTCTTAATATCCTTCTTTATGCCAGATCCAGACAGCTTATCAGAAGGGCTAGACTTCATGCCCTTTCTGTTTCCAAACTTACCCTTAGGTTTCCTGCTTACATGATGCACATGATGTGCCTGGGATAAGCCAGTACTCTTACTTGAGGCATCAGCCTCATCTTTCTGTTTGATTCTTGCTGCTTCCTGAACCAGTTTATTGGTCAATTCATTAACACTCTAAATTTCCTTAACAGTGTTGTAATGAAGATGGAAAGCATCAAACTTATCAGGCAAAAAGTTGATGATAAACTGGGCGAGGAACGGATCCTCAACTTTCATGCCCAGTTTTCCCAACTTAGCTGCCAGATTCGTCATGTGTAACACATGCTGCTGCATGGTGGTTACACTCTCATTATACTTAGCAGTGGTAAGTTCAGACATAAGCCTTCCAGCTACCGCTTTATCGGTAGTCTGAAAGCGTTCCTTAATGATTTCCATGTACTTACTGGCTGTGTTACAGCCTGTCTCCGAAATGGAGGACTTAATGTTTGGTGCAGTGGTAAGACACAAAAACTTTAGGCAAAGACTATTAGATTTCTTCCACCAGTTATACTCTTCGAGTACTTCTTTACTCGCATCAGAAGCTGGTTCAGCTGGAGCTGACCCAGTAAGCACTTGATCGAGTTCAAGGATCCCTAAATAGAACTCGAGATGCTCTTTCCATTCTGAGTAATTAGTACCATCAAGTTGTGGAACAGCTTGAACACAGTTATTGAGAGAGCTTTGCAACGGTACTGCATTATGAACAATGCTCAAAACATTAGGCTTTGAGTTTAACACACAATAGCAATTATGACTAAGACTTGAAACTTAAATGAGTAACTCATAAACATTCATCAGGCAAGTATAGTATCTGTGGACAACCTACACATGCTTAATTACATAATAGAGTATACTCTCCTTAATGAGTGTTTCACTTTAATGTCAGGTTACCTGTGGGTAAACCTTAATACAAGTTACTTTACTCTGTTAGATGCTTAGTCGGAAATTCACTACATAATTTGAGTCCACTGTGGCGAACCTCAACCTAATGTGAATGTTCAATATGATTCCATTATGAGATTTGATCGCGTACGAGATGAATCACTGTGGTGAATTTCAACTTGTCATAATGCGAAAGTCTCTTACATTCGATATCAAATGATATATTTACACAAATAATATGTAGGCTTACAACAACAATATGATAATTATATTAACTTTTGTACTTAATAATATAAATATCACACGAGCATACATAATCAAACATAAGGTATCGTAAACTATAATGCGAGAAGGTACTTATTCATGCTTAAGAGCTTCGATCGAGTGAAACATTAGCTCGATCGAGAACTATTATGAATAAAACAAAAAATCATAATTTTTAACCAAAAACGTCCTGAAACTCAATGAAGACGTCAGAATTAGGCTTAAAAACACTAACCCTGCTATGCAGTCTGGTTTAGAACGCCGTTTACACTCGAAAAACATTATTATAACATCAAAATCCGACACTCAAAACTGATGAACATTAACTTTCTGCGTGAACAGTGCTCGTGAATAGTGTTGTCGGTGAACAGTGTAGATGTGCGATTAAGAACCATAAACAATAAAATACAAACATCATACGAATTGAAATAATTCGATTAGGACATCATAAGAATTGAAATAATTCAATTAGGGCATCATAAGAATTGAAATAATTCAATTAGGGCATCATAAGAATTGAAATAATTCAATTAGGGCAGCGGAAACAATCATAATCAAACGAGTAAACAATCAACCATGAATGAAAATAATAACATCATAAGTAAACATTAATTTCATTCAAAAGACATAATTGAAACATTAATCAGAACTATAACTGCAATCACAATCCTGCTCTGATACCACATGTAAACCTAAATTTAGAGGATCTTGATTGCAATGATAATTACAGATGAGTACTTACGTGGAGTAGTCATTAGATCTGATAAGGAGATTCCTTGAAATCAACAAGAAGATAAACTCCAATCTTTTGCCTTCTCCTGCCTCCCTTATTCTCTAATTCTCTTCTTGTGCGTTTCTCTTAATGAATTAGGTTAAACCACAAACATGCGTAGCTTTTATTATATAGGTGGCAGGAGGGGCATAATTAGATAAGTGGGCCTAATATGTTAATGGTCTGTAAACATTAACCGTAATCCACTTAATCTATTACTCCGACTAAAAACCCGAAACATCATATTTAGCTATTATCTATTAGAGTGACTGACGTCAGTAATTAGGTCCACATAATAGAGAATTAATATGATAATTCTTACAGGGTGGTCGTCGCCGATGGCGTAGGGCGGTGGTTGGAGGATGGGTGGTCAGGAAGGTCGTCAAAGGGTGGGGGTTTGTTTTCTGATTTTCCTTTTTTTCTTTAGAGGGGCAATGATGGAATAGTGAGGTAAAGTGTGCGGGAAACAGTAAAACTATGTGCGGGATTTAGCATATACGTATAAGAATCATAAGTTAACTAATACTCCATCTTATTCACTACTAGATTGAAAGCCCGTGCGTTGCAACGGGTTAATTAACTTGGTTATAATGAAAAAAATGTTCTAAAACTTTAATGTTTACATGATAATCATTTGTTTACATATTATTAAAATATTTCTTTCAAAGAAAATAAATAATAAATACAAACACGTCTACCGTTTATTGATTATACGAGAAAAATTAATAATAAATAAATTTTTCTATTAAAGAGATAATAATAGAAACTCTAATAAGATAAGAGATCTCTAATAAGACAATACTTAAGAGACTCAAAAAAAATTTGGTTGATATTTAAGTGCCAAAGATGACTCCTATTTATAATCATAGGTTCACCCCACCTTATAGTAATTTTCCGATGTGGGACAATTCGACTATTTATACATTATATATTAACACCACCTACATTTTTTTTCAATATGGAATAAATAACATTGTCAGAAATACACTATGTTTTTCGCCTCCAGTTCGACATCCAACCCGATTAATAATGAGAAAATAATATGCTATGTTCGTACGATTTTTCTATACTTATATATATGATATGATGTTTTTTCTAAGTATATTATTTGTCCCACATTGAAAAATAATGTAGGTGTGGTGAATACTACATATAAATAGTTGAATTGTCCCACCTCAGATGATTATCAAGGTGGAGTTTCCTAAAAATTAATTTAGGAAAGTATTATAAATAATATTTTTGGATGCAAGAAATAAAGTGTAGAATCTTTTAATTATTACTCCCTCCGTACCAGACCAAAGGTAACACTTACTATAAACGGACGTACCACACCAAAGGTAACATTCCTTATTTGACCCACAATATTACCAAGTTATCCTTATACCTATTTGATATTTATACAAAATGCCATTACATACCCCACCTATCAACCCACAATTAAACCCACAATTACATACCCCACCTATTTTTTCCCTCTTTACCCTTACTTTTTCCACTTTTTCTTAAATACTCCACTTTTCCCTACGTTACATTTGGTGTGGTACGGAGGGAGTATAATTTAATATTTATTATATTATATTATATTTAAGTGATATTTCTAATTTTTATATAAAAAATTACACATTTCATTTGATTTGTGGTAACAAATGCTATCATTAGAGTATCGATTTCATATAATTTGTTAATATAAAAAATTGTGTACTTCTTAGTATGTTATATGTTCCACATTAAAACATAATCTAGTGTGATGAATATACTACATATATAAATAATAAAATTGTCCCACATCGAAAGATTAACATAAGAGGGGGTGATCCCATGATTATAAATATGAGCCATCCTGGAAAAGAGATTATATATAATGTATAAATATACGTGTAAATGATAATAAATCTATACTCTAATGGTAACAATTTTTTTTACCATGAATCTAATTATATAATTTTCATAGTTTTTTTAAATATACTTTTTGGTCAAATGAAATGAAAAAGCTTTTATATAAAAATTATAAACTATCACTTGAGTATAACATAGGAAATACGTGTTATAATAATTAAAACATTATCCACATTATTTTTAATATCATATTATGGAGATAATGATATAAACTCCTAAGAACTCTAGCTCTAAGATAATATTTGAGAGACTCAAAAGATTTTGGATTGATATCTAAGTTCAAAGGATGCCTTCTATTTATAATCATAAGTCCACCCACCTTTTGTTAATCCTTCGATATGGGACAATCCTATTATTTATATGTTCAATGTGGGGCATATAACATACTTATGGGTGCCTGGTTGGCTAATATGGAATTGAATGGAATGGATTGAATCAATTCAAATGTTTGGTTGGGTGATTTTGGAGGAGTTGGATACTCAATAGATTCTAACTACATCTCAACCCCTTGAAAACTCACATCCACCATCTCCCCTTTAATAAACTTCATTCCTTCCCTTTACTTATTTAAATTGAATCAAATAACTTTGAGATGAAATGAAGTTGGAATCTCATACAGCTATGATATCATATTTCGTTCCATTTCATTCCTTCATCTCGAACCAAACGACTCCTAAGAAATATATCATCTTTAATATATGCAAATAATATGAAATCCATACTCCAATAATAACAATTTTTTTTTACCATGAATCTAATTATATTATTTTCATAATTTTTTTTTTACCATATCATATGATCACCCCATCTTATAGTAATTTCCGATGTAGGACAATTTTACTCTTTATACATTATATATTAACAACGCCTAAATTATTAATGTGGAAAAATAACACACTAAGAAGTAAGAAGTACACCATCTTTTTTCGGACCTAGTTTGACATCCAACCCGATTAATACTATACTATGTTAATATTTTTTTTTTATCAATTAAAATATGTGCAGATGATAAGAAATCTTTACTCTAATGATAGCATTTTTTTTATCACAAATCAAATTATATAATTTTCATAATTTTTTAACGATACTTTTGCAAATGAAACTTAAAAAATATATATTATAATAATTAAAATATCCTCCACATTATTTTTTTATATTATAATATGGAGATAATAATACAAAATCTTAACTCTTAGTAACTCTCTAAGACAATACTTGAGAGACTCAAAAGATTTTGGGTTGATATATGAGTTCCAGTGATGTCTTCTATTTATAATCATAGGATCAGCTCACCTTGTGTTAATCTTTCGATGTGAGAAAATTCTAATATTTATACATTCAAGGTAGAACATATAACATATTAAGAAATACAACATCCTAAATATGTGCAAATTATATGAAATCTATACTCTAATGATAACATTTCTTACCACGAATCTAATTATATTATTTTCATAATTTTTTTACCGACATTATTTTGCCAAATGAAATGTAAAACTTTTTATATGAAAATTAGAAAGATCGCTTGACTATAACATAGGAAATATATATTATTATAGTAACTAAAAGATTTACCACTTTATTTTTTACATCAAAAATATTATTTATACAACTTTCCTAAATTAATTTGTGATGATGTGGACAGTCTAGAATCGCTCGAAAAAACTCTCTATTATTATAGTAACTAAAAGATTTACCACTTTATTTTTTACATCAAAAATATTATTTATACAACTTTCCTAAATTAATTTGTGATGATGTGGACAGTCTAGAATCGCTCGAAAAAACTCTCTTTTATATATATATACTAGATTTTCTTCCCTATTTTTTTAAACGGATTATTCAGGTTTCTTCCAATTTCTTATTTTGAAAACTTTTGCTCTTATTTTATCCATTTCTCTCTCCTATCACCAAACCCCACCCAACTCTTTCTCATATTTTATTATTTTCCTTAATGTTTTGGCCCCACAATTCCTTATTTAACTTTTAATTATTCATCATCAATACTATATATTAAATCCAGAAACCAAGGGACTTCCATGTAATTAAAGAAAGTTATACAAATTAATTATACTATATAGTTTTAAATCACTAGCACCGTGTGATGGATCCGATTAAGGGATCTCAATGCAAATATTATTAAGTTTGGGTTAAAATTAAATTATATAGAAGCTTGATAATTTTCCTAAACATTTGTAAGAGACTAAAACATGTCCTTAAAATAAAATAATTAATTAAGATGGTCAATTTCCTTAAAATAAAATAATTAATTAAGATGGTCAATTTCCTTAAAATAAAATAATTAATTAAGATGGTCAATTTCAAGGAGACTAAAAGAAAGAAGATGCTTGGTAATTTTCCTAAATATTTATAGAAGACTAGAAGATGGTCAATTTCCTTAAAATAAAATAATTAATTAGTATAAACATGTACACTTACGCTATTAATTATTAACATCATAAAATTATATATTAAATTTAAAATCTATGCAATTTTATTAAACTTTATAGTTTATTAGATGTATAGAGATGTTAATTATTTAACATACAAAAATATAATATAAGTAGGTTATAAATAATTCAAGTTAGATTCCATAATATATAATATTGCATAATTGTTTCGATTTGATTTAATGCATATATGTAATATATTTATATAAATATAGAATCCTCTTAAAATTGCATGCTTAAGTAGTAAAAGTAATTTCGTCAGTTAAGAAAAGAATTGTAGTAACATTGGATATAGTTATATGATAGTAATCACTCATTTGAATACTCATTTGAATAGTAAAAAAACAATATTATCAACGAGATTAGTGAATGTGGTAGAAACAACAACGGGAGTAGTGAAATAATCAATATTAATGCGGCAATAGTGAAAGTAACAATAATTACGGCGGGAGTAGTGAAATTATCAATATTAATGCCGACAGTAGTGACAGTAACAATAATTACGGCAGGAGTAGTGAAAGTAATTACGGGCAAGTAGTGAAATGTTATTACTATTGTTTCATTAATAAGAGTAAAATATTAATAGCGGGAGTAGTGAATTTGTCTCAAAATTTATTTCATCGTAATTTTAGGATATGTCAAAGAAAAATATATTAATGATAAATTTACGGGTTATGCAACTTTAAGTAATTGTATTTAATGAAAAAAAAAAATTATTGGTAAGTAGAGGTAGCCCGGGCGAAGCCGGGCACCAATACTAGTTCTCTCCTATTACCAAACCCCACACACCCTTTTACTCATATTTTATTATTTTCCTTAATCCTTGCGCCCTTAGCAGAATGGAACAATATGGAAAATATGAGGGAGTATATAAAAACTAGGAAAATGAGTTGGGGCCACCGGGTGACATTCAATTTCGTGCACACCCTCTCACATGCAATAAGCGAGGACCTTTTCAATAAAGGATACATGTGAGAGGGTGACACCCAATTTCGGCGCCACCCGGTGACGCCCTATCATTATTCTAAAAGCTAAGCATAAATTACACAGTAAATACTAAATATCATAAAATCACTTGGATGTCAGGTAGCTTAACTGATAAAATCATACTCCCTCCGTCCCGGTCATTTGTTGTCTATTGGTTTTGGCATAAAGATCAAGGAAATGGAAGGGAGCCAATTACTAAATTACAAGTGGAATAAATTGAGTGTGAATGATCAAATTACTCATCAAATTCATTCTTAAAATAGAAAGGACAACAAATAATTGAGACACCCCAAAATGAAAAAGGACAACAAATGACCGGGACAAATGGAATAACTCATAAGCAATAATATTTATGATCTGGGTCCAAACCCATCAACATCGATATATCGATTATGTGACTCCCCTTCACACACAAAAAAATACCATAAATTCCAAAGGACAGGGATTTCTTCTCTACTGCTTGTCAAGCTCTTCGACCGATCACTCGAAACATACTTGTGAAACATCCCTAAAAATTATGAGTTTTACTATAAAGTTTTTGAGTTTAATCACTTAAACATTAATCTCTAAAAAAATTACAATAAAACTCAAAAACATTACATATAAGTTTAATTAAATTTGAGTTTTGACGGAAAAATAATTAAAATCTATCTTATAAACTTTAATATGCTCAAAAACAAATAGAGTTGAGGTAATAAGCTCAAAAACTTGTTGAATATTAAAAAGTCTATTTTGGATCTCACCCTTGAAAACTATTCCCTAAAAAAAAAAAATCAGAAAATCCCTTGAACTATTATTCCCTAACAAAAAAACCCTAGCAAGATGGGCAAGACGAACAGGAACAATAGAAAAAGTAAAAATCGAAGAGTCGACAGGCTTAGTTCTCTTCCCGACGACATTCTTATCTTAATCATCTCCTTTCTTCCTCTCCAATTAGCCATCGCTACCGGGACTTTATCTCGTCGATGGCGTAGTCTGTGGACTAACACAAACTCTATCGACATCCGCCTCCGTTACGCTGATAAGTTACGTAATCTCGGTACCACATTGAATAATACCATGAGACAAATTACCTCACCTTCCATCCATACCTTCAGTTTCGAATTTGTTGATACTTACTTTAATCTGAAATTTTGGGCACCTTATTTGGATATTATGATTCGCGACGTTTGTGCTGCGTGAAACGAAAATTGAATTTACTGATCTTCACCAAGATCAATCAGATAAAAGATAAATTGTCTAAATTTTATGAGGCAATTTCTAATGTAAGGATCCTTAACCTTGATATTTCTGCAGTAGATACCTTAACTAGGTGTTTCGCAATGTTACTCGGCTCACTTTTAATATGAAACTGAGCCACAATTTAGATACTCTATTGTCCGTGTTAGAGACGTGTCCAGTGGACGTTTTGAACCTTAAATTTTGCAGTGTCGATGATGATAAGTGGAATCAGTTATACAAAGTAAATGATAAGAGGCAAGCGTTATACGGGAAGCCTGACAATGTAAGCACCTCACAAGAAGCAATCAGAAGGGTAAAGTCGATAAATGTGGAAACGGATAACAGAAGAAGTCATTGCAAGGGCACAAAATCTTTCTTACGCTTTATAATGGATTTGTTAAGTAGCACTTGCGATTTGGAGCACTTGAATTTTAGTGTAAATGATTTTGATAAAGATTGGTCGGCTAAATTATTGCTTAATGAAGAACAAGAGGTGGAACTGTGCAAGAAACTCTATTGGTGTCCGACGATCTCCAATTGTGATGTTGAGTTTAAAGGGAGATTTGTTAACATGTCTCGAAAAGACGGTCCCAAAGTTACGAGAGCACGTACTGGGTTAGTTATCTCAATTGATTGAACTATTTATTAGAAATCGCATATTGTTTGTCTTAGGAATGGATTTGTTAAGTAGGACGTACTGGGTCCCAAAGCTATTGTTTTTTAATGTTGTTGCAAAAATCTTTGATTGTTAATTTAGCGGCCAAATGAATTAGCGACTGGGGCTTTTACGTCCAACCTGCATTGGTTGCTAAATTCGTTGCAAAACCTATTTAGCGACCAATTTTCACTTATTAGCGACCAATTCAGTTGGTTGAAAACTGGACTTTTCCCTGTAGTGTCGGTAATTGATTTATATTTTTGTTGTGTTAATCGTAAAACAGACTCATAATATGTTCCACTCATCGATGAAAACGCGCACTCCTATATTGGACCCCTCTATACACCATCATAAGTAGTCTATCTTCAAGTACATATGGTGTGCTGCTTGTTAGACCATCCCCAAACAAGGTCAATTGCTTGGTCATGATTAATAAGTTAATTATGGTACATACTTAATTGGTGACCAAAGTTGTTAATTTGTGACCAAAGGTCAATTTGTGACCATACTTGAACAAAATTGACCACTTTTGTGACTTTCTATGTGTCCAAATTTGATTGGTGTAACAATTAGAAAATAATAAAAAAGAAACTACATTTCCAATGCACGGCTACTGCGTGAATGAGTGATGACTGATGAAATACTACAGCTTGCACTTCCCTTCAATATTGCCAGTGAATATGCTAGTGAATATCTCCACTTACCTTCATTCACTACCAACTCCAATTTCAACCAATACCTAATGGACAACAACAAAATCAATGCAACAGCAACAAATTAATGAACAACAACAACAAATTAATGAACAAAATCGCAAACAAGAGCGCAAATTAATGAACAACAAAAAATTATTATCTTTTTGAATCAAAAACACAGGAGATTAATAATAAGAAAGGAGCTTACACAAACATAGAGTAGATCGGCCGGTATGTGTGAAGAAGAATGGAGTAGATCGGCCGGTACGTGTGACGAAGACGATCGTTTGTTGAAGATGATGATTGAGTTTGAAGATGATGATCGGGTTTGAAGAGTAGATCGACTGTGGATATGTAGAGGATGGTCTTCATCTACTCCATTCGGATGTGGAGATGATGGTCTTCATCGGCTGTTAATGGAGAAGGAAATACGGTTGATCGACTGTGTGAGAAGGAAGGAGATTGATCGGCTGTTGATGGAGAAGAATGGAGTAGATCAGCTATTGATGAGTTCATCGTATTCGTTCAAAATATTTCTTACAACCCTAGATGAGCAACTCGGTTTTTATTAATTGGTTACTCGGAATTAGATGAGTAACTCGGTAATATTTAATGTTTTTTAATTTAATGTTTTTTTAATTATGTATACGGTATTTTTTTAAATTGTTAATGAAATCGTCTAATCACTTTTCAAAATTATAACGTTATTTAATAGTATTTTTTTTCCTTAAAGTATACCATAAGATTAATATAGTCGTAAAATATTGGTGTAGTTTTTTTTTATTAAAATATTTACAATAATAGAAAAATAACTATATTTATAAAATGTTAAACAAAAATAATTGTAAAAGTAAGAGAGAGAAAAGTGGGTTAGAGAATGTGGAAAATGATTAAGAATGTTATAAAGTGGATAATGATTGGGTTGATGACCTAGGTCGCGACCTTCTACTTGGGTGGGTGAAAATGGGTCAAGGTTAATATGGTGGGATTAAGAGTAAAATCGGGTCGCGACCTAGTTAGCGCAACCTTTGCTTGGGGATGATCTTAGCAAATAAATTGAACATAGTTCCAGTGTGTTAGTTCTGAAAATCATATAATGTAAGACCGTCTCAATCTGGATGTGAGTATGTGACACGCATAATTTTCCCTTATTAAGTTTGTTAATATAAAATACTTGATATTTAAAGATGTATGGTGCTCTCCCAAAGGAATAAGTTTGTTACTATAAAAGACTTGATATTCTCCCCTTAGGAAAATATATAGGGTGTTTGGTAAACGACATATTGACCGATTTTTAGCATATTTAAGAATTTTAGCATGTTTGACCAGTCAATATGCTAATTCCCAATTATTTTGTATGTTAATTCCCTTGCTAAACTTGTGGCTAATATCCTAACCATTGTATTACTCTATAAACATTTTTTCACCCATATGGCTCATTATATCATATCGGTTAGGTCTTCTGAGAGACGGTCTCTTAATAAGCTTTATTGAGAGACCATTGTACAATTTTAAGAAAAAGTGATACTAAAGGTAATAAAATAGTTACAAATCATGATTAATGATAAAATGGGTACATTTATTATGTAAATAGGTATGAAATACTATGTCACGATCAACAACAAAAGGGGTACGAAATACAAATAAAAGGGTATGAAAGATTGGTCTCTCAATAACTTACTGAGAGACCGTCTCTCCCAAGTTTTAGTGATATCATATATTTTCTCCGTATCAGTCATTTGTTTACCTTTTATTTTAGACCAAGGAAAGACTAGTTGAAAATATAGTTTCCTAATTTGAGGGAAGCACTTCTTCCCTAATTGTGCACATATTTCTCACCAATCATCATATATTTATCTAATGCAAAAGTCAAAGCCGCTAACATCGTATCACAAAATTTGATCTCAAGATGACATGTCAATTAATGAAACAACTAAGTTCAAAACACAAATATGGCAACAAATTTAAAGCTTCTTATAATAAAAAATGAATTTAAAATAAAATATAATGTATTCCCTATCTTTTTTAAAAATATTTTAGTTGATTTTATAGTTAACTTATGAACAACTATAATAGCAATCCAAATATAAATTTTATAGGAGCTTTTTTGAAAATCATTTTTCAAGTACTTTTTTTCCAAATTACACGGGTGTAATCATTTCTAAAAGCACATACAGGATAAAGTGGGCTGAACTTATCAACTACGAGTAATTAGTGGAAAATGGAAATCATTCATTTTGAATGAACATATAAATGTTTTAAAGTTGTTAATAGCAGTATGGCTCAATACATCTATATAACTAATTTTATCAATCTTGAATATATAATAATATAAAGAGACGGAATTTTTGTTATAAAATATTTATTATAAAGTATTTGATCAAAAATAAAATTGGTGCTATTATATGCAATGATTACTCCTAACGTTCAAATAGAATATAATTACTAAAAATTAATCAAATAAGTTAAAATAAGATTAAATTAATAATTACACCCTTTTATATACCACTTTTTTAAAATAACTCCCTTTTATAAACTTTTTAATAAATTACTCCCCTCAAATGTTCTCAGGTTAAAAATTGCACCCATTTTCACATTCCGGTGACATATTCCGTCAAAATTCAATTTTTCTGTTTTAAAACCTAAAATTATGACGAAAATGCCCTTCTTTACTCTATCATATACTTCATGTCTTCTCTTCATTCTCCTTATATTTTCACTTCATTCAGAAGAAGTAAAATGTTATCTTAAATTTCATTTACACCTCTTCTTAAATTACGATTTGTAAATTGCTATATCTTCTAACTTGTAATCCTCAACGTCAATGATTCCTAATGATTTGGGACGATGAAGAGCTGCTGTTTGATGAAGACTATTACATTCCGATATTTGGGACGCAGGTAATTTGCGTTTTAAACCCAAAAAATTGGGTTTCAAACCAGGAATTTGGGTTTCCAACCCAGAAATTAGACTTAAAAACACATAAATTGGGATTATAAACCCAGAAATTAGACTTAAAACCATATAAATTAGGTCTTAAAGCACACAAATTAGGGTTATACACCAATTAAATTAGGGTTTTAAACCCAGATTTGGGAGTTTCAAACCCATAAATTAGGATTTTGAACCCATAAATTTGTCAAAAATGAACCCAGAAACTAAAATCAAGAACAAAAAAATTTGTGAGGATAACTTAGCAACAAAAAGATGACGAAAGTGATAGTTACTCTCTTTTTTCTTCTTCTTATCTAATCTAAAACTTTTTAATCCAAAACTTGGTGTTTTCAAACCCCAAAACGAGTTGGTTTATGGAGCAAGGGAAATGCTATGAAAATTTCGACAAGGTTAGAGATGACTAGAGAGATAGTAGGGGAAAGAGATGACGAATGTGGTATTGAAATCGCCACAAATTAGGGTTGCTTGATTCAACAAGGCTCAAATTTGGGGGAAATTTAAGAGTTAAAATTTGATGTTGAATTGAATGTGATAAAAATGAGAGAAAAAAAAGATGAGATAATCAAAAGTGAATGTTGTCTAAATATTATGATAGGGGCATAACGGTCATAAAAAACTAATTTTCACCTGAAAGTCAAAATGGGTGCAATTTTTGACCTGTGAACATTTGAGGGGAGTAATTTATTAAAAAATTTATAAAAGGGAGTTTTTTTAGAAAAGTGATATATAAAAGGCGGTAATTATTAATTTACTCTTAAAATAATGATACATTTACAAAATATCAAATTTTATATCGGTTACAAACATATTTAAACCTGACTTATCTTCATCACAAAGCAATGAATAATGTTTTTTAGTTATTTGTATGTTTTACATAACTGCATATAATAACTAATTGTGAGTTTCTTTATAGCAAACCCGTGAATTTTCACGGGTTTAAACCTAGTTGAATTTTAAAACTCAATTTTTGATCTCACACGGAAAAACTATTCCCTATATAAAAAAGGAAAAGTCAGAAAATCCTTGCCAAGAGAAAAAGCTTACAACTTGAACCCTAATAAAATCCTTGAAAAAATCATGAACTTACTTCTTGAAGACTTAGCAGTCGAACGTGAAGCGGTAAAGATGAGAGTCGACAGGCTTAGTTCTCTTCCCGACGATATTCTTATCTTAATTATTTCCCTTCTTCCTCTCCAATTAGCGATCGCTACCGGAGCTTTATCCCGTCGATGGCGTGGTCTCTGGACTAACACAACCTCTATTGACATCCCCCTCCGTTACGTTGATAAGTTATTTAATCCCGATACCACATTGAAGAATACCATGAGACAAATTACCTCACCTTTCATCCATACCTTCAGTTTCGATTTTGTCCATACCTCCTTTGATCTCGACTATTGGGCGCCTTGCATGGATTTTATAATTCGCGACGTTTGTAACCGGAACGTCCATCAACTTAAGGTAACATGGTGTAATCCTTCATCTTGGTATATTAATTTTGCATTACCAAATGTTATATTTCAAACGCAGTCGCTAGTATCGATTGAATTGGGCTCCAAAAGTGGCTCGTTTATGCGTAAAGATTGGCAATTCCCCAATGATTGTGATACCATCAATCTTCCAAATTTGAAGAACTTAACCGTTCACTTTGGTCCGAACTATGAATCTATTGTAAAACTAATTAAGGCTTGTCCGTCACTCGAGCAATTGTCATTAAATTGTTGGGCTAGGAATATCCACGGGTCTTTGCAAAGGCGCACATTTGTGATTAATTCCCCAAATTTAGAATACTTGGCTATTTCCGCTCCGAAATACATGCCTTTTTCCTTTGAAGACGATCCAATTGTGCTCCGCGAAGCGAAAATTGAAATTACTGATCTCCCCCAAGTTCGCTTGGATAACGATAAACTGTCTAGATTGTATAAGGCGGTTTCTAATGTAAGAATATTTACCCTTGATATTTCTGCAGTAGATGCCTTATCTACTACGGTGTTTCGCAATGTTACTCGGCTCACATTTAATATGAGACTGAGCCTCTATTTAAAAACCTTGTTGTCCGTGTTGGACATGTTTCCCGTAGTAGAGTTTTTGACCCTCAAATTTTGCGGTGTCGATAATGTTAAGGAGCAGCTGTTATACGGAAAGCCTAGCAATGTAAGAACCTCACGAGAAGCAGCAATCAGAAGGATGAAGTCGATAAACGTGGAAATCAATAACAGGAGAACTTATTGGAAGAGCGCAAAATCTTTGACATGCGTTATAATGGGTTTGTTAAGAAGCACTTGCGATTTGGAGCACTTGAATGTTAGTGTAAATGATTGTCGAGAGTGGCGGTTGAGTAATGATGTGATGTGTGATCAGGAACAAGAGTTAAATATATGCGAGGAACTCTATCGTTATCAAAGGATCTCCACTTGTGATGTTCAATTTAAAGGGAGATTTCTCAACATGTCTCGAAACGATGGTCCCAAAGTTACAACTACGAATGGCAAAGTTATCTATTTCCTTCATTCTCGAAAAGGTTTTATTCATAAAGAACAATGATTTTTCTAATGGTTTGCGACCTCATATAGTATCGTCTCATCAGTAGAACTTAAAAGTATCTATTGTTTTCGATGATTTTCCAAAAATGTACGAGTATTTAACCGTTGTTAGAGTACTTAATTGGCGTAGTGCATTTATACGTCGATATGCAGTTGGTTTGCTTGAATTGCTTCTCATTCCGTGATTTTAACTTCACTACTAAACCAGATGACGAAAATGATGAAGGCGGGAATCGGGATGGTTGAGTGACTTGAGTCATTGCAACTCGACTTCAATATAATTAAAATTGCAACAAATAATTTCTCCAATTTAAACAAGCTCGCGGAAGGTTGCATTGGTACTATCTACAAGGTGAAGTTACTCATAATTTATACTATGTATGCATTATGGAGGATTAGCTCTTAATATAGGCTGAATGATATAATTAGATGCCAAAGGAATATTACCTTAAGACCCTGTTCTTTTGAACTTAATTTCGGTTTCTATATGTTCTGTTCAGTTGCGCTATATTAGTTCTAGTATAAACTTACTTTTGATTTTACTAAATAAAAGAAAATTTGCCATAAGAGTCGAGTTCCGGTTATTAATTTAGTCTCGAGTCCGGGGACATTTTAAAATAAATGGAGACCTTGTGGGTGTGCACCACTAAAAAATGAGGCCTCAATTATCAATGCACAAGTGTAATATACTTCGAAATTTGTGTTGAAGTTCAACTATAAAAAAATTATCATAAGTGTAGTATACTTCGAAATTTGTTGCAAGAGTAATGGTCGGTCAAATGTTTTTAACCAAATAAACTTTGACTGTCTGACTATATAACTTATGGATACAAGTTCACAAAGTAACAAATTTTGTTTTTTCAAATTAATCGTATTTACGAGACGTTAAGTTTGGAAAAACAGATTTGTCGTTTTTGGAGTTCGAGCAAAAATTATTGACGGTAAAAGATTTTTAGCTCAAAAAGAGGGTATCACGAGGGATAAAAATAGAATATCCCAATTTTTTTTTTTTTTGAAATAATATCCCAATTTATTTTCATTTGCCGTAAAAGTCAAATTAGGTTTATACTCAGTCAAATCATAACTCAACCAAAACACTAGGAAGATATTGTGAAAGAGTGAACCCATAAACGTTAAACTCCTGAACTCTCTTTAGCCACTTTAAACCTCATCGATGGCGGTCGAAGAAAAGCCGATGAAGAGACGGAGGATAAATAACAACTCTCAAAGTGTAGAACAAACAAATGACCGGCTGAGTTCGCTCCATGACGATTTACTTATCGTGATTATCTCCTGTCTTACTCTTCGATCAGCCGTTGTCACCGGGTTACTATCCCGTCGATGGCGTGGTCTATGGAAGAACATATCCTCCATTATCATAAGCGATCGTAAGCCTGATGATAAGTTTGTATTCTCTGATGTTTTTCTTAACGTCATTATGCAAATTAATTCCCCTTTCATCCATCGTTTCCATCTTGAATTTGTGACTGGAATGTCCGTGAACTCAATTTAAAGCGGCCCCATTATTGTAATGGTAAGTATAAGCTTAGATTACCGAGTTATATTTTTCAAACGCGGTCACTGGTATCCATCTAGTTGGACTCAATGTTCATTCTACCCAATTTGAAGAGCCTAAGCCTTTATTTTAGTTATTTTAATTGCGAGTGCCTGGGAAAGCTAATCAAATCTTGTACATCGCTCGAAGAATTGTCTTTAAAGTGCGTAGATAGGTTGTCAAATGGTTATTTGAAATGTTCGAATCAAAATTTACGACGTTTATTTATGTACTTGGGGTCAGTGAATAGAAGCAAAGTGGTGATTAACGCCCCAAAATTAGAGTATTTGGATGTCTGTGCTTCGATAACAGGGGTAATTTGCCTTGACGAGGAACCAATTGCGTTGCGTGAAGCAAAACACCAAATTAGTGAAAATCATCATCCTCTAGACGATGAAAAAAAGAAGTTGATGTCAAAATTTTATGAAGCGATTTCTATTGTTTGGCGGATTACCCTGAATGTTGCGGTTCTAGGTTGCATATCAACCGTGTTTCGCAATGTAACTAGGCTTACACTAAACATGAAAACATACCCCGATATCCTGGATACTAATTTATTGTTGTCATTACTGAAATTGTGCCCTGTGCTAGACGTTTTTACTCTAAAACTTGAAGAAGGTAATATTAGACATAAACCGTGGTTGAAACTCTCCTCACATTCTCACCGTTCAAGCACCTTACATCGAGTACTCAAGAGGGTGGTGGTTTAAACCGTGGTGAAGGTTATATTGTTGTCAGAACAGGTCCAAATTCCACCGAAGTGATGAATCGTTTTATTCAAGCTATCTCTAATCGGTTTTCTCTTAAAGATTTGGGTCCGCTGTCATACATTTTAGGCATGGAGGTCACGTCTACTATCTCTGGTTTACACCTAAATCAGCCGAAGTATATAGCTGACATTCTTTCACGCTATAACATGCTCGATTGCAGCCCGTCCTCCCCTCCGATGCTCTCTCATCCACCTTTAATTCGTCAAGATGATCAATCTATTGAAGATGCGACCAACTACCGTGCTATTGTTGGGAGTCCACAATACCTGTCTTTGACCCGCCCCGACATCGCATTCCCCGTCAATAAGCTCGCACAATTTCTTAGTCATCCAACATCGACTCATTGGTGCGCACTTAAAAGGTTACTTCGATTTCTTAAAGGTACGATGCACCACGGAATTATCTAGGCAAAAATAATCCTTTTAACTTACATGCTTATTGGGATGCGGATTGGGCCAATGATCACGATGATTATTTATCGACTACTGGGTATGTTTTTTTTATTGGTCTTCATCCGATTTCCCGGTCTTCGAAAAAGCAGCGTGCCTTGTCACGGTCATCAACCGAGCTGAATTTCGAGCTGTAGCCGATACTACATCAGGAATGCTATGGTTAAAATCGCTGCTCTCTGAACTCGGTATTCAGTTACCACAACCCCTCGTTATTTTTTGCGATAATCTTGGTGCAACAAACTATTCCGCCAATCCAATATTTCATTCGCATATGAAACACCTCACTCTTGCCTTTCATTTTGTTCGGGAACAAGTGCACTCTGGTGCGACTCATATTCAACATATCAATGGTGATGATAAACTAGTCGACACTCTTACCAAGCCACTGCCAAGACCACGTTTCTCGTCACTTGCTTCCAAGATTGGACTTACTCTCCGACCCTTCATCTTGCGGGAGCGTGTCAAGGATATTATAAAAGTCAATGATCAAAACAAGTCCAACAATTTAGTTGTTGGTCACCCGAGTCATACGTGACTCCTCCTACTTCCTCTCCTCTTGTTATGTAAAATAGTTAGTCAAGTATATCCCTTATTCTATGCTTCTATTAATTTGTATCTAGGATTTAGTTAGCTATTGTTTTAGTATAAATATGTACTCCTTGAAATCCCTTTATCTTATCAATACTAATCATATTAAACCGTCTCATTCTTTACACATCCTACCTCCAGGCTCCATCCTTCACAGAGCATGAGCTTGGTCTTACTTGTCATGTGCTCATGAAACAAAACTCAAACTCGAGCTCATCTGTGCTTAAAAAATTGAGCTTCTTATTAAACTTGCGAGGTTAAGCCCAAGCTCAAGCTGAGCCTATATAAAATTGTTAAACAAATACTCTTTGCTAAAAAATGCTACTGCAAAAAAAATATATTATTGTTTATTTTTTCCTAAGGATGTGTTAAGAAATGCTATTGTATTTTCGTATTTATAATTTGTCATATATTTATATTATTTACCCAATTTCAAAGGACACATATTAGTATATTTTATTGCACAACGTTAAATAAATCACACTATATCAATTAAATTAAATAAAAGTAAGTGTAGCCATAAAATCGGGTTTTTCAAATGGGTTTGGGTTCGGAATTCGAACTAATTTGGTCAAGGCTCGAGTGTTAGGTATTAAAATCTTTGGACCATATCCATAAACCCACAAACCTAAAATGGTAGTACAAACGTATAAATACCAAAAGAAGGCTAGCTAATTAATTATGCACTTCAAACCCCTAAAACCTCGTTAAACCCTACAACATGGCTGCCAAAATGGCGCTGTTTTGTGGCCTTTGTCCATTGTACCCACTTTGTGATGCACCCATATTCCCCGTTGGTGCCACAACTCTTGGTGCCTCTCGCTCTCCGTGAAAGTCGAGTAGGCGCTCCGCAGCCGATATGGCCGAAGACAGAGTTTTGGAATTCTGCCTCATGACCTCTTGTTGTGCCCACCTCTTCAACCCGTCAATGAACTCGAATGTCCTATCCGTCTCGGACATTTCGCTAATCTCGAGCATGCACGCTGAGAATTCCCTCACATATTCTCGGATTGATTTGGTGTGCTTGATTTCCTTCAACTTCTTCCGAGCAACAAACTCCGTGTTCTCGGGGTAGAAGTGATCCTTCAAGATCTTCTTGAAGTCGGCCCACGATGTCACCGTAATCGTGCCCGCATCGATTTCCTTGTACCTAGCCCTCCACCACATCTTGGCATCGTCGACTAGATACATGCTTGCCGTGACAACTTCCGCGTCTTCGTCGAGCCCACTTACTCGGAAGTATTGCTCCATATCGAAGATAAAGTTATCGACCGCTTTCGAATCTCTCGCCCCATCGTAGGCACGAGGTGGAGGTGCCTTCACCTTATGGCCCCCCAACGATTTCCCATCGTTGCCCACCGCTTTCACGAGCGTGGCGCAAGTGTTCTCTAACATCTCGACCTTTCGGTGCAGATGATTGATCTCTTCCTCCCGATCATCGGGGATCGCCTCACCGATCGCTTGGATGCGGGTATTCAACCCGTCCACCTTCGTCTCGAGTTCACAAACCGTCTTTTGCAACTCCTCGAGGCTCGCTGCCATTCGCATAACGATGCCCTCGAGTTTGGGAAGCTTGACGTCGATTGAGTCCTCTAAGGCATCCACTCGGTCCTCGATTGTTTCGCCCATTTTCTCGATCTCGATAAACAAATGCGGCTTGCAGACGCCCGTCCGAAGACCGGGCTCTGATACCAAATGTCACGGTCCGGTACTTTAGCCGAACCGTGGCGCGCACCCTTGCCCGAATCTAGGCAAGATGCAAGCGACAAGCTCTTCGGACTAGTGAAGGATCGCTCACTAGCACGATACTCGGGTCTCGGCAACACTCGACAGGATTGCACGAGAGCGTCAGGCACTAGTGTTTGTCAAGCAC
Organism: Silene latifolia; assembly: GCF_048544455.1. Lineage (NCBI taxonomy): Eukaryota > Viridiplantae > Streptophyta > Magnoliopsida > Caryophyllales > Caryophyllaceae > Silene > Silene latifolia. Next base: position 4,844,962 of record NC_133526.1, on the reverse strand, counting down.
TAGGCACTCGTAATCGGTCTCGGGTGTGTGAGTCGGGATCCTAGTGTCGATCCCACAAACACGGCTTGTTAGAAAAGTGAAGGCTAAAAGTCGTTCACAACAAAGCAACAACAAGCAATACGAAGGCACAAGGTAGGAAGCAGATTTTCATTCACTAGTACTCCCTAAAGAGGGAAATTTGATTATTACATCCTGGTAGCAGGAAACATTGAATTTACAAGTTTAGTTCAGAATAGCGATATACCTATTTATGGAAACCTATTCTAAAACTACTAAGAAAATACTTACTACAAATGTACAATGGAAATGAAATTACATAAGCATAAAATAAATCTAAGGGCTCAAGTGTGCGGATCGTCACACCCTGCTATCCTCTACCTCCACCACCAACCCTTTCCCTACCAAAGTTAAAATTTCAATTTCTAGAACCGACTTAATTTAATAAAATCACAACTAATTAAGATATAAAAATAGTAAAAGACAAGTATTGCTGCCCAACCCCGCCTAGGCTAACTCTATTTAGAATTAAAATTTATTTTCAATTAAATAAAAAAAGATTATTTTAAAGTTGCATAACTCATAAATTTATCATTAATATATTTTTCTATGACATCCTAAAATTACGATGAAATAAATTATGAGACAAATTTACTCTCGCTATTAATATTTTACTTAAATCAATTGGTTAGCTAATATTGATAATTTCACTACTCCCGTTGTTACTTCTATTACTTTCACTACTATCCCCTCGCCGCTAATATTGTTATTTTGACTATTCAAATGAGTGATTGCTATCATATTACTATATTCAGTGTTATTACAATTCTTTTCTCTACTAACAGAATTACTTTTACTATTTTGACATTCAATTTTAGGAGGCTTATATGTTTCTATAAAAATAATACATATATGCATTAAATCAAATCGAAATAAGTATGAAATATTTTATTTTTTTTGGAAATCTAGCTTAGTTTATTTATCTTATAATATTTTTCAAAATATAACATACTTATATTATATTTGTGTAGGTTAAATAATTAACATCTTTATACTAATTAATACCATCAGTGAGGTATGTTTATTTTTGGGAAAATCTCAATATTCTAGTTTCTATTTTTATAAGGAGAAGAATATTTATGAAAATTTTATGGAAATTTGTATGCTCGTATAATTGAGCATGCAATTAAGAAACTACGTTATTTATAATGAATCAATCAATCAATATATCAATCAATATATCAATATATATATATAAAAGAGGCTTTTTTCAGGCAATTCTAGAGACTCCATGCTTTCTAAAACACCTAAATAGTTTTTAAATTAAATTAATATTATTTTAAAACTAAATCTTAAAAGATATAAAAGATATATAAAAATTAAATTAATTTTATTTTAAAAATAAATCTTAAAAGATAGAGAATTTGATAAGATGTAATTTGATTAGTAAAAGAAACCTAAGCTTCGTATGACTAATGACTATATATATTTATGCTTTTTATTATTGTTTCTCCATATGTAACTTGATTAGCAAAAGAAACCTAGACCCCATATTTATGCTTTTTATTATTGTTTTTCTCTGCCTCTTATTTGTATAATTACTCTATTGAATGAATGAATGTTCTTTGCATGTATATATATTAGAGTGATTATCTTTTTTATTCAATTTGTTTAAACTCCTTAAATGGCTCTACGACGCAACTAATATGAAATATTTGGACTAACAATAATATTACTTGGATGAAACAGGTTAACAAAGCGTAAGATGGCCCCAACAGCGATGCTAATTAACGATGAAGAGAGAGTTGCAGCGGATGTCCTGATCAATGGTGTTGTACAAGAGAAAGCCGCTTTCGAGGGAGACGGTACAAGAGCACAAGGTTTAACATGGAATTACCACAAGGATGGCAAAAACTTGTTGTTCCATGAAAAATATGAATGGTCCGAGCATTCGGTTTCGTCATACCTTGATGTCATTTACCCTTCTAAATTCAGACAACCTCAAATTTTTACCCATCAGGCGCCCCTTCCAGTTGGTTCCAAAGCGGGTCTTGTGTACGCCGATGGTGACGACTCCACTGCTCGAAAATTAAAGTCATGGAGGGGCAACCTTGGCACTATAAGAACAAGTAATGCCAAATCAGTCATTACTTTTGTTAAATCTAGAGCACCGCATGATGCCATTAGCATTCGTCTATGAACAAGTCAATGTTGCTAAAATCAGTGTCCTCGAATTAGAAAAAAAAGGAAGGCATATCTGCAATAAAATCAAATTAAGTTACAAGGTCATCAATTTGTAGAATCGTGCTATAATTATAAGTGTAGATTCATTTGAACAAACAAATTGGGATCTGCAACGCCGTTATGGATCGTAAAATCATAATATCAAGGATGGGATTCTAATAACAATGGTACTATAATGCAATTGCTCCGAATTTGACTCGAATGGATAACATTTTAATTATTACTTTAATAATGAAACATGAAATAATAAGAGGGCATGTCTCTCGAAAATAGACAAGTACAAGCATTTCAATGAACCCATCTTTGCTGGCAATACAAGCTCATGGTCTAGCCGTCTCGGTTTTGGCTCTTCTTGGTAGATTGGTAGCGCTTCTTGAACTTCTCAAGTCTGGAAGATCAATCTGTTGCGTTTTCTTCATTATTTTTGGGTTTTAGTAATGACTTTGGTTAGTACAGCAAATAATTTAACAAAATGGTTATTTTGGAAAATAATGTCACTGCGTTGGCTCTATACAGCAGGAACGATTTGTGCTGGTGGTTGCTTAGATGTTGGGAAAGGGTCGCTTGATAGTCCGCCTCCATTGTGTGGTAAATGAGGAACGCTTTTTTATGGTGATTTATTATTGATGCGTACAATGGACTATTAGAATAGCTACATCCACACACCTGAATCGCTAAATGATATTTTCCTATTGCCTCAGAGGTTCATGCCTGTGTCGTAGTAAAAAGGTTGAATGTGTTACTTTCAACTTATAAAGAGATTTTCTGATGACTCAATATGAGAGTTGCATAACAATTGCATCATAATTCATACCCAAAATATAGTGGTTTCATAGGTGCTGGAAAGTCTGTAAATTTTCTATGCAAGTTAAATTTGTTGAATGCCTCAATTTTTTTTCCTTTTTGATGACTAATCTTTTGAAGAAGTGATTGTTTCGGAACTTCCTTTTGGGTTTGAGGCGTGGATGTTTTTTAGCCTTTGTGGACAGTGGTGGTCAGGAGTATCCCCTACCGACAATTGGGGCAATCTCCTTCGGGGTACTGAAGGCAATTTAATGGGTTGACCCCTCCCAATTTTGACCCCTCCCAAGTTTGACTTTTTCATTCGCAAGAGTCAGGAATCGAACCCCTGACCACTTGTTTAAGAGATGAGAGCCCTTACCATTCACACCAGCCAACTTTGGTTGGTCTTTTACATTCTAAGAGGATGAAGTAGTTGTATATATTTAAATATTGTGTAGTTGTTTCACTCTACGTTGCTCGGACTCGGTCACAAGTATCCGACACGGGTACGTGTCCAAGTGTCGGATTCATCTATTTTATTAAAAAAAATCATGTTTTTGGACTAAAATGAAGTGTCCGAGTGTCCAGTGTCCGACGCAGGTACGTGAGGTAATATCGAAGAGTCCGAGCAACATAGATAAATAATAGAGAAATTACAAAAATATTAATGATAAAATTTAAATAAGATAGAGATTAAAACAGATATATTAATATGTAAATTATCCCCCAAAATTTTATATTTATTTATCAGATATTATTTAAAAAACAAACTCTATCTAATTAATATGATAGAGTTACATTTGTAACAAACACCCTTTAACATGCATATAAAAAGCAACAACAAATACGGTTTTCCTTCCCCATTCTATTTTATGTCTATTATTATTATGTGTTTTTATTTTTATTCTATTGCTTTTGTATAATTTCTTGCAGATTAATTATCGCTAATTGTTTTCCTTCGTATTTTCAGGTGCATGTGGACTCGGCGAAATTGATATTTTATGGTACTCCATGATTATCTATATAGTGTAATTAATTTGTGTTTGAATATGCAATTTTTCGGGCTGATTAATTTAATTTATTTTTATTGTGTCAACATTATGCAACGCATGCGGGATAAAATTTCACAAAAAGAGAAGGGCACTTTTGGGAATAAACAAGCAACAAAAAGACATCAAAAACAATAATGATAAGACATAACATCATTATATATATTATTATAAGCAATAAAGAGACGTTTTTGCAGGTTGAATATCAATTTATTATATATACTTTTATTTTTAAGACCTTCACGTTATTTTATTTCCTTTGTTTAAAATTAAATATTTTTTATGTCTATAAACTGATTTCTTGATACAGGGGTGTATTTTCACAAATTTTGTTGATAATAATATAGTTGGTATCTTTAAATTAATGTATGATTCATTTTTTTATGGCATGTTAATAATTATAATTAGACAAAAATATACAATAATAACACTATTGTCCAATTGATAAATCAAGACAATATAGGAAACCCGTGCAAGTAAGTGTTTCAAGTAAGTTTGTAACCAAGTCCGTTTTAATTAATAAACATCCCCAACAATGTTTTGGAAGCTCAAATATTCAAGACTATATTAGGTTACCCGTATGCATCGAAGAAACCATACTTACCATAATAATTAGAGGTGAACCAATATTATAACCCGTGCAACGCACGGGCACAAAACCTAGTATATAAATATCCTTAACTTATAGCCGAGATTGACATAGAAAAAAAAAAAAAAGCAAAATCAGAAAATTCTTGCAAAGAGTAAAGCTAAAAGACATAAACCCTAAAAACCTTTGAAAACATAGCAAAGATGGCGAGGACGAACGAGAACGATAGAAGAAGTAGTAATCGAAGTATCGACAGGCTGAGCTATCTCCCCGACGACATTCTTATCGGAATTATTTCCCTTCTTCCTCTCCAATTAGCCATCGCTACCGGAACTTTATCCCGTCGATGGCGTGGTCTCTGGTCCAACACAACCTCTATTGACATCGCCTTCCACGAGACTTATAAATTACGTAATCTCGATACCACATTGAATGAAACCATGAGACAAATTACCTCACCTTTTATCCATACCTTCAATATCGATTTTAAAAAATCCTTTGATCTCGACTATTGGGCGCCTCTCATGGATATTGTAATTCGCAACGTTTGTAACCGGAACGTCCATCAACTTAAGGTAACATGGCGTGATGCTGCTTGTTTGTATAATATATATACATTACCAAGTGTTATTTTTCAAACGCAGTCGCTAGTGTCGATTGAATTGGGTTCCAAAAGTGGCTCGGATGATGATTGGCGATTCCCTGAGGATTATGATACCATCAATCTTCCAAATTTGAACAGCTTAACCATTCACTTTGGTCTGAATTATCAATGGATTGAAAAACTAGTTAAGGCTTGTCCGTCACTTGTAAAATTGTCGTTAGATTGCTGGGCTAGCAATATGGTTGTGACTTTGCAAAGCGGTACAATTGTGATTAATGCCCCAAATTTAGAGTACTTGGCTATTTTCGCTCCAAAATGCTTAACCTTTTCTTTTGAGGAGGAACCGATTATGCTGCGTGAAACGAAAATTGAATTTAGTGATCTTCACCAATATCAATCCGATATTTATGAGGCAATTTCTAAAGTAAGGATCCTTACCATTGATATTTCTGCAGTAGATGCCTTATCTACGATGTTACACAATGTTACTCGGCTCACAATTAATATGAAATGGAGCCATAGTTTAAATACTCTGTTGTCATTGTTAAAGATGTGTCCTAAAGTAGATGTTTTGACCCTGAAATTTTGGGGTGTCGATAATTATAACGAGCCGTTGTACCGAAATCCTGGCAATGTAAGCACCTCACGACGAGCACTCAGAAGGATAAAGTCGATAAATGTGGAAATCGATAACTGGGTAACTTATTGCAAGCCTGGGAAATCATTATCACGCCTTATAGTGCATTTGTTAAGAAGCACTTGCAATTTGGAGCACTTCAATCTTAGAGTAAATGATTTTCATCAAGATTGGGACTGGCTGCCGTCGGCTAATTGTTCGAGTAATCAAGAACATGAGTTAAAGTTGTGCAAGAAACTCTATCGATGGCCAACGATCTCCAGTTGTTGTGATGTTGAATTTAATGGGAGATTTTTCAAGATGTCTCGAAAAGATGGTCCCAAAATTACGACTGTCAATGGCAAAGCTGTCTATTTCCATCCTTCCCGGAAAGGTTTCATTTATAAAGAAAAATGATTTATTGTCTTATAATCGTTGGTTGGCGCAGTGGTAGCATGGGGCTGCGCTTGGTAGGGAGGTCTGCGGATCGATCCCCCACAACTGCGATTGGGAGGGGTTTAAATACCGTAATCCTTGGACACGCCCCGAAATCCGGATTAGTCGGCCCAATGTGGTTCGGATTACCGGATGGTTTAGACCAAAAAAAAAACTCAACTTAACATCGGAGGCAAGTATGATGTCTATTAGTAAAAAAGTCCGATGTCTATCATGGTTTTTTGTAGTAGTGATAGTAGAAGTATGTATTGTTTTCGATGATGTTGCAAAGATGTACGAGTATTTCGTTTTGAATCTTTGATTGTTAAGTACTACTCCGTCGTTGATTTAGATTTCTTCCTGTTAACCGTAAAACAAGCTCAAAATATGTTCTACACAACAATGAAAATGTGAGTATCCGTCTCCTCCAGGATATAAATATAATAGCAGAATTGATCAAGATGTCTCCATTACTCGAAGATTTGTCTTTAAAGTTGGAGGATAAAGGTACGAGTTGCAATATTATGAACTATTCGCATCAAAATTTAAGGCGTTTGTCGTTGAAATTGGATATCAATTACAAAATCGAAGTTGTGATTAATGCCCCAAAATTAGATTATTTGGATGTTTGTGGTCGATATGACACGGTATTTTTTTTTGAGGAGGAACCAGTCGCGTTAAGCGAAGCAAAAATCCAACTTGATGACGATATGCCTTGTGGTGAAGGAAAGAGGTCGATGATACCATTTTATGAAGCGATTTCTAATGTCGAAACTCTTACATTGGATGTTTTGGTACTACATTATTTCTCTACTGTTTTCAGTAATGCAACTCGTCTTACACTTAATATGCGAACGTGCTATAAAATTGAAATACTGTCGTCATTACTGGATATGTGTCCTGCGTTGGACGTTTTAACCATCAAATTTGGAGATGTTTCTAGCCATTTCAGATGGAACTTGAATCCCCCGAAGCATGACCATGTACGCACCATACCACGAGTTGTCAAGCGGATAGAGATCGAATACTTTTTGGGCGAACATTATTACGAGCCTGTACAGTCTTTCTTAGAACTAGTTGACTACTTGTTATTTAGCAGCAGCATTGCTTCAGAGCACTTCAATTTTAGTTTAACCGGTGATAAATATCGCGAAATGGAATGTGTAGACCGTGAAAAAAGAATGGAATTAGACTTGTGTAAGGTATTCAACAAGCTTCCATTGACATGGATAGAAGGTGAGATCGAATTTGTTGGGGAGTATTTTAAGATGTCCAAAAGTTCGAGGAGCAAGTCGCAAAGTTATCAATTTTAGTTGTTCGTCAGGAGACGATTTCAAATTTTAGAAAGAATAATTGATTTTACGTTTTTTTTAACAATTGTACCTTGTTAATTTATCAATAATTTGATACTACTTGTCTATTTTTTATTTGCAGTTTACATTGTTATTGATCTATTCTTGGCAGGAGTCTTTGAGACATTGCGATGAAATTATACGGCGTCGTTGTTAGAGAGCTCCATATGTCTATAGTCATATTCAAATTAAATTAATTTTTTAATTAAAGTAAAATAAAAGTCTAAATACAAGTTTCTAATCTTTATTAGAGAATAATTTAAAGCATATTTGCAATATTAAACAAAAATATAAACTTATATTTTTAGATATGTGAAAAAAAAAATCATTAAAGTAATTTGAGAAATTTATAAAATTAAATTATTACTTAGTGATTAAAAAAATTCATTAATATATACATTTCATGACATTGCTCAATTTATTAAATAGTTTACATTTCAATATTTTTTTCACAGCAAAATATAATAATGTGAAACATGAAAAAAAAAATGTGTTAATTTAGTATAATAATAAGTAATAGAGGAATAAAAACTCTATAAATACTGCGCAATAATCTAAATTAGTATTTAAATAAACGGGTTAAATTTATTTTCATTTGCGGTAAAAGTCAAATTAGGTAGTACTCAGTCAAATCATAACTCAACCAAAACACCGGGAAGATCTTGTGAAAGAGTGAAAACCCTTAAACGTTAAACTCCTGAACTCTCTTTAGCCACTTTAAACCTCATCGATGGCCGTCGAAGAAAAGGCGAAGAAGAGACGGAGGAAAAATAACAACTTTCAAAGTGTAGAACAAACAAATGACCTGCTGAGTTCACTCCATGACGATATACTTATCGTGATTATCTCCTGTCTTCCTCTTCGATCAGCCGTTGTCACCGGGTTACTTTCCCATCGATGGCGTGGTCTATGGAAGAACATATCCTCCATTATCATGACCGATCCTAAGTCTGATTATAATTTTCTATTCTCTGATGTATTTCTTAACGTCATGATGCAAATTAAGTCCTCTTTCATCCATCGTTTCCATCTCGTATTTGAGGGTAATGTTTCGAGAATGCATTGGCTGGAATGTCCGTGAACTCAAGTTAACGTGGCCTTATTTTTCGTGTAAGTCTCAGGTTCTGTTGCCTAGCTATATTTTTCAAGCGCGGTCACTCGTATCCATTAGCTTGGACTCAACGTTCCGTTGGGAGTTGCCTATTGGTGCCGATTCAATCATTCTACCCAATTTGAAGAGTCTAAGCCTTCATTTTCGCTATTTTAATTGCGAGTGCCTAGGAAAGCTTATCAAATCCTGTCTATCGCTTGAAGAATTGTCTTTAAAGTGCGTAGATAATTCGTCAAATGGTTATTTGAAATGTTCGAATCAAAATCTAAGACGATTATTTATAAACTGGAGGTCCGAGGGTAAAATCAAAATTGTGATTAACGCCCCAAAATTAGAGTATCTGAATATTTGTGCTCCGGTAGCTGCGGTAATTTGCCTTGAAGAAGAACCAATTGCGTTGCGTGAAGCTAAGCTCCAAATTAGTGAAAAGCATTATCGTCTAGACGATGAAGAAAAGAAGTTGAAATCAAAATTTTATGAAGCGATTTCGAGTGTTGGCTTGATTACTCTGGATGTTGCAGTACTAGATTGCATACGTACCGTGTTTTTGTTAAATTCAACAACGGGCATGGGCCGCACCCAAACGGAGGAGAAAGAGTCCACAACTTAGGCCCAAGAGGGTTCCACTCTAAAACCAATTGGCGATAGAGGGAGTAGCCCCTTGCCTTATAAAGTGGTAATTCTTCACCTCTTTTATCAATGTGGGACAACCCTCACATGTGGAACTTTGGGTTTCTTCAGTTTTGCAATGTTACTAGGCTTACATTAAACATCAAAAATTACGTCGATACCCTTGATACTAATTTAGTGTTGTCATTACTGAAATTATGCCCCGTGCTAGACGTTTTTGCTCTAAAACTTGAAGACGTTTATACTAATACTAAGAATATACCGTGGTTGAAACTCCCCTCACATTCTCGCCGTTCAAGCACCTTACATCGAGTACTCAAGAGGGTGGAGGTAGAAATCGACTGGTGGGATTACAGAGTCCCATCAAAATATTTCGTGGAGTTAGTAGGATTCTTGTTACTAAGTAACACTATCGATTCAGAGCATTTCCATTTTAGGTTACGTGCTGTGAGATATTGTAAAAAGGAAACTGTAGAACGTATAAAAAAGAATGGAAATAGATTTATGCAGGATATTTCATCAAGCTCCAATGGTTTCAAAGGGACATGAGGTTGAATTTGTAGGGGAGTTTTACAAGCTGTCTCGTCGGAAATTTCCAAGAGCAAATCGGGAAATCATCTATTTTAGTTGTTCGCAACCACGAATAGAAGTTGCCGTTTATATTATATTACAAAGTTACAATAGGCAGGAGTCTATGAAACATTGTGATACAATGAGTCAATGATTGTTTAAGTTGCCGTTTATATTATCTTACAATTATTGTTGGTTTCGTGATGTTTCCGCTGCAAGTTCATAACTCTGACAATTTTCGTATCATAAATTAAATATATGTTTCTCATAAATTGATAAGTTAATAGATAGAGCTAAGCATAAATTACAGAGTACATATAAATACCATAGAATCATGCAGATGTCAGCTAGTTTAATGGGTGATACACTCATGACCTCAGTTCAAACCCCGTCAGTAGCATATTCACTCATGTGACTCCCTTCACACACAAAAAAAATATGATAAAATTGCTAGGAATTAAAAGGCAGAGGGATAACTTCATCTACTGCTTGTCAACCTTTTCAACCGACCATTCGAAACATATTTGTGAAACATCCCTACAAATTCAACCTCAAATTGCCTTGATGCCATATAATACTTGCATAGTAGCTTGCACAAATTCAACTCTTCTTTTCGTCTAAGATTTAAATTACTTTTCTGTGCGAAATGTTTAGGACAGCCCACCCTTAAACAGAAGTGATCTATGTCTATATCCCCGCTTAACAAGTACTGTGCTAACTTTAGGAATGATTGTGCAACCTTATGATATGTCCAGCCACCTTCGATCTCTATCCTCTTGAGTACTCGTCGTGAGGTTCCTCCTATACGGCCAGGATTCACGAGGGTTGTATGTCTATCCTCGATACTTATATCCCACAAGTCTAGGGTAAGAAGGTCTAATAAAGGACATAACTCGATTAATGACAGCACGATCTCAATGTTGTGGCACAATTTCATATTTAGTGCAAAGTCGATTTACGTTGCCAAAGACGGTAGACACATTATCTAGTACAAAAACGTCAAGCTTAAGGAACCTAGCATTACTAATAGCCCCATAAAATTCCGACATTGCCTTGTTTTGATCCGCGGATAAATGTTCATTGCTGCCGCTGTTAATTTCTGCTTCATAGAACGAAAGAGGTTTCTGTTCAAAGCGAAATATGACGGATTTTAGAGTATGCGTAACCAACTGCTCTGTTGTAACGGAGGCGTCCCGTTACCCAAATAGTTAATTGATCAGGCGATAAGAACAATAAATAACGAATGTAAAAGTTGACACAAAGATTTACGTGGTTCACCAGTAAAATAACTGGCTACGTCCACCCTGCGAGGAGATCAAATTTCACTATGTGGAGAAAATAGTACAACAGTAGACCGGTACACACGCGCTCAATATGAGCCAAAAGTATACCCTATTCTACCAACAAATATAGTAGTCTCAAAGGAACAAAAGAGACTACCCCAATAAGACGAAGGACAAATAATCTTGAGGCCTACCAAGATCTGAACAAACTCCTCCGATCTTCAAAGACAGACGAACACCAATAATAGAGCCCGGAACAAATTGAGTTTTCTTCTTCAGAAGGAACCTCACAAATCGACCCTCTTTATTGTGCTCTCAAATCTCTCTCTTTTAATTAACCTAGAATAAAACTTGGGTCTTTATATATTTATTCCACCCAAGATAAAATATCTAGACTAAATAAGAATAAACTAATAGGAAATAATTATTTCCTAATCTCAATATAATACGGTAGGAAGTAGAAACTACTAATTAACAAAGCCACGGAGACTTAACATATAGTCAACTTGACTAATTAAATGTGGGACCCATTGTGTTTCTTAAACCAAGGCCATGTATATAGCCAAACACAGGAAGATAAACGACCTGCGTAGGAAACTCACGACCCGCATTCCACTCGGCAATCCCCTTTGTCTTTGTTTCTAACTTCTTTGGCCCTGTTCTTTTGGACTTCAAGTCACTTAATTTAAGTTCACTTCAGATCCTATAAGTTGATTCGATTCGATTCAGATCCTATAAGTTGATTCGAGATCCAATAAGTTCGATTCGATTCGAGATCCTATAAGTTGATTCGATTCGAGATCTTATAAGTTGATTCGAGATCCTATAAGTTGATTCGATTGATTCGAGATCCTATAAGTCGGATTCAGATCCTATACCTCACTTAATTTAAGTTAACTTCGGATCCTATAAGTTAAGTTAAGTTAAGTTGAATCCTATAAGTTAAGTTAAGTTGATTCGAGATCCTATAAGTTGATTCGGATCCTATAAGTTCGATTCGATTCGGATCCTATAAGTTCGGATTCGATTCGAGATCCAATAAGTTGATTCGAGATCCTATAAGTTCGATTCGATTCGATTCGAGATCCTATAAGTTCAGTTCAGTTCAGATCAGATAAGTTTCAGTCCAAAAGAACAGGGCCTTTGTTACTTGTCTTTGCTTAATCCGTCTTCGACACAAATTCAAGGCACAAATTCCTAACAAATCTCCACCTTGACTTGAATTATCCAAACACGAACCAAAACAAGAGAACCAAACCGAAATCAGCTTCAACGGAATCGATCCTCAAGTCACTACCTGTCCCGATAGTCTCCACTTTGACTTGAACACAACTCACAAAACGGACAAACGAACCAAGTGTGCAACAAATGTGACCAAATATACAAAGTACCCAATGTAGCAAGCTGCGACTACCAAATGTACTAAGTACCCAACATATCTTATACCAATAGGAAGGCCAAACGTAGCAAACTCCGAAGAGGACAAAAACTACCAAACGCCAACACAAATATATGAGATATCAAATGTCACTATGATGGAACGGTGTACCAAAAACAACGCACACAAGACTCCAAACAAAATCTCCTCCAAACTACATGGCTAAATGTACCGTCGTACCAAACTGTCCCAAAAGAAACACAAACGTCACGAACAAAACAAATGTCTCACTTGAGTATACTAGGTGTCATGACCACCACAGAAATGCCTACACCAAGGCAACAAAACTCAAGCCGAAACCAAACAAAAACAAACATTCTAAGTGAGCACAAATTACCTCCATCAAAGGTACAAATTGTTAGACAAGATAGTCCAACCCAAAAGCTCCAAAGAATAAACTCCCGTCGAAGTTTCAAATGACCCCTTATGAGGTCCCAAACGGCTCTCTTTCAAGAGCCACAAACAGCTCCACCTGGAGCCTCAAACCACCCCACCTCTTGGGGCGCAGACCGCCTCATTGAGGCGCAGAGACAAAAGTAGATAGCTTGTCTTGAGAACCCTGTAGCTTGACCTGTACCGGAATAGACTCCACCTTACTGTCAACACTACCATTCTCACTAAAGCTATCCAAACCCGAATTATCCAGAATATCACCAAGTGACCCAAGTGACCCAAACTGGATGTGCTTCAAAGTATCGTTCACATATCCAAGTTGCATATGCCCCAACTTAGACTCGAGAGAGACAGAAGAACGATTACCTGATGCTCCAACAGTCAGCAGAGTGCCATGAAGGACATAAATAGTTCCTTCCTTAACACCCCTCCAAGTAACAGAAGAACCCTTACCAACGCACAACGATCCACCATCACCTTGAAAACTGTAGCCCTGATCAACTAACATCCCAAGTGATATAAGATTTCTCTTCAAACGTGGAACATGCCTAACACCTTCTAGGAAGACAACAACACCATCACATGTCCTAACCCGAATAGTCCCAACTCCAAGCACCTCACAAATAGACCCGTCACCCATGGCAACATTAACCCCATGTGAAGCTTCATAAGAAGTAAACCATTCCCTAAAAGGACACATATGATAAACGCATCCCGTATCCAAAATCCAACTATCCGAAGAACGTGGAACAACATCAACAACGAGAGCATAATCTTCCTCGAATCATATTTGGCAACCTTTTGTGCAACTTGTGAAACACCGACTTCCTTCAACTTAGGACACCGATTTTTCCAATGACCTGGTTCTTTGCGATGTAATGCGAGACATTCTTACGAGGACCCTTAGACTTGGCTTTACCCTTACTAGAACCCTCCGAATTCACAACAAGCCCTACAGGACTACTGTCTACAACACCACCTGACGCTACTCGGCGCAAATCCCTAGTGTGAAGCGCCGACCTCACTTCCTCTAGGGTCAAAGAATCTTTACCAACAACAAACGACTCCACAAAAGTCTCAAACGAATTTGGCAAAGAAACTAACAAAATTAAGGCAACATCCTCATCATCTACCTTAACATCTAAATTACGTAAATCAAGTAAAATAGAGTTAAGACGGTCTAGATGGTCCTTGAGAGACGTACCTTCTTGCATACGAAGACCAAACAAACGCTGCTTAAGAAGCAACTTGTTGGTTAGAGTCTTTGTCATATACAAAGATTCCAACTTCAACCACAAACCTATAGCAGTTTCCTCATCGGCAACCTCAACCATAACGTGATCAGATAAACATAACATAATTAAAGAATGAGCCTTCTCCTCTAAGACTACATCTGCATCTGTCTTTTGCCGCATCGACAAACTACTATTTGAATTTGCCTTTGAGATAACAGACCAGACGCCTTGCTGTCTAAGAAAAGCTCTCATCTTTAACTGCCACAGCCCAAAACTATTTCTCCCAGTGAACTTTTCAACATTCAAAACATTCGTTCCCGACATCTTTTCACCCCAAAATCAAGAAACCCAAGTAACGCCTAAAAGACAACTAACGCGGAAGCAGATCCCAAATCAGAACCTTAGCTCTGATACCAATTGTTGTAACGGAGGCGTCCCGTTACCCAAATAGTTAATTGATCAGGCGATAAGAACAATAAATAACGAATGTAAAAGTTGACACAAAGATTTACGTGGTTCACCAAGATAAAATAGCGGCTACGTCCACCGCGAGGAGATCAAATTTCACTATGTGGAGAAAATAGTACAACAAAGAGACCGGTACACACGCGCTCAATATGAGCCAAAAGTATACTCTATTCTATCAACAAATATAGTAGTCTCAAAGGAACAAAAGAGACTACCCCAATAAGACGAAGGACAAATAATCTTGAGGCCTACCAAGATCTGAACAAACTCCTCCGATCTTCAAAGACAGACGAACACCAATAATAGAGCCCGGAACAAATTGAGTTTTCTTCTTCAGAAGGAACCTCACAAATCGACCCTCTTTATTGTGCTCTCAAATCTCTCTCTTTTAATTAACCTAGAATAAAACTTGGGTCTTTATATATTTATTCCACCCAAGATAAAATATCTAGACTAAATAAGAATAAACTAATAGGAAATAATTATTTCCTAATCTCAATATAATACGGTAGGAAGTAGAAACTACTAATTAACAAAGCCACGGAGACTTAACATATAGTCAACTTGACTAATTAAATGTGGGACCCATTGTGTTTCTTAAACCAAGGCCATGTATATAGCCAAACACAGGAAGATAAACGACCTGCGTAGGAAACTCACGACCCGCATTCCACTCGGCAATCCCCTTTGTCTTTGTTTCTAACTTCTTTGGCCCTGTTCTTTTGGACTTCAAGTCACTTAATTTAAGTTCACTTCAGATCCTATAAGTTCGATTCGATTCGATTCGAGATCCTATAAGTTCGATTCGAGATCCAATAAGTTCGATTCGATTCGAGATCCTATAAGTTCGATTCGATTCAGATCTTATAAGTTGATTCGAGATCCTATAAGTTGATTCGATTCGATTCAGATCCTATAAGTTCAGTTCAGATCCTATACCTCACTTAATTTAAGTTAACTTCAGATCCTATAAGTTAAGTTAAGTTAAGTTCAGATCCTATAAGTTAAGTTAAGTTCAGTTCAGATCCTATAAGTTCAGTTCAGATCCTATAAGTTCAGTTCAGTTCAGATCCTATAAGTTCGATTCGATTCGAGATCCAATAAGTTGATTCGAGATCCTATAAGTTGATTCGATTCGATTCGAGATCCTATAAGTTGATTCGATTCAGATCGATAAGTTTGATCCAAAAGAACAGGCCTTTGTTACTTGTCTTTGCTTAATCCGTCTTCGACACAAATTCAAGGCACAAATTCCTAACAAATCTCCACCTTGACTTGAATTATCCAAACACGAACCAAAACAAGAGAACCAAACCGAAATCAGCTTCAACGGAATCGATCCTCAAGTCACTACCTGTCCCGATAGTCTCCACTTTGACTTGAACACAACTCACAAAACGGACAAACGAACCAAGTGTGCAACAAATGTGACCAAATATACAAAGTACCCAATGTAGCAAGCTGCGACTACCAAATGTACTAAGTACCCAACATATCTTATACCAATAGGAAGGCCAAACGTAGCAAACTCCGAAGAGGACAAAAACTACCAAACGCCAACACAAATATATGAGATATCAAATGTCACTATGATGGAACGGTGTACCAAAAACAACGCACACAAGACTCCAAACAAAATCTCCTCCAAACTACATGGCTAAATGTACCGTCGTACCAAACTGTCCCAAAAGAAACACAAACGCCACGAACAAAACAAATGTCTCACTTGAGTATACTAGGTGTCATGACCACCACAGAAATGCCTACACCAAGGCAACAAAACTCAAGCCGAAACCAAAACAAAAAACAAACATTCTAAGTGAGCACAAATTACCTCCATCAAAGGTACAAATTGTTAGACAAGATAGTCCAACCCAAAAGCTCCAAAGAATAAACTCCCGTCGAAGTTTCAAATGACCCCTTATGAGGTCCCAAACGGCTCTCTTTCAAGAGCCACAAACAGCTCCACCTGGAGCCTCAAACCACCCCACCTCTTGGGGCGCAGACCGCCTTACCGAGGCGCAGAGACAAAAGTAGATAGCTTGTCTTGAGAACCCGTAGCTTGACTGTGTACCGGAATAGACTCCACCTTACTGTCAACACTACCATTCTCACTAAAGCTATCCAAACCCGAATTATCCAGAATATCACCAAGTGACCCAAGTGACCCAAACTGGATGTGCTTCAAAGTATCGTTCACATATCCAAGTTGCATATGCCCCAACTTAGACTCGAGAGAGACAGAAGAACGATTACCTGATGCTCCAACAGTCAGCAGAGTGCCATGAAGGACATAAATAGTTCCTTCCTTAACACCCCTCCAAGTAACAGAAGAACCCTTACCAACGCACAACGATCCACCATCACCTTGAAAACTGTAGCCCTGATCAACTAACATCCCAAGTGATATAAGATTTCTCTTCAAACGTGGAACATGCCTAACACCTTCTAGGAAGACAACAACACCATCACATGTCCTAACCCGAATAGTCCCAACTCCAAGCACCTCACAAATAGACCCGTCACCCATGGCAACATTAACCCCATGTAAAGCTTCATAAGAAGTAAACCATTCCCTAAAAGGACACATATGATAAACGCATCCCGTATCCAAAATCCAACTATCCGAAGAACGTGGAACAACATCAACAACGAGAGCATAATCTTCCTCAGAATCATATTTGGCAACCTTTTGTGCAATGAAATAAAACACCGACTTCCTTCAACTTAGGACACCGATTTTTCCAATGACCTGGTTCTTTGCGAATTGAGACATTCTTACGAGGACCCTTAGACTTGGCTTTACCCTTACTAGAACCCTCCGAATTCACAACAAGCCCTACAGGACTACTGTCTACAACACCACCTGACGCTACTCGGCGCAAATCCCTAGTGTGAAGCGCCGACCTCACTTCCTCTAGGGTCAAAGAATCTTTACCAACAACAAACGACTCCACAAAAGTCTCAAACGAATTTGGCAAAGAAACTAACAAAATTAAGGCAACATCCTCATCATCTACCTTAACATCTAAATTACGTAAATCAAGTAAAATAGAGTTAAGACGGTCTAGATGGTCCTTGAGAGACGTACCTTCTTGCATACGAAGACCAAACAAACGCTGCTTAAGAAGCAACTTGTTGGTTAGAGTCTTTGTCATATACAAAGATTCCAACTTCAACCACAAACCTATAGCAGTTTCCTCATCGGCAACCTCAACCATAACGTGATCAGATAAACATAACATAATTAAAGAATGAGCCTTCTCCTCTAAGACTACATCTGCATCTGTCTTTGCTGCATCAGACGAACTACCTGCTGAATTTGCCTTTGAGATAACAGACCAGACGCCTTGCTGTCTAAGCAAAGCTCTCATCTTTAACTGCCACAGCCCAAAACTATTTCTCCCAATGAACTTTTCAACATTCAAAACATTCGTTCCCGACATCTTTTCACCCCAAAATCAAGAAACCCAAGTAACGCCTAAAAGACAACTAACGCGGAAGCAGATCCCAAATCAGAACCTTAGCTCTGATACCAATTGTTGTAACGGAGGCGTCCCGTTACCCAAATAGTTAATTGATTAGGCGATAAGAACAATAAATAACGAATGTAAAAGTTGACACAAAGATTTACGTGGTTCACCAGTAAAATAACTGGCTACGTCCACCCTGCGAGGAGATCAAATTTCACTATGTGGAGAAAATAGTACAACAGTAGACCGGTACACACGCGCTCAATATGAGCCAAAAGTATACTCTATTCTATCAACAAATATAGTAGTCTCAAAGGAACAAAAGAGACTACCCCAATAAGACGAAGGACAAATAATCTTGAGGCCTACCAAGATCTGAACAAACTCCTCCGATCTTCAAAGACAGACGAACACCAATAATAGAGCCCGGAACAAATTGAGTTTTCTTCTTCAGAAGGAACCTCACAAATCGACCCTCTTTATTGTGCTCTCAAATCTCTCTCTTTTAATTAACCTAGAATAAAACTTGGGTCTTTATATATTTATTCCACCCAAGATAAAATATCTAGACTAAATAAGAATAAACTAATAGGAAATAATTATTTCCTAATCTCAATATAATACGGTAGGAAGTAGAAACTACTAATTAACAAAGCCACGGAGACTTAACATATAGTCAACTTGACTAATTAAATGTGGGACCCATTGTGTTTCTTAAACCAAGGTCATGTATATAGCCAAACACAGGAAGATAAACGACCTGCGTAGGAAACTCACGACCCGCATTCCACTCGGCAATCCCCTTTGTCTTTGTTTCTAACTTCTTTGTTACTTGTCTTTGCTTAATCCGTCTTCGACACAAATTCAAGGCACAAATTCCTAACATGCTCCAACTTTGGGGTATTAAGCACAACTATGATATTCCCTATAATACTTGTGTGGATATCCAACCGTCTTAAATTTCGATTGGAAATCATAATATCATGTTGAAATCCATCGCAATAGAAGAATTCAAAAAGCAAATCCTCGAGAGATGGACAAGCCTTCAATAGCGGACATTGCGGTCACAAGCTTGCCGAAGAATTCTAAAAGCAACTCAAAATCGAAAGGAAATTGGTTAAGCAACAATCTTTTCAAATTCGGAAGATTGATTTGATCAGGCAACTGCAAACCAAATATCGACGTTAACTTGAGTTCACGGACATTGCGGTCACAAGCTTGCTGAAGCAAAGAATCCAAAGGAGGCGGCCAGATCGTGTTTTTACCTTGATCTATTGATTCGATAACAAAACGGTCTATTGACGGTGAGGTAATATGCGTCATGAACTCAGGAAAGTGCGTTAATTCATGGCTGCCGATATTTATAGAGGTCACGTTAGTCCAAAGACCACGCCATTGACGGGATAAAGACCCAGTAACGATGGCTAATCGGAGAGGAAGCAAAGAGATAATTCCGATAAGGATTTCGACAGGAAGAATGCTGAGCCTGTCATAGCTTTGTTTTCTACGTTTGATAGTCATCTATGTTTTCTACGAAAAAGGTTTAAGCGTGTGTGCCGTGTGTATTTGACCTAATTTTTTTCAACTGACGACTTCCAAGTCTAATGGTCCAACTAGGGGTGTTAACGAGAAGAGCCGAGCCCGAGCTTGGTCTTGCCCGACTTGTGCTCAAGAACCAAAACTCGAGCTCGAGCAGGTCTCGAGCTTACCCGAAATTGAAAAAAAGGTGCTCGTTTTCAAGCTTGCGAGCTTTAATGTGAGATCAAGCCAAAATCGGGCCCAAACCGAGCCTATATATAATTGCCAATTTTTTGATTTTTTCTCCCGATACTTTCAATAAGAAAGCTCGAAGGTTATATGTAGAAATATTTGGCAATAGGTGAGACATTTGATATGTGTGATACAAATATATCTAATCACACAAGTTCGAGTCGCTCGCGAGCTTTTTAGGTCGAGCCAGCGTTTGCTCGGCTTGACTCGATAAGCTCTCGAGCCAGCTTTTGCTCGGGTGAATCCACAAGAAGATCAAGGTATTAAATACTAATACGTCTTAAATTATAATTCAAGTTAGCTACACAAATAAAGGAGTTGGTTAATATTAAACTAATTAACCAAATTAATAAATAACCAAGTCTACTTGCTAAACTATGTTAACAAGTAATATAAACACTATTTTAAACGATAAAGAAAAGTTTAGAATCCGATGAAGTCGTCAATCCGGTTCTTTCTCGCCTCAAGTTCCTTACCCAAGTCATAATTTAACTAATTAGGTGGGATATTGTCTCTACTGTACCAAATCTTATAAGCCTCCCAAAGGCCAAATCACCTTTGGTTCTCCCATGGATAACCCGACACAAGTTAAGGTTATTCACCCAACAACCGAATCCCGACTCCAACCTCTCCCACTCCCGCAGATGAAAGGTCAAGGTCAAATGATTAAGCCTCTATACTAAGGTCCGACTCCCACCCTCTGCCTCTTACTACCCTGGTAGTTCGGCCCTTCCCCCGCTTTGTTGGTTCAAAATCAACGTTGATGCGGCTTTCTCCCCCTCTTCTTCCTTAGCTTGTATTGGGTGTGTGATCAGAGACGACTCGGGCTCGTGGGTTCGGGGTTGGTCTAAACGTTTTCTTGCTCCTAATCCCTTTGTTGGCGAGATCTTAGCTATTAGAGAGGGTCTGAGGGCCGGTCTTGCGTCCATGGATTGTTTTATTATTGCCTCTGATTGCCTTAATGCGGTTACTTCTATCTTAAGCAAGGCTCCACCTTGTGGTCAATTTACTAATGTTATCCTTGAGTGTAGGGACCTCGTGGAAAGCTCTCCCCGGTTGAAGATCGTCTTTGAGAAAAGATCGGCCAATGGAGTTGCGGATGCTCTTGCCAAGGCCGGTTTATTTGATGATAGTTCTAGTAATGGTTGTATTAATTGGGACTCGGCACCTTCCTTTGTCCTTCGATTATGTACTACTGACTTTATTGCAGCTATTGAGCCGCTCCCCCCAGACCCGCCCCCTTGATGTATCTGCTACTTTGAACTTTTTTTAATTTAAGCACGTCTTCTTCCAAAAAAAAAAAAGGTCCGACTCCCACCGATAACCAACGTTAAGTTGAATTGGGTAATTGGTATGATTGAGTTATGGAGTGAGGTTTTTATTAATGGTAATTGGTGACGATGGAGGGTGAATAGTTGTGATGATTTATTATGGGTAAAAGTAAGTGGTAAAGTGTGTAGTAGATGTAAATTAACTGTGTTATGACGGAAAGTTTGTTAAGGGTATTTTAGGAAAGAAAAAGGTAAAAACAAGGGTATTATATGTAGAAACTTAAAATGAGGGTACTATGTGTAATCTGCCAAAGTTCGAGGGTACCATGGGAAAAAAACGTAATTTTTATGATTATTTATTTTGGCATTTTACAATTGTTTTTCTTCTAAATAGAATTCTACTTTCAAATTTATAATTATATTTTTGTTATATATTTGCTAAGTATTTTATATTTGCATTTTTCTTAAAATATAGTTATTTTTAATTTGATTTAATTTCAAGAAATTAAAGAAATAATGATTTAACATGTTTTGATTTAACTCGAGTTGGGCCCGAGTTAAGCTCGAGCTGAGCCTAAACCAAGCCGATTCCGAGCTTTGTTTTTTTAAGCTCGTAAAATTCCGAATCAATTATGAGCTCAATTCCGAGCCGATTCCAAGCCCACTCGAGCTCCATAAGCAATTTATATTATAAGGAGTACTCCATTTATTCCGTATATAAGCAAAAAAAAAAGAGGCAAAAATTAGGTCAAGAACACACTCAATAACCCTTCAATCCCGGAAGCTTGAAATTTGTTCAGGCCTTAAAGAATGGAGATTGGCGTTAAAGTTAGTAATCATAGCGTAGATAGGTTGAGTTCCCTCTCCGACGACGTTCTTATCGAAATCATCTCCTTCCTTCCTCTCCGATTTGCCATCGTCACGGGGTCATTATCCCGTCGATGGCGTGGTCTTTGGACTAAAGTAACCTCTATAAATATAAAACTCCCTGATTTCAAGCATTTTCCTGACTTCATGTCACATATTACCTCACCGTCAATCTACCGTTTCTTCGTCAAATATGTGGTTGAAGTTGACGACTCAATCTCGCTATTTCTTTTGAATTTTTGGTTTCGACAAGCTTGTGACCGCAACGTCCGTGAACTCAAGTTAACGTGTCCTCGTTTTGAGGGTTCCAGCTACCGTCAGAATATATTGCCAAGTTCTGTTTTACGAACGCAGTCGCTGACGTCAATTGAGTTATACTCCATAAATAATTTGCAGTTGCCTGATGATGGACAAATCAATCTTCCTAATTTGAAGAGATTACGATTTACACGCTGTCGCTGTCGGGTTGGATTTAAGTTGTTGGAAACGTTAATCAAGGCTTGTCCATCTCTCGAAGATTTGTCTTTAATAGATTTCTTGTTTATGTGGACACCGGAATGTGACGACTTTGAGGAATGTGACGACATTAAGGTTTTCAATCAAAATTTACGACGGCTAGTTATCGACACAGGCTGTATCGAATATAAACGTTTTGTAGTTGTGATTAATGCCCCAAAGTTAGAGCAGTTGGTTTGCCATACTGTAAAATCCGTCATCTTTAGTTTCGAAGATAAACCTTCTGCGTTGCGTGAAGTAAAAATCGACTTCAACCACAATGATGGACTACAATGCCGGGATGAAAACAAAGTAATGTCAGAGTTTTATCAGGCAATTAGTAATGTTAGTTCCCTCACACTTGATGATTATGTACTAGATAAGGTGTCGTCGGCCGTGTTTTGCAACGTAACTCGATGTACACTAATTATGAAAAAATGGTATAACATCAAGACCGTGGCTTCATTATTAGAGTTGTGCCCTTTGTTAGATGTTCTGACCCTAAAAGTCGATTGTGATAGACGTATCACGAGAGAGAGGAACCTCGGGAAGCCTAACCGTACAAGAACCTCACGACGAGTACTCAAGAGACTAGAGATTGAAGCGTACTGTACGAGTTATCGCAAGCCTGGAAAATCATTCTTAAAACTAGTACAGTACTTGTTAAGTGGCTCCATAGATTTGGAGCACTTGTATTTTAGGGCAGTTGGTCCGAAATTTTTCACAGAGGAAGTTCGAGAAAGGATGGAATCGAATTTATGCAAGCTAATAAGCGAGTGTCCTATGGCATCAAGTGGGTGTAAGGTTGAATTTGAAGGGATGTTTCACAAATATGTTTCAAGATCGAATCAAGGTTGATCGGAAAGTAATAGCCGTGAAGTTATCTTGGCCATCAAATTCCTTTAGATTTTATGGTATTGAGTACTTCCTCCGTTCCAATCATTGTTAACTTTCATTAGCAAATGATTGGGTCGGAGGTTTTATGTGTTATGTACTCGGTAACTCAATACAATCATTAGTTCCTTATTTAGTTACTGATAGCTGTTATATTGTGTTGTGCTAGTCGTTCAATTAACTTCTGTTTTGCTTGATCTATTAACGGATGTTCCTTACAATTGATTACCCTAAGATTAAAAGTGCTGCAAATAAAGGGTGTTTCTTAGCAAATGATCTACAGGGTCGTCTAAGAAGGATTACGCAGGTTTGCAATTAGAGTCCCATTTGTCAATTTCTATGTTTATCCTTTTGAGCGATCTGATATGAACTGAACTCTAATAAGTTTAGTTCAGTTTAGTGTAAGTCGATTCATTTTAGATCAGTTTAATTCAATTCAATTCATTTTAGATCAGATCAATTCATTAAATTTCAGTCCAAAAGAAGAGGGCTTAACAATAGTGTTGAATTGAACTGAACTTATTTTACAGTAAGTCTTAAGGTAATACTCCGTATTCCTTTGGCATATAGTTATACACAAAAACTTTGGATCGTATAAATGCTAAAAGAGCGGAGCTACCTTAAACAGAGTATTTTACATTTGTACGAACACATTGTAGTATATACTGATCGAAAATCTAGTAGTTATCCCAGTGACGACAATATTTGCATCTCTACGCCATATATAGTGATCGCAAAACTAAACTAGTAGTTATAATTATGAGTGATTTAGACTACAATATAAGTTATACGGAGTAATAACTACTAGTTTTCGGATCACTATATTTGGCGTAGACATGCCAAGTAAATCCGACAAACTGTGACAGCTCGTTGTATGCCAAAATCGTATTGAAGCGACTTAACTTCGCAAACACTACGTCTACCTTAAGAATAATTTACCATCGACAATAGGACATACTCCGTAGATAAATTAATATCGCCATAAGCATCATAAAGGAAATTAAATACTCGTACATCTTTGGAACATCATCGAAATATACCTCTAAGTTCTACTGATGAGACGATACTATATGAGGTCGCAAACCATTAGAAAAAGAAAAATCATTGTTTTTTATGAATAAAACCTTTTCGAGAATGAAGGAAATAGATAACTTTGCCATTCGTAGTAGTAACTTTGGGACCATCATTTCGAGACATGTTGAGAAATCTCCCTTTAAATTCAACATCACAAGTGGAGATCATTTGATAACGATAGAGTTCCACGCATAAATTTAACTCTTGTTCCTGATCGCGCATCACATTACTCGACTCCCACTCTCGACAATCATTTACACTAACATTCAAGTGCTCCAAATCGCAAGTGCTTCTTAACAAACCCGTTATAAGGTTTGAGAAAGATTTTGCGCGCTTGCAATAACTACTCCTGTTATTTATTTCCACGTTTATCGACTTCATCCTTCTGATTGCTTCTCGAGAGGCGCTTACATTGACAGGCTTTCCGTATAACAGCTGCTTCTTATCATCACCGACACCGCAAAATTTGAGGGTCAAAAACTCTACTATGGGAAACATGTCCAACACGGACTATTAGTAAATATTATGATTTGATTGTAAATATCCTCTAGTTATTTGTTAGCTTAATTAGAGATATTCTTGCCTTGTAATTAGGATCTTATTGTTGTACTTTGTACCTATATAATGCCTAATAGAATAACTCCCAAGTCAGGGAATTATACAATTCACATGGTATCAGTAGTTTTAGGTTAAACTTTTCCTCCTTTTTGGTTTTTGCTCACGGCAAACCAGTCCTCCGTCTCCTCGGTCCCTCACAATGTCCGGCGATGACAAAATTAACCCACCTACGGCCAAACCCTCACTACATCCCGTCTACACCGTTACCAACATCCAAAACAAGGTACGTGTTCTCGACGGTACCAAGGTTACCTATGCATCGTGGGTCAACCTATTCAACCTTCATGCCCGTGGCTACAAGGTATTGCATCACATAGATGGCACACCCGCTCCTCCCAAAACTGATCCAACGTATGATGCGTGGTACGAGATCGATGCCCACGTTCTCCAATGGATCTACGGCACCATGTCCGATGACTTGTTGCCCCGTGTCTTGGAATCCGAATCCACTGCCCTTGAGGCTTGGACGCGAGTCAAGAACATTTTCCTTAATAATAAGGGAGCCCGTGCTGCCAATCTTGAACATGAGTTCAACAATCTCAAACTCGCTCAACAACCTTCTTTCGACGCGTACTGTCAACGTCTCCGAGAGTTGGCAGGCTTGTTGAAGGACGTTGGTGCCGCCATTAATGACCAACGTTTGGTTCTCCAATTTGTTCGCGGCTTACCGAAGGAATATGATACGGTCGCTGCATACATCAACCAAACACTACCAAATTTTGAGACGGCAAGAAGTATGATAGAGCTTGAGATCCACCGTACTGCTGGTCGTGATGAACCAGCGGCCTTAGTTGCTCCCTCCACCCCTCCGTCTGATTCCCGTGCTTGGGATGATGCACCCAAGTCCAATCAGCCACGCAGCAATCGCCACAACGGTAAACGCCACAGTGGCAGCTCTAAGGGTGGGGGACATCGCAACCAATCAAAACAGGGGTCCTCCCCGTCTCCTGCAAACTGGGGACCCGTGCCCACCTGGCCTAGCCCGTGGACACCACCACCTTGCCCTTACCCCACCTATCCAGGGTGGACTAATCCTTGGCAGCCGTGGCCTATGGCACCACAATCTGCCCCGCGTTCCTCTGCTCGCACACCCAGTACGCGGCAACAAACTTCTGGTTACAGTCAGGCCCATATCGCAACCGAAGATCATCCACAACCTACGGACTTAGGACAGGCTTTCAATGCCATGACCCTGCAACCCTACCCTAGCGGACCTTTCTATATGGATACAGGAGCTTCTTCTCACCTTAGTGCCGACGCAGGTATTTTTCGTTCCCCTCTCAATTCTAGCACGATTAAATCGATTTATGTTGGAAACGGCTCTAGTATACCTGTTCACGGTTCTGGACACACCCATTTACCCACCCAAACCCGTTCCCTTCACTTGCAAAACGTTTTATACACACCTAATATCATTAAAAATCTCATCTCAGTTCGACAATTTACCAAAGATAATCATGTGTCCGTCGAATTTGATCCTTGTGGTTTTTCCGTGAAGGATTTAGCGAATGGGAATCTGATTCTGAGGAGCAATAGTGGTGGCGATCTCTATCCCGTGTTAGCTATGTCAAAAGAAACCAAGTCACCTGTGTCGTTCCTAGCTCTTTCATCCGATGTCTGGCACTCTCATTTAGGTCATCCGGGTGCACATGTTTTTAATTATCTTAAGTCAAATTCTATTGTTGATTGTAGTAGCAAACAAAACAATCTTTGTCATTCATGTCAAATAAGTAAGCATAAAAGATTGCCTTTTTCCGATTCTTTGTCTAATACTCTTGCCCCTTTTGATATTATTCACAGCGACTTATGGACGTCGCCAGTCAAGAGTAAAAACGGTTACAAATACTACTTGATCTTAATTGATAATTTTACTCAATATGTATGGGTCTACCCCTTAAAATTCAAATCTGAAACATTCACCAAATTTATAAATTTCCGAAATTACGTCACAACACAATTCCAACGCTCCATAAAAGCTTTTCAATGTGACTTAGGACGAGAATTCGATAGCAATGAATTTAAAGATTTTGCCCATAAAAACGGTCTAGTTTTTCGCTTCTCATGTCCGCAAACATCACCACAAAATGGCAAGTCCGAGCGAATGATCCGTCGCATCAATGAAATCGTTCTTGCTCTGCTTCACCACGCCTCCATCCCCCTTGAATTTTGGGTCGATGCACTTCACAGTGCGGTTCACCTCCACAATATACTTCCCACCAAAATTCTCCAATTCCGCTCCCCCACTTCCGCTCTCTTCCTGAAAAATCCCTCATACTCCCATCTCCGAGTCTTTGGGTGTGCTTGTTATCCAAATTTATCCGCCAAAAGACCACATAAACTCGCACCCCGGTCCATAAAATGCGTCTTCCTCGGCTACCCTCAAGAATTCCGTGGCTACAAATGTTTCGATCCCTCAACCGGTAAACTCATCATTTCGCGCCATGTTACCTTCGACGAGTCCGTTTTTCCCTTCGCAAAATCCGCCACAGCTCCACTCACCCAACCACCCATTCTCACCACCACACTTCCTTCGACCTCCCTCTCCCCTGCCCTTATAGACGCCTTCTTAACTCCCACTTACCCCGACCCACCTGCTACCCAGACCCAACCTTTACCTCCTGCCTCACCACGCACCCCACTGTCCCCTGCCTCCCCGGCCTCACCGGCTCCTCACCCAACCACGCCCGTAACCCCTGTCCACACCCCTGCCACACCAACCTCAATCCCTGCCTCATCTCCTGTTTTGTCACCTGCCCATCGCACCACACCCCACTCCCACAACCTGCACCAACAGCCTGACCCGCCTCCTACCTCCTTCCGTGACCATCAAATGACAACCCGAGCCATGAACGGGATCTTTAAACCCCGCGTCATGGCAGCCACCACCACACCCCCTCTATCACCCATTCCCAAAAGCCCCCACCTCGCCCTTCAGGACCGTAACTGGGCTTCCGCCATGAATGATGAATATCGTGCTTTAATTGAAAATCAAACATGGGAACTCGTACCGCGTCCCACTGACGTTTCTGTTATCCATTGTATGTGGTTATATCGTCATAAATTTAAATATGACGGGTCTTTGCAGCGCTACAAGGCACGCCTTGTAGTGAATGGTAAATGTCAGCAGGTTGGAATTGATTGCGATGAGACTTTTAGCCCGGTGGTCAAACCGACGACGATTCGTACTGTGCTCAGTCTTGCTATTAATCGGTCTTGGCCAATACATCAATTAGATGTAAAGAACGCATTTCTCCACGGGGACCTTGTTGAAACCGTTTACATGCATCAACCACCAGGTTTTGTCGACCCAGCAGCTCCGCACCATGTTTGTCGACTGCGTAAGTCTCTCTATGGCTTAAAACAAGCCCCCCGGGCTTGGTATCAACGGTTTGCAAATTTCATTTTATCAAAAGGTTTTTGTAGCAGCGTATGTGATCCGTCCCTCTTCATTTATAATCATGGTCCTCACACGGCCTACCTGCTCCTCTACGTCGACGATATCGTTCTCACGGCCTCCAGTAATTCCTTGCTTCGAAATATTATTAATGATTTATCACAGGAATTTGCGATGTCGGACCTTGGTAAGCTACATCATTTCCTCGGGATACAGGTTACTCGAACAAAAACCGGGCTGTTTCTATCTCAAAATCAGTATGCCCGTGATATTCTAAGCCGAGCCTCAATGTCATCCTGTAACCCCGTCAATACACCTGTGGAAACCGGGTCCAAACTAAGCTCCACGGCAGGCCCGCTTATTGCTGATTCCACACTTTATCGAAGCCTCGCCGGCGCTCTTCAATATCTCACCATCACTCGACCCGATATTACCTATGCGGTCCAACAGGTTTGTCTCTTTATGCACGCCCCTCGTGAGCCCCATTTTCAATTCTTGAAACGAATCTTACGTTACATTAAAGGGACTATGGACTACGGCCTTACCTTCACCAAATCAGCCGCCCATACATTGACTGCTTATTCCGACGCTGATTGGGGTGGGTGTCCCGACTCACGACGGTCTACTTCTGGGTACTGCGTTTTTTTCGGCGATAACTTGATTTCTTGGTCTTCCAAGCGTCAGGCTACCGTATCCAAATCCAGTGCCGAAGCCGAATATAGGGGTGTTGCTAATGCGGTTGCGGAAACAAGCTGGCTACGAAATTTACTATTAGAACTTCGCGTTACTATCTCGACGGCTAGCTTGATTTATTGCGACAATGTCTCCGCGGTCTACTTATCCGGCAACCCAGTTCAACATCAGCGAACGAAGCACATAGAGATTGATATACATTTCGTTCGCGACCAGGTTCGTCTTGGGAAAGTCAAAGTTCTTCATGTTCCGGCCGAATACCAGTACGCCGACATTTTCACAAAAGGTCTTCCCAAGCACCTCTTTACACGGTTCCGCTCCAGCCTCAGCGTCCGTTCCTCTCCCGCTCCGACTGCGGGGGTGTATTAGTAAATATTATGATTTGATTGTAAATATCCTCTAGTTATTTGTTAGCTTAATTAGAGATATTCTTGCCTTGTAATTAGGATCTTATTGTTGTACTTTGTACCTATATAATGCCTAATAGAATAACTCCCAAGTCAGGGAATTATACAATTCACACGGACAACAGGGTTTTTAAACAGAAGCTCAGTTTCATATTAAAAGTGAGCCGAGTAACATTGCGAAACTTCGTAGTAGATAAGGCATCTACTGCAGAAATATCAAGAGTAAAAGATTCTTACATTAGAAACCGCCTTATACAATCTAGACAATTTATCTTTATCCAATCGAACTTGGGGGAGATCAGTAAATTCGATTTTGGCTTCACGGAGCACAATTGGATTGTCTTCAAAGGAAAAAGTCATGTATTTTGGAGCGGAAATAGCCAAGTATTCTAAATTTGGGGCATTAATCACAAATGTGTGGCTTCGCAAAGGCCCATAGATATGGTGAGGCCAGCAATTTAACGACAATTGTTCGAGTGACGGACAAGCCTTAACTAGTTTTGAAATACATTGATAATTCGGACCAAAGTGAACGGTTAAGTTCTTCAAATTTGGAAGATTGATGTTATCACAATCCTCAGGGAATTGCCAATCTTTACGCATAAACGAGCCACTTTTGGAGCCCAATTCAATCGATACTAGCGACTGCGTTTGAAAAATAACACTTGGTAATGTATATATGTTATCCCAAGATGAAGGATTACACCATGTTACCTTAAGTTGATGGACGTTCCGGTTACAAATGTCGCGAATTATAATATCCATACAAGGCGCCCAAAAGTCTAGATTAAAGTAGGGTTCAACATATTCGAAACTGAAGCTATGGATTAAAGGTGAGGTAATTTGTCTCATGGTATTATTCAATGTGGTATCGAGATTACGTACCAACTTAGAAGTCTCACGGAAGGTGATGTCAATTGAGGTTGTGTTGAACCAGAGACCACGCCATCGACGGGATAAAGTCCCGGTAGCGATGGCTAATTGGAGAGGATGAAGGGAGATAATTAAGATAAGAACGTCGTCGGGGAGAGAACTGAGCCTGTCGACTCTCATCTTTACCGCTTCACGTTCGACGGCTAAGTCTTCAAGAATTAAGTTCATGATTTTTTAAGCTTTTCTCTCGGCAAGGATTTTAGTAGGGTTCAAGTTTTAAGCTTTTCTCTTGGCAAGGATTTTCTGACTTTTTTTTATAGGGAATAGTTTTCCAGGGTGAGATCAAAAATAGAATTTTTAATTTAAAATTCAACTGATGAGAAATATGGGCACAGTTAGGAAAGAAGCGCTTCCCTCAAATTAGGAAACTATCTTTTCAACTCCTCTTTTTATGATCTCTGTGCTAACAAATGACCGAAACGGAGAAAGTATTTTTTTAACTCATCATAGAACTCTGAATTAACATACGAAACAACTTGTAATTAGCATATTGATTTGTCGAACATGCTAAAATTCCTAAATATACACCCCTATGTATTTTTCTAAGGAGAGAACATCAAGTCTTTTATAGTAACATACTAATTCCTTCGGGAGAGCACCACCATACATCTTTAAATATAAAGATTAACATAACTTGTCAAAATTTGATGGGGGCAATTTCTAATGTTAGGTACCTGTGAAATCCTTCTTAGACCCTGTAAATCATTTGCTAAGAACACAAAATCTCATTGAAGACGGACGATATCCGTCACACCGTTTCCTCTCACAAAATGCCCATTGAAACACCCTTGACTTGCAGCACTTTTAATCTTAAGGTAATGTGAGGCTGAGGCGTAGACAAGAACGCGAGTTGAAGTTATGCATAAGTGTGACGATCCGCACACTTGAGCCATTAGATTTATTTATGCTTATGTAATTTCATTTCCCTTGTACATGTGTAGTAATTATTTTCTTAGTAGTTTTAGAATAGGTTTCCATAAATAGGTATATCGCTATTCTACACTAAACTTGTAAATTCAATGTTTCCTGCTACCAGGATGTAATAATCATATTTCCCTCTTTAGGGAGTACTAGTGAATGAAAATCTACTTCCTACCTTGTGCCTTCGTATTGCTTGTTGTTGCTTGGTTGTGAACGACTCTTTGCCTTCACTTTTCTAACAAGCCGTGTTTGTGGGATCGACACTAGGATCCCGACTCACACCCCCGAGACCGATTACGAGTGCCTCGTGCTTGACAAACACTAGTGCCTGACGCTCTCGTGCAATCCTGTCGAGTGTTGCCGAGACCCGAGTATCGTGCTAGTGAGCGATACTTCACTAGTACGAAGAGCCTTGTCGCTTGCATCTTGCCTTGATTCGGGCAAGGGTGCGCGCCACGATCCGGCGAAAGTACCGGACCGTGACATTTGGTATCAGAGCCCGGTTTTCGGACGGGCGTCTGCAAGCCGCATTTGTTTATCGAGATCGAGAAAATGGGCGAAACAATCGAGGACCGAGTGGATGCCTTAGAGTACGCAATCGAGGTCAAGCTTCCCAAACTCGAGGACATCGTTATGCGGATGGCTGCGAGCCTCGAGGAGTTGCAAAAGACGGTTTGTGACCTTGAGACGAAGGTAGACGGGATGGATACCCGCATCCAAGCGATCAGTGGTGCGATCCCCGATGATCGGGAGGAAGAGATCAATCATCTGCATCGAAAGGTCGAGATGTTAGAGAACACTTGCGCCACGCTCGTGAAAGCGGTGGCCAATGACGGGAAATCTGTGGGGAGCCATAAGGTGAAGGCACCACCACCTCGTGCCTACGATGGGGCGAGGGATTCGAAAGCGGTCGATAACTTTATCTTCGATATGGAGCAATACTTCCGAGTAAGTGGGTGTAATACTCCGTATTTAGAAGTCTTGGGGTACTCTATCGAGTAGCCCTTACTCTGTCGAGTAAGGGTAAGTTGCGAGATAAAATAGTTTCTGACCTGTTGGGTACTCGATCGAGTAGCTGGGGTACTCGATCGAGTAAGGGGGTACTCGATCGAGTACCTTGGGTACTCGATCGAGTGTCCGGTTTTACGGGGAGTTTTCTCGGGTTTTGTTAATTATGCGATTAAGGTATTTAAACATAGTCGTCATTGTTTTAAATCACTTTTACAAAACCTAAAACCCTGTTTAAGAGAGAAAGCAACCAGTTCATCTTCCTAATCGCATCCTTAGCAATTCCGGAGTTGGACGGTCGGTTCTTGTCGTTATTCGTATCGTTGAGTTCCCTGCATCGAGGGTAAGCTTTTAATATAATTTTTATAATATTTTGTTAATTTTGGTTAAACCCTAATTTAGAGATTGGGGGTTTTGTGTGTAGTTTGTGATGTGTAGCCTCTATGTGTTATATGATAGAAGGAGGGTTCGTAGAAGAGACTTTTGATACATCTTTGTTGATACCGTCTGATGTTGTGCTTTCCGGGTAGGATTTCCTACTCGGTATTAGTCCCATAATGGGATGATTGTTGATGTGTTGAGATTGATTGTTTGATATGGTAATTGTATTGTGGTTTGTGATTGTGATTGTGATTGGTTGTATATGGTTCTCGAGATGCGTTCTCGGCTGAGTGGAGTCACTTGCGGGAGTGGCTTCACGCCCTAGTTTCGCCCTTCGTGGAACCCGCCACGGAAGGGGATGTGCACATTAATGGACGGGGTTATCGCTCGGTATGATGAGCGGGGCTTAGGTGGGAAGCATTTGCGGTCCCCAGCTGGCGGTATGGTCCGGTGGACGTCAATGATTGAGGTGATTGGAGTTGGTTGGTTGTGTGTGTGTGACAGATTAAGTCAGTCTGTTTATCTTATTGTTGATGTATGTATTGAATTGTGTGATTAGTACTGACCCCGTTTAAATGTTTTAAAAACGGTGGTGATCCATTCGGGGTGGTGAGCGTTATTGAGCGGAGTGTGATATGACGCGTATGGGATAGCTGGGATGAGTCATCACGTGGCGTTAGAAGTCTTCATTTGTGTCGACGAAGTCTAGTAGCTTTGATAGTTTTAGTGTAGACCGTATGAGAACCTTGTAATTCCTTTTATTAGTTTTGGTTTGAACATGTAATCACTTAATCTATAATTACTTTAAAAGTACGTTTCTTTATTGTCTTATGATATTCAGTACCTCGGGCAACCGAGATGGTAGTATCCTTATACCTGAGTGGTCCTGGTAAGGCACTTGGAGTATGGGGGTGTTACAAATGGTATCAGAGCGACGATTTTGGAACCTGTAACAAATGAACATAATGAACATAGGGAGTCTAATAAAATGAACCTGGTGTATGTGTAATGGGAGCCCCGGCTGATGCTAGGTTTTGGGTGAGTAGGCGCCCTCACTTCAAAATCTTGGCCCCATGATACTTAAGCCAGTCACATGGTATGGGAACGTGGATTCTGTGTGTATATGTGCGACGTGTGTGTTAATTGTGCTGTATATGGTTTGTTGAAAGCATGTTGCATGATAGTTGGTTGACATGTTGGTTGGAATCGTTGGAAAAGTATATGAGAATGATGAATGTTATGGTAGAAAAAGAAAGTAGTTCGTATATGATGATGTGTGATGAAGTGGATTTGTAATGTTGTTGTATTAGCAACATGGAAATAGGATTTGTAGTGTATGGGTGTGGTTTGTGTTATGAAAAGTTATGAAAATTTAAAACATGCGGGTAATACATGATTGAAAGTTGAATGTTATATGGGCATGATAGATGGTAATGTTTGACTTCTGGTAAGTAGTAACATGAAGAATAGAGGTTCAATGATATGTGTTTTATATAACGAATTGGATGAAAAGCATGATGGTTGTTTATAACGTGGCACTTGATAACACGAAGTAGATTATTTTGTTAATTGTATGAGGAGTCGCGCAGATTTGAATGCGTAGTTGTAATCATAATGTTGAAATAATAATGAATGCATAGTACGTTAGGATATGTGAGATAACATTCGGGTAGTATTCGCGAGTCTGCATGACTCGATCGAGTGGGTTTGATTCGATCGAGTGGGTACTTGTCGTTATGTTGACCAGAATCGTGTTTTTGGGCACTCGATCGAGTACCTCGGGCACTCGATCGAGTATGGGGTCACTCGATCGAGTAGCCGGGCTACTCGGTCGAGTGAAAGTCGAGAGATCAGAAGGTCTGTTTGGGTTCTGGAGTCGGGGCACTCGATCGAGCATGTTGGGCACTCGATCGAGTAGCCTCAACTCGATCGAGTAGGTTCTGGTACTCGATCGAGTGGGGTCTGTGCAGGTCATATGCGTATTTCGGGTCATATGTTTGTCTTTTGACATTCGTTGCATATTACGTTTAATTCAAAGGTGTTGTATTACTTCTTTATGCATTGTTTTACGTATGTGTTGGTCCTGAAGCGTAAGTTACCCAATCTTATGATGTAAAGAGTGGCACTATGATGAGTATGAGTTCGGTGGGGAGGACATGAGTTATATGTGATTATGATAGATGGTGGAAAAAGAAAAGGAAGGTTGGTATAGTTTATTAAGGCATGGCACACGTTTTGCGAGACGGGATGAGTGATATGATTGTGTGTTGAGTAATGTAAAAATAAGTGAATATAGACAAGGGATGATGTGAGTATAATGAACGTGAGAATGAAAAGATTGAAAGTAAGAATGTGGAAAGTGGCAGCTTGAGATGTGTAAAGAGTTAAGGAGGGAAATGGTTAGGAGTCGTGTGGGTTATGGATTTATGTAGTGAAAGTTCGTTTAAAGGGGGTTGAGAAGAGTAATATATAGTGAACTTTGTGGAGACATGTCGCGAGGTGTATTTGTAGACAGTGAGTGAGTTTGGGAGGTTTGGTTTATTAAAAGATGAAACTACTGTGTGATTTCCTTGGGTAATTAACGGTATTAAATGGTCGATTTCTAGAGATGTAAAACGGGGGATGCAATTGTTTGAACATTAAATGTTGGTTCTATGGATAGATTAGTGGCAAGTATGAGTGATAGCATAATAAGAAAAGATCCATGGTAAGAAAGAGTGAGATGATGTCGGTAGAAAATAATGGAATTAAGTTTTGGAGCAACGAAGGGGTAACTTGATTTCTAAAGAGTTAGCTAGAAGGAATAAGGAGTTGAACTATTAATTGGTATTATTGAGTGTAAAGAGAAAAGAAGGATAAAAGTAAGCTGAGGAAAATGTTCACCGGAGCTATGTGATATAAAGATAAGAAATCATCGAAATATGTGATGGTATCACGAGGATGTTAGCTAAAGGTTATATAGGAGTTTCAGGGCAACATGATTGGCAATGAGTTTCGAGGAATTAAGGGAGTAAGAAGTTGGTGGAGTATTGGCACGATACGAGATATTTGGTGGAGAGTTGGATGACAATACAAATAAGATAGCATTGGGAATAATGTTGAGGTAATTTTGTGGATGGGTTTGATGTTCGTTATTTGCAATG
This sequence comes from Silene latifolia, assembly GCF_048544455.1. Lineage (NCBI taxonomy): Eukaryota > Viridiplantae > Streptophyta > Magnoliopsida > Caryophyllales > Caryophyllaceae > Silene > Silene latifolia. The sequence continues at coordinate 4,808,823 of NC_133526.1, read as the reverse complement.
TTAACCAAAAATGGTAGAAAAACCATGTTATTTTGATATGAGTGTAAGAGATTTGATATGCGAGCAGCGGTGGCATTGTGGTGTTATCACTAATGGCTAAGAGTGATGGAATATTAGAAAGGCAGCAATTCTAAAGAGGTTGATTTGGTAGGGACCTGATTGTTGTGTATGATTGTGAGAGGGTATAAGATGTGGTTAGATGAGGCGGACGTTATTAGTTGAATAGTGAAGGTGTGATTATATTTGGCAGGAAGTGATGGTTGTGCGAATGGGGAAATATGTTATGAGGGGCATATGAGTTAAACTCGGGCGGCAGGTAACCTTTTCGAGTAGGTGACTTACGTGGTCAGGATTGACTAGTTGGTTGTGATTACGGGTCCGTGATTTGTGTAAATGATTGTGTGAGGTTCTGACCTCACAAGAAGTGGTATGGTATGATAATTATAAAATTGTTTTATGAATGTTCGGTAATATATATGTTGGACACGGTAGTTTAATTTAATGATATCCAAAAAGGTAATAATTTGATTGATTTGACATGGCTAGTTATAATTTTATGTGTATTGATAACACATGTGTATTCCGGGAAATGGCAGAGAGGATGTTCATGAGATGCTTATCTGTTTATCCATATAATATGTTGCGTGGTGATTTAATAAAGTGGATTTGAGTAAGTTTTTCTTGTCTGAGAAGTTATGCTAAGTCAGTATTTATGGGAATTGTATGCAGTTGTGATGTCTATCGGTGTGGTTGTGGTGCCTCGGGTGGTGATCCGGGCACGGTACATAGTGCTGTGATGCGGGTATTTTCGCACTACGGTGTGGCTGTTGGTGGCGGTGTTGTGATGCCGTCACTGGTTGTGGTGGAGTAGGCGGGATGATTATGATTCGGGTTTCGAAAGTACATACCAGTTATACATAGATTGTTGTTTTGTTTGATGTTGCTCTCTGCGAGTGTCAGTTTGTGCTGATAGACAGTTGTCTTGCTTATTCATGTTTTCTTTACCAGGTTAAGTTGGGAATGAGGTAGAGTATGATGTGAAATAGAGTTGTATATGTTTCGTTGTTGTCATGGGATAGTGATAATCTGTTGATGGGACACGGTTGTGAGAGGTTGTTACGGTAATTTTGATCTTGTTTTCAGATGAGACATCGGTAGACATGGTAATGGAAAATGATTCGTGGAACATGTGTTGTAATGAGCTGAAAGCGGCAGGTAGTTCATAATCTTTCGTTGAGACAGTGAGTGTAGGGTGTTGGGGAAACTAGTGTCATGTTAAGTTGTGTATGAAGTTTGCGGTAATGAAAGAAAGAACTTGAGGATCTAGTGTGCGTGTACGTAACGAGTGCGGACCGTGAGTTATGCTTCTGGGAGATAAGTGCCTTACGTAGAGAGGTATGTTGTTTGGCAGTAATAATGAAGAGTGGGTATGGTGATTTGCTACGAGTTTATGGTATAGGTTAGGTGCGCTGCCGAATGAGTTGAGGAATGGGAAATGTTTAGGTATGGGAGCCTTGGATATAAGAATGGTGAGTGTTTGGTTGATAGACGGTTATCTTTGACATGTGGTGGTACATAGGGTAATGAGATATAGATATGGTTTGGTATTAGTGAGTTACGAGGACGTAACATTTGTCTTAAGAGGAGTAGGATGCGATAAAACAGATTTTGATGGTTGTACATATGGTAATATATTCGGAAGTTGAGTCTTGATGTAGAATAAAAGATCGATTCGTGTTGTGGGTGATTTTATTAAAGGTCATGACCGTGCTTGTAGGAGCGTGATGTTTAGGAGTGTGAGAATATTTCGCTAGTATTGACAGTTGGATGATGAGTTACGAGTGTGAGTAAACTTCGAGGACGAAGTTCCTTTTAAGGGTGGTAGAATGTAATATCCCGTTTGATGTCTATGAGTGTCTTGGTATTGGATTTGATAGTTGATGATATTATGGAGCTAGCAGCATTAGAGGATGGTAGTTGGTTATGTATGGAGTTGGTGTCGTGAGAGATATATATGTGGTAGATACGATATAGTGAGTCATGTTGTGGAAGTAAACATAGTTGGTGGAGTGGGTGTTAAGAGTTCTTGTTCTATGTTCGGTCGAGTTCTTGAGTCCTTAGCTAAGTTGTTGTGTCTTGGTCGAGTCTGTATGGTTGTTTTTATGTATGGGTTGAACTTCGGGACGAAGTTCCTTTTAAGGAGGGAAGACCGTAATACCCGTATTTATAAGTCTTGGGGTACTCTATCGAGTAGCCCTTACTCTGTCGAGTAAGAGTAAGTTGCGAGATAAAATAGTTTCGACTGTTGGGTACTCGATCGAGTATTTGGGGTACTCGATCGAGTAGGGGTACTCGATCGAGTACCTTGGGTACTCGATCGAGTGTCCGGTTTTACGGGGAGTTTTCTCGGGTTTTGTTAATTATGCGATTAAGGTATTTAAACATAGTCGTCATTGTTTTAAATCACTTTTACAAAACCTAAAACCCTGTTTAAGAGAGAAAGCAACAAGTTCATCTTCCTAATCGCATCCTTAGCAATTCCGGAGTTCGAGACGGTCGGTTCTTGTCGTTATTCGTATCGTTGAGTTCCCTGCGTCGAGGGTAAGCTTTTAATATAATTTTTATAATGTTTTGTTAAGTTTGGTTAAACCCTAATTTAGAGATTGGGGGTTTTGTGTGTAGTTTGTGATGTGTAGCCTCTATGTGTTATATGATAGGAGGAGGGTTCGTAGAAGAGACTTTTGATACAAAATTGTTGATACCGTCTGATGTTGTGCTTTCCGGGTAGGATTTCCTACTCAGTATTAGTCCCATAATGGGATGATTGTTGATGTGTTGAGATTGATTGTTTGATATGGTAATTGTATTGTGACGGCTGTGATTGTGATTGTGATTGGTTGTATATGGTTCTCGAGATGCGTTCTCGGCTGAGTGGAGTCACTTGCGGGAGTGGCTTCACGCCCTAATTTCGCCCTTCGTGGAACCCGCCACGGAAGGGGATGTGCACATTAATGGACAGGGTTATCGCTCGGTATGATGAGCGGGGCTTAGGTGGGAACGATTGCGGTCCCCCATGGCGGTGGTGGTAATGGGTCCGGTGGACGATCAATGATTGAGGTGATTGGAGTTGGTTGGTTGTGTGTGTGTGATTAAGGCATGTCTCATTTTATCTTATTGTTGATGTATGTATTGAATTGTGTGATTAGTCTTGACCCGTTTAAATGTTTTAAAAGCGTGGTAATCCATTCGGGGTGGTGAGCGAGTTATTGAGCTTGGTGTGATATGACGCGTATGGGATAGCCGGGATGAGTCATCACGTGGCTGTTAGAAGTCTTCATTGTGTCGACGAAGTCTAGTAGCTTTGATAGTTTTAGCTGTAGACCGTATGAGAACCTTGTAATTCCTTTTATTAGTTTTGGTTTGAACATGTAATCACTTAATCTATAATTACTTTAAAAGTACGTTTCTTTATTGTCTTATGATATTCAGTACCTCGGGCAACCGAGATGGTAGTATCCTTATATCTGAGTGGTCCTGGTAAGGCACTTGGAGTATGGGGGTGTTACAGTGGGCTCGACGAAGACGCGGAAGTTGTCACGGCAAGCATGTATCTAGTCGACGATGCCAAGATGTGGTGGAGGGCTAGGTACAAGGAAATCGATGCGGGCACGATTACGGTGACATCGTGGGCCGATTTCCAGAGGATCTTGAAGGATCACTTCTACCCCGAGAACACGGAGTTTGTTGCTCGGAAGAAGTTGAAGGAAATCAAGCACACCAAATCAATCCGGGAATATGAGAGGGAATTCTCAGCGTGCATGCTCGAGATTACCGAAATGTCCGAGACCGATAGGACATTCGAATTCATTGATGGGTTGAAGAGGTGGGCACAACAAGAGGTCATGAGGCAGAATCCCAAAACTCTGTCTTCGGCCATATCGGCCGCGGAGCGCCTGCTCGACTTTCATGGGGAACGAGAGGCACCAAGAGTTGTGGCACCAACGGGGAATACTGGTGTGTCACAAAGTGGGTACAATGGACAAAGGCCACAAAACAGCGCCATTTCAGTTGGGAACAGTCGGTTTCGCTCACAAGGAAGTCAAGCCCAATCGGCGAGCACTACAAACTCGCCCTCAAGCTCGTCTTCGAAGGCGGGGAACTCTACTGCTTCCACAACGAAGAGACCGTTCGCGTGTTTTGTGTGCAAGGGTCCTCATAAGATGGTCGATTGTCCGAACAAAGCGGAGTTCAATGCTATGTTCAAGAAGATGCCGAAAGGGGCTCAAGAACATCTTGATGGGGCGTTGGCCGACTATCACCAAGAGTGTAACGAAGACTCGAGTGATGGTGAAGACCAACCACGGATGGGCTCACTCCAACGGATCAGCGCGATGGGGAAATACGAAGATTCCTCCGCCAAGAAATCCAACGGGCTCATGTACGTGGACTTGATGGTGAATGGGAAGCAAGCACGAGCCTTAATCGACTCGGGCGCCTCCCATAACTTTGTTACGAAAGAGGAAGCGGATCGGTTGGGGCTAGTTCTGCGGGATGCTAAAAGCTGCCTGAAGCCGGTCAATGGGAAAATGAGACGCGTCCAAGGAGTGGCTAAGAAGGTCGCGGTCCAAGTGGGTGAGTGGGCAGGGGAGCTCGACTTCACCACCGTTCCGCTGGATGACTTCAAGTTAGTACTCGGGATGCAGTTCTTTCATAAAGCATTGGTAGTATTGAAACCAAGTGACGGATCGATGCTACTAATGGGGTCTATCGTAGTGAATACGGTAGACGGCGACGAAGACAAGGGGCAGCATCGAATTTCGGCTATGAGGGTGATACCGACGCCGAAACAAGGGATGCGACCTTGGAGAATGCCTAAAGGTTCGGTGGAGCCGAGGGCGAACAAGACCCAGGCTAACTACGATGCTAAGTGGCCTGGGGGACGAAAGAAGAGTCTACCCCCTCACCGAGGAGTAGACAGTGAGGGCCGAAATGCCCAAAGAAATAGGCCTCGTACCATCAGGGGGCCGCGTCGATGTCTTTGAATCGACGTCCTGGTTTCGGGTCGATCGACCCAAGAGAGAAGGCCTCGTACCATCGGGGGCCGCGCCGAAATGCGATTCGGCGTCTGGAGAACTCACTTACCATTGAATGCAGGTACTGAAGTGGTGATGGACAAGGTGAAGGTGCGATGGAGCGAGCACCTTGAACGATCTCGTAAAATTTCCGCTCGAGCAACGAGGACTTGGACTTTCCAGAATGATCAGAGGCGAGTGATAAACTTGGAGGACATGATGTTCGGGAGTCTCGCCGTCAAGGAAATGCACTCTATTCTTGAAGGGACGATGAATCCGATCATGGTGTGGACCGAGAAGTATCTACAAGCCGGACTCAAGAGAAAGCCAGATCTAAATGCAGTATGGACGGCCACAGCTCACCGAGGATGTCTCACTGAAGCGCCGTTCGAGATTTTTGTGTTGCCGAGGGCGGCAACAGATTAGGTGGGGGAGAGTGTGACGATCCGCACACTTGAGCCCTTAGATTTATTTATGCTTATGTAATTTCATTTCCCTTGTACATTTGTAGTAATTATTTTCTTAGTAGTTTTAGAATAGGTTTCCATAAATAGGTATATCGCTATTCTACACTAAACTTGTAAATTCAATGTTTCCTGCTACCAGGATGTAATAATCATATTTCCCTCTTTAGGGAGTACTAGTGAATGAAAATCTACTTCCTACCTTGTGCCTTCGTATTGCTTGTTGTTGCTTGGTTGTGAACGACTCTTTGCCTTCACTTTTCTAACAAGTCGTGTTTGTGGGATCGACACTAGGATCCCGACTCACACCCCCGAGACCGATTACGAGTGCCTAGTGCTTGACAAACACTAGTGCCTGATGCTCTCGTGCAATCCTGTCGAGTGTTGCCGAGACCCGAGTATCGTGCTAGTGAGCGATACTTCACTAGTACGAAGAGCCTTGTCGCTTGCATCTTGCCTTGATTCGGGTAAGGGTGCGCGCCACGATCCGGCGAAAGTACCGGACCGTGACAATAAGCTACTCTAGCTCTACTGGTGTCCAATGGTCTCCACTTGTTGTAATGTTCCTATTAAATTTAAAGGGAGATTTCTTAAAATGTCTCAAAAAGATGGTCCCAATGCTTGGACTACAGATGGCAAAGTTATCCGTTTCCATCGTTCGTTCCTGAAAAAGGTTTGTTTATTTTCAGTTGTTAGCCTATCAAATTTAGAATGTTACTCGTGTACGCCTTTTTGTCATTCTTCTTAGTTGAGACAAATTACAAGATTTTGTACTGCTCTCTCGGTTACATTGTTGGTTATTTGATGTATAATATACACCGAAGAAGAAAAATGTTACTCGTGTACGCCTTTTTGTCCTTTAGCAATACATACCGACCCGTATTTAAAGATATAGCTTATACGCATGAAAGAGTGCATAGTCAAGCCCAAATTAAGCTTCCAACTGAAACTAAAATGTATAACCAATAATGTCATCGCTCATCGGTCATCAAATCAAATTACTTTATGTTAAACCATTGTAAGAAACATCCATTAAATAGAATTTAATTGAACGACTAGCACAACACAATATAACAGTTATCAGTAACTAAATATGGAACTAATGAATGATTGTATTGAGTTACCGAGTACATAACACATAAAACCTCCGACCCAATCATTTGCTAATGAAAGTAAACAATGATTGGAACGGAGGAAGTACTAAATATATACCATAAAATCTAAAGGAATTTGATCGCCAAGATAACTTCACGGCTATTACTTTCCGATCAACCTTGATTCGATCTTGAAACATATTTGTGAAACATCCCTTCAAATTCAACCTTACACATACTTGATGCCATAGGACACTCGCATATTAGCTTGCACAAATTCGATTCCATCTCGCATATTAGCTTGCACAAATTCGATTCCATCCTTTCCCGAACTTCGTCTGTGAAAAATTCCAGACCAACTGCCCTAAAATACAAGTGCTCCAAATCTATGGCACCACTTAAATCACTTAACAAGTACTGTACTAGTTTTAAGAATGATTTTGCAGGCTTGCGATAAGTCGTACAGTACGCTATCTCTAGTCTCTTGAGTACTCGTCGTGAGGTTCTTTTACGGTTAGGCTTCCCGGTTTTCCTCTCTTCCGTGATATGTCTATCCCAATCGACTTTTAGGGTCAGAATATCTAACAAAGGGCACAACTCTAATAATGAAGCCACGGTCTTGATCTTATACCATTTTTTCATAATTAGTGTACATCGAGTTACGTTGCAAAACACGGTCGACGACACCTTATGAAGTACATAATCATCAAGTGTGAGGGGAACTTACATTACTAATTGCCTGATAAAACTTTGACATTACTTTCTTTTCATCCCGGCTTTGTAGTCTAACCTTGTGGTTGATGAAGTCGATTTTTACTTCACACAACGCTGAAGGTTTAACTTCGAAACTAAAGATGGCGGATTTTACAGTATGGCAAACCAACTGCTCTAACTTTGGGGCATTAATCACAACTGCAAAACGTCTATCTTCGATACAACCTGTGTCGATAACTAGCCGTCGTAAATTTCGATTGAAAACCTTAATGTCACGTTCCGGTGTCGACATAAACAAGAAATCTATTAAAGACAAATCTTCGAGAGATGGACAAGCCTCGATTAACGTTCCCAACAACTTCAAATCAACACGATAGCGTGTAAATCGTAATCTCTTCAAATTAGGAAGATTGATTTGTCCATCATCAGGCAACTGCAAATTATATACGAAGTATAACTCAATTGACGTCAGCGACTGCGTTTGTAAAACAAAACTTGGCAATATATTCTCACGGTAGCTGGAACCCTTAAAACGAGGAGGACATGCTAACTCGAGTTCACGGACGTTGCGGTCACAAGCTTGTCGAAACCAAAAATTCAAAAGAGAGCACGAGATTGAGTCGTCAACTTCAACCGCACATTTGACGAAGAAACGGTAGATTGACGGTGAGGTAATATGTGACATGAAGTCAGGAAAATTCTTGAAATCAGGGAGTTTTATATTTATAGAGGTTACTTTAGTCCAAAGACCACACCATCGACGGGATAATGACCCCGTAACGATGGCTAATCGAAGAGGAAGGAAGGAGATGATTTCGATAAGAACGTCGTCGGGGAGGGAACTCAACCTATCGACGCTATGATTACCAAGTTCAACGCCAATCTCCATTCTGTAGGCCTAAACAAATTTCAAGCTTCAGGGTTATTGAGTGTGTTCTTGACCTAATTTTTGCCTCTTTCTTTTGTTTATATACGGAATAAATGGAGTATAACATAAAGAAAAATTACGTTTACCCCAAAAATAATAAGAAGTTTACATAAACAATTAAACACAGTTTCCTTAAATTTTTTACAATAAAAGGAAAACAAAGAAGCTATAAGAGGCAAAAACAATATAAGAAGTTTAGGCAAACACCACTTTAATTACATGAAAAATACTTTTTTAATCAAAAACATGAAAAATACTTGGGACTAGGGGTGTAACCGAGCTGATTTTAGCTCGAGCTTGAGTGGGCTTGGAATCGGCTCGGAAACTTGAGCTTGAGCTCAGAATCAATTCAGAATTTTACGAGCTTAAAAAATCAAAGCTCGGAATCAGCTTGGTTTAGGCTCGAGCTCAACTCGAGCTAGGTTAAATCATTATTTATTTAATTTCCATGTATGTATAAAAATAGTCTAAATACTATAAAACTAAAAAAAAAAAATCTCAAATTTTAATATAAATATATAAAATTCTAAAATCATAAAAAAAACTTATTTTATATTTGATAAATTGGATTATAAAACGGTTTTATTATAAGAATTTGGTGAAAATTTATCAATTGGGATTGAATTTCACTTTTGGTGAAACTTAAGGGGCTTGAAGTTTAATTACCACTCTCGCGTAAAATAGGCAAACAAAAAACGAGGCGGAAGGGATATTATTATTTTATTTTTTATTTATCACTATACTATATTGTGATATATTTTTCGTATATAGTCATTAGAAATTAGAGGTGGCAATTATTGACACGACCCAAAAACACGACACGAACCCGACACGAAATTAGCGGGTTAGGGTAAAGACATTGTGACCCATTTAAGTAATTGAGTTGACACGGATACGACACGAAACTTAAATGGGTCGGGTTAGGGTTGTGCACTTTTGACACGAACCCGACACGAATAACTCATTTACTTAAAAGTGTCATAATATATTTGGGTTGAATCAATAACCCAATCAAACAACTTAAAAATAAGCATTTTCATTCGTTATTTTTAGGATAATAGGGCTATAAAGCTTAGTTTATGTTATTAGCTTATTGGGTTAAACGGATTAAGTGTGTTAAAAATGACCTGCTAAATGATAAATGGGTTAAACAAGTCGGGTTGGGTTATAGAAAAATTAAATGGGTTGGGTTAGGGTTGAGACAAATGACCCGTTTATGTAATTGGGTCGGGTTAGGGTTGGGGTAGTTGTGACCCATTTAATGTTGACACGGACACGAACACGACACGACCCGATCTGTTTGCCAGGTATATTAGAATTTAGAAAATATTGTTTAGTCGTTATTTACATTCCTAATGACTATATTAACGATTTTTCTAACGCGTGCCCTATGAAAAAGCAATTGAAAAAGCAAAATCACAAAATCATTCAAAAACCCTAACGTATTCTCTCTCAAGCCTTACCAACAGCGGAAGTTCAACGACGAAAAATAGTGAAGAAATAAATGGGAGTTTGATAGGCTGAGCTTTCTCCCTAACGACATTCTTATCGGAATCATCTCCCGCCTTCCTCTTCGATTAGCCATTGCTACCGGTACTTTATCCCGTCGATGGCGTGGTCTCTGGACTAACACAACCTCTATCGACATCTTCACGTACCGTGATTCTAAGTTACGCGAATTTGATACTACATTGAATGAAATCTTGATGCAAATTTCCTCACCTTTCATCAATAGTTTCTGTCTCGTAATTGAAATTCTCGTACCTAACATACCTATTTTAATTCGCAAAATTTGTGACCGGAACATCCATCAACTTAGGGTAACATGGGCCATAGGCGGGCGTTATATTGGTCGGGATATGTTAGTCGTACCAATTGTAATTTTCCAAACGCAGTCGTTAGTGTCAATCGAATTAAGCTCGTCTTCTGGTAATAGCTTGGAGTTGCCTGATGATTGTGAAATCATCAATCTTCCAAATTTGAAGAAGTTAAGCCTTCAATTTGTTTCTTTCCGGTGACAATGGATTGAAAAACTAATTTAAGGCTTGTCCATCACTCGAAGTATTGTATTTAACTCGCTTGAGAAAGAACCCGTGGTCTTTGCATCAATTGGAAAGCTTGAAATGTTGTAATCAAAGTTTACGGTGGTTGCTTATAAGGACTAATTTTACGGAAAGCAATTCAATTGTGATTAAAGCTCCGAAATTGGAATACTTGGATATTTCAGCTCCAAAACCAGGGATATTTTCTTTTGAGGAGGAACCAATTGCGCTTCGTGAGGCGAAAATCAAATTTACTAATGATGTTGGTGCTCTTTCTGATAAAGAAAACGGGCTTATGTCAGAATTCTATGGGGCGGTTTCTAATGTTCGGTTCCTTACTCTTAATATTTCCAAAGTAGGTAACTTGTCTTTGGTCTTTCGCTATGCAACTCGACTCACATTTGATATGAATGTATCCCAAAGTTTAAAGACTATGTCATCATTATTAGAGATGTGTCCTGTACTAGACGCTTGGACCGTGGATGTTTTGGATAAAGGTAAAGATAACGAGGAGACGTTACTGCGAGCACTTAAAAGGATTCACATAGATATCTGGATATGGAATTACACTTGTGAGAAGCCTGCAGAATCTTTCTTAGACTTAATCGCGTACTTGTTAAGAAACGCCCCTAATTTGGAGCAATATAATTGAATCTTAGTGTAAATTCTCGTGTATATTCGCTGGTAGGCAATGACGAGAATAATGAAGCATGCGAGTTGATGTTAAGCAAGCTACTATTCCAGTGTCCAATAGCGTCCACAAGTTGCGATGTTGAGTTTAAAGGTAGATATGTCAAGATGTGAAAGATTGTCCATCATAAAGCTCGGACTCTAAACAGCTAAGTTGTCCATTTAATTTTCGTCGTTCACCATTGAAATATTTCAATTAGAAAGAACAATTACTTTTGTTGGCGATCATATCATTATGTACTCGTATTATCCAGTTTCAAACTTTTATGATCAAGCGCGACATCTGCATGATTTTATGGTATTTAGTATGTACTCTGTAAATTATGCTTAGCTCTCTGTTAACTTATGATTCTTATATCGTGTAGTGCCCGTCGATCAATTAACTTAGGTTTACCATGTGCGAATCTAACAGTTATATTTTGGAGTTATAATCAACTGATTGTATAATTCTGTCAATACATGCTCGAATCTTGAAAATATTTTCGTGGCTACCATCCTATATACTCTTCCATCCCAATCATTTGTTTACCTTTGATTAAAATGACTCCGGAGCTCAAGATTATTCGATAGCCCCTTCATACATACGCAACAAGAAACAATGCCCAATTGCCAGTATAACTAATTGTATGGCAATGCGAGATAATCGGTACCGAGGTAACTAATTGTGTTTGAAAAATAAACCTGGCAATGTAACGAAAGGACCATCCCAATAAGTAGGCCGAGTTACCATCGGTTGACCCAAGTTCTTTGAGAATAGGCATGGTATGGACTACGGAGTATAAAGTATTTTGGTCCACTTGTGTGACGATCCGCACACTTGAACCCTTAGATTTATTTATGCTTATGTAATTTCATTTTCCATTGTACATTTGTAGTAAGTATTCTCTTAGTAGTTTTAGAATAGGTTTCCATAAATAGGTATATCGCTATTCTACACTAAACTTGTAAATTCAATGTTTCCTGTTACCAGGACCAAACTATCAAATTTGCCTCTTTGAGAGGTGCTAGTCAATGAAAAACCGCTTCTCATCCAAAAGCTTGTTGTTGCTTGTTGCTTGCTTTCAATAATCGTATTGCTTACTTTTATTGCTTTCGTGTGCCGGACTTGATAATCGTGACTAGGATTCCCGACACACACCGACCCGAGACCCGAGTATCGTGCTAGTGGGCGATCCCTCACTAGTACGAAGATCCTTGTCACTTGCATCTTGCCTTGAGACGGGCAAGGGTGCGCGCCACGGTCCGGCAAAAGTAGCGGACCGTGACATTTGGTATCAGAGCCCGGTCTTCGGACGGGTTTCTGCACGCCGCATTTGTTCATCGAGATCGAGAAAATGGGCGGAACAATCGAGGACCGAGTGGATGCCTTAGAGGACGCAATCGACGTCAAGCTTCCCAAACTCGAGGACATCGTTATGCGGATGGCCGCGAGCCTCGAGGAGTTGCAAAAGACGGTTTGTGACCTTGAGACGAAGGTGGACGGGATGGATACCCGCATCCAAGCGATCAGTGGTGCGATCCCCGACGATCGGGAGGAAGAGATCAATCATATGCATCGGAAGGTTGAGATGTTAGAGAACACGTGTGCCACGCTCGTGAAAGCGGTGGCTAATGACGGGAAATCTGTGGGGAGCCATAACGTGAAGGCCCCTCCACCTCGTGCCTACGATGGGGCGAGGGATTCGAAAGCGGTGGATAACTTTATCTTCGATATGGAGCAATACTTCCGAGTAAGTGGGCTCGACGAAGACGCGGAAGTTGTCACGGCAAGCATGTATCTAGTCGACGATGCCAAGATGTGGTGGAGGGCTAGGTACAAGGAAATCGATGCGGGCACGATTACGGTGACATCGTGGGCCGACTTCAAGAGGATCTTGAAGGATCACTTCTACCCCGAGAACACGGAGTTTGTTGCTCGGAAGAAGTTGAAGGAAATCAAGCACACCAAATCAATCCGAGAATATGTGAGTGAATTCTCAGCGTGCATGCTCGAGATTAGAGAAATGTCCGAGACGGATAAGACATTCGAATTCATTGACGGGTTGAAGAGGTGGGCACAACAGGAGGTCATGAGGCAGAATCCCAAAACTCTGTCTTCGGCCATATCAGCTGCGGAACGCCTGCTCAACTTTCACGGGGAGCGAGAGGCACCAAGAGTGGTGGCACCAACGGGGAATACTGGTGCCTCACAGAGTGGGTACAATGGACAAAGGCCACAAAACAGCGCCATTTCGGCTGGGAACAGCCGGTTCCGCTCGCAAGGAAGTCAAGCCCAATCGGCGAGCACTACAAACTCGCCCTCAAGCTCGTCTTCGAAGGTGGGAAACTCTACTGCTTCCTCAACGAAGAGACCGTTCGCGTGTTTTGTGTGCAAGGGTCCTCACAAGATGGCCGATTGTCCGAACCAAGCGGAGTTCAATGCCATGTTCAAGAAGATGCCGAAGGGGGCTCAAGAACGTCTTGATGGGGCGTTGGCCGACTATCACCAAGAGTGTAACGAAAACTCGAGTGATGGTGAAGACCAACCACGGATGGGCTCACTTCAAAGGATCAGCGCGATGGGGAAGTACGAAGCTTCCTCCGCCAAGAAATCCGACGGGCTCATGTACGTGGACATGATGGTGAATGGGAAGCACGCACGAGCTTTGATCGACTCGGGTGCCTCCCACAACTTTGTTACGAAAGAAGAAGCTGATCGGTTGGGGCTAGTTTTGCGGGATGCTAACAGCTGCCTGAAGCCGGTCAATGGGAAAATGAGGCGCGTCCAAGGAGTGGCTAAGAAGGTCGCGGTCCAAGTGGGTGAGTGGGCAGGGGAGCTCGACTTCACCACCGTTCCGCTGGATGACTTCAAGTTAGTACTCGGGATGCAGTTCTTTCAGAAAGCATTGGTAGTATTGAAACCAAGTGACGGATCGATGCTACTAATGGGGTCTATCGTAGTGAATACGGTAGATGGCGACGAAGACAAGGGGCAGCATCGAATTTCGGCTATGAGGGTGATACCGATGCCGAAACAAGGGATGCGACCTTGGAGAATGCCTAAGGGTTCGGTGGAGCCGAGGGCGAACAAGACCCAGGCTAACTACGATGCTAAGTGGCCTGGGGGACGGAAGAAGAGTCTACCCCCTCACCGAGGAGTAGACAATGAGGGCAGATGTGCCCAAAGAAGTAGGCCTCGTACCATCAGGGGGCCGCGTCGAAGTGCTGAATCGACGTCCTGGTTTGCGGGTCAGTCAACCCAAGAGATAAGGCCTCGTACCATCAGGGGGGCCGCGTCGATGTGCTGAATCGACGTCCTGGTTCGGTTTGGGTCATCGACCCAAGAGAGAAGGCCTCGTACCATCGGGGGCCGCGCCGAAATGCTGATTCGGCGTCCTGGAGGACTCACATTCCCTTGAATGCAGGTGTTGAAGTGACGAGAGACAAGATGAAGGTCCGTTGGAGCCAGTACTTGGAGAAAGCCCGAAAGAGTTCTTTTCAAGCAGCGGCAAAGTGGACTTTCCCGAGAGACAAGGAGCATGTGGTGGACTTGGAGAACATGATGTTCGGCAGCTTCTATGTCAAGGAACTCCAGCCTATCCTTGAAGGGACGAAGATGCCAGTCATTTTTTGGGATGAAGCGCAGATTCAAGCCGAGTTGTACAAGCCAACCCCCAACACCGCATGGACAGTCAGAGCTCACCGAGGATGTCTCACGGAAGCACCATTCAAGATATTTGTGTTGCCGAGGGCGGCAACAGATTAGGTGGGGGAGAGTGTGACGATCCGCACACTTGAACCCTTAGATTTATTTATGCTTATGTAATTTCATTTTCCATTGTGCATTTGTAGTAAGTATTTTCTTAGTAGTTTTAGAATAGGTTTCCATAAATAGGTATATCGCTATTCTACACTAAACTTGTAAATTCAATGTTTCCTGCTACCAGGACCAAACTATCAAATTTGCCTCTTTGAGAGGTGCTAGTCAATGAAAAACCGCTTCTCATCCAAAAGCTTGTTGTTGCTTGTTGCTTGCTTTCAATAATCGTATTGCTTACTTTTATTGCTTTCGTGTGCCGGACTTGATAATCGTGACTAGGATTCCCGACACACACCGACCCGAGACCCGAGTATCGTGCTAGTGGGCGATCCCTCACTAGTACGAAGATCCTTGTCGCTTGCATCTTGCCTTGAGACGGGCAAGGGTGCGCGCCACGGTCCGGCAAAAGTAGCGGACCGTGACAACTTGTCATCTGCTTCGTATTAACATGACCTACATATGGTTTGTTCCTCCTTCTTTAGTCCTTTGTGTCAAATTAAAAAGTAAACAAATCAGTTGGTCGTTCTTTAAAAGAATTGAAATCTTGTACCAAATAATTCATTGGAACAAAGAAAGTACTGCCAAGTAGAATCCAGTCGCTGTCTCTTGTAATGATCAGAAAATTAAATGTCATTGTTAATTAAAGCAATAACCCAGTCGCTGTTGCATGAACTAGAGCCATATCGCAATGTTTTAAAGACTCCTGCCAAATGTAAAATACAAACGGCAACTTAAACAATCAGAAGTATATTTTAAAAAAACACTAAACTTCTATTCGTGGTTGCGAGCAACTAAAATAGATGATTTCCCGATTTGCTCTTGAAAATTTCCGACAAGCATTGGGAGAAAACTTATAAAACTCCCCTACAAATTCAACCTCATGTCCCTTTGAAACCATTGGAGCTTGGTCGAACCACAAGGAGATCAAGTATTGAGTACTGGTTTTGTCTTAGATTATAGGTTAGCTACGCGAATCAAGAATATGATTGATATTAAACTAATTAACTAAATTAATAACTATCTAAGACTACTAAACTAATTAAACAAGTAATGAAATAGAGATTTGAGCAATAAAGAAAAGTCTAGGGTCCGATTACACCACCGACAAGTTTCATCCACATTCATAAGTCTCCTTAACTAGTTGTCAAGCAACCGATTTAGGAGGAAAACGTCTCAAGGTATCTCCCACCTTCCTTCCGGGTTCGAGGTCAATAAAGGTCAATAAAGTAGTCTCGATTACCTCCCTCGGGTTCACAATCGGTATCCCAGGTCACAACTAGAACCCACTCCCATGGTATCCTAGTCATGGTCTAAGTCATTAGGGCCACATCTAACTTCCCAATTATCCCCCTCCCTTTCCCAAGGGTAGGCTTGTAATTGAAGGTCAAGGGCACCTCGGTTCCCACTCCTGTGTTCAACCTAAGTCGGCGAAACTAGCCAAGTGAAATAACAATAGGTTACCACCGGTGGACAAGGGTCAAGGATCAAGTCACAATAACAATAACAATACACATCCCTTAACCAATCCCAACCGATTATTCAACAACTCATCAAAATCAAGACTTAATCATATAAAATAAACATGTTGGGGTCTAATCAAACCCTAGTGAGAATACTACTCAATAATCATACTTGAATTAACATTAAATATGCTAACTACTACTCTAATAACAATATTAAACATAATGAAAATATAATAAAGATTGAAACTTTAAGTAAACTAATCTTCTATTCGTGGTTGCGAACAACTAAAATAGATGATTTCCCGATTTGCTCTTGAAAATTTCCGACAAGCATTACGAGACAGCTTGTAAAACTCCCCTACAAATTCAACCTCATGTCCCTTAGAAACCATTGGAGCTTGATGAAATATCCTGCATAAATCTATTTCCATTCTTTTTATACGTTCTACAGTTTCCTTTCGACAATATCTCGCAGCACGTAACCTAAAATGGAAATGCTTTGAATCGATAGTGTTACTTAGTAACAAGAATCCTACTAACTCCACGAAATATTTTGATGGGACTCTGTAATCCCACCAGTCGATTTCTACCTCCACCCTCTTGAGTACTCGTCGTAAGGTGCTTGAACGGCGAGAATGTGAGGGGAGTTTCAACCACGGTATATTCTTAGTATTAGTACAAACGCCTTCAAGTTTTAGAGCAAAAACGTCTAGCACGGGGCACAAGTCTAGTAATGACAACACTAAATTACTATCAAGGGTATCGACGTATTGTTTCATGTTTAACGTAACCCTATTTACATTGCGAAACACGGTACATATGCAATTTAGTCTTGCAACATCCAAAGTAATCAAGCCAACACTAGAAATCGCTTCGTAAAATTTTGACATCGACTTCTTTTCTTCATCGTCTAGATGATGATGCTTTTCAAAGAACTTGGAGTTTAGCTTCACGCAACGCAATTGGTTCTTCCTCGAGGCAAACTATCGCAGCTAACGGAGCACAAACATTCAGATACTCTAATTTTGGGGTGTTAATCACAATTTTGCTTTTACTCCCGGACTTCCAGTTTATAAATAATCGTCTTAGATTTTGATTCGAACATTTCAAATAACCATCTGTCCTAGACTCTAGGCACTGATCTAAAGACAACTCTTCAAGCGATAGACAAGATTTGATTAGTTTTCCCAGGAACTCGCAACGAATATAAGAAAAATTAAGGCTTAGCTTCTTCAAATTGGGTAAAATGATGGGATCAGCATCGTTAGGTAACTCCCAATCGACCATTGAGTCCAACTCGATGGATACCAGTGACCGCGTTTGAAAAATATAACTCGGTAATCTAAGCTTATACTTACCATAAAAATAAGAGGGGCGCGTAAAATTGAGTTCACGGACATTCCAGTCACAAATTCGGCGAAGCCAAGAATAGTCAGGAGGCTGCCAATGCTTGCTCGAAAAATTGCCGTCAAATTCGAGATGGAAACGATGGATGAAAGGGGACTTAATTTGCATCATGACGTTAAGAAAAACATCAAAAAATATAAACTTATAATCGGACTTACGATCGCTTATGATAATGGAGGATATGTTCTTCCATAGACCATGCCATCGACGGGATAGTAACCCGGTGACAACGGCTGATCGAAGAGGAAGACAGGAGATAATCACGATAAGTAAATCGTCATGGAGCGAACTCAGCAGGTCATTTGTTTGTTCTACACCTTGAAAGTTGTTATTCGTCCTCCGTCTCTTCTTCGCCTTTTCTTCGACGGCCATCGATGAGGTTTAAAGTGGCTAAAGAGAGTTCAGGAGTTTAACGTTTAAAGGTTTTCACTCTTTCACAAGATCTTCCCAGTGTTTTGGTTGAGTTATGATTTGACCGAGTAAAACCTAATTTGACTTTTCTCGCAAACAAATGAAAATAAACTGGGATATTTCAATATGGTATCCTCAATTTAGACTTGTACTCTGGCCGGGCTCTTTTGGTCAGACCCGGGTCAGGCTAGTGGTCGGGCCGGGCTGTGACATGCTTGACCCTGGTCTGGGCCCGAGATGGGGTGGGGACGGGTTGGGCTGGCGGGCCTAACCTAATTTTTTTCTAAAATAGACGGACCTGGGCGGGACCGGCTGGGAAAATGGAACACGGGCCAGGCCAGGGGACGGGCCGGGCTGGGAAAATCTTTGACCGCCTATAATTCTTGGTTACTAACTCCAAAACTACAAATCTTTTTTCCAAATTAAACATCTCGTAAAGACGAGCAATTTGAAAGAAAAAATCGTTACTTTATAAGGCTTACTTGGAGGGTAAAAGGAGGGGAATGAATATGGGAGTAATAATAAGGTGCATTTTCCATGTTTGGCATGAGAGTAATTATTCACCTCCCGAATCTATTACCCTCATGGAAAGGTAATGCATTACCCACCCTCCTCCCTGGGTAATGATTAAGGGAGTAAAACATACTCTAAGTAATTATTATCCTTATGTCAAACCTATCATCAATGAACTCATTACTCAAGTAATTAACTTCCTCGGTAATTATCACTCAATTAAATTTTACCCCCGAATTATTCCATGGATTCAGGCAAGCCCATAAAGTTGAATCCATGAGTAGGGATGGCAGTGGGTCGGGGACCCAACCCACACCCTTTGGGTCGGACCCTAATGGGTCGGGTCTGGGTCTGAATTTTTGAGACCCGAATGGGTATGGGTCGGGTATGGGTCTTAATAAAATACTTTGGGTCTGGGTCCGGGTCTGATTTATGGGACCCAGACACGACCCATAGACCCGTATAATTAAAAAAAAAACTTAAACTTAACAAACACACAAACACGGGATGACGGGATTCATTTGTTTCCTTTCATTCTTCTCCCCTCTAACCCAAATCCTCCTCTAAGATAAATTCAACTCTCTCTAAACCTAAATCCTCTTGCCAAAATAAATCTATTTGTACTCTTGTAGGACAAGGTTTTCATGTTTGTAGAGGAAAAAGGATAAATTTCTGATTGATGAGCAAATCTTATTTTTCTTTGTTCTTTGCTGATATTGATTGAAAGTTTCCGAGGGTTTCCCATAATTCTTTGGATTTTGATTTACATGGGTAAAAGAAATTAGGGTTTTTTAGGGAGAAATTAGAGGTTTTAATTATTGTTGGATGGTTGAATAGAAGAAATAAATCCAGGGAAGTGAGATGTGTGAAACATTGTTGATTGAATGTTCATATTCGTTGGATGAAGAAGCACGAAGGAGAGAGGGATAAAAGAAAAAGCAGAAAAGGAGGGCACAGTAGAGGGAAAAACT
Organism: Silene latifolia; assembly: GCF_048544455.1. Taxonomy (NCBI): domain Eukaryota; kingdom Viridiplantae; phylum Streptophyta; class Magnoliopsida; order Caryophyllales; family Caryophyllaceae; genus Silene; species Silene latifolia. The sequence continues at coordinate 4,789,255 of NC_133526.1, read as the reverse complement.
GTGAAACTTTGGACCCGTGGGTAGACCCGGACCAGACCTAGACCCGAAGAGGTCGGGTATGGGTCTATTAATTTTAGACCCTTGCGGGTTTCGGTCGGGTCTGGGTCTAAGGTGAGTTTTCACGGGTCGGGTCTGGATCTAGTTAGACCTGATCCAGACCCGACCCGTTGCCATCCCTATCCATGAGATATAGCCACTCAAAGTTTATTTGGTTAAAAGCATTTGACCAACCATCACTTTTGCAACAAGCTCATAAAGTGACAATTTTTTTTTTAAATCAAAGATTTCGGAAAGACGATCAATTTGGAAAAAAAAATTAGGTCGCGTTCCGATTTCATTACCATGAATTATGCGCGGTCAAAGTTTTTCAGTAAGAAAGGAGAGGTACCCCATAAAATATAAAAAAAATATAGGGCTATCATGTAAAATATCCCAAATAAATTTAACCCATTTATTTAAATACTAATTTAGATCCCGTACAATGAATACGCGGTAATTATAGATTCTTTATTTTTTTTATTACTTATTACTCACTAAAAAACTGAATGCAAAAATATTTAATAAAATTGAGATGTCATGAAATGTATATGAATTTTTTTAAACGCTAAGCTAATAATTTCATTTTATAAATTTCTCAAATTACTTTAATGTTTTTTTTTTCACAAATCTAAAATATAAGTTTTTTTTTATATAGTGCAAATATGCGTTAAATTATTCTTTAACAAAGTTTAGACATTTGTATTTATTAGACATTCATTTTAGATTAATTAAAAAATTAATTTAGTTTGGTGAAAAGTTATATTTTAATCAAAAGTTAATAGTTTAATGCTCATTTGTTTCCGAAGGAAACTTTTTGAGACTTCTTATATATGGTAATGAATATGACTATAACCATATGAAGTTATAACAACTAGACCTGACAAACAAATCGGGTCGTGTTGGGTTCATATCCGTGTCACATGTAAATGGGTAACAAACCCTCCAACCCAAACCCGACCTAATTAAATATCGTGTCGTGTTCGTGGCGACCCACTTACATAAATGGGTCATCAAACCTCAACCCTAACCTGTTAATTTCGTGTCGGGTTCGTGTCGTGTTTTGTCATGTGCATATTTGGAAAGTTTAAGTATATTTATGTGATGGAGGATCAAGAAAAATCAGGATTAATATGATAAACAGGTCATTTGTGTCGGGTTCGTGTTTAGAGAGCTCAACCCAAACCCAACCCAATTAAATATCGTGTCGTGTTCATGTCGATCCACTTACATAAATGGGTCATTAAACCTTAACTGAAAACCATTAATTTTGTGTCGGGTTCGTATCGTGTCATTGTTTGACAGCTCTAATAACAACGACATGTATAATTTCATCGCAATGTCTCAAAGACTCCTGCCAAGAATACATCAATAACAATGTAAATTGCAAATAAAAAATAAAAAGTAGTAGCAAACTGATAAATTAACAAGGTACAATTGTTTAAAAAAATCGTAAAATTTTTCTAAAATTTGAAATTGTCTCCTGACGAACAACTAAAATTGATAACTTTGCGACTTGCTCCTCGAACTTTAGGACCAGCTCTTCGCGACATCTTAAAATACTCCCCTACAAATTCGATCTCACCTTCTATCCAAATCAATGGAAGCTTGTTGAAAACCTTACACAAGTCTAATTCCATTCTTTTTTCACGGTCTACACATTCCATTTCGCGATATTTATCACCGGTTAAACTAAAATGGAAATGCTCTGAAGCAATGGTTCTGCTAAATAACAAGTATTCAACTAATTCTAAGAAAGACTGTACAGGCTTGTAATACTGTTCGCGCAACAAGTATTCAATCTCTATCCGCTTGACAACTCGTGGTACGGGGCGTACATGGTCATGCTTCGGGGGATTCAAGTTCCATCTGAAATGGCTAGAAATATCCCCAAATTTTATGGTTAAAACGTCCAACGCAGGACACAAATCCAGTAATGACGACAGTATTTCAATTTTATAGCACGTTCGCATATTAAGTGTAAGACGAGTTGCATTACTGAAAACAGTAGAGAAATAATGTAGTACCAAAACATCCAATGTAAGAGTTTCGACATTAGAAATCGCTTCATAAAATGGTATCATCGACCTCTTTCCTTCAACGAGCGTACTTGAAAAAGTTGCAAGGCAATATAGGCTTGGGATGAGAATAAAAATCCGGCCACGTTAACTTGAGTTGTTGGACATTGGAGCAACAAATTTGATGAAGCCAAGAATTGAGAGTAGTCTGCCAATTCGTAATATACCCGTCTAATTCGAGGAAGAAACTATGGATGGAAGGTGACCTAATTTGCTTTGTGATGTTACGAAAAACAATAGAGAAAGAAAATTTATAAGGAGACACTCCTAATGTACGGTTGTTTATGTAGATGGATGTTCTATTTGTCCAAAGACCACGCCATCGACGAGATAAAGAACCGGTAACAATAGCTGATCGGAGAGGAAGGTAGGAAATAATTTCGATAAGAATGTCGTCTGAGAGGGTACTCAGTCGATCTCCTCCATCTCCGCCTTCGCCTTCGGAGTTGCTATTTGGTCTCCGTCTCTTGGCGACGGCCATCGATAAGGGTTTTTCACTTGTGTTATGTTATACTACATGTCTACATGTATTCATTTATATAAATACCCCATTAATTTGAATATGGCCCAATCAAAATCATATCCATTTTGTTTTAGCACCCATTTTATGCCCACAAGTAGGGTTGGCTCCGATGGTAAAGAGTCCACCTTCTGACCTTTTGAAGTCAGACAGGGGCGGAGCCAGGATTAAAAATTTGGGGTAGCGAAAGTATCGTGAAGTCGTGAACACAATAACAAAATAGAATTTTTTTTATAAACAATTCGTTTTTTTATTGTCGATAAGAACTAGACTTTCAGTTGACGTATTAGTCTATTAAATATTGTATTTTATTTTATTAGTTACATGGTCATACGAATTATTCTCGCAAAACAAATACTTGATGAAAGGTCTTAACTACCTATGATTTGAGATTTTTTTTTTTTTTTTAGGGAAATGGACTTGGGAATTAGAGAATAGGATATTAGGAGAGATATTATTTAGGTTAAAAAATAATGTGGGTACCATATACAAGCAATATACAACTCAACACGTGAGTGTGTGAAAAAAATTGCTTATTATAGGTGTCAAACGCATTTCCTAATGGATGTACCTGTACTTAATTTACCACTAGACCATATACATTCTGATGCTACCTTAGAAACGTATTATTTATTTATCCTTTGACAAATATCAGCGATATATGAAGTAGCAAAATTTCATCTTCTTTGTCAAATTTTCGGGGTTTGGGGTAGCGGCTGCTACCCATGCTACTAGGTAGCTACGCCTCTGAAGTCAGGGGTTTGATTCCCATAGAGTTAAAATATAGACTTGTTTTTTTTTTTTGTAAAGCGAGGTGTCCACCGTTGACAACGGTATAATCCTTGCCATGGTGCTCTCACAAAAAGGTAAAAAGATGGTCAAAGAGTTTGCTCCATTTTCATGAGAAGGGATTAAACCCCTGACCTCATGGTTAAGGGATGAGGTCGGTGATCTGCCTAGTCCTTGAAGTGGGTAAGACATACCCATGAACCTAACTTTTGATGGTTCCTGGAGGAGTCGGATACTCACATTTTCATTGTTGTGTACAACATATTCTGAACTTGTTTTACGATTAACAATCAAATTAGTATAGCAGAAACTTAAATACTCGGCACATCTTTGCAACATCAACGAAAACAATACATACTTCTACTATAATTATATACACTACTACAAAAACCGTGATAGACATCGGACTTTTTTACTAATAGACATCAAACTTGCCTCCGATGTTAAGTTGAGTGACGTGCATTATAAGACAATAAATCATTTTTCTTTATAAATGAAACCTTTCCGGGAAGGATGGAAATAGATAGCTTTGCCATTGACAGTCGTAATTTTGGGACCATCTTTTCGAGACATCTTGAAAAATCTCCCATTAAATTCAACATCACAACAACTGGAGATCGTTGGCCATCGATAGAGCTTCTTGCACAACTTTAACTCATGTTCTTGATTCCTCAAACAATTAGCCGACGGCAGCCAGTCCCAGTCTTGATGAAAATCATTTACTCTAAGATTGAAGTGCTCCAAATTGCAAGTGCTTCTTAACAAATGCACTATAAGGCGTGATAATGATTTCGCAGGCTTGCAATAAGTTACCCAGTTATCGATTTCCACATTTATCGACTTTATCCTTCCTGAGATGCTTACATTGCCAGGATTTCGGTATAACGGCAGCTTGTTATAATTATCAACACCCCAAAATTTCAAGGTCAAAACATCTACTTTAGGACACATCTTTAACAGTGACAACAAAGTATTTAAACTATGGCTCGATTTCATATTAATTGTGAGCCGAGTAACATTGTGTAACACCGTAGATAAGGCATCTACTGCAGAAATATCAATGGTAAGGATCCTTACTTTAGAAACCGCCTTATACAATCTAGACAATTTATCTTTATCTGATTGATATTGGTGAAGATTAGTAAATTCAATTTTGGTTTCACGCAGCCCAATCGGTTCCTCCTCAAAGGAAAAAGTCATGTATTTTGGAGCAAAAATAGCCAAGTACTCTAAATTTGGGGCATTAATCACAAATGTACCGCTTTGCAAAGACACGACGATATAGCTAACCCAGCAATTTAACGACAATTTTACAAGTGACGGACAAGCCTTAACTAGTTTTTCAATCCATTGATACTTGGGACCAAAGTGAACGGTTAAATTCTTCAAATTCGGAAGATTGATGGTATCAGAATCCTCAGGGAATCGCCAATCATCATACGAGCCACTTTTGGAACCCAATTCAATCGTCACTAGCGACAGCGTTTGGAAAATAACACTTGGTAATGCATAGTAATTATCCCAACAAGAAGTATCACGCCATGTTACCTTAAGTTGATGGACGTTCCGGTTACAAACGTCCTGAATTACAATATCCATGAGAGGCGCCCAATAATCAAGATCAAAGGATTTTTTGAAATCGATATTGAAGGTATGGATAAAAGGTGAGGTCATTTGTCTCATGGTTTCATTCAATGTGGTATCGAGATTATGTAAGTTATAAGTCTCGCGGAAGGCGATTTCAATAGAGGTTGTGTTGGACCAGAGACCACGCCATCGACGGGATAAAGTTCCGGTAGCGATGGCTAATTGGAGAGGAAGAAGGGAAATAATTCCGATAAGAATGTCGTCGGGGAGATAGCTCAGCCTGTCGTTACTTCGATTACTACTTCTTCTATCGTTCTCGTTCGTCGTCGCCATCTTTGCTAAGTTTTCAAAGGTTTTTAGGGTTTATGTCTTTTAGCTTTTTCTCTTTGCAAGAATTTTCTGATTTTGCTTTTTTTTTTTAGGTCAAACTCGGCTATAAGTTTACTATTTCGAATGATTATGACATAATTTAAGAATATTTTTATTCATTAATAAATAACGTAATTTCTTAATTACATGTTCAATTATACGAGCGTACAAATTTCCATAAAATTTTCGTAAATATTCTTCTCCTTATAAAAATAGAAACTAGAATATTGAGATTTTCCTTAAAATAAACATGCCCTACTAATTATATTAATTGGTATAAAGATGTTAATTATTTAACACCAATATAATATGAGTATGTTATATTTTGGAAACAATTAATTAAAAGATAAATAAATCAAGCTAGATTTCCAAAAAAATATAACATTCCGTAATTATTTCGATTTGATTTAATGCATATATGTATTTTTTTTATGTATATATAAACCTTTTAAAATTGCATGGCTAAATAGTTAGTTGCTCATCATGAACGGGTTTTACTCTTTTCATGGACTTTTTTCATTATTTTTCCACAATATGTCATTTGCCTAGAAACACAAAAAAAATCTCTCTAATTCTCTCCCTCACAAAATTAATCAAATTCACAACATTAATCAAATCCGTCAAATTACACAATTATGGATGTTAATTCTCGTATCGATTAAGTAATAATTCTAATTCTCAATCTGTTAATTATATTATATCAAAATAAGGAATTGATTTACACTAATTAAATTAGGGTCTGTTTAAACCGTCACTGATAAATTAGATTTACTGGTTTATCATGAAGTATATACTACACTAAGGATTTTGAGTTACAAATGAGTAATAAATTAAGTCGTATATCCAAGAGTATTGTTCGGCCATTGTAGTTTAAGGTATTCGTTTTTTTTTCCTTTCAATTTTGTTAATTGTTTTGTGGTAGTATGGTAGGGGGTGGACGATGAGTACAGTGTTCGGGTGGTCCGGCGGTGTTATTCATGATTCGTCCTCTCGGTGGTGTCACAAGATGCTTCAGTGGTGTTAGGGAAAGGGGTATATGTGGTGAGAGGCGGATCTGTGAAATCGTCTGATGGTCGGTCTGAGGAGGTCGTCAAGACCAACCGGGAGCGCAAGGGAGGCGGCGGTGAGGGTGGTGGCTGGCGGGTAGTGGTGGTTGGATGGTGGTAGTTAGAGTGAGAAAAGAGTAGATGAAGAAGATAGAGATAGAATGAAAGAAGGGTTTTAGAACGAAAATCATTAAAATAAAAAGGGTATTATGATCATTTACGTTCATGAAAGAGTAAAACTTGTCCATGAATGAGCACCACCCATGCTAAAAGTATTTCATGTTAGCAGTGAAAAGAATTATAATAACATTGGATATAGTAATATGATTGAATAGTTAAAATAACGATCTTAGCCTCTGTTTGGCATGTCAATTCAGGTTAGCTTATTTGACCAAAATAGCTTATTTGACCAAAATTTCAGCTACCTAATTTTTGTGCAAGTGTTTGGCAAGTAGCTTATTTGTCCAAATAAGCTACCTAAAATGAAATGCTACCTAGAGTAGCATTTGAGATTTCAGGTACCTGAAATAAGTTATTTTCCATGTTTTACCCCTTCAATTTATAATATTAAATAATTATTATATCCTTTTACGTCATTTTACCAAAAATCAGCTACCTTTTCTGCTAGTTTGCCAAACATTTTCTATATAATCAGTGTTACCTTTTCAGCTCCCAATTTTCAGTTACCATATCAGCTACCTTTTCAGGTTTCAGTTAGCTTTTCAATTTTCAGGTGCCTTTTCAGGTTTCAGGTATCTTTTCAGGTAGTTTTACTAAACAGAGCCTTAGCAGCGAGCGAGAGTAATGAAAGTAATAGAAGTAAGTAACAATGGGAGTAGTGAAATTGATAATCCATGTCACATTTAAAATATGTAACATCGCATTTGAAGATGTCATGTCACATCAAAAATTTTCATGTCACATTATTTTAGGTATCTTTTTAATTAGATTTTATAGATAAGAGTAACCCAATTAAAAAGTGTGAATTATATGGTACGATGGCTAGTTGTAGAACTATTCATTTAGTTTGGGCAAATTTTGTAAGGATCGTCTTCCTTCTAAAAAAAAATGTTTCTCATGGCCTTTATAAATAAAAAGACATTCAAACGAGGATCTGTGTTTTTTCCTACTAAATTTTTTAAGGTAATATAGCTTATAGATTTAGTTAGGTGGTGGATAACATAGCGTTAATAAGGGTAATTGTGCGTGTCAATTAACTTAACTGATAAAGTCATGAGCAGTGGTGCTCATAACCTGGGTTCAAATCCTGTCACCATCAAAATCAAAATCCCTCTTATTGCTCCCTTTACACTAAATAAAAGAATAACATTTCACACTGATACGGTCTTACATTATACGATTTCCGAAACTAACACGATGAAACAATGTTCTTGTGTTATTTGCAAAATGCAAACCTATCCACTCTAAGTTTCTAATTGCTTCAATTTATTTGCTGGAAAGATGGACTAGTTATGGTCTACGGACGGGTAGGATATAGGATTAATACAACGAAAATATAATTCAACTACCGATGAGTAATTAACAATCAAAGATTTCAAACCAAATTAACTCATATGCATCATAAAGCAAATTAAATACCTGTAGTTTTTTGCAACATCGTCCAAAAACAATAGATAGTTCTACTGAATACGGAGTTAAATTAAACCCTTCTGGGACGACCAAAACAGATAACTTTGCCATTTTGAGTACTAAGTTTGGGACCATCTTTTCGAGACATCTTAATAAAACTCCCTTTAAATTCAACATCGCAATTGGAGATCGTTGGACACCAATACAGTTGCTTGCACAACTTTATCTCGTCTTTTTCATCAAGCAACAAATTACCCGGCGGTGACCAATCTTGATGTAAATCATTTACTCTAAGATTCAAGTGCTCCAAATCGCAAGTGCTTCTTAACAAATCCATTATAAGGCGTGAGAAAGATTCCGCGTACCTGTAATAACTTCTCCTGTTATCGATTTCCACGTTTATCGACTTTATCTTTCTGAGTGCTCGCTGTGAGCTTCTTATGTCGCCAGGGTTTTGGTATAACGGCTGCTTCTTATGATTATTATCGACACCGCAAAATTTAAGGTTCAAAACGTCTAATACCGGACACATGTCTAACACGGACAACAGAGTATTTAAACAGAGGCGCAGTTTCATATTAAAAGTGAGACGAGTAACATTGCGAAACACCGTAGTAGATAAGGTATCTACTGTAGAAATATCAATGGTAAGGATCCTTACTTTAGAAATCGCCTCGCAAAATTTAGACAACTTTTCTTTATCTGCTTGACCTTCGAAGAGATCAGTAAATTCGATTTTTGTTTCACGCAGCACAATTGGTTCCTCCTCAAAAGAAATGGTCAATGATTTCGGAGCGGAAATAGCCAAGTATTCTAAATTTGGGGAATTAATCACTATTTTACAGCTTTCCAAAGACGTATCAATTTCTCTATCATAGCAATTTAAAGACAATTTCTTGAGTGATGGACAAAACTTAATTAGTTTTTCAATCCATTTTAAGATTTCGAACTCCAAAGCAAAGTAAATGGTTAAAATCTTCAAATTTGGAAGATTGATGGCATCACAATCATAAGGGAATTGCCAATCACGATAATAATAATCATACGAGCCGCCTTTGGAGCCCAATTCCATCGACACTAGCGACTGCGTTTGAAAAATAACACTTGGTAATGTATAGGAATTAGAAAACCTACATAAAGGATTATTACACCATGTTACCTTAAGTTGATGGACGTTCCGGTTACAAACGTCGCGAATAACAATATCCATGCAAGGCGCCCAAAAGTCCGCATTAAAGGATTCAACAAAATCGATACTGAAGCTATGGATTAAAGGTGAGGTAATTTGTCTCATGGTTCCATTCAATGCGGTATCGAGATTAAATTGATTCCGGTAAGGACCAAAGGTGAAATCGATAGAGGTTGTGTTAGTCCAAAGACCACGCCATCGACGGGATAAAGTCCCGGTAGCAATGGCAGATCGAAGAGGAAGAAGGGAGATTATTAAAATAAGAATATCGTTGGGGAGAGAACTCAACCCGTCCACCCTTCTATTTCTCCTTCTATTATTCCTGTTTGTCCCTTCCATCTTTGCTAAGGCTTCAAGGCTTTTTCGGGTTTATGTCCTTTAATAGAAATTGAGGGTTTTTAGGGTTTATGTCCTTTAATAGAAATTGAGAGGGAGAATTGCATAAGAGTAATTGTAATATTATCCTATTGAAACAATTACAATGATATCGCATTTATATTAGCCCAAAGATACGAAGATAACAATCATATGTTCTAATAGTAGTAGCATAATATACTTTATTCTATAATACAAATATTATTCCGATTATGGTATATTATAATATACCGTAATATCTTCAACATCCCTCCTCAAACCCATGGTAATTTGTCTAAATTTTCAAGGGTTTGCAAGGAAAACAAAGACCAATAAAACCATTTTTTTTAAACCTTCGATCTTTAAGAGGAAGGCCATTCTTTTTCGAACTGCTTTGGCGAATGGGAACGTCGTCGCTTTTCGAACCCACCAAATCGTTGAAATTTCGTTGTCAAGAACGTCGCATTTTTTCGAACTTGACAAATTTTGGTGCGTGACTCGCCAGTCGATGCGTATAGGACTCGCCAAACCGAGCTTCGCGTAAATCGCCAATAATATAACGTCCCACATCACCAATCATTACATGATGAATGCAGTCCAAATGTCGGAATACCATATCACCAGATGATAAAAGCAGCCATTAAAAAACACCATCTGGGCGTAATTCAGATCAAAACAACACCATTACGGTGTATATGAATCAAAATGATAGATTTGCTAAAATTGAAAGCCATCATTGGCCAATTCAATTTGTTTAGCCACGAACCAAAACTATTCAAAATCGTCCCCTTTTTCTTAATAAAAGAAATATTATTCTATATAAAATTTTCGCCAACACTAATAATTATATTTTCGTAAATTCCCGCCGGAGGGCATCATAATTTATTAGTCCCTCCAGCAAGCGGCGCAATAATATTGTTTTTAGGCCTCAAGAGCGTGAGGCTCGGAAACCATAATAGAAATGAGAGGGAGAATTGCATAAGAGTAATTATCATATTATTGATAATAGTTCGTTTGTGTCTGAACCAATTACAATGATATCGCGTTTATATTAGTCCAAAGATCCGAAGATAACAATCGTATCTTCTAATAGTAGTAGCATAATATACTTTATTCTATAATACTAATATTATTCCGATTACCGTATATTACATGCAATATACCGTAATATCTTCAACATCCTTTAGCTTTTCTTTTCGCAAGGTATTTGTGATTTTATTTTATTTTATTTTTTAAATTAAAGTCGACTATAATAAATAAGCTTTAGCACAATTACGAGTATCTATGACATAAGTTTTTTTTTTTTTTTTTTTTTTTTTTTTGTGTATACCATCCGAGTACATAAATACTTTGTACCATAGTTTTTTTTTCCGTGTCATTCTAGAGGATTGAAAATATGCCTTGGCAAACGACTAAAAGGGATAACTTCACCATCTGAATTGAACTAGTTACTTTGGGCGGATTTTGAGACATCTGAAAAATCTCCCGACGAATTCAGCCTCACACCCTAACGAAGTCGTAGGACAATGGAAGAGTAGATTGCAAAACATCCTTGTGGTAATGTGCTTACATTGGAAGGTTTTAGGGGATCCACTTCGCGTTATTCTTCCCAAAATCCGAAAATTTAAGGGTCAAAGCGTCTAATTTTGGACATAATTCTTGGAAGGACGACAACGCAATCTTCGTGTCAACATCGTTACACAGTTTCGTGTCGAGTGTAAGACTTGTAGCCTTTCTGAGGAGTCTATTGATCGAATACGAAAGAGGGGGGTGAATTGAGTATTAAAAACGATGACCGCTTTTTCGAAATATATGATATAAATTAATTATTTGATTTTATTGATTAAAATCAACTAATTAAATTACTAACAATAAATGCAAAATCGAAATAACAATAATAAAGAGAGAGAGAGAAAGAGAGACACACAGGATTTTGAAGTGGTTCAGTTTCACAAGTCGAAACCTACGTCCACTATTCTCGATTAATAATTTTTAGTACCTTTCTCCGGATTACAAAAATTATCAATCCACTCGTATAATCAACTATATGATTATAACTCAGATTGAGTATCGCTAAATACTCTAGGTTGCTCTTACGTTAATAAGAAAAGTACAACGATAAATATTAATCTCACGTTATGCGAGTGAGTACAATATCTTGTGTACTTAGTATCCTATAACGATTTTACTTCGAGTGATTGACAAATTTGATGCGCAATTTTTGTATAAGCAAATTGGAAAATAAAAATTAAGGCTCAAAGAATTTTGCTTAAAATATTTTTCTCTCTAAAAGTGTAGATGTGTGTTCTACTTTTAATGTTGAATGAATGAGAGTATTTATAGTAGAGTGAATTAGGTTTTAGGAATGTTCTGAAATTAGGGCATAGGAATGTTCTGGAAGAATAAATCCCAAAACGACTTGATGAACAAGTAAGAAGCAAAGGAAGAAGGAGTTTGGCCTCCTAGGGTTTTCGGCCACCTAGGGTTCGGCCTCCCTAGGGTTCGGCCGGCCTCTGGGCCTTCTTCGGTCCACTATTGCTTCCATAGCCCACAACAAATCGAGATAGAATTTAGTTAAAGCCCTAGGTTGCATGACGATATAAATATCGTGTTACAAACCAACAGTTTATTCAACTTAAATTCTTATTAATTAATTCCAATTAAAATAAATACTCTCTTATTTAATAAATCACTAAAAATACATTTTCCAAAAATTAACGCATCATTTTTGTCTAGCAATGAAATTATGGCTATTAGGTCATAACTTCACTAACCTTTAAATCAAACAAAGTAAAGCCATTACCGAATGACGACCTATACTATCTAATCTTGAGTAGATCTTGAAGAAACGAATCGTCTCTTCACAAGTCTCTCATCTTGAGTCTCGTGGTTGTTATTTGGTCTTGATCTTGAACATTACGATCAAATATCTTTGAAGTAAAACCTCCTTGGTCCAATACTTCAAGCTTGCGTCATTGTAATTGTTCCTATCTAAATTAACACTTAAGCACACAATTACACGCATATGTTTATAATATTAAGTCCACATACAAATCATTACTGTCATTATCAAAACAATTAATTAGGACTAAAGGTCCAACACTTTCGAAGCAAGGTAGTAGGAAAATTATCTAGTGCAAAAACATGGAACGACATAACCCGAGCATTAGACATAACCTTGTAAAATTCTGCCATTAACTCGTAATCTACCTTCGCTGGAGGTTCAACACCGGTTAATTCGATGTTTGCTTCACGTAAAATAATTGGTACCTTTCCGAAGGTACAAATCGTTGATTTTGGAGCTCGAACAGACAATAACTCGATCTTTGGGGCATTAATATGAAATTTAAGGTATTTGCTTTTTTTCCAAGTTTATAAACAAACGTCTTAAATTTCGATTGCTACGAACAAAAACAGTTATGATCCTCGTAGTTTAAAGATACTTCTTCGAGTGATGGACAAGCCTTGGTTAGTTTCTCGAACCAATTGCAATTTGAAGGACAAAGATAAAGAGTTAAGTTCTTAAGATTGGGAAGATTGATCGATTCAGGCAACTGCCAACCAACCGTTGAGCAAAACTCAACTGATACCAACGACTGCGTTTGAAAAACTACACTCGGAAAATTAATGATATGTACACCATCATAATTAACACGGAATGTTACCTTAAGTTCACGGACGTTCAGCTCACAAATTTGTTTGAGTTTCGAATCAAAGGAAGGCAGATATAACGAATGGTTATTCACGCCAACTAACTCGAAACTAAAACTACGGAGGACGGGTGAGGTAAAGTAGGCCATGATATCGTCAAAAGCGATAAAGAATTCAAGTAAGCAGTCGTAATTACGGTTGCTTAATTGAATTGTAGTACGGTTAGTCCAGAGACCAAGCCATCGACGAGATAAAGACTCGGTGGCGATGGCTTGAGGGAGAGGAAGGTAGGCGATAATTCCGATAAGAATGTCGTCGGGAAGGGAGCTTAGCCTGTCTTCTTTTTGTTTGGCATCTGCCTTCTTTTTAGTCCTCTGCCTCCTCTGCTCTGCTCTGTTTTTGGCAGCCATTATTAGGGTTTAACAAGATTTTAGGGGTTAAGTCTTCATTTGGTATTTATACGTTTGTACTATGAGTTACGATATTGGATTTAGTTTCACTTGGATATGGACCAAAGATTTTGATGCCTAAAACTCGAGTCTTGACAAAGTTAATTAAACTCCGAACCGGAACCCGTTTAAAAAACTCTATTTGTTTTTGGGTTACAAGAAGCGGGATTAAGCCCATTACTAATTACTAATCTATAATACAGAAACCACACATGTGTTTTTTCCCGCCTTGATATAGGACCATTTTGCACTCTTTTTCCCTCTATTTTCATGCATATTCAACCCCATTTAAGGCGGTTTTGTACCCCCTTTACTCTCGTTTCTAGTCCCGATTCCCTTTACTATGACACTTTGGCCCCCTTGCAGAAATTGAGGCGGGAACGGGCGAAACGAAGCTAGAAAGACGGGATTTCTAAGCTATGCATGAAAGATGAAGGGAGTTATGCTGAGGAGTACCCTCAGCCGGTAGGCCGGCGGCCGGCTAGCCGGCTGGGAGTACATTTACAAGGAAATGAAGGAAGAAGTTGGAAGGAGCATCCCCAGCCGGCTAGCCGGCTGGGAAGACCATATGAGCTTGAAGACAAGAAAATGAAGGAATGTTACAGGAAACTCCCAGTAGGTCAATCAAATGGCCGTGGCCAGCTAGCTACCGGGAGTCCTCCAAAAGGCCAAAAGTCAAGATTGAAGTCAAGGGTGCCCCCCGGTCGGTGACCGGCGGCGGTTGACCGGCCGTGCACACTGATGACCTCCAAAACTCGTTCAAAGTTCCAGATCTCCCGGCCCCGGCGCAAAGCGGTTCGGCTGACCGTAGGGAATGCATATACGTGTTTCAAAGCCCATTTCCAATTTCTGTCCTAATCCTTGTGTAACCTATAAATACCCTCTCTTAAACCCTTTTGTACACACAACCCTAGATCTAAGAATATTTCCCTTTCAAGTTTAAAACTTTGCTAATCCTTTTGCTAATCATTCCTTAATTAGAGTAGTAATTCAATCAATTTGTGATTGAATTTGGGTTGTAAGAAGAAGATTGAAAGTTTATACTTATTTATTCTATCATTCTTCCTTTCTTGCTTCTTGATTGGTATTATTTCTTTCCTTATTTCCATTTGTTTACATTTTGTTCTTCCTTCAAGTTTATTTGATTGTTTATGTTAAAATTGTTGTTGTTGTTTGTTTGTTGTTCTTATTTTCACCATTGTTCATCTTTTCATTGTTCATCTTTGTTTTGATTCTCTTTCATTTGTTCATCTTTGGTTAGTTGTCCTTAAAGACTTAATCTTTGAGTGGATTTGGTTAAAGATTGTGCCTTTTAGTTTAATAATCCTTGTTATTAGATTAATATCACTTTTCCTCTTAATTATTGTTGATTTGTTGCATGCTTAGTAGTAAGATTTATCTCCTCACCATGTTTGTGACCAAAGTTTCCATCTTTATTGTTTATTTTGCAATTAGAACCATGATTAGTGAGTAGTCTCCTTCTAGGACTCGGTTTGGCCCGATATGGGTAATTTCACTAATTAATTGTCACTAAGGCTAATTTGTGGGGAAAATTGGTTAGGGTAGTCTTGGGGAATTTTCATGCTTAAGGTTTGGTTTCCGGGTAGTGTCGGCTTTTGACCCTTGCCACACCAACGGAAGTTGGTTAGGTTGTTAGTCGAGTATTTGGGGACCGACCCTTGTCACCAACTAAGGTTGAGACCGGAAGGGAGAACCGAGGGAGGGTGCCCCTAGGCTAGTGTTTGAAATCGACCTCCGGAAGGGGGAGTGGGATGACCCGGAATAAGATGAGGGCTTAATGACCTTGACCATTTACTTGACCTCCTTGGGAAAATGCATGTTCTTGGGGGTTGTCGGGTTTTGAGTTAGGGAGACCGGCTTTCGAACCCGGGAGGGGGGTTAGTCGGAGTAACTAGTGTCCTAGTGCGAGACCGGAAGGGAGGTTCTAGGCGAATTAGAGCCATCTCCCCCTTACCTTTCTACCCCTTTTGATTAGCCGAGACGATTAGTATGTGGAATTACTCATATTCATGGTCGGACCGAGTTCTAGTCTTTCTCTTTATTTGATTTATCTTTTATCTTTAACTTGTTTTTACCTTACCTTGTCTTTAGTCTTTAAATTTAATAGTTTAGTGCTAGTTTGTTACTACCCTCTTTGTTATTTATCGACTTAGCTAAACCGGTGAATTAGAACGATTAGTACTCCACCTACTCCTTGTGGGATCGACCCTTTTAAGTGTACAACGATAAAATCGTGCACTTGCGAGGTTTGACTTGAGACCATCACGCCTACTACACAATCACCTACTAAATTCAAAGGACCTTATTTTCTCATATCACATATACCTATCCTTTAATAAGCGGAGGCAGAGTTCTAAGTTTATTGATCATTTACTTGGTATTGTTTAATTTTTACCTATTTTCTGAATAATTTAGTTTCAATAGAGTGATTTCATGATGTTTATGTATGTATGTTATTATTGATTTGGCTAATTTAGGCTTCAATTACTAAAATTTTGTTAAACAATGCAATCGGGTCGAGCATTTACAATGAATAAGACAGTATGATGACGATGGAGTATGTAAGTTCAGTGTTTAAATTTATGGCTAATATTCATCCTCTTTTTTCATTTCAATTATGACATGTTTAAAAATTTAATTAAGTTCTCTTTCTACTCGAATTTTTTTTTTCTTCCCCATTCACCCAAAACCCTAAATGCTTAAACACACATTTTCTTCTGTTTTTAAATATATGTAATCATCATTGTACTTCCCTTCTTCGTGCTCTATAATTGTTCTCCAATTCAGTTCTTTTATAAGAGAAAGTGATAACTCGCAAGTCGCAAGAAATTAATAAAAGAATGGGAGATTTGTTTATCACAGGCACTCATTAACCGTAACATAGGCATGTGTTGCTGAAACTTTAATGATGAAGTTTAGTAAATGGAGATTATGTTAGGTGGTTTCACTCACGTCAACATGGAAAATGACTCATAGGATCTGAAAAATTGATCAATTTGTATTGATAGATATTAACCAATTTAAATCATCTCTCTTGCAACTTTAAGGAAGAAAAAGTTTGATGAGTATTGAGACAACAACTTTAACTAATCTAAACTGATGTAAGAAAATAGCTTTATATCTAATGCTGGTAGACAATTTATAGGATTATTCGATGAAAGTATATTTCGACAATTAGTTTATGATATCAATTAGTTTAAATTTGAATTCATGAGTATTCCTTATTGAAACTGGCGTACAAGACTACAAGTTATCTCACATATTTTGGTGACATTCTCATATTATTTTTAATTGATTTGTTCATTATATTTTTTTCTCGGGAGGAGTCAATTGATTCGTAGGAGGTTATCTATGTAAACTATCTGAATATTATGCTATGAGAATATCAAATGATATTATATATACCCGTGCATTCTGCACGGGTATTAAGCTAGTAAATAAGTAAAAGCGAAAACGATAACGAACAACATGAAAAGGAAAGTACAAAGAAAAAACAGAGCAAACAAACTACGACTTATTGATTGGGACAATCCTTGGCCATGACACGCCTCCAATGTCCTGCTGCATAAAACGATAAAGCGGATTCGGTATATCATCAGGCTCCCACACAACCACTCGCTGAACCTGCCCAACACCCATATTTGCGAGCCAATCCGCACATTTATTTGCTTCGCGATAAATATGGTGTACCTCAATATTTCGTGGATGGTCGTTTAGGAAACACTTGTAAATCTGGACCAAATGAGCATGTGCCGCCGGTAATTCCTCCCTCTCCTCCAGCATAGTTACAACCGTGCTTGAGTCCGTTTGCATAATAAGCCGACCACCAAATCTCTCCTTCGCAATCATCAACCACCGCTTCAAGGCCATCAACTCAGCCCTAGTGACCGTCGCTAGTCCTAAGCATTCTGCGTAAGCTAGAAGCAAGTTCTCTGAAGTGTCGCTGAAAATGCCCCCCGCCCCTGACGGACCCGGGTTACCCTTTGAGGCTCCATCGATATTAAGTACAATTCGCCATTTTGGTGGTGCAACCCACCTGACAAAAGTTTCTTGGTACTTCAAACGACCTGGTTCAGCTAGCAAGTCAATGGATTCCTTCGCATTCCGTATTTCCCAAATTCTTTGCATTAAGAAAGTGAACATGTTTTGAGGGATATCCTCCATCCTACCAAAACTCCAACAATTCCTCCACCTCCAAATCCACCACACCACAATAGCGAAACATGTTGGCCAAGTATCCAAAGCTCTCACTTTTGGAATTTATAAGTACATAACAAACCATAACATTCACGCAATGATGGTACTTCAAAAAATTAGAACCCACTCCCATGATATCCTAGTCATGGTCTAAGTCATTAGGGCCACATCTAACTTCCCAATTATCCCTTAACCAATCCCAACCGATTATTCAACAACTCATCAAAATCAAGACTTAATCATATAAAATAAACATGTTGGGGTCTAATCGAACCCTAGTGAGAATACTACTCAATAATCATACTTGAATTAACATTAAATATGCTAACTACTACTCTAATAACAATATTAAACATAATGAAAATATAATAAAGATTGAAACTTTAAGTAAACTAATCTTCTATTCGTGGTTGCGAACAACTAAAATAGATGATTTCCCGATTTGCTCTTGAAAATTTCCGACAAGCATTACGAGACAGCTTGTAAAACTCCCCTACAAATTCAACCTCATGTCCCTTAGAAACCATTGGAGCTTGATGAAATATCCTGCATAAATCTATTTCCATTCTTTTTATACGTTCTACAGTTTCCTTTCGACAATATCTTGCAGCATGTAACCTAAAATGGAAATGCTTTGAATCGATAGTGTTACTTAGTAACAAGAATCCTACTAACTCCACGAAATATTTTGATGGGACTCTGTAATTCCACCAGTCGATTTCTACCTCCACCCTCTTGAGTACTCGTCGTAAGGTGCTTGAACGGCGAGAATGTGAGGGGAGTTTCAACCACGGTATATTCTTAGTATTAGTACAAACGCCTTCAAGTTTTAGAGCAAAAACGTCTAGCACGGGGCACAAGTCTAGTAATGACAACACTAAATTACTATCAAGGGTATCGACGTATTGTTTCATGTTTAACGTAACCCTATTTACATTGCGAAACACGGTACATATGCAATTTAGTACTGCAACATCCAAAGTAATCAAGCCAACACTAGAAATCGCTTCGTAAAATTTTGACATCGACTTCTTTTCTTCATCGTCTAGATGATGATGCTTTTCAGTAACTTGGAGTTTAGCTTCACGCAACGCAATTGGTTCTTCCTCGAGGCAAACTATCGCAGCTAACGGAGCACAAACATTCAGATACTCTAATTTTGGGGTGTTAATCACAATTTTGCTTTTACTCCCGGACTTCCAGTTTATAAATAATCGTCTTAGATTTTGATTCGAACATTTCAAATAACCATCTGTCCTAGACTCTAGGCACTGATCTAAAGACAACTCTTCAAGCGATAGACAAGATTTGATTAGTTTTCCCAGGAACTCGCAACGAATATAAGAAAAATTAAGGCTTAGCTTCTTCAAATTGGGTAAAATGATGGGATCAGCATCGTTAGGTAACTCCCAATCGACCATTGAGTCCAACTCGATGGATACCAGTGACCGCGTTTGAAAAATATAACTCGGTAATCTAAGCTTATACTTACCATAAAAATAAGAGGGGCGCGTAAAATTGAGTTCACGGACATTCCAGTCACAAATTCGGCGAAGCCAAGAATAGTCAGGAGGCTGCCAATGCTTGCTCGAAAAATTGCCGTCAAATTCGAGATGGAAACGATGGATGAAAGGGGACTTAATTTGCCTCATGACGTTAAGAAAAACATCAGAGAATACAAACTTATAATCGGACTTATGATCGCTTATGATAATGGAGGATATGTTCTTCCATAGACCATGCCATCGACGGGATAGTAACCCGGTGACAACGGCTGATCGAAGAGGAAGACAGGAGATAATTACGATAAGTAAATCGTCATGGAGTGAACTCAGCAGGTCATTTGTTTGTTCTTCACTTTGAAAGTTGTTATTTTTCCTCCGTCTCTTCTTCGCCTTTTCTTCGACGGCCATCGATGTGGTTTAAAGTGGCTAAAGAGAGTTCAGGAGTTTAACGTTCAAGGGTTTTCACTCTTTCACAAGATCTTCCCAGTGTTTTGGTTGAGTTATGATTTGACTGTGTATAACCTAATTTGACTTTTACCGCAAATGAAAATAAATTGGGATATTATTTCAAAAAAAAAAAAAAAATTGGGATATTCAATATGGTACCCCTTTGTTTTTGTATATTCTACCCTCGTTTTGAGCTAGAAATTTTTGACTGTCTATAATTCTTGGTTACGAACTCCAAAAACGACAAATCTTTTTTCCAAACTAAACATCTCATAAAGATGATCAATTTGAAAAAAAAAAAATCGTTACTTTATGAACTCGTATCCATGAGCTATAGTCAGTCAAAATTTATTTGGTTAAAAGTATTTGACCGACCATCACTCTTGCAACAAGTTCATAAAGTGACAATTTTTTTTTTAAAATCAAATATCTCGGAAAAACGATCAATTTGAAAAAACAGTTACGCCGCGTTCCGATTTCATTACCATGAATTATGCGCGGTCAAAGTTTTTTAGTAGGAAAGGAGGGGTACCCCTTAAAATATAAAAAAATATAGTGCTACCAATCTACCATGTAGAATATCCCAAATAAATTTAATACATTTATTTAAATACTAATTTAGATCTCGCACAATGAATGCGTGGTATTTATAGAGTCTTTATTTTTTTTATTACTTATGATGCTAAATTAACACCTCATTAAGTTTTCATATTTCACATTATTATATTTTGCCGTGAGAAAAAATATTGAACTACAAAACTATTTAATAAAATTTAGTAATGTCATGAAATGTGTATATAAATGAATTTTTTTTATCACTAAGCTAATAATTTCATTTTATAAATTTCTCAAATTATTTTTTTTTTTCACAAATCTAAAATATAAGTTTATATTTTTGGTTTATATAGAGCAAATATGCTTTAAATTATTCCCCAACAAAGATTAAAAATTTGTATTTAGACTTTTATTTTATTTTAATTAAAAAATTAATTAAGTTTAATGAAAAGTTATATTTTAATGAAAAGTTAATAGTTTAATGCTCATTTGAGATTTGTTATATATGGTAATAAATATGACTATAGCCATATGGAGCTCTAACAACGCTTTCATCGCAATGTCTCAAAGACTCCTGCCAAGAATACAATCAATAACAATGTAAGCGCAAATAAAAAGTAGTAGCAAATTGATAAATTAACAAGGTACAATTGTTAAAAAAAAAACGTAAAATCAATTATTCTTTCTAAAATTTGAAATTGTCTCCTGGCGAACAACTAAAATTGATAACTTTGCGACTTGCTCCCCGACCTTTAGGTCCAGCTCTTCGCGACATCTTAAAATACTCCCCTACAAATTCGATCTCACCTTCTATCCAAATCAATGGAAGCTTGCTGAAAACCTTACACAAGTCTAATTCCATTCTTTTTTCACGGTCTACACATTCCATTTCGCGATATTTATCACCGGTTAAACTAAAATGGAAATGCTCTGAAGCAATGGTTCTGCTAAATAACAAGTATTCAACTAATTCTAAGAAAGACTGTACAGGCTTGTAATAATCTTCGCCCAAAAAGTATTCGATCTCTATCCGCTTGAGAACTCGTGGTACGGGCCGTACATGGTCATGCTTCGGGGGATTCAAGTTCCATCTGAAATGGCTAGAAATATCACCAAATTTTATGGTTAAAACGTCCAACGCAGGACACATATCCAGTAATGACGACAGTATTTCAATTTTATAGCACGTTCGCATATTAAGTGTAAGACGAGTTGCATTACTGAAAACAGTAGAGAAATAATGTAGTACCAAAACATCCAATGTAAGAGTTTCGACATTAGAAATCGCTTCATAAAATGGTATCATCAACCTCTCTCCTTCATCATAAGGCATGTCGTCATCAAGTTGGATTTTTGCTTCGCTTAACACGACTGGTTCCTCCTCAAAACAAAATACCGTGTCATACCGACCACGCTACTACAAATCCCTTACATTGATGACGCTTTCGTATTGATGCTTTCATAAAGCGTCGACCTCAAAAATGACCCTCCAATCTTATAATTTAAAGAACCGCCCTTATACTAAGAAGGAAGCGGCAATTATCTAAAATTCAACCTAAAAAATCCCGCTACTATGTCTAATACCCTACCTGGTCCACTATCTCTATCATTTTTTTACAAATTAAAAACCCTAACCCCTAAACTTCTTGTTCAATCATCAGCGAAAAACATGATTTAATCTGCCGATCACCTCTAATTCTTCAACTCGATCACAAAGATACAATTTGCCAATTACATATCATAGGTACGGTTCTACTTCTCATTCATTTTCAATTACTTGTATGTTATTGATGGCAATCTTTATTGATTTAATCGAATTATGTCCGTGCTTCATACTTTCGATCAACGAAGACGATTAAGTTTGATAATTTCAATTAATCGGAAGTTATTGACTCGTAAGTCACAAAGTTATGATTTAATCGAACTATGCCGTGCTTCTTGCTTCCCCTATTCCAGTCCCACATTTATTATTAATTTTGTTTAGTGATCATTTTTTTCGTCTAACAATTTGGTCAGTGATAATTTTTTTTCCATTTTGAGTCACAGGGCTACTTTGGTACAATTGCTACTGTGATACTATTGCTGCTAATTGAAATTGTGGGTTTCGTTTCAAAGTTTCCGATTCATCAATTTTGGGATTTAAGGTAACAATAAATTAAATAATTCTCTCTTCGTTGTTTTTTTTTTTTTTTGGTTTGTGATCAATGTCATGTTATACACAAGCCTGCTATTAACCGTCAATGATTTCTTACGGTCTTACCCCACATGAATTCACACCATATAGCAACACATATCGTTCAACGTAAACAACGTCTTCCTTAATTGTCGTATAACCTCCCTTACCCCTTCTTAATTTCATACACCTCATAGAAAGACAGGAAAGAAGAGAAAGGAAGCAATCAGCTATCGAATCATCCAAGTCCTTCATAAAACTATGAAAATAGCTTAAAAAGTATCAAATCACACCATAATCCTAGCTATATTATAAATAAAAGTGATTTAACGTATGCCGGTTCGTATAAGTTTTTGTGATCTTTCATGCTTATAATAGTTGTCAACTCACAATACACAAATTACTTGATTAACCTTCGAGAATATATTGTTTGATTAGGCATAAAAAGCATTCCTAGGACCATATGGACTAGTATAGCATAGAATCCAAACCAATATTGGTTTAATAGCTAAAATCATGCAAGTAATTAAGCTAACCTAACATATTCGTGAACATGGAAACAGAGTTTCTACTATGAATCAGGTTGGTAGGATTCGTGATGACATGTGTACGCAGCCTGATATCAGTGAGAAAATGAGGTCAATCCTGGTAGACTGGTTGATTGAAGTTCAGCAAGTTTGAACTTAGGGGGAAACTCGTATCTTCATGTAAACATCATTGATTGCGTCCTGTCCATGAAGGCGGTATCTAGGAAGGAGCTTCAGTTGGTAGGGATTGCGTCGATGCTTATCGCTTGC
The DNA here is from genome assembly GCF_048544455.1 of Silene latifolia. Classification (NCBI taxonomy): domain Eukaryota; kingdom Viridiplantae; phylum Streptophyta; class Magnoliopsida; order Caryophyllales; family Caryophyllaceae; genus Silene; species Silene latifolia. The sequence goes on along the minus strand of NC_133526.1, from coordinate 4,765,902 downwards.
AAGTATGAAGAAATTTGGGCACTTGAGGTCAATGATTTTGTTCAGATATCAGAGAATGCTTAAGAGCAAGTGTTGGCGATGGAGAAAGTAATACTTGGGAATTTGGAGTGGTATTTGACAGTTCCTACACCTTACATGTTTCTCACTAGATACGTGAAAGCTTCCGTTTCTTACGTGAAAGCTTCCATTTCTTTTGTAAGTTAACTTTATTTATACCTTGCTTTCTTAATTATTATTTCAATTTTAGCTCAAATATGAATAAATTGTTGACAATAAATAATAGGTAATTATAGAGAAGGAAGATGGTGAGAGGAAAGACTCAAATGAAGAGGATTGAGAATGCAAAAAGCAAAGAAGTAACATTCTCGGTTCGATTTTTTGTGATGCTTGATGTTGATCTTATCATTTTTTCTCCTTGAGGAAAACTTTATGAATTTGCAAGTTGTAGGTACATGTTTTTTCTCCTTAGCTTTATCTTTATGTTTTTTTTGTTGTTTTTCCAATTTTCATGAGAAAAGATGATTCCATAATAATTTTGCCAATAAGACATCAAATTCTGATGAGTTTCGTTTCGTTTCAGATGACCTGCTAGTGTTAAATCACAATTCTATTGTCAGGTTCTAGGATGGAAGAAATATAGTTTTATTTTCTTTTCCTATAAATGTGCTCTTGAATGAGCTATATCTACGATACTTTCTTAGACTAGCTAGTATTGCTTTTTATGTTGTCTTTTTAGGCTTATTAGTTCCACACTTTCACCTATTAGTCCTATAGTGTGCTAATTTGAACTTGGTTGCTAATCTTTTGTTCCGGCAAGATTACTAGAAGTCGTCAATCGGTTGCAAGAGGAGGTACAAAGTTCCCATGTGTGTCTTTGTTCTGCATCTGCTCTTAATTAATTGGCTGATTGGCTCGCCATGTATATGATTGTTGCTCACTTGTTCATTCATTTTTTAGAAGAAAAATGATTCTATTCATTCTCGTGCTCATCTCTCGTACACTATGTATATGTATCTCGCGAGCGAGTCAAAGACAAGTGTGTGGCCAAGTGTCGAACCTTGCTAGTTTATGAAAAACTCTGTTTTTGATCATGTACGACTAGTTGACTATATTAGAGGTTATATGAAGATTTGGAGCAACAAAGATGATAAAGCGTCAGAGCTCTTTTTAAAGTTTCCTAAAACATGAAACTTAGTCTGCAACTTTGCAAGTGTGCACTTAGAAAGAAAGCCATATTCCCGGTTTGATTATTGCTTTATGTTATTCCTGCTTTAGTGTATATATACTGTACTATTCAAATATATTCATATAAACTATATGTTGTATGACATTATAGGTTTCAGATTCGTCAGATGGTGACAATGCGCCGTCATATGTTGATTGAAGCCCCTTTGACATTGCGCCAGTGGCGACATGATTTTTTTTGGACAACTACCAAATGTACCGGTCTAGCTAGTTACGTAGCACTATTTACGATTTTTTTGGACAACTTTATGTTGGATTTTACTATCATCCGGATCCCAATTGATATTTTTTATTTCATCGTACTATAAAGTACTTTTATATTAGTTAAATTGTCAATACTAATGTTTGTGACGGAGACGATATATATGCATCTGACGTATATTTATAAAAGTACGTGGGTACTACTTCATTATATATTGCATTATGTTTTTTCGTGATTTAATAATAGTTAGCTAAGAGTACTACTACTACTTATAGGTCTATTTAATCTCTACGTTTTTATTAGGAAGTCAAATTCCCAAAAATCTAAAAGTCGAAATTATACTGTGACAGTAAGAAGCGTTAATTCAGTTTGAAGCGTCAATATATAAAAAGTTGACGCTTAATTTGCCTCATCAAATGACACATAGAAGCATCAATAGTCACGAAGACGCTTAAAAGTGTCAAATTTGTTGACAAATAAAAGCGTCAATGGTCACCCAAGACGCTTAAAAGCGTCAAATTTGTTGACAAAAAAAAAGCGTCAATAGTCACTGAAGACACTTTAAAGCGTCACATTTGTTGACAAAAAAAGTGTCAATAGTCACTGAAGACACTTTAAAGCGTCACATTTGTCAACAAAAAAAGCGTCAAAAAATAATGACGGCCAAAAAAGTGACGCTTTTTTAAAGCGTCGATAAACAAAAAAATTACGCTTTAAAGCGTCACAAACGCTTAAAAAAGCGTCATTAATGCAAGGGATTTGTAGTAGCACAAACATCCAAATAATCTAATTTTGGGGCATTAATCACAACTTCGATTTTGTAATTGATATCCAATTTCAACGACAAACGCCTTAAATTTTGATGCGAATAGTTCATAATATTGCAACTCGTACCTTTATCCTCCAACTTTAAAGACAAATCTTCGAGTAATGGAGACATCTTGATCAAATTTTCTATGCATTTATGTTGCGAACCGTGAAATTTAAGGCTCAACTTCTTCAAATTGGGAAGATTGATTTGAACATTCATAGGAAATACCCAACCGAACATTTGGTCTAATTCGACCGATACGAACGAGCGTACTTGAAAAAAGTTGCAAGGCAATATAGGCTTGGGATGAGAATAAAAATCCGGCCACGTTAACTTGAGTTGTTGGACATTGGAGCAACAAATTTGATGAAGCCAAGAATAGAGAGTAGTCTGCCAATACGGAATATACCCGTCTAATTCAAGGAAGAAACTATGGATGGAAGGTGACCTAATTTGCTTCGTGATGTTACGAAAAACAATAGAGAAAAAAAAAATTATTAGGAGACACTCCTAATGTACGGTTGTTTATGTAGATGGATGTTCTATTTGTCCAAAGACCACGCCATCGACGAGATAAAGAACCGGTAACAATAGCTAATCGGAGAGGAAGATAGGAAATAATTTCGATAAGAATGTCGTCTGAGAGGGTACTCAGTCGATCTTCTCCTCGATCTCCGCCTCCGCCTTCGGAGTTGCTATTTGTTCTCCGTCTCTTGGCTGCTTTATCTTTGACGGCCATCGATGAGGTTATGGCAGCCTAATTGACTATTAACATTTCAGGGTTATTGATAAGATTAGAAGAGTATAGATTGTAGAGGAGAGGAGAAGGTGAAGTGTGTATTTCATTCAATCAATCCATGGCCTTTTATAAGGCTTACAATGTGAGCATAATCCTAGTAATTAGGGAATACAATAATAATGTGATCGTGATAATATCGTATAATATCGTTGTGATATTATCCGATATTATTCCGATATTATAGCCTATTAGTTTTTCACTTGTGTTCTGTTATACTACGTGTATTCATTTATATAAATACCCCATTAATTTGAATATGGCCCAATCGAAATCATATCCATTTTGTTTTAGCACCCATTTTATGCCCACAACAAGGGTTGGCTCCGATGGTAAAGAGTCCATCTTCTGACCTCTTGAATCTTGAAGTCAGGGGTTTGATTCCCATCAAGTTAAAATATAGACCTGTTGGTATGCGATTTGTAAACAGTCATCAAAGAGGTCGGTGATCTGCCCATGTCCGATGGTAAAGAGTCCATCTTCTGACCTGTTGATGCAATGGCAAAGATCAAATCATGATGACTGACGAGCACTTTCGAAATGCTGATAATTGAGACCCAACTATTTTTATCTTATTAGGAAACAGGAAACATTTTGATGGAAATATACAGCAGAATCTTAAATAAACGACGGAGTAGTACTTAACAAACAAAGATTCAAAACCAAATTAGTATAGCAGAAACTTAAATACTCGGTACATCTTTGCAACATCATCGAAAACAATACATACTTCTATTATACCAAAAAAAACTTATTTTTCTTTATAAATCAAACCTTTCCGGGAAGGATGGAAATAGATAGCTTCGCCATTTGTAGTCGTAATTTTGGGACCATCTTTTCGAGACATCTTGAAAAATCTCCCATTAAATTCAACATCACAACAACTGGAGATCGTTGGCCATCGATAGAGTTTCTTGCACAACTTTAACTCATGTTCTTGATTACTCGAACAATTAGCCGACGGCAGCCAGTCCCAATCTTGATGAAAATCATTTACTCTAAGATTGAAGTGCTCCAAATTGCAAGTGCTTCTTAACAAATGCACTATAAGGCGTGATAATGATTTCGCGGGCTTGCAATAAGTTCTCCAATTATCGATTTCCACATTTATCGACTTTATCCTTCTGAGTGCTCGTCGTGAGGTGCTTACATTGCCAGGATTTCGGTACAATGGCTCTTTATAATTATCGACACCCCAAACTTTCAGGGTCAAAACATCTACTTTAGGACACATCTTTAACAGTGACAACAAAGTATTTAAACTATGGCTCGATTTCATATTAATTGTGAGCCGAGTAACATTGTGTAACACCGTAGATAAGGCATCTACTGCAGAAATATCAATGGTAAGGATCCTTACATTAGAAACCGCCTTATACAATCTAGACAATTTATCTTTATCTGATTGATATTGGTGAAGATCAGTAAATTCAATTTTGGTTTCACGCAGCACAATCGGTTCCTCCTCAAAGGAAAAACACATGGATTTTGGAGCGAAAATAGCCAAGTACTCTAAATTTGGGGCATTAATCACAAATCTACCGCTTTGCAAAGACACGACGATATAGCCAACCCAGCAATTTAACGACAATTTTACAAGTGACGGACAAGCCTTAACTAGTTTTTCAATCCATTGATAATTCAGACCAAAGTGAATGGTTAAGTTCTTCAAATTTGGAAGATTGATGGTATCACAATCCTCAGGGAATCGCCAATCATCATACGAGCCACTTTTGGAACCCAATTCAATCGACACTAGCGACTGCGTTTGAAAAATAACACTTGGTAATGTATATATTTTATACCAACAAGCAGCATCACGCCATGTTACCTTAAGTTGATGGACGTTTCGGTTACAAACGTCGCGAATTACAATATCCATGAGAGGCGCCCAATAGTTGAGATCAAAGGATTTTTTAAAATCGATACTGAAGCTATGGATAAAAGGTGAGGTAATTTGTCTCATGGTTTCATTCAATGTTGTATCGAGATTAAGTAATTTATAAGTCTCGCGGAAGGCGATGTCAATAGAGGTTGTGTTGGACCAGAGACCACGCCATCGACGGGATAAAGTTCCGGTAGCGATGGCTAATTGGAAAGGAAGAAGGGAAATAATTCCGATAAGAATGTCGTCGGGGAGATAGCTCAGCCTGTCGATACTTCGATTACTACTTCTTCTATCGTTCTCGTTCGTCGTCGCCATCTTTGCTAAGTTTTCAAAGGTTTTTAGGGTTTATGTCTTTTAGCTTTTCTCTTTGCAAGAATTTTCTGATTTTGCTTCTATTTTTTTTTTTTCTATGTCAATCTCGGCTAAGTTAAGGATATTTATATATTGATTATAAATAACGTAGTTTCTTAATTGCATGCTCAATTATACGAGCATACAAATTTCCATAAAATTTTCATAAATATTCTTCTCCTTATAAAAATAGAAACTAGAATATTGAGATTTTCCCAAAAATAAACCTCCCCCACTGATGGTATTAATTAGTATAAAGATATTAATTATTTAACATACACAAATATAATATAATATGTTATATTTTGAAAACTATTATAAGATAAATAAACTAAGCTAGATTTCCAAAAAAAATATAATATTTTATACTTATTTCGATTTGATTTAATGCATATATGTATTATTTTTATAGAAACATATAAGCCCCTAAAATTGAATGTCAAAATAGTAAAAGTAATTCTGTTAGTAGAGAAAAGAATTGTAATAACACTGAGTAGGTGTTGTTTGGCCTTGCTTCTCTAAAATAGCTTTTCTTTTTTAAAAGGAGTTTATTTATAAGTTACTTTTTGGAAAATTTGTGGTTGTTTGGCCATACTTTTGTAAAAACTCTTTCTTATAAAAATTACATGTTTGGCCTAACTACTTCCATCTAGCTTTTTTGCTTTATTTATTAATCATGCTGTTTATATATAGTTATTCCCTCCGTCTCATTCATTTATTTACCTTTTATATTCTTTATCAGATATTTTAATTAATAGTAAATAAATTATCGGGACAGAGAGAGTATAAGATTAACGATAAATAAATTATTGGGACGGACGGAGTATAAGATCATAGAACTAAGATTGTAGCAGTAAAAAATAGTTGGAGTAGACGATTAATTACATGTTACTTTATTGGGTACATGTGAGAGAAGCAAAGAATTGAGAGAAGAGAGAAAATGGAGCACACTATAATACAACATATGGGATAATGGTAAACCTGGCAAAAGTAACCCGACCCGATTGACCCGAACCGAAAAGACTGTCCCGAGACCCGAAGTGACCCGAACTACATCACCCGAATATGACCCGAAAACCTGAATTGACCCGACCCGAACATGACCCGACTTTTCTTGACCCTAACTGACCCGACCAGAAAATGACCCGATCCGAAACCACCAAACCCGAAAATGACCCGACAAAATATAACTCTAATTGAACCGAAAAGACTTAAAATGACTATTTCTTTATTATTCATTGACCCGAAACAACCCGACCCGCTTGACCCGAAACAGACCCAAAACCCGAAATAACCTGTCCCGACCCGAATTATCCCGAATTCAGTGAGAGACCCGATCTGATCTGACCCGAATTGGCCCAACCCGAACCAGACCCGTTGACCCGTTTTGCCAGGTCTAGATTATGGCTTGTTGGAGGCAAAAAAAAAATGCGCAAGATAATTAGAGGTTTAGCATTTTTTGAAAAGTAGAATGAGAAGTAGAAAATATCTATTTCTACTTTTTGGAGTCAATAATCACTTTTTAACTTTTTAAAAGTGGTTTTGCATATCCCTATTTTATAGTGTTTGGTCTAGCTATTGCTTTTTAAGTTAGAAAATCATTTTTAAAGCTTGGCCAAACAACACCGTAATATGATAGCAATCACTCATTTGAATAGTCAAAATAACAATATTAGCGGCGAGGGGAGTAGTGAAGTAATAGAAGTAACAACGGGAGTAGTAAAATTATCAATATTAGCTAACCAATTGATTTAAGTAAAATATTAATAGCGAGAGTAAATTTGTCTTATAATTTATTTCATCGTACTTTTAAGATGTCATAGAAATATACAGTATATTAATGATAAATTTATGAGTTATGCAACTTTAAAGTAATTTTTTTTATTTAATTGAAAATAAAATTTAATGCTAAATAGAGTTATTTCTAGCAATCTTGTTATTAATATTTTACTTAAATAAATTGGTTATAAGGTATCATTATCTTGTAGCTTATAAGGTATCATGAGTTCTTGTGTTATTTGCAAAATGCAAACCTATCCACTCAAGTCTCTAATCTTTAGTAGTGAGCCATATTTTATTGTAGCTTGATTTGTCATGTAGTTATTTCTAGCAATCTTGCTTATAAGGTATCATTATCTTGTAGCTTGAATAGGCCCACTTTATAAAACCAACCAATAAAAAGCAAGCACCTTGTAATCAAGCATGTAACTTGGTAGAGCGGGTGTAGCTTTCTAGCAGGTTGTATTTTTTCGACTCCAATGGTAAGCAACCTGCCTAAAAACTTTAATAAATTGCAAATCGGTCCTTTCATATAACCATTGAAGATGCTCATTGTTTCAATTTATTTGCAAACAAGCAGGCAGCAGCACATCATATCTGCTGGAAAGATGGACTACTTATGGTCTACGGACGGGTGGGATATAGGAGTACACATTTTCATCGATGAGTGGAACATATTATGAGCATTTTTTACGATTAACACAACGAAAATATTTCAACATCGTCGAAAAACATGCTCATCTGAGTGGAACATATTATGAGCATGTTAATATTCCTAATACATGTTTTACCGATGAGTAATTAACAATCAAAGATTTCAAACCAAATTAGTATAGTCACATACTAATATGCATCATAAAACAAATTAAATACCTGTAGATTTTACTGAATACAGAGTATATCAGGGTCACTGTTTTTGTAAAATTAAATCCTTCTGGGACCATCTTTTCGAGACATCTTAATAAAACTCCCTTTAAATTCAACATCGCAATTGGAGATCGTTGGACACCAATACAGTTTCTTGCACAACTTTATCTCGTCTTTTTCATCAAGCAACAAATTACCCGGTGGTGACCAATCTTGAAGAAAATAATTTACTCTAAGATTCAATTGCTCCAAATCGCAAGCGCTTCTTAACAAATCCATTATAAGGCGTGAGAAAGATTCCGCATACCTGTAATAACTTCTCCTGTTATCGATTTCCACGTTTATCGACTTTATCTTTCTGATTGCTTGCTGTGAGCTGGTGCTTATATCGCCAGGCTTTTGGTATAACGGCTGCTTCTTATCATTATTATCATCAACACCGCAAAATTTAAGGTTCAAAACGTCTAATACCGGACACATGTCTAACACGGACAACAGAGTATTTAAACAGAGGCGCAGTTTCATATTAAAAGTGAGCCGAGTAACATAGCGAAACACCGGAGTAGATAAGGTATCTACTGTAGAAATATCAAGGGTAAGGATCCTTACTTTAGAAATCGCCTCGTAAAATTTAGTCAACTTTTCTTTATCTGCTTGACCTTCGAAGAGATCAGTAAATTCGATTTTCGTTTCACGCAGCACAATTGGTTCCTCCTCAAAAGAAAAGGTCAATGATTTCGGAGCAGAAATAGCCAAGTATTCTAAATTTCGGGCATTAATCACGATTTTGTAGCTTTCCAAAGACGTATAAAATTTTCTTTCAAAGCAATTTAAAGACAATTTCTCGAGTGATGGACAAAACTTAATTAGTTTTTCAATCCATTTTAAGGTTTTGAACTCCAAAGCAAAGTAAATGGTTAAAATCTTCAAATTTGGAAGATTGATGGCATCACAATCATAAGGGAATTGCCAATCGCGATAATAATAGTAATAAGCGCGGCCTTTGGAGCCCAATTCCATCGACACTAGCGACTGAGTTTGGAAAATAACACTTGGTAATGTATACATAGACCTAGTTTCAGGATTACACCATGTTACCTTAAGTTGATGGACGTTCCGGTTACAAACGTCGCGAATTATAATATCCATGCAAGGCGCCCAAAAGTCCAGATTAAAGGATCCAACAAAATCGATACTGAAGCTATGGATAAAAGGTGAGGTAATTTGTCTTATGGTATTATTCAATGGATTAAGTACTAATAATTTATAAGTGTCGGTGTCATGGACGGTGATGTCGATACAGGTAGTGTTGGACCAGAGACCACGCCATCGACGGGATAAAGTCCCGGTAGTGATGGCTAATTGGAGAGGAAGAAGGGAAATAATTCCGATAAGAATGTCGTCGGGGAGAGAACTCAACCTGTCGACTCTTCGATTTCTCCTTCTATTATTCCTGTTCGTCCTTTCCATCTTTGCTAAGGCTTCAAGGGTTTTTAGGGTTTATGTCTTTTAGCTTTTCTCTTCGCAAGGAATTTGTGATTTTATTTTATTTTTTAAATCAAATTCGACTATAGTAAATATAGGCTTTACCACAATTTAGGGCTTGCTTGGATTGAGGGTAATAGGAGGGGAATGAATAGGGGAGTAATATGTGTAGACACCGAAATTTTATATTTTGGTATCTATTTATTTGAATAAAATCTTTAGTATTTAGAGATAATTATCAATAAATATTGTGATAATATCATAGATATTTTAGAAATCTTTATCTTTCCCTCTAAGCAGCTACAACTATAAATACAACCCCGTTTTTAGGTAAAGAAGGAGAGCAGATGGATTAAGTCAAACGACCCCGTCTTCCTACTACCAAATTGTAGGTAGGATGGAATAAGTCACAAAACGACTCCATCATCTCCCTACGAGAATAAGTCGATTAGACCCTCGTAGTAGTATCAAAACCCTAAATCCCTTAGAGATGGAATTAAGAGAGTTACGGAAATTGTAACCCTCCATCTTTCAGTTATAAAATAAAAATCTTGTTTCCATATTGTTTTTTTGTTCCTCCTTATTTATTATTGCAGGTTCAAATTTTTATGGTTTACAATATGTGAGGTGTATTTCTCATGTTTGGTATGCGGATAATTATTCACCTCCTGGAATTATTACCCTTGTGAAGGGTTAATACATTACCCGTCCTCCCCCCTCGGTAATGATTAAGGGAGTAAAAGATCTACTCAGTAATCATTACTCTTATGCCAAACATATCACCAAGGAACTCATTACCCCACTAATTAATTTCCCCAGTAATTATCGCCCAATAAAACTTACCCCCTTAATAATTCCATGGGTTCCAGGCAAACCCAGTATATATGACATAAATTAAACAATATGTATATTATATTTGTTATAAGAAAACAGGTTTATGTGGGTACAAGTTTTCATAATTAACAATCATAGCTAGCTATTTTATCATATATTGTAACCATTTTTAATTGATATAGGAAAAAAACGAAGTTGCTTCATACATAATACTCCAATACTATAATTTTTTTTTGGTGTATACCATCCGACTACATAAATACCATACTAACGCCCAATAATAAATGCAAAAATATAGTTTTTTCTAGTCGTTCTAGAGGATTGAAAATATGGAATAAAAACCGAGTTGATTCGCAACAACGCCTCTCTTTATTATGGTGACATTGACGTTATATTTCTAACTTATAAATAAATGATTTTAGGGGCCGTTTGGTTCGCTGCTCAGGAATAGAATGAGAAACCATATAATTATGGGGTTCTAGTTCCATACCTTTCAAACTGGTTTGGTTCATTGGAAATAAAGTAAAGGGGTTGGAATTGAGTTAGAATCCATTCAGTAAGTGGATTATACATCTGATGTATTACCAGAGGCATAGCTACCTAGTAGCATGGGGTAGCAGCCGCTACCCCAAATCCCGAAAATTTGACTAAGAAGACGAAATTTTGCTACTCCATATATCGCTGATATATGTCAAAGGATAAAAAAATAATATGTTTCTAAGGTAGCATCAGAATGTACATGGTCTAGTGGTAAAGTATAAGTACATCTCTCACGAAAGTCGGGTTCGACTCCTACAATAATCAATTTTTTACACTAATATCTCTCCTAATATCCCATTCTATAATTCTGAACTCTATTTCCCTCGAATGCTCGTTTATACTCCCTCCTATTCACCATTTTCTTCCCTATTTCCTTATTCGGATTATTCGGGTTTTTTTCCCTATTTCCTTTTTGGGGTTGATTTGTGTGGTCTAAATTAAATTACATGTGGGTAGTGTGTTTTATGTGGTCCAAAATCGATTTCTTATTCCTTATGCAAAAAGGAAAAGGGAAGAATATAGTGAATAGAAGGGAGTAATTTTTTTGTATAGTCTTTATATTGTAATATTATTATTATTTCAAATTATATTTTATTTAGATATTTATATAAGTATGTTATAATATAATAATTTTTAATATTTTATAATTTTATTTATTGTTCAAAAATATTTATATTTAGTTAGATTTAAAAGGTGAGAAAGTGAAAATATATAATGATAAAACGAGCTCGATTCGAGTTCGAGCCGAGCTCGAGCTTTTCCCGAGCCGAGTTCGAGCTTCAATTTTTTAGGCTCGACTAGCTTGAGCCAAAAAAAAATGCTTAATGAAAGGTCTTAACTACCTAGGATTTGACTCAACAACCGTCATCCCCGTCAACAACCACGTCAATTATCGCGAAAACATTTTTTTTCGTATTTACAAATTGAAAGTGTAGTTCTTATTGACAACAAAAAAACAAATTGTTTATAAAATAAATTTTATGTTGTTATTGTGCTCACGGCTTCACGCTACTTTCGCTACCCCAAATTTTCAATCCTGGCTTCGCCCCTGTGTATTACTACCAATCCATAGTTTCTGAGCATTATAATAAAATTTTTGAGTTTTGTTTTAAAAAATTCGAGTTTTATTATAAATTTTTTGAGTTTATTTACTTAAACATTAAGCTCTACAAAATTGCAATAATACTCAAAAACATTACATATAAGTTTAGTAAAATTTGAGTTTTGACGGAAAACAAATAAAATCTAACTTATAAATTTTAATAAGCTCAAAAAAACATAGAAATACTCAAAAACAAATAAAGTTTATGGAAATAAGCTCAAAAATATGAGATTACAACTTACAAGGGATTGGAATGGAGTTAGAATCAATTGGGTATCTAACTCCATTCCAAAATAATCCAGCCAAATATTAGAATAATGGATCAATCCATTCAAATCTATTCCAATGATGCCAACCACACCCCCCTCCCATTTGTGTTATATTTGTACCTTTGTGTGACGATAAAAAGGGATTAAGTACGTTATGATGGGATCCGGTTTATAAAAAACAAAACAAAAAAAAGAGGCGATAAATTTATAAAATTTTACGCTTCATCAATGAACTTTTGAAAAAAACGAAGTTGCTTCATACATAATACTACGATACTGTTTTTTTTTTTTTTTGGTGTATACCATCCGACTACATAAATACTTAGTACCATACTAACGCCCAATAATAAAAGCAAAAAGATAGTTTTTTTTCTTGTCATTCTAGAGGATTGAAAATATGCCTTGGCAAACGACTAAAAGGGATAACTTCACCATCTGAACTAGTTACTTTGGGGCCGGATTTTCAAGACATCCTGAAAAATCTCCCGACGAATTCAACCTCACACCCTAACGAAGTCGTAGGACAATGGAAGAGTAGATTGCAAAACATCAATTCTGTTTTTTGTTTACGCTCTACACTTACTGATTCGAAATCTTCCAATTCTTCGGAACCTCTTGCATCGAACTTGAAATGCTCTAAATATGTGGCCTCACTTAACAAGTATCTTATTAACTGTAAAAAAGATTTCACAGGCTTACAATAAGCGTACCAGTGAGTTTCGAGCACTATCGTCTTAAGTCCTTGTGGTAGTGTGCTTACATTGGAAGGTTTCGGGAGGATCCACTTCGCGTTATTCTTCCCAAAATCCGAAAATTTAAGGGTCAAAGCGTCTAATTTTGGACATAATTCTTGGAAAGACGACAACGCAATCTTCGTGTCAACATCGTTACACAGTTTCGTGTCGAGTGTAAGGCTGGTAGCCTTTCGAAGCAAGGTAGTAGGAAAATTATCTAGTGCAAAAACATGGAGCGACAGTACCCGAGCATTAGACATAACCTTGTAAAATTCTGCCATTAACTCGTAATCTACCTTCGCTGGAGGTTCAACACCGGTTAATTCGATGTTTGCTTCACGTAAAATAATCGGTACCTTTCCAAAGGTACAAATCGTTGATTTTGGAGCTCGAACAGACAATAACTCTATCTTTGGGGCATTAATATGAAATTTAAGGTATTCGCTTTTTTCCAAGTTTATAAACAAACCGTCTTAAATTTCGATTGCTACACTCAATATTAGAAGTATAATTTCCAAATTGTATCGGCCAACAAAAACAGTTATGATCCTCGTAGTTTAAAGATACTTCTTCGAGTGATGGACAAGCCTTGGTTAGTTTCTCGAACCAATTGCAATTTAAAGGACAAAGATAAAGAGTTAAGTTCTTCAGCTTGGGAAGATTGATCGATTCAGGCAACTGCCAACCAACCGTTGAGCAAAACTCAACCGATACCAACGACTGCGTTTGAAAAACTACACTCGGAAAATTAACGATATGTATACCATCATAATTAACACGGAATGTTACCTTGAGTTCACGGACATTCAGCTCACAAATTTGTTTGAGTTTCGAATCAATGGAAGGCAGATATAACGAATGGTTATTTACGCCAACTAACTCGAAACTAAAACTACGAAGGACAGGGGAGGTAAAGTAAGTCATGATATCATCAAAAGCGATAAAGAATTCAAGTAAGCAGTCGTAATTACGGTTGCTTAATTGAATTGTAGTACGGTTAGTCCAGAGACCAAGCCATCGACGAGATAAAGACTCGGTGGCGATGGCTTGAGGGAGAGGAAGGTAGGCGATAATTCCGATAAGAATGTCGTCGGGAAGGGAGCTTAGCCTGTCTTGTTTTTGTTTGGCGTCTGCCTTCTTTTTAGTCCTCTGCCTCCTCTGCTCTGCTCTGTTTTTGGCAGCCATTATTAGGGTTTAACAAGATTTTAGGGGTTTAAGTTTTCATTTGGTATTTATACGTTTGTAGACTTTGTACTATGAGTTACGATGTTGGGTTTAGTTTCACTTGGATATGGACCAAAGATTTGTATGCCTAAAACTCAGAATCCTGATTCTTGACCAAGCTAATTAAACTCCGAACCCGAACCCGTTTAAAAAACTCGATTTTATGGCTAAATTTAATTTAATTTAGTAAATAAGGTAAATTTTGTGCATTAAAATATAGGGTGATTCAGGTAAGGACGTGTATTAAAATCTACTGAAAAAGTTGCGTTTTGAGATTGGGTGAATATATGGCATAATTACAAAAAAGATGGCAATAGGGCGTCACCGGGTGGCACATTATTTTAGTGCCATAATGAAAAAAATCAATAAATTGTAAAATAACAAATCTGCGATATATTTCGCGGTTAAATATAAAAGGGTAGAAAAGTAATTTGTGTAGTTGTCTTCTTCCTTATATCCTTCTGTGCTAATCCACTAATCCCATCATGCCGCAAAGATCCAAATACATACAAGTCTAATGAATTATGTGACACTTAGCTTATTGTCTTGTACAGTTGTACCATGCTTAATCATCCGGGTCCTTTGCCAAAATGACCATTCTAGTAAAACTAATTATCAAAATAATCATTTTCTAAAATTATTTACCAATTTAACCAAACTATCATGAATGCTTTCAAAAATATTCTATCATTAATCTTCTTTTAACCTTAGCAATCTTGATAAATAATACTAAGCATAAATCTTGTTGCAAATTCAAGAACTTAGAGTTCTCAATATAATCTCATACATGGAGAATGACATGTATACGAGCATGGGAGCATGGGAGCAATTTTTGCAACCATAAAAATTTGGGATTAACTATGTTGATCTTCCAAAGTCTGTGCCACAACTTTTAAAAGTCATTTGGCTTGTTGCTTTAGTGTTGTGATCAATCGATTCATAAATTAGCAATCATAAATTAGCAATCTTATTACTGATTTACGAATAAATGTTTGGTACTGAAACAAACCCATAGAATAAGGGGGCTCAACAGCTGAACCATGTCCGCAAGATTAGCAATGAAGATATTAATGGAGAGGTAGGAGGAGATTGATTATTTTCTAGGAGACAAGAACACCGAAAACATCAGCAAAAATCATTCTAATTATCAACCAAAGTTGTCGTCGAGCAATCGTGGAAGCTAAAAAAAATGTTTTTTCATATTTTAAATTTTGGTCATTAGGAAACCAGTTTAGCGAAATTGGTTATTTTGGAAAATAATTTTAGAAGATGGTTATTTTGGTAAATTAGTTTTTACGAAATGGTTATTTTGGCAAAAGATCCTAACCATCCTTATCATTTTTAAATTTATGCCATGATTAGCATGGACTAACTAGTTATCTTACACAATAAGATCGAATTGGCATACGGTATTTTACACAAAGATTTTGTCTGCACAAATTGGCGATTGCACTTGCAATGCAATTAATGACAAACTAATGGTGAAAGCGATTTTTTTTCTAGTTTACGATTTTAATTTCATTGATTCGGGCAACCAATTATAATATTCCAAAGATACCCTTATAAGAAAATTTAATTTGAAGTTTCAAATGGATGGGAGGGAATTGAAACTCACGTGTAAATTATAAATATATCCCCGATGGCGCCGAAATTGGATACCACCCATTGGCGCCATCTCATTTTCCTTACAAAAAAAGGAAAATACAATAGCATTTTTCAACACAACCTAGGAAAAAGAAACAATAATGTATACTTTTCACAGTACATTTTCCAACTATTGTACTTATATAGGCTCAAGTTGAGCTTGAGCACGTCTCAGGCCGGGATTATATTTGCAAGCTTAATAATAAGCTCAATTTTTCATAGTTGGTGAGCTCGAGCTTGAATTATGCTTCCTGAGCACAAGGCAAGCAACACTGCAGTGTAATAAACTTTGTAAATTGAGTAAAAATAGTAAATGACCTCGACAAATCCTGAAAATTGGTGAAAAATTATCTAAAAGAGTAAACTAAATATGTGCCAAAAATCAAGACTTTTCAAACACTCTTTAAGTATTTTAATCTAAATTAGTAGTCATATGCCTCATAGGACAAACTGCGTAGATTTTGGGAATATCGTCATAAGTAATAGATACTTCTGCTAAGATACGTACCATATGATCGATGATCGCTAACTGGAAAAGTAATTATTATTTCTAAGTGAAATATTTCAATGGTGAAGGACGGAAATTGATAACTTGGCCGTTTGGAATCCAAGCTTTAGGACCATCTTTTCGGGACATCTTGAGATATCTACCTTTAAACTCAACATCGCAACCCTTGGAGATCATTGGACACCGATAGAGTAGCTTGCATAACATCAACTCGCGTACTTCTTTACGCTCCACATCGCCCGCCAGCCAATGTTGACAACCTTGTACACTAAGATTGAAGTGCTCCAAATTCGGGATGAATTTCAACAAGTACGCGACTAGGTCTAAGAAACATTTTGCAGGCTTGCAACAATTGTAGATCTCGATCTGAATCCTTTTGAGTGATCGCGGTAAGTTGCTTACATTAACAGGCAGTGGACATAACGACTGCTCGTTGTCTTTACCGATATCCATAACATTCAAGGTCAAAACGTCTAGTAAAGGACACATCTCTAATATTGATGACATAGTCTTTAAAGTATAGGATACATTCATATCAAGCGTGAGTCGAGTTGCATTGCGAAACACCCTAGGCAAGTTGTCTATTTTAGAAACATTAAGGGTAAGGAACGTAACATTAGAAATCGCCTCATAAAATTTCGACATTAATCCGTTTTCTTCATCAGTAAATTTGATTTTCGCCTCACGAAGCATAATTGGTTCCTCCTCGAAGAAAAAGGTCGCAGATTTTGGGGCTGAAATATCCAAGTATTCCAACTTTGGAGCTTTAATTGAAACCGAATTAATTTCCATGAAATCGAACTTGATAAGCAACCATCTTAAATTTTTATTCGAACATTTCAAGCTTTGCAAAGGCCCCGAGTCGATCTCGCAAGTTAAAGACAATTCTTCAAGTGATGGACAAGCGTTAAGTAGTTTTTCGATCCATTGTAACCGCGTAGCAGCAAACGTAAGGATTAACTTCTTCAAATTTGGAAGATGGATAGTTTCACTACAATCATCAGGGAACTCCCAACAACGATCATAAGTCGAGCCCAATTCGAGCGACACTAGCGACCGAGTTTGGAAAATAACACTTGGTACTATAGACATATCGCTACGAGTATAAGGACACATTACCTTAAGTTCATGGATGTTCCGGTCACAAATTTCGCGAATTAAAGTATCCATGGAAGGCACCAAAATGTAAAAGAGTTTGTCGAATTCAAGACGGAATCTATCGATGAAAGGTGAGGTAATTTGCTTGATGATTTCCTTGAATGCAGTATCAACTTTAAGCAAATTTATGGTATCGAGTTTATATAACTTATCAATATCATCGGGAGTGATGTCGATAGAGGTTGTGTTAGTCCAGAGACCACGCCATCGACGGGATAAAGACCCGGTAACGATGGCTAATCGGAGAGGAAGGTGGGAAATAATTCCGATAAGAATGTCGTTAGGGAGAGAGCTCAGCCTGTCTACGCTTCGATTTCTTCCTTCACTATTATTGTTCGTCCATGAACTTCTTATCAATTTTGCAGTTTCACGTTCTTCGGCCATTGGTAATGCTTCAAGAATACGTTCAAGGGGTTTTAGGGTTCAAATTTTTCATCTTTATTTTTTAATAACTTTAGGGTTTATGTTAGATCGCACATGGGCCTAGGCCGAACCCGTCAAGGAGGGGAGAATGCCCGTTCTATATATCCAAGGAGGGTCCATCTCAAAACCAATTGTCAATGGGTAGAGTAACCCTAAAAGCAGAGTTCAATTATCCCCTATTTACTAAACGAATAGGTGAACTCACAAATTTTCCCTCCAAAAAGCATCTTTTTAAATAAGGAATCTATTGATAATTTAATTGTATTCACTAAATAAGGAAATTAATAATTATAATGTATTTCATAATAAAAAAAAATTCATTAAAATTAATATTTTTATCAAATTATATAATTTTCACTAAACACTAAACTATTATATTTTAATTAAAATATAAATAATATAAGACTATAAACTATTGAATTTTTTATTGATATTATTATTTGATAATGAGTTGACTCATACTATTTATACTATGTATAAACAAACTATAACACTTTCATAAAAAAAAAAAAAAAAAGTTGAGAGAAATTATAAATTGGAATCATTAGCGTTATGGTATAAAAAAATACTTTAAAAAATATACTCCCTCCTATTCAGAATAACGGTATCATTTGTCATTTCCATCTATTCACATAACTGTCCCATTTGCCATTGATGGGGCATATTCTGCACCGCTGACCAAGTCAACATATTGAGCAAGGTCAAGGGTATCCACAGCAAAGTCAACGACTTAGACAGTCTAACCGATGCAACCCGTCGGCTGTCACTGGGTCTCACGGCAACCCCAAACGGGGGCACATATCCGCGTACTCATATCCAAGATCCCTCGGCCGGCCTGCCATAGGCCCATCGGCCGAGGGTAGAACGGTCTTTCCACCTGCTAGCCACTTGGCCACTTGGCCACTACGTGACAAAAGGTGAAAGTCTATAAATACTCCTCAACCTTCATTGAGGAAAGGATCCACAATTTAACCTAATAATCACTATTCATCTGGTAATATCCTCCTTATCTCTCTACAATATACTCTTAGCCAAGTTATAGCAACTTGCCTCTCTAAGTTTACTGACTTGAGCGTCGGAGTGAGTACGCTCGGCCAAAGCCGAGCCCTCAGTTTGTTCATCGTTTCAGGAGACCGAAAGGAGGATTCAAGCGAAGACGTCATTCTACAAGCTACGAGTGGTAACAAATATCTGCTCTGGAATTACACCCGGAACAGCCATATTAGGACATGTTTTTTTTACTTTCCTACCCTTTGCTTTTTTCTTTATTTATCACCCCAACCACCTCTAAACCATCATATTCAATATTTTTCATTATTTAACTCATATATTCTTACCCCTATAGAGTACTTTTCATTATTTTAACTTTATTCCTTGATTTTCGTGCCATTGTCCAAATAGGACAGTTATTCCGGATAGGAGGGAGTATATTTCAGCACATTACTCAATCCTCTTTGATTAATTTTTAGTTTAATTTTATTTCTTGCTCGAAATAAAATATAATAACAAGAAAACTGGACAATTAATGAGATACCACTATTATTTTACAGTTCAATTTTACTTAGTTTTCTTGATAATTTTACAGTTCAATTTTTTTCCTCAAAAAATAATAATGTGAAATATGAAAAATTAATAAACTGCTAATTTAGTATGATTAGGTAATACAAAAATAAAAAATTTATAAATACCGCGCATTCATTGTGCGGGATCTAAACTAGTTCTTTATGAATCTCTAATTAGTACGGAGTATACACTACTACAAATCCAGGCAACTACAACGCCCCTTTAACAACGATTATTCACGAAAATCACAATAGACGTTGTAGAATGTATGGCGCGAATTTTACTAAAATAAATTACAACGGGTATGGTTATAAAAACCGTTGTTATTAGTTTTAACAACGGGTCACACATGCACAACCGTTGTTAATAATTTGGCGCAAAATTGGCGCAAAGTTAGTGAAAAGTAATCACAACGGTTGATTTTGGAACCCGTTGTTAAAACTTATTTAACAACGGGTGTTTTTTACAACCCGTTGTTAAAACATATTTCACAACGGTTGTTGTTTAATAACCGTTGTCAATACTTTTCATACTATAAACCACACAAACAGAAGTCTGCTGCAGCCACAAAACACAACCCTTAATACACAAACACAAACACAGCAGACAAACAAACACAAAACACATACACACTCTCTTTCTCTCTTTCTCTCTTTCTCATCGTCCCTTTATCTTCTCGCCGTCACCGTGATTTTCATCGTCTATTACGTTCTGTATTTATCAGGTAAATCTCGCCACACCGTTAGTTTCATCGTCATTATTTTCTTTTTCTATTTATTTCTTTTGCATGTATGTGTTTGTATCGACCATTATGTTATTTGTTTAAATATTGTTCGCATAATTAGTTAGTAAAACAATGAAGAAGCAAGATGAAGAAGTAAGATAAACATAATTAATATATATATATATATATTTATAAATACATAAATTAAAAAAAATTACATATGTAAAAATGCAATTCTTATATTTTCATAGAGGATCTTATTCTGCTCTATCGTATCCGTCCTCTCCTCCTTGGCTATTTGGAGGTTCCGTTCAAAGCATTTGCTATATCGTCATATAGCCGCAATCGCTGCTTTGCTCCGTCAAGCCATCTTCTTTGGCGTGCTTGATGCGGATCGAGCATCCGCAAGGTAGCTCTGAAACTTTCCTCAATATGGAGGAACCGGCGGATGAAGTTGTTGTTGTTCTCGATCATGGTAAGAGTCTTAAGGATGAAATCATTCATTTTGTTGGAGTTTTTGAGTTTGTTTTGAAAGATTAAGTAGAGTTTGTTTTAGCAGTTAGGGTTTGGAGATATGAATATATTGAGATAATGGAAATGTTAGTTGAGATATGCAATGTATTTATATACTAAGCAATGTGTGGGTTGATTTGCTTTTTAATTAATATATATGTTAGGAAGTTGTGCCATAATCATCATCATATATCTCTCAATAATGTCGCTTCAAATCTTTTTACTAACCCTTCTCATTCCATATTATCCGTTCATATGTACAGTGATGTCAGTAATAATGCATGCATCGGAATTCTAACAGGCCGTAATTATGCATGCATCTAGTAATATTTAATTTATTTATTTTTATTTTTTAAGAACAAACAACAACGGTTATTTTAAAACAACCCGTTGTCTTTAGTTATAACAACGGTTTTGTATATTAAAACCCGTTGTTATAACTTTCCCCCCAAAATTGAGTCACACTTTCCACAACGGGTTTTTATACTCTTAAAACCGTTGTTAATAGTTTTAACAACGGTTTCCTTAAGAAAACTAACCGTTGTTAAAACCTTCTACAACGGACGCTTTAACAACGTCCGCTTTTTTATATAACAACGGTTTTTGACCGTTGTTATAGCCTGTATCTGTAGTAGTGATATATATTTTACGGAATTACTTTTTCACGTACGGACTTTACTCTTTCACATACACTTTTTCATTAATTTTCCGTATCATACCCTAAAATTGAATCTAATTATTTTAAAAAACTTAAATAATGAATTATAATTCTCCAATTAGTGAAATAATTTTGTTGTTTAATAATTACTAATATTCTTTGTTAAAATATTGGGATTTGTTAATTTGTGAAATTAATGTATACTTGTTTATCAATTGTTATCAATGAAGACGGGGTGGTTCTGGGTGATGGACAGTGGTTCTGGATGGTGTACGGTGGTTAGAGGGTGGTTATGAGGATGCGTTTGCTGCGTTTGATGGGATTGAATGGTACCCGTAATTTGTATCGAGAGAGAGATGTGAGATTCCATTGACCACCGACAACACCTCCAATTCTAATTTCTTATCATTTTTCACACAAATGTTCAACGTACAAGCACTCATTTCAATATTCATAAAATTGTAGCTTGATGTTATACTTGGAATTTAGCTTAAAGAGATAGGAGAATAATGTATATATAATTCAATCTAAGGCTCCGTTTGGCAAGACATTTCAGGTACCTGATTTGGTTAAAGTAACTTATTTGACCAAAATTTCAGGTACTTTATTTTTTTTGTAGGCGTTTGGCAAGTAGCTTATTTAACTAAATAAGCTACCTGGAATGAAATGCTACCTAGAGTAACATTTGAGATTTCAGGTACCTGATTTGGTTTGATTTTCCGTTTTTACCCTTTAAATCTATACTATTAAATAATTATCATATCTTTTTACGTCATTTCATCAAAATCAGTTACCTTTTCAGTTAGTTTGCCAAACATTTTTTTATATAATCAGCTACCTTATCAGTTCCTAATTTTCAGCTACTTTATCAGTTAGCTTTTCAGTTTTCAGCTACCTTTTCAGGTTTCAGCTACCTTTTCAGTTAATTTTACCAAATAGAGTCTAACTCAATCCAAATCTCTCTTTTTTATATATAAGTGTATGAAAAGCTTAGGAAAATTCAAATCTCATTTTAATTAGAGAAATGAATGGTGTAGCGGTGTGATTCTTTTAGATTAAATTAGATTTTACTTTGAAATTAACTTTTTTTTAAAATTACTCTCTTTTAAAGTACTTTTTTAAAATTACTCCTTTAAGAATTGAAGGAAGCAGTTGTAATTACGGTTGGTTATTTGAATAGTGGTATTAGGTTAGTCCATAGACGGTGCCATCGAGAGAGGACGAAGACGGGCGATAATTTCAATAAGAATGTCGTCGGGAGGGGCGCTTAGTTTGTCTTGTCTTTGTTCACTGCTTGGTTTCTTGTTAGTCCTCTTCTTCCCCTTCTTTCCTCTGTTTTTGGCAGCCATGTTGTAGGGTTTAACGGGGTTTTAGGGGTTTAAGTTCACTAATTGTTATATAAGACCACTTTATGTGTAAGACAAGTCCACTTAGAAAAAGCCCAATAAAACTAATTAATCTATATCTATCTATCTATCTATATTATTAAAGGAAGCTTTTTCCGAGTGATTACAGAGAGTCCAAGTTTTGTGAATCGCTTTTGAGCAATATTAAAAAAAAAATATCAGTGTTTGTGTTCTATAACAAGTGAATTTCACGTTGCACATTCTATCACATACAATATAATTATACATTATATTATATACGGAGTATATTATATTATATATTATTAATAATTAATAATACTATTATACTAACAAAAAAAGAGTTTTGTATGACTTCAAATATGTGTTTAGCATTGCATATAAAAGAGATTATATAACTTCCAAATAAGTCGATAATCACATCTACTCTCAATCTTTCATGTTTCTCTCTTGGCTTTTTCTAATTTTCTTTTCATGTTAGATGAACTATTTGTTGTGAAATTGGTGTAGATAATTATTATTTGCTAATAATCTGTTTATGTGTTATGCTAAATAAAATCTTCATACGGTTTTTTGCCAATACTAATAGTACAATTTTGTTGAAAATTTCAGGTACACTGTTAAGTCGAGGATTTAACAAGTTTATTTAATCCATGTGCGGAACAAGCCTTCAAAATAATTATGTTGGAAAAGGTAACCCATATTATCTAACAATTGCTTTCTCAGTAACTATCAAATGCTTATCATAGGGTTTTCTTTTCATTCTTTTTATTATTGTTGCCTGGTGGTAGCATTTACTTCATATATTATTTACTCTTAAATCGGCTTGCTAGAAACTCTATTTTTGATTATTTTTATTAGTGTATTTGATGAATAGGTTTCTTGCAGGGCAATGGGAGCTAGGTACGTAGTAACAAAATAGAGTATCAATTAAGTTTATGTCATTAAATGAATGAATTGGATTGCATGCACAATCATGATGATATTACTATTACTCGTGTTGTTATGTACGCTAATTAACACTTGATAAATTGTGTAGATATTAGTTCCTCCATTCAACTTTTATCACTCCATTTCTCTAATATATCTTTCAAATTGACAACTTATTTTAATGCATTTATAGGTATTATGGTGTTGGAGATTTTTGTTTTCGACTTTATTATAAGGTAATCTAGACCTAGATTTTGATAATATTCCAATCCGATGTTGTAATATTAACAGCCTATATGTATTATATGCGTAGAACGAGTACACTAATTATAGCATGGAAGAAGATTTTAGTAAAAAAAAATCTAGTATATGAAAATTTTAGTAAAAAATCTCACCAAACAATCAATTTTTTCATGATATTATGTTGTCGCCTTAAACAACATTTAAATAAGACGATATTATTTCTAGGCCCGTGCATCGCACGGGCATTAAATCTAGTATATCAATACTATATATTAAATCCAGAAACCAAGAAACTTCCATGTAATTAAAGAAAGTTATACAAATTAATTATACTATATAGTTTTAAATCACTAGCACCGTGTGATGGACCCGATTAAGGGATCTCAATGCAAATATTATATAGTTTGGGTTAAAATTAAATTATATAGAAGCTTGGTAATTTTCCTAAACATTTGTAAGAGACTAAAACATGGTCAATTTCCTTAAAATAAAATAATTAATTAAGATGGTCAATTTCCTTAAGATAAAATAATTAATTAAGATGATCAATTTCAAGGAAACTGAAAGAAAGAAGATGCTTGGTAATTTTCCTAAATATTTATAGAAGACTAGAAGATGGTCAATTTCCTTAAAATAAAATAATTAATTAGTATAAACATGTACACCTTTTCTATTAATTATTATCATCATAAAATTATATATTAAATTTAAAATCTTTGCAATTTTATTAAACTTTATAGTTTATTAGATGTATAGAGATGTTAATTATTTAACATACAAAAATATAATATAAGTAAGTTATAAATAATTCAAGTTAGATTCCATAATATATAATATTGCATAATTGTTTCGATTTGATTTAATGCATATATGTAATATATTTATATAAATATAGAATCCTCTTAAAATTGCATGTTTAAGTAGTAAAAGTAATTTCGTCAGTAAAGAAAAGAAATTGTAGTAATATTGGATATAGTTATATGATAGTAATCACTCATTTGAATAGTAAAAGTAATAGTATTATCAGCGAGATTAGTGAAAGTGGTAGAAACAACATCGGGAGTAGTGAAATAATCAATATTAATTCGGCATTAGTGAAAGTAACAATAATTACGGCGAGAGTAGTGAAATTATCAATATTAATGCGGCAGTAGTGACAGTAACAATAATTACGGCGGGAGTAGTGAAAGTAACAATGATTACGGGCAAGTAGCGAAATGTTATTACTATTGTTTCATAATTAATAAGAGTAAAATATTAATAGCAGGAGTAGTGAATTTGTCTCAAAATTTATTTCATCGTAATTCTAGGATATATCATAAAAAAATATATTAATGATAAATTTATGGGTTATGCAACCTTAAGTAATTTTATTTAATGAAAAAATAAATTAATGGTAAGTAGATGTAGCCCGGGCGAAGCCGGGCACCAATACTAGTATATATAAAAGAGAGTTTTTTCGAGCGATTCTAGAGCGTCCACATCATCAAAAAATAGTTTAGGAAAGTTTCATAAATAATATTTTCCACATAAAAAATAAAGTGGAGAATCTTTTAATTATTATAATATCTATATTTCCTATTTTATATTCATGAGAAGTTTCTAATTTTTATATAAAAACTTTGACATTTCATTTGGCAAAACAATGTTGTTATAAAAATTATGAAGATAATATAATTAGATTCGAGGTAAAAAATGCTTTCATTAGAGTATACATTTCATATGATTTGCACATACGGGTATTAAAGATGGTGTACTTCTTTTAATATGTTATATGTCCCACATCGAAAAACAATGTTAGTGTGGTGATTATAATAGGTATAAATTATAAAATTGTCCCACATCGAAAGATTAACATAAGGTGGGTGATCCTATGATTATAAATAGGAGTCATCATTGGAACCTATATACCAACCAAAAACCTTTTGAGTCTCTTAAGTATTGTTTTGGAGAGCTCTTAAGACTTTTATATCATTATCTTCACAGTATGATATATACATATTTTTTCTATATTATGTATTATATTCAAGTGATGTTTATAATCTTTATATAAAAACTTATACATCTCATTTGCCAAAAAAAGTATTAAAAAAAATGTACGAATATTAATAAATAGTACTCCCCCCATTCAAGACCAAATACAACATTTTCATTTACACACTTGCCAAGACACAAATTACAACGTAAATATCTTTAAGTTTACATTATAAAAAATTTAAAGTTTGATAATCTCATTGTACTTTATAGGTGAATCAAATAAGATCTCACATGACCATATTTTGTCTTACATATTGCAAGGAATCGTAAAGATTCTATTCGTTCATGAATAGTGTAAAAAAAGGAATGTTGTATTTGGTCTTGAATCGAGGGAGTATAGTATTTGCTCATTATTATTAACGTGGGTTAGATGTCGAATTATGTGCGAAAAAGATGGTGTATTTCTAAGTATGTTATTTGACCCACATTGAAAAATATGTTGGTGTGGTGAATATATTATGTATAAATAATAGAATTGTCCCACATCGAAAGTTTAGCATAAGGTGGATGATCATATAATTATAAATAGAAGGCATCCTTAGAACCTAAATACTAACCCAAAACCTTCTGAGTCTCTTAAGCATTGTCTTGGAGAGCTCTTAAGAGTTTATATCATTAACTCCACGATATGATATATATATTTTTTATATTATGTCCAAGTGGTGTTTATAATTTTTATATAAAAACTTATATAATTAGATTCGTGGTAAATAAATGCTAGCATTAGAATATAGTATCATATTATTTGCACATATTTTAATTACGATAAGAAGTTAAAAAAATGTACTATATGAATATTAATAAATAGTACTCCTATAGTATTTGCTTATTATTATTAAACTGGGTTAGATGTCGAATTAGGTGTGAAAAAGATGGTGTATTTCTAAGTATGTTGTTTGTCCCACATTGAAAAATAATGTAGGTGTGGTAAATATACTATATATAAATAGTTGAATTGTCCCACATTAGAAGATTATCATGAGGTGAGGTATCAAATGATTATAAATATGAGTCATAACTTAGGGGCATCAACCCAAAATCTTTTGAATCGCTTAAAAATTATCTTAGAGAGTTCTTATAGGAGTTTGTATTAACGGCAAACCTTAGTTACAACAATACCATACAAATATTAATCACGTAGATATTTATAAAAGCGATTATATATTACTATATTAGTGATATTATAATGTTTATTTTAAGATAATCGATAGTATAATAACTTTATTTAAGACAAAGTCATAATTAAAAAATAAAATGGGTGCTAAATATACATAAATTTGTTTGTGTCATATAATGATAATCTCTGCACTAAAATAGAAAATTTATGAATTATAATACAATCAAGTGTTGCATAAAAAGATCTTAAATCCACAAACAAATCAATAATGAGCTTTTTTACTTTGATAAATAGTAGAATTAAATCTTTTTAACTTTCAAATATAGGTAATTATTATGCCTCATTACATTTGAGTAACTAAAATACATCATAATTTTTAACCATTAATCAAAATCGGACTAGAAAAAGGAAATATTTTGCATTTGTTTATATATTCTATTGCTCCCTCAATTACATCTTAAAAGTCGTGTTAGGAAAAAAAATGTAATTTAAATCATATCATTTGTACATATTTTAATTATGACAAAAAATGGAAAAAAACGTACGAATATAAATAGATAGTATAATATTTTCTCATTATTAAATCGGGTTGGATATCGAAATAGGTGCAAAAAAGATGGTGTACTTTTCGTGTGTTATTTGTCCCACGACTTATTGATTGGGACAATCCTTGGCCATGACACGCCTCCAATGTCCTGCTGCATAAAACGATAAAGCGGATTCGGTATATCATCAGGCTCCCACACAACCACTCGCTGAACCTGCCCAACACCCATATTTGCGAGCCAATCCGCACATTTATTTGCTTCGCGATAAATATGGTGTACCTCAATATTTCGTGGATGGTCGTTTAGGAAACACTTGTAAATCTGGACCAAATGAGCATGTGCCGCCGGTAATTCCTCCCTCTCCTCCAGCATAGTTACAACCGTGCTTGAGTCCGTTTGCATAATAAGCCGACCACCAAATCTCTCCTTCGCAATCATCAACCACCGCTTCAAGGCCATCAACTCAGCCCTAGTGACCGTCGCTAGTCCTAAGCATTCTGCGTAAGCTAGAAGCAAGTTCTCTGAAGTGTCGCTGAAAATGCCCCCCGCCCCTGACGGACCCGGGTTACCCTTTGAGGCTCCATCGATATTAAGTACAATTCGCCATTTTGGTGGTGCAACCCACCTGACAAAAGTTTCTTGGTACTTCAAACGACCTGGTTCAGCTAGCAAGTCAATGGATTCCTTCGCATTCCGTATTTCCCAAATTCTTTGCATTAAGAAAGTGAACATGTTTTGAGGGATATCCTCCATCCTACCAAAACTCCAACAATTCCTCCACCTCCAAATCCACCACACCACAATAGCGAAACATGTTGGCCAAGTATCCAAAGCTCTCACTTTTGGAATTTATAAGTACATAACAAACCATAACATTCACGCAATGATGGTACTTCAAAAAATTAGAACCCACTCCCATGATATCCTAGTCATGGTCTAAGTCATTAGGGCCACATCTAACTTCCCAATTATCCCTTAACCAATCCCAACCGATTATTCAACAACTCATCAAAATCAAGACTTAATCATATAAAATAAACATGTTGGGGTCTAATCGAACCCTAGTGAGAATACTACTCAATAATCATACTTGAATTAACATTAAATATGCTAACTACTACTCTAATAACAATATTAAACATAATGAAAATATAATAAAGATTGAAACTTTAAGTAAACTAATCTTCTATTCGTGGTTGCGAACAACTAAAATAGATGATTTCCCGATTTGCTCTTGAAAATTTCCGACAAGCATTACGAGACAAACTTGTAAAACTCCCCTACAAATTCAACCTCATGTCCCTTAGAAACCATTGGAGCTTGATGAAATATCCTGCATAAATCTATTTCCATTCTTTTTATACGTTCTACGATTTCCTTTCGACAATATCTTGCAAAGATGTAACCTAAAATGGAAATGCTTTGAATCGATAGTGTTACTTAGTAACAAGAATCCTACTAACTCCACGAAATATTTTGATGGGACTCTGTAATTCCACCAGTCGATTTCTACCTCCACCCTCTTGAGTACTCGTCGTAAGGTGCTTGAACGGCGAGAATGTGAGGGGAGTTTCAACCACGGTATATTCTTAGTATTAGTACAAACGCCTTCAAGTTTTAGAGCAAAAACGTCTAGCACGGGGCACAAGTCTAGTAATGACAACACTAAATTACTATCAAGGGTATCGACGTATTGTTTCATGTTTAACGTAACCCTATTTACATTGCGAAACACGGTACATATGCAATTTAGTACTGCAACATCCAAAGTAATCAAGCCAACACTAGAAATCGCTTCGTAAAATTTTGACATCGACTTCTTTTCTTCATCGTCTAGATGATGATGCTTTTCAAGAACTTGGAGTTTAGCTTCACGCAACGCAATTGGTTCTTCCTCGAGGCAAACTATCGCAGCTAACGGAGCACAAACATTCAGATACTCTAATTTTGGGGTGTTAATCACAATTTTGCTTTTACTCCCGGACTTCCAGTTTATAAATAATCGTCTTAGATTTTGATTCGAACATTTCAAATAACCATCTGTCCTAGACTCTAGGCAATCGATCTAAAGACAACTCTTCAAGCGATAGACAAGATTTGATTAGTTTTCCCAGGAACTCGCAACGAATATAAGAAAAATTAAGGCTTAGCTTCTTCAAATTGGGTAAAATGATGGGATCAAAGATCGTTAGGTAACTCCCAATCGACCATTGAGTCCAACTCGATGGATACGTGTGACCGCGTTTGAAAAATATAACTCGGTAATCTAA
Organism: Silene latifolia; assembly: GCF_048544455.1. Classification (NCBI taxonomy): domain Eukaryota; kingdom Viridiplantae; phylum Streptophyta; class Magnoliopsida; order Caryophyllales; family Caryophyllaceae; genus Silene; species Silene latifolia. Next base: position 4,736,075 of record NC_133526.1, on the reverse strand, counting down.
GCTTATACTTACCATAAAAATAAGAGGGGCGCGTAAAATTGAGTTCACGGACATTCCAGTCACAAATTCGGCGAAGCCAAGAATAGTCAGGAGGCTGCCAATGCTTGCTCGAAAAATTGCCGTCAAATTCGAGATGGAAACGATGGATGAAAGGGGACTTAATTTGCATCATGACGTTAAGAAAAACATCAAAAAATATAAACTTATAATCGGACTTACGATCGCTTATGATAATGGAGGATATGTTCTTCCATAGACCATGCCATCGACGGGATAGTAACCGGTGACAACGGCGATCGAAGAGGAAGACAGGAGATAATCACGATAAGTAAATCGTCATGGAGCGAACTCAGCAGGTCATTTGTTTGTTCTACACCTTGAAAGTTGTTATTCGTCCTCCGTCTCTTCTTCGCCTTTTCTTCGACGGCCATCGATGAGGTTTAAAGTGGCTAAAGAGAGTTCAGGAGTTTAACGTTTAAAGGTTTTCACTCTTTCACAAGATCTTCCCAGTGTTTTGGTTGAGTTATGATTTGACCGAGTAAAACCTAATTTGACTTTTCTCGCAAACAAATGAAAATAAACTGGGATATTTCAATATGGTATCCTCAATTTAGACTTGTACTACGGCCGGGCTCTTTTGGTCGACCCGGTCAGAGCTAGTGGTCGGGCCGGGTGTGACATGCTTGACCCTGGTCCTGGGCCCGAGATGGGGTGGGGACGGGTTGGGCTGGCGGGCCTAACCTAATTTTTTTCTAAAATAGACGGACCTGGGCGGGACCGGCTGGGAAAATGGAACACGGGCCAGGCCAGGGGACGGGCCAGGCCAGGGGACGGGCCGGGCTGGGAAAATCTTTGACCGCCTATAATTCTTGGTTACTAACTCCAAAACTACAAATCTTTTTTCCAAATTAAACATCTCGTAAAGACGAGCAATTTGAAAGAAAAAATCGTTACTTTATAAGGCTTACTTGGAGGGTAAAAGGAGGGGAATGAATATGGGAGTAATAATAAGGTGCATTTTCCATGTTTGGCATGAGAGTAATTATTCACCTCCCGAATCTATTACCCTCATGGAAAGGTAATGCATTACCCACCCTCCTCCCTGGGTAATGATTAAGGGAGTAAAACATACTCTAAGTAATTATTATCCTTATGTCAAACCTATCATCAATGAACTCATTACTCAAGTAATTAACTTCCTCGGTAATTATCACTCAATTAAATTTTACCCCCGAATTATTCCATGGATTCAGGCAAGCCCATAAAGTTGAATCCATGAGTAGGGATGGCGGTGGGTGGGGACCCAACCCACACCCTTTGGGTCGGACCCTAATGGGTCGGGTCCGGGTCTGAATTTTTGAGACCCGAATGGGTATGGGTCGGGTATGGGTCTTAATAAAATACTTTGGGTCCGGGTCCGGGTCTGATTTATGGGACCCAGACACGACCCATAGACCCGTATAATTAAAAAAAAAACTTAAACTTAACAAACACACAAACACGGGATGACGGGATTCATTTGTTTCCTTTCATTCTTCTCCCCTCTAACCCAAATCCTCCTCTAAGATAAATTCAACTCTCTCTAAACCTAAATCCTCTTGCCAAAATAAATCTATTTGTACTCTTGTAGGACAAGGTTTTCATGTTTGTAGAGGAAAAAGGATAAATTTCTGATTGATGAGCAAATCTTATTTTTCTTTGTTCTTTGCTGATATTGATTGAAAGTTTCCGAGGGTTTCCCATAATTCTTTGGATTTTGATTTACATGGGTAAAAGAAATTAGGGTTTTTTAGGGAGAAATTAGAGGTTTTAATTATTGTTGGATGGTTGAATAGAAGAAATAAATCCAGGGAAGTGAGATGTGTGAAACATTGTTGATTGAATGTTCATATTCGTTGGATGAAGAAGCACGAAGGAGAGAGGGATAAAAGAAAAAGCAGAAAAGGAGGGCACAGTAGAGGGAAAAACTGTGAAACTTTGGACCCGTGGGTAGACCTTAGGACAGGACCTAGACCCGAAGAGGTCGGGTATGGGTCTATTAATTTTAGACCCTTGCGGGTTTTTTGGTCGGGTCCGGGTCTAAGGTGAGTTTTCACGGGTCGGGTCCGGATCTAGTTAGACCTCGATCCGGACCGACCGTTGCCATCCCTATCCATGAGATATAGCCACTCAAAGTTTATTTGGTTAAAAGCATTTGACCAACCATCACTTTTGCAACAAGCTCATAAAGTGACAATTTTTTTTTTAAATCAAAGATTTCGGAAAGACGATCAATTTGGAAAAAAAAATTAGGTCGCGTTCCGATTTCATTACCATGAATTATGCGCGGTCAAAGTTTTTCAAGAAGAAAGGAGAGGTACCCCATAAAATATAAAAAAAATATAGGGCTATCATGTAAAATATCCCAAATAAATTTAACCCATTTATTTAAATACTAATTTAGATCCCGTACAATGAATACGCGGTAATTATAGATTCTTTATTTTTTTTATTACTTATTACTCACTAAAAAACTGAATGCAAAAATATTTAATAAAATTGAGATGTCATGAAATGTATATGAATTTTTTTAAACGCTAAGCTAATAATTTCATTTTATAAATTTCTCAAATTACTTTAATGTTTTTTTTTTCACAAATCTAAAATATAAGTTTTTTTTTATATAGTGCAAATATGCGTTAAATTATTCTTTAACAAAGTTTAGACATTTGTATTTATTAGACATTCATTTTAGATTAATTAAAAAATTAATTTAGTTTGGTGAAAAGTTATATTTTAATCAAAAGTTAATAGTTTAATGCTCATTTGTTTCCGAAGGAAACTTTTTGAGACTTCTTATATATGGTAATGAATATGACTATAACCATATGAAGTTATAACAACTAGACCTGACAAACAAATCGGGTCGTGTTGGGTTCATATCCGTGTCACATGTAAATGGGTAACAAACCCTCCAACCCAAACCCGACCTAATTAAATATCGTGTCGTGTTCGTGGCGACCCACTTACATAAATGGGTCATCAAACCTCAACCCTAACCTGTTAATTTCGTGTCGGGTTCGTGTCGTGTTTTGTCATGTGCATATTTGGAAAGTTTAAGTATATTTATGTGATGGAGGATCAAGAAAAATCAGGATTAATATGATAAACAGGTCATTTGTGTCGGGTTCGTGTTTAGAGAGCTCAACCCAAACCCAACCCAATTAAATATCGTGTCGTGTTCATGTCGATCCACTTACATAAATGGGTCATTAAACCTTAATCGAAAACCATTAATTTTGTGTCGGGTTCGTATCGTGTCATTGTTTGTGACTCTAATAACAACGACATGTATAATTTCATCGCAATGTCTCAAAGACTCCTGCCAAGAATACATCAATAACAATGTAAATTGCAAATAAAAAATAAAAAGTAGTAGCAAACTGATAAATTAACAAGGTACAATTGTTTAAAAAAATCGTAAAATTTTTCTAAAATTTGAAATTGTCTCCTGACGAACAACTAAAATTGATAACTTTGCGACTTGCTCCTCGAACTTTAGGACCAGCTCTTCGCGACATCTTAAAATACTCCCCTACAAATTCGATCTCACCTTCTATCCAAATCAATGGAAGCTTGTTGAAAACCTTACACAAGTCTAATTCCATTCTTTTTTCACGGTCTACATGTGGAGTCTATTGATCGAATACGAAAGAGGGGGGGGGGTGAATTGAGTATTAAAAACGATGACCGCTTTTTCGAAATATATGATATAAATTAATTACTTGATTTTATTGATTAAAATCAACTAATTAAATTATTAACAATAAATGCAAAATCGAAATAACAATAATAAAGAGAGAGAGAAAGAGAGACACACAGGATTTTGAAGTGGTTCAGTTTCACAAGTCGAAACCTACGTCCACTATTCTCGATTAATAATTTTTAGTACCTTTCTCCGGATTACAAAAATTACCAATCCACTCGTATAATCAACTATATGATTATAACTCAGATTGAGTATCGCTAAATACTCTAGGTTGCTCTTACGTTAATAAGAAAAATACAACGATAAATACTAATCTCACGTTATGCGAGTGAGTATACTATCCTTGTGTATTTAATATCCAATAACGATTTTTCTTCGAGTGATTGACAAATTTGATGCGTGATTTTTGTATAAGCAAATATGAAAATAAGAATTAAAGCTCAAATGATTTTTGCTTAAAAAAAAATATTTTTCTCTCTTTGAAATTTGTAGATGTGTGTGTCAACAATTAATGTTGAATGAATGAGAGTATTTATAGTAGAGTAAATTAGGGTTTGGAATATTCTGGAATTAGGGCATAGGAATGTTCTGGAAATAAATAACTTGATGAACAAGTAGGAAGCAAAGGAAGGAGTTTGGCCTCCCTAGGGATTCGGCCACCCTAGGGTTTCGGCCTCCTAGAGCTCGGCCCACCTAGGGTTCGGCCACCTAGGGTTTGGCCGGCCTCTAGGCCTCCATCGGTCCAATACTTGCTTCTTTAGCCCGCAACAAATCGAGATAGAATTTAGTTAAAGCCCTAGGTTGCATGACGATATAAATATCGTGTTACAAACCAATAGTTTATTTAACTTAAATTCTAATTAATTAATTCCAACCAAATAAATACTCTCTTATTTTTATAAACCATTAAAAATATATTTTCCAAAAATTAACGCATCATTTTTGTCTAGCAATGAAGTTATGTCTATTAGGTCATAACTTCACTAACCTTTAAATCAAACAAAGTAAAACCATTACCGAATGACGACCTATACTAACTAATCTTCAGTAGATCTTCAGTACACGAATCGTCTCTTCACAAGTCTCTCATCTTGAGTCTCGTGGTTGTTGTTTGGTCTTGATCTTGCTTGAATACATCGATCAAGTGTATTTGAAGTTGTACTTCCTTGGTCCAAACTTCAAGCTTGCGTCATTGTAATTGTTCCTTTCTAAATAAAGACTTAAGCACACAATTACACGCATATGTTTATATATTAAGTTCACATACAAATCATTACTGTCATTATCAAAACAATTAATTAGGACTAAAGGTCCAACAAATTCCCCCTTTTTGATGATGACAAGTCTCCTATGATTTGTGTCTAAGTCTAGTTCCCCCTCAACATAATACTTCCCAAATTATAGAACAGTTGAGCGTAGAAACTAATGATCTCTTCAAAGTTATAACTATAGAACGCCATGAGAGAATTACCTTGAGACGGTCGCAAATCATAAAAACAATTCCCCCTCTTGGCATCATTGAAAAGATAAGAACAAACATAAAACGACCAGAATAATATATTATGAGACAAGAAATAATCATGAAAATCATATTATATTAAACGCAATCTAGTTCTTAATTAGCATAATAATAATATAAACTGAAATCACACAAGGAATAATGCGGAATTGAAAAAGCTAATATCCATAAGAATGGATTTTTATTGTGAGCAAGGATTTAAAAGATAAGGCTAAGGTGAATGGATTAGGGCAAATTGATCAAGGGTAGCGAGGGCTCGGTGGGTTCGACCTAGGACGGGTACGGTACTCCAAGTCCTCGAGTCGCGCATGACAATGGTCTAGAAGTGCAGCTTGAGCAGTTAATCGAGTATCAAAGTTACCAATCCTCAAAGTCATTGCTTTAACTGCTTCATATATTGTTTGCATCTCAGACCTCATCTCCTTCCCAGATTGCAGAAGATCATCCCCAAATTTAACCAAACTAGCCATACCTTCCTTGATTTGAACAGACTCAGAGTGAGTTCTTACCGCGGCCTTACAAATCGTCGAGGCGCGTTTCAAACCGTGACAATACGGTTTTGATGTGAGCATTGCTAACTTCACTTGGTCCACTAGTATCAATTCTCCTTTGCTTTGTAATTAGGTCAAACAATTCTTCCAATTTCTTGTCTTGTTCATTAATTCTTCCAAGAATAGAAGTAAAGTTTGAATCCATCTTTGAATCCAACATATCAAAATTCACATTGCTTTTTCCTTCTTTTTCTCCTTTTTCTCCTTTTATCTCAAAACCTAATTCGTTGCCATTAATAACGAGCTTCATATAAGATAGATAAAGATCGCTCATCTCGTCATTAGTGATAACTCCATAACTCTGCTTCCCAATTACTCCTTTCTTCTCTAAAATTCGTGAGATCCAATTCCCATAAGGCAAACTTAAAGTAGAAGCAAAATCTTCCATCTTAGCCGTCACACTAGCTTGTATAATTTTATGAAACACAAGCAAGGGTAGACTAACCTTTTCTCCTTCAAGCCAAGCCTTCATTATAATCATCTCATGTGCCCCAAATTTATCTCTACCTTCTTTTCTAGGGACAATAGTACTCCAAAGAAAGTTCAAAAAGAACCTCAATTTAGGTGACAACTTCGCAGCTAGGATAGTCTCGGCATTTAAGTAGCATCTTGTTTGAAATACCGTTTCACTATCAACCTTTTTCGGTAACAAACCTCCCCATTCTACGCTTGATTGATCTCGGTTCCTCCTTCAGAACTCGAGCCAAGTCGCAGAATCACCAGTGAGACTTTTATGGAAGTCTCATTGACCACAAACAAATAAATTTCCTTCCTTAAGATGAAGAAGCATAAAATTGATATACCTCAATAGGAAAGACAGGACCACTTACAACAACAATATTTTCCCATCCTTGATCCTTGAGAAAATTTATGAAAAACCCAAGTGCTTTGTATTTCTTTAACCAATCAATCGAATATACTCGTCCTGCGTGAATGCGATATTGAGCAACTTGATTGACATCTCTTCTTTCACCTTGAGTTAGTCTAAGATTATTAAGTCCATTGTTGGTGTAATCATCCATATGCTGTGCGTAAAGAATACGTGAAGAACCATCTTGAAGTTTATAGTTCTCAGTCTTAGAACATACCTCAATTTCCGGAACCGTCTTTCCCTTACCCTTAAACAACTTTCGACGCTTGGTGAGGTTGGCCGGTTGGTCGGCGGCAGTCCGTGGGGAACGAGGGCGGTCGGTCGGTGAGGTGGAGCGGGTGCGAGGTGGTGATTGGCTTACCTTCTTTCTAATGACAACATGTTTCTTTGATTGAAAACGGGTTGTAGGTTGATTAGTCATTGTGAGAATTATAGAAGGTAGTAAAAGGTAATTAGGGTTTAGAGAATTATGATTGATGAGAATTAAGGTGAGATTAAAGGGGTATATATAGTATAAGGAATTTGAGTTAAGGTAAGATTAGGTTTCCTTAAAAGATAGAGAATAATACCAATTTCCTTATTTCTTTAATGCCTTTCTTTTTTTTTTTTTTTGGCATCTTTTTCCTTTTTTTTTTTTTTTTTTTTTGTTTTGTTTCGTGCTTTTTTTTTTTTTCGGCACTTTCCTTTTTTTTTTTTTTTTTTTTTTTTTTTTTTTTTTTTTTTTTTTTTTTTTTTTTTTTTTTTTTTTTTTTTTTTTTTTTTTGTTTTGGCATTATTTCCTATTTGATATAAGATTAGGAAAGAAAATCTTTGATGGAGTTTAGGCAGGATTTGTGGAGGAATATAATAAGATAGAATTATCTTTATTATATTAAGGCAATTTATTGTAGATTTTGTCGATTTTTGTAAGGAAATGTGATTATGCAGAATATAAAATATTACTATACACATAAGCAAGATATAACACGTAAAATAAATATTATTTAACATAATTAAACTTGCAACAAAAATATACGGACACAATCGTACAATCTTATCTTCCTAGCTATCATTCAGTTCCCGGACATAATTATGACGGATTTAATTATCACTAATTAAACCAATCTCAAGTCTCAATAACTCAAAGCGTTTTCTAGCTAATGCCTTAGTCAAGATATCAGCCCATTGCCTTTCAAGACTACAAAATTCAAGTGAAATGTTGCCTTTCTCTACATGATCCCGTAGAAAATGGTGTCGAATATCTATATGTTTGGTCCTCGAGTCTTTCAAGGCGGGGTTCTTAGAAATTACTATAGCACTCGTATTGTCACACATAATAGGCATACGACCTACATTAATACCATAATCACATAGTTGTTGCTTTAACCAAAGTAATTGAGAACATACCAGTCCTGCAGACACATACTCGGCTTCAGCAGTAGACATTGCAACTGAATTTTGCTTCTTTGATCCCCATGTGATAATACAAGGTCCAACAAACGTTGCATACCCAGAAGTGCTTTTCCTATCTAAAGAACATCCAAAGATAATCTGCATCGAATATCCTACTAGATCGAAATTACACTCAAGTGGATACCATAAATATAAATTAGATGTACCAATTAAATATCTCAAGATACGTTTAACTGCAATCATATGTGATTCTTTAGGACACGATTGAAATCGAGCACAAACACATACGCTAAACATTATATCAGGACGACTTGCAGTTAAATATAAAAGTGAACCAATCATACCTCGATATGTAGTCTCATCGACACACTTACCATGTTCATCTATAGTCATCTTCTTTTCTGGTACCATAGGTGTATCGTATGATTTAGCATTTTCCATACCGAACTTTCGGATTAGTTCCTTGATATATTTCTGTTGGTGTATCTTTATACCATCCTTTGTTTGTTGAATTTGTAAGCCTAAAAAGTACTTCAGTTCTCCCATCATGCTCATTTCAAACTCAGAAGTCATTAGATCAGAAAAATACTTGCACAATTTTTCATTAGTAGAACCGAATATAATATCGTCTACATAAATTTGTACAACAAGTAAATTAGAACCCTCGGATTTTAGAAACAAGGTTTTATCGACAGATCCTCTTGTAAAATTATTTTGTAACAAAAACTTGGATAATCTGTCATACCATGCCCTTGGAGCTTGTTTCAAACCATATAGAGCTTTGTCTAATTTATAGACATGGTTTTGAAACTTGCTATCTAAAAATCCAGGAGGTTGTTCTACATAGACTTCTTCCTCCAAATAACCATTAAGAAATGCTGTCTTAACGTCCATTTGGAACAGTTTCATTCCTTTATGAGCGGCAAATGCAATAATGAGACGTATAGCCTCAAGTCTCGCTACAGGTGCAAAGGTCTCGTCATAATCGATCCCTTCCTGTTGATTGTAGCCTTGGACAACTAGTCGTGCCTTGTTTCTTGTAATAAGTCCTGTATCGTCCAATTTGTTTCTAAACACCCATCTAGTACCAATAACAGTTCGATCACTAGGTCGTGACACCAAGTGCCATACCTTATTGCGTTCGAATTGTTGAAGCTCTTCTTGCATAGCGGTTATCCAATCAGGTTCAAAGAAGAGCTTCTTTAATATTGGTAGGTTCAATGGTTGATAGAAACGAAAAGAATGAGCAGAAATTATTCAAGGACCTTCTAGTTTTAATGCCTTGCTCTAGATCCCCTAGGATTTTGTCCAAAGGGTGGGAACTTTGATGTTTCCACTTTTTGAGAATTCTAGGCTCATTATCATTTGATGGACTAGCATCATCTGCAGACGAAGAATCATGACTTGTTCCCCCTGAGTTGGACTCGGGATTTTCTTCAGAAGCATCACTAACTTCATTAGACATATCATGATTTGGATCGGAAGTTACAACATCATTAGGTATAACTTCAAGATCTCTTTCTTTATCCAAGGAAGGGTCAATAGTATCATTAACTATGGACTCATCACTTCTCTTAGGATTGTTTGCAGAATTCTCTAGTTCATCATTGATACCTTGAATATCTTCTTCTTCATTTAGAGGCTCATTTCTTGCTAAAAAGAAATCGGGCTCATCTGGATCCTCTTCTTCTGTTCACTTTATCAAGCACATTATCTTCGTCAAAGCGAACATGAACACTTTCTTCTATGCGCAAGGTTCTTTTGTTGAACACTTTGTAAGCTTTACTATGATCCGAATATCCCTTAAAAAAAAGCTTCATCACTTCGGGGGTCAAATTTTCCTAAATTTTCTTTTCCATTATTATGAACAAAACATTTGCTCCCGAAGCAACGGAGATGTGATATATTGGGTTTTCTCCCTCTTAAAAGTTCATAGGGAGTCTTTTTCAAAACAGGTCGGATCATAGCTCTATTATGCACATAGCATGCGGTACTAACAGCCTTCTCGCCCAAAAGCTTCTAGGAAGGCCACTACACAAAAGCATAGTACGAGCCATATCCTCTAGGGTTCGATTCATACGTTCCACGACACCATTTTGTTGTGGGGTACGTGGTGCGGAGAAGTTATGCCCCACACCATTTTCCCGACAATATTCTATAAATAATTGATTGTCAAATTCCGTGCCGTGATCCGTCCGAATCGAAATAAGCTTATTATCATATCTATTTTGGGCAAGCTTCATTAATACCACAAACTCATCGAAAGTTTCATCTTTAGAAGAAAGAAAGATTGGCCAGACGTACCTTGAGTAATCATCGACTAGAACAAATACATACTTTGATCCACCACGGCTTCTAACTCTCATAGGTCCACATAAATCCATGTGTACCATCTCAAGTGGTCGTTTAGTGCTAACTATTCTCTTAGGTTTAAAAGAGGATCTAACATGTTTGCAACGGGCACATGAGTCACACATTGTCTCTTGGTCGAAATTAATTGAGGGCAAGCCTTCAACTAAATCCATGGACTTAAGTTTCTTTAAAATAGTTGGACTAACGTGTGCAAACCTCTTGTGCCACAAGCAAGACTCATCGGAAGTTACTTTCATACACGTAAAGGAATTTGTATTGACAGCATTTAAGTCAATCATATACACATTCCTCATACGGTGACCCTCAAGTAAAACATTACTAGTACCTTCAATTATGATACGACAAACATCGGCATGAAAAACAACTCTATTTCCTTTGTCACATAATTGAGAAATGCTAAGTAAATTGTGTTTAAGACCACTTACCAGATATACTTTATCGATTGAGTGAGAGGTTGAAATTCCAATTTTTCCTACTCCAATAATCATACCCTTCTTGTTATCTCCAAAAGTAACTTTGCCACCAAAGAAGGGCTCTAGTGAAAGAAAAAGGCTTCTGTCTCCTGTCATGTGTCTCGAGCATCCACTGTCGAGATACCATAAATTATTTTCTTTCACTTCTTCCTGCAAATGAATCAAATACAGCTTTTAGGTACCCAAGCTAAGTTGGGTCCTTTATGGTTAGTAATTCTATATATTTGATCCTTTCTAACCCATACTTGTCTTATTATTCTTTTGGCTTTGACATTGGGTTGTTGTCTAACAATCGGAACATAAGGTACTTTAGGTTTTGCTCCAACAAAAGTAGTTCTAGGTCTAGTACCTTCATGAGACGCTCTAGGTTTAGGGTTTTGAACTTTAGGCTTGAATGTATGCTTTTGATTCTCATTCATTTTGTTTGATTTTGAAGGAACAGATGAGTAATCAAAAGCCATATCATAAGTCCATCTAAACTCATTGTTGCGTTCTTCATTGTCATTGGGTTCATCTATAGTAGAGACATCATCTTCTACTATGAAATCACAAGTCTTAACAGTTTCAACATTCTTTTTCTTATCCCAAGCAAGTTTGACACAATTGACTTGAATATGTCCAAAGAGAGCCCAAGTAATTACAAATCAAGTATTCTGGAAGATTAACGTATTTTCTTTTTCTGAAATCATTTTCAGACGGATTTGATTTGCATTTATCATGGTCTCTACGACTGTAGCATTCATGACCAAGTCCCATCTTCATGTTATTGTCGGATTGTTCAGTAAGGAAGTTTAAAACCTTTGTGCTTCCTTCCCACTTATCATGAACTTTTCGAGCATGTAAAAGTAATTCTTTCAAGGACTCAATTTCTTTTTCGCATTTTGAATGATCTTCATTTGAATCCTTGGAAGAGCTACCTTTCTCAAAGTTATCACGAAATTTATCAAACCGTTCATTTAAGACACGTTTCTCAATTTCATGTTGTTCCTTAAGTTTGGACATGCTATTACTAGCTTCTTCTAATTGCTTAGAGAGAAATGCAATTTCTCTCTTGTGTTCGGAAACCACACTATCTTTGCCATTAAGCTCATCTTTTAAGATCTCATTGACTTTCTTCAACTCAGAAGTTATAGCATCACTAGTCAGTAACTTTAGCTTGAAGATGCTTAATGTTGAGTTTAAGCTCTGAAGTTATGGCATCACTAGCCGTAACTTTAGCTTGAAGATTCTTAATGTTAAGTTTGAGCTCTGAAGTTATAGCATCACTAGCTTTAACTTTTGATTCAAGAGCTTTCTTCTCAGATTTGTCATGTCGAAGTTGCGGTGGAGTAGCCATAACTTTAGATTTGAGCTTTTTGGCGTTGGCTTTAAGAAGTTGGTTTTCCTCAAAGAATATCTAAAATCTGTTCCTTAAGGTCTTTTAACTCTAGACTTTGTTCATGATGTGATCAAGGGAATGTTCACAACACTTAAGTAAATTATCCTTAGAAAGTTTCCTAACACGTTTTTTAAGGTCAAGATAATTTACCTCATCATCCTCTCGAATCAATCAATTTCCGACAAGACATCTCTCAAAGATTGCTTTCATTGTCGCTTTCGGAGAATAGGTCAAGACTGACGTTACTTAGACAAACGTTGGCAGTTTCTTCTTCATCTTCGGATTCGCCATCTTCAAAGTCCAAGTCTCCCCAACAATATGCCATCAAGACTTGCTTGAACTCCTTCTTTGTTTTGTCACGTTGATTTTTGTCTTTAATATTCTTCCATGTAGGGCAATCTTTGATCATGTGATTAATATCACCACACTTAAAGCATCCAGGGTTAGAGAAAGACCCTTTTGACTCAAACGATTTCTTAGGGGTTTGCTTTGATTTGTTATTTGTCTTATTTTGATTTTGAAAGAAGGGCTTTTTCTTAAGACGTTTAACAAATAAGACAGTTTCATCTTCAATATCTGAAGAATCATCAACTTTGCTAGACTCAGCTTGCAAGGCCATCTTTTTGCTTGTGCCAACTTCCTCCTCATCCTGATTAAGAGTAATCTCGTGAGCCATTAAGGTTCCGAGTAGCTCCTGATAGGATAATGAAGTTAGGTCCTTACATTCTTCTATGACAGATACTTTATGTCTCCATCTGCGAGACATACTTCTGAGTATTTTTCTAGCAATTTCCTCGGAGTCAAAAGTTTTTCCTAAATTCTTTAGCTCATTGATGATGCTAGAAAAGCGAGAGGACATGCTATCAACTGACTCGTTTTGCTCCATGGCAAACAGCTCGTATTTTCGCATTAGCAATGCCATACGTTGCTTTTTGACAACAGTGGTTCCCTCATAGGCTAATTCTAGACCATCCCATATTTCCTTGGCGGATGAACTGGTTGAGAAACGATCGAATTCAGTGGCAATCATACCGTTTTGCAATAAGCTTATTGCTTTTGAATTCTTCTCAGCCTTTTTATAATCCGCCTCAATATAGTCTTCTTCTTTCTTTTCGACGGTAGTGCCATTACTGGTTGCAAGTAAGATCTTATTCGGACCATTCTTGATAATCAACCAACACTCCCAGTCGTTTCCCTTAATGAAGTGGGTCATCATATTTTTCCATAAACCATAGTTCTTCCCATTGAATATAGGACACTTTAGGTGTTTGGAATCCATTTGATAAAAAAAATAAATGCAGCGGAAAAGACGATAAATAGACTACAAAAAAAACGATCAACTCTAGCTGTTAGGCGATCAAGAGCACGAGGCTCGATACCATTGTGGAGTCTATTGATCGAATACGAAAGAGGGGGTGAATTGAGTATTAAAAACGATGACCGCTTTTTCGAAATATATGATATAAATTAATTACTTGATTTTATTGATTAAAATCAACTAATTAAATTATTAACAATAAATGCAAAATCGAAATAACAATAATAAAGAGAGAGAGAAAGAGAGACACACAGGATTTTGAAGTGGTTCAGTTTCACAAGTCGAAACCTACGTCCACTATTCTCGATTAATAATTTTTAGTACCTTTCTCCGGATTACAAAAATTACCAATCCACTCGTATAATCAACTATATGATTATAACTCAGATTGAGTATCGCTAAATACTCTAGGTTGCTCTTACGTTAATAAGAAAAATACAACGATAAATACTAATCTCACGTTATGCGAGTGAGTATACTATCCTTGTGTATTTAATATCCAATAACGATTTTTCTTCGAGTGATTGACAAATTTGATGCGTGATTTTTGTATAAGCAAATATGAAAATAAGAATTAAAGCTCAAATGATTTTTGCTTAAAAAAAAATATTTTTCTCTCTTTGAAATTTGTAGATGTGTGTGTCAACAATTAATGTTGAATGAATGAGAGTATTTATAGTAGAGTAAATTAGGGTTTGGAATATTCTGGAATTAGGGCATAGGAATGTTCTGGAAATAAATAACTTGATGAACAAGTAGGAAGCAAAGGAAGGAGTTTGGCCTCCCTAGGGATTCGGCCACCCTAGGGTTTCGGCCTCCTAGAGCTCGGCCCACCTAGGGTTCGGCCACCTAGGGTTTGGCCGGCCTCTAGGCCTCCATCGGTCCAATACTTGCTTCTTTAGCCCGCAACAAATCGAGATAGAATTTAGTTAAAGCCCTAGGTTGCATGACGATATAAATATCGTGTTACAAACCAATAGTTTATTTAACTTAAATTCTAATTAATTAATTCCAACCAAATAAATACTCTCTTATTTTTATAAACCATTAAAAATATATTTTCCAAAAATTAACGCATCATTTTTGTCTAGCAATGAAGTTATGTCTATTAGGTCATAACTTCACTAACCTTTAAATCAAACAAAGTAAAACCATTACCGAATGACGACCTATACTAACTAATCTTCAGTAGATCTTCAGTACACGAATCGTCTCTTCACAAGTCTCTCATCTTGAGTCTCGTGGTTGTTGTTTGGTCTTGATCTTGCTTGAATACATCGATCAAGTGTATTTGAAGTTGTACTTCCTTGGTCCAAACTTCAAGCTTGCGTCATTGTAATTGTTCCTTTCTAAATAAAGACTTAAGCACACAATTACACGCATATGTTTATATATTAAGTTCACATACAAATCATTACTGTCATTATCAAAACAATTAATTAGGACTAAAGGTCCAACACTACACATTCCATTTCGCGATATTTATCACCGGTTAAACTAAAATGGAAATGCTCTGAAGCAATGGTTCTGCTAAATAACAAGTATTCAACTAATTCTAAGAAAGACTGTACAGGCTTGTAATACTGTTCGCGCAACAAGTATTCAATCTCTATCCGCTTGACAACTCGTGGTACGGGGCGTACATGGTCATGCTTCGGGGGATTCAAGTTCCATCTGAAATGGCTAGAAATATCCCCAAATTTTATGGTTAAAACGTCCAACGCAGGACACAAATCCAGTAATGACGACAGTATTTCAATTTTATAGCACGTTCGCATATTAAGTGTAAGACGAGTTGCATTACTGAAAACAGTAGAGAAATAATGTAGTACCAAAACATCCAATGTAAGAGTTTCGACATTAGAAATCGCTTCATAAAATGGTATCATCGACCTCTTTCCTTCAACGAGCGTACTTGAAAAAGTTGCAAGGCAATATAGGCTTGGGATGAGAATAAAAATCCGGCCACGTTAACTTGAGTTGTTGGACATTGGAGCAACAAATTTGATGAAGCCAAGAATTGAGAGTAGTCTGCCAATTCGTAATATACCCGTCTAATTCGAGGAAGAAACTATGGATGGAAGGTGACCTAATTTGCTTTGTGATGTTACGAAAAACAATAGAGAAAGAAAATTTATAAGGAGACACTCCTAATGTACGGTTGTTTATGTAGATGGATGTTCTATTTGTCCAAAGACCACGCCATCGACGAGATAAAGAACCGGTAACAATAGCTGATCGGAGAGGAAGGTAGGAAATAATTTCGATAAGAATGTCGTCTGAGAGGGTACTCAGTCGATCTCCTCCATCTCCGCCTTCGCCTTCGGAGTTGCTATTTGGTCTCCGTCTCTTGGCGACGGCCATCGATAAGGGTTTTTCACTTGTGTTATGTTATACTACATGTCTACATGTATTCATTTATATAAATACCCCATTAATTTGAATATGGCCCAATCAAAATCATATCCATTTTGTTTTAGCACCCATTTTATGCCCACAAGTAGGGTTGGCTCCGATGGTAAAGAGTCCACCTTCTGACCTTTTGAAGTCGACAGGCGGAGCCAGGATTAAAAATTTGGGGTAGCGAAAGTATCGTGAAGTCGTGAACACAATAACAAAATAGAATTTTTTTTATAAACAATTCGTTTTTTTATTGTCGATAAGAACTAGACTTTCAGTTGACGTATTAGTCTATTAAATATTGTATTTTATTTTATTAGTTACATGGTCATACGAATTATTCTCGCAAAACAAATACTTGATGAAAGGTCTTAACTACCTATGATTTGAGATTTTTTTTTTTTTTTAGGGAAATGGACTTGGGAATTAGAGAATAGGATATTAGGAGAGATATTATTTAGGTTAAAAAATAATGTGGGTACCATATACAAGCAATATACAACTCAACACGTGAGTGTGTGAAAAAAATTGCTTATTATAGGTGTCAAACGCATTTCCTAATGGATGTACCTGTACTTAATTTACCACTAGACCATATACATTCTGATGCTACCTTAGAAACGTATTATTTATTTATCCTTTGACAAATATCAGCGATATATGAAGTAGCAAAATTTCATCTTCTTTGTCAAATTTTCGGGGTTTGGGGTAGCGGCTGCTACCCATGCTACTAGGTAGCTACGCCTCTGAAGTCAGGGGTTTGATTCCCATAGAGTTAAAATATAGACTTGTTTTTTTTTTTTTTTTTGTAAAGCGAGGTGTCCACCGTTGACAACAGGGTATAATCCCCTTGCCGCGGGTGCTCTCACAAAAAGGTAAAAAGATGGTCAAAGAGTTTGCTCCATTTTCATGAGAAGGGATTAAACCCCTGACCTCATGGTTAAGGGATGAGGTCGGTGATCTGCCTAGTCCTTGAAGTGGGTAAGACATACCCATGAACCTAACTTTTGATGGTTCCTGGAGGAGTCGGATACTCACATTTTCATTGTTGTGTACAACATATTCTGAACTTGTTTTACGATTAACAATCAAATTAGTATAGCAGAAACTTAAATACTCGGCACATCTTTGCAACATCAACGAAAACAATACATACTTCTACTATAATTATATACACTACTACAAAAACCGTGATAGACATCGGACTTTTTTACTAATAGACATCAAACTTGCCTCCGATGTTAAGTTGAGTGACGTGCATTATAAGACAATAAATCATTTTTCTTTATAAATGAAACCTTTCTGGGAAGGATGGAAATAGATAGCTTTGCCATTGACAGTCGTAATTTTGGGACCATCTTTTCGAGACATCTTGAAAAATCTCCCATTAAATTCAACATCACAACAACTGGAGATCGTTGGCCATCGATAGAGCTTCTTGCACAACTTTAACTCATGTTCTTGATTCCTCAAACAATTAGCCGACGGCAGCCAGTCCCAGTCTTGATGAAAATCATTTACTCTAAGATTGAAGTGCTCCAAATTGCAAGTGCTTCTTAACAAATGCACTATAAGGCGTGATAATGATTTCGCAGGCTTGCAATAAGTTACCCAGTTATCGATTTCCACATTTATCGACTTTATCCTTCCTGAGATGCTTACATTGCCAGGATTTCGGTATAACGGCAGCTTGTTATAATTATCAACACCCCAAAATTTCAAGGTCAAAACATCTACTTTAGGACACATCTTTAACAGTGACAACAAAGTATTTAAACTATGGCTCGATTTCATATTAATTGTGAGCCGAGTAACATTGTGTAACACCGTAGATAAGGCATCTACTGCAGAAATATCAATGGTAAGGATCCTTACTTTAGAAACCGCCTTATACAATCTAGACAATTTATCTTTATCTGATTGATATTGGTGAAGATTAGTAAATTCAATTTTGGTTTCACGCAGCCCAATCGGTTCCTCCTCAAAGGAAAAAGTCATGTATTTTGGAGCAAAAATAGCCAAGTACTCTAAATTTGGGGCATTAATCACAAATGTACCGCTTTGCAAAGACACGACGATATAGCTAACCCAGCAATTTAACGACAATTTTACAAGTGACGGACAAGCCTTAACTAGTTTTTCAATCCATTGATACTTGGGACCAAAGTGAACGGTTAAATTCTTCAAATTCGGAAGATTGATGGTATCAGAATCCTCAGGGAATCGCCAATCATCATACGAGCCACTTTTGGAACCCAATTCAATCGTCACTAGCGACAGCGTTTGGAAAATAACACTTGGTAATGCATAGTAATTATCCCAACAAGAAGTATCACGCCATGTTACCTTAAGTTGATGGACGTTCCGGTTACAAACGTCCTGAATTACAATATCCATGAGAGGCGCCCAATAATCAAGATCAAAGGATTTTTTGAAATCGATATTGAAGGTATGGATAAAAGGTGAGGTCATTTGTCTCATGGTTTCATTCAATGTGGTATCGAGATTATGTAAGTTATAAGTCTCGCGGAAGGCGATTTCAATAGAGGTTGTGTTGGACCAGAGACCACGCCATCGACGGGATAAAGTTCCGGTAGCGATGGCTAATTGGAGAGGAAGAAGGGAAATAATTCCGATAAGAATGTCGTCGGGGAGATAGCTCAGCCTGTCGTTACTTCGATTACTACTTCTTCTATCGTTCTCGTTCGTCGTCGCCATCTTTGCTAAGTTTTCAAAGGTTTTTAGGGTTTATGTCTTTTAGCTTTTTCTCTTTGCAAGAATTTTCTGATTTTGCTTTTTTTTTTTAGGTCAAACTCGGCTATAAGTTTACTATTTCGAATGATTATGACATAATTTAAGAATATTTTTATTCATTAATAAATAACGTAATTTCTTAATTACATGTTCAATTATACGAGCGTACAAATTTCCATAAAATTTTCGTAAATATTCTTCTCCTTATAAAAATAGAAACTAGAATATTGAGATTTTCCTTAAAATAAACATGCCCTACTAATTATATTAATTGGTATAAAGATGTTAATTATTTAACACCAATATAATATGAGTATGTTATATTTTGGAAACAATTAATTAAAAGATAAATAAATCAAGCTAGATTTCCAAAAAAATATAACATTCCGTAATTATTTCGATTTGATTTAATGCATATATGTATTTTTTTTATGTATATATAAACCTTTTAAAATTGCATGGCTAAATAGTTAGTTGCTCATCATGAACGGGTTTTACTCTTTTCATGGACTTTTTTCATTATTTTTCCACAATATGTCATTTGCCTAGAAACACAAAAAAAATCTCTCTAATTCTCTCCCTCACAAAATTAATCAAATTCACAACATTAATCAAACCACAAATTACACAATTATGGATGTTAATTCTCGTATCGATTAAGTAATAATTCTAATTCTCAATCATTAATTATATTATATCAAAATAAGGAATTGATTTACACTAATTAAATTAGGTCTTTAAACCGTCACCGATAAATTAGATTTATTGGTTTATCATGAAGTATATACTACACTAAGGATTTTGAGTTACAAATGAGTAATAAATTAAGTCGTATATCCAAGAGTATTGTTCGGCCATTGTAGTTTAAGGTATTCGTTTTTTTTTCCTTTCAATTTTGTTAATTGTTTTGTGGTAGTATGGTAGGGGGTGGACGATGAGTACAGTGTTCGGGTGGTCCGGCGGTGTTATTCATGATTCGTCCTCTCGGTGGTGTCACAAGATGCTTCAGTGGTGTTAGGGAAAGGGGTATATGTGGTGAGAGGCGGATCTGTGAAATCGTCTGATGGTCGGTCTGAGGAGGTCGTCAAGACCAACCGGGAGCGCAAGGGAGGCGGCGGTGAGGGTGGTGGCTGGCGGGTAGTGGTGGTTGGATGGTGGTAGTTAGAGTGAGAAAAGAGTAGATGAAGAAGATAGAGATAGAATGAAAGAAGGGTTTTAGAACGAAAATCATTAAAATAAAAAGGGTATTATGGTCATTTACGTTCATGAAAGAGTAAAACTTGTCCATGAATGAGCACCACCCATGCTAAAAGTATTTCATGTTAGCAGTGAAAAGAATTATAATAACATTGGATATAGTAATATGATTGAATAGTTAAAATAACGATCTTAGCCTCTGTTTGGCATGTCAATTGGGTTAGCTTATTTGACAAAAAATAGCTTATTTGACCAAAATTTCAACTACCTAAATTTTGTGTAAGTGTTTGGCAAGTAGCTTATTTGTCCAAATAAGCTACCTGAAATGAAATGCTACCTAGAGTAGCATTTGAGATTTCAGGTACCTGAAATAAGTTATTTTCCATGTTTTACCCCTTCAATTTATAATATTAAATAATTATTATATCCTTTTACGTCATTTTACCAAAAATCAGCTACCTTTTCTGCTAGTTTGCCAAACATTTTCTATATAATCAGTGTTACCTTTTCAGCTCCCAATTTTCGATTACCTATATCACTACCTTTTCGAGTTTTGATTAGCTTTTCAATTTTCGTGTGCCTTTTCGGGTTTCGTGATCTTTTAGTAGTTTTACTAAACAGAGCCTTAGCAGCGAGCGAGAGTAATGAAAGTAATAGAAGTAAGTAACAATGGGAGTAGTGAAATTGATAATCCATGTCACATTTAAAATATGTAACATCGCATTTGAAGATGTCATGTCACATCAAAAATTTTCATGTCACATTATTTTAGGTATCTTTTTAATTAGATTTTATAGATAAGAGTAACCCAATTAAAAAGTGTGAATTATATGGTACGATGGCTAGTTGTAGAACTATTCATTTAGTTTGGGCAAATTTTGTAAGGATCGTCTTCCTTCTAAAAAAAAATGTTTCTCATGGCCTTTATAAATAAAAAGACATTCAAACGAGGATCTGTGTTTTTTCCTACTAAATTTTTTAAGGTAATATAGCTTATAGATTTAGTTAGGTGGTGGATAACATAGCGTTAATAAGGGTAATTGTGCGTGTCAATTAACTTAACCGATAAAGTCATGAGCGAGTGGTCTCATAACCTGGGTTCAAATCGTCACCATCAAAATCAAAATCCCTCTTATTGCTCCCTTTACACTAAATAAAAGAATAACATTTCACACTGATACGGTCTTACATTATACGATTTCCGAAACTAACACGATGAAACAATGTTCTTGTGTTATTTGCAAAATGCAAACCTATCCACTCTAAGTTTCTAATTGCTTCAATTTATTTGCTGGAAAGATGGACTAGTTATGGTCTACGGACGGGTAGGATATAGGATTAATACAACGAAAATATAATTCAACTACCGATGAGTAATTAACAATCAAAGATTTCAAACCAAATTAACTCATATGCATCATAAAGCAAATTAAATACCTGTAGTTTTTTGCAACATCGTCCAAAAACAATAGATAGTTCTACTGAATACGGAGTTAAATTAAACCCTTCTGGGACGACCAAAACAGATAACTTTGCCATTTTGAGTACTAAGTTTGGGACCATCTTTTCGAGACATCTTAATAAAACTCCCTTTAAATTCAACATCGCAATTGGAGATCGTTGGACACCAATACAGTTGCTTGCACAACTTTATCTCGTCTTTTTCATCAAGCAACAAATTACCCGGCGGTGACCAATCTTGATGTAAATCATTTACTCTAAGATTCAAGTGCTCCAAATCGCAAGTGCTTCTTAACAAATCCATTATAAGGCGTGAGAAAGATTCCGCGTACCTGTAATAACTTCTCCTGTTATCGATTTCCACGTTTATCGACTTTATCTTTCTGAGTGCTCGCTGTGAGCTTCTTATGTCGCCAGGGTTTTGGTATAACGGCTGCTTCTTATGATTATTATCGACACCGCAAAATTTAAGGTTCAAAACGTCTAATACCGGACACATGTCTAACACGGACAACAGAGTATTTAAACAGAGGCGCAGTTTCATATTAAAAGTGAGACGAGTAACATTGCGAAACACCGTAGTAGATAAGGTATCTACTGTAGAAATATCAATGGTAAGGATCCTTACTTTAGAAATCGCCTCGCAAAATTTAGACAACTTTTCTTTATCTGCTTGACCTTCGAAGAGATCAGTAAATTCGATTTTTGTTTCACGCAGCACAATTGGTTCCTCCTCAAAAGAAATGGTCAATGATTTCGGAGCGGAAATAGCCAAGTATTCTAAATTTGGGGAATTAATCACTATTTTACAGCTTTCCAAAGACGTATCAATTTCTCTATCATAGCAATTTAAAGACAATTTCTTGAGTGATGGACAAAACTTAATTAGTTTTTCAATCCATTTTAAGATTTCGAACTCCAAAGCAAAGTAAATGGTTAAAATCTTCAAATTTGGAAGATTGATGGCATCACAATCATAAGGGAATTGCCAATCACGATAATAATAATCATACGAGCCGCCTTTGGAGCCCAATTCCATCGACACTAGCGACTGCGTTTGAAAAATAACACTTGGTAATGTATAGGAATTAGAAAACCTACATAAAGGATTATTACACCATGTTACCTTAAGTTGATGGACGTTCCGGTTACAAACGTCGCGAATAACAATATCCATGCAAGGCGCCCAAAAGTCCGCATTAAAGGATTCAACAAAATCGATACTGAAGCTATGGATTAAAGGTGAGGTAATTTGTCTCATGGTTCCATTCAATGCGGTATCGAGATTAAATTGATTCCGGTAAGGACCAAAGGTGAAATCGATAGAGGTTGTGTTAGTCCAAAGACCACGCCATCGACGGGATAAAGTCCCGGTAGCAATGGCAGATCGAAGAGGAAGAAGGGAGATTATTAAAATAAGAATATCGTTGGGGAGAGAACTCAACCCGTCCACCCTTCTATTTCTCCTTCTATTATTCCTGTTTGTCCCTTCCATCTTTGCTAAGGCTTCAAGGCTTTTTCGGGTTTATGTCCTTTAATAGAAATTGAGGGTTTTTAGGGTTTATGTCCTTTAATAGAAATTGAGAGGGAGAATTGCATAAGAGTAATTGTAATATTATCCTATTGAAACAATTACAATGATATCGCATTTATATTAGCCCAAAGATACGAAGATAACAATCATATGTTCTAATAGTAGTAGCATAATATACTTTATTCTATAATACAAATATTATTCCGATTATGGTATATTATAATATACCGTAATATCTTCAACATCCCTCCTCAAACCCATGGTAATTTGTCTAAATTTTCAAGGGTTTGCAAGGAAAACAAAGACCAATAAAACCATTTTTTTTAAACCTTCGATCTTTAAGAGGAAGGCCATTCTTTTCGAATCTGTTTCGGCGAATGGGAACGTCGTCGCTTTTCGAACCCACCAAATCGTTGAAATTTCGTTGTCAAGAACGTCGCATTTTTTCGAACTTGACAAATTTTGGTGCGTGACTCGCCAGTCGATGCGTATAGGACTCGCCAAACCGAGTTTCGCGTAAATCGCCAATAATATAACGTCCCACATCACCAATCATTACATGATGAATGCAGTCCAAATGTCGGAATACCATATCACCAGATGATAAAAGCAGCCATTAAAAAACACCATCTGGGCGTAATTCAGATCAAAACAACACCATTACGGTGTATATGAATCAAAATGATAGATTTGCTAAAATTGAAAGCCATCATTGGCCAATTCAATTTGTTTAGCCACGAACCAAAACTATTCAAAATCGTCCCCTTTTTCTTAATAAAAGAAATATTATTCTATATAAAATTTTCGCCAACACTAATAATTATATTTTCGTAAATTCCCGCCGGAGGGCATCATAATTTATTAGTCCCTCCAGCAAGCGGCGCAATAATATTGTTTTTAGGCCTCAAGAGCGTGAGGCTCGGAAACCATAATAGAAATGAGAGGGAGAATTGCATAAGAGTAATTATCATATTATTGATAATAGTTCGTTTGTGTCTGAACCAATTACAATGATATCGCGTTTATATTAGTCCAAAGATCCGAAGATAACAATCGTATCTTCTAATAGTAGTAGCATAATATACTTTATTCTATAATACTAATATTATTCCGATTACCGTATATTACATGCAATATACCGTAATATCTTCAACATCCTTTAGCTTTTCTTTTCGCAAGGTATTTGTGATTTTATTTTATTTTATTTTTTAAATTAAAGTCGACTATAATAAATAAGCTTTAGCACAATTACGAGTATCTATGACATAAGTTTTTTTTTTTTTTTTTTTTTTGTGTATACCATCCGAGTACATAAATACTTTGTACCATAGTTTTTTTTTCCGTGTCATTCTAGAGGATTGAAAATATGCCTTGGCAAACGACTAAAAGGGATAACTTCACCATCTGAATTGAACTAGTTACTTTGGGGCCGGATTTTCGAGACATCCTGAAAAATCTCCCGACGAATTCAGCCTCACACCCTAACGAAGTCGTAGGACAATGGAAGAGTAGATTGCAAAACATCCTTGTGGTAATGTGCTTACATTGGAAGGTTTTAGGGGATCCACTTCGCGTTATTCTTCCCAAAATCCGAAAATTTAAGGGTCAAAGCGTCTAATTTTGGACATAATTCTTGGAAGGACGACAACGCAATCTTCGTGTCAACATCGTTACACAGTTTCGTGTCGAGTGTAAGACTTGTAGCCTTTCTGAGGAGTCTATTGATCGAATACGAAAGAGGGGGGTGAATTGAGTATTAAAAACGATGACCGCTTTTTCGAAATATATGATATAAATTAATTATTTGATTTTATTGATTAAAATCAACTAATTAAATTACTAACAATAAATGCAAAATCGAAATAACAATAATAAAGAGAGAGAGAGAAAGAGAGACACACAGGATTTTGAAGTGGTTCAGTTTCACAAGTCGAAACCTACGTCCACTATTCTCGATTAATAATTTTTAGTACCTTTCTCCGGATTACAAAAATTATCAATCCACTCGTATAATCAACTATATGATTATAACTCAGATTGAGTATCGCTAAATACTCTAGGTTGCTCTTACGTTAATAAGAAAAGTACAACGATAAATATTAATCTCACGTTATGCGAGTGAGTACAATATCTTGTGTACTTAGTATCCTATAACGATTTTACTTCGAGTGATTGACAAATTTGATGCGCAATTTTTGTATAAGCAAATTGGAAAATAAAAATTAAGGCTCAAAGAATTTTGCTTAAAATATTTTTCTCTCTAAAAGTGTAGATGTGTGTTCTACTTTTAATGTTGAATGAATGAGAGTATTTATAGTAGAGTGAATTAGGTTTTAGGAATGTTCTGAAATTAGGGCATAGGAATGTTCTGGAAGAATAAATCCCAAAACGACTTGATGAACAAGTAAGAAGCAAAGGAAGAAGGAGTTTGGCCTCCTAGGGTTTTCGGCCACCTAGGGTTCGGCCTCCCTAGGGTTCGGCCGGCCTCTGGGCCTTCTTCGGTCCACTATTGCTTCCATAGCCCACAACAAATCGAGATAGAATTTAGTTAAAGCCCTAGGTTGCATGACGATATAAATATCGTGTTACAAACCAACAGTTTATTCAACTTAAATTCTTATTAATTAATTCCAATTAAAATAAATACTCTCTTATTTAATAAATCACTAAAAATACATTTTCCAAAAATTAACGCATCATTTTTGTCTAGCAATGAAATTATGGCTATTAGGTCATAACTTCACTAACCTTTAAATCAAACAAAGTAAAGCCATTACCGAATGACGACCTATACTATCTAATCTTCAGTAGATCTTCAGTAAACGAATCGTCTCTTCACAAGTCTCTCATCTTGAGTCTCGTGGTTGTTATTTGGTCTTGATCTTGAACATTACGATCAAATATCTTTGAAGTAAAACCTCCTTGGTCCAATACTTCAAGCTTGCGTCATTGTAATTGTTCCTATCTAAATTAACACTTAAGCACACAATTACACGCATATGTTTATAATATTAAGTCCACATACAAATCATTACTGTCATTATCAAAACAATTAATTAGGACTAAAGGTCCAACACTTTCGAAGCAAGGTAGTAGGAAAATTATCTAGTGCAAAAACATGGAACGACATAACCCGAGCATTAGACATAACCTTGTAAAATTCTGCCATTAACTCGTAATCTACCTTCGCTGGAGGTTCAACACCGGTTAATTCGATGTTTGCTTCACGTAAAATAATTGGTACCTTTCCGAAGGTACAAATCGTTGATTTTGGAGCTCGAACAGACAATAACTCGATCTTTGGGGCATTAATATGAAATTTAAGGTATTTGCTTTTTTTCCAAGTTTATAAACAAACGTCTTAAATTTCGATTGCTACGAACAAAAACAGTTATGATCCTCGTAGTTTAAAGATACTTCTTCGAGTGATGGACAAGCCTTGGTTAGTTTCTCGAACCAATTGCAATTTGAAGGACAAAGATAAAGAGTTAAGTTCTTAAGATTGGGAAGATTGATCGATTCAGTGCAATCGCCAACCAACCGTTGAGCAAAACTCAATCGATACCAACGACTGCGTTTGAAAAACTACACTCGGAAAATTAATGATATGTACACCATCATAATTAACACGGAATGTTACCTTAAGTTCACGGACGTTGACTCACAAATTTGTTTGAGTTTGAATCAAAGGAAGGCGAGATATAACGAATGGTTATTCACGCCAACTAACTCGAAACTAAAACTACGGAGGACGGGTGAGGTAAAGTAGGCCATGATATCGTCAAAAGCGATAAAGAATTCAAGTAAGCAGTCGTAATTACGGTTGCTTAATTGAATTGTAGTACGGTTAGTCCAGAGACCAAGCCATCGACGAGATAAAGACTCGGTGGCGATGGCTTGAGGGAGAGGAAGGTAGGCGATAATTCCGATAAGAATGTCGTCGGGAAGGGAGCTTAGCCTGTCTTCTTTTTGTTTGGCATCTGCCTTCTTTTTAGTCCTCTGCCTCCTCTGCTCTGCTCTGTTTTTGGCAGCCATTATTAGGGTTTAACAAGATTTTAGGGGTTAAGTCTTCATTTGGTATTTATACGTTTGTACTATGAGTTACGATATTGGATTTAGTTTCACTTGGATATGGACCAAAGATTTTGATGCCTAAAACTCGAGTCTTGACAAAGTTAATTAAACTCCGAACCGGAACCCGTTTAAAAAACTCTATTTGTTTTTGGGTTACAAGAAGCGGGATTAAGCCCATTACTAATTACTAATCTATAATACAGAAACCACACATGTGTTTTTTCCCGCCTTGATATAGGACCATTTTGCACTCTTTTTCCCTCTATTTTCATGCATATTCAACCCCATTTAAGGCGGTTTTGTACCCCCTTTACTCTCGTTTCTAGTCCCGATTCCCTTTACTATGACACTTTGGCCCCCTTGCAGTAAATTGAGGCGGAACAGGCGAAACGAAGCTAGAAAGACGGGATTTCTAAGCTATGCATGAAAGATGAAGGGAGTTATGCTGAGGAGTACCCTCAGCCGGTAGGCCGGCGGCCGGCTAGCCGGCTGGGAGTACATTTACAAGGAAATGAAGGAAGAAGTTGGAAGGAGCATCCCCAGCCGGCTAGCCGGCTGGGAAGACCATATGAGCTTGAAGACAAGAAAATGAAGGAATGTTACAGGAAACTCCCAGCCGGTCAAATGACCGGCAGCCGGCTAGCCGGCTGGGAGTCCCTCCAAAAGGCCAAAAGTCAAGATTGAAGTCAAGGGTGCCCCAGCCGGTCAGTGACCGGCGGCCGGTTGACCGGCCGTGCACACCTGATGACCTCCAAAACTCGTTCAAAGTTCCAGAGATCTCCCAGCCGGCCAGCGCGTGGCGGTTTGACCGGGGAATGCATATACGTGTTTCAAAGCCCATTTCCAATTTCTGTCCTAATCCTTGTGTAACCTATAAATACCCTCTCTTAAACCCTTTTGTACACACAACCCTAGATCTAAGAATATTTCCCTTTCAAGTTTAAAACTTTGCTAATCCTTTTGCTAATCATTCCTTAATTAGAGTAGTAATTCAATCAATTTGTGATTGAATTTGGGTTGTAAGAAGAAGATTGAAAGTTTATACTTATTTATTCTATCATTCTTCCTTTCTTGCTTCTTGATTGGTATTATTTCTTTCCTTATTTCCATTTGTTTACATTTTGTTCTTCCTTCAAGTTTATTTGATTGTTTATGTTAAAATTGTTGTTGTTGTTTGTTTGTTGTTCTTATTTTCACCATTGTTCATCTTTTCATTGTTCATCTTTGTTTTGATTCTCTTTCATTTGTTCATCTTTGGTTAGTTGTCCTTAAAGACTTAATCTTTGAGTGGATTTGGTTAAAGATTGTGCCTTTTAGTTTAATAATCCTTGTTATTAGATTAATATCACTTTTCCTCTTAATTATTGTTGATTTGTTGCATGCTTAGTAGTAAGATTTATCTCCTCACCATGTTTGTGACCAAAGTTTCCATCTTTATTGTTTATTTTGCAATTAGAACCATGATTAGTGAGTAGTCTCCTTCTAGGACTCGGTTTGGCCCGATATGGGTAATTTCACTAATTAATTGTCACTAAGGCTAATTTGTGGGGAAAATTGGTTAGGGTAGTCTTGGGGAATTTTCATGCTTAAGGTTTGGTTTCCGGGTAGTGTCGGCTTTTGACCCTTGCCACACCAACGGAAGTTGGTTAGGTTGTTAGTCGAGTATTTGGGGACCGACCCTTGTCACCAACTAAGGTTGAGACCAGGAAGGAGAACCGAGGGAGGGTGCCCCTAGGCTAGTGTTTGAAATCGACCTCCGGAAGGGGGAGTGGGATGACCCGGAATAAGATGAGGGCTTAATGACCTTGACCATTTACTTGACCTCCTTGGGAAAATGCATGTTCTTGGGGGTTGTCGGGTTTTGAGTTAGGGAGACCGGCTTTCGAACCCGGGAGGGGGGTTAGTCGGAGTAACTAGTGTCCTAGTGCGAGACCGGAAGGGAGGTTCTAGGCGAATTAGAGCCATCTCCCCCTTACCTTTCTACCCCTTTTGATTAGCCGAGACGATTAGTATGTGGAATTACTCATATTCATGGTCGGACCGAGTTCTAGTCTTTCTCTTTATTTGATTTATCTTTTATCTTTAACTTGTTTTTACCTTACCTTGTCTTTAGTCTTTAAATTTAATAGTTTAGTGCTAGTTTGTTACTACCCTCTTTGTTATTTATCGACTTAGCTAAACCGGTGAATTAGAACGATTAGTACTCCACCTACTCCTTGTGGGATCGACCCTTTTAAGTGTACAACGATAAAATCGTGCACTTGCGAGGTTTGACTTGAGACCATCACGCCTACTACACAATCACCTACTAAATTCAAAGGACCTTATTTTCTCATATCACATATACCTATCCTTTAATAAGCGGAGGCGTAGTTCTAAGTTTATTGATCATTTACTTGGTATTGTTTAATTTTTACCTATTTTCTGAATAATTTAGTTTCAATAGAGTGATTTCATGATGTTTATGTATGTATGTTATTATTGATTTGGCTAATTTAGGCTTCAATTACTAAAATTTTGTTAAACAATGCAATCGGGTCGAGCATTTACAATGAATAAGACAAAGATGATGACGATGGAGTATGTAAGTTCGGTGTTTAAATTTATGGCTAATATTCATCCTCTTTTTTTTCATTTCAATTATGACATGTTTAAAAATTTAATTAAGTTCTCTTTCTACTCGATTTTTTTTTTTTTCTTCCCATTCACCCAAAACCCTAAATGCTTAAACACACATTTTCTTCTGTTTTTAAATATATGTAATCATCATTGTACTTCCCTTCTTCGTGCTCTATAATTGTTCTCAATTCGGTTCTTTTATAAGAGAAAGTGATAACTCGCAAGTCGCAAGAAATTAATAAAAGAATGGGAGATTTGTTTATCACAGGCACTCATTAACCGTAACATAGGCATGTGTTGCTGAAACTTTAATGATGAAGTTTAGTAAATGGAGATTATGTTAGGTGGTTTCACTCACGTCAACATGGAAAATGACTCATAGGATCTGAAAAATTGATCAATTTGTATTGATAGATATTAACCAATTTAAATCATCTCTCTTGCAACTTTAAGGAAGAAAAAGTTTGATGAGTATTGAGACAACAACTTTAACTAATCTAAACTGATGTAAGAAAATAGCTTTATATCTAATCTTTGGTAGACAATTTATAGGATTATTCGATGAAAGTATATTTCGACAATTAGTTTATGATATCAATTAGTTTAAATTTGAATTCATGAGTATTCCTTATTGAAACTGGCGTACAAGACTACAAGTTATCTCACATATTTTGGTGACATTCTCATATTATTTTTAATTGATTTGTTCATTATATTTTTTTTCTGGAGGAGTCAATTGATTCGTAGGAGGTTATCTATGTAAACTATCTGAATATTATGCTATGAGAATATCAAATGATATTATATATACCCGTGCATTCTGCACGGGTATTAAGCTAGTAAATAAGTAAAAGCGAAAACGATAACGAACAACATGAAAAGGAAAGTACAAAGAAAAAACAGAGCAAACAAACTACGACTTATTGATTGGGACAATCCTTGGCCATGACACGCCTCCAATGTCCTGCTGCATAAAACGATAAAGCGGATTCGGTATATCATCAGGCTCCCACACAACCACTCGCTGAACCTGCCCAACACCCATATTTGCGAGCCAATCCGCACATTTATTTGCTTCGCGATAAATATGGTGTACCTCAATATTTCGTGGATGGTCGTTTAGGAAACACTTGTAAATCTGGACCAAATGAGCATGTGCCGCCGGTAATTCCTCCCTCTCCTCCAGCATAGTTACAACCGTGCTTGAGTCCGTTTGCATAATAAGCCGACCACCAAATCTCTCCTTCGCAATCATCAACCACCGCTTCAAGGCCATCAACTCAGCCCTAGTGACCGTCGCTAGTCCTAAGCATTCTGCGTAAGCTAGAAGCAAGTTCTCTGAAGTGTCGCTGAAAATGCCCCCCGCCCCTGACGGACCCGGGTTACCCTTTGAGGCTCCATCGATATTAAGTACAATTCGCCATTTTGGTGGTGCAACCCACCTGACAAAAGTTTCTTGGTACTTCAAACGACCTGGTTCAGCTAGCAAGTCAATGGATTCCTTCGCATTCCGTATTTCCCAAATTCTTTGCATTAAGAAAGTGAACATGTTTTGAGGGATATCCTCCATCCTACCAAAACTCCAACAATTCCTCCACCTCCAAATCCACCACACCACAATAGCGAAACATGTTGGCCAAGTATCCAAAGCTCTCACTTTTGGAATTTATAAGTACATAACAAACCATAACATTCACGCAATGATGGTACTTCAAAAAATTAGAACCCACTCCCATGATATCCTAGTCATGGTCTAAGTCATTAGGGCCACATCTAACTTCCCAATTATCCCTTAACCAATCCCAACCGATTATTCAACAACTCATCAAAATCAAGACTTAATCATATAAAATAAACATGTTGGGGTCTAATCGAACCCTAGTGAGAATACTACTCAATAATCATACTTGAATTAACATTAAATATGCTAACTACTACTCTAATAACAATATTAAACATAATGAAAATATAATAAAGATTGAAACTTTAAGTAAACTAATCTTCTATTCGTGGTTGCGAACAACTAAAATAGATGATTTCCCGATTTGCTCTTGAAAATTTCCGACAAGCATTACGAGACAGCTTGTAAAACTCCCCTACAAATTCAACCTCATGTCCCTTAGAAACCATTGGAGCTTGATGAAATATCCTGCATAAATCTATTTCCATTCTTTTATACGTTCTACAGTTTCCTTTCGACAATATCTTGCAGCATGTAACCTAAAATGGAAATGCTTTGAATCGATAGTGTTACTTAGTAACAAGAATCCTACTAACTCCACGAAATATTTTGATGGGACTCTGTAATTCCACCAGTCGATTTCTACCTCCACCCTCTTGAGTACTCGTCGTAAGGTGCTTGAACGGCGAGAATGTGAGGGGAGTTTCAACCACGGTATATTCTTAGTATTAGTACAAACGCCTTCAAGTTTTAGAGCAAAAACGTCTAGCACGGGGCACAAGTCTAGTAATGACAACACTAAATTACTATCAAGGGTATCGACGTATTGTTTCATGTTTAACGTAACCCTATTTACATTGCGAAACACGGTACATATGCAATTTAGTACTGCAACATCCAAAGTAATCAAGCCAACACTAGAAATCGCTTCGTAAAATTTTGACATCGACTTCTTTTCTTCATCGTCTAGATGATGATGCTTTTCAAGAACTTGGAGTTTAGCTTCACGCAACGCAATTGGTTCTTCCTCGAGGCAAACTATCGCAGCTAACGGAGCACAAACATTCAGATACTCTAATTTTGGGGTGTTAATCACAATTTTGCTTTTACTCCGGACTTCGGTTTATAAATAATCGTCTTAGATTTTGATTCGAACATTTCAAATAACCATCTGTCCTAGACTCTAGGCACTGATCTAAAGACAACTCTTCAAGCGATAGACAAGATTTGATTAGTTTTCCCGGGAACTCTTAACGAATATAAGAAAAATTAAGGCTTAGCTTCTTCAAATTGGGTAAAATGATGGGATCAGCATCGTTAGGTAACTCCCAATCGACCATTGAGTCCAACTCGATGGATACCAGTGACCGCGTTTGAAAAATATAACTCGGTAATCTAAGCTTATACTTACCATAAAAATAAGAGGGGCGCGTAAAATTGAGTTCACGGACATTCCGGTCACAAATTGGCGAAGCCAAGAATAGTCGAGGTCGCCAATGCTTGCTCGAAAAATTGCCGTCAAATTCGAGATGGAAACGATGGATGAAAGGGGACTTAATTTGCCTCATGACGTTAAGAAAAACATCAGAGAATACAAACTTATAATCGGACTTATGATCGCTTATGATAATGGAGGATATGTTCTTCCATAGACCATGCCATCGACGGGATAGTAACCCGGTGACAACGCCGATCGAAGAGGAAGACAGGAGATAATTACGATAAGTAAATCGTCATGGAGTGAACTCAGCAGGTCATTTGTTTGTTCTTCACTTTGAAAGTTGTTATTTTTCCTCCGTCTCTTCTTCGCCTTTTCTTCGACGGCCATCGATGTGGTTTAAAGTGGCTAAAGAGAGTTCAGGAGTTTAACGTTCAAGGGTTTTCACTCTTTCACAAGATCTTCCCAGTGTTTTGGTTGAGTTATGATTTGACTGTGTATAACCTAATTTGACTTTTACCGCAAATGAAAATAAATTGGGATATTATTTCAAAAAAAAAAAAAAAATTGGGATATTCAATATGGTACCCCTTTGTTTTTGTATATTCTACCCTCGTTTTGAGCTAGAAATTTTTGACTGTCTATAATTCTTGGTTACGAACTCCAAAAACGACAAATCTTTTTTCCAAACTAAACATCTCATAAAGATGATCAATTTGAAAAAAAAAAATCGTTACTTTATGAACTCGTATCCATGAGCTATAGTCAGTCAAAATTTATTTGGTTAAAAGTATTTGACCGACCATCACTCTTGCAACAAGTTCATAAAGTGACAATTTTTTTTTTAAAATCAAATATCTCGGAAAAACGATCAATTTGAAAAAACAGTTACGCCGCGTTCCGATTTCATTACCATGAATTATGCGCGGTCAAAGTTTTTTAGTAGGAAAGGAGGGGTACCCCTTAAAATATAAAAAAATATAGTGCTACCAATCTACCATGTAGAATATCCCAAATAAATTTAATACATTTATTTAAATACTAATTTAGATCTCGCACAATGAATGCGTGGTATTTATAGAGTCTTTATTTTTTTTATTACTTATGATGCTAAATTAACACCTCATTAAGTTTTCATATTTCACATTATTATATTTTGCCGTGAGAAAAAATATTGAACTACAAAACTATTTAATAAAATTTAGTAATGTCATGAAATGTGTATATAAATGAATTTTTTTTATCACTAAGCTAATAATTTCATTTTATAAATTTCTCAAATTATTTTTTTTTTTCACAAATCTAAAATATAAGTTTATATTTTTGGTTTATATAGAGCAAATATGCTTTAAATTATTCCCCAACAAAGATTAAAAATTTGTATTTAGACTTTTATTTTATTTTAATTAAAAAATTAATTAAGTTTAATGAAAAGTTATATTTTAATGAAAAGTTAATAGTTTAATGCTCATTTGAGATTTGTTATATATGGTAATAAATATGACTATAGCCATATGGAGCTCTAACAACGCTTTCATCGCAATGTCTCAAAGACTCCTGCCAAGAATACAATCAATAACAATGTAAACTGCAAATAAAAAGTAGTAGCAAATTGATAAATTAACAAGGTACAATTGTTAAAAAAAAAACGTAAAATCAATTATTCTTTCTAAAATTTGAAATTGTCTCCTGGCGAACAACTAAAATTGATAACTTTGCGACTTGCTCCCCGACCTTTAGGTCCAGCTCTTCGCGACATCTTAAAATACTCCCCTACAAATTCGATCTCACCTTCTATCCAAATCAATGGAAGCTTGCTGAAAACCTTACACAAGTCTAATTCCATTCTTTTTTCACGGTCTACACATTCCATTTCGCGATATTTATCACCGGTTAAACTAAAATGGAAATGCTCTGAAGCAATGGTTCTGCTAAATAACAAGTATTCAACTAATTCTAAGAAAGACTGTACAGGCTTGTAATAATCTTCGCCCAAAAAGTATTCGATCTCTATCCGCTTGAGAACTCGTGGTACGGGCCGTACATGGTCATGCTTCGGGGGATTCAAGTTCCATCTGAAATGGCTAGAAATATCACCAAATTTTATGGTTAAAACGTCCAACGCAGGACACATATCCAGTAATGACGACAGTATTTCAATTTTATAGCACGTTCGCATATTAAGTGTAAGACGAGTTGCATTACTGAAAACAGTAGAGAAATAATGTAGTACCAAAACATCCAATGTAAGAGTTTCGACATTAGAAATCGCTTCATAAAATGGTATCATCAACCTCTCTCCTTCATCATAAGGCATGTCGTCATCAAGTTGGATTTTTGCTTCGCTTAACACGACTGGTTCCTCCTCAAAACAAAATACCGTGTCATACCGACCACGCTACTACAAATCCCTTACATTGATGACGCTTTCGTATTGATGCTTTCATAAAGCGTCGACCTCAAAAATGACCCTCCAATCTTATAATTTAAAGAACCGCCCTTATACTAAGAAGGAAGCGGCAATTATCTAAAATTCAACCTAAAAAATCCCGCTACTATGTCTAATACCCTACCTGGTCCACTATCTCTATCATTTTTTTACAAATTAAAAACCCTAACCCCTAAACTTCTTGTTCAATCATCAGCGAAAAACATGATTTAATCTGCCGATCACCTCTAATTCTTCAACTCGATCACAAAGATACAATTTGCCAATTACATATCATAGGTACGGTTCTACTTCTCATTCATTTTCAATTACTTGTATGTTATTGATGGCAATCTTTATTGATTTAATCGAATTATGTCCGTGCTTCATACTTTCGATCAACGAAGACGATTAAGTTTGATAATTTCAATTAATCGGAAGTTATTGACTCGTAAGTCACAAAGTTATGATTTAATCGAACTATGCCGTGCTTCTTGCTTCCCCTATTCCAGTCCCACATTTATTATTAATTTTGTTTAGTGATCATTTTTTTCGTCTAACAATTTGGTCGATGATAATTTTTTTCCATTTTGAGTCACGGGGCTACTTTGGTACAATTGCTCTTTGTGATACTATTCTTGCTAATTGAAATTGTGGGTTTCGTTTCAAAGTTTCCGATTCATCAATTTTGGGATTTAAGGTAACAATAAATTAAATAATTCTCTCTTCGTTGTTTTTTTTTTTTTGGTTTGTGATCAATGTCATGTTATACACAAGCCTGCTATTAACCGTCAATGATTTCTTACGGTCTTACCCCACATGAATTCACACCATATAGCAACACATATCGTTCAACGTAAACAACGTCTTCCTTAATTGTCGTATAACCTCCCTTACCCCTTCTTAATTTCATACACCTCATAGAAAGACAGGAAAGAAGAGAAAGGAAGCAATCAGCTATCGAATCATCCAAGTCCTTCATAAAACTATGAAAATAGCTTAAAAAGTATCAAATCACACCATAATCCTAGCTATATTATAAATAAAAGTGATTTAACGTATGCCGGTTCGTATAAGTTTTTGTGATCTTTCATGCTTATAATAGTTGTCAACTCACAATACACAAATTACTTGATTAACCTTCGAGAATATATTGTTTGATTAGGCATAAAAAGCATTCCTAGGACCATATGGACTAGTATAGCATAGAATCCAAACCAATATTGGTTTAATAGCTAAAATCATGCAAGTAATTAAGCTAACCTAACATATTCGTGAACATGGAAACAGAGTTTCTACTATGAATCAGGTTGGTAGGATTCGTGATGACATGTGTACGCAGCCTGATATCAGTGAGAAAATGAGGTCAATCCTGGTAGACTGGTTGATTGAAGTTCACAGCAAGTTTGAACTTAGGCAGGACACTCTGTATCTTACTGTAAACATCATTGATTGCGTCCTGTCCATGAAGGCGGTATCTAGGAAGGAGCTTCAGTTGGTAGGGATTGCGTCGATGCTTATCGCTTGCAAGTATGAAGAAATTTGGGCACTTGAGGTCAATGATTTTGTTCAGATATCAGAGAATGCTTAAGAGCAAGTGTTGGCGATGGAGAAAGTAATACTTGGGAATTTGGAGTGGTATTTGACAGTTCCTACACCTTACATGTTTCTCACTAGATACGTGAAAGCTTCCGTTTCTTACGTGAAAGCTTCCATTTCTTTTGTAAGTTAACTTTATTTATACCTTGCTTTCTTAATTATTATTTCAATTTTAGCTCAAATATGAATAAATTGTTGACAATAAATAATAGGTAATTATAGAGAAGGAAGATGGTGAGAGGAAAGACTCAAATGAAGAGGATTGAGAATGCAAAAAGCAAAGAAGTAACATTCTCAGTTCAGTTTTTTGTGATGCTGATGTTGATCTTATCATTTTTTCTCCTTGAGGAAAACTTTATGAATTTGCAAGTTGTAGGTACATGTTTTTTCTCCTTAGCTTTATCTTTATGTTTTTTTTGTTGTTTTTCCAATTTTCATGAGAAAAGATGATTCCATAATAATTTTGCCAATAAGACATCAAATTCTGATGAGTTTCGTTTCGTTTCAGATGACCTGCTAGTGTTAAATCACAATTCTATTGTCAGGTTCTAGGATGGAAGAAATATAGTTTTATTTTCTTTTCCTATAAATGTGCTCTTGAATGAGCTATATCTACGATACTTTCTTAGACTAGCTAGTATTGCTTTTTATGTTGTCTTTTTAGGCTTATTAGTTCCACACTTTCACCTATTAGTCCTATAGTGTGCTAATTTGAACTTGGTTGCTAATCTTTTGTTCCGGCAAGATTACTAGAAGTCGTCAATCGGTTGCAAGAGGAGGTACAAAGTTCCCATGTGTGTCTTTGTTCTGCATCTGCTCTTAATTAATTGGCTGATTGGCTCGCCATGTATATGATTGTTGCTCACTTGTTCATTCATTTTTTAGAAGAAAAATGATTCTGTTCATTCTCGTGCTCATCTCTGTACACTATGTATATGTATCTGTGGCGAGTCAGCACAAGTGTGTGGCCAAGTGTCGAACCTTGCTAGTTTATGAAAAACTCTGTTTTTGATCATGTACGACTAGTTGACTATATTAGAGGTTATATGAAGATTTGGAGCAACAAAGATGATAAAGCGTCAGAGCTCTTTTTAAAGTTTCCTAAAACATGAAACTTAGTCTGCAACTTTGCAAGTGTGCACTTAGAAAGAAAGCCATATTCCCGGTTTGATTATTGCTTTATGTTATTCCTGCTTTAGTGTATATATACTGTACTATTCAAATATATTCATATAAACTATATGTTGTATGACATTATAGGTTTCAGATTCGTCAGATGGTGACAATGCGCCGTCATATGTTGATTGAAGCCCCTTTGACATTGCGCCAGTGGCGACATGATTTTTTTTGGACAACTACCAAATGTACCGGTCTAGCTAGTTACGTAGCACTATTTACGATTTTTTTGGACAACTTTATGTTGGATTTTACTATCATCCGGATCCCAATTGATATTTTTTATTTCATCGTACTATAAAGTACTTTTATATTAGTTAAATTGTCAATACTAATGTTTGTGACGGAGACGATATATATGCATCTGACGTATATTTATAAAAGTACGTGGGTACTACTTCATTATATATTGCATTATGTTTTTTCGTGATTTAATAATAGTTAGCTAAGAGTACTACTACTACTTATAGGTCTATTTAATCTCTACGTTTTTATTAGGAAGTCAAATTCCCAAAAATCTAAAAGTCGAAATTATACTGTGACAGTAAGAAGCGTTAATTCAGTTTGAAGCGTCAATATATAAAAAGTTGACGCTTAATTCTGTCTCATCAAATGACACATAGAAGCATCAATAGTCACTGAAGACGCTTAAAAGTGTCAAATTTGTTGACAAATAAAAGCGTCAATGGTCACCCAAGACGCTTAAAAGCGTCAAATTTGTTGACAAAAAAAAAGCGTCAATAGTCACTGAAGACACTTTAAAGCGTCACATTTGTTGACAAAAAAAAGTGTCAATAGTCACTGAAGACACTTTAAAGCGTCACATTTGTCAACAAAAAAAGCGTCAAAAAATAATGACGGCCAAAAAAGTGACGCTTTTTTAAAGCGTCGATAAACAAAAAAATTACGCTTTAAAGCGTCACAAACGCTTAAAAAAGCGTCATTAATGCAAGGGATTTGTATAGCACAAACATCCAAATAATCTAATTTTGGGGCATTAATCACAACTTCGATTTTGTAATTGATATCCAATTTCAACGACAAACGCCTTAAATTTTGATGCGAATAGTTCATAATATTGCAACTCGTACCTTTATCCTCCAACTTTAAAGACAAATCTTCGAGTAATGGAGACATCTTGATCAAATTTTCTATGCATTTATGTTGCGAACCGTGAAATTTAAGGCTCAACTTCTTCAAATTGGGAAGATTGATTTGAACATTCATAGGAAATACCCAACCGAACATTTGGTCTAATTCGACCGATACGAACGAGCGTACTTGAAAAAAGTTGCAAGGCAATATAGGCTTGGGATGAGAATAAAAATCCGGCCACGTTAACTTGAGTTGTTGGACATTGGAGCAACAAATTTGATGAAGCCAAGAATAGAGAGTAGTCTGCCAATACGGAATATACCCGTCTAATTCAAGGAAGAAACTATGGATGGAAGGTGACCTAATTTGCTTCGTGATGTTACGAAAAACAATAGAGAAAAAAAAAATTATTAGGAGACACTCCTAATGTACGGTTGTTTATGTAGATGGATGTTCTATTTGTCCAAAGACCACGCCATCGACGAGATAAAGAACCGGTAACAATAGCTAATCGGAGAGGAAGATAGGAAATAATTTCGATAAGAATGTCGTCTGAGAGGGTACTCAGTCGATCTTCTCCTCGATCTCCGCCTCCGCCTTCGGAGTTGCTATTTGTTCTCCGTCTCTTGGCTGCTTTATCTTTGACGGCCATCGATGAGGTTATGGCAGCCTAATTGACTATTAACATTTCAGGGTTATTGATAAGATTAGAAGAGTATAGATTGTAGAGGAGAGGAGAAGGTGAAGTGTGTATTTCATTCAATCAATCCATGGCCTTTTATAAGGCTTACAATGTGAGCATAATCCTAGTAATTAGGGAATACAATAATAATGTGATCGTGATAATATCGTATAATATCGTTGTGATATTATCCGATATTATTCCGATATTATAGCCTATTAGTTTTTCACTTGTGTTCTGTTATACTACGTGTATTCATTTATATAAATACCCCATTAATTTGAATATGGCCCAATCGAAATCATATCCATTTTGTTTTAGCACCCATTTTATGCCCACAACAAGGGTTGGCTCCGATGGTAAAGAGTCCATCTTCTGACCTCTTGAATCTTGAAGTCAGGGGTTTGATTCCCATCAAGTTAAAATATAGACCTGTTGGTATGCGATTTGTAAACAGTCATCAAAGAGGTCGGTGATCTGCCCATGTCCGATGGTAAAGAGTCCATCTTCTGACCTGTTGATGCAATGGCAAAGATCAAATCATGATGACTGACGAGCACTTTCGAAATGCTGATAATTGAGACCCAACTATTTTTATCTTATTAGGAAACAGGAAACATTTTGATGGAAATATACAGCAGAATCTTAAATAAACGACGGAGTAGTACTTAACAAACAAAGATTCAAAACCAAATTAGTATAGCAGAAACTTAAATACTCGGTACATCTTTGCAACATCATCGAAAACAATACATACTTCTATTATACCAAAAAAACTCATTTTTCTTTATAAATCAAACCTTTCCGGGAAGGATGGAAATAGATAGCTTCGCCATTTGTAGTCGTAATTTTGGGACCATCTTTTCGAGACATCTTGAAAAATCTCCCATTAAATTCAACATCACAACAACTGGAGATCGTTGGCCATCGATAGAGTTTCTTGCACAACTTTAACTCATGTTCTTGATTACTCGAACAATTAGCCGACGGCAGCCAGTCCCAATCTTGATGAAAATCATTTACTCTAAGATTGAAGTGCTCCAAATTGCAAGTGCTTCTTAACAAATGCACTATAAGGCGTGATAATGATTTGGGGCTTGCAATAAGTTCTCCAATTATCGATTTCCACATTTATCGACTTTATCCTTCTGAGTGCTCGTCGTGAGGTGCTTACATTGCCAGGATTTCGGTACAATGGCTCTTTATAATTATCGACACCCCAAACTTTCAGGGTCAAAACATCTACTTTAGGACACATCTTTAACAGTGACAACAAAGTATTTAAACTATGGCTCGATTTCATATTAATTGTGAGCCGAGTAACATTGTGTAACACCGTAGATAAGGCATCTACTGCAGAAATATCAATGGTAAGGATCCTTACATTAGAAACCGCCTTATACAATCTAGACAATTTATCTTTATCTGATTGATATTGGTGAAGATCAGTAAATTCAATTTTGGTTTCACGCAGCACAATCGGTTCCTCCTCAAAGGAAAAACACATGGATTTTGGAGCGAAAATAGCCAAGTACTCTAAATTTGGGGCATTAATCACAAATCTACCGCTTTGCAAAGACACGACGATATAGCCAACCCAGCAATTTAACGACAATTTTACAAGTGACGGACAAGCCTTAACTAGTTTTTCAATCCATTGATAATTCAGACCAAAGTGAATGGTTAAGTTCTTCAAATTTGGAAGATTGATGGTATCACAATCCTCAGGGAATCGCCAATCATCATACGAGCCACTTTTGGAACCCAATTCAATCGACACTAGCGACTGCGTTTGAAAAATAACACTTGGTAATGTATATATTTTATACCAACAAGCAGCATCACGCCATGTTACCTTAAGTTGATGGACGTTTGATTTACAAACGTCGCGAATTACAATATCCATGAGAGGCGCCCAATAGTTGAGATCAAAGGATTTTTTAAAATCGATACTGAAGCTATGGATAAAAGGTGAGGTAATTTGTCTCATGGTTTCATTCAATGTTGTATCGAGATTAAGTAATTTATAAGTCTCGCGGAAGGCGATGTCAATAGAGGTTGTGTTGGACCAGAGACCACGCCATCGACGGGATAAAGTTCCGGTAGCGATGGCTAATTGGAAAGGAAGAAGGGAAATAATTCCGATAAGAATGTCGTCGGGGAGATAGCTCAGCCTGTCGATACTTCGATTACTACTTCTTCTATCGTTCTCGTTCGTCGTCGCCATCTTTGCTAAGTTTTCAAAGGTTTTTAGGGTTTATGTCTTTTAGCTTTTCTCTTTGCAAGAATTTTCTGATTTTGCTTCTATTTTTTTTTTTTCTATGTCAATCTCGGCTAAGTTAAGGATATTTATATATTGATTATAAATAACGTAGTTTCTTAATTGCATGCTCAATTATACGAGCATACAAATTTCCATAAAATTTTCATAAATATTCTTCTCCTTATAAAAATAGAAACTAGAATATTGAGATTTTCCCAAAAATAAACCTCCCCCCATGATGGTATTAATTAGTATAAAGATATTAATTATTTAACATACACAAATATAATATAATATGTTATATTTTGAAAACTATTATAAGATAAATAAACTAAGCTAGATTTCCAAAAAAAATATAATATTTTATACTTATTTCGATTTGATTTAATGCATATATGTATTATTTTTATAGAAACATATAAGCCCCTAAAATTGAATGTCAAAATAGTAAAAGTAATTCTGTTAGTAGAGAAAAGAATTGTAATAACACTGAGTAGGTGTTGTTTGGCCTTTACAATAAAATAGCTTTTCTTTTTTAAAAGGAGTTTATTTATAAGTTACTTTTTGGAAAATTTGTGGTTGTTTGGCCATACTTTTGTAAAAACTCTTTCTTATAAAAATTACATGTTTGGCCTAACTACTTCCATCTAGCTTTTTTGCTTTATTTATTAATCATGCTGTTTATATATAGTTATTCCCTCCGTCGCATTCATTTATTTACCTTTTATATTCTTTATCAGATATTTTAATTAATAGTAAATAAATTATCGGGACAGAGAGAGTATAAGATTAACGATAAATAAATTATTGGGACGGACGGAGTATAAGATCATAGAACTAAGATTGTAGCAGTAAAAAATAGTTGGAGTAGACGATTAATTACATGTTACTTTATTGGGTACATGTGAGAGAAGCAAAGAATTGAGAGAAGAGAGAAAATGGAGCACACTATAATACAACATATGGGATAATGGTAAACCTGGCAAAAGTAACCCGACCCGATTGACCCGAACCGAAAAGACTGTCCCGAGACCCGAAGTGACCCGAACTACATCACCCGAATATGACCCGAAAACCTGAATTGACCCGACCCGAACATGACCCGACTTTTCTTGACCCTAACTGACCCGACCAGAAAATGACCCGATCCGAAACCACCAAACCCGAAAATGACCCGACAAAATATAACTCTAATTGAACCGAAAAGACTTAAAATGACTATTTCTTTATTATTCATTGACCCGAAACAACCCGACCCGCTTGACCGAAAAACGGACCCAAAACCCGAAATAACTGTCCGACCGAATTATCCCGAATTGTGAGAGACCCCGATCGTCGACCGAATTTGGCCCAACCCGAACTGACCGTTGACCCGTTTTGCCAGGTCTAGATTATGGCTTGTTGGAGGCAAAAAAAAAATGCGCAAGATAATTAGAGGTTTAGCATTTTTTGAAAAGTAGAATGAGAAGTAGAAAATATCTATTTCTACTTTTTGGAGTCAATAATCACTTTTTAACTTTTTAAAAGTGGTTTTGCATATCCCTATTTTATAGTGTTTGGTCTAGCTATTGCTTTTTAAGTTAGAAAATCATTTTTAAAGCTTGGCCAAACAACACCGTAATATGATAGCAATCACTCATTTGAATAGTCAAAATAACAATATTAGCGGCGAGGGGAGTAGTGAAGTAATAGAAGTAACAACGGGAGTAGTAAAATTATCAATATTAGCTAACCAATTGATTTAAGTAAAATATTAATAGCGAGAGTAAATTTGTCTTATAATTTATTTCATCGTACTTTTAAGATGTCATAGAAATATACAGTATATTAATGATAAATTTATGAGTTATGCAACTTTAAAGTAATTTTTTTTATTTAATTGAAAATAAAATTTAATGCTAAATAGAGTTATTTCTAGCAATCTTGTTATTAATATTTTACTTAAATAAATTGGTTATAAGGTATCATTATCTTGTAGCTTATAAGGTATCATGAGTTCTTGTGTTATTTGCAAAATGCAAACCTATCCACTCAAGTCTCTAATCTTTAGTAGTGAGCCATATTTTATTGTAGCTTGATTTGTCATGTAGTTATTTCTAGCAATCTTGCTTATAAGGTATCATTATCTTGTAGCTTGAATAGGCCCACTTTATAAAACCAACCAATAAAAAGCAAGCACCTTGTAATCAAGCATGTAACTTGGTAGAGCGGGTGTAGCTTTTAGCGGGTTGTATTTTTCGACTCAATGGTAAGCAACCCGCCTAAAAACTTTAATAAATTGCAAATCGGTCCTTTCATATAACCATTGAAGATGCTCATTGTTTCAATTTATTTGCAAACAAGCAGGCAGCAGCACATCATATCTGCTGGAAAGATGGACTACTTATGGTCTACGGA
The DNA here is from genome assembly GCF_048544455.1 of Silene latifolia. Lineage (NCBI taxonomy): Eukaryota > Viridiplantae > Streptophyta > Magnoliopsida > Caryophyllales > Caryophyllaceae > Silene > Silene latifolia. The sequence continues at coordinate 4,691,654 of NC_133526.1, read as the reverse complement.
CGGGTGGGATATAGGAGTACACATTTTCATCGATGAGTGGAACATATTATGAGCATTTTTTACGATTAACACAACGAAAATATTTCAACATCGTCGAAAAACATGCTCATCTGAGTGGAACATATTATGAGCATGTTAATATTCCTAATACATGTTTTACCGATGAGTAATTAACAATCAAAGATTTCAAACCAAATTAGTATAGTCACATACTAATATGCATCATAAAACAAATTAAATACCTGTAGATTTTACTGAATACAGAGTATATCAGGGTCACTGTTTTTGTAAAATTAAATCCTTCTGGGACCATCTTTTCGAGACATCTTAATAAAACTCCCTTTAAATTCAACATCGCAATTGGAGATCGTTGGACACCAATACAGTTTCTTGCACAACTTTATCTCGTCTTTTTCATCAAGCAACAAATTACCCGGTGGTGACCAATCTTGAAGAAAATAATTTACTCTAAGATTCAATTGCTCCAAATCGCAAGCGCTTCTTAACAAATCCATTATAAGGCGTGAGAAAGATTCCGCATACCTGTAATAACTTCTCCTGTTATCGATTTCCACGTTTATCGACTTTATCTTTCTGATTGCTTGCTGTGAGCTGGTGCTTATATCGCCAGGCTTTTGGTATAACGGCTGCTTCTTATCATTATTATCATCAACACCGCAAAATTTAAGGTTCAAAACGTCTAATACCGGACACATGTCTAACACGGACAACAGAGTATTTAAACAGAGGCGCAGTTTCATATTAAAAGTGAGCCGAGTAACATATAAACACCGGAGTAGATAAGGTATCTACTGTAGAAATATCAAGGGTAAGGATCCTTACTTTAGAAATCGCCTCGTAAAATTTAGTCAACTTTTCTTTATCTGCTTGACCTTCGAAGAGATCAGTAAATTCGATTTTCGTTTCACGCAGCACAATTGGTTCCTCCTCAAAAGAAAAGGTCAATGATTTCGGAGCAGAAATAGCCAAGTATTCTAAATTTCGGGCATTAATCACGATTTTGTAGCTTTCCAAAGACGTATAAAATTTTCTTTCAAAGCAATTTAAAGACAATTTCTCGAGTGATGGACAAAACTTAATTAGTTTTTCAATCCATTTTAAGGTTTTGAACTCCAAAGCAAAGTAAATGGTTAAAATCTTCAAATTTGGAAGATTGATGGCATCACAATCATAAGGGAATTGCCAATCGCGATAATAATAGTAATAAGCGCGGCCTTTGGAGCCCAATTCCATCGACACTAGCGACTGAGTTTGGAAAATAACACTTGGTAATGTATACATAGACCTAGTTTCAGGATTACACCATGTTACCTTAAGTTGATGGACGTTCCGGTTACAAACGTCGCGAATTATAATATCCATGCAAGGCGCCCAAAAGTCCAGATTAAAGGATCCAACAAAATCGATACTGAAGCTATGGATAAAAGGTGAGGTAATTTGTCTTATGGTATTATTCAATGGATTAAGTACTAATAATTTATAAGTGTCGGTGTCATGGACGGTGATGTCGATACAGGTAGTGTTGGACCAGAGACCACGCCATCGACGGGATAAAGTCCCGGTAGTGATGGCTAATTGGAGAGGAAGAAGGGAAATAATTCCGATAAGAATGTCGTCGGGGAGAGAACTCAACCTGTCGACTCTTCGATTTCTCCTTCTATTATTCCTGTTCGTCCTTTCCATCTTTGCTAAGGCTTCAAGGGTTTTTAGGGTTTATGTCTTTTAGCTTTTCTCTTCGCAAGGAATTTGTGATTTTATTTTATTTTTTAAATCAAATTCGACTATAGTAAATATAGGCTTTACCACAATTTAGGGCTTGCTTGGATTGAGGGTAATAGGAGGGGAATGAATAGGGGAGTAATATGTGTAGACACCGAAATTTTATATTTTGGTATCTATTTATTTGAATAAAATCTTTAGTATTTAGAGATAATTATCAATAAATATTGTGATAATATCATAGATATTTTAGAAATCTTTATCTTTCCCTCTAAGCGACTACAACTATAAATACAACCCCGTTTTTAGGTAAAGAAGGAGAGCAGATGGATTAAGTCAAACGACCCCGTCTTCCTACTACCAAATTGTAGGTAGGATGGAATAAGTCACAAAACGACTCCATCATCTCCCTACGAGAATAAGTCGATTAGACCCTCGTAGTAGTATCAAAACCCTAAATCCCTTAGAGATGGAATTAAGAGAGTTACGGAAATTGTAACCCTCCATCTTTCGATTATAAAATAAAAATCTTGTTTCCATATTGTTTTTTTGTTCCTCCTTATTTATTATTGCAGGTTCAAATTTTTATGGTTTACAATATGTGAGGTGTATTTCTCATGTTTGGTATGCGGATAATTATTCACCTCCTGGAATTATTACCCTTGTGAAGGGTTAATACATTACCCGTCCTCCCCCCTCGGTAATGATTAAGGGAGTAAAAGATCTACTCAGTAATCATTACTCTTATGCCAAACATATCACCAAGGAACTCATTACCCCACTAATTAATTTCCCCAGTAATTATCGCCCAATAAAACTTACCCCCTTAATAATTCCATGGGTTCCAGGCAAACCCAGTATATATGACATAAATTAAACAATATGTATATTATATTTGTTATAAGAAAACAGGTTTATGTGGGTACAAGTTTTCATAATTAACAATCATAGCTAGCTATTTTATCATATATTGTAACCATTTTTAATTGATATAGGAAAAAAACGAAGTTGCTTCATACATAATACTCCAATACTATAATTTTTTTTTGGTGTATACCATCCGACTACATAAATACCATACTAACGCCCAATAATAAATGCAAAAATATAGTTTTTTCTAGTCGTTCTAGAGGATTGAAAATATGGAATAAAAACCGAGTTGATTCGCAACAACGCCTCTCTTTATTATGGTGACATTGACGTTATATTTCTAACTTATAAATAAATGATTTTAGGGGCCGTTTGGTTCGCTGCTCAGAATAGAATGAGAAACCATATAATTATGGGGTTCTAGTTCCATACCTTTCAAACTGGTTTGGTTCATTGGAAATAAAGTAAAGGGGTTGGAATTGAGTTAGAATCCATTCAGTAAGTGGATTATACATCTGATGTATTACGGAGGCATAGCTACCTAGTAGCATGGGGTAGCAGCCGCTACCCCAAATCCCGAAAATTTGACTAAGAAGACGAAATTTTGCTACTCCATATATCGCTGATATATGTCAAAGGATAAAAAAATAATATGTTTCTAAGGTAGCATCAGAATGTACATGGTCTAGTGGTAAAGTATAAGTACATCTCTCACGAAAGTCGGGTTCGACTCCTACAATAATCAATTTTTTACACTAATATCTCTCCTAATATCCCATTCTATAATTCTGAACTCTATTTCCCTCGAATGCTCGTTTATACTCCCTCCTATTCACCATTTTCTTCCCTATTTCCTTATTCGGATTATTCGGGTTTTTTTCCCTATTTCCTTTTTGGGGTTGATTTGTGTGGTCTAAATTAAATTACATGTGGGTAGTGTGTTTTATGTGGTCCAAAATCGATTTCTTATTCCTTATGCAAAAAGGAAAAGGGAAGAATATAGTGAATAGAAGGGAGTAATTTTTTTGTATAGTCTTTATATTGTAATATTATTATTATTTCAAATTATATTTTATTTAGATATTTATATAAGTATGTTATAATATAATAATTTTTAATATTTTATAATTTTATTTATTGTTCAAAAATATTTATATTTAGTTAGATTTAAAAGGTGAGAAAGTGAAAATATATAATGATAAAACGAGCTCGATTCGAGTTCGAGCCGAGCTCGAGCTTTTCCCGAGCCGAGTTCGAGCTTCAATTTTTTAGGCTCGACTAGCTTGAGCCAAAAAAAAATGCTTAATGAAAGGTCTTAACTACCTAGGATTTGACTCAACAACCGTCATCCCCGTCAACAACCACGTCAATTATCGCGAAAACATTTTTTTCGTATTTACAAATTGAAAGTGTAGTTCTTATTGACAACAAAAAAACAAATTGTTTATAAAATAAATTTTATGTTGTTATTGTGCTCACGGCTTCACGCTACTTTCGCTACCCCAAATTTTCAATCTGGCTCCTTTTTGTGTATTACTACCAATCCATAGTTTCGAGCATTATAATAAAATTTTTGAGTTTTGTTTTAAAAAATTCGAGTTTTATTATAAATTTTTTGAGTTTATTTACTTAAACATTAAGCTCTACAAAATTGCAATAATACTCAAAAACATTACATATAAGTTTAGTAAAATTTGAGTTTTGACGGAAAACAAATAAAATCTAACTTATAAATTTTAATAAGCTCAAAAAAACATAGAAATACTCAAAAACAAATAAAGTTTATGGAAATAAGCTCAAAAATATGAGATTACAACTTACAAGGGATTGGAATGGAGTTAGAATCAATTGGGTATCTAACTCCATTCCAAAATAATCCAGCCAAATATTAGAATAATGGATCAATCCATTCAAATCTATTCCAATGATGCCAACCACACCCCCCTCCCATTTGTGTTATATTTGTACCTTTGTGTGACGATAAAAAGGGATTAAGTACGTTATGATGGGATCCGGTTTATAAAAAACAAAACAAAAAAAAGAGGCGATAAATTTATAAAATTTTACGCTTCATCAATGAACTTTTGAAAAAAAACGAAGTTGCTTCATACATAATACTACGATCTTTTTTTTTTTTTTTTTGGTGTATACCATCCGACTACATAAATACTTAGTACCATACTAACGCCCAATAATAAAAGCAAAAAGATAGTTTTTTTTCTTGTCATTCTAGAGGATTGAAAATATGCCTTGGCAAACGACTAAAAGGGATAACTTCACCATCTGAACTAGTTACTTTGGGGCCGGATTTTCAAGACATCCTGAAAAATCTCCCGACGAATTCAACCTCACACCCTAACGAAGTCGTAGGACAATGGAAGAGTAGATTGCAAAACATCAATTCTGTTTTTTGTTTACGCTCTACACTTACTGATTCGAAATCTTCCAATTCTTCGGAACCTCTTGCATCGAACTTGAAATGCTCTAAATATGTGGCCTCACTTAACAAGTATCTTATTAACTGTAAAAAAGATTTCACAGGCTTACAATAAGCGTACCAGTGAGTTTCGAGCACTATCGTCTTAAGTCCTTGTGGTAGTGTGCTTACATTGGAAGGTTTCGGGAGGATCCACTTCGCGTTATTCTTCCCAAAATCCGAAAATTTAAGGGTCAAAGCGTCTAATTTTGGACATAATTCTTGGAAAGACGACAACGCAATCTTCGTGTCAACATCGTTACACAGTTTCGTGTCGAGTGTAAGGCTGGTAGCCTTTCGAAGCAAGGTAGTAGGAAAATTATCTAGTGCAAAAACATGGAGCGACAGTACCCGAGCATTAGACATAACCTTGTAAAATTCTGCCATTAACTCGTAATCTACCTTCGCTGGAGGTTCAACACCGGTTAATTCGATGTTTGCTTCACGTAAAATAATCGGTACCTTTCCAAAGGTACAAATCGTTGATTTTGGAGCTCGAACAGACAATAACTCTATCTTTGGGGCATTAATATGAAATTTAAGGTATTCGCTTTTTTCCAAGTTTATAAACAAACCGTCTTAAATTTCGATTGCTACACTCAATATTAGAAGTATAATTTCCAAATTGTATCGGCCAACAAAAACAGTTATGATCCTCGTAGTTTAAAGATACTTCTTCGAGTGATGGACAAGCCTTGGTTAGTTTCTCGAACCAATTGCAATTTAAAGGACAAAGATAAAGAGTTAAGTTCTTCAGCTTGGGAAGATTGATCGATTCAGGCAACTGCCAACCAACCGTTGAGCAAAACTCAACCGATACCAACGACTGCGTTTGAAAAACTACACTCGGAAAATTAACGATATGTATACCATCATAATTAACACGGAATGTTACCTTGAGTTCACGGACATTCAGCTCACAAATTTGTTTGAGTTTCGAATCAATGGAAGGCAGATATAACGAATGGTTATTTACGCCAACTAACTCGAAACTAAAACTACGAAGGACAGGGGAGGTAAAGTAAGTCATGATATCATCAAAAGCGATAAAGAATTCAAGTAAGCAGTCGTAATTACGGTTGCTTAATTGAATTGTAGTACGGTTAGTCCAGAGACCAAGCCATCGACGAGATAAAGACTCGGTGGCGATGGCTTGAGGGAGAGGAAGGTAGGCGATAATTCCGATAAGAATGTCGTCGGGAAGGGAGCTTAGCCTGTCTTGTTTTTGTTTGGCGTCTGCCTTCTTTTTAGTCCTCTGCCTCCTCTGCTCTGCTCTGTTTTTGGCAGCCATTATTAGGGTTTAACAAGATTTTAGGGGTTTAAGTTTTCATTTGGTATTTATACGTTTGTAGACTTTGTACTATGAGTTACGATGTTGGGTTTAGTTTCACTTGGATATGGACCAAAGATTTGTATGCCTAAAACTCAGAATCCTGATTCTTGACCAAGCTAATTAAACTCCGAACCCGAACCCGTTTAAAAAACTCGATTTTATGGCTAAATTTAATTTAATTTAGTAAATAAGGTAAATTTTGTGCATTAAAATATAGGGTGATTCAGGTAAGGACGTGTATTAAAATCTCTTTGAAAAAGTTGCGTTTTGAGATTGGGTGAATATATGGCATAATTACAAAAAAGATGGCAATAGGGCGTCACCGGGTGGCACATTATTTTAGTGCCATAATGAAAAAAATCAATAAATTGTAAAATAACAAATCTGCGATATATTTCGCGGTTAAATATAAAAGGGTAGAAAAGTAATTTGTGTAGTTGTCTTCTTCCTTATATCCTTCTGTGCTAATCCACTAATCCCATCATGCCGCAAAGATCCAAATACATACAAGTCTAATGAATTATGTGACACTTAGCTTATTGTCTTGTACAGTTGTACCATGCTTAATCATCCGGGTCCTTTGCCAAAATGACCATTCTAGTAAAACTAATTATCAAAATAATCATTTTCTAAAATTATTTACCAATTTAACCAAACTATCATGAATGCTTTCAAAAATATTCTATCATTAATCTTCTTTTAACCTTAGCAATCTTGATAAATAATACTAAGCATAAATCTTGTTGCAAATTCAAGAACTTGCAGTTCTCAATATAATCTCATACATGGAGAATGACATGTATACGAGCATGGGAGCATGGGAGCAATTTTTGCAACCATAAAAATTTGGGATTAACTATGTTGATCTTCCAAAGTCTGTGCCACAACTTTTAAAAGTCATTTGGCTTGTTGCTTTAGTGTTGTGATCAATCGATTCATAAATTAGCAATCATAAATTAGCAATCTTATTACTGATTTACGAATAAATGTTTGGTACTGAAACAAACCCATAGAATAAGGGGGCTCAACAGCTGAACCATGTCCGCAAGATTAGCAATGAAGATATTAATGGAGAGGTAGGAGGAGATTGATTATTTTCTAGGAGACAAGAACACCGAAAACATCAGCAAAAATCATTCTAATTATCAACCAAAGTTGTCGTCGAGCAATCGTGGAAGCTAAAAAAAATGTTTTTTCATATTTTAAATTTTGGTCATTAGGAAACCAGTTTAGCGAAATTGGTTATTTTGGAAAATAATTTTAGAAGATGGTTATTTTGGTAAATTAGTTTTTACGAAATGGTTATTTTGGCAAAAGATCCTAACCATCCTTATCATTTTTAAATTTATGCCATGATTAGCATGGACTAACTAGTTATCTTACACAATAAGATCGAATTGGCATACGGTATTTTACACAAAGATTTTGTCTGCACAAATTGGCGATTGCACTTGCAATGCAATTAATGACAAACTAATGGTGAAAGCGATTTTTTTTCTAGTTTACGATTTTAATTTCATTGATTCGGGCAACCAATTATAATATTCCAAAGATACCCTTATAAGAAAATTTAATTTGAAGTTTCAAATGGATGGGAGGGAATTGAAACTCACGTGTAAATTATAAATATATCCCCGATGGCGCCGAAATTGGATACCACCCATTGGCGCCATCTCATTTTCCTTACAAAAAAAGGAAAATACAATAGCATTTTTCAACACAACCTAGGAAAAAGAAACAATAATGTATACTTTTCACAGTACATTTTCCAACTATTGTACTTATATAGGCTCAAGTTGAGCTTGAGCACGTCTCAGGCCGGGATTATATTTGCAAGCTTAATAATAAGCTCAATTTTTCATAGTTGGTGAGCTCGAGCTTGAATTATGCTTCCTGAGCACAAGGCAAGCAACACTGCAGTGTAATAAACTTTGTAAATTGAGTAAAAATAGTAAATGACCTCGACAAATCCTGAAAATTGGTGAAAAATTATCTAAAAGAGTAAACTAAATATGTGCCAAAAATCAAGACTTTTCAAACACTCTTTAAGTATTTTAATCTAAATTAGTAGTCATATGCCTCATAGGACAAACTGCGTAGATTTTGGGAATATCGTCATAAGTAATAGATACTTCTGCTAAGATACGTACCATATGATCGATGATCGCTAACTGGAAAAGTAATTATTATTTCTAAGTGAAATATTTCAATGGTGAAGGACGGAAATTGATAACTTGGCCGTTTGGAATCCAAGCTTTAGGACCATCTTTTCGGGACATCTTGAGATATCTACCTTTAAACTCAACATCGCAACCCTTGGAGATCATTGGACACCGATAGAGTAGCTTGCATAACATCAACTCGCGTACTTCTTTACGCTCCACATCGCCCGCCAGCCAATGTTGACAACCTTGTACACTAAGATTGAAGTGCTCCAAATTCGGGATGAATTTCAACAAGTACGCGACTAGGTCTAAGAAACATTTTGCAGGCTTGCAACAATTGTAGATCTCGATCTGAATCCTTTTGAGTGATCGCGGTAAGTTGCTTACATTAACAGGCAGTGGACATAACGACTGCTCGTTGTCTTTACCGATATCCATAACATTCAAGGTCAAAACGTCTAGTAAAGGACACATCTCTAATATTGATGACATAGTCTTTAAAGTATAGGATACATTCATATCAAGCGTGAGTCGAGTTGCATTGCGAAACACCCTAGGCAAGTTGTCTATTTTAGAAACATTAAGGGTAAGGAACGTAACATTAGAAATCGCCTCATAAAATTTCGACATTAATCCGTTTTCTTCATCAGTAAATTTGATTTTCGCCTCACGAAGCATAATTGGTTCCTCCTCGAAGAAAAAGGTCGCAGATTTTGGGGCTGAAATATCCAAGTATTCCAACTTTGGAGCTTTAATTGAAACCGAATTAATTTCCATGAAATCGAACTTGATAAGCAACCATCTTAAATTTTTATTCGAACATTTCAAGCTTTGCAAAGGCCCCGAGTCGATCTCGCAAGTTAAAGACAATTCTTCAAGTGATGGACAAGCGTTAAGTAGTTTTTCGATCCATTGTAACCGCGTAGCAGCAAACGTAAGGATTAACTTCTTCAAATTTGGAAGATGGATAGTTTCACTACAATCATCAGGGAACTCCCAACAACGATCATAAGTCGAGCCCAATTCGAGCGACACTAGCGACCGAGTTTGGAAAATAACACTTGGTACTATAGACATATCGCTACGAGTATAAGGACACATTACCTTAAGTTCATGGATGTTCCGGTCACAAATTTCGCGAATTAAAGTATCCATGGAAGGCACCAAAATGTAAAAGAGTTTGTCGAATTCAAGACGGAATCTATCGATGAAAGGTGAGGTAATTTGCTTGATGATTTCCTTGAATGCAGTATCAACTTTAAGCAAATTTATGGTATCGAGTTTATATAACTTATCAATATCATCGGGAGTGATGTCGATAGAGGTTGTGTTAGTCCAGAGACCACGCCATCGACGGGATAAAGACCCGGTAACGATGGCTAATCGGAGAGGAAGGTGGGAAATAATTCCGATAAGAATGTCGTTAGGGAGAGAGCTCAGCCTGTCTACGCTTCGATTTCTTCCTTCACTATTATTGTTCGTCCATGAACTTCTTATCAATTTTGCAGTTTCACGTTCTTCGGCCATTGGTAATGCTTCAAGAATACGTTCAAGGGGTTTTAGGGTTCAAATTTTTCATCTTTATTTTTTAATAACTTTAGGGTTTATGTTAGATCGCACATGGGCCTAGGCCGAACCCGTCAAGGAGGGGAGAATGCCCGTTCTATATATCCAAGGAGGGTCCATCTCAAAACCAATTGTCAATGGGTAGAGTAACCCTAAAAGCAGAGTTCAATTATCCCCTATTTACTAAACGAATAGGTGAACTCACAAATTTTCCCTCCAAAAAGCATCTTTTTAAATAAGGAATCTATTGATAATTTAATTGTATTCACTAAATAAGGAAATTAATAATTATAATGTATTTCATAATAAAAAAAAATTCATTAAAATTAATATTTTTATCAAATTATATAATTTTCACTAAACACTAAACTATTATATTTTAATTAAAATATAAATAATATAAGACTATAAACTATTGAATTTTTTATTGATATTATTATTTGATAATGAGTTGACTCATACTATTTATACTATGTATAAACAAACTATAACACTTTCATAAAAAAAAAAAAAAAAAGTTGAGAGAAATTATAAATTGGAATCATTAGCGTTATGGTATAAAAAAATACTTTAAAAAATATACTCCCTCCTATTCAGAATAACGGTATCATTTGTCATTTCCATCTATTCACATAACTGTCCCATTTGCCATTGATGGGGCATATTCTGCACCGCTGACCAAGTCAACATATTGAGCAAGGTCAAGGGTATCCACAGCAAAGTCAACGACTTAGACAGTCTAACCGATGCAACCCGTCGGCCTGTCACCTGGGTCTCGGCCTGGCAACCCGCCAGCCGGGGCACATATCCGCGTACTCATATCCAAGATCCCTCGGCCGGCCTGCCATAGGCCCATCGGCCGAGGGTAGAACGGTCTTTCCACCTGCTAGCCACTTGGCCACTTGGCCACTACGTGACAAAAGGTGAAAGTCTATAAATACTCCTCAACCTTCATTGAGGAAATGATCCACAATTTAACCTAATAATCACTATTCATCTGGTAATATCCTCCTTATCTCTCTACAATATACTCTTAGCCAAGTTATAGCAACTTGCCTCTCTAAGTTTACTGACTTGAGCGTCGGAGTGAGTACGCTCGGCCAAAGCCGAGCCCTCAGTTTGTTCATCGTTTCAGGAGACCGAAAGGAGGATTCAAGCGAAGACGTCATTCTACAAGCTACGAGTGGTAACAAATATCTGCTCTGGAATTACACCCGGAACAGCCATATTAGGACATGTTTTTTTTACTTTCCTACCCTTTGCTTTTTTCTTTATTTATCACCCCAACCACCTCTAAACCATCATATTCAATATTTTTCATTATTTAACTCATATATTCTTACCCCTATAGAGTACTTTTCATTATTTTAACTTTATTCCTTGATTTTCGTGCCATTGTCCAAATAGGACAGTTATTCCGGATAGGAGGGAGTATATTTCAGCACATTACTCAATCCTCTTTGATTAATTTTTAGTTTAATTTTATTTCTTGCTCGAAATAAAATATAATAACAAGAAAACTGGACAATTAATGAGATACCACTATTATTTTACAGTTCAATTTTACTTAGTTTTCTTGATAATTTTACAGTTCAATTTTTTTCCTCAAAAAATAATAATGTGAAATATGAAAAATTAATAAACTGCTAATTTAGTATGATTAGGTAATACAAAAATAAAAAATTTATAAATACCGCGCATTCATTGTGCGGGATCTAAACTAGTTCTTTATGAATCTCTAATTAGTACGGAGTATACACTACTACAAATCCAGGCAACTACAACGCCCTTTAACAACGATTATTCACGAAAATCACAATAGACGTTGTAGAATGTATGGCGCGAATTTTACTAAAATAAATTACAACGGGTATGGTTATAAAAACCGTTGTTATTAGTTTTAACAACGGGTCACACATGCACAACCGTTGTTAATAATTTGGCGCAAAATTGGCGCAAAGTTAGTGAAAAGTAATCACAACGGTTGATTTTGGAACCCGTTGTTAAAACTTATTTAACAACGGGTGTTTTTTACAACCCGTTGTTAAAACATATTTCACAACGGTTGTTGTTTAATAACCGTTGTCAATACTTTTCATACTATAAACCACACAAACAGAAGTCTGCTGCAGCCACAAAACACAACCCTTAATACACAAACACAAACACAAAAACAAACACAAACCACATACACACTCTCTTTCTCTCTTTCTCTCTTTCTCATCGTCCCTTTATCTTCTCGCCGTCACTGTGATTTCATCGTCTATTACGTTCTGTATTTATCAGGTAAATCTAAATCCTTTGTTAGTTTCATCGTCATTATTTTCTTTTTCTATTTATTTCTTTTGCATGTATGTGTTTGTATCGACCATTATGTTATTTGTTTAAATATTGTTCGCATAATTAGTTAGTAAAACAATGAAGAAGCAAGATGAAGAAGTAAGATAAACATAATTAATATATATATATATATATTTATAAATACATAAATTAAAAAAAAATTACATATGTAAAAATGCAATTCTTATATATTCATAGAGGATCTTATTCTGCTCTATCGTATCCGTCCTCTCCTCCTTGGCTATTTGGAGGTTCCGTTCAGCATTTGCTATATCGTCATATAGCCGCAATCGCTTCTTTGCTCCGTCAAGCCATCTTCTTTGGCGTGCTTGGTGCGGATCGAGCATCCGCAAGGTAGCTCTGAAACTTTCCTCAATATGGAGGAACCGGCGGATGAAGTTGTTGTTGTTCTCGATCATGGTAAGAGTCTTAAGGATGAAATCATTCATTTTGTTGGAGTTTTTTGAGTTTGTTTTGAAAGATTAAGTAGAGTTTGTTTTAGCAGTTAGGGTTTGGAGATATGAATATATTGAGATAATGGAAATGTTAGTTGAGATATGCAATGTATTTATATACTAAGCAATGTGTGGGTTGATTTGCTTTTTAATTAATATATATGTTAGGAAGTTGTGCCATAATCATCATCATATATCTCTCAATAATGCTGCTTCAAATCTTATTACTAACCCTTCTCATTCCATATTATCCGTTCATATGTACAGTGATGTCAGTAATAATGCATGCATCGGAATTCTAACAGGCCGTAATTATGCATGCATCTAGTAATATTTAATTTATTTATTTTTATTTTTTAAGAACAAACAACAACGGTTATTTTAAAACAACCCGTTGTCTTTAGTTATAACAACGGTTTTGTATATTAAAACCCGTTGTTATAACTTTCCCCCCAAAATTGAGTCACACTTTCCACAACGGGTTTTTATACTCTTAAAACCGTTGTTAATAGTTTTAACAACGGTTTCCTTAAGAAAACTAACCGTTGTTAAAACCTTCTACAACGGACGCTTTAACAACGTCCGCTTTTTTATATAACAACGGTTTTTGACCGTTGTTATAGCCTGTATCTGTAGTAGTGATATATATTTTACGGAATTACTTTTTCACGTACGGACTTTACTCTTTCACATACACTTTTTCATTAATTTTCCGTATCATACCCTAAAATTGAATCTAATTATTTTAAAAAACTTAAATAATGAATTATAATTCTCCAATTAGTGAAATAATTTTGTTGTTTAATAATTACTAATATTCTTTGTTAAAATATTGGGATTTGTTAATTTGTGAAATTAATGTATACTTGTTTATCAATTGTTATCAATGAAGACGGGGTGGTTCTGGGTGATGGACGGTGGTTACGGATGGTGTACGGTGGTTGAGGGTGGTTATGAGGATCGTTTGCTGCGTTTGATGGGATTGAATGGTACCCGTAATTTGTATCGAGAGAGAGATGTGAGATTCCATTGACCACCGACAACACCTCCAATTCTAATTTCTTATCATTTTTCACACAAATGTTCAACGTACAAGCACTCATTTCAATATTCATAAAATTGTAGCTTGATGTTATACTTGGAATTTAGCTTAAAGAGATAGGAGAATAATGTATATATAATTCAATCTAAGGCTCCGTTTGGCAAGACATTTCAGGTACCTGATTTGGTTAAAGTAACTTATTTGACCAAAATTTCAGGTACTTTATTTTTTTTGTAGGCGTTTGGCAAGTAGCTTATTTAACTAAATAAGCTACCTGGAATGAAATGCTACCTAGAGTAACATTTGAGATTTCAGGTACCTGATTTGGTTTGATTTTCCGTTTTTACCCTTTAAATCTATACTATTAAATAATTATCATATCTTTTTACGTCATTTCATCAAAATCAGTTACCTTTTCAGTTAGTTTGCCAAACATTTTTTTATATAATCAGCTACCTTATCAGTTCCTAATTTTCAGCTACTTTATCAGTTAGCTTTTCAGTTTTCAGCTACCTTTTCAGGTTTCAGCTACCTTTTCAGTTAATTTTACCAAATAGAGTCTAACTCAATCCAAATCTCTCTTTTTTATATATAAGTGTATGAAAAGCTTAGGAAAATTCAAATCTCATTTTAATTAGAGAAATGAATGGTGTAGCGGTGTGATTCTTTTAGATTAAATTAGATTTTACTTTGAAATTAACTTTTTTTTAAAATTACTCTCTTTTAAAGTACTTTTTTAAAATTACTCCTTTAAGAATTGAAGGAAGCAGTTGTAATTACGGTTGGTTATTTGAATAGTGGTATTAGGTTAGTCCATAGACGGTGCCATCGAGAGAGGACGAAGACGGGCGATAATTTCAATAAGAATGTCGTCGGGAGGGGCGCTTAGTTTGTCTTGTCTTTGTTCACTGCTTGGTTTCTTGTTAGTCCTCTTCTTCCCCTTCTTTCCTCTGTTTTTGGCAGCCATGTTGTAGGGTTTAACGGGGTTTTAGGGGTTTAAGTTCACTAATTGTTATATAAGACCACTTTATGTGTAAGACAAGTCCACTTAGAAAAAGCCCAATAAAACTAATTAATCTATATCTATCTATCTATCTATATTATTAAAGGAAGCTTTTTCCGAGTGATTACAGAGAGTCCAAGTTTTGTGAATCGCTTTTGAGCAATATTAAAAAAAAAATATCAGTGTTTGTGTTCTATAACAAGTGAATTTCACGTTGCACATTCTATCACATACAATATAATTATACATTATATTATATACGGAGTATATTATATTATATATTATTAATAATTAATAATACTATTATACTAACAAAAAAAGAGTTTTGTATGACTTCAAATATGTGTTTAGCATTGCATATAAAAGAGATTATATAACTTCCAAATAAGTCGATAATCACATCTACTCTCAATCTTTCATGTTTCTCTCTTGGCTTTTTCTAATTTTCTTTTCATGTTAGATGAACTATTTGTTGTGAAATTGGTGTAGATAATTATTATTTGCTAATAATCTGTTTATGTGTTATGCTAAATAAAATCTTCATACGGTTTTTTGCCAATACTAATAGTACAATTTTGTTGAAAATTTCAGTACCTTTGTTAAGTCGAGGATTTAACAAGTTTATTTAATCCATGTGCGGAACAAGCCTTCAAAATAATTATGTTGGAAAAGGTAACCCATATTATCTAACAATTGCTTTCTAAGTAACTATCAAATGCTTATCATAGGGTTTTCTTTTCATTCTTTTTATTATTGTTGCCTGGTGGTAGCATTTACTTCATATATTATTTACTCTTAAATCGGCTTGCTAGAAACTCTATTTTTGATTATTTTTATTAGTGTATTTGATGAATAGGTTTCTTGCAGGGCAATGGGAGCTAGGTACGTAGTAACAAAATAGAGTATCAATTAAGTTTATGTCATTAAATGAATGAATTGGATTGCATGCACAATCATGATGATATTACTATTACTCGTGTTGTTATGTACGCTAATTAACACTTGATAAATTGTGTAGATATTAGTTCCTCCATTCAACTTTTATCACTCCATTTCTCTAATATATCTTTCAAATTGACAACTTATTTTAATGCATTTATAGGTATTATGGTGTTGGAGATTTTTGTTTTCGACTTTATTATAAGGTAATCTAGACCTAGATTTTGATAATATTCCAATCCGATGTTGTAATATTAACAGCCTATATGTATTATATGCGTAGAACGAGTACACTAATTATAGCATGGAAGAAGATTTTAGTAAAAAAAAATCTAGTATATGAAAATTTTAGTAAAAAATATCACCAAACAATCAATTTTTTCATGATATTATGTTGTCGCCTTAAACAACATTTAAATAAGACGATATTATTTCTAGGCCCGTGCATCATCGCACGGCATTAAATCTAGTATATCAATACTATATATTAAATCCAGAAACCAAGAAACTTCCATGTAATTAAAGAAAGTTATACAAATTAATTATACTATATAGTTTTAAATCACTAGCACCGTGTGATGGACCCGATTAAGGGATCTCAATGCAAATATTATATAGTTTGGGTTAAAATTAAATTATATAGAAGCTTGGTAATTTTCCTAAACATTTGTAAGAGACTAAAACATGGTCAATTTCCTTAAAATAAAATAATTAATTAAGATGGTCAATTTCCTTAAGATAAAATAATTAATTAAGATGATCAATTTCAAGGAAACTGAAAGAAAGAAGATGCTTGGTAATTTTCCTAAATATTTATAGAAGACTAGAAGATGGTCAATTTCCTTAAAATAAAATAATTAATTAGTATAAACATGTACACCTTTTCTATTAATTATTATCATCATAAAATTATATATTAAATTTAAAATCTTTGCAATTTTATTAAACTTTATAGTTTATTAGATGTATAGAGATGTTAATTATTTAACATACAAAAATATAATATAAGTAAGTTATAAATAATTCAAGTTAGATTCCATAATATATAATATTGCATAATTGTTTCGATTTGATTTAATGCATATATGTAATATATTTATATAAATATAGAATCCTCTTAAAATTGCATGTTTAAGTAGTAAAAGTAATTTCGTCAGTAAAGAAAAGAAATTGTAGTAATATTGGATATAGTTATATGATAGTAATCACTCATTTGAATAGTAAAAGTAATAGTATTATCAGCGAGATTAGTGAAAGTGGTAGAAACAACATCGGGAGTAGTGAAATAATCAATATTAATTCGGCATTAGTGAAAGTAACAATAATTACGGCGAGAGTAGTGAAATTATCAATATTAATGCGGCGAGTGACAAGAACAATAATTACGGCGGGAGTAGTGAAAGTAACAATGATTACGGGCAAGTAGCGAAATGTTATTACTATTGTTTCATAATTAATAAGAGTAAAATATTAATAGCAGGAGTAGTGAATTTGTCTCAAAATTTATTTCATCGTAATTCTAGGATATATCATAAAAAAATATATTAATGATAAATTTATGGGTTATGCAACCTTAAGTAATTTTATTTAATGAAAAAATAAATTAATGGTAAGTAGATGTAGCCCGGGCGAAGCCGGGCACCAATACTAGTATATATAAAAGAGAGTTTTTTCGAGCGATTCTAGAGCGTCCACATCATCAAAAAATAGTTTAGGAAAGTTTCATAAATAATATTTTCCACATAAAAAATAAAGTGGAGAATCTTTTAATTATTATAATATCTATATTTCCTATTTTATATTCATGAGAAGTTTCTAATTTTTATATAAAAACTTTGACATTTCATTTGGCAAAACAATGTTGTTATAAAAATTATGAAGATAATATAATTAGATTCGTGGTAAAAAATGCTTTCATTAGAGTATACATTTCATATGATTTGCACATACGGGTATTAAAGATGGTGTACTTCTTTTAATATGTTATATGTCCCACATCGAAAAACAATGTTAGTGTGGTGATTATAATAGGTATAAATTATAAAATTGTCCCACATCGAAAGATTAACATAAGGTGGGTGATCCTATGATTATAAATAGGAGTCATCATTGGAACCTATATACCAACCAAAAACCTTTTGAGTCTCTTAAGTATTGTTTTGGAGAGCTCTTAAGACTTTTATATCATTATCTTCACAGTATGATATATACATATTTTTTCTATATTATGTATTATATTCAAGTGATGTTTATAATCTTTATATAAAAACTTATACATCTCATTTGCCAAAAAAAGTATTAAAAAAAATGTACGAATATTAATAAATAGTACTCCCCCCATTCAAGACCAAATACAACATTTTCATTTACACACTTGCCAAGACACAAATTACAACGTAAATATCTTTAAGTTTACATTATAAAAAATTTAAAGTTTGATAATCTCATTGTACTTTATAGGTGAATCAAATAAGATCTCACATGACCATATTTTGTCTTACATATTGCAAGGAATCGTAAAGATTCTATTCGTTCATGAATAGTGTAAAAAAAGGAATGTTGTATTTGGTCTTGAATCGAGGGAGTATAGTATTTGCTCATTATTATTAACGTGGGTTAGATGTCGAATTATGTGCGAAAAAGATGGTGTATTTCTAAGTATGTTATTTGACCCACATTGAAAAATATGTTGGTGTGGTGAATATATTATGTATAAATAATAGAATTGTCCCACATCGAAAGTTTAGCATAAGGTGGATGATCATATAATTATAAATAGAAGGCATCCTTAGAACCTAAATACTAACCCAAAACCTTCTGAGTCTCTTAAGCATTGTCTTGGAGAGCTCTTAAGAGTTTATATCATTAACTCCACGATATGATATATATATTTTTATATTATGTCCAAGTGGTGTTTATAATTTTTATATAAAAACTTATATAATTAGATTCGTGGTAAATAAATGCTAGCATTAGAATATAGTATCATATTATTTGCACATATTTTAATTACGATAAGAAGTTAAAAAATGTACTATACGAATATTAATAAATAGTACTCCTATAGTATTTGCTTATTATTATTAAACTGGGTTAGATGTCGAATTAGGTGTGAAAAAGATGGTGTATTTCTAAGTATGTTGTTTGTCCCACATTGAAAAATAATGTAGGTGTGGTAAATATACTATATATAAATAGTTGAATTGTCCCACATTAGAAGATTATCATGAGGTGAGGTATCAAATGATTATAAATATGAGTCATAACTTAGGGGCATCAACCCAAAATCTTTTGAATCGCTTAAAAATTATCTTAGAGAGTTCTTATAGGAGTTTGTATTAACGGCAAACCTTAGTTACAACAATACCATACAAATATTAATCACGTAGATATTTATAAAAGCGATTATATATTACTATATTAGTGATATTATAATGTTTATTTTAAGATAATCGATAGTATAATAACTTTATTTAAGACAAAGTCATAATTAAAAAATAAAATGGGTGCTAAATATACATAAATTTGTTTGTGTCATATAATGATAATCTCTGCACTAAAATAGAAAATTTATGAATTATAATACAATCAAGTGTTGCATAAAAAGATCTTAAATCCACAAACAAATCAATAATGAGCTTTTTTACTTTGATAAATAGTAGAATTAAATCTTTTTAACTTTCAAATATAGGTAATTATTATGCCTCATTACATTTGAGTAACTAAAATACATCATAATTTTTAACCATTAATCAAAATCGGACTAGAAAAAGGAAATATTTTGCATTTGTTTATATATTCTATTGCTCCCTCAATTACATCTTAAAAGTCGTGTTAGGAAAAAAAATGTAATTTAAATCATATCATTTGTACATATTTTAATTATGACAAAAAATGGAAAAAAACGTACGAATATAAATAGATAGTATAATATTTTCTCATTATTAAATCGGGTTGGATATCGAAATAGGTGCAAAAAAGATGGTGTACTTTTCGTGTGTTATTTGTCCCACATTGAAAAATAATGTAGGTGTGGTAAATATACTATATATAAATAGTTGAATTGTCCCACATCATAAAATTATCATAAGGTGGGGTGATCTTAAAAATTAATTTAGGAAAGTATTATAAATAATATTTTTTGATGTAAAAAATAAAGTGGAGAATCTTTTAATTATTATAAAATTTATTTCCTATATTATATTCAAGTGATGTTTCTAATTTTTATATAAAAAATTTTACATTTCATTTGGCAAAAAAATATCATTAAGAAAATTATGAAAATAACAAATTTGATTTGTGGTAAAAATGATATCATTAGCATATAGATTTCATATAATTTGTACATATATAAAATTGTGTACTTCTTAGTACGTTATATGTCCCACATTGAAAAATAATGTAGGATTATATAAAATAATAGAATTGCCTCACATCGAAAGATTAACATAAGATGTAGTGGTCTTATGATTATAAATATGAGGCATCCTTGGAACTTAGGTATCAACCTAACATCTTTTGTGTCTCTTAAATAAGATGTTTTGACTTTTGATCATATCTAAATAAATGATTAGACATAAGATGTAAATATTAAGACCTTATAACCAATTTTTTTTAACTAAGTTAATTACCCCGTTGCAACGCACGGGCATCCAAACTAGTAAATTAGTATAAAAAAGTTTTATTTTGATAACCTAATGTTTTATATTGATAAATTACTTATTTAAATGTGTTAGTATTACTCATAAGATACCGAGTTATTAAAATAAAATTAGAAAACAAATATAATCTAATGATTAGTTTGGGCTATTCTCCTATTAAGTTAGTCATATAGCATAGGACGGTCTTATAAGAGGGTTGATGTTATACTTGTACTACCATTTTAGGTTTGTGGGTTTATGGATATGGCCCAAAGATTTTGATACCTAACACTCGAGCCTTGATCAAATTAGTTCGAATTCCGAACCCAAACCCATTTGAAAAACTAAAATTTATGGCTAAATTTACTTTTATTTAATTTAATTGAGATAGTGTGATTTATTTAACATTGTGCAATAAAATATGCTGATATCCTGTTCTTTGAAATTGGGTAAATAATACTGTATAAATTTATGACAAATTACAAATACAAAAATACAATAGCATTTCTTAACAGTAACACATCCTTAGGAAAAAATAAAAAATAATATACTTTTTTTACAATAGCATTTTTTAGCAAAGAGTATTTGTTAACAATTTTATATAGGTTCAGCTCGAGCTTGGGCTTAAACTCGCAAGTTTAATAATAAGCTCCATTTTTTTAAGCACGGATGAGCTCGAGTTTGAGTTTTGTTTCATGAGCACATGATGAGTAAGACCAAGCTCATGCTATGTGGAGGATGAGGGTAGGATGTAGGCATGTAGCTTAAGTAAAGTATATGTTAGGAGTATATTTTTAGGGCAATCAATTACCAGATCATTAATAAATGATGTAGCTTAATTATATGTTATATATTAGGGCATACTAATTCTACTTACTCTGGAAACTCTCAATTAGAACCCGTAGAGCTTATTTATGATTTCGTGCTGAACCTGGTAAACGAACAAATAGGGGTCCCCATTTCCATTTGTTGCTTGGGCCAGCTATTTTCTCATCTATGCCTTCTAAGAACCTAACTATTTTCTGTTCAGGTCCGGACTTCAAGACTTCCAGAACATACGTTCGCTCCGTATTTTTGGCTATTTTAATCATTTTACGAGAAGGATTGGGTAACATAGTAAGTAGGATCTGGAACAGGATCGGATCAGTATCAGTATCATCAAGTCCAGGAACTAGACTTCTTGCTTGTAAGACTTCTTTCGGTTGTTCCGGAGATCCTTCTTTTTCTCCTGTTCCCTGGTGGACATTCTCCTGGGCGATACGGCGTCACCGGGTGACGCCCAATTTCGTCGCCACTCTCTCTCATGAACCCTTTATTATTGGGGTCCCCACTTATTCTATGAGATGTATCCATTATTTTATGTGTCCCCATTTATTGCATGTGATAGGGTGGCACCACCCAATGACGCTAACTCATTTTCCTTAAAATTATGTAGCACTAACAACAATGATTAATTTCAACATTTGACTAATAATAAATTTTGATTACTTCAATTTCCTAAGTAAATGTCTTGACAACCCTCAAAATTGAGTCTGACGAGATAGTCTTAAGCATTGTTTGGTTGCCACTAGAAATGTGGGGGAATTCGAAAATCCCATGAATTGGAAAAAATGAAGATATTTGGTTACCCAAAATCCCATGATTTTCCTTTTCCTAGGAATTGCAAACTCCTCCATAATGGAAGAGTTTGATTACCTAGGTCCCCTAGGTAGTTTGAAATTCCTGTGTCCATGCAACCAAACGTCTTTTTAGTAATTCACATGACGTGTTTTTGAAATTAACGGGAGATTAATTCCGCCATGACAACCAAACGACACCTTAAATGTGCGATATTACCGTTCTAAAGACCCATCATCATCAATTCCAATTTCCAAAATTACATAGAGGCGCCAAGTATTATTCAAAATTACTCTCATCAATCAATCTTCTCAATCCCCCTTTTCTCTCCGTTTCTTAAACATCCCAATAAATCATAAATCGCTTTTTCCTTCTTCAACCCAACAAAACCCTAGAAACCCAATTCAAAATGGGGGAAAAATTGCAAGAAATCGACGTGAAGCAGCTATTATCTTTCTGTGACGATCTTGTTGGTGTTCTAAGAGACAATAGAGATATCACAAACTCGAATCACTACGTTGAAAACTCTAAAACTCTTCAATCTGCTTGTAGTTCCGATTTCAGCGCTACCCAGATCGCCATTTCAGGTTATTTTCTTGAGATTTTTCGAAAGTTTCTGTCTTTTTGATTGATTTTGATTTGGGATTTTTTTGGTTTGTGAATTAAATGATGCGAATTGTTTATTTACTGGTTTTTAATCAATGTCACTTGAATTTTGGAGTTGTAATTCCCGTATTGTACCAACAACGATTGAAGTTTTCGGTGTGGAGCGGTAATTTTATATATTATTAGGGTTTAACTGTTTTAATTTCCGCTTTTGGTTGAGGTGGTTCTCTCGCGTGTGGAATTTCAGCATATGGTATCGGGGAGCTAGGGTGAATTATTCATTCTTATAGCCAAAAAGGCATTCGACTATGGTGTGTATTATTAAGGTATAAAATCATTGATTGGACGGAATTAAATTATTGGAATTGGGTATTACTGGGTTTTAATGGCTGAAACTTGAAAATTTGGGATGTAATTCTGCTATTGTACCGACAAAGATCAGAACTTTTCAGTGTGGAGTGGTAATTTCGCTTTACCAGGGTTTAAGGGTTTTTAATTTCATGTTATTAGGCTTCTGGTTGAGATGGTTTGCTCATAAGTTGGGTTTCGTCACATGGTATGAGGAGGCTTGTGTATTATCCACTCTTTAGGTCCAAAAGGCGTTTGAGTGAGGGTTATTTTTTGGTTGAGATGGTCTTCTCACAAGTTTTGACTGCGTTATAGCATGAGCTGGTATAACAATTAGAAATCTAGGTTTAATCTGTTGTATAAGGATTTTATGCTTTTATGGTGAAATGGAGCTATTGTTCTTGTTTGAAACCAACAAAGACGAGGACTTTAGGTGGTTCTGATAATTTTGACTTAAATTTTTAGGACTCGGTTTTGATTTACTCTGACAGGAGTTAGGTTAGATGATCTTGCTCAAGTTGGGGAGAGTGTTTTTATTCCAGTGAATCGGGAATCAGTGTGAGTGTGTTCTATGATAGCGCTTACAAAAAATCTAACATACACTATGAGAATGTATCCCATATTGGATGTGGCATGTTGCTCATGACATATTACGCAACCATGTTGCTCATTTGTATATATATTCTATGTTAGGTACAAGAATCAAACCGCCTTCTTTTAGCCCCTAAATAATAACAGAATCATGCTCCCATTGCATTGGTTTATTTTGGTTGTTCTGAACATTATTTGGAGCTTAGGTCCCTTTAATGCATGCATATCGAATAAGATAATCGTAGAAAGACACTGAAGGACTTATAGATTCCTTGCAAGTGTTTGGTGCTGTATCTTGAGTCCACAGCAAACAGTGAAGTAAAGAAAATATATGTTGGTCTGAGAGGAAGATTAGAGCTTTCACAGCATTCTTGTGCTAACTAATACACAATTACCACTTTGTGCTAAGCACAGGATTAACTATTAAGGCATTCTTGTGTCTCCAATGCAATAACACGTTATTATGAACTTGACTCAGATGTTAAGATGTGAAGTTTGATAGCAAGCCTTACTAAATAGATTGCCGAGGCTGAGAGATTTGCCTCTTGGAAAAGCAGTCCTTTCTTCATCTTTCATTGGCAATTTGATATGCATTATGTGGTCCTTCGCATATTTCAGCGTAGTCCACGTAAATTAATTTCAACTGTACTTCTTTATAGGATGCCGTTTTGCCCTTAACTGGCTATTGCCTTAATTACTCATAACAGTTGGGACAATGTAGCTCTGAACTCTGCTTTGTGAATCTTATAGTCCAAGTTAGGGAGCATCTTTTAAAGTCTTCATAGACATACTATCGTCGGCAGGTTTCAAGATGAAACAAATTTTATATATTGGTTTATGTCACTTTGTCTCCGACCTTCTAAAAGCAAGTATTCCTTTCTCATGGTTCATCCGTTAGATATGTGGGAAGTTATCTTTTTCCGTTGTCTTAAAATTGGTGTGCTAGATGTGTTTTTCATTCATTAGGAATGCTATCCTTACTCTCTGTATGTTTAGAAAAGGCGTGAATGGCAGATTACTTTTGCAACAGGGTTATCTGTGAATATCAGTACATTACAGATGCTCCACACTTAGAATACTACGTATTTCATAAAATAGTTGTTGGTGGTATAGGTAACTTGTAGTGCATGTGGCATCTGACATAAACTTGGTTTTGTAAAATTTGCTCTGGATGCGCTTAGGCTCAATTTGTAGTGACTAGTGAGGTATAGCCCAAAACGCCACAAGATGCTTTCACTGCAGCTTGTACATAATGTGCAGTTAGCACTTCTATGCGATTAAAATATTTTTTTCTTCAGTTTCATACTTAAATACTTGTAAAACTATCCCTTTTTAACTTTTAACCCCATTATCCTTCTTTTCAAACTACCCTTTTACATGTTTTAAAATTTAAATGCCGAATTAGTGTGTCTCGTGTGCACTGCCTTTGCTTTGTGCCTTGCGCCTCATCTCCATAGGCCTCTGTTGCCTTTGTGTCACACCTTTTCAAAACTAAGGACAGGAACTTCTTGTGTGTTTCAGTATTTAAACGTCCTTGAACCTTTTGATACTTATTGTAAGTTCTCATTTTTCTCACAGATTATAAGAAAAAGATTGATGAGTGCAAGCTCAAAATAGAAACTGCAAGATCTGAAGTTGTTGGTGATGAAGATATAGACCGTCTTCAGAAAGACCTTGACGAGGAGTTAAAAAGAGAAGAGTTGCTTCGAGAGGAGCTCAGATAAGTACACTGCTTTGATTACCCTTGTCTATATGTCTGTTTCCAAGGGATTGATTTTTATCTTTTATTGAAACACAGCGCTTGTTGCCGAGATAGATGAGTTAGATGAACAACGGGTTTCAATAGAAAAACAAAGACAACGGCTGAAGAAACTTGAGGAAGAAGAAGAAAAAGAACAGTAAGTTTTGGATAGAAATGTACTGAATTCTGAAGTTTATAAAGCTCTTCTTGAACACACAAACTTATAGGAGTCGGTCTTACCTGTGAGACAAATCAATCAACTGTATAATTAAAGTCGAATGCATTAGTATTTTTGGGTAATAATTAGACTCACTTACATACAGTGATCATTTTACATTTATAAGCATGTTACTTTGTGTAGCAGTTATGAATATACATTTAGTTATCTACCAGGTTTTTTCTATTGAACTTGCTGTATGATTTCCCTTTACTGATTGGTTACTTTTTATGTAAGTTACCCATTCCTAATTTAGAACTTTGTGCTTTTGCAGGAGGAAGCTTTCATTCTATGCATCCGTGACGAAGATCATTCCTGATCTAGAGAGCAACTCAAAAATTTGTGGCCGTATCCTTGTTTATGCTTTAGCATTACTATCTCCTTACAAGTGTTAACATAATTTGTTTAGGCATGTGCTAACCCATTCTCCCTTTACCTGTTAAAATGTCCTCCGTTTGCTTGTTAAAATAGCTCATGTTGTATTAATGTGTATGGGTTTCCTCCTATATTGAGAAACCGTATTGTCAAGGCCCATATGCAAATCTTCAGAGGAAAGTACTAGTGCATGACCAAATTGGGTACAATATTTCTTTGTGTGTCTTATCTACAGTCTCATATATACAGGGGTATTCAGTTGCATAATCGTTAAGTTCCTTGGATGAGTATTGCTGACCCCTGCCTTATGGTTTCTCAGGATTATTCTGCTATTGTCAATTAGTTTTCGGACAGAACCTTCTCTTTGTAGGTGT
Organism: Silene latifolia; assembly: GCF_048544455.1. NCBI lineage: Eukaryota > Viridiplantae > Streptophyta > Magnoliopsida > Caryophyllales > Caryophyllaceae > Silene > Silene latifolia. The sequence goes on along the minus strand of NC_133526.1, from coordinate 4,665,216 downwards.
GACCTGACCTATTCTCTGTGGGACTTGCATTTTACCCATTCCATGTTTTTGCCTCTTCTGTAACAGACAACTTTGTGTAATGTTACTGGCAAATGTGTTAATCCTTGATCTGGTACATAGATATTGTCAATCGAGATAAGAAAGTGGTGAAGAAGTTTGAATTTGATCCAGCGAAAGAAGATGCTTTCGACATTTGCAACAAGACTTGGAAGATGATAGATCAGTAACTAGGTCGAAATGTAGCTATGTAAGATAGTATGATTGTACCACGTTGAATTCAGTTCTGCATATCTGCGTTCTGTGTCATTTCTTTGATTGTGGTTTTGACTGATTTTGTTTCTCCATGTATTTCAAACTTTCATGTTTGAGTTCTGACTGAAAAATTCATTTTCGGAGCTTGTTGAAAGATTTTCTGAGATATAACATGAGGCAAACTCTTACATTTCGATTAGTTTCTGATTACACGACATTCAATTTCTGTCTGACATTAACGGTAGCTCTAGAATCCAGTTGTGGAGAAATAACTAATTTAAACTATAAACGCATACTCTTACGTTTGATCAGAATGCTATGACAACCTGTAAATTTGTAATATTGATTGTTGAATCTCAGGGATGTTGTGACCTTCAATTAAACACCTGCCTACTCTGCTTAAGTACTTCAGTTGGTGTAAATGATGTTAGATTCTTTGGAAGTCCTGCAGAGCAAACCGGGAGAGCCGCATCAGCAAATGAGTTGATCAGAAACTGAGAGGAAGCACACACAGCTGGAATTGATGTCCCTTTGTAAGCTCTGCAGACATGGGCAACGAAGTTCCGGTAGTCCTGCAACTAAACAACGTTAATTTGGAGACTTGGGTGGGAAGATGAAGAAACAAGAGATGTGGTGTAGGGTTTCAACTTGAAGCAGTACCTCTCGGAGTGGCTGATTGTTCACCACCACCCAAGGGACATATGCATGAGGTGGGTTTAGCTGTTTAGTTTCATATGCATTCTGTATTTCAAGCTGCATCAACATCCAAAATGTTTTGAACATAGTTGACATTAAAACCTTAACAATTTCATTTAGAATCAACGCGTAGAGAGCTCAGGTAAATGGTAGGATAGGTAGGACTTCTATATACGCAGCCTTCCCCGTCAACAGATAAATCTTATTCATGTTAGAGTGTATTTGTTTCTTTTTACAAGCATTTATGTTATGTTACTACATTTGACTGCATATGTGATGGGGAATTTGAAAAACATAGTGAATTGGATCGAACAGAAGGAAATGTATCAACAGAAAAGGGAAAGAAAGAGGGAAGACAAACCCTTCGACCATTTCCCTGATTGTAACAGTCAAAGATAGGCTGAGAGTTTAATGATACTCGACCGAAACAGCTTTGCCACTCTGCTTCTCTCTGTTGATAGGCCAGACTCTCAATGCATTGGATCAAGAAGTAGTGTTTGTACTGTCATACAATATACACAGCTTTTCATCAAAAATTTCAAATTTCAAAGGAATGTTGCACAAGAGTTTTTATGAGACAGTGGGGTAATGTCAACTAAGTCTTGATTACAGTTGATTCGCGCAATGTTGCTTGGTTCAGTTTTCTTTTAAGAAAAAACACAGCATAAATACGCGGTTTTATACAAGAATTTCTGCAAACTGAATGACATCTTGCTTATACTTCCTCCATTCCAATAAATTCTATACATTTGTTGAATATATGTGACTATGTGAGCTACTCGTATTTTTATCAAATGTACAGAATTGATTGGAATGGAGATTCTTTTAGAAAAAATATCTTTCTCAAGTTGATCCCAAGGATGTAAAGTAAATGAGGAAGTGACATAAGTACAGAGGGTAGGTTCTTACAGGTTCAGGGTATGCATTAACTGCACAAGCTTCAACAGTATTCAGCAAGCACTCTCCTGACCCATGCTGTACCAACATAATGAAAAAGGCAACAAAAAAAACAAGATTAAGACTATGAACTTTTATACATGTAAAGCGGTTTTACACAAACTTTGTAAAACGGTTATTTTTACAATTACCTGACAGTGGAAATAACCAGAAGGGTCCAAAGCAGCATTACCCCAAGGAACCAACCGAAGATTAACTATGTTAATGAGGTCATAACTGAACAGTTTAACCAAATCATGAGCTATAAAATAAGAGCAAAATGGGCAAAGTGCTTCATAATACACTGTGAGATCGACTTTCGGAGAAGAGTCGTAAACTTGAGCATAACATGAAGAAGAAGAGTGGTAATGAAGGAAAAATATAACGTGGAGTAGAAGAAAGATTTGGAGAGAATGATGGTGGTGTTGTAGAGAAGCCATTGTTGATTGTTGTTATTCTTGGTGTAATGTTGGAAGTTTAATGTGCTTTGGGATTGCAAAGAAGTGAAGAACTACTTGGTTTTCAAGGTAGGAACATAGATGTGCTTTAAATGCTTATTTCAGTGGTGTTGGGCATTTGGCATAGGCATGAGAGTATGAGACATGTACCATGTTTCATTTCAATTGCTTGGGCTAGAGGCGGTAATCGGATCACTGGGGTCGATTTAAGATGCGCCGGGTTATTTTGTGGTCTTGTTTTGTTGGATTTGTATATCTAGTCCGGTTAAGTTATCATCAAATAACAGGTAGAGTAAATTTTGGTAAGATCTGACATTGATCATTTTTGTATGTTATCAAATACGATGAAGTTACTCGTGTAAAAGCCAAAAAATATTTTACCCTATAGAAAAATTAAATATTCATTGAAGTAGGGTCGAATGAAACCAATTTAAAAGAATAAAGTTAAGAAGAAACACGTCATTTCCAATGTCGTTTCTCTGGTGTTTTTATCAAAAAATCAAAATACACCAAGTGAAAAGACGCGTTTCTTCTTAAGATCATCTCGCCATTTCGCTACATAAGTTTCATCTGACACGATTCTACTTATTTTTTACTTTAAAACCCCAATTTTTTTTTTAAAAAAAAAAATCAAGATAATGTTATGAAATATTATTGTATGGATGTTCATATCTTGAAATATTCTAGAGTGTATTATCTTATGGAAACTCTACCTCATTGTAATATGTATGTATATATACCTTCATAATGAAATAAGAATACAGTTTTGTCTCTCCTTTCTTATCTCTACCTTCTCTCTAGGGGCTTGCCTGGAATGGATGAAATAGTTATGGGGTAAATTTTAATTGGGTGGAGAAGTTAATTACTTGGTAATGAGTTCCTTGAAAATAAGTTGGCATAGGGTGGGTAATGTATTACCTCTTCATGAGGGTAATAGATTCGGTAAGATTCGGTAATTGAATAATTACTTCCATAGCAAACATGAAAAACGCACCGTACATTCCCTCTTTTACCCCCCAATGCAAGCAAGCCCACAATTATCTCGTCTCTTTATTTCACAACAGAAAAAACCGTGAATGAAATAGTAGCTCCGATTCGGATTCTTTTCCCTTTTCACACTTCACCCACCTTCAACTTAATCACCATTCACCACCTTCATTTCTCACACAAATACACAAACACTTTCCTCTCTCTCTCCTCTTTGCCTTCCTCTCCACGCCATTACCTTCATTCCTTCGTCTTCTCAATTCACGGTAATCAGCGTACGATTAACGAACTTACGAACGAACATTTTCAGTAAATCTCACACAAATTCATCAATCAAACAAATACGGAGTACTATTTCACTCGTAATTTGATTAATTTGATTAATTTTTTGTGTATTTGCAGGGAATTTGAAGAGGAGTGGAGCGAAGTACTATATGCTTCCTCTCAAACGACCGCTGGAAGGAGCACGTGACGCTGACATGGACGCCGAAGAAGTTACCGTTACTCCCGCCGCCATGGGAATCGGAGATGGTGAAGTTAACGGCGGAAGCAACATACCGTCGGAGAACAACAAACCGTCGGAGAACAACAAACCGTCGGAGGTTAACAAAGCGTCGGAAATTGACGAGGATTTACACAGTCGTCAGCTCGCTGTGTACGGTCGTGAGACGATGCGTCGTCTTTTTGCCTCGAATGTTATTGTTTCAGGATTGCAAGGCCTCGGTGCTGAAATCGGTAATTTCTTTGATTTCTGCGTTTTTTTATACGTTGATTTTGTTTTGACATATTGTTGTTTTTGAAAATCTGTGTATCTGATGAATGCAACATTTAGTTTGTCCTTAGTTTAATTGATGCTTCTAGCTTTGTAGCGATTCGCTTGAGTAGCACAATTAATTTCTTTTGATTGTGTATGGATTTTTGTGGTGAGAAGTATAATAATCTAACGTAAAGAATCAAATGAATCGGAGGAAGTATGATTGTTACAGCTTTCGGTATGTGATGTGATGTGATGTGTTTGATATTTTGTTTTGTTTGAGGCGAGATTGTTTGTCAAACGAGAGTAGTGATGTGATGTGTTTGATATTTCTGCGGAGTTGTGACGATAGAAACAACAAATGGATACTCCTAAGTTAAAACATCTTACGGAAGTGATTGGACATTGTTTTCGTGGTTTTGTTGTTTATTTTGGAGTGTCCGTGTCTTTTGGCGTAGGATAGATGCTATGCATGTAGGAGTTTTTAGTTATACAGAGTACATAGCTATTGCAACACATGAAATGGTCTGAAAAAACTTGCTGGAATTGAAGTGAGAATGAAGCATTCATCGCTTAAATGTTTATCACGTGTAAGTTAGAGTTGAATAAAATAGTGCTACTGTCGATTTTTAGGCTGGTTGTGGAAGATTGAAGTTGAATAAAATAGTTCTAAGTTCGTCGCTTAGAAATTGTGATGCATGTAGGAGTTTTTTTGTTTACACAGAGTAGATAACTCATTACTCATGTAAGCTACTATGGTATGGTACCATGGTGTATTGTCATATTGAAAATAAGTCATGGTTTAGCAGGATTTTTACACTTATTGGGGAAGATTGACATTGTAAGACTGCTAATCTTCTCTGATCTTTGCGAGTTCACTGAATAACTGAGTCATTTCAGGGACTGTTCTAAATTTGAATTCTAATGTTAGAGATGATTTCTATGGTTAACTGTTGTATAATAACTATTCAAAATCAGGGTTGCCTAATTCCATAAGTATAGGTAACATCGACTACATAACACACACTTTAATAGAGCATCTGGTACATTGATTTTAATTATACACTGTTATACAAAAACTTATGAACAAGTTTGTGGTTTGCAGTTTTGAGCGAATTCAGCAATCCGAATTATGTAGGTGTCCTGATATTGAAATGGATGCAGTCTGCTGTTTTTAATTATCTTCATTGAGTTATATAAATGATTTGATTCGTGGTGAAGTCTAGAATTTGTGTATGATTTCTGTGTTGTTTCAGGTGCTTGCTCTTGAAATATGTTGGCTATCGGCTTATTGGATTTCATGTTAGAGTGCCTGTTAATGTTAATTAGCTTGCTTCACGAGTTCTACTGTCCTCTATTTGAATACTTTTATGGCGAAGAGCTGTGAAGCATTAATTTTCTAAAAATCTGATTGTTGTATGAAACCAAGTTGTAGTTCATATAGTCTGGCTGCTCTGCTGCTCCATTTATTTTCTGCAGATAAGCATGGGGCTATGAAATATTGACTGGTTTCTTTCATTAGAAAATAGAAACTATGTAAAAAAAAGAATTTACTAATGCTAAACTTCTGTTTAAGTGAACCATGAACTGCTATTCACAGTATTCAGTATCGGCTAGTATATAGGTTATTAATGCGATGCTTCTTGAAATTTGCAGCAAAGAATCTTATCCTTGCTGGAGTTAAGTCTGTGACATTGCATGATGAAGGAGTTGTAGACCTGTGGGATTTGTCCAGCAACTTCATATTTTCAGAGGAAGATGTAGGAAAGAATCGTGCTCGGGTGTCTCTTCAGAAGCTACAAGAACTGAATAATTCTGTATCAGTTTCTACATTAACCACTGAGTTGACCAAAGAAATGCTTGCTGAATTTCAGGTTAACTATACTAAACTGCGTGCTCACCGTGTATTTACTTGTGCAGAATGCTATTTGACTGTTCTGGTCTATGAGATGAACAGTAATTTGGTCCATTTGTTACTTGCTACTGTACTACATTAGTCATTGTTAGAAGTGATCAAGAGAACAGAAATGTTATTGACTTATTGGAGAAAATTATAATTATACAATCGTCCAATCTTGGAATATTACAAATAGGAGGCTTGTGATTTTACATGATTTTAACAAGTTTCCTGTAAGTTAGAGTTTAGAGTAATTTAACTCAAATTATTAGCTAATCTGAAAAGAAATAGTATGTGAAATGTTGTAGTGTTAACTAACATATCTCCAGCACATCCACACAATAAAGGTAGCTGAACCACAAATTTTTACAACTTCCTAATTCTCTGCGCCTTTTCATTGTACCAACATCTCCCCCCTTCTTTAGTATGTTCTTGTATTTACATTTTCCTCTTCTACCTTGGTTATTTTTTAAACAATTGGCAAATTAGATAGATTTGATGATCTGATCCTCATTTAGATAATTATTATGTAGTGTAACTGTAGTTCAGAACTAGAAATAACTGTCCTTCTACACTCATTATTGCAGGCTGCCGTGTTCACTAATATTAGCTTGGATAAAGCAGTTGACTTTGATGAATATTGCCGCAACCATCAGCCTCCAATTGCTTTCATCAAGGCTGAAGTACGTGGCCTATTTGGTAGTATCTTCTGCGACTTTGGTCCTGCGTTTACTGTTGTTGATGTGGATGGTAACGATCCATACTCAGGGATAATTGCATCCATCAGTAATGATAACCCCGCTCTTATTACTTGTGTGGATGATGAGAGGCTTGAGTTTCAAGATGGCGATCTTGTCGTGTTCTCAGAAGTGTGCGGTATGACCGAATTAAACGACGGGAAGCCTAGAAAGGTTAAGAGTGCTCGGCCTTATTCTTTTACTCTTGATGAAGATACTACCAATTTTACCCCATATGAGAAAGGTGGTATCGTAACCCAGGTGAAACAGCCAAAGGTGTTGAATTTTAGATCATTACGGGAAGCACTAACAGACCCTGGTGATTTTCTGCTAAGTGACTTCGCCAAGTTTGACAGGCCACCTCTACTTCATCTAGCTTTCCAGGCATTGGACAAGTTTGTGTCAGAATTGGGTAGATTTCCTTTGGCTGGATCTGAGGAAGATGCTCAAAAATTAGTCTCTTTTGTTTCCGAAATTAATGATAGTTCATCTGATGGGAGACTTGAAGGTATTGATCAGAAGGTTCTTCGTCACTTCGCTTTCGGTGCAAAGGCTGTTTTGAACCCAATGGCTGCATTGTTTGGTGGCATTGTTGGCCAAGAAGTTATAAAGGCATGCTCTGGGAAGTTCCACCCACTCTTCCAGGTAAATCTTCAAAAAGATCTTGCTTGTAAATGAACTTAGAATCGCTGTAGAGATAGTTGGAACAGCAATCACTGTTTCTGACGGTTTTTTCTTAAGAATTACTCAGTGATTGCTATGATTATGCGCCCATTTGTGTGTATCTTTCCTCTTTTCTCTGTTTCTCTCACACCCAGAAAAGTGTGGTTCAATACATCAAATTATATCGCTGCTCATAGCTTGCCTGCTCTAAAATAGCCGTATCTGATGTAGCAGACTAGCAGGCACTGGTCTTCTACTCTGATTTGCATATTGCTGATGTCTTCTACTCTATTTATTGTTTGCTGGCAAGTGACGCTTGATAAAACCAAATACCAAACTCGAACCTTCAATTAGTAGTTGCTAGCCTCACGCTCCCTTACATCTGAAGCTTGTTGGTCTTACTTGAATGACAGGCAGAAAGAGGGGCTTTGAGGGAAAAGGGAGGGGGAAGGTCTTTCCTAATAGAATCCTCTTGTTTCTTGAGTTGTTTGCTTTGATGTTTGTTCCCTAGTTGCAACCCTTTTAAAATTTGTTGCTTTGCATTTCCAGTTCCACATTCCTTTTGAAGAAATTCGTGACAGTTCTTTAAATTTCAACATTTCTGAATCATATGCTGTCATCTGGTGCTTTTTTGCAGTTTTACTACTTCGACTCTGTGGAATCCCTTCCATCAGAGCCAGTAGATCCAAGTGATTTCAAACCCTTGAACAGTCGTTATGATGCTCAAATTTCTGTTTTCGGAGCCAAGCTTCAGAAAAAGCTTGAGGAGGCAAAATTGTTTGTGGTCGGCTCTGGTGCTCTGGGTTGTGAATTCCTAAAAAATCTTGCTTTGATGGGAGTTTCTTGTGGCAGTGAAGGGAAGTTAACTATTACCGATGATGATGTCATAGAGAAGAGTAACCTTAGCAGACAATTTCTTTTCCGTGATTGGAATATCGGGCAGTCAAAGTCAACTGTTGCTGCTACAGCAGCTGCTTCAATGAATCCCCGGCTTCGTATTGAAGCTCTTCAAAATCGTGCAAGCCCTGAGACTGAGAATGTTTTTGATGACACATTTTGGGAGAATCTCAGTGTTGTAATCAATGCACTTGATAACGTCAATGCTAGGCTCTACATTGATCAGAGGTGTGTATATTTCCAAAAACCTCTTCTGGAATCTGGAACCCTTGGGGCTAAGTGCAATACTCAGATGGTCATACCTCATCTGACTGAAAACTATGGGGCTTCACGTGATCCACCTGAGAAACAAGCACCCATGTGTACTTTACACTCTTTTCCACACAATATTGACCATTGCTTGACGTGGGCACGTTCAGAGTTTGAGGGACTCCTTGAAAAGACACCTGCTGAAGTAAATGCCTATCTGAGCAACCCTGGTGAATATGCAGCTGCCATGACAAAAGCTGGTGATGCACAGGCTAGGGATACTCTTGAGCGTGTTATCGAGTGCCTTGACACAGAGAGATGTGAGACATTCCAGGATTGCATCACGTGGGCTCGGTTAAGGTACATTTTTAGAGTTTTATGATTTAGGTCAATCGATGAGTGTTTTATCCTATATGTCTTGATATTTTACTTCTAGTATTTATGTAATTTGTCCACTGTCTAGGTTTGAAGACTATTTCTACAACCGTGTAAAGCAGTTGACATTTACATTTCCTGAGGATGCTGTGACTAGTTCTGGTGCATCATTCTGGTCAGCTCCAAAACGTTTCCCGCGCCCATTGCAGTTCTCTGTTGATGACCAGAGCCATCTCCTCTTTGTGACTGCAGCATCTATACTGCGTGCAGACACGTTTGGTATCCCTATACCTGACTGGGTGAAATCACCACAAAAAATGATGGATGCTGTTGGTAGGGTGATTGTTCCTGATTTTAAACCGAAGAAAGATGTGAAGATAGTTACTGACGAAAAAGAAACAAACCTTTCTAATGCTTCAATAGACGATGGTGAGGTGATTGAACAACTCATTGCCAGGTTAGAAAATTGCAGGAAACAACTTTCTAAAGGCTACAAGATGTGTCCAGTACAATTTGAGAAGGTATGTATTATTTAATCTTGGTTAGAAGATTGCAACTCTGTATAGTAAATATTAACTCTTAAGCGTTCCGTCATATTCTCTACGACATGTCTGCATGTGTCTTGCCACGAGTTTTAAAGCGACCATGTTTAGGCAATTGCCTTACCTTGGCAGAGTTTGGTACACCATATCTAATATCTATATGTTGTTTGACTGCGCATATTTTGTAAACTGGCATTTCCTTCCAATATTTGTTTATGCTCTTTAATTCTGTGCAAAATACATGTGGTTTTGATTGTGATTTCCTTCCAATACGTGTGGTTATGTTCTAATTTTGTACAAAATACACACAGTATTTTATGAACTGTCATCTCCTTCCAATATTTTATTGCTCCGTATCAGACAAGACAAATATTCCTTTTTTACTTGACTGATGTATACCACCAAAACATATGTGGTTTGATTGCTAATGGTGGTTTTTTTCAGGATGATGATACAAACTACCACATGGATATGATTGCTGGACTTGCCAACATGAGGGCTAGAAACTACAGCATCCCGGAAGTTGACAAACTGAAGGCCAAGTTCATTGCCGGGAGGATCATACCAGCCATTGCGACATCCACTGCCATGGCGACAGGTCTAGTCTGTCTTGAGCTCTACAAAGTCTTGGATGGAGGACATAACGTGGAGGCTTACCGCAACACTTTTGCTAATCTGGCACTTCCTCTCTTCTCAATGGCTGAGCCAGTCCCACCAAAAGTGATCAAGCACCGAGACATGAGCTGGACAGTTTGGGACCGTTGGATCCTGAAGGACAATCCAACATTGAAAGAGCTTCTGGATTGGCTCCGAAACAAAGGGCTCAACGCTTACAGTGTCTCATATGGCAGTTGCTTGCTGTACAATAGCATGTTCCCGAGACACAGAGACAGAATGGACAAGAAGCTGGTTGATCTTGCTAGGGATGTTGCTAAAGCGGAGCTCCCGACTAATCGTAGGCATTTTGATGTGGTGGTTGCTTGCGAAGATGACGAGGATAATGATGTCGATATTCCCCAGGTCTCAGTTTACTTCAAGTAGTTGTATTTCCTGCTCGTCGTACGGGAGCAAGGATCTTTGAATAGTACTAATAGAAGCAACAATCATGCAGTTTCAGTGAGGTTGTTAGCAATCATAACTTTCAGATAATATGTGCCGAGTTTTCCATTTTCGCCATTGTTTTACCACTGGCTAGGTTTGATATCTCTGATTCACGGTGCTCATTAGAACAGACTCGACACTTTTAAGTGTCATGGACTCGTAATCTTCACCCATGACTCGATATATACTGGAACATTTATGACCAGGTCCGGGTCAGGGGTTGAGCCTACGTTAACTCATATCTCGACTCGAATCCAACAAGAGTTGTATTGGCTTGTTGCCTACCAATAGTCTAACCTGGCCTAAGTTGTTCACATGTTCTGCCGGTAAGCCCATTTAACAATGCAAAATTAGCCAGTAAATGAAATCGAAAATTAGCCAGTAAATGCAACACATTTCCGAAAACTTAGGAAGGTTTTGGCTCGTGTCTAGCTCAAGTGTGCATTTGATCACCTCAACATCCTCATTGTCTCCGACACCCACGGCCACCCGATCCCATCACCTTCAAATTCAACACTCCCACAATTTCGCCACTAGTTACCGACCACAATATCCTCATTGACTTTTATAGGGTATATACATTCTTCTGCAACGATCACTACAAATTATTTGCATGCCGTCGATGTTAACTCCTTGTGGTTGAGTACGATCGGAGTGTGTTATGTAACCTTGGGAGAGGTAGTTAGCCTATATCAAATTAATACGGTCGTACGCATACCTTTTAATTAGACCTATCAAACGGGTCAAACGGACGGGTTACAAGTCAGGTACTTTTGGGTTCGGGTGTATTTCGGGTCGGGTAAAATACGGGTCGGTGTGCGGTTTTGGATCGGGTTTCAGGTGAAAAACGGGTCGATCACCAACTTCTCCTAGCATTTTTAAAAACTTCTTTTATGCCGTAATTCTTACCATTTATATGTTTTGTCTCATGTTGCTCATCTTAATCAACTTAATTGTCACCATTCTCGCCATCACCACCACCACCACCATCGTCATCAACATTATTACCTTCACTAACTCGCTAAGTACAAAACTAGGAAAGTGGGACTCAAAAAAGATGGCAATGATAACGTAGCATACGGTTCGAGGTGATAATACGGTGGCAGACTGGCAGTGATGCATGACATACGATTGAGGTAGTAGATGGCAATACGGGGTTTAAGATCATGACATGGCAATGTTGATTTGGATAACACGCAGTTCGAAGTGATGAGGAGGCACTGTTAACGTGGAATGCGATTCGACATAATACGGCAAAAGTAACGACGTGACACACACTTCGAGGTGATGATGTGGCATGTGATCCAAAGTGATGAGGTGGCAGTGATGACGTGGAATGTCATGATAGTGATGACATGCCACAAATTTCGAGGTTCAGGTTGAAAAACCCGGGTTGTTTGCAGGTTATTTACGGGTCGGGTTAAGGTCAGTTTTCGGGTTAAGACATGTATTAACATGTCTACTTGTTATTTAGGGAAGAAATCGAATACGGTAACTCATGAAGTGAACCCAAGACACGTGGTAGAAAAATTGGGAGAAAAAGAATCATGGCCTTACGACCTCCCAAACGACACAAATTTTAGTGTATAATATACACTTCAATTTGATCCGTTCCGGAGGTCGTACCGGTCCACGTTTCTATTTCTCCCGGTTTTTCTTCCACGTGTCCGAGGTCATTACAGGAGTTAACGTATTCGATTTCAGCCTAAAGAACGAGTATTATTCCATTTTTCACGATTATCCGAGATTCGACGAATACCGGTTTAACGCATACCAGCACCTCCAAATGTTTTCCGTTGCTCATCAAATTTTGTGTGGCCGATTTACCTGATCCGAGAAACCTTCTCTGTGATTTCCGTAGAATTTTGTTCTACGATCTAGGAATCTCGAAAACCGTGTATTCTATACTTCAATTTGATCCGTTTCGGAGGTCGTACTGGACCACGTTTCTTTTTCTCCCAGTTTTTACTCACCGCGTATCTGAGGTCACTTAAAGAGTTAACCAATTCGATTTCAGTCCCAAATAACGAGTATTATTTCATTTTTCGTGATTATCCGAGGTTCGAAGAAATGTTGGTTTATCGCATACCGGCACCCCAAATGTTCTTTGTTGCACCTCAAATTTTGTGTGGCCGCTTTATCTGACCCGAAGAACCTACAGTATGATTTCCGGATAATTTTATTCTAGGACCCTCGAATCTCGAAAACCGTGCATTATACACTTCAATTTGAGCTGTTCAAGAGGTAGTACCGGACCACGTTTCTTTTTCTCCCGATTTTTCTACCACGTGTCCGAGGTCATTAAAGGAGTTAACCTATTCGATTTCAGCTCCACATAACGAGTATTAATCCATTTTTCGGGATTATCCGAGATTCAAAGAATGCTGGTTTATCGCATACCAACACTTCCAAATGTCCTCTGTTGTCCTCAAATTTTGTGTGGCCGATTTACCTGATCCGAGGAACCTTCTGTATGATTTTCGTACAATTGTTTTTCGGGACCCGTAAATCTCGAAAACCATGTCTTATTCACTTTAGTTTGAGCCGTACGAAAGGTCGTACTGGACCATGTTTCTTTTTCTCCCGGTTTTTACCATGTGTCCGAGATCATTTTAGGAGTTAACCAATTCGATTTCAGGCCTAAATAACGAATATTAATCCATTTTACACGATTATCCTAGGTTCGACGAATGCTGGTACATATCTAAGTATTACTCTTGTTATTTAAGACGATGTTGCAAAAATCTGCTTAATTTGCTTTACGAGGCATATGATTATACTAATTTGATTTGAAATCTTCGACTGTTAATTACATTAAGTACGATGAAGTTTCGTACATCCGACTCCTCTATCAGAGGATTCTATATTTCTAGTAGATATCGCTACATGCAGCTTGTTTTTATATCCGACTAAATACCAAGATACAAAAACCAGTAAACTGTTGATTAATGCGTTACCAACAAATTTGGATCATTTCCATCTTCTTTCCTCTTTATTTCACCTCAATGATTTGGTAAGACGAAGAAAAATAACGATTAGAGGTAACAGCGGGAAAGGGAAATTTTGAGAACTCATAGTTACTGGGTTGCCAATTTAAGCCAACTTTTTGGCACTATAGTTCGCTGTTTATCAAAAGGCTTATACTTGATAAAATAGATATCTAAATTCACACATTCGACTGTGGCCCAATACAATAGGCCGTCGGTCCACAGCGTTGGTCGCAGCCCATTTTTAACAATGATCATGTCAATTAATTATCGATACAGAAACGGTCTTATAAAAGACTTGCTGCTGTATCGAAAGGCAACAAAGAGATAACACCCCTTGACCAATTCCAGCTGGGTTTTTCATTATAAGAGGTGGTCAAATGCAGGCTGGATCGGACATGGGCCGGGCTAGAATGATTTTTTTGGCCCACAGACATGCGGATTAGGGGGTTTTGGGCGGGTTAATAGGCTGGGCCTTTGTAAATTTTGCAAAATACGTTGTCCAAGCCCCGCTTTGTTAGCAAGCGGGACAGGACGGGCCTAACGGGTCGTCCCGTCCATGAACAGCTCTTATATTGGGACTACAATGTGGTCGATGATGATAAGCTCAGCAAAAAAAAAAGGAATAAATATAAACATGGAAAAGAGGAGACAATTAATGACATAAATATAGACCCAAACCACAAAAGTGGTTGATGCATAAAATTAATCGAAGTTTCATAAGTCTAAAGGAGGCCACCATTTATCCGGTGACCTAAACAGATAATTTCCTGTACCACAAAATAAGACGGCGGAATTGACACCTTGTGAACACCAAAACTTTATATATCCGCTAAAACATGAATTCCTGACTCCAGACTCTTTTCGACACCGACACGACCTGTAACCACAATGACGCTGACAGCACAGGCGACGACACATGGAGTATTCGACCCATAGAGATATGGCATATGACTTCATTTGCTTCACGATGAAACCATGATGCGGCCAATCATACCTTGAGTCCACATTGCAGTGTCTTTCAGCAGGGGATCCTCAGACTCCAGGCATTCATGGATGAACTCGATGTAGAATGAACACTCCTTCAGGAATATCTTTGCGTTTGGACCAAGTGAATCCGCAAGATCTCCCAATACTGCTATGGCAGCTTTTGTCACGCCTTCATCCCTGCAGTACAGGTTGAGAAGAGACATCAGAGAACGCCGAGTATGGTATGAAAGTAATGACACATCTTTAGGTGTGTGCCGTCAGAAGTCCTTGGTACGACTTTTAATTAATTAGAGGGCTATTTGGTTAGTCTCGTGTTTAACATCTCATGCAAGTCTTACAGTTTTCGTGTGAGAGAAAAGGAGAAGGAAAGATGGCGTACCTTTGTTTATCCCGGAAGACAAATTCAAGGAACTGCAAAAGATGTTTAGCATGAGGAACAAGCAGGTCCGTCTTCGCATCCTTAAAACCCTGCAGGATTCCCGAGTAAGCTTCAAAGATACTGCGTCTTAGAAGATTTCCATACTCCATGATCTCATCATCACTCGTGTCCATCTGAGCACACACCTCAGATGCACTCTGCATCATGGGAATAGCATAGGCGAGGTACTTTTCAAATTGTGGTCCGATGGCAAGAGCAATATCGCCAAAACATGAAAATATTGGCGGTTTGACTGAACGATGGAGTTCCCCGCTAGAGAGGTCCTTGAGAAGGAGAGCCATAATCCCATCACAGAATGGCAAGATTTTTTCCTCTAGTGCTCGGCAGATGTCACCAATTACCCCAACTGTGATCGAACAAACCTGGTACTCCTCGAGGTTTTGCAGACCCATTTCCAAATACTTGTAAAAATCAGGCATGTACTTCGCAAACCCGGGTCCGGTTGGATATGCCAATGCACCAATAGCAAGCATTGCCTCTTCATGGACAGTCGCACTACGACCAGCAAAGATTTTGAGGATCAACAGCATGATAGAATCAGAAGAATTGAGAATTATCTGCTTTGTGTCATCGGTATTAAGTTTCTGGATGATGACCTGAAGAACACCACATATAAGGGCTTGCAAATCTGCTTGCTTTTCTTTTTCAATTTGAAGCTCAAATGACTGTGACAGTTTGCTCAGCATAACATTAAGCAGTTGTTCAATAATTTGAGCAGTGTCGGGCATTTTGGCACACCTAACTGTCTCATTCAAAGTTTCATACGCAGCAGAACGCAATTTTGTGTCAGTGGCATCTGTTCTGTCAGCTGTTGCCATAAGAGAAGCTATAATATCACGAATAAAAGGTGTCAGGTCAAAGGAACTTGACTCGACATCCTCAAAACCCTGCGCAAGGTAATAGATAGCTCCGCAGATCTTCTCAGCCACATTTGGAGCATCCTTAAGACTCTCAAGAAGAACACCCAAAACTGGCTGAATGTTGGCAGCAGTGACCACAGAAAACCCAGAAACTGGAGAGTGCAGCAGCTCAAATATACGGCTCAACGTCCAAGCAGTGGTGTCCCTAACATGATTGTTTTGATCTTTGGTTGCTTTGAGTAAAAATTCCAAGCCTGAATGAACCAAAGGAGCGAGTGTCTCAACCTTGGGGCCATCAAGGATTGACCCAAAGGCAAATGTAGCTGACTCACGGCAACGCCATTCTTGACTCGATATGTTTGCTTCCACAAAAGGCATAACAAGTGGCACGACAGAATCTCCAACAGTCCTCGCAACCAAACCCAAACATGTCCCACCAGCCATGGATATATTCCAATTACTGTCATCCTGATCTTCATCCTCCTCTTGCTTTAATAAGGTTTCCAACAACATTGGCACCAAATATGCCAAGACCTTCTGAATGAAGCGAGAATGAGGAGCTTCAGACTGATCGCTATCCTCGCCATACGATTCCTGAATCTCAATCTCTTCATCACATATGGAGCTCCAGAATTCGATGGCCTGGAGAGCAACAGGCTCTTGGTCACCTTTAACAGCATTAGACGTAAGTTCATAAAGAGCTTGCATATAGGGTTCAAGCACTTCATAATACATTGATGCAATCGCGACGAGACACTCATAAGCTGCCTGCCTTATCTCTACCTCCTGAGAGGTCGCAGTATCACAAACCACCTTCATGATATAATTTCGCTCCATCTCATTCTCAAAATTGGTTTGGGCAAAAGCAAGAGCATTATATAGAGCCCTAGTAGCAGCAAGGCGAATCTCAGCGGTATTTTGAGCAAGATTCATACCCTGAGCTACAGCTGTTAGCACAGCATTCACTTCATTTTGCTCAAGCTCTTGATGGGATATCTCCTCACAAACGAACCCAAGGGTCTCCAAAGTTGCCTGCTTCAACGACGGCGGGCTATCTGGTTGTGTCATGTTAACAAGCAGTGAAGGAATCAAATCTGGCCACTGTTTCTTTGGAATCTCAATTGCGGCAACTTTAGCAATAACTTGCGCTGACGTGTGCCAAGCTTCCTGTACCTGGGATCTAAGTGTCCTGACAAGTGACTCCTTGATCTGAGACTTCACATTAGCATCTATTGCCACCCACTGTTGAGCTAAGTGTTCTTTCGTCGAAGCATCTTTCGCATCTAACGAGTTCTTCAGTACTATACCAGCAAGTCTACGTGACTCAATTGGCTTTCCATCATTTGATAGCTCGATGGCCAAGGACAGCAGAAAACCGGATGTGTTCTGCTCTTGGAATTGTTTCAAACCCGCCTCAGCCTCTGTTCTGATTTTTGCATCAGGAGATTGAGCAGACAAGAGATATGAAGTAATATCCAATGCCATTTTCTTTAAAATCTGCGTACA
Organism: Silene latifolia; assembly: GCF_048544455.1. Classification (NCBI taxonomy): domain Eukaryota; kingdom Viridiplantae; phylum Streptophyta; class Magnoliopsida; order Caryophyllales; family Caryophyllaceae; genus Silene; species Silene latifolia. Next base: position 4,647,890 of record NC_133526.1, on the reverse strand, counting down.
GACCCTCAATTAGTAAAAATTTACAGATTAAACAAACACATGTAACTAATAATCAATGCAATGCTAACAAAAATTTAGCTTAGTATGCGGCAGTCATGCCAGCCGAATAATATGTTGAATAAAACATGCCAAAGGTAGAACCAATTTGAACCACAACATAAACACGTAAACAGAAAAGTAGGGAAACATAGGTTTGGAAAAGAAGGGAACAACCAACGCCATTTTCCCAGAACAGCACGCACGCTACTAAACAGAAAAAACAACAAATCTTAAACTCGTAACTTCTGAACACAGCACAGCGGTGAAATCAAATACACAAATGAATCAGTTAAGTGGAACCCTTCAACTAGAATTCAATAACAAATATGAATAACCACAGACAACTTTCGCAATTGTTTATTCGAGCGAAATAGAGCACCAGAGGCCAAACTATGGTTTATAACATGCCAATTACAGGCAGATGCCGAACTAAGAGGACTAGCAGTAGCAGGGGCAGTATCCATGAAGAGAAATTTGGAACTTTTAGATAAAAAGTTCGAAACTTTTTCAGATTTACATGATTGCAGTATTACTGCACGCCTCAACTACAAATTCCAACTCCGACACTAGTACCGTACATAGTTAACATAGCACCAAAACCCTAAATTTGGTGAAATCAATCGATCAAACAAAACCCAACAATCAACTAATTCCACTAACAACACAGTAAACAAACAATCAATCAATCAAAAACCCTAAATAATCCGACAAGTGTAACGGTAACAAAAACCCTCAAACATGCATAAAACCCACAAAAATCAAAACCCTAAAACTAGAAATAATCACAAAAAAACACAAATTCAAAACCCTAAAACTAAATCAGATCTATAATCAAACACAAGAAAAACATAGAACACAAATTCAATTACAAATCAAACAAAACCAAACATAAAAATAACAAATAGATAAAACAGTGAGAAAAATTACCTAAGATGTTTAGGGTTTATAAACAGCAGAATAACGACTTCGATTGTTGTTCTTCCCCAAATCTCTGCTCTTCTCTGCTGTATATGTGAAGCAAAAGCAAGGAACTTGAAGGATCAACAATGGAAGAAAGAGAAAACAAAAATTAGGGTTTTGTAGAGGGAGATGAATGGAGAAAAGGGTAAGTGATGGAATTTCGAAAGAGATGAAGAAGCGGGAGAAATAAAGAGAGCAAGTGAGTTGAGTTGCAGGAAATGCGGTAGAGAGAGGAAGTAGAAACCCTAATTTTTTGAATTTTGGGGAACGTGTGTGAGAAGTGGAGAAGGGAGTTTTTGTGATTTTGAAAACTGTTTTTATGGGTTTTGTGAATGTGATTGAATGGGCCTCTTGTGCACTTTGAACTTTGATGATCATGATTTGGTTCATTGAATGTAAATTAGGGATTAACATCAAATCAAATCAAATCACCAATGATTTGGATCAAGTTTTATAATTTATATTTATATATAAATAATTATCCGGGGAAGTGGTAAACTAGTCCCTTAAGTTTGCATCAATGTGAGAATAACCCCTTAACTTTATTTTGGTGTAAATAATCTCCATAACTTTGCTCTAAAGTGAAATCAAGCCCCCTTCTACTTTTTCGGTCAAAATCTCGCTGGATTGCCAATTTCTCACCAATATCTCATATGTTGTACGTATTATGTATAATTTTCACCCTTTCTACTCTATATACTTATACAAATGCATGTATCCGCAAGATTTATACGCCTTATTTTAGCACATTATCCAACAATTCATATGTCCTACCACTTCTTCGAAGTGTCTTGCATAAGATTATACACCCGTTTCAAGGTGCCTTTTACACCTAATCGATTCATTCAAGATAATATTCTTTTAGCACACGAGATTTTCAACTCGTTTAAACGTAAAAAGGGCAAAGGAGGTTGGATTGCAATCAAACTTGATATGGAGAAAGCATACGTGATTTGGAATGGAATTTTATCGAGGAAACTTTTAAGCAAATGGGTTTTAATGCTAAGTGGATTTCATGGATTATGATATGTATAAACACTGTTTCTTACTCAGTGTTAGTAAATGGAACACCGGGAGACGTTTTTAGACCCACTCGAGGTATTCGACAAGGAGACCCACTTTCGCCATATATATTTATTATGTGCGCCGAGATTTTAGCAAGATCTCTACAAAAAAATAGTGATGTTAGTTCTAGTGATATTGGTATTAGAATTGGATCCGGGGTGGAGAAAATTCCGTTTCTCACTTTTGCGGATGACACTATCATTTTCGCTAAAGCCTCTAACCAGAGTTGTAGAACTATTAAGTCTATTTTGGATAAATTTTGCACGATTTCCGGACAATTTGTTAATTTTGACAAATCCACTTTTCAATGCACTAGAAATATTGAGCGTTCTCTTCGTGAATCCTTTAGAGGCATTCTTCATATGAACGAGGAAGCTCATTTGGGTAAGTATTTAGGATGTCCTATAATTGATAGCAGAGTGACTAAAAATACTTTCGAGAACATTATTCAATCCTCTTGCACTCAATTATCGAAATGGAAAGCGAATTCTCTATCTCAAGCAGGTAGACTAGTTCTTGTTAATGCTAATTTAGCCGCGAAGGGAACTTTTCAGATGCAAAGCTTCCTCCTCCCTTCATCGATCCATAATAGATTAGATAAAATTAATAGAGACTTTCTTTGGAATAAAAATACTTCCCAGCATTCTCCTAATTTGGTTGGTTGGCAAAAAGTTTGTTTACCAAAGTCGGTTGGTGGTTTAGGATTAAATCTTCAAGCTGACTAATAAAGCTCTTCAAATGAAACTTTTATGGAAAATTCTTATGGATAAGGAAAGTATTTGGGTCAAAGTGGTATCTAAAAAATATTTGAGAAATTGTTCGCTCTTTGATCATAAGCCTAATTCAGCCTCTTCTTGGCAATGGCGTAAACTAATGAGTCTTCGGACTCTATTTAGAAAAGGACTGAGATGGCAGGTAGGTAATGGTAGAAACATTAAGTTTTGGTCTGATAATTGAGTTTTTTCACACCCACTTACAAGCACTATGGTTGATGATGATAGTAACCGCGATCTTAATCTTTTGGTTAAATATTTCATAACCTCAGACAAGCAATGGGATGTTTGTAAATTATCCAATTTAGTGAATAACGATATTGTTAATCAGATTACTAACATTCCAGTGCCACATAATGATATTCCAGATACCCTTATTTGGGGGTTGTCCGTAGATGGAAATTTTTCTACCAAAACAGCAACTTGGTTAGCGCAAGGTTTGTTCGATCAAGCTCTTGTCAAATGTGAATTTCAGTGGATTTGGAAATTGAATATTCCTCCTAAATTGAAATTTTTTCTTTGGAAAGCCAGTGTTGACGGCCTTCCAACGAAAAGTAGACTTCTCAAGAGTCATATTGATGTCCCACCTCATTGTGTTCTGTGCAACAATCCTATTGAAAACAAAGATCATTTCTTTTACGAATGTCCCTTGATTGGGCCTGTCATCCAAAACCTGAACATTATTAGTTTTAACGAGTTTTTGTCAAATTATGATAATATTAAAAGTCAAAGTTTTCTAAATAAACTTAATTATCTCAAAGATTTAATTCCAAAAGATGATTTCATTAAGATTATTTTTATTTGGTGGAATGCATGGTTTCATAGAAATGATATTATATTTAATAATGTTAATTTAAGTATCAGCAAACTTATTACTTTATGTAATAATAGCACTAAGACCTGGAATGTGACTAGATTTAAGGATCTCAACAATCCCGAGATAGAAGAGTCAGCTAGAAACAACTCTAGTAAGGAAGAAATTTGGTGGGAAAAACCTAGAAACGGTTTCCTAAAGCTAAATTTTGACGGATCAAGAATAGAAGGTAATAAAGCTTCTTTATGATATTCTATAAGAGATCACAATGGTAAAGTCGTTTTGTTGGGAGCAAAAAAGTGCGGATCCAATAGTATCCTTGTTGCGGAAGCTCTCGCTTTAAAAGAAGGAATTTTAGCAGCTAAATACTTAGGAATCTCAAAGTTAATTGTGGAGGGTGATAATTTATGTGTTATTAACTCAATTCGAGGTACTTGGCAAATTCCTTGGGAAATTTCTAGTATTATCAAGGATGTGAAATTAGACCTTCATTTTTTCGATGAAGTGATAATTAAACATTACTTTCGTGAAGTCAACAAGGTTGCTGACTTCATGGCTACTATTGGACATTCATGTCCAAATCTTTCGAGGTGGTTTGATAGCCGGTGGCTTCAACTTACCTCCCTCATTCGAAAGGATGAGATAAGTTGGTCCTACCCTAGAGGATCAACCTAGTTTCTTTACCTAATCAAAAAAAAAAAAAAAAAAAAAAATAATATGTCCTACCACTTCTACCTCTGACTTTCTCTCTCCCTGGCGTCTTGTCTATCACCCAGAACACTCAACACCAACATTATCACTTCTTTTTTCCTTTTCTCAACTTTGCCAAATAAATAAATTTATTCTTAAAGAATCGAGCGAGGAGAGTTTCATTGTTGAAGATGATTCAGAGATTTAGACTAAATGATATGTCATTCTATTCTCAAAGAGGCGATAACAGTCTATGGTTTCCTTGTTTTCCCCGAGCTAGTTGTTTACGCACATAACAATTTAATTTTGTAAAAGTTGCACCCGAATCTCAGTGTTAAATTATGAGCAATTATACATAATATTGGTGAGATATTGGTGAGAAATTAACAATCCGGCGAGATTTTGACCGGAAAAGTGAAAGAGGCTTGATTTCACTTTATTACAAAGTTATGGGGGTTGTTTACACCAAAATAAAGTTAAGGGGGTTATTCTCACATTGATGCAAACTTAAGGGGCTAGTTTACCACTTCCCCGAATAATTATCGTTTTTGTTACTTTAATCTTGTTATTAAATTTTGATTTGCGGTTTAGGTAGGTATTGGTGTTCATTCCGTAGTTCAAATCAAAAAGTGAATTGGCTGGACCGGCCCAATTTTATCTGGATCACGGTCCATTTGTTTACGTTAATTTGTGTTTTGGTCATGTTCCTGATGAAATCGAATGGCTGAATTATTTTGTCTCAGAGGAAACTTTAGGTAAAAAAGTTGGTTGGCTTGGATTGTCGGATATAGGATGAATAAATTCAACTAAAACTTGAAGTAATAAGTTAACAACACGGTACTTTATTTGGTCCACATTAGTTCGTTTCATGCATTTTTGGGTCTAGGCCAGAACATATCAAAATAAATATGAAGTATGGTTCAATATGTTACCCTAATTTTTATATTTAGTTAATAAGTGCAGTCATGTCCAGTCCTGAATCGATGAATATTCTTTTATGTAGGTACGATAATGAGTTTTTTTAAAAGGTACTATGTCACTAATTCGGGATTTGACTAACTGAAAAGATTTTGCACTCGAATTGCGTTCTGCTGCATATTGAACCATAATTCATATTTATTTTGATATGTTAAAGTGACATGAAAATAACAAAGATTAGTAGATTTCTTATAAATTTCTATGATAGGTTGAAAGTTTATATCCCTTTTTCTTATATTATTATATTGTCGCTTGTATATTTGAGACTAGCAAGATTAGAAAAGTAGCCATAGGACATTTGAGAGATTAGACCTTAAACCTTATTTTTATTAAATTTTAAAATCAAAATAAATACGAATATTAAAATGGCTTAATGAAAAAGTCTTATGTCCAATAATTACCACCAATCCAACCCATATCTTACATAATGATATCGCCAGAAGCCCACAATCCAACCCATTTTTCACGTATTGTTATGAGTGAGTATATCTAATACGGAGTATAATTAATCCACCACATAAAATTATACGGATTACGAAATACGAAGTATCATATATGTACTCAAACTCAGGACTACTAGCTCGTCATTGCTAAAAACCGACGCTGTTTTATTACGAGTCCAGAGTCTCCAACAGATATATGTTCATTATTTATGACAATTAAATAAAGTGAGACATATAAAAGGATTCATTTGAAAAAAAAAAACCATAGGTGTACTTGGATGGTCCTGCACTGTGTGGGAGATGCAATTCGTATATGCAATGTTAAATTGAAATGAGCATTTAAGTGATACATTCATGTCATGGAAAATTGACAACTATTAACTCAAACCAAAGATGTTAAAAACTGCTACTTGAATTGGACCATTCAATATTTCAATCAACATCTCAAGATATACCCATTTGTCCGGATATCCAACATGCCCAACATAGTGACAGTTGGTGTGACAACTGATAAAACTGATAAACCATCTCAACCAAACATTATGATCAAGACACAAATACACAATCAATAATCAATAATTCTTAGTAAAGTTAATCCTACAAATCTCAAAAACAAATGCCTTTGCCCTTTCATCATAACATGCTAATAAATGCAAATTAATGTTGCTTCTCAAGATTATCTGACATACTTCCCGTCCAATTATTTACTTACCTTTTCTAATATTTGTAACGTGTATTTTGACTAATGGTAAACAAATCATTGGAATGGAAGGAATACATCACATCCACAAAACTAAGCACGAACAATGTTTAGTTATATTTAACCATAAAATTAAAAATGACAAACTCAATGTTTATTGACGAGAATCCAAGTTATCTATAATGATAACATAGTATGCCAGAAGATTACTGAGGGTTTGGGGGACGGCCGTTGGCGGCAGCAACTCGAGAACCAAATTCTAGCACCTCTTTGCTCGTGTCGTCCTTGTGCACAATAACTTCTATGAAGCATAGACTATCCTTCTGCGGTCCAGTCGCGGTTTGAATAGCATTCACAAGCTCCTCTTCACAAAAAACCTAATTACACTCTCAAACTTTAAGAACTAAACTAGCTGACGTATATAATAAACTAAAAATCCTTATATAATTTAGTTTAGAATCAACCTTGGTTGTCCAACATTTGCCTTCACCATTATGAATAGCGTCCACAAGAGCAGTATAGTTCCAGTTCTTAATAACATTGTATGGACCGTCATGAATCTCGACTTCAACCGTGTATCCACCGTTGTTGATCAGGAAAATGATGCTTTTCTGTTCACATCTTATCATAGTAGAAATGTCTTGGACTGTCATCTACAATACTCACCAATTACGCGACGACGTAAATTAGATACTTAAATTATGCTAGCAATTAGGATCAACAAAGGGTCAATTAACTTTTTAGTTCTTACCTGGAAACTACCATCACCAATGAATGCAAGCACTCGCTTCTCGGGGTCCGCTTGCGCATAGCCAAGCGTTGCGCCAACTGACCACCCAATTGACCCATACTGCATCTGAAACTCGTATCTAGAAATGATATACAAGCAAGATTCAGAGCTCGCGAATAATACCCTCTTTTAAACTACAAAAGCAGGACCTATACTATTAAGGCCTTAATCCTGACCTTGACGGGTCGACAATATGAACACGGACCCATACTACAGGAAACAGCTCTCTCATAACAACCGACTACAAATTTATTTGAAGTTTTAGCTTAAATGCGGTTGAAACCAAACTATTTAACAAAATAGGGCGGATTTCAAACTATTTACAAAAATAGGTCCACGTCATCATTTTCTAATTGTCGACCCGTCAAGCTCATGATTAAGGCCTTAACTTTTGGTAAATAGTTTGAAACCCGACCTATTTTATTAAGAAAAACTAGTGCAGATCCCGCGCGAAAGAGCGATTTTTTAGACAGTGTTTTTATAGAGAATTTAACAATTAAATTGATTGTAAAACAAATTTTAATAATGTGTATAGTTGATAGTAATTAATTAGATAGTCCATTCTTGATTGTTTTTATAGAGAATTTAACAATTAAATTGATTGTAAAAAATTTAGCAACTTATAGTTTATAGTTGAGTTAATTAGATTTTACTCCTTTTTAAAATCGACTTTTTTTAAAATTACTCCCTTTTGAAATTTTTCATGAAATTACTCCCTTAAGTTGCATTTTAACCTAAAATTGCTTCAAAACTCCAATTAAGTGACTTATTTTGTCAGTTGTTTAATTCTTCCTCTATTTGTCTACACGGTTATACTTTTCAAAATATAAATTGGCTAATCCACAAACGGAGGACTGTACTCCTTACACTCAATTGCAATCTACCAAATAGAATGTTATAATAACTTAGGTGTAAGGAGTAACGTCTTTCTTTTATTAAATATTTTGGGTTTCAACCCCATTTAAGCAAAAACTTCAATTTATTTACCCTTCTGAATTCAGTCGGTAACGTATATTACTGACTGAATTTGTGTCGGCCGGTTTATATCAATCAGCCGCAAGAATGTACAAAAACAGAATGAAACAGTAAGCATACCCGCATCCCTCCGGTAGCTTCAGCTTTTGACAGTTAAACCAAGAATCTCCGGCCTCAACAAGTACAGTAGTCTCACCGGAAAGCATATTCTGGACATGCTTGTAAAGAATATTAACTCTAAGAGATTCTTTCGGGGCGCATCGGAGAGGATGCCCATGAGGAACAAAAATCCTGCTATAGTTCACATGAGCTGTATTATTTATCTGAATCTTCTTAGCCAATGCGCTCAAGAAATCCTTCATCAGAACACCGCTAAAAGCGGGCCCACTACCGATAACAACCCTATTAGGTTGCAAAATGATGGCCTTTTCTTTCTTGAGAAGCAAGGAGTACCCGACTGAACTCAAGTCAGTGAAAATCGGACCTGCGAATATATAAGCATCGGCTGATTCAACAATCTCGGCACAGAAGGCAGTGCTTACTGCTCCCCAGTATGTGCCGATAAAATGAGGGTGGTGTTCTGGAACAAGCCCTTTTGCTGAAGGCATCGCGGCTAAAGCATATCCAGATGCATCGGCTAATTCAACAAAGGCCTCGGATGCCTTTGCAACCCGCATTTTTGGCCCTCCCACCATCACAGGCTTTACGGCCTTGTGTAGGAATACCGCTGCTGCTTCCACGGCCGCTTCTAAGGCTAACTTATTACTCAATCTGAAGCACAGAGAAATGTGCATAAAAAGTAAGACTCTAAAAGTATGTATTCTTTCCGAGTTAACTCAAAGTTCATGTAAAAGTATATATTCTTTCTGAGTTAATTCAAAGTTCATGTTTTTAATAAGTACTTTCTAATAAAGCTTATATTCTTTAACATAAAACTCGAATATTTTATCACAAAGCTCAGATTCTACACCGTACAACATATATAACTGGTTGTATAGTCCATGAATTGTTTTGGGCCGTGTATTTCATCAATTTCAGTTCGCTTTAGTTGAGTTCAGTTAAGACGACAATATATACCTTATGTAACGAGGTTAGGCACGTTATATAGACAATAATGCAATTGTGATGACCATGGCAATCACATTCACAAATTCTTGGTTAAAACCATTCTAAGTTAAGACGACATCCACAATCGTTTCAGTAAGGCAAAATTACCAATGAAACAGAGAGCGAGCAAGAAAATTACTTAGGGGTGAGAGAAAATGGCACAGGCTCACGACTGAAAGTAGGATGAGGAATCGTCGATAAATTACAAGCAATGCTAATATACACCGGCTTACTCTCCCTCAACGCTGTTGATATCGCCTCGTCGATTAGCTCATGTGCATCCTCCAGAATACTCACCACCGCCTACATGTATCATTTTCATTAAACCTTTGATCAAAATACCGCTCACACAAAAAAAAAAAAAAAAAAAAAAAAAAAACCGGGAATATAAATAAATGACCAAAAAGAAGGGAGTATATGTAATTTCAAAATTTTATATTTTTTCAACATATTTACGGTTAAAGTATACAAAATTTTGAAGCGCGTACCTGATAACAAGTGACGGTCTGAAAACAACGTAATTCTTGGCTAAAATCAGGCAAACCAACAGTATGATGCAAAATTCTGTTAGTCCCATGATCATTAGAGTTGGGCCCACCAACAATACAAATAACCGGGAGATTCTCACTATAAGCACCAGCAATAGCATTGAGTACACTCAACCCACCAACCGTAAACGTGACAGCACACGCGCCAACGCCTCGAGACCGTGCATACCCGTCAGCTGCGTAACCAGCATTAAGCTCGTTGCAGCAGCCGATCAGGTTAAGCTCTGGTTCAGCTACGAAGTGGTCTAGGAGGGCGAGGTTAAAGTCGCCTGGGACCGTGAACACGTCGCTCACGCCTATCTCGACTAGCCGACGAGCCAAGTGTCGGCCTAATGTGGCTTCCGGCGTTAGGTGAGACGGTGCTGCGGTGTTGGCATTGGATATGCTACATATGGTGTTGCTTGATGGCCCACAAGTGTTCATTTTTTTTTGATGTGAAAAATAAGGAAATTAAATGCGGGGATTTATCTTTTTATGTAAAGGGAGTCAGAAGGGCGATTTTGATATGGAAAATAAGGAAATGCGAGGGATTTATATAGGGATTTCTGGAAGAGTTGAAGATTAAAATAAATAAGGTGTGTTTTGGGTTTTTTTTGTAAAATATTATGTTTACTTTTGTTAATTAATAATTCGTAATTCATTTAATCAATAAATATTGCAAAAACTTGTTCCTACAAGCAATGTTACGATCATGCATCCTTGTAATAACTACGTAAAATGCTAAGATATTGAGAAATCACAAATAATGATATAGTACTCAACTTGCTAAACATTATGATAATTGATAGATGTACTTAAATAGAATATATGAACTACTATTTTATTGGCAAAGAAATCATTCATTCACACATTTAGTGATTGTGATGCCAAGGAAATATTCTGTATGGTTCAGTCCAGTTACATACGTTTGATTAAAATACATTTCGTATATATGAACAAACGTTGAACGAAGGGAGTAAGTCGTTCTGAGTCTAGTGATTGTGAATTTGTGATGCCTATGAAGCCCAAAGAGGATAGGCATAATAAGCAAAACGTTGATACAATGTGCGAGGTTGATGCACATAAACCGTCACATTAAGATAAGTGTATGGGTAATAGGAATAAATATAATATTTTTTTTTTATTTTTTTTGGGTTACCCAAGGGAACACCCGGATACCCATACCCTGCAAACCCGGGGACCAGGTAAGTCATCAAGGTTGCCCTTGATGACAGGTGGATACCGCAGCACTCCCGTGTAGAGAGTCGAACCCGGGACCTCTCAATTCGTTGCCATTTTGCAACGCTTTGAGGCACTCCGCGTTCCACTACACTCAAGCCACTTTGGTATAAATATAATAGTTGGGCTTCAACCATCACCTCAAGATTTTGGTTGAGATGGTTCATCTATCAAAAAACATTTTTCATGTCGAGTTGATGAAGATTTGGACAAGGCAGAGTTGAGTATGGTCTGAATAGTAGCAGGTTTTACTACGGCGCTCAAGGTCTCGTCCGAGTCGTCCCAAATCACTTGATCGTGTTTTGAGTCCTACCATTACAAACAAGTCCGGCCTTGTACCGTTCAAAAGAACAGTCGAAATTCTTTCTACGACTGAAACTACACATCGATTAAATTAAATATATAATTAGATCGAGAGAATTAAACAACATGGTTTCTCAAATTCAACTATAGGCTGTCTAGCATGAAGAGGAATGTGATTCTGCGTAACTTATTAATTATGTCTTAGAAAGTCAGACGAAAATTTATATCAAGATGTTAACTCTGTTATTATCACTAAGAGAGATCGATGTACAGCTTAGCAAACAGATTTGTAACGATCCTCGTTTCTATTTAATTTAGGCGTTTCTCAATGATCGAATAATGAAGTATTTTCTCCGTTTCAATCACTTGTTTATTTTTTTCCTTTGGCACAATGTTCAAAGGATATTGAGAAAAAAGGATACTATTTGCGGTTATTTTTATGAACTTTTTATCGAATTGGGGTTATTTACCAAACTATTTCTCGCTTTAGGGCTCATTTGAAACTATTTCTTTCAAATGGGTCCACGTCATCACTTAATTTTTTTTCACTGCTCTCTCACAAAGCCGTTGCCTGCGGTAGCGGTTTTATATGATTTTCTTGAAGCTGAACATCCAGTACCCATTGTAAAGTTTGTATCCCATATTTCTAGAAAAGCCGTGACCCTTACCCACGGCCTTTCCTACTCGACCGAAAACCGCTGGCCTTGACCACGGCTTAAAGCTTAGTATATATATAAAACAAAAACCCGACATTTATCATTCACAATCCCGAAACCCTAAAAGACGAGAACCCAAATTCCCAGCCTAATTCCTACCAAATCTCAATTAATCAGTTCGTAATCAATCTCAATTCATCCTATTTTATGATAAGGTACTAATTATTGAAGCTTTTAATTATCAATCTTCCTTTATTTTAGCTGTAAGCTTATTTAGTTTTACAATTAGCATTGTTTTTTATATAGTTAGTTTAATCTAGTAGTTTCTAGTTAGTTTAGTAATTTATAGTAATGGAGATTAATAATTTCCCCTTAACTTGTTGGTGGAATGGAGAAATTGTTGTTGATGGTGAAATTGTTTAGATTCGGTGGTTCTACTACATTTTCACCATCAACAACAATTTCTCCATTCCACCAACAAGTTAAGGGGAAATTATTAATCTCCATTACTATAAATTACTAAACTAACTAGAAACTACTAGATTAAACTAACTATATAAAAAACAATGCTAATTGTAAAACTAAATAAGCTTACAGCTAAAATAAAGGAAGATTGATAATTAAAAGCTTCAATAATTAGTACCTTATCATAAAATAGGATGAATTGAGATTGATTACGAACTGATTAATTGAGATTTGGTAGGAATTAGGCTGGGAATTTGGGTTCTCGTCTTTTAGGGTTTCGGGATTGTGAATGATAAATGTCGGGTTTTTGTTTTATATATATACTAAGCTTTAAGCCGTGGTCAAGGCCAGCGGTTTTCGGTCGAGTAGGAAAGGCCGCGGGTAAGGGTCACGGCTTTTCTAGAAATATGGGATACAAACTTTGCAATGGGTACTGGATGTTCAGCTTCAAGAAAATCATATAAAACCGCTACCGCAGGCAACGGCTTTGTGTGAGAGCAGTGAAAAAAAATTAAGTGATGACGTGGACCCATTTGAAAGAAATAGTTTCAAATGAGCCCTAAAGCGAGAAATAGTTTGGTAAATAACCCCAATTCGATAAAAAGTTCTATTTTTATTGGATGACAAGTAGACAATAAAAGTTGTTTATGATCAAATTACGAAGATCTAACTAAAAAAAATACGAAACCGGAAATTGGACCGAATGACAACCACTCTGGTCCGGTCCGACACGGCTGATCCAATCCGGTCCAATTTAGGGAGTTCGGACCACGTTTTTACACCAAGGTTTTGCTTGGACCGGAGCTGACCAAACTGAAGATCAGATGACTGAAATTTACGGACCCGTAGACCAAACCGAAAAGAAACCGGCCAGGTTTGATTTGAATCTACTGGTCCGGTCCAGTTAATCGGATCGACATGGATTTTTTAACATCCCTACTTATACAACACAAATTATTATAAAACGACAGTGTGTAGTTAAAACGGGTCAACTATTACTCACTAGCATAGACGAGACAAAAGAAAATATAGGAAATAACAAAAGTATATCCCTTCTATCTAAATAGTGTAATACTCAATCCGTTTTATCTATAAAACCAATACCTCCTTAAGAGTAACAAAGCGCCTTGCTTGTGACGGACAATATCCGACAAGCTGAAGACCTCTCACAATAAAGCAAGTGGGTTGGCAAGTGGGAGGGAAAATTGAGCACCCATGCATATTGTCACTTGCATCTTGTGAGAGGAGCACTATCCGTCTTCAGCTTGTGACGGATAGTGTCCGTCTTCAGTGAGATTTTGTGGAAGAGCAAATGTATGTATAGTTGCTTTCTAGTTTGAAGTTATCACGTATTGATAAGGAGATTGATTAAAATTGGGCCTAGATTCTATGTTGGGCCAATTCTATATGCAAATATTCAGGGCAATCTCTGAGACTTCACCGACCCACTGCAAAACTGCAAACGTCTAAAATGGTGCCCAAGCCAATACATTGTACTCCGAAGAAAATATGTGCAATGGCCAATGGATAAACCTAGACTTGGCAAAATTGATTTGGTTCGAATGATCCGAACCGAATTTGACCAACACTCGAATTAAAGACTTAAATATGACCCGTAAACCGGATTGACCCGACCTTATTCAACCCGACTCGAATGTTTGATATCGGATATCCCAAAAAAACTTGATAATAACCCATCCGAAAATTACCCGAATTGACCCAGCTCGTTCGTGCAAACCTGAACAACCTGAACCCAAATTGACCCAACCCAAACCCAACCCGATTAACCAGTTTGCCAACTTTAGATAAATCCCTAAGTACAGGTGATAAGCTGCAAACCACTATACCAGGTCAAGTACCCGGAAATGACAGACTCAAAAGTCTAAAAGACATGGTTTCATGCTATAAATAACCTTCAAGATTGCTCATTGAGAAACTTAAACATAAATTTCTTGATTTCACCCAAATTTTAATCACTAGACTCCACCCTTACGTGCATACCCTTTAAATATTGTACATTTATCAAAGTCCACAACATATTAACACTATATGATACTCCCTCCTATTCTATATAACTCTCCCCTTTCATGGAGGGCACGAGAATTAAGGTAGGGGAGTATTATATGATAAAGTATTGGAGTGGGGTAGGAGATTGGAGAGAGGGAAGGTATTGTGTGATTAAAATAAGTATTGTTGTGGGGTAAGGTGATTAAAATAAGGATTGTTGTGGGGTAAGATGATTAAAGTAAGATAAAGTATGAGTATTGTGGGGTATTGTTGTGGGGTGAAGTGATTAAAATAAATATAAATGTTTGCCAAATAAGGAAATAGGGAGAGTATTGTGAATAGACGAAAATGGAAATAGGGAGAGTTATTTAGAATAGGAGGGAGTATTCTGAAATCAACTAATACACCCTTTCGCAAGAGTTTTATTGGTAGTTAAACAAGTGAAGGGACGCATTAGTTGGTTTTATTGGTAGTTAAATAAGAGTTTGGAGTATTTTGAGCAGCACTCACATAGTTCAGAGTAGTCCCATTAAATAACCCAAAAATATAACAAAGATTCAACTGGAAAAAAAATACTTGTAATATACAAAAAATAAGATATACTCCGTATATTCTCATTGAAGTTGAATTTTGATTCTCCGAAGCAATAGTACACAGTAGGGTGAGTAACACAACGGTTGAAAGTTGAAACGTTGGAAAAAAAAACACAATGAATATAAATGTGTAGTACAATATTTTTGTATATTTAAACTTTACTAGAAAATTCAATTCCACAAACTCAATGTTTACAGACGGAAATCCAGCAAGTTATCTATGCTGAAAACTTGAGTATGCCAGTAATGCCACTATGCCGAGGAGTTACTGAGGGTTCGGTGGGCGGCCATTGGCCGCAGCAACACGAGAACCCCATTCTAGAAGTTCTTTGCTCGTGTCGTGTTTGTGCACTATCACTTCTATGAAACATAGACTATCCTTCCTTGGTCCGGTCGCAATTTGAATAGCATTCACAAGCTCCTCTTCGCAAAAAACCTGTTTACACGCAAACTTTAACAACTAAACTAGCTGACGTATAAAAATCCTTTTATAATTTAGTTTAGAAAATCAACCTTGGTTGTCCAACAATTGCCTTCCCCATTGTGGATAGCGTCCACTATACCCGTGTAGTTCCAGTTTTTAATAACATTGTATGGACCGTCATGAATCTCGACTTCAATGGTGTATCCACCATTGTTAATCAGGAAAATGATACTTTTCTGACCGCATCTCAGCATAGTCGAGATGTCTTGGACTGTCACCTGCAATATCCGTCAGCAAATGCAGTGACTTGAGTTTCTTCCTAGGAAATAAATCGAGATAGTTCAACTAGCAAGTCGGAAACTTGGTTCTTACCTGGAAACTACCGTCACCAATGAATGCAAGAACCCGCTTCTCAGGGATGGCTTGCGCATAACCAAGAGTCGCGCCAACAGACCACCCAATTGACCCATACTGCATCTGGAACTCGTATCTGGTAACCAAATAGACATTTACTTAGTTTTCGTATAATTTTTTTTTTTTTTTTTTGGATAAAATGTAAGTATATACATAAAAAATATACTCCCTCCTAAGTCTGATTGTTGGTCCTCTTTCCTTTTCGATGCTAGTCAGGTGTTGGTTCCCCTTTCTTTTTTTGGTATGTTTTGTGTGAACGTGTGGTCCAAATTCAATTTCATGTGGGGTAGGGTGTTTTGTGTGGTCCAAATTCATTTCTTTAATATTGATTTCCAAAAGAAAGGGAACCAACAATTAGACTAGCTGGGAGTAGATCGTTACCATACAAATTTTCATTTTCGTATATTTGGGTCTCAGCTTAACAGTTCAAATAGAGATGCACAAATTAATTAAAAAAACGCGGAAAAAATGTACAAAAACAGTACAGTAAGATTAAGCATACCCGCATCCTTCAGGTAATTTTAACTTCTGACAGTTAAACCAAGAATCGCCGGTCTCAGCAATGACAGCGGTATCACCAGAAAGCATATTCTGAACATGCTGGAAAAGAACATTCACTCTAAGAGGTTCTTTCGGGACGCATTTATGAGGCGTCCCTGAAGGAACAAATATCCTACGATAGTTCTCATAGGCTGTATTATTTTTCTTAACTTTCTTAGCCAAAGCGCTCAAGAAGTCCTTCATCATAACACACCCAAAAGCGGGCCCATTACCGATAACAACCCTGTCAGGCTGCACAATGATGGCCTTCTCCTTCTTGAGAAGCAAGGAGTACCCGACTGAGCTGAAGTCATTGAAAATTGGTCCTGCAAATAGATAAGCATCGGCTGATTCGACAATCTCAGAGCAGAATGCAGTGCTTACTGCTCCCCAGTAGGTGCCTATAAAGTGTGGGTGGTGTTCCGGAACTATCCCTTTGCCTGCTGGCTTAACTGCTAAAGCATATCCAGATGCATCAGCTAACTCGACAAAGGCTTCAGCTGCCTTTGCAACCCGGATATTCGGCCCACCCACCATGACGGGTTTTACGGCCTTGTTTAGGAATTCAGCTGCTGCTTCTACTGCTGCCTCTAGGCATAACTCATTACTCAATCTGAAACACAAATTATTGAGTCGACAATGACCGCATTTAACAAGATTTCAAATTTGCAGTTGTCATACTATAATCGCGACTGACAATCAATATTTAGGGTAGGTCGTCTGAGAGACGGTCTTTCAATAAGTTTATTGAGAGACTATTTTACAATTTTAAGAAAAAGTGTTACTAAAGATAATAAAATAGGTACAAATCCTGAATAACGATAAAATGGGTACATTTATTATGTAAATAGGTACGAAATTACTATGTCACGATTAACGACAAAAAGGTCACGAAATACAAATAAAAGGGTACGGAAAACTGGTCTCTTAATAACTTATTGAAAGACTTTCTCTCCAAAATTTTAGTGCAATATTTATTACTCGTATTATGCAAATGTTGTAATAATAATGAAAAAAAAGGAAAAGTAAAACAAAATGATAGGATTCAGGTATTGTTTATCAAATACCAAAAACTTAAGCTGATGGTTACACGCCTTGAGATCAAATTATTTGTAAAATTACCTGGTACGGCGAGAAAAAGGCACAGGCAGATGACTGAAAGTAGGGTGAGGAATCCCTGATAAATTACAGGCAATGCTAATATACACTGGCTTACTCTCCTTCAATGCAGTCGATATGGCCCTATCGATTTCCTCATGTGCATCCTCCATATTATTCACCACGGCCTACACACACCATTTTCATATTTTTTACGTGCATATAATTTTATATATTTTTCAATATATTTACGTTCAAAGTTTTCAAACCTTTATGTCAAAAAATCAAATACCGAAGCACATGACATTACGGACATTAGTGGATTATTCATCTGATGTATTAACAATTTTGAGTTTTAATTTAAAAAATTTGAGTTTTATTATAACTAAAAAAAATTACATATAAACTCGGAAAAATTTGATTTTTAACATAAAACTAAAATGTAATTTATAAACTATAAAACTCAAATAAAAAATACGCAAAAAACTCAAAAACTCATTAAGTGTGAGGTAGTACATCTGATGTACAATCCGTTTTCTCCATTACGGGGAGCGTACCTGATAACAAGTGACGGTCTGAAAACAACGTAATTCTTGGCTAAAATCCGGCAAACCAACAGTATGATGCAAAACTCGATTAGTCCCATGATCATTAGAGTTGGGCCCACCAACAATACAAATAACCGGAAGATTCTCACTGTAAGCCCCAGCAATAGCGTTGAGTACACTCAACCCACCAACAGTAAACGTGACAGCACACGCGCCAACGCCACGTGAGCGTGCATACCCGTCAGCTGCGTAACCAGCATTGAGCTCGTTACAGCAGCCGATCAGGTTAAGTCCTGGTTCTGCTAAGAGGTGGTCAAGGAGGGCGAGGTTGAAGTCACCGGGTACTGAGAACACGTCGTTTACGCCTAGTTGGACTAACCGTCTAGCTAAGTGTCGGCCCAATGTGGCTACTGGCGCGGATACCGTCGATGGCGGGAGGAAGTGGGTTGTGGTGTTGGTGTTGACTGGGCTGCATAGGTCGTTGTTTGATGGGCCATTTGAGTCCACTGATCCTATTTTGGTGTCCATTTTTGGGTCTGTTTGAGACAAGGGAATGTTTAGAGATTTTGTTTTTGTTTTTTGAGAAAAACACCCAAAGGGCATTAGTGCATTACTATAATATTGATTTTGTTGTCCCTCAAAAAAAATAATAACGATTTTGATTTTGAATTTTTTTTTTTGTTTTTGTTTTTGTTTTGGTGTGATTGAAAAAAGTAGGAAATGTCGGGGGATTTATATAAGGAGTCTTCTTAGACCAATAAGTCTTACATTGGGGATTTGGGGGTGATAACTGATAACGAGACGAGTCGAGTTGAGTAAGAGCTTGGTCTTGCTTGGCTTGTTCTCATAATGTTAAACTTGTGCTCAAGCCAATCTCGGGTTCATCCGAGCATAAAAAAATTGTGTTTATATCGAGCTTGCGAGCTTAACTCGAACGAGCCTATGTATATTTAAATTTCCGTTATTTTGTTTCTTATTTTCATTAACTTGGAATTTGATGGTTATATATATAAAAGTATTGGGTAAACTAATAAGAACATTTGATATGGTGAAATAAAGATATAATCTCAATAAATATTTTTATAAAATAAGATTATAAGATCAATATATTATCTAATTACAGGACTTCGATCTGAGCTAACTGTAACTCTGCTAGACTTGCTAAAATCTTGAGCTGAGTTACAAGTGTCTCGTCTCATCATCCCTCTAATCCTGCATTAATTAGTAAGTCTTCTTAAGTGTGATTTGTGAATCGGACGGGTCTATATCTCTAACATCAAACAATACTCATCATTACCACAACAATTTGTTATATGAGTAACGAGATGTTTTAGATTTATTTCAGTCTTATAAGTTATAACCGTATTAAATAAGTACAATAATTCTCATCTTGTGTAAACTGGTTTTACACGATAAAAGACAACTACATCCCTACAATGTGGGAGCAAGTTATTGCCGGTATCTTGAAGAATTCAAAGAATCGAAAGCTCAGTTTAGGAATATATATACGAGTTTTTTATTTTTTTAAGAATTTCAAATTTTACACAAATACGTGCTAACACAGTCTTCGTGCTTATCTTCTTAGAGAGGATGGGATTTAAATAAACTAGGCGCGGTTTTGCTCCCTATTAAATAAATAAATAAATATAGATTACGTGTGTGTTTGGCCTATCTTGTGTGTTTTTACACTTAAAAACACATTTTGGCAAACACAACATTTTCTAAAAGTTAAACAAAAATTTCTCAAAAAATAAAAATCCGTATTTTTACCCATAGAAATAGAAACAACAATTTGATGTTTCTGCTTTTAAAAAACACTTTTAGAAAATTAAGCCTGAAAAACAAAAACTCATTTTTAAGAACCAGGGCCAACATGCTCTACGTCTGTATCATTCTCGAGTAATTTATTAACTCCCTCTGTCCCGGTCATTTATTATCCTATTTCATTTTTCAGTGTCTTAATCATTTTTTTAAGCTAGCCAAGTTTCAAGTCGAAACCGAGCCCAGTCTCAATTGGCCGAGGCAACTTGGAGCCTTTCGAGTTTGAGCTAAAGTTGACTTTGACTCGGTTACAAAACTAATTATACAATACTCTGTTCATGTGCATGAAGAAGGTATACAGTTACTGTACTATTTATTCATTTTATTGTATATATAGTCTAAATTAAAATGCCTGCAGATTTCACTGATTGATAATTGAATTAATTATACAGCAGATATAGTCTCAACTAATATCAACAATTAAGGCTAGATCGTGTAATGATCCGTATAAGTGTATAACCACTACGATGATCAAGATAGTCAATGGAACGATACACAGATAACAGCAGCATACAGCTGCCAAACATTATGATACATGTGCATAAATAATGTATAATACTCGCTACATCCCAACTTTGATTAAAATACTATTCACAAAGAAGACTAAGCGTCTAAGACGGAACCAGTCCTCGTAGTGAAAGGTTGTAGAATGCTAAGATTGTCTAGGAAATCATTGAATAGTATCTGCGAAAGATCTTAGTAAGATACTAAGATATCGACAATTTGGTAGCAGGCCAGGATGTGCAGACTTACATGCACAAAATGAAAGAATATCGCAATATAGTTCTTTGACGTCGGACAAGGTTAGGAAATAAGTAAATAACGCTAACGGCTAACACGGTCACAATAAACTAGAGCGGCCTTCTTCGACGAGCAATGTAGCTCAAGAAGGAGATTCTGAATCTAACATGACTCGATCAGAAACGACATTGGCCACTCCTCTGTGTTCCGTCTTTCCGTCTTATTATTGTCTACATGGCTTAACTGAACTACATTTAACAAGTAACTGAACTACGGTATCATGATTCATCATTCATGTCCTCAAAAATATTAGGCCTACTGTTACAAATGACTGCACATTTCCGAGCCCTGCAATCCTAACCCGAAATTGGAATATAAAGAAGAAAAGAAATGATTTTCCAATGCTTTAATGATTCTCGCCTATAGCGTATGAGTGATTTTTACAAATCATATCATCTGTATGAAAATCCATAAATAAAAACAAATAGACCTGGCATGGTAAGAAATTCCAAACTTGGAGCAAATATAACGATTAGCTACACATCATGCAAACATTTCCCACCATCAGAAGAAAATTCTTCAAGAATGAAGGACTTTTTTTTTTTTTTTTTTTGACAAAGAATAAATAAAGATAGCTTACAACAAGCTTCTTCGAAAAGATTATGAGCTATCCTATTCACTCCCCTAGGACAGAAACTAAGAGAGCAACAATGGAAATTAGACGCAATAGACTTAATATCCTTGATAATGCACCTAATAGACGCGATCGCCTTTTCCGCTCCAGCAACCTGCATAACCAAGTTAAGACAGTCCGTAACAAGCCTAACATGAAGAATTAAGGACTGTTACAAGCCATTCTTGCGAGCTTGATGATGCATATAACGGAAATGAAAAGGGGCTTTGAACAAACCATCGAGAGTGAACAGAATCAATCAGCTTGATGCTCTATCAGTGTAACTATGACAATAGACTGATCATCACCTAGAACACTTACGCTGCCTGATCTGACCATACAATATAGGTAACAAGAAAGCGGACATCACGAGTAGAAGTAAATTGGCAATGCTGCCTTCTCCAGGTGAGATTATTTTCATTCAAAACATTTCCCACCATCACATTTCATTTTGACACAAAAAGAAAACACACTACCCCACCATATAAATAAATTTGGACCACACAAATACACTACCCACCATACAATTAAATTTGGACCACACAAACACTTACCAAAAAAGGAAATATGGAAGTTATTGTGAATAGACGGAAAAAGAAATAGTGAAGTTTATGTGTTGAATAGGAGGGAGTATAAGGCAGCAAATCAACAAAAGTCGGCTTGCAGAAAAGGCCCATATATCTGGACATACAATTTAGGCGACAGGAAAGCGGGTAATCAGAATAAGAGTTGATCACCTCGGCAAAGTTGCCTTTTGCAGTGTAAATATGACAATAGAGCTTTATATGAAGCAATACTTGTGAGCTTTACATGAAGCAATACCAGGAAGATGAGAAGGGGGACTTCTGAACAAACAACAGACACTGAAAAGACTCAGCTTGATGCTCTATCAGTGTAACACATAATACAACATTTCCTACAATCGAGAATGTTTACATACATGAAATATAGGCCCCACAAGGCAGCATATCCACAAACAAAAAATGTGATTTGCAAAAAAGCCTCACAACTGACAATACAATATAGGCAACAGGAAAGCGGGCAATCAGAATAGAAGGAATTGATCACCCCGGCAAAGTTGCCTGCAAAACACTACAAAATCATTCCTATAATAGAGACTATTTTCATTCATTAACATATAGACCAAGAAAGGCAGCGTATCCACACAGTCCGACAGACAAATGTGGATCCACAGAAAAGCCATGCATCAGGTCAAACAATATAGGCAACAGGAAAGCGGGTAATCATAATAAAAAGAGTTGATCACCTCGGCAAAGTTGCCAGCAAAACACTACAAAATCATTCCTAAAATAGAGACTACTTTCATTGATTAACATATAGCACAGAGATAAAGGTGGATCCACAGAAAAGCCACACTTCAGGTCAAACAATATATGCAGCAGGAAAGCGGGCAATCAGAACAGAAAAAATTGATCACCTCGGCAAAAATTATAGGTCCCACAAGGCAGCGTATACAAGGTAAAGGTGGATCCACTAATGACCTCACATTTGACCATACAATATAGGGAGGAGGAAAGCGGGCAATTAGAATAGAAACAATTGATCACCTCGGCAAAGTTACCTTCTACAGTTCTACACACAAAATAAATCTTCCGGCAAAGTTGCCTTTCACACAATGTATAACAGTTTCGACAATTGAGACTATTTCATTCATAAGACATGATTAAAGCAAGAAAATAGGGGGGGAACAGATAAAGCAACACAGCATGAGTGGATAACCCTTAAAAAAATACCCTTCACATTTAAGAACAACCAAGTACCAACACAGTGATTATGTAGCCAAACAAATATACACTGACTTCCAGAGTAATGAAACTAGATGGACAAAGCTCAAATTTAGGTTGATCTCAGTACTCCCACAGGAAAGACTATAATGAACACCGAAAACTGAAAAATATATTTTTGGACCACATAAATAAGCTAAACTCATAGAACACCATTTGAACAATATTGCCAAAACCAAGCAAGAATCACCATCATGCAATGAATCTTCGAAGTCAGCATCACGAACATTTCCCTCAACTAACAATTATAGAAAAGGCCAGAGGTGCCTGTTTATATACCTTATTTCCAGGCCTCACAAGTCTCAGAGAGACTTCAGCAACAGTGCTGGTTGCCGCAGTGACATCTGTATGAGTGTGTCCCACAATAGCTATAAAACCATTAATATGACAACCCATATCCCTAAAACCAAGCAGGCAACGACATCTCTTTAGATGAAGATTCAAACTTTTAAAAATAACATAACTAAAACAGGCTGATGATGTCACAAGGATCTAACTAATGTATGAGATATCATCTCTTACATACCATCAGGCATCAATAATACGAATGCCGATGCCAGTACTGCTATGCCCTTTAGAAGGTTCGCTAATAAAACCAGTTGCATTCACAAAATTCTTGATTTACATAAAACATCCCTATCTAGATATTGCTCTACTCCAATGAAACAAATTTTGATTCAGATCGCAAAGCATCTATTACATCACTAAATAACCGGCAACCAAGTCAAAAGCCAAAACTAACCCCAGCAACTCCAACCAGTAGCTCAACATTAGCTTGCACAACTTTTCGACTAACCTTCCCCTCAGCCTAGCCATGAAATCGAAGAGAAGAATAAACTCAAGCAGAGCAGAAAAGAAAAGAAAAAATGTGAATGAAACGGTAAATTTGTGAAATAAAGCTTTCCTGGAGGACTTTTCTCTTCATACAATGAGCTAGGGCACATATACTGATAATGTATCATAGCATCAATACAACCACTGAGCTTACAAAAATAGATATCTGAAATTATTATATCTTGAAGTGCAGCAATACAACCAACTTATTGATAAAACACACAAAGAGAAAGACAACACCCAGAAAATAAGGAAAAAAAGACTTTTCATGGCTAGGTTCCTTCCTTAAATGACCAAGTCTTTTAAGACGATAATAGACAGTGCAGTCAAATTAATCTTGGTAAAATTAAGGGTAATTTCATGATGCACATAATCTGCTAAAATATCTTGGACTCCAGAATGCATGTGCCACACCAAAGAGGACAAGAGAACAAACTGGGCAGCATTAGAAGGCATTGTCGAATAGTCAATAACGGGCTGCATATTAGTAACCTTGTCAGCCATGTCAATCAGGGCCGACGTGCTATTATACCTCACAGGAACCCCACGCACGTGACTCCCCTCTCCATTCACATGACCTGCTGAACCCAAAATCTTGCTCAATGCCGATGTTCCAAGGATGCCGGAGGAGGTTGCTGGCGTGGTGGAGGACAAGTAGCGTGGGACTACGGACCGTGCAGCTCTCGTTGCGCTTCGTGCTAGCATCATGTTAACCTAACAAAATGTTTGGAATTATTTACTCCTACTTTTTATCTTTTGATTGAAAATATGGGATGCTAATCTACATATTAACATCAAGAAACTCCAAATCGAAACATAATCAAATTAGCAAATCGTATTCCTACTTCCTAGTATACCGAATAATTTTAAATCCGAGATGGATACACCAAAATAACTCGAACAACAATTGGTTGATACTGAGTATCGAATATCAAAATAATCAACAATCAAATCAAACAAACAAATTGTATTCTTAATACACAGATTAAACCTAACTCAAAATAGTTTGATTCAGCAATTAGTTGATACGGAATATTGAATATCAGAAGATGATCGACAATCAAATCAAATTTACAATCGTATTCCTGATATCCGGATTAAACATAAACCCTAGATCGAAACACAAGCAAAATAATTCGATTCAACGATTTTTTTAATAACTTAACATCGCATAACCGAATAAAAAAAATCAACAATCAAATGAAATCAGATCGACATAAACCCTAGATAGATACAAAAGCTAAATTATTCGATTCAACAATTAATTAATATCAAAGGTCAGGAAATAATAAGAGATTGAAGATTATACCTTCTATTGAATTGGGGGAGGAAAGCTGAAATTAGTTTGGGAGAACTGGTTGAAAGTGACGACGACGATGAGGAAATGACGAAATTGTGAAAAAATGCGAGTAAAAAAATAGTCTTGAGTATATAAAAAGTAGGTATGACGGGTCCGGGTAATAGCGAATCCGAATCAAACTCGACCCGTGGTCAACCCTAGCTGGACTACATAATACCGACTAACAATACGACCTGGCAGAATTGACTCGATTTGAATTACCCGATCCGAACCCGACTAAAACCCGAACATCACCCGACTCGAATTGAATCAATCCAGTTTAACCTATTCTGAAAGTTTATTGTTGCAAACTGATTATTATCCATAAATAACTTGTTAATAGCTAGCCCGAACACGAAATGACGCGGCCCGACCCAACCCGAAGTATACATGCCCATAATGATTCGGTCGAACCCGCCCGATTGACAGCGATTTACCATGTCCAGAATAACCGATTTTTGCCCGCGCAAAACTTCACCAGTTCCTTTTAACATCTATAATCTTTTTGAGGAAAACATCTACAATGTTAATAGGGTAAACTAGTTTAGATCCCGCACAATGAATGCACAGTGTTTGTCGAGTTTTTATTTTTGTATCACTTAATCATACTAAATTAACACCTCATTAATTTTTCATATTTCACGTCATTATATTTTGATATCAAAAAAAATTGAACTCTAAAAGTAATCAAGAAAACTAAAAAAAATTGAACATATAAATAATAATGATTCCAATTTATAGATTCTCTCAAAAAAAACTTTATTATGAAATTAATCAAAACGATTTATAGTTTTGTTTATACATAGTATTCGTCTATAAATTCTCGGGTAATAGCATCAATAAAAGATTTAATAGTTTATTGTTTTATATTATTTATACTTTAATTAAAATATTATAATTCAGTCTTTAGTGAAAATTATTTAATCTGATGAAAAGATTAATTTTAATGATAATAATTATATAATCAAATGCACTATAACTATTATTTTCTTATTTAGTGAATACAATCTCCTATATACTAAAAGAATAGGAAAAGTTTTAAGTTTTCCCGCCTAAAACATATTTCCTATTTTTATAAAATCTCTTATTTATTTTCCTATTTTGATATAATCCCTTATTTAAAATTCGTCTCTAAGACTTTTGTGATAAAAAAATTCGTTCTTTGTATGCTAAATCGTACCTAAAAGATATGCTAATAAAAAATTTATAAACAATTTCATTAATTTTGTTTAGAAATATACACATTTCATGAAATTACTTAATTTTTTGGATTAGTTTTATAGTTAGTTTTTTTTTCTAAAAATAAAAATTCTATAAATACCGCGCATTCATTGCGCGGTATCTGAACTCGTTCAATTATCAATAATCTATAAATATTATTAAAAGGGTAGACAATAAACGTCACGTAGACAAATGTGACATGACAATAATTTATTGTGACGTGGTAAAATATAGTCCACGTGGAAATACTAGCATAATAGTACACATGAGAAAAAAAATTACCAATTCCACATTTAAAAGTTACTCTCGTAATTAATGGTAAAAAACTAAATTTAGATAATTTTAATTTCATAGGATAATTTTTAAATCATTCTCATGCAAAGTGGATTTAATAATAATAATAATAATAATAATAATAATCTATAAATATAATTAAAAAGTAAGTCAAACTATCAACCATTAACTATATGTCTTATTTTAATTTCATAAGATAATTTATAAACCACTCTCATGCAAACCTTTTACATTACATTTCTCCTTGCTCCATTTTTATGTATGTAAAATCAATAACTCGATAATCTAAATACAAATCTATATGTCATATCTATATACTAATATAAAAAAGCTACCTTGAGCATATGTATAAAACATGCGACAGCGTATAATCACTAAGAAACTTTCATTTGATAGTACGTGACTAATTAATAATATTCATTCATAAAATTAAGATAGAATACTTATTATCATGTTTATGACCCCTTATTCATCTCTAAGTCTTCATTTTCTCTTTAGCTCTTACTTTTCCTTTTCCTTTTTGATGATTCATTTCTCCTCCTAAAATTTAACTCTTTATTTGATGCTAAGTTAATATAAATAAAGTCTTTAAAATAAGCACTTTTATTTTTTACCCTCTTTTTCTAACCTTTTGGCATATTCATATGTTATTGAAACTTTTCATTGCATATAATTTTTATTAATCATTTGCATTTGTGAAAAAGATAAAGTTATATCATACATAAGATTTGTGTTTTATTTGGTATTGTTTAAATAACTTTTATTGATGTCAATTTGTATTTCTCACATTGATTTATTTTTGCAGAGGGAATGGTACAATTTTCTTATTATTGTTAAGTTGGATTTTGCAGTTAATTACGTTATACATAAGGTATGTTCTACGAGTTTTATTTGTGTAATTTATATAATCTTATTGTAAAAGGCAGATTTTTTTGTAATTTATCCACTAATATCGTTTTGTGGTAGAATTAGTTTATATTATCTTTATGTAAACCCTCTTACAAGATTAATTGAATTATCGTTAAATATATGTTTGTTTCTTATTCTATTTTTGTAGGTGATGCTTCCTTTGTCTTCTCATAATATTAACATAGTGTGTTAAAAAAAACTACATGGGAAATGTGTAGGCAAGAGAAGGATTTAGTTGAACAAAAACTTGATATCCGTCCTTGAACCATGTTCTAATAATATTAAAACTTATTTGGTACGTAATTGTCTCATTTGATACAAAAACAAAACATTTTTAGTTTTTAATTCGAATTTAGAGGATCTTAGTAAATTGTTTTTTTTTATAACTGTTTTTGTAAAAAAAAAAAAAAATACAATATAGTTAAAAGGCTACTTAAAACATCTAATTTTAATTCACATGTCATTTTTACATTGGTTAATATTAAGGCTACATCAGACGTATTTATTAAAATTATTCATAATATTTACTAATATTTTTTTATGGAAATCATAATACCGATCATGATTTAAATTATAAAAATTAATTAACAATTTATTCTAATCGCTTATGTTCCGGGTGTAGATTCCGGAGCAGTATTGTTTACCACGTAAGCTTGGTGAATGGATGTCCTTCCTTGCTTTGACTCTTCCTTTCGGTCTCTCCTTAAACGATGAACAAACTGAGGGCTCGGCTTTGTACCGAGCGTACTCACTCCGACGCTCAAGTCAGTAAACTTAAAGTGATTAAGTTGTGTGTTACTTGACGAAGTATATTGTAGAGAGATAAGGGAGTTTATACCAGATGAATAGTGAGTTTTAGGTTAGATTGTGGATCCCCTTCTAAATGAGAGAAGTGGAGTATTTATAGACTTTCACCTTTTGTCACGTAGTGGCCAAGTGGCTAGCAGGTGGAAAGACTGTTCTACCCTCGGCCGAGGGACCCATGGCAGGCCGGCTGACTCCATGCCGAGGGGTCTTGGATATGAGTACGCGGATATGTCTCTTTTTGTTGGTTGCCAGTACCGAGACCCAGTGACCGGCCGACAGTGCGTCGATTAGGGGCGGTCTAACATGTTGACTTGCTGTCTTTTGATCTTTGACCTTGTTCAATATGTTGACTCGGTCAGCGGGTGCAGAATATGCCCCATCAATTTGCCCCCAGCGTAGTCTATGCCGTGGTATGGACCTTCGATGAGTGTTGAGCGTATTCTGCGCAAGTTGAATTTTCTTCCCCAGCTTCCTCTTCCTCGGCTTGCTTCTGTTCAGGCCGTACCATATCCCCCCTCCACATGGATGTGTAATGGACATCAAATGTGGAAAAGAAGATGTCGATGGCCGGCGGGTCCAAGGCTGAGAGTGCTGGATGCTTTGATTGCTCCCGGCCGGTGCTGCCAAGCTTGGTTGATCAGCTGGTCGTTTGGCAAGTAGATAACAAGGAGCGTGTTGAAGAAAATACGTCGATTGGCATTCCGCCAAGTAGCGTGTCAAAGAATATTGGTAACTGTTGCGATGATTGACATTCCGTGGCTGCATGTCTGACACGTGTCTCGTTGCTGATTTGTTGACGCTTCATGGGCTTTGCCCTGATTGGTCGGATTGAGTGGGCTTTGCCCTATAAATAGGGCAGTTAGCCCCTGAATTTGGCCTTCCAAATTCATTTTCTCAAAAAAAATTTCTTCTTGCTTAGTTTTCTTTGACGAAACTTCTCTCTAGTCTTCGAAGCGTTACTCGGCGTAACACTCTTCCCAAGGTAAACAAACAAATTTTCCAATTTTTAATTGTTTAAGTTTTTGTTGTGAACATGTCTTCTGCTGATGCCGGACCTAGTAATCCTGCGCCGGGGGGTTCCCCGTCGCGCCTTGATGAAGAGGAGGCACTGGCCGCCGTCCCGATAAGGTCCGGGGGCCCTAGGTCTCCTTCTCCTGAGGTTGATCCCAAATATTTGGAGGATTTCGAGGATGATGATGATGATGATGATGTTGATGATGATGTTGATGATGACGGTGATGATGAGGAAAAGACTCATTCCGA
Source organism: Silene latifolia (assembly GCF_048544455.1). Taxonomy (NCBI): domain Eukaryota; kingdom Viridiplantae; phylum Streptophyta; class Magnoliopsida; order Caryophyllales; family Caryophyllaceae; genus Silene; species Silene latifolia. Next base: position 4,618,035 of record NC_133526.1, on the reverse strand, counting down.
TGGGGAAAAGCCTCATTCCGATGAGGAGAGGCCGCATCTCCTGGATCACGGCGACGCCTGCAAGATCGGCCCTGATCGTGTTTGGACCAACAAGTTCGCCAGTTGTTCTGGTCCTAACTTTTTCGAACATCATTTCTCCTTCGGCAGGGAGTATAGGATTGTTATTCCTAAAGAGGGTCAGGCCGTCTGTTGCCCTCCCCCGGGTTGTATCGGCGTATATATGAGACACCTGGAGTATGGGCTCCGGTTTCCTCTCAATGCATACGTTGCTGCCATAATTAAAGCAATGAACGTCGCTGTGGCACAGTTGCATCCGTTGGCCATCCGGACGATTGTTGGCTTTGTGTGGCTATGCCAGTTTAGGGGGGAGGCCCCAACGGTGAACCTATTCCGCCGGCTTCATCACCTTCGACTGAATGTTCAAGGTGGCAGGGGGTGGTATAGCGTACAGACCGAGCCAGGTTATATCACCGTCCCTAATCTTACCTCCTGCAAGGACTGGAAGGCACGGTGGGTATATGTTGAGGTTCCAGGGGATTATCCACTGCCTCGGTCCTTCCAGCACCGCGTCAATTTGCGGTGCGAGAGCAAAGGGGAGCGTGAGAAATATGTCTCCCGGGGCAAGCTTAAGATGGACGCCTTGAAGGTCCCTCTTAATGCGGACGAACGGCGGGCAATGAAGCTGTTTGAGACTGAGAAGGATGGGTCGCCGAAGGGATGGATGCCCTCGACGCAGATCATTCTTCAAGATGAGCCGCTCTGCCACGTCGGCCTCATACCGGCCCTAGCACAGGGTGAGTGGGGTCGGTGTGAGGCCCATCTCTACTTTTAATGTTTCTGTTTTTGAACCTTGATTTATTTCTTTTGTTTAACTCTTGCTTCGTTTCTTTTACAGACCGTTTTGGCCCGGATCTGTCTGAGGAAATCCTCAAGAAGATGGGACTTGACAAAGACAAGAACGTTGTCGAGATGCATCCGAAGGCCGATACACGTGATCGCAGACCGGCGCCAAACGATCTCATGGACCAGCAGTTGAAGGTCCTAGATGTGACGGCGGCCCAGGCGAAGGTTGCCGGTAACATACCGCGCCGAAAACGAAAAGCAATGTCTTCGGCGGCGACGGCGTCAACTTCAGTTCAACCTCCAATCCCTTCAGTCCAAAAGGAGACGGTGGTGATCGTCGATATTACCGATGAGGAGGTCACCTTGGCGGAGGAATCTCCTCTCTTACGTAAGAGAAAAGAGACTGCTGTTGCCGCTGCTGCTGCTACTACCGCTGCTATTGCTACCGAGGCCGACAAAGAAATGGGTCCTCCGGCCAAGAAGGCCAAGCCTGGTACAGATCTAACCTGTGGCTCAGACTTAGCCGGTTCATTAGGCGTTCCTGATGCAGGCTCTCTGGTATGTCCATGAATGTTGACATGGATGCTTTGATTGAATTTTTTGTAGATCAACCGCCGTCGTCACGGTCTTTGAAGCAGCGTCGAGAAGCGACCTGCGCAGACGGGTGGTAAAGATGCCACCGTCGTTTCCTCCTTCCCGAAGCCTACCCCGCCTTGATTAGGTCGGAGGGCCTAAGTTTGTCCAGGATCTTTGGCGAAGTGGGCCGATGTGGTCGGTGCTCATATTATGGAGCAAGAAAAGGTCATGGCTGAAGTTGCCCCACGGCTTGAGCGGCTCAGCTTGAGCTCGTTGCGCGAAGAAGGAAGCCGAGAGGGCCAAGGCCGAGGCCGAAAAGGCGGTCCTTCGAGCGAAAACTTAGGAGGACGCTGAAAAGGCGGTCCTTGCTGAGAGAGCTAAGGTTGAGGCTACGGGGGCCGAAGCTGCTAAGCTGCTGGAAGAGCGTGACAAGCTTCAGGCTGTCGTCAACTTCACTGCTGAGAAGAGGGACGAATGGAAGTCCATGTTTAAGGCCTAGGGGAAGGTGCTTCGGAATACGAAGGCTATCATCGCCCAGAGGGAGTTGGACATTGAGACGCTCCAAAGCGTCATTCTTCCTAACATGTGCGCCCAATCTAGGGACTGGCCGAAGAAGCCGCGGGGAAGTGATCGGGGAGCTCTTTCTGAAGGCTCCTTCCGTGGCGAGAGATTTGTGAGCCGCTTGATGACAAGCTTGATGCTAAGGCGAAGGCCGCGGAGGCGAAGGCCGCTGAGGAGGCAAAGGTGAAGAAGGAGGAGGAGGAGGCTGCAGAAAAGGCGGCCCGGGATGCCAAGGCGAAGGAGGCCAAAGGAGAGTCCGAGAGGGCAAGGGCACGCGAAGCTGCCGGATCTCCTTCTGGGCCGCCTATCAAAGATGATGCTGCTGCAGCTGCCAGTGGTGAGCAGCAACAGGCATAGGGAGACGGGCGGCCGTTACCAGACTCACCCGGCATCTCGGATAGCTTTAGTTGTTCGGGGGCCAACTATTGAGCCTTTCCTCCCTGCCATCTTTTGGCACTTCAAAGTTTTATGTCTGTACCCTTTTGCTGTTCCTTTTTTTTTGTAAACTTTGGTAGGTAGTGTTTAGGCTATCCCTATGGGGACGGCCGTCGACTTCTTCCTTGTAACCTGTAAACATTTTTAATAAGAGTTTGTTTACTTTGCCTCTGGCTTGGCCGAGGTCTTTTTGTCATTTTTGTCTGAGTTGTCTTCTTACGTTATTAATTGAGCGCTTCTTTTCTGTTTCTACCTTCGGCCACGGGCGGTTAGAATGCGTATCTCAACTGTACTTAACGTTTTTAAACATGTTGGCGTGTCGGTCGCTTCCTCCACCGCCCGAGGCGGTCAGATTTGCGTGCCCCAACCGCCGCTGTGAACATGTTAGCGTATCGGTCGTTGTGTCCCCGCTGCTTCCCGGCCTTGGCCGAGGTAATCGGGGTTACGGCGCGACAGCGTTCGTATCTATAGACGATTATTGATTGCGTCCTCGTCCACGCCCGGTCTTAATTTGCCGAGGTGTCAGATTTGCGTCTCAACGGTACTTATACGTTCTTAAGCTCGGTCTTAATTAGCCGAGGGCAAGTCGTGGTTCCCTCGTTTCTTCCCGGCATTGGCGCGGCAACCGAGTTAACGTTTTTTTGCTCTTTGTTGTATATATGTTAGCATTTTGGCTCGTTCCCCCGTCACTCCCGGTTAGCGGCCGAGGTGATCGAGGTTTTGGCGCTGTCTGCTGTGTACATATGTCTTCTTTTGTAGGACTATGGGAGGGACACTCCATTTTGATGGAAAACTTGGAACACTCTTCATTAGAAATAATCATGCATTGGGGTGCCCACAACGGTCTCGGATACCTCCGCCGCTATATGAAGTATTTTCTGAGGTTGTCTGTGTTCCAGTGGCTCATTAGAGGCACTCCCTCCATCTCGGTTAGCCGGTATGTACCCGGCCTCATTTCCTCAACCACTTTGTAGGGTCCTTCCCAGTTGGCCGTCATTTTGCCATGGATGTTTCCTTTGTTGGTGGCGGCCGACTTTCTTAGGACTAGATCTCCTACTTTTAAGTCCCTTTTGTAGACCCTTCGGTTGTATGCTCTTCTCATTCTGTTTTGGTAAACGGCCAAGTTGAGCCGTGCCGTATCTTGACTTTCTTCAACCAGGTCTAGGGAGGCTCTCAGGCCTTCCTCATTTTGGACTGGGTTAAAGGTTTGCGTTCTGAATGTCGGCACCATTGCTTCAATTGGCAGGACGCCTCAGACCCATAGACAAGGTGGAATGGACTGTACCTCGTTGCTTCTTTCTCCGTGGTTCGTAGTGACCATAGGACGCCGGGTAGTTCATCAGCCCATCTCCCCTTTAGATCTTCAACCTTCTTTTTCAAACCGTTCAAAATTGTCTTGTTAGCCTCCGCTTTGCCCGTTGCTCGAGGGTGGGGACGGAGGAGTATGCGAACTTGATGCCGAGCTCTTCTAGCCAGTTCATCACCAAGTCACTCCAAAATTCTCGGCCATGGTCAAATACCATGACTTGGGGTAACCCAAAACGAGTTATGATGTTTTCCCAGATTACCTTTCTCACGGCCGCCGTGGTCTTGGCAGGTACTGCGACAGCTTCGACCCATTGGTTGAAGTAGTCAACGGCGACTATTAGGTACTTTCTTCCTCCGGAGGCCGTCGGAAATAGCCCCAGTAAATCCATCCCCCATTGTGCAAATGGTAACGGATCGAAATGCGGTTGCGGGTCTCGGGAAGGTGCATGTATCACGGAGCATGCATCGGCGTTCTTGCACTCTTTGGTCTTAGTTCTGGAATCTTCCAGCATGGTAGGCCAGAAGTAGCCGGCTCGGAGAGCTTTGTGGGCTAGCGTTCTTGCCCCCATGTGGTGTCCACATATGCCTTCGTGAATCTCTGTCAGAATGAGCTCCGCGTCGGCTGGGCCGACACATTTCAAGAGTGGTCTTATCACAGACCTTCTGTATAGTTCTCCTTCGAACACCAGGTACCTTGCGGCGATCCTTTTTATCTTCTGGGAGAGACTGCGGTTCTCCGACAACTCTTTTGTAAGTTTGTATTTAATTATCGGAGTCATCCACGTCGTCTCGGCTTCTGTGTCGCCCACCATGCCAACGGTCTCAGTGATGCTTTTAGCATTCCTGATATCCACCAGCACGGTTCGACTGACATTCTTGATGGTTGAACTGGCAAGTTTCGAGAGAGCGTCGGCTCGGTTGTTCTCGGACCTGGGGATGCATTGGATTTGGAAAGATTTCAATTTTGCTGTGTCAGCCTTTACCTTTTCCAGGTACCTTACCATCCCGTCGTCTCGAGCCTCATACTTTCCTCTGATTTGGTTAGTAACCAATAGTGAGTCCGTCTTCAACACAATGTGTTCTGCCCCGGCTGCTCTAGCTAACTCGACTCCGGTTATCACCGCCTCGTATTCGAATTCGTTGTTTGAGGCCGAGAAGGTAAACTTCAAGGCGTACTCAAATTCGTCCCCGTTTGGGTGTAGACACCTCGTTTCTGCACCTCTCGCAAACCACCCGGTGATGATTGGGCCGCATGTTTGATTCGCGGAACGATTAGTGACAGTTCGTAAGATTATCGTCAAGTGATTGCTCAAATATTAATGTCAACCTCTTAAATGTCATCTACGTGCCGATGCGGTCGTTTTGGCAGTAATTAGAGTACATTCGGAGTCCGGGTCAAAAACCGTCTCCATTTTCTGATAACTGTTAAATCCCGAGTCAGAATGTTCTGGAATGTTCCGGATATTTCTATTCCATATTTCTCAAATTTTATCTTTTGGGAAATAATATCCCGTAATATTCATCTAAAATATTTAAAGATAAATCGAATTATTTCCGTCCTACCATAACTTAAACACGGAAATCTTTCTTAAAGCAGGAGGAAACCTCCTGGGAATAGACACAGCAGGTGCTGCGCCTCTTCCAAGAGACGCAGTGGCTGCTGCGCCTCTTCCCAGGCCCTTCTTTGCATGATTTACGTATCTTTTTTTATATCTTTCCGAGATTCACTTCCAAAGAGTCTCCGAAACCCTATTCCTTCACGTGATTAGTATAAATAGGAGCTTTCGTTCCTCATATTTCTCACGCGAGTGTCCGCCCTTCTCTTCTCCCTTTGCATTCTAGACTTCGTTCTTACTAATTGGCGCCTACGTGCTTGGACTTCCGACCACGTAAGCTCGGATCTTTCCGGGTACCAGCCTCTCCGTTGCATGACCGACCAATTTGACCAACTACACTCAATCAATCTAATTAATTAATCTGTTTTAATCGTTTTCCTCTTACGAGGGCACTCTTTCCTTGCATTCGCGTCGAGCATTCACTAATCGATCTTCTTAGTTCTTCTCGTTCCGTCAACATGTAAGTCTGAGGGTGTATTAATCTCTCTTTTATTTATTGTATTTTAATTATTGTATAACGATTGTAAGGTTTATGTCGAAAACACCATTAAAATCGATTTCTAAAACCGTCTTTAAAACCTGTTTTGCGAAATTCCAGTAGACAGACGTCGAGAAAAGACGCAGCAACCGCTGCGCCTCTTCGAAGGAGCGCGCGCGCGCCGCCGCGCCTCTTCGTGTGATTGCCGCAGATTCTCGCTTCTTTTCTTCTTCCTCCGTCCTCTGCAATTCGTATCAAACTTATTTCCTTTGTTTGTTCGTCTGTTAATTCTTCATCATGATAGTTTGATAATTCGCATGTACATATTATCCATCATCATTAACATGTTTAATTCATCATAAAACCGACTTAAATCCCTAATAATCAATATTTGCGGGTTTTCGTCATTAAATTCAATTCGAGTTTTAGGGATTCAATTCGTTCATATTGAGTTTCTGGGATTCATTGGTGATATGTTTTCATCTGTTTAGTCATTAATTCATTGTACATTCATCATGTTTAGTCTAATTCGTTTAGTTAGTTAGTTTAATTAATCATTCATTAACATCGACCCTTCACATAATTAATCCGTCTTATTTCCGTCTTAACCATGTTTTACTGTTTTATGACCTCAATCATATGTAAATAATCTGCTAATCACTTTCATCCGAGTCTAATATCGAAACCAATCCTTAAAATTAACAAATAACATTAACGGTTTGCCGTTCCGGCTTCACAGCCAGAACTCACCCTTGGAACAGACGCAGCAAAGAATCGCGCGCCTCTTCCAAAGGCGCGATGCACTCATTGCGCTGTTCAGGGTGAATTCTGTCCCTGAACTCCTTTTCTGCCTTGACGTAGTTTAATTAGTAAGCGTATTAATCAACTAATATCTGTATTATCACCTTCTGATCTGTCGTGTTTTATTCTTATCTCTTTTTCTCAAATTATCCGTTTTAAAGGTATTTCCGACATAAATCGCCTATTCCAATGTAATTATTGTAGTTTATATTTGTTATTGTATTTTGTATCATTTGTATGTTTTCACATGTAAATCAACATTAAATCCTATTTCGACCCAATTGTTTGCTAATTACATGTCAACCAACTTAGTCTAATTCTCACATGCTAGGATTAATCTATGGATGTTGCATTGCATGCATATAATCGACGATATATCGAGTACGAATAACTTCCCTAATCATTAGTAGAGGCCGCTATCGAGGCGGGCGGGATTAGGTGTTCGATCAAAAGAGCTTCCTAATACGTACCCTCACCCCTTACTCCAGATCTCCGTGAGCACCCGTGTTCATTGGCATCCACGAGAGTCATTCTAGACATAGAATGCTAAGGGTAACGATTGCTTAGTGTTCATGTCACTACTTTGTGTCTTGACATGACACGAGGTATTCGAACGGTTCCAATTTCCCATAAAAATTGGTGGCGACTCCATACAAAATGCAAACGCTTGTTTTCGAGCCCCTTCACCAAGCGCCCCCGTGGGCAGCCCGCTGTCCACATTGGGCTGATGATAAGGATGCCGGCTCCTGAGCTGTTCGTCGTGGAGGACCCGTCGGTGTATACCTCCCATACACCGGGGTGTGATTCTTCTTGGTATGTGCACTCGGCAAGGAAGTCTGCAAGTGCTTGCCCCTTTATCGAGGGCCTCGGCCTGTATTGAATGCCGAAGCCGGATAGCTCTACTGCCCATTTGATGAGCCTGCCGGATTGTTCAAATTTTTCCAATGCTTTCTCCAATGGCTGGTCGGTTAAGACCGTTACGGGATGTGCGTCGAAGTAAGGTTTTAGTTTCCTTGCGGCAACGACGACAGCAAAGGCTGCTTTTTCAATCAGTGGGTAATTTCTTTCGGCGGGCAACAGTGTATGGCTGATGAAGTAGATTGAGTCTGCTTGCTTGTTTTCTTTCTCGACGATTACGACGGACCGTGGCCGAGGTAAATGCTAAGTATAGATATAGAGTTTCCCCGGCGTCGGTGCAGACGGGGGGAGAGTTTGTAGATGAGCTTTCAGTTGCCTGAAAGTTGTGCTCTGTTCCTCCCCCCAGCAAAAGTCTTTATTCCCCTTCAACACTTTGAAGAATGGGGGTGCTCTTATCGACTGACCGAGAGATAAAGCGGGCAAGAGCCGCCATCCTCCCGGTCAGCATCATAACCTCTTTGCGATTCCTCGGCTCCGGCAGGTCTAGAATTGCTTTGATTTTCTCTGGATTGGCATCAATTCCCCTGGCGCTGACAAGCACGCCGAGGAACTTGCCGGCCCGGACACCGAAGTTGCATTTCATTGGGTTAAGTTTCATCTTGTATTTCCTTAGTAAACAAAATGTTTCGCTCAAGTCGGCCAGGTGCTCGCCGTCAGACTTGCTCTTTACAATAGCATCGTCGACGTAAGCCTCGATATTTCGCCCTTTTTTGTCTTGAAACACTTTGTCTACCAGCCTAGTGTAAGTTGCGCCAGCGTTTTTCAAACCGAACGGCATCATTTTGTACATGTATGTGCCGTGTATGGTGATGAATGCGCACTTAGGCATGTCTTCTTCGGCCATGAATACCTGATGGTACCCAGAAAAGGCGTCGAGCAGGCTCAGCATAGTGTAGTCTGCCGTTGCGTCTATTAAGCTATCTATTCGAGGCAAGGGATAGCAATCTTTAGGGCATGCTTTATTAAGATTTGTAAAATCAACACACATCCTCCACCCCCCTGATGACTTCTTCACCATTACAACGTTTGCTAGCCACTCAGGGTAAGTACAAGGCATGATAAAGCCCGCCTCTAACAATTTATCTACCTCGGCCTTGATGGCATCATCTTTTTCGGCCGAGGAGTTCCTCATCTTACGCTTCACTGGGGGCGGCGGCGGGGAGTACGTTCACTTGTGAACGATAACCTCTCGGCTCACACCTGGCATCTCGGCGGCTGAGTACGCGAAGACGTCTTTGTTCCTCCTTAGCAGGTCTAGGAGATTGGCTCTGAACTTTGGCTCCAGGCCGACACCGATAGTTACGGTGCGTCCCGGGTCAATCTCTATCTGCTCGGTCTCGGCTCCTTCGACCACGCCGACGTGGTTGGTGCTCATCGGATCACCCTCCTGTCGTAAGGATGGGCTCTTCCCTTTCTCTGACTTTTTCGCCACTTTGAGGGACTGCATGTTGCACCCTCTGGCGGATATCTGGACATTGACAACTTCGTCCCTCTCGTCCTTTGAGACGAGCTTTTGCAATTCCCCCCGGTCCGAGACATACATCAATGTCAGGGCCCGGATGGACATCACAGCATCGGCCTCACTCAAGGTGACTCGACCTATGAGGACGTTGTAGGCGGACGAACCGTCAATGACCACGAACTCAGAAAAAACATTCTTGGCCGCATCGTCTTGGCCAAACATCACCGGCAGTCTAATAGACCCCAGGGGTACCAGGCCGGCCCCGGAGAAGCTGTACAGTGGGTTGGTGCAGGTGCTCAGGTCCTCAATCTTCAGACCGAGGTTGAGAAAGCATTCCCTGAACATGATGTTGGTATAGGCGCCTGTATCAATTAGGCACCTCTTCACCAGGTGGTTGGCTATGTCTAGGTGGACCACCAGCGGGTCGCTGTGTGGGGCTACGACTCCTTCGTAGTCTTTCCTTCCGATGGTTATATCGGGGACGGTGTGAGCGGGGGTCGCTGTGGTGGGCACAAAGTTGATGGCTTGGTAAAGCTCGTTTAGGTGCCGTTTGTGCCCATTAGCGGACCCGCCGTTCTCGTTTCCGCCGATGACAACCTGGATCACTCCCATCCTGTGGAATACTGATTTCCTCTTTTCCCCGCCGGAGCTGGATTCTGGGTTCCCAGCTACGTACTTGCTGAGGGCCCCCTTTTGGATCAGCTCCTCAATGGCGTTCTTCAGTTGCCGACAGTCGTCGGTCTTATGGCCGGTCTGGTCGTGATAATCGCAAAATTGACTTGCGTCGCCTTCCCTCTTCATCTTGGGGGGCCTTGTCCACTTCTGCCCTTCGCTCTTGCTCAAGGCGAAGACCTCGGCCGGTGTTTTGACCAGAGGGGTGGGACCGCTGTACCGCTTATGGGTGTATGGTCCCGAACTCCCCCGGCGTCCGCCGAGTTTTGCTTCCTGCTGGATTTTTCCGGCCGTGACCTATTGCTATCACGGCGTCCTTCATCCTCGTTGTCTCGGCGGCTCCTCCTTCCTGAGTGCCCAGATTCACTGTGGCCTACCCAGGTCTTGTGGTAGTCCTCCACCTTTATGGCCTGGTCGGCCATCCTTCTGGCGTAGTCCAGGTTGAGGTCCCCGCACTTGATCAGCTCATCTTTGAGCTCGCCTTTCGGGAGGCCCTTCATCAGTGCGAAGGCCCCCAGCTCGGTATTCAGCTCACAGATCTGCTGAGCTTTCGCGTCGAACCTCTTCACGTAGCTCCGGAGGGACTCGTCCTCCCCTGTCGGATAGTGAGGAGATCGGATGTCTCCACGGCCCTTCTCTTGTTGCAAGAGTACTGGGCTATGAACTTGTCTCTTATGTCGGCGTAGTAATACACCGAGCCATTGGGCAGCCCCTTGTACCAGCTTTGGGCCATCCCGTGAAGGGTTGTTGAGAAGATTCGGCACCAAACCTCATCGGGTTGCTCCCACACCGACATGTAAGACTCGAAAGCCTCGGCGTGGCCGGTCGGGTCGCTATCCCCTTTGTAGGATAGGGGTGGCAGCTTTAGTTTGGTTGGCACCGGAACCTCGAGGACGTAGGTGCTGAGGGGCTGTCTGACCACGTGCCGAGTGACACGTGGTGATCGGCTCCTCGTGGACCTAGTTCGGCTTCTCTCCCCGTGGCGGGAAGGGCTTCTTGTTGTCCGACTTTGGAGAGTCGGACTTCTGTCTTCATTTCTTCGGGGGTGGCCTCTTTGATGCCGCGGCGACTCTGTCCTCCCTCGCGTGGGGGAAGGACTTTGGTCGGCCACTGACACCACGGGCACCGCCGGCGTCCTAGTATGCTCCACTCCTTGCATTGCCCCGGACAAGTTGTTCGGGGTCACTTTATGGGCCCTGGTCACCTGCGGGTGTGCTGCCGTTACCGGCGTTGCGGCGGGGGTGATCGGCGTATTACCCATTAGGTCCAGGAGTAGCTTCAGCTTTGCTGCATCGACCACATGTCCCATGATAGTGACTTGGCCGGTAAGTAGTGGTGTTTCTGGTTGTATCGGCATCCCGTACGCCGGTTGAATTACTCGGCCGGTGGAGGACGGCCCGATCTCGGAATTAAGGACTGTGTCATCCTGATAGAATGCAGTTTCGTCAGTCACAACTATTTCTTGTTGCTTTGACATTTTCTTAGCTTGTTGGGTGGGTTTTGTTTTGTGTTTTTTTTTGTAAGGGATTTGACTAGCTTCTAGTATCTATTTCCCACAGACGGCTCCAATTGTTCCGGGTGTAGATTCCGGAGCAGTATTGTTTACCACGTAAGCTTGGTGAATGGATGTCCTTCCTTGCTTTGACTCTTCCTTTCGGTCTCTCCTGAAACGATGAACAAACTGAGGGCTCGGCTTTGTACCGAGCGTATTCACTCCGACGCTCAAGTCAGTAAACTTAAAGGGATTAAGTTGTGTGTTACTTGACGAAGTATATTGTAGAGAGATAAGGGAGTTTATACCAGATGAATAGTGAGTTTTAGGTTAGATTGTGGATCCCCTTCTAAATGAGAGAAGTGGAGTATTTATAGACTTTCACCTTTTGTCACGTAGTGGCCAAGTGGCCAAGTGGCTAGCAGGTGGAAAGACTGTTCTACCCTCGGCCGAGGGACCCATGGCAGGCCGGCTGACTCCATGCCGAGGGGTCTTGGATACGAGTACGCGGATATGTCTCCCGACTGGCTGGTTGCCCAGCCGAGACCCAAGTGACCGGCCGACAGGCGGCGTCGGTTAGGCGGTCTAACATGTTGACTTGCTGTCTTTTGATCTTTGACCTTGTTCAATATGTTGTCTCGGTCAGCGGGTGCAGAATATGCCCCATCAGCTTAAATCGTCCAATTTGTCCATCTAACTCTTCATTAACCAAAGAGATAGTAATTAAAAGGTCTTATATTAGTAAATAAAAAGTCTAATAATTTGGATTATAAAGCAACTGATATTATTTTTTAGTGGAAACCATATGATCATGTACTAAATTACAAAAATAAATTAAAAATATACTTATTTAATTGAATTAAAATCATGTTTATTTAATTTTAATTTTAATTTTAATTTTAACTATCTCAATTTGCAGATTATTGATTGCGAGGAGGCTACTAAAAATTGGAGATTACATGTTTGGATCTAAATGTGAAAAACGAAAACATATTTTTTACTCTTTTTGTTGGCTTACAAAGCATCATCATTCATTATCGGCGAGATTCTCTATTTTAAATGTATATTTTTTACTATTTTATTTTCTTAAAAAAACCTATCAGATATGTAAACGCAATTTTGGAGTGCTTTGTTTATCGACCTAATGACGCAGCCGTTCTTAGCTTAATTATTTATGACGTACACTATAAATACATAAAAATAACAAATTTGCAAAAAATTTAAACAAACATTTATAGTTATAAAATTAGTTACATTAAATTGTTGACTACAAAATATTCATGAATAATATTAACATGTATTAAAATATATGGAAATAAAATTCAAATTAAAAAATCTATCTATATTACTATGATCATGAAAAATAATGTAAAAGAAAAAAACATTTACAAATATTTGGTTTATAGCTTATTCGCGATAAAAAAAAATATTTTATATTTTAGTTAAAGATGGACGTCAACAAAAGCAAATAAATGGGACAAATAGAACAAGTCTGCGATTTTCGCGGGTACAAAAGTAGTTCTCATTTAAATTATTTTTACTTAATTAAACGTTACAACGGTTAATAGAAAATGAGGGAAAATAATAATTTACTTTATAAAATATCATTGTTATTTCCAAACGTACAGAAAAAAATAAAAATAAGTATATAATATGATTAATACTTCTTATTATCATTTTGATAGAGTTGGATTAAGAAAAATATAATTCAGTCATCGAGCGAAATTGATATAATTCTGTAACAAAAGCCAAATTATAATAAAAGAATAATAGGTTACAATAACAACCACAAAAAAAAACTCAACATAATTATGTGAATACCAAGCCATTACAAAAGTAATAAAAAACAATTTACGTGATTTTCACGAGAAATTAAATTAGTATATACTAAAAAAGGCATGACAAAGCATCACATTCCCTTTGACAGAATTTTTGCAAACCACATCCTTATGCATTTATTTTAATAAAAAAAAAAAGATAAATTGTTGAATGAGTTTGTAGGATTAAACACAATCATTAAAATTGACTTTTCTTTTTCAAAGTAATTAAACAATCGTTAAACATTAAAATAAATACTAAATAAATTTTGAAATGTTAGAATAAATTTTACGGATAAAATAATCTTTATTCTTTCAACGTTTATAATCCGCACCATATTCTTTCAATACAATTGATATGTTCATTTTATATATACTTTTACCCCTCATTTAGCTCAGTTTCTATTGATTATCATACTTTAATTAGTATATTTTTGAGCTAATTTTGTGTTCTAGATGTATCGTTGTGTTTGTTACGGTTTTGTAGGAATCTAAGCATTTAGAGGTTTTTTCCTATGATTTTGTACACCAAGTTCATTAAGCTAAACAAGGCCAAATATTGGACTAAGTGTGTGAAGATTTATTGGGTTTTGCATGAAGATTAGTGGATTGAAGTAAGGAATTACAAATGAAGCCAAATGCAAAGTCAAGCCCAAAATGAAGGTCCATATCAAGGTGCAAGCATTAGATGCCAAGAGAGCTTAGGATGCTAGGAATTTAGAACATTAACCGGGTGATTAATCGCACAATTAGTCACCAACATTGGACACCCTTTGCAATTAAGAGGAGAATTAAGAGAATTAACCGAGGAACACACGACCCCGGTCGGGGTTGGTGGCCCCGATCGGGGTTGCATGCTCGTTGGTTCTTACGTTTTTCTCCTCCTCTCCTATAAATAGGAGAGGTATTCCTAGGTTTTAGGCATCCGATTTTACGTCCAAGTTTACTACAATAAGCCTTAAGCATTATAAGTTTTCTCTCATTAGTTTTCATTTCAAGTTTAAGTTGTTTAAGCATTCCTTAGTTAATCTTTCAACAATTTGTATTTCAAGAGATTCTCAAGCATTTGTTATTCAATCCTTTGGTTTTTAGTTATTTGTTCTTCCATACAAGTCTTCCTTTATAAGGTATTTCTTATTACAAGTTTACAATTTACATCATTGCTTTAGTTATCACATAGTTATTATAATCAAGTATTTCATATTTATTTTAGCTTTGTTCTTTTCGTATGTTATATCACTTAACTAATATAATTCATATAACCATGTTCAACATTCCTTGCGATTTAGTTTACATTTTACATCTTAGTATGAGTAGCTAAATTCTCTAGTCTAAAGGTTAGGGGAGCCATGCAAAATCAAACATATAATATGATTAAATAAAGTTCCTAATAATATTGATCAATTGTTTCCATCACATGCTTGTTTTGTTACGCTTAATCTTTGATTATCGGCCGTAGTCGTAGATTATATTTGTTCATTCGTTCTAAAGTCGAGAGGCACGGAATTGAATTAGACTAAGCATGTGTGGTAGGACGACGTAGTCATGGACGAGAGTTTCTCTAGGACCCGGTCTATGGTTGACACTAATGCCGTAAGGTGGGTGTCTTTAAGCCTAAGCAATTGACAAGATTATTACTATCAAGTTTATCATATTATTATGTTTACCTTTGCATGAGTGACCCGACCCCTTTAGACTACCTTTCATCATATTATTTACATTGCATTTTTATTAATCATCAACCAAACAAATCAAACCCAAATCGTAATCGATTGATAAAAATCTACCCATAGCAATTCACGACGTAATTCTCGTTTCCTTGTGTTCGACCCCTATTACTACATTAAATTGTGTCTAGGGAAATTATCTTTGCATAGGTACGCGATAAAACCTATCAACAATGTTAACCGATTAATTTACCTTAAATTATAGTTCGCAAATAAAAATATAAAAATTTCTATTTTAAAAAAAAAATATTTTTGGTTGAATTAATTACGTAACTCAAATGTTTTTAATAAAAGAACAATAAAATAAAACAAATGACTGGAATGAAGGGACTATAATAAAAAAAAAGACATAAAAAAAAATCAAAGACAACAAGAATAATAACAATAATCGTGGCAAAACACTAATAAACTTAGCAATATTAGTGGCATTATACAAATATACGTATTGATTAATAGTCAATGTTACCATTGGTGTGGTATGAAGGGAGTAGTAGATAGGGGATTGATAATTTATACCGTAGGTAACACAACTTTTCAAATATTATACCTAACATAATTTATTTTTTAAATTTATACCAGAAATACCTAAATCTTAAGTGACTAATTCAAATGCAACCTCTAGTTCTAGCACAAACTATGGAATAAAAGACAGTTATGCGACATAAATTTGCTTTGCCGCGGGAAATCTGATTTCTGTCCCTGAAAATTAATTGGGATGAAAAACTATGCCACGGGAAAAAACAAAATTGTGGCAAATAATTGGTTTTAGTAACGAATTAAGCTATAGCCGTGGCTAATAAATATAATTAGCCGTGAAGTAAGCCACGACCGTAACTAAAAATTATGATTAGCGACAAAGTAGGATATGACCGTGGCTAGCTAACAAATGTGATTATTAATGAAATAAGCCACGTCTGTGGCTAATAATTGTTTTTAGTCACGATCGTGGCTAACTATTGTTTTTTGCCACGAGTAGAAGTATATCGTTTCTAATTATTGCTCATAACCACGAGTAAAAGTATACCGTGCCAAAGTAGTTTTTTTGTATTAGAGGTTTCTCAGTTAGTTGAATTGGTAAGGGTTCCATGTATGGCGGTAAACCAGGGGTTAATACTCAATCAGGTTCATGTGATGATCTGTTTCTTTTCACACTTGTCAATCATGGCTCTGAAATTGAGTTATTGATTGGGTTGCACGACATTTACCTCTACGGTTTTCGGGCTAATGGGGTATGGTTCTATTTCCGGGAAACTCGCTACACCATAAAAGGTGGGCGTCCTTCTCCATTTTCTGAGAAGTATCCTGACATAAAAGAATTTAGGGTTGGGCTTAGGGTTTTACATCAAGCAGTAAACACGTTGCATAATGATGACGAAACAAATTGGTGTAAAGCATACTATTCCTTAGCAGTTAATATAGCTGAATCAGTTAGGTTTGATGGTATTTTAGAGATGGTTATAAAATCTAATTATCTAGTTTTATTTATTTTAAAATTCATTGTGTTTCTAAAATGAAAACTTTACGAGGTAGTAGGTACCTAAGTTTTCTTAATTTAAACGTGGTACCTTTTTTTTTTACACCAAAAAACTTCGACATACGGAAAAATCCTCGCACATACGATGCAACGATATTTTTTTTTTCAAACTATAATTTCATAAATACAACTATTTAAAAGATGAAGTCCTCATTTTTCAATAAGGTCAGTCAAAGCTTATTCAATAACATCCATTTTTATTTCAATACGTTCGTTAAATTCAGTCGAATTCATTGAAAGTATACTTGACAAACGGGTTACCATTTTGGTGAGATTAGTTTTGATTTGGTCATAACGGTTTTGCAATAAACGAGTCATTATTCTGTATTATCTTAGTTGTGAACTACGTGTGAAAACTGAGGGACATTCTACAAATCTACCATTAGTCTTAACCCGACCAAAAATGTCAAATTGCAACTAGATGCAAAACTAAGGCGAAATTCTAATATTCAACTCTTATCACAGCCAAAAATGTCAATTTGCAAATATGTTCGAAAACTTAGGCACATTCTTATTGTTAGTCTTATTTCGGCCAAAAATGTCAATTGCAACTAGTTGCGAAAACCGAGGGGTATTTTAATCTTTTCCCGGCCAAAAATGTGAAATTGCAACTAGGTGTGTAAATCGAGGGGTATTTTAGTGTTTTTCCGGTGGAAAATGTTCTTACAAATAGGTGCGAAAAACGAGAGGTATTTTAATCTTTTTTCGGCCGAAGATTTGAAAGTGCAAATAGGTGCGAAAACCGAGAGGCATTTTAGTTTTTTTCCGGCCAATAATGTGAAATTGCAAGTAGGTACGAAAACCGAGGGGTATTTTAGTCTTTTTCCGACTAAAAATGTCGTTACAACTAGCTGTGGAAATCTAGTTGTATTTTAGTCTTTTCCGGCCGAAAATCAACATTCGAAAACTTGAACCAAACTTAGCATTTCCTATGGTTTACAATTTGTAAATAACAAACAAACACACCCACAACTAATAGCTCTGAATGTCATTGCATTACATGTACAAAAATCCAGTAAGTCTTTCTTAGAACGGTTCAATTATGCTTTCACTTGTCCATAGGCATTCTCTTCTGTATCTTCCACCATATTTTACCTGTTTTAAGTTTAAAACTGAAAATTGGCGTATTAAACAAGAATTTGTGGACGTGGTTAGCGACTAGGTTCCACAATTGTTGCATTAATATGAGAGGACGATGGAATTGTTGGAGACCATAATTTTGCAGTTTTGACTTTGGAAATACTTGCTAATACTTGTAATGGTGTCACATCTCCTACTACTGTCACTTTCTTTGCTGCAAAATCTATATTGAAAGATGTCACACCTGCCCATGTCCAAAATTTACATATTAAATCCAAGGATTTATAAATTATAATGGTTGAAATGAATCACGAAGTCGTGCTCGTGACGATCACAAGCTTGTAATCTTTCATAACCTCTTTTACTTTTCAACATTAGTTTAATCAGGTGTGTGTCGTCACAACTTGTGAACGTTACCAGTAAGAATTTGTGGAATTGGAAAACAAGAGATGAATTCAAGTTTTTAAACCAAACAATTGAAATCTCACATCATTTACGAAATTATAGATGATTAATTAAAGGTCGCCGATAACCTTTCCATTGGTGTGTCAATCAAACTAATACAAATACTTATATAAGACAGTCTTCTATAAATGTTACTCCGTATTATAAAGGTATAACTTTCAGTGACATATATAACGTGAACATTAGCGTTATAACTCGAAAGAGAGATTTTTACCGTCTTTATAACTCTATTCGATTCGATCTTGGCACCAGATAATAGCAAAATAGTTTGATTTCTATATCAAGGGACTGCAATAGTGCAATAGTATTATTGTCTACATAGCTTCACTGACCAACATTTAATAGGTAAAGTCATTCAATTTGATGGGGGCAAAGACAATTGAAGGCCCAAAACAGTATCATGATTCATAATTCATGTCCTTAGAATGGCATTTATGATGTCTTCAATAGTACTAGGCCCACTATTTAACCCGAAACACGAAATTAAGGGAAAAAGAAATAAGGGAAAATGCACGCGGTGCCCTTCAACTTTGATGTTTTGCCCGAAATACCCAATTTTTTTATCTAGAGAACTTTAAGAGTCTATAACTCGTGTTTACGAACTCAGAAAGTGACGATTTTTTTTTCAAATTGATTATCATTTCGAGAACTACGACTTTAAAAAAAAATTGTCGAGTTTGGAATTCGTGAGCGAGAGATATGGTCACTCAAAGTTTGTTCATTAAAAAAAACTTTGACGTACAAAAACTCCCAGCCACGGGATCCAAATACGATAATTTTTTTTTTCAAATCGTAATTCTCGAAAAGATAATCGATTTGAAAAAAAAAAATTATCATTTTCTGAACTCGTAGACACGAATTATAGCCTCTTAAAGATTTCCGGAACATAAAATTGGGTATTTCGAGCAAAAATCGAAACTTCAAGGCACCACGTGCATTTTCCCAAGAAATAATTTCCATGAAAATGCTTTAATGATTCTCGCCTATAAGCACATCTGAGCGATTTTTAAAGAACATATCCTTTATAAAAAAAATAAATAAATAAAAACACAGACATGGAAAATGGGGTTAACTAGGTCGGGTTCAGGTCAGGTTAGTGCAAGGCGAGTCTGTTCGTGTTTGCGAAAATTCGGGATAGATCGGGTTGGGTTGGATCCATCGAGTTCAGGTCATTTTCGAGTCTGTTATTATTAAGATATTTAGAGATAATGGTCTATTTGTGACAAGAAGCATTTGGGCCGGGTCATATTACTTCTTATCCATTCGGGTTACGGATTGTCAGTTCGGATGTCGAAATCGGTTATGGGTAGAGTTATTTGATTTACTAATTGAAGGTACTACTAGACAGTTTTGAAAGAAAAATATGTACTCGTAACAGAAAATAAGTGTAATTTTCTGAAAATAATGCAAACTGAGGGAGAATATTAAAAAGCAAACCTGACATTCTGGAGAGATGCTTTTTCATTTTTCTTTCACAACCTCTGCAATGGAGTGACACCCTCAGCACCACCACCTGCAACATTAATTTTACCATTTATATTCACACCTACCATTTTTGTTCTTTACTTTTTACTTGTAACAAATCATCATTATTGCACCTAAATTGAATGTAAATTTTTAATTATTGTTTGTTATATATTCTATGACATTTTGAACTCACAAACTGTATACTCCCTCCATTCAATTCCACTTTACATGTATTCTTTTTTCGTCAATTCAACTCCACTTTACATGTTTCTTTTTTAGGCCAAGAAAATGACTATTCTATCTTTATTCACACTTCATATTTACAAAAAAAGTCATCCATACCCCACACTAATCCACCATAAAACCCCACCTTATATTTTTTTTAACATTTTTAATCCCACTATTCTCTTTCCCTATGTACTTTTTATAATTTTTTTAAGAAAAATGAGATGGCGCCACCCGTTGGCGCTCAATTTGAGCGTCACCGGGGTTATTATTGTAAATTCATTAGTTATTTTGCTTTCCTTCCATCTAAATTTGAAATTCAAACTAAATAGTAATAAAGGGTAATTTAGGAATTTAGCATTATTAAATAATTGTAACAATAATGATTTTCTTTATTATTCGGGAACATCGTTTTAATACCTTGAACGAATGAGGGTGTTACATCGTGGTATCAAAAATAGGATTTTTACGATTTTCTTTCTTATAATTGAATTGTTACTACTATTTGATGATGACATTTCATAGAAAGATGAAAGCAAGATATTACAAATTCTAAATCACATCATCTTATGTTAGACTGATTTAGCATTGATTTATGATTTAAAATTAGCAGATCATTGATTCATAGGTGCTGTGTGTATCTAATGTCGAACCTGCAAATGCAAATTCATCAAAGAAGTAGGCAAGTAGCTGATTGGTGCAAATATGCAATTCATGTGTCACGTATTGCGTTATACCGTAGATAATTTGGTTAAGAGTTTGATTGCAGATGAATACCTATTAGACAAGGTAAAATTACATGTCTATCCTTCAATATTTGGCGCAAAAACGAAAACCACCATTTTATTTATTTTTATTTTCTTTTTTTTTAATTAAGGTGGCGCCGAGATTCAACGTCACCGGGTGGCGCCCTATCGCCATCCTTTTTTTAATTCGCTCCTTAATACCCACGCTAAAAGCAAACATGCGAAGTGGAGTTGAATGGAGGGAGTATCATGAAAGACTTGTAAGTGGTCGGATGTACAACGCCCTTGTAATGCTTGTGCACTTCATTTATTGGCATCGTTAAATGAATTGTAGAAGGTATTATTTTTTTTTTGGTGCTAATTGTAGAAGGTATTATAAGGTGGTTGTATATGTGTTGACGAGATTTGAACTCAGCTCATAAATATCACCTTTTATAACTTTGTCAGCTAAACTAGCTAATTTATGTAGCTTTGGACGCGTACTTTATAAAAATAGATGTGACCACTTGATTTCTAAAACAATCTTAAATTACAATAAATATTGCAACGAAAAACACGTGATACCTATAACAACCATTGATTGGTTTTTATATTTTTTCCGTATAGGGAGTCACAAGAACATATATAACAATAAAATCAGATGGAAATTAAAATCTACTATACATCAATCAGGGTACTTCCGTTTTAACAACTAAATCAAAACCATTGTAATAAGTATTATTTACATGTCACAATTGATCAATAATAAAGGTCAAATGCATTCAACCCGTCAAGTAATCTTTTAAGAGACCATCTCACATTAATATAAATACGCGACTAACTAATTTAATTAAAACGTACAATTAAAGGATATGTAAATAATTTTACGAATTGATTTCACGATAATATTATAAGACCATCTTATACAAGAATTTCCGTGTAACAACAAATGAAATAAGCAATTCAACAAAGAAAGAGCACACACAAACCTGGTCTGACGATGGACAAACAGACGAAGAATTCTTAGTCGGTTTAGACAAACCATCAAACTCATGAGATACCTCAACATTATTGTCGGAATTCTTAGTATCATTATCCGGGTCCAATTTCAGAACCGGGTCGAAACCCGACAAAACATCCAAGAAAGAAGTATCATCCAAGAGATACCTAGATGACTCTGGTGGACTTACATAGTCCACACTTGGCCTACTAATCTCTATCGCCGCCGCCTTCATAATCGATTCAGACAGGTCATCATCGTCGTCATTATTATTACTATTATTATTACTATTACTATTGTTATTATAATCAACGACGACTTCAGGTTCCAGAATAGTGACTTTGGTAGTGTTTTTGTTCAGGTTAAGACGCGAGTCACGCGACGTCGTTTTATTTTTCTTTTTACGGGTAGTTGGTGTAGAAATTGGTGAAGTGGGTGTTTTAGGTTTTTGTTGGAGGACATGATGAGTACGTGGTGTTCCGATAGGGGTACCGGGGTTACTACTAATTCCACTTCTTTTTTCGTCGGTTATTATAGGGTTGTGGCGGTCTAAGGTGCGACCGCCAGCCATAAATGTCGAGGACGAGGACGAGGAAGAGGAAGGAATGTCCATGGTTGAAGAGAATATTGAAGTTGAGTTTTGGGAAGTGCAAGGTGTAATGTTGAGCATTTCTTTAGGGAATATTGTGCATGGATGTGTATTGTGTAAGAGAGAAATGAAATGGAATTTTTGGTTATGAAAAGTTTGGGAAGAATCAAAATTGTTGTTAACAAAAGGAGTGGATAGTAGTTGGCTATGTGGTGGGAATTGAAAGAGGTTTAATAATGGAGTAGTAATATTTGAATAATTTTGAATAATTTTGTTTCGTTTGGATTTGAGTTGGTTAAGATTATAAAAGACGAGAAAATGTGATTTTTAAGATCATATTTATTGGTAGGTTGTGAAATGCAAATATGTCAAACAACCTAAATCATCATAAAAACAAGTAAATAAAGGAACTCAGTTGATCTGTTTTTCATTTGTAGTGGATTGGTTGCGAATTAATAAGTGCTTTTAAAATCCTACTTAATTTAATAGCTTTAGTGTTCAAATTTAAAATATACTCTTTTAACATTTAAAACAGAATTTGGATGTATCCTTGTGTTTCTTCAGTCCAATATTATAAAACAAAAAATACATAATTATAGTAGGTTTTGTTCTGATTTCATGTTTTCAATGGAGTCAAAGATTCATTACTCTTTGGTTCTGAATTATGATGGAATAAAGCAAAATGGCTCACTAAAGTGGTTACACTTCTTTCTCTTGTGAAGTAGTGGTCCTTCGATGCAGTTCTCGAAACAATTTTCATCTCGGGTCATTCGAAAACAGTCTCTTTGTGTTGCTAACACATGGGTAAGGCTGCGTACATCCGACCCCCCTTACCCCGCAATTTGCGGGAGCCATTGAGACATTGGGATAATGTTGTTGTATAGTAGGTTTTGTTCTAAGATTGTAGATGAATTTAATATTTCAGCTGTTGATCACGGTTAAGCCAACGTACCGATAAATGTAGTCGATTAAACTCAACCTTACAAGATAAATCGGTAAACATTGAATCTAGTGAATTTAAATCGAGACCGAGTACATTGTCATTCCGACTAACACCAAAACCATCCACCCCGAAAATAAACTATGCAATTGAAAAGGGGCAATTATGAAGGAATAGGATTCCATATATTGCTTAAAGATCAAGGTAATACAACTCTTAACGAATTTTTCATCTAATAGTGGGCTTCATGGAATAAGAGACAAAGGTGCTTTTCTATCAAAAAAAATGTTGTTCTATTCACTCATTTATGCCATATACTCCATAACACTTTCACTATCAGAATCAGATGCCATTTTTGTTTCGCTGTGTAGGGTTCGCCTTTTCGTTTTCTTATCTTCTTTTTTTCCGCTCTCTCGTTTCAAAACCTATTTACCAGTTACTGTTTTGTTCATTCTTGAAACATTTTTCTAAACACTACTCGTATATTATGAATAAACGTATGAACCGAGACAAACGGAGAATGTATTACCTAATCTTTGAACCACCTTCTACAACCCAATTGATTCTCTATACTCAACTTTTCTTCTCATAAGATGCCAAGATCATTTTTGCTGTATATTTTTGAATAATAAACAAAATAAATATGACAGTCAGTTACAGCCAGTTTCTCATTTCAGAAAATAATTTCACTAAAGTACTATACAGAGTATTACACTTCCTCTTTCTGTTTGGGACTTTATTGACGACATAACAATAAACATTTTCCCCGTAAAAGAGGTTCAAACAACAACCAGTAAGTGAATTATACATCTGATGTAATACATCAGATGGTATAGGTTTTTGAGCATTAAGAAAAAGATTTTGGGTTTTAATTTAAAAAAATTTGAGTTTTTTTTATAAAGTTTTTGAGTTCAATTACTTAAACATTAATCTCAAAAAGTTACATTATAACTCAAAAAAGTTACATATAAGCTCAGAAAAATTTGATTTTTGACGTCATAAAACCAAAATGTAATTTATAAGCTTTATACAACTCAAAAAAATACACAAAAACTCAAAAAATCATTAAGTATGAGGTAATACATCTAATGTACAATCCTTTTTTCTCAACAACCCGTCAAACCGACATTAATGCGCATTTGCACATACTGGTGCTAACTGCTAAGCTCTTTAAAGAGTCTGACAAATGTATATCGACGAGAACATGCACAAGCTCGAATCCAGTTTCAATCAAAGACGAACTAGAACCAGAGCCAAACTATCGGTCCATCACATTCACCTGTACCCTAGTAGGCTAGTACCTAATTGAGACTTGCCTACAAGTTACGATGAGGCAACTTTGGGCATTGAATCAACATAACTAAGCTAATCTAAATTATTCCGTCAAGGCTCAAAACAACAGAATTGTGATTCTCCGGGTCACATTTGCAAAGGAGTTTAATGAACCATTGTGGTTTATCTCATCCAAGTTTCAAAACCAATCTAATATTTGCAGATTACTTTGTTTAACGTGCAAATAGAGTTAAGAAATGCACAAATCCACGCCTTTACAGAGAAAATGAGCGAGTGTAAGTCAGTATTAAGTTTGTAAAAAGGTCAAAAATCTAACATGCTCAAATTGCCCATCAACAAGCAAATACCAAAAGTGATTCGCCATAATTAAGTTAACAGAAAGCGGTGACTGACATTCTAACTCTCAGCTGTTGCACCGTTGGTAGAGACATCCATTGGCTCCGCTGCAGCAGACTCATCCTCGGGTTTGTCACCTTTCTTGCCTGGAAGAAACGGAGTTGAAAATTAAATACTCGTCAAAACAAATATTGGGACAACAAGAGATACTCCGTAAGAAGTACTCGAGTAAAGTAAAACCGATGACCGATCAACTGACCTTTCTTCTTTTTGCCGCCACCTTTCTTCTTGGTCTTAGTGGCCAAAGCCAACCATGCCTTGATTTCAGGATCCTCGACTGTTTTTGTTGGCTGCAGCTCTTGCAAAGGGTGAGACGTTATACGATCCGACCCATTTGGCATGAGCAGAACAGTGAACTTTATATGAGCAACAAATTCACCTGCAGAAGATCAACGTGCTTGTTCCATGAGATTCCGGAAAAAGTATTAAAAGTAGGATTACAAGCCAGCAAATATTCATTATTTTCTGTACCGTTCCAACACAGAGGTTTCCCATAGAAACGTTTTTAATTCCTCAGGGCTGTAAATGATCCGAGCCGGCTCGACAAGCCCTCGGAATCGGCTCGGTCAAAGCTCGGCTCGAGCTCGGTCAAAACGAGCTCGAGCTCGAACTCGAGCCGAGCTTGGCTAAATACGAGCCGAGCTCGAGCTCAGCAAGGCTCGGCTCGGAAGCTCGTTTATAGTTTTTTTTGTACAATATTTATATTTTTAATATTAATTTTATTATAAATTATATGTTATTTAGTCATGTATAATTATATTATATTATAATAATTTTTAGAATTTTATAATCTTATTTATTATTTAAAAAATTTTATATTTAGTTAGATTAAAAAAGGTTAGAAAGTGAAAATAATATAAAGACAAAACGAGCTCGATTCGAACCCGAGCCGATCTCGAGCTTTTTCCGAGCCGATCTCGAGCTTTAATTTTTTAAGCTCGACGAGCTTCGAGTCGAGCCCGAGCTCGAGCTAAAAAATTCGAGCCGAGCCCGAGCTCACCCGAGCTCGAGCTCAGATCGGCTTGTTTACACCCCTATGTGACACTCGTCCACTTCCCATTTTTTTCCTTTTGCTAATACAATGTGGTAAACTAGAAGTACTCGGCAATCCATCCAGTTCAGATGAGAATGTACTTACCATTCTTCTCATGCAAGACGGGGTAAGGCTGCAATAGGTCGTGGGTAACACATTCAACAAGCCCAAGTCGTGCCCGCTTTTCTTCCAATGCCCTGTCAGACAGAGCAATTTACGGTTTCACAAAGTAGCAAAAATAAATAAATACTCGTAAATAAATAAAGATGTGAAACGAAACAGCACATACCTAGCAGTAAAAGGCATTATAGGAAACTTTTGGTTTATCTCACTGAATATGAACCTTGATGCCTTCATTTTTAGGTGATAATTTTTATCCACAGCTCTTTTGTAGATAGTTGTTTGTTTTTCATCCAACATTCTAGGCTACACAAACAAAAGAAAATTGTTTAGGTGAATACGAGATATTCTTAACCCAAAGTCCTCGATCAAAAAGGAACTTAGACCGTTACCTTTCCCTCTCCTGTACTTGCAAGTATATCAACAGCATAGACTTCATTCTCTTCAAATTCAGCCTCGTCAACCCTCATTTCAGGACTTGCGACTGATAACACAACCTTGTTGCCATCGATCACAAATTGTTTTAACTGATGACTAAGCACACCCTCTACAATTTTGCAGTCGTATGCTGCAGCAACTTTCTGGATGGCATCAGTCACATCTTTGTTCTGTGATAATCAAGACATACATGAGGTATATCACTATATCATATAAGATTTATCATTGAATCTGCAAAAGCCACTGAAAATAAAATCCAGAACTAACATGAAACAATAAGGAAGCAAACAAAGGCCCTCCAACTGGAATAGGTTGAGCAGAACTCAGTATTTTTTCGACATTTATCATGTCATCTGTCATCATGACACATATTAAATCAGACATAGACAGAACTTATCGCAGTTACATTATAAAAGACCATAGAAAGGATTGTGCTAGCTTAAGCCACGCGAACAGGATCACAGGAAAGCAGCATACTAGATCCAAATGTGATATACATTACAAAGAGTGACTCAAGAACAGCTCTATCAGTGTAACTATGACTATAAAGCTTCATTGGATGATAATCCTTAGCCAAAATTCTCTTCATCATGTAGAGCCAAAATTCTCTTCATCAAGTAGAGCAATAATCTTTTAAGTAATTTAAGATATAAAATAAAAACTTGGAGGGAATATAACGCTTAGCTACACATCGTGCAAACACTTTGCATCAACAGAAGAAAATTCTTCAAGGATCAAGGACCTTTAAGATGCATAAAAGAGAAATGAAACGGGGCTTTTGAAAAAACCATTGAGAGTGAACAGCTCTATCAGTGTAACTATGACAATAAAGCTTCATTGAATTAAAATTCAAATAGCACATAGACTGATCATCACCTAGAGCAGTCACACCCCCTGATAGGCAACAAGAAAATGGGTAACACGAGTACAAGTAAATTGGCAAAGCTGCCTTGTCCAAACAACTTAATATAATACTCCTACAAATGAGATTTTCATTGAAAACATATAGGCTTCACAAGGCAGCAAATCAACAAAGGTCAACTCGCAGAAAAGCCTTATTTCTGGCCGTGCAATTTAGGCAACAGGAAAGCGGGTAATCAGATTAAGAGTTGAACACCTCGGCAAAGTTGCCTTCTACTCATCACATAATACAACATTTCCTACAATCGAGAATGTTCACATACATGAAATATAGGCCCCACAAGGCAGTATATCCACAAACAAAAAATGTGATTTGCAAAAAAACCTCATAGCTGACCATACAATATAGGCAACAGGAAAGCGGGCAATCAGAATAGAAGGAATTGATCACCTCGGCAAAGTTGCCTGCGAAACACTACAAAATCATTCCTATAATACAGACTAGTTTCATTCATTAACATATAGACCACGCAAGGCAGCGTATCCACACAGACAAATGTGGGTACACAGAAAAGCCATGCTTTAGGTCAAATAATATAGGCAACAGGAAAGCGGGTAATCAGAATAAAAAGAGTTGATCACCTCGGCAAAGTTGCCTACTACACACAAAAAATATATCGTTACATTAGAGAATATTTTCACTCATCATTTATAGGCCCAAGAAGGCAGTGTATCCAAGTTAAAGCTGAATCCACTAATGACCTCACATTTGGCGGTACAATAAGCAGCAGGAAAGCGGGCAATCAGAATAGAAAAATTGATCACCTCGGCAAAGTTACCTTCTACACACATAATAAATATTGGCAGCAGGAAAGCGGGCAATCAGAATAGAAAGAATTTATCACCTCGGCAAAGTTGCCCTTCAAACAAGGTTATAACAGTTTCGACAATTGAGACTATTTTATTCATAACACGTGATTAAAGCAAGAAATTAGGAAAAAAAGGAGAGCAGATAAAGCAACACAGCATGAGCAGATAACCATAAAAAATTGCCTTAATATTTAAGAACCAACACAATTATAATGTAGCCCAAGAAATACACAGTGACTCCCAGAGTAATGAAAATAGAAGGACAAAGCTCAAGTTAAGGTTGCTCTCAGTACTCTTATGGTTGTGCACCTCATAGGACTGCATAAATAAGCTAAACTCATAGTTCACCATTTAAACAATATTGTCACAACCACACCCAAGAATCACCATCATGCAATGAAAATTCAGTCAACATGAAAATTTCTCTCAACTAACAGTCGTGGAAAAGGAAATGGTGTCCGTTTATATACCTTCTTTCCAGGCCTCACAAGTCTCAGAGCGACTTCAGCAGCAGTGTTGGTCGCAGCAATGACATCTGCCTTCCTTCCAATCACCGGGCCTTCTTGAATTACATGAGTGTGTGCCACAGTAGCGATGAAACCATCAATATGACAACCCATATCCCTAAAACCAAGCAAGCAATGAAGTCTAGTTAGCTGGAGATCCAAAATTCTAAAAATAGCCTCACCAAAACAGGCTAATGATGTACAAGGATTTAGAAACTCACACTTTAACGACGTCACCTTCTTCAAGCACTGACTCATCATTAGGAAGTGGTGAATAATGACAAACAACATTGTTGACGGATATGCAAGTAGGAAAAGCAACACCTTTCTCAATCTTCTTCTTCGCATTCTTATACATATTCCCGGTTTGCCTAAACATTAAACAGTGCATCAGAAGGAAGTAAAACAATACATCCTATCCAGTATCCACTACAAGCAATGTCTCCACTGAAGAAAGAAGGCTCATTCCTAATCTCAAAGTTAATGCCGTATTAACTACAAACTAATACGACAGAAAGGTACATATCACTGGTTTACTGGATTCACTAGGGTACCCCACAAATAGCTAATTGTTAAGAGTGAATTCTATCTTGTTGCTTACTAAAAATACATATAACGCACATTCTATAAAGAGCGTTTTCGTAGCGAATCCCTTATCCATATTTCAACATTGACATACCCCACCCCCAAGACACTGTCACAGCACTTTGTCAATCATTTCAATGGCATATGGAAATATGAATAGCCCTATGATCAAAATAACACCTAATTTACGAGTAACTGCATTACTAACACCAGCTAGCTATCACACCCCAGGACCCACAAAACCTACATACTCCAGGAACATATAACTGATAACCCATTTTCAAATATATGATTGAATTCTAATAAACCCCAATAATTCGACCATATCACATGAATCATCATTGAAATCAAGCATACATTAGTAACAATACTTTACATTCACAAATTACTGTAAAAAAATGAAGGACTCACTCTCTAATATAGGCATCGCCCTTCTCACATAAGTCAACAATCTTAGCTTTCGGTTTGCATTCCGATACAACTAAATGTAATGCCTCTGCAAAAATCACCCACGTAAAAAAAAAAATCACACATTTATTCAACAACACCAATTATATCAACACTCTCCCTCTGTCCCAATCATTTGTTTACCTTTTATATTCTCTATGACGGGTATTTTAATCAAACGTGAACAAACTATTGGGACAGAGGGAATATTATGCAGAAAACAATAACAAATACGGTGACCTGTGTTTACACAATATTAGTGTAAAACCGCCTTACAAAAGACTAACATCGCAAACGTAAAACGTAAAGCTTATTGAGTCGAAAAAATAGAAAATGTCAATACAAAGTAACATACTATTGAGAATTTCAGCAGCACATTTATACTTCGTGACAACTTCAGAAGAAGTTAGATCCAATTCCTTCTCATCTCTTTCATCATCCGACATTTTTCCTTATTTCTTCGAAAAAATCCCAGAAAATATATTACTGTAGAACTGAAAGTAAGTTTATCTGCAAATTAATGAAATACCCAGAAATTAAAACAGTAAAAAGATTGAAACTTTGATAATTAATTAAAAAAATACGTGAATTAGCAATGCAATCAAAAATTAGGGTTTCAGATAGAAGAGAGAAAAGGGGGAGAAAAGAGGAGGTACCAGTGGAGTGAAGAAGTGGGCGGTCGATTGTTCGAAGTGAGGGGAAATGTTTTAGGGTTTTAGAAGATGGGATCGATTTTTGGGTTTTATAAGATTGATTGAATAATTCTTGTCACAAATGGGGTATGCGTTTGATGTAGAGGTGAAATGGACTCGTCGGATTGGGTTCATGTCGGGTTGCGAATTTACGTGGTCTAATTGTAGTTTATACGAGTTTTAAGTATATTTCTTTTGGTAAATGTCGAATATTAAAGGGATGATTGATTGAACGTTTGTTTATAGGAAAGGTAACGGAGATATTAATAGACATTTTATTAACTGTACTTTTTTTTTATAGAAAAAGCTAGGGATTAGCCGAAGTGCGAACTTGAGAGCAAGTCAAGCTAGGAACGGGTTGAAGGCCTAGTCTTTGTATCTCATCGACTCATTCACCGTGTCGCTAACGCTACTGTGACTTTCCAACCTCCGTACGGGTCATTGTGGGTACCTATTATTCGTCGGTGGCCCGGTGCCAAATAGGAGGACAACATAAAGATAGGGTGAATAAACCTATAGCTTTAACTTTGACTCTGGACCGGGGTCTAACATCTTGTAGCTCACTTCGCTAACGTGAAAGTAAATCTATATTTAAAGTCTTTTTGAAGCATAAGTTATATATCCAAGTGGTTCCCCGAATGAAGAGTCAGTCTAATCATTTAATCTATTTAGAGTTGCGAAATTAAGGATAATTTGCTGAAAGCTCGATATAAGGACAACCTCTTCTCCGACTAGAGCACACTATCTAAAAACATGATAATGCGCGACGATATTTCCCCCACACTTCCCATGAAAAATGCCACTACACACCGTCACTAAACATGTAAATAACATCTTCCACAATCAAACCCTACGACCACTTAGTTGGTGAGCTACTACAAACGACCATTACAAGCGTTTGAACATCGCAATTCACAAAGGGTCACAAGGCCAATATCTTGTTGGCATGATTTGAACTCCAGTTATGTGTATTACTAGTTTACCACTCATAAGTCATAACTTTACTAGATCCACTAACTAGCATCTGTAGATAAAATTAGGCCCATTATTTAGCACAACATACTTAAGACACCTAGTACACCTATAGAAGAAAGTCAAAAACTACACAAATGAGGCTCAATTGTAAACTTTAATGTTTAGACTTGAAAATTTAAGCATCTCTTATTCTTTTAGTAGGCAGGAGATTTATTAACTTTTCTATGGTATTCAAAAAACGTGACACCCGTAACACCCTATTGCCCTCCTTTTAACCTAACCCTGCTAATTCACCACATGGGCACATATTTTTTTTTTTTTTTTTTTTAGCTTTTACGTACAACATTACATATAAAGGTCAAACAGAGCTCCTCCTTTGACATACTCCGTACAAGCCAAGGCAACAAGACCTAACATAGCAAGCCTACCATTCAACAACTCTGCATTAGAGTTCATTAACCCTTCCGTCTTTGATTCTGCTGTCTCCCCTTTAAACAATGGCACCAACGACGCTATTGATATCAAGGTGCTTGTTCCTAGGAACCATAGCACCCCGCCATCAGATATTTGCGTAAACAAGTCGGTTCCTTTTGATACCTCAACCGCAACTGCTGCTACAAACCCGATCATGGCTAGTCGACCGTTGATCCTCTCCGGTGCTGGACCATTGAAGGCAAATATTTCATTAATGGTTGTGCTTACCTATAAAAGAAAGAGTAACATTGACTTTTTAGCTGAGTTTATGTGAATTTCTTCGGAGTATTTCAAAGTTTTCGAATTTATGTAATTATTTTTTGACGTCAAAATTAAAATATAATCGACAGTACATGTATTGTTTGTGAGTTACATTGTAGGAGTAAATTTTCGATCTAAATATTTAGGGATATTCTACGGTGTACCCCTGAACTTTTCACAAATACTATCCTACAACCAGTTGTATAGTAGCATTGTACAACCGCCTCAAAATTGTTGAGCTCTTGTTATTTTACAAGTTATTGAGCTATTTTACAAAGTTCTTGAGTTTAATAATTATTCTGTTAAGCTCAATTACTTTGTATCCTAACTCGGTAATTTTGTTAGTAGAGCTCGATAACTTTATAACAAAGCTTAATTACATTGAATAAGTTGTATATACAACCAGTTGTATAATACATTAACTGTGAGCTTTTTGGCTTTCTATGTTGTACCCCTCCTTTTTTTATATTCTACATTATAGCCTTAAACTTTTTACTTATTTCTCCATCATGACCTCGTTGAACTCTCAATTAACTTTATCACTATCGAACAACCGTACTTTGACCTTTATTCGGACTCATTAATGTTGTATCACCATCCTATATGAGAAGTATCACAAATCACTTTATATAAGCACAAGCTACTATTAAAAACATCCGTTATGATTCATGATACGATAATGGAGATTTGATCAATTTTTATTTAGATTCGTATTATTGTATTTGGTGGGTTAATGGGTAATTCGGCGAACTAATAAGTAAATGGGTAGGTTATGGAGTAATTGAAATGATAAATAGATGGTTCAATAGGTCAATTAAGAAGTTAAGTTAGCAAAGACAATAATTAAGGTCATGGTATAGAATAATGTATAGAATTCAGGGGTACACCATAGAATTTCAAAAATGTAGGGATACAACATAGAAAACCGAAAAACTCGAGGGTGCACCGTAGAATATCCCAAATATTTATACCACAAGTGGTTATACAACTGGTGATATAGTTTACAAATCGTTTCCTTCCAGTCAGTTATTTAATTTTTTTTCTATTCTCTATAAGTGACATTTTAATTAAAGATAAATAAATAATTGAAACGGAGCGAGTGGTTTAGAAAAATAGTCATTCACTATTGGTAGTGGAATAGGAGTTGACAAAAAAGGATTAGCATTAGGCTTAGGAGAAGAATAAGGCACCTCATCCTCTGCTTCATTCTCAGCACTCTTTTTAGCCATACACTTCACTTGCACGCCCACTTGTTTCGACATGCGGGTCATAAACCCGGCCGAGTAAACCACACGAGACGAACTTGAGCCGAACCTTAGTCTGAGAATCGGGCTTGTTACAAGGGATTGCATTTGCATGGCCATTACTTATCCTTAAAGATTACAGAGATGCTAAGTAATTGGATTTTTGTGTTGAATCTGTTGATGATGGTAAAAGTTGGTGTAATGCATTGAATTTATACAAGTGGTTATAGGTCACGTAGATCCGCATGGGTACACATAATTGAAA
Organism: Silene latifolia; assembly: GCF_048544455.1. NCBI lineage: Eukaryota > Viridiplantae > Streptophyta > Magnoliopsida > Caryophyllales > Caryophyllaceae > Silene > Silene latifolia. Next base: position 4,584,844 of record NC_133526.1, on the reverse strand, counting down.
TTAGCCAAATTCTCATTTAAGATGGTGGATACTCGTCTTAAGCTTAACACGGTTAAATAGTCCATGTAGGATGAATAAGACAAAAACAAGATGTCTAGGGAAATGAAAAAATTTGTCCTATATATCATATCGTATAATATTCGACCCGTTTTTATATTAAGACGAATATCTCTGTCCTAAGAAAAGATAGCTGAATTGTAATTATGTTATGTGGATTCTTCATTAGCCACAAACATAATGGGTGCTTTCATGTGTGTTATTGTAGGAGACTAGTAGGCTAGTAGCCAATATTGTAGGAAGTTTGTGTACGTTTGCCAAAATTGTTTGAAGTTTGTGTACCTTTTCCACTTCTCCGACTTTCTGGTTGATAGAATGGACTATGGAGCCCTTTACGTTCCCAATTAGTCTCTCTTAACATCGAAATATCCGTCTTAGAATTTGCACGTACAGGCCAAATAAAATTCCACTTGCATAGATAGGAGCATAGGAAAAGTTTTTTTTGGCTAATATCAAAACATTCTACTTTTGTCCTATCTATACTATTTGACATTTTGACCTGTTTAAATTTAAAAAGGATAATCTCATATTTTTGTGTTACATTCGAGAAGTACGTAGTTACGTAGGTAGGAAAAATCAAACTTGAATAATCTTCAAGTGAAACGGTTTTATATTAACTCATTGTAACACCATCTCCTAATTCCTAAACCTTTAATTTGCACCAAAATTTAGTATGCAGATGTCATTAAGCTTTGGCTAATTAGTAGATCTTGTTTAAGACGGTATTAAGGTACGACCTCTCATAATTCCTTTATCGATTTTAACATTATTTAAATAAATTATAACTTTGTAAGTTGCTCTTAATTTAAGACTGTCTGAAACAATTATTTGTGTTGACTAATTAAGTTGGAGGATAATGTCAATGTTAATTGCGTTAGAGCTCAATAATTTACCTCATAAAACAGAGGAAATGAAAAATCCTTCATAGTCTTCGGAACATAATTTACCTCATGCAGTCATGCCCAAAGGAGCTTTATCTTAGCCATATATGTTTACCTTTTTTATTTTCTGTTAGAAAGATTTAATCGTAGATAAATAAATGATTAAGACGTAGCCAATCGATATTTCTCAAATTCTCAACGATATCATTATACTAGTGTATGCATTCCTAACCAACATACTTAAGAAATTACCTAAAACAACACTAAGTTATCACACGGTAATTTTTATATACAACATTACAACGAATAATTTCGTCTTAAGGGAGATTAACCGTAAAACATATAGCTCAAACAAGAGCTCCGCCTTTAACATACTCAGTAAAAGCCAAAGCAACCAGACCTAACATAGCAAGTCTACCATTCAAAAGTTCAGCATTAGAATTCATGATCCCTTTTGTTATTGATTCAGCTCTCTCCCCTTTAAACAACGGCACCAACGACGCGACCGAGAGCAAAATGCTTGTTCCTAGGAACCATTGCCCACCACCATCTGAAATTTGAGCAAAAATGTCAGTTCCCTTGGATAGCTCAACCGCGATTGCTGCTACAAACCCGATCATGGCTAGTCGGCCGTTGATTCTCTCGGGTGCTGGACCGCTGAATGCAAATAAGTCTCCAAAGTTTGTGCTTACCTATAAAGGAAAAATTACCAACTCATTTACTTTCCCCGTTTACACATAAAGGATTATACCTCCAGATATATAAGAGCGTTGCTCAATCATGTTAATTTTTTGTTGCAAAAAAATAAAAATTGGACCGTTTCTCAATTTATGCGTGCCATGTTTGCGCAGGTACAGAGAAGATTAGCAATCATGTTAATTTTAATTGAGCTTATTATGAATTTTTTTTTCCAAACATTTCAAAGTTTATGAATTACATAAACTAGAGAATTTTTTTGATGTCAAAATTAAAATAAATTTTCTAAACAGTTAAAGAAAACTTACAAACTTAACAATTAAACTCGAGAACAGGTTAGAAACCCCCAGAACTATACCACCAGCTGTAGTACAACTAGCCTAGTGATATTTAATCAAAGATTAAATAATTAAAACGGAGAAATTCGTTTAAGAAAATAGTAACTCACCTTTGGTAGTGGCTTAGGAGTTGGAGTAGGGCTAGGAGTTGACAAAGGAGTAGTAGTAGGCTTAGGAGTAGAAGAAGGAGGCACTCCTCCAGCCTTAACTTCATTCTCACCACCCTCTTCAGCCAGACACTTCACTTGTACACCAACCCGTCTCGACATCTGGGTTCTAAACCCGGTCGAGTAAACCAGACGAGTCGAGCTTGAACCGAACCCAAGTCCGGAAATTGGACTTGCTACAAGGGATTGCATTTGCATGGCCATTACTTATCTTACAATTATCAAAACTCACTAATTAACACAAAAGTATTAGAATTGAAATGGTGATTTAAATGTAGGAAGATTGGTAATTGATTAGTTGGTTGATGATGGTAATTGCTGGTGCAATGCATTGAATTTATATTATGGTTAAGGTAAAAATTGAGGGACATTTTGGTTCCACGTAGTGTTTTTTTTTTTTTGTCTAAACCATCCGGTAATTCGAACTACATTGGGCTGACTAATCCGGATTTCGGGGCGTGTCCAAGGATTACGGTATTTAAACCCCTCCCAATCGCAATTATGGGGGATCGATCCGCAGACCTCCCTACCAAGCGCGGCCCCATGCTACCACTACACATTGGTTGGTTCCACGTACTGTAGTATAAGTTATGGGGTCACGTAGATACGCATGGGAACACATAATACAATTATGTTATGTGGAGTCTCGTTGAGCCACAAGACATAAAAGATGCTTTCATGTGTGGTCATTGATGTTGTTCTTGTGGCCAAAATTATTGGAAGTTTTTGTTCCTTTTTGCACTTTATTTCTTGAATTTTCGGGTTATTAGGGTCGGCCTATACATTCGAGAAGTATGTTCGTAGGAAAATTAAATTCTAATAATAAGTAAATAGATTTCTATAATGGATTACGAAGGGTAAGAGGGGAGGAGGTGAATTAGTTGTCTATTAAAAAATTTAAGTTTAATGAAAGTTTCTTTTAAAACTCTTCAACACTTTAAACAATGCTTAGATGAAAGGAGAAGTCGATAATTAGAACTAGAGAGTTAGAAGGAATCAACAACGATTCAGCAAGTAGAAGTTACAATTTACTCAACTGTTGATTCTGAAGATAAAAACGTGAGTTTAGAGTGGCAATGGAAATATAACGAAATAGAAATGACAAACGATGTTTTTAAAACTGGTTCGGTCACTACTCCGCGACCTACGTCTAACGTTATTTTATTAAACGTCTTAGAAGTAAACTCATACAAACTAAGACCACCCTGAATAATAAAACAACTCCCCAACCTACTCTGGTTGCTAATGCTTAAAAGCTACTCCGCTTCCAAGACTTATGCTTTGGGCTACTCCGCCGAAAGACTCCGTGCTCAAAAGCTACTCCGTTTCTAAGACTTCATGTAAGATAACTCTATCCTAAGACGTTGGTTTGGTTCTACCCGTTTATTAAAAGACTTCACTTATCTCAATGTTATTCACACAATCGAACGGACGAGGTAATGTTTAAGTACAAAACACGGTATCCTTGAACTCAATTAAACGACTAGTTGCAACACAATAAATCAATAAAAAGACTCAAAGATAACTAAACAAACTTGCAAAATGACTCAATGATTTTGAAATGATAAAAGATTTTGCAAAGTTATTTTACTCGATAAAGCATAAGTCTTTTTTCGGTTTTAAACTCGTTGTTGCACACTTGTAAAAATGAATTAAGTAAGGTATTTATAATGTCCAAGTAGTATACTTTACACATTAAAATATCTCACACTCATAAGCACATGTGATTAAAAATAATGTAAATAGTTTACTTGGACAACATGCACAAGACAACTGAATCCTTCATCAAGCAATCGAGTATTCTTCTTCAAGAAATCGGTGCACACTAATGCAAGAAATCAGATTTGAGCACACACAAATATGGGTTGAGTTTTTTCAACAAGAAACAAGCATAAATAGTTATGTTTATGAGAACCATAAACATTTCCATAAATGTAAAAAGCAAACAACTCATTTATAGAAAGTGTCTTATTGTGCAAACAAACTCTTTAGCAAGACATTGAAATCTTTATTTTCTTCAAAGACATCTAAGCATTTTCAGAAAACTATCTGTGAACACTGAAAGCATGTTAATAATGGTTCAAATATTTTCGAAATAATTCTTTGAAAAACGAGTCAGAAGTAACAGCTGACTGAACTATTGTTTTTGCACCTAAATGTAAATTCGAGTAAAATATCTCCTTACAACACATGCATGACTTTAACACTAATGACAATCTTCATCACTGATATTCATGATGACTTTCTTGATAACCTTAAATTGATAATTGTAGCTTCATGCTACATGGTTAAAACTTAAGAGGCACACAATTAAATAAACAATAAGATTAATTTGTCTTAAGGCGTCATCAACATTAACTAATCAAATTGGGTCTTTTCAAACTTCACCTCCTCTCCTACTCGTTTCGACATGCGGGTCATAAACCCAGCCGGGTAGACCACATGAGAAGAACTTGAGCCGAACCTAAGTTCCTCTCTTTTTGGCCATACACTTCAATTTATTTCTCTTTTTATTTTTTGTTAGATATACAAAGGGGATGTTTGGTAATAGTAGATTGCAAAAAAAAAATTAGCATATTTAGAGCTTTTAACATATTTGACCAATCAATATGTTGTTTGGATGTTTGGTAAACAACATATTGAAATTGTAAATTAGAACCCAATCTACTATTTTACAACATGCTCCTCCCCCAGCATATTATATCAGTAGATTAGGAAAAAAGTATTTTTACCCTTTACCCCTTAAAAAATGGTAACTCTACCTTCATTATAGAGTAAATACTTTATTCAATAATTTATTTATATCCTTATTTGTCATTTTATAAAGGATTAAGATAATCTGTTAATTTAAATATGCTAATTACCAAACATGCACCTTCAACAAAATTTGCTAATTGAATAGGCTAGTCAAACATGTCAATAAATTCTGCTAATTATAATCTGCTTTCACAATCTGTTTCTACCACTATTAATCCGAAGTTTACCAAACATGGTCTTAATTGTCGATAAATAAATGGATAAGGCAGAGTCGATATTTCACAAATTCTCAACAATCTCATAACTCCAAAATAGTTTTGATGGCCTACACGACTACACACTTTTCTCATTATCATATATCATATATTATATTAAAGCAACAACCGTCAGCCCCGTTGATCGTCACGTCTCACAACTCCTTCAAACGCCACGTGTCATTCTCTATTTAAAAAAAATATAAGATGAGCAATCAGGTAAACATGAAAACAAAAAATAAGGAAGTTGCTAGTTTTGAAGATTATTTGGGTGCAATTTTAGGAGTTATTTTCGGTAGAATATTTCAACAAATCAACTTAAAAAAATTTTAGGTGATATTTTCAGTATCATTTTTTAACATATTTTCGGCATAATTTTTTAGGAGATATTTGTGCTATTTTTTAGGAGATATTTTCGGTATAAGTTGCTAATTTTAAGTTGATTTGGGGTGATTAGAAAAGAATTTGGGTACAATATTAACCTAACAAAAACAATATTCAGAGTATAATTTAGCATAACAAATATGGCCTATCAATATAATATTTTCTTAAGTTGTGATGGAATATAACGCAAAAATGACAAATAAGAAAATTAGTTTTATAATTTAGCCTTTATTCGGAGTATTTTCTATGTTCATAATGTATATATACAATAAAATAAAGTCGAAAAATATCATACCAATAAAATTCGAATAATATCGTAATGCATATAATTAACATTAACATACCGAAAGTATCATAAAATTCGAAAAAAATATTAGCACTATACAAGGCAACAATCTCGCACCATAATTTCAAATAGTTAGCATAACAAATATATCCAATAATCTCACACCATAATATATGATTAGCATAACAAAAATATCACAACAATCTCTATCAAATTACTTTTTAATTTTCTCTAGAGTAAATTATCAATAACTCCCTTTTAAAATACACTTTTTAAAATTTACTCCCTTTTAAAAAAAAGTTTAAAAATTACACCCATAATATTGCAAAAATTTAGAAATTGCTCCCAAACCCCTACTTTTACATTTTTATGACAAAAATGCCCCTTATTTTATTTCTTATATGACGAGTACGGTGGTGAAGTTTGGCGGAGGATTGTGGTGGTTAGCTGTGGAGTCCTTGGGTGGTTGAAGGGTGGGCATAGTTGTAATGGAGTTGGGTAGTAATATGAAAATTTTTAAAAAAATAAGGGGTATTTTTGTCATAAAAATGCAAATATAGGGGTTTGGTAGCAATTTTTAAATTTTTGCAATATTTTGGGTGTAATTTTTAATTTTTTTTTTAAAAGGGAGTAAGTTTTAAAAAGTGTATTTTAAAACAAAGTTATTAATAATTTACTCAATTATTTATTCTAAGTTAGAATAAAATAATAATCGCAAATCCCCCTCATATCTCCCTCATATCACTTTAGCTGATTTATCGAAATATTATAAAGCAAAAATATTCTACAGAATAAAACATATGCAACAACCATGATCTCAACCTAAACACAAATCTCACTCATATCATTTAAAAAAAAAAACAATATTGTTACAGAATTTTAATAAACCTAAAATTGTACTCCCTCCAATTCTATATTTTCTTCCCTTTGTTAGTGGGAACAAATATTAAGGAGGGGAATAAAATAAGAGTAAAAGAGCTGGGTGAGATTTGGTGATAGGAGAGAGGATGAATAATTAGGAGTTAAATATAGAATTGTGGGGCCAAAACATTAAAAAAAAAATAATAAAATATGAGTAAAAGAGTTGGGTGGGGTTTTGTGATAGGAGAGAGGGATGAATAAAATAATAGTAAAAGTTTCCAAAATAAAAAAGGGAAAAAAAACATGAGTAATCCGTTTTAGGAAATAAGTAAGAAAATATAGAATATGAGGGAGTATAACTTATATAAATATGCCAAATTTTATTCCATTTTTCCACCATTTATTCATCTTTTTCCAAACTAGAACTAAACTTTACAACAATTCATTTCTCTCAACCATGGCACAAAGCATGCTTCACCAGGTTTAACGAAATCAAAGTTGAGGACGAGTACATCAATGTTCGGGCTAAGGTGATCCGCAAATAGGAACGGCCAGATTTATATAGCAAGAAATTCGCATTATTTCCAATAGACATGATTCTACTGGATGATCAATTTTATTCTCATTTACAAAATTATTGTTCTACACAATAACCTAAAATAAATTTCTTATTGCTGATTCTCTCTATTGCTAAACATATACTCCCTCCTATCCATGGTTTTTTTCCCCTTTGAGGTGGGCACGGGGATTAAGGGTGGGGAGTATAATATTGATAAATATATGAGTGAGGTTTGGTAATTGGAGAGAGGTATGAATAATTATGATTAAATATTAATAAAGGTGATGGGTGGGGTTTGATTATTGGAGAGAGGTAGGAATAATTGGAATTAAATATTAATAAAGTATATAGTGGGGTTTGGTGAGTGGAAAGAGGTAAGAGTATAATATTAATAAAAACTTTCTCAAAAAGGAAAGGGGAAGAAAACCTGAATAATCCGTTTTAGGAAATAGGGAAGAAAAGAGTGGATAGGAGGGAGTATCATTTAAAAATTAACAAATTTGTTCAATTCTAAATGGATAATTTAAACGTAAAACATATAATTAGTATATTAATGGTTTAATTGTGAATCAATTTGATGGTTTTCTTTCATTTATTGGATTTTTGTAAAATTTAAGGTTTGTGTTTATGAATTACAACTATTGTTCAATAGCCTGGTTGTTTGATGGCGGTCGGCCGATAACGTTGGTGGAGGGCGGCAGAGGAAAGACGATGCAGGTAAAGGGCGACGTGAATAGTGAAGGGTTTAGACCGTGATCAACCGAGTGAATAGTGAAGGGTTTAGACTATGATCAAACGAGTGAATAGTGAAAGGTTTAGACTGTGATCAAACGAGTTGACGGGTTAAGTCAAGGTTTGACCGGTCTATTTGAAATCACTCCGTTTTTCTAATATCATAGAATCGAGTTACAACTTGCCCGAGTTTATTCGTTCAAGAAATTTTGACTATTTTTTTTTTTCATAATGATTGTCTTTTCGAGATCTAGAATTTTGGAAAAAAAAACGCGCTTTTGTAAAATTTTGACTAAGAGATACGAGCACTTGAAGTAATTTTTGAGAAAAGTATTGGCATTTGAGGAAAAAAAATGCAAACTTCAGGGGTATCATAAGAGTTATCCGTATAATGCAATTTTGAAGATCACCCGTACGGACACGGGTTCAAAAATTAGTACTAGTGTATACATGCATTCCTAACCAAAATACTCAAAACAATTACCTAAAACCATACTAATTTACCACACGGTAATTTTTACATACACCAAAAAAACATAAAGCTTAAACAAGAGCTCCTCCTTTAACATACTCGGTAATAGCCAAGGCAACAAGGCCTAACATAGCAAGTCTACCATTCAAAAGTTCAGCATTAGAATTCATGATCCCTTTTGTTATTGATTCAGCTCTCTCCCCTTTAAACAACGGCACCAACGAGGCGACCGAGAGCAAGATGCTTGTTCCTAGGAACCATGGCGCACCACCATCCGAAATTTGAGCAAAAATGTCAGTTCCCTTGGATAGCTCAACCGCGATTGCTGCTACAAACCCGATCATGGCTAGTCGGCCGTTGATCCTCTCTGGTGCTGGACCGCTGAATGCAAATAAGTCTCCAAAGTTTGTGCTTACCTATGAAACAAATATTACCAACTCATTTACTTTCCCGTCTACACATAAAAGGATTATACCTCCAGATATATCAAAGCGTTGCTCAATCAAGTAAATTTTACTTATATTGAGTTATGTATTTTTTCACGAACATTTCAAACTTATTGAATTACATAATACGGAGTAATTTTTTTTATGTCAATATCAAAATAAATTTTCTGAATTGTTAAAAAAAGCTTACAAACTTAACAATTAAATTCGAGAACATTTTACAAAATCTCAAAAACTTTACCACCAGCGGTAGTACAACTAGCTTAATGATATAATCTACTAAATCTCAGTCAATTATTTACATTTTTTTTTGTCGTTAATATTTAATCAAAGATAAATAAATAATTGAATGTAAGAAAGTGGTTTAAGAAAATAGTAACTCACCTTTGGTAGTGGCTTAGGAGTTGGAGTAGGGCTAGGAGTTGACAAAGGAGTAGTGGTAGGCTTAGGAGTAGAAGGAGGCACTCCTCCAGCCTTAACTTCATTCTCACCACCTTCTTCAGCCACACACTTCACTTGCACACCAACTCGTCTCGACATCCGGGTCGAGTAAACCATACGGGTCGAACTTGAACAGAACCCTAGTCCAGAAATTGGACTCGCTACAAGGGATTGCATTTGCATGGCCATTATTACTTATCTTAAAATTATAAAAAGGTATAAAAACTCACAAATTTGATTCTGCTGTATTAGATTAGAAAAGATGATTAAAATGTAGGAAGATTGGTAATTGAATTGTTGGTTGATGATGGTTAAAGTTGGGTGCAATGCATTTGAATTTATATTATGATTAGGGTAAAAATTGAGGGACATTTTGGTTCCACGTAGTGTACTAAGAGTTATGGGCTCACGTAGATACGCATGGGAACACATAATACAATTATGTTATGTGGAGTCTTCTTGAGCCACAAGACATAAAAGATGCTTTCATGTGTGGTCATTGATGTTGTTTTTGTGGCCAAAATTCTTGGAAGTTTGTGTTCCTTTTTGCACTTTATTTCTCGAATTTTCGGGTTATTAGGGTCGGCCTATACATTCGAGAAGTATGTTCGTAGGAAAATCAAATTTGAATAATAAGTAAATAGATTTCTATAATGGATTACGAACGGTAAGAGGGGAAGGGGGGTGAATTAGGTGTCTATTTAAAAATTTAAGTTTAATAAAAGCTTCTTTTAAAACTCTACAACGCTTTAAACAATGCTTAGATGAAAGGAGAAGTCGATATTTAGAACTAGAGAGTTAGAAGTAATCAACAACGATTCAGCAAGCAGAAGTTACAGTGTACTAATCAACTGTTAATTCTGAAGATAAAAATGTCAGTTTAGAGTGGCAACGGAAATAAAATGAAATAGACATGACAAACGATGTTTTTAAAACTGGTTCGGTCACTACTCCGCGACCTACGTCATTCGCTATTTTATTAAACGTCTTAGAAGTAAACTCATACAAACAAAGACCACCCCGAATAATAAAACAACTAACTCCCCAACCTACTCTGGTTGCTAATGCTTAAAAGCTACTCCGCTTTCAAGACTTTTGCTTTGGGCTACTCAGCCGAAAGACTCCATGCTCAAAAGCTACTCCGTTTCTAGGGCTTCATGCTTAAGATAACTCTATCCTAAGACTTTGGTTTGGTTCTACCCGGTTATTACAAGACTCCACTTATCTCAATGTTGTTCACACAACTGAACGGAGGAGGTAAAGTTTAAGTACAAAACACGGGATCCTTGAACTCAATTAAACGACTAGGTGCAACACAATAACTCAATAAAAAGACTCAAAGATAACTAAACAAACTTGCAAAATGACTCAATGATTTTGAAATGATAAAACGATTTTGCAAAGTTAATTTACTCGATAAAGCCTAAGTTTTTTTTCGGTTTTAAACTCGTTGTTGCACACTTGTAAAAATGAATTAAGTAAGGTATTTATAATGTCCAAGTAGTATACTTTACACATTAAAATATCTCACACATATAAGCACAAGTGATTAAAAATAATGTAAATAGTTTACTTGGACAACATGCACAAGACAACCGAATCCTTCAACAAGCAATCGAGTATTCTTCTTCAAGAAATCGGTGCACACTAATGCAAGAAATCAGATTTGAGCACACACAAATATGGGTTGAGTTTTTTCAACAAGAAACAAGCATAAATAGTTATGTTTATGGAAACCATAAACATTTCCATAAATGTAAAAAGCAAACAACCCATTTATAGAAAGTGTCTTATTGTGCAAACAAATTCTTTAGCAAGACATTGAAATCTTTATTTTCTTCAAAGCAATTTAAGCATTTTCAGAAAACTATCTATGAACACTGAAAGCATGTTAATAATGGTTCAAATATTTTCGAAATAATTCTTTGAAGAACGAGTCAGGAGTAACAGTTGACTGAACTATTGTTTTTGCACCTAAATGTAAATTCGAGTTAAATATCTCCTTACAACACATGCATGACTTTAACACTAATGACAATCTTCATCATTGATATTCATGATGACTTTCTTGATAACCTTGAATTGATAATTGTAGCTTCATGCTACATGATAATTGTAGCACAAGTGATTAAATTATTTATTCTAAGTTAGAATAAAACAATAATCACAAATCCCCCTCATATCTCCCTCATATCAGTTTAGTGATTTATCGAAATATTATAAAGCAAAAATGTTTTACAGAATAAAACATATGCAACAACCATGACCTCAACCTAATCACAAATCTCACTCATATCATTTAAAAAAAAAACAATATTGTTACAGAATTTTAATAAACCTAAAATTGTACTCCCTCCAATTCTATATTTTTTTTCCTTTGTTAGTGGGAACAAATATTAAGGAGGGGAATAAAATAAGAGTAAAAGAGTTGGGTGGGGTTTGGTGATAGGAGAGAGGATGAATAATTATGAGTTAAATAAAGAATTGTGGGTTCAAAACATTAAAAAAAATTAATAAAATATGAATAAAAGAGTTGGGTGGGGTTTGGTGATAGAAGAGAGAGGGATGAATAAAATAATAGTAAAAGTTCCAAAATAAAAAAGAATAAGAGGGAGTATAACTTATATAAATATGCCAAATTTTATTCCATTTTTCCACCATTTATTCATCTTTTTCCAAACTAGAACTAAACTTTACAACAATTCATTTCTCTCAACCATGGCACAAAGCATGCTGATCACCAGGTTCAACGAAATCAAAGTCGAGGACGAGTACATAAATGTTCGGGCTAAGGTGATCCGCAAATAGGAACGGCCAGATTTATACAGCAAGAAATTCGCATTATTTCCAATAAACATGATTCTACTGGATGATCAGGTTTGTTCTCATTTACAAAATTATTGTTCTACTCAATAACCTAAAATAAATTTCCTATTGCTGATTCTCTCTATTGCTAAACATATATCATTTAAAAAACGTAAAACATATAATTAGTATATTAATGGTTTAATTGTGAATCAATTTGATGGTTTTCTTTCATTTATTGGATTTTTGTAAAATTTAAGGTTTTTGTTTATGAATTACAACTATTGTTCAATAGCCTGGTTGTTTGATGGCGGTCGGCCGACAACGTTGGTGGAGGGCGGCAGAGGAACGACGATGCAGGTAGAGGGCAACGTGAATAGTGAATGGTTTAGACCGTGATCAAACGAGTTAATAGTGAAGGGTTTAGACTGTGATCAAACGAGTTGACGGGTGAAGTCAAGGTTTGACCGGTCTATTTGAAATCACTCCATTTTTCTAATATCATACAACCGAGTTACAACTTGCCCGAGTTTATTCGTTCAAGAAATTTTGACTATTTTTTTTTTCATAATGATTGTCTTTTCGAGATCTAGAATTTTGGAAAAAAACGCGCTTTTGTAAAATTTCGACTAAGAGATACGAGCACTTGAAGTAATTTTTGAGAAAAGTATTGGCATTTGAGGAAAAAAAATGCAAACTTCAGGGGTATTATAAGAGTTATCCGTATAATGCAATTTTGAAGATCACCCGTACGGACACGGGTTCAAAAATTAGTCCTAGTGTATACATGCATTCCTAACCAAAATACTCAAAACAATTACCTAAAACCATACTAATTTACCACACGGTAATTTTTACATACACCAAAAAAACATAAAGCTTAAACAAGAGCTCCTCCTTTAACATACTCGGTAAAAGCCAAAGCAACAAGCCCTAACATAGCAAGTCTACCATTCAAAAGTTCAGCATTAGAGTTCATGATCCCTTTTGTAATTGATTCAGCTCTCTCCCCTTTAAACAACGGCACCAACGACGCGACCGAGAGCAAAATGCTTGTTCCTAGGAACCATTGCGCACCACCATCTGATATTTGAGCAAAGATGTCAGTTCCCTTGGATAGCTCAACCGCGACTGCTGCTACAAACCCGATCATGGCTAGTCGGCCGTTGATCCTCTCTGGTGCTGGGCCGCTGAAGGCAAATAAGTCTCCAAAGTTTGTGCTTACCTATAAAACAAATATTACCAACTCATTTACTTTCCCCGTCTACACATAAAGGATTATACCTCCAGATATATATATAAGAGCGTTGGTCAATCATGTTAATTTTTTATTGCAAAAAAAAAAATTGGACCATTTCTCGATTTATGCGTACCATCCTTGCGCAGGTACAGAGAAGATTAGCAATCATGTTAATTTTAATTGAGCTTATTATGAATATTTTTACCAAACATTTCAAAGTTTATGAATTGCATAAACTGGAGAAATTTTTTGATGACAAAATTAAAATAAATGTTCTAAACAATTAGAGAAAATTACAAACTTAACAATTAAACTCAAGAACAGTTTACAAAACCCCGGAACTATACCACCAGCTGTAGTACAACTGGCCTACTGATATAATCTACTAATTAATACAGTAAGTAAAAACTACCTTGTCCCAGTCAATTATTTACTTTTTTTTTTCTTTGTAACTGATATTTAATCAAAGATAAATAAATAATTGAAACGGAGATAGTCGTTTAAGAAAATAGTCACTCACCTTTGGTAGTGGCTTAGGAGTTGGAGTAGGGCTAGGAGTTGACAAAGGAGTAGTAGTAGGCTTAGGAGTAGAAGAAGGAGGCACTCCTCCAGCCTTAACTTCATTCTCACCACCCTCTTCAGCTAGACACTTCACTTGTACACTAACCCGTCTCGACATCTGGGTTCTAAACCCGGTCGAGTAGACCACACGAGTCGAGCTTGAACCGAACCCAAGTCCGGAAATGGGACTTGCTACAAGGGATTGCATTTGCATGGCCATTACTTATCTTAAAATTATGAAAGCTCACAAATTAACACTAAAGTATTAGAATTGAAATGATGATTTAAATGTAGGAAGATTGGTAATTGATTAGTTGGTTGATGGTGGTAAATGGCTGGTGCAATGTATTGAATTTATATTATGGTTAGGGTAAAAATTGAGGGACATTTTGGTTCCACGTAGTGTACTAAAAGTTATGGGTTCACGCATGGGAACACATAATACAATTATGTTATGTGGAGTCTTGTTGAGCCACAAGACATAAAAGATGCTTTCATATGTGGTCATTGATGTTGTTCTTGTGGCCAAAATTGTTGGAAGTTTGTGTTCCTTTTTGCACTTTATTTCTCGAAATTTCGGGTTATTAGGGTCGGCCTATACATTCGAGAAGTATGTTCGTAGGAAAATCAAATTCGAATAATAAGTAAATAGATTTCAATAATGGATTACGAATCGTAACAGGGGGAGGGAGTGAATTATGTGTCTATTTAAAAATCTAAGTTTAATGAAAGTTTCTTTTAAAACTCTTCAACACTTTAAACAATGTTTAGATGAAAGAAGAAGTCGATACTAGAACTAGAGAGTTAGAAATAATCAACAACGATTCAGCAAGCAGAAATTACATTGTACTCAACTGTTGATTTTCAAGATAAAAACGTGAGTTTAGAGTGCCAACGGAAATAAAACAAAATAGACATGACAAAAGATGTTTTTAAAACTGGTTCAGTCACTACTCCGCGACCTACGTCTAGCGCTATTTTATTAAACGTCTTAGAAGTAAACTCATACAAACTATGACCACCCCGAATAATAAAACAACTCCCCAAATTACTCAGGTTGGTAATGCTTAAAAGCTACTCCGCTTCCAAGACTTTTGCTTTGGGCTACTCCGCCGAAAGACTCAGGGCTCAAAAGTTACTCTGTTTTTAAGACTTCATGCTTAAGATAACTCTATCCTAAGATTTTGGTTTGGTTCTACCCGGTTATTACAAGACTCCACTTATCTCAATGTTGTTCACACAATTGAACGGAGGAGATAAAGTTTAAGTACAAAACACGGGATATTTGAACTCAATTAAACGACTAGGTGAAGCACAATAACTCAATAAAAAGACTCAAATATAACTAAACAAACTTGCAAAATGACTCAATGATTTTGAAATGATAAACGATTTTGCAAAGTTAATTTACTCGATAAAGCATAAGTCTTTTTTCGGTTTTAAACTCGTTGTTGCACACTTATAAAAATGAATTAAGTAAGGTATTTATAATGTCCAAGTAGTATACTTTACACATTAAAACATCTCACACTCAGAAGCACAAGTGATTAAAAATAATGTAAATAGTTTGCTTGGGCAACATGCACAAGACAACCGAATTCTTCATTAAGCAACCGAGTATTCTTCTTCAAGAAATCGGTGCACACTAATGCAAACAATCAGATTTGAGCACACACCATTGTTGTCAGAATCGCGATTCGATCCAACGATTCTGCGATTTTACGATCCAAAAATGTTTGACCGATCCTGGATCTTACGATTCTATAATAGTTATAGAATCTTACGATCCTATTAATTTGAAAATTTCTAGAGATGTGATCATAATACGATCCTACGATTTTACGATCCTACGATCCGATTCCATAATAAAAAAATAATATATATTTTTATATAATGACACCGTAAAACCCAAATTTCGTGTAAGTTGTTCATACAATGATACTAAAATCATTAATTACCAATATTTTATGAATAACTATTAATAAATAAGTGTTTTGATTTTCAATTATATGTTTTTACCAAATAAAAAATTATATTTAGTGAGTTTATAGAATCTTCCGATTCTACGATCCGATTCTACCGATTCGATCCTACCCTTCCTATCGATCCAAAGTAGAATCCCGATCCTGACAACATTGGCACACACAAATGTGGGTTGGGTTTTTTCAACAAGAAACAAGCATAAATGGTTGTATTTATGGGAATCATAAACATTTCCATAAATGTAAAAAACAAACAACCCATTTATAAAAAGTGTCTTACCTCATTGTGCAAACAAACTCTTTAGCGTGACACTGAAAGCTTTATTTTCTTCAAAGACATCTAAGCATTTTTAGAAAACTATATGTGAACATTGTAAGCATTTTAACAATGGTTCAAATATTTTCGAAATAATTCTTTGAAGAACGAGTCAGAAGTAACGGTTGACTGAACTGTTGTTTTTGCACCAAACGTAAATTCGAGTTAAAGATCTCCTTACAACACATGACTTTAACACTAATGACAATTTTCATCTTTGATCTTCATGATGACTTTCTTGATAAACTTGAATTGATAATTAGAGCTTCATGCTACATGGTTAAAACTTAAGAGACGCAATTAAATAAATAATAAGATTAATTTGTCTTAAGGCAATATCAACATTAACTAATCAAATTGGGTCTCTTCACACTTCACCTCCACTCCTACTCGTTTCGACATGCAGGTCATAAACCCGGTCGGGTAGACCACATGAGAGGAACTTGAACCGAACCTAAGTTCCTCTCTTTTTAGCCATACACTTCAATTTGTTTCTCTTTTTATTTTTTGTTAGAAATACAAAGGGGATGTTTAGTAATAGTAGATTGTAAAAAAAAATTAGCATACTTAGAATTTTTAACATATTTGACCAATCAATATGCTATTTGAATGTTTGGTAAACAACATATTGAAATAATAAACCAACCTACTAAAGATCGTCGACACATTACTAATTATCGTCGACAATTATTAATGAACTTCCTAAACTACCCCTCCCTCACACTCCCCCTTATATTTTTCATTTTCTCCAAAAATCACCATTTCACACTTAAAATTTAAAGAAAAAAAAAACCGTCTCACATAACAACGAAAACACCGTCTTCAACCACATCATTTACGTCATCAAATTCAAACATTCAACAAGGTATGTATTCCTTTATTAATTGTTTTTTTTAATATTTTCTTAGTTTGTATGTTTGTAACGGAATTACGATAAATGCCTTTATTGGAGACGGAATTAGAATAGATGCCTTCATTTGAGACGGAATTAGTCGGATTTGCAACATTGTAATCATTTTTTTTCAAAAAAAAGAAGTAAAAAAAAAAACACGAATTGGGCTTTGGACGAAGAACATTTTTGTCGAAAACCTGGCCCATACGAAAATGTTTTTCGTCCAGTATGCTAGTACAAAAAGTAGATTAGGCTAGTAGATAAGGCTACGGTTCCTAGGGTTTTCTAGCAATCATCATGATATTATTACCATACTAATATATCATTCGAGTTTTCTAGGGTTTTAACGACGTGGAACTGACCAATCGGATGGTGGTGTAACCTTTGGCGTCGCTGGGTACCGGCAAAATATATCAACACACCCAAGTGCATTATTTTAGAGGGAATATCCATTTTCGGCGGTAGAATTGGGGGTCCTGTGTAAAAAAAATTCGAGAGACCCCTTCAATTTCATATATTTTCGTCATGAAAATAGTAAAAAAATACAATACAATGGGAGAGAACTGTATATCTATTCCATTATGAAAGGTATATATATATATATATATATACAATACAATGGGAGAAAGTTTCCATAAGACAAGATATTCTAGAATATTCTAAGATATGGACATCCATATAATAATATTTCGTAACACTCCCCCTTGGATGTCCATTACTGAAGAAAATGCCTCGTTAAAAACCTTCCTAGAAAAACCCTGTGGGAAAAACACTAGTGAAGGAAAAGAGTACACTAATCTTCAAACACGCATAATAATTGCTGCCTCGTTAAAACCTTTCCATGGAAAACCCAGTGGGACAAAACCATGGATAAGGAAAAAGAGTACAGCGCGTGTCAACTCCCCCTGATGATTACATAACTTGATAAATCTTGAAATGAACCATGCTTTGGCATAACTTCTCGAACGTTGAATAAAATCCATTGTAGATTTGTAGTTGATAAACTTGATATCTCCAAATCCTTGATAATTTCAATCTTCATATTTCTTTAATTCTCACAATTTAGGTGTAGTCATTTGTGATGACTCTTGGATCTTCATTTCAAATAATATTTTTCACAATAGTGATAGGGAACTTCTTGATAGATGACATAACATTATAGGTTAAGAATAACTCATCTTAATAATCATAGCGTATCAATGCGCTTATTGTGCTACCTCGTTAAAAACCTTGTTAGGAAAAATCCATTTGGGATAAAAAACCTAGTCGAAGGGAAAAAGAGCGTAGCCATCATTCCTTAATTTTCTGTCTTAAGGAGAATCAATCCGATAATTATTGAATAAATCATCCAATACCTTTGAGCGATTTTCTTTGCTAAACCACATATGTATGAATTGACTTTTTCATTGTAGACTTTGACTACATTTTTTCAATTATGGTACTTCTGAACCATAAACTAATTCCACATGTTTAGCATGAAGCTCATTTAAACCATTATTCTCATACGCTCAAACTTCAGGTTGAGACAATAATAATTTCCAAATAAACTCTATAGGAGTTTTGATGTTCCATTTTGGAACTAATCACGATATCTTTCAATCGTATAGTAGAGGTTTATATATCATGAGTTTTCAATAACTCAATTGATCAACCATTAATAATTGATGATCATTTATAAGAGGCTCCTACAGGGAGCTATCCTCATAGGAGTAAAATATATTTCTCCTTTCCATCATTAGCCATTCAAAATTATATATTATTAAATATGTGCATGCATATGATATGAAACTAAGTTCAAAATAACATATTCTAATAATAATGCAATAATAATGTATATATTAAAACTAAGATGCAATGATGAACTTACTCTCTATATGCACATGATGATGACTCAAAATGCAAACTGATCAGTTTTCTATCCATTCATAATTTGGATTGACTTCAGGTCAATAACTGGATTTCTAGTCCATGAGCTCATTTATAATCATTGATTATATGTCGACAACCAAAATGGACTTAATTAAATTTACAATCCCCATTATAAAGTCCATAAAATATCGCGCGCAAATGCATATAGGTTCCATAAATATATCGATATAATTTCATCATCTCTTGATGATATCAGTACTGTTTAATGATATCTGAATCTGAATATGTATGTGGTACCCTTATATTCATTTAAGCCATCTATTATCTTTCAGATATCGCGTCACTTCAGGGACACTTCAAATATAGAAATTATATGTCATACCAACTGCTTAAACTTGCTATTTCACATTCATTGGAACCGTCAATTCATATTGACTTTTATTATAATACACTTCAAGTGTATATACTTGTGTTAATCTGGTAAAACATATGGTTATATCAAATTCAAAAACCTCTACTCAATGGATTTAACGTATAACCTTCTCTGAACGTTTGGTTCATTATGGGATCAATTTTGTTTTTACCAGCTTTAACTCACTTTTCTCCCCCTAAGGTGGTAAAAACTATAACCAATGTATAGTCTAAATATTTATCATAACCACCTTAGATCTCAATTTCTCATATCATCGATGAGAATTTATATGGGCATATTTGTATCATGAATGAGATATTTCGGAAGAAATGTGTAATGCGATTGGATTTTTAATGTCTTTGATTTACAATGCCCAATTTAAGAGATCAACGATTTTATATAAAAATCTGAATGTGATTTTTAATCACGGGAACTACTCAGAAAAATCATTATGTGATTACACTCTATATAATGTCAATTCATACACGAACATTTAAGTTCTTTATTCAATATCGAGTACTGTTTAGATCTCCAACATCATACATACTCAATCTCAGTGTAGTGTCTTGCCTTTAATAAAATTTCTACACGAGAGAATTTCAGCACTTATCTTTTCTTGAAGATAAACTCAAGGTTTATCAAAACGGGTATAGTAAGAACCCGGATGGCTTTAATTTGTCACATCTGAACATTTCATGTCAACTTTCTTAGTTTGCCAAAAATACACGGCAATTTTTAATAAGAATTGGATATATCTCAATAATTTCACTTATCACATGCCATAATTTAGTTGACTATATTCATCATGCTAATCCTTTAGCAATACTTGTATCAGTAAATCTCATTAAAAATTTATATCCGGCCAGATAAATGATGTGACATCTGACATAGGACACAATAAGTGTCTCATATATGTAAGCAAGACTCATCAATATTCCAATAGGGAATATATTACTCTTTGAGTATTTTCATATGACTTTTCATGAAATATTCACTTTCATGAGATATTTTCATTTCTTTCAATGAACAAATTTGGCTCAATAAGGCCACATGATTAAGCTCAATTAAGGCCTTTTTTTTTTACTTGGCTCAATAAGGCCACATCATTAGGCTCAATTAAGGCCGCAACATTAGGCTTATCATAACGCCATATTCTCGATCTCTGCTACAAACAGAGTCTTTATGAGATGTCACATTCACTTTAAGGAATGAATCAAATTTTATATCTCATTATACTGTTCAACTTCAGGTGAACAAGAACCAATTAGCAAATAAATTTGCCTTTTATAAAGACCGCTTTAAATTGAACAGCGGCTCATATATACTCATAGACGTGGACTTCTGGCCACTTACACTTGAATATATTGTACTGATGAGACGGTGTTAAATTATTACACACCTTTCAAACTTTGAACTTCAGGCAAAGTCATAATATGGACATATCTCTCATCTTTATAATATAAATCTTTTGAAATACAGAGCCAAAGAAACATATAAATTCAATAAAAATTGTACGAGAAAAACGTACCTTTTAGGCTTTTAACTTGAACTCACCAGCTAGACATAGTATATCCCAAGCTCTTGATTATTCACGAGTTTATTTTTGTACTAACTAATACTTAAAGATTACCCAAAGACTTAAACACTTAATGCATCAGTCATTGCTGATTTCATATACCATTATAAAAACCCTCCGAATGGACTAAAGGTCCGAAATATATTAATTCACTTAAAGGACAATAATTTCGTAAAATAAGTGTATTCATTAACTATAATTTACAAATTGCTTATGTATAACAGTATAACAGATAAATTAATGACCCATTCTGTACACTCACAGTATAAGATCACACGATTTGCATTATTAATAACTTTATTTGTCCACTAAATAGATAAGATTGTTACCAAATTTTCTTCCGTTAACATAATTACGATGAGAGTTGGTGGTAATATATGGAAAGACTAAGTTGTACTGCATGCCTTTATACAAATATAACATCATACAAATAAAACAAGTGAGAGTCACGATTTACATAAACAAGCGAGAGTCGTATGATTATTTTTTACTATTTACTAAGTATTGAAAGTCCCAAACTGTATTGAGATAGATCAACAATATAGTCAAGATAATTGCAATGATATACCCTCTAAATGAAGTAACCGCAACCCATGATTATTATTACTAAGTATTTTATTCACTTTTTTTTTTTTTCCGGATGTCATCAAATTTCAATAAAGAAATATGAAATATAACGAAAACATACCTTGATTAACGAGAAATAAAATAACAAGATCTGATATGAACCTCCTGATTATCAGATCTTAATAAACATGAATTATATACAAATTAAGAATGTAATTCCTTATCGCTCATTAGTTGAGACTCGTGCTGATAACGTGTTGTGAAATAAAGAGGAGAGAATTGTAGAGAGAAGGTATAGGGAGACAGAACTGTATATCTATTCCATTATGAAAGGTATATATATATATATATACAATACAATGGGAGAAAGTTTCCATAAGACAAGATATTCTAGAATATTCTAAGATATGGACATCCATATAATAATATTTCGTAACAACCAAAGAGTACCATAATCTTTATTTATAAGACAGTGGGAAATTTTACATGGAACTACTTCTAAAAGTGTATAATTCTATAGATATAAAAATATATATGCTTAACAAACAATATTAGTATGCAATTGGTGTGTTGGACAATCTATATCTATATATAAAAGAGAGTTTTTTCGAGCGATTCTAGAGCGTCCACATCATCAAAAATAAATTTTGGAAAGTTTTATAAATAATATTTTCTACATAAAAAATAAAGGGGAGGATCTTTTAACTATTATAATATGTATATTTCCTATTTTGTATTCATGAGAAGTTTCTAATTTTTAAATAAAAACTTTGACATTTCATTTGGCAAAAAAATGTTGTTATAAAAATTATGAAAATAATATAATTAGATTCGTGGTAAAAAAATGCTTTTATTAGAGTATAGATTTCATATGATTTGCACATACGAGTATTAAAGATGGTGCACTTCTTAATATGTTATATGTCCCACATTGAAAAACAATGTTAGTGTGGTGATTATAATACGTATAAATTATAGAATTGTCCCATATCGAAAGATTAACATAAGGTAGGTGATCCTATGATTATAAATAAGAGTCATCATTGGAACCTATATACCAACCAAAAACCTTTTGAGTCTCTTAAGTATTGTTTTGGAGAGCTCTTAAGAGTTTATATCATTAGCTTCACAGTATGATATATACATATTTTTTTATATTATGTATTATATTCAAGTGATGTTTATAATATTTATATAAAAACTTATACATCTCATTTGCCAAAAAAAATATTATAAAAAAACGTACGAATATTAATAAATAGTACTCCCTCCATTCAAGACCAAATACAACATTTTCATTTACACACTTGTCAAGACATAAATTACAACGTAAATATCTTTAAGTTTATATCATAAAAAAATTAAAAATTTGATATTCTCATTGTACTTTATAGGTGAATCAAATAAGATCTCACATAACCATATTTTGTCTTACATATTGCAAAGAATCGTAAAATCGATTTGTTCATGAATAGTGTAAAAAAATGAATGTTGTATTTGGTCTTGAATCGAGGGAGTATGGTATTTGCTCATTATTACTAACCTAGATTAGATGTCGAATTATGTGCGAAAAAAATGGTGTATTTCTAAGTATATTATTTGTCCCACATTGAAAAATATGTTGGTGTGGTGAATATATTACGTATAAATAATAGAATTGTCCCACATCGAAAGTTTAGCATAAGGTGGGTGATCATATGATTATAAATACAAGGCGTCCTTAGAACCTAAATACCAACCGAAAACCTTCTGAGTCTCTTAAGCATTGTCTTGGAGAGCTCTTAAGAGTTTATATCATTATCTCCACGATATGATATATATATTTTTTTATATTATGTCCAAGTGATTTTTATAATTTTTATATAAAAACTTATACATCTCATTTTTTTTTTTTGAAAAATTATATAATTAGATTCGTGCTAAATAAATGCTAGCATTAGAATATAACATCATATTATTTAATTTGCGCATATGATAAGAAGTTACAAAAAAAAATTGTACTATACGAATATTCATAAATAGTATAGTATTTACTTATTATTACGGAGTATTAAACTGGGTTAGATGTCAAATTAGGTGCGAAAAAATGGTGTATTTCTAAGTATATTGTTTGTCCCACATTGAAAAATAATGTAGGTGTGGTAAATATATTACATATAAATAGTTGAATTATCCCACATTAGAAGATTATCATGAGGTGAGGTATCATATGATTATAAATATGAGTCATATTTGAAACTTAAGGGTATCAACCCAAAATCTTTTGAATCGCTTAAAAATTATCTTAGAGTGTTCTTATAAGAGTTTATATTAACGGCAAACCTTAATTACAACAATACCATACAAATATTAATCACGTAGATATTTAAAAAGCGATTATATATTAGGATTTTTTGATAACTTATACTTCGAATACCTCACTTTTTCAAATCTTATATCTAAGATAACATTCGTTAAAATCTTATACCTAAAATAACATTTTCTTTCAAACTTGATACCAAATCTTAAAAAAAAGCCAGAAATTGACGAATTTTCTCTTACTAATTTGAGGGTTTTTAGTGGTGGCAATTGTGGATGTGTGGGTTAATAGGTGGGGGTAAGGATGATGATATTTTATTAATAAGGACATGATCGTCAATTAAGGGCTTTTTTTAGATTTGGTATTATGTTTGGAAGAAAATGTAATTTTAGGTATAAGATTTTAAAGAAATTTATCTTAGATATAAGATTTGAAAAAGTGACTTATTCAAGGTATAAGTTATCTAAAAACCCTATATATTACTACATTACTGATATTATAATGTTTATTTTAAGACAATCGATAGTATAATACTTAAGACAAAATCATAATTAAAAAATAAAATGGGTGCTAAATATACATAAATTGGTTATTAATGGGTCATATAATGATAATCTCTACACTAAAATAGAAAATTTATGAATTATAATAAAACAAGTGTTGCATAAAAAGATCTTGAATCCACAAATAAATCAATAATGAACTTTTTTACTTTGATAAATATTAGAATTAAATCTTTTTAACTTTCAAATATAGGTAATTATTATGCCTCATTACATTTGAGTAACTAAAACACATCATAATTTTTAACCATTAATCAAAATCGCACCAGGAAAAGAAAATATTTTGCATTTGCTTATACATTTTATTGCTCCCTCAAATACATCTTAAAAGTCGTGTTAGGAAAAAAAATGTAATTTAAATCATATCATTTGTACATATTTTAATTATAAAAAAAATGGAAAAAAACGTACGAATATAAATAGATAGTATAATATTTTCTCATTATTAAATTGGGTTGGATATCGAAATATGTGCAAAAAAGATGGTATACTTTTTCGTGTGTTATTTGTCCTACATTGAAAAATAATGTAGGTGTGGTAAATATACTACATATAAATAGTTGAATTGTCCCACATCAGAAAATTATCATAAGGTGGGGTGATCTTAAAAATTAATTTAGGAAAGTATTATAAATAATATCTTTTGATGTAAAAAATAAAGTAGATAATCTTTTAATTATTATAATTTTTATTTCCTATATTATATTCACTTTGATGTTTCTAATTTTTATATAAAAAATTTATATTTCATTTGCCAAAAAAATATCGTTAAGAAAATTATGAAAATAACATAATTTCATTCGTGGTAAAAATGATATCATTAGCGTATAGATTTCATATAATTTGTACATATATAAAATTGTGTACTTCTTAGTATGTTATATGTCCACATTGAAAAATAATGTAGGATTATATAAAAATAATATAATTGTCCCACATCGAAAGATTTACATAAGATGTAGTGGTCTTATGATTATAAATATGAGGCATCCTTAGAACCTAACATCTTTTGCGTCTCTTAAATAAGATGTTTAGACTTTTGATCATATCTAAATAAATGATTAGACATAAGATGTAAATATTAAGACCTTATAACCAATTTTTTTACTAAGTTAATTACCCCGTTGCAACGCACGGGTATCCAAACTAGTTATTGAATATACTAGCCTAACGTCCCAGGTTCGAACCCTAGTAGCATCATTTTGAAATTCATTAACTTATGCAAGGCCTTTGTATCAGTGTGCTCCACAAAAAGACAAGTGAATTCAGGACATCATTCTATTTGATACCAGACATTTTGGAAAGGTTAAATCTAATTGGTTTCAATAAATTTCATGTTCTTTTGTTAATCCAAGTGATTTTGCTTCTATTGGTGATTATATATAAATTGTATTTGAGATTTGTATTTGCTATCATGGCTTCTATTTGCGACTACCGTATTGCTGAAAAGTGGGAAAAAATGGGCGCTTTTTATATAAAAAGGCATATGGTTTTGGTTACGGTTGTGCTCCTGTAACCGTAGCCTTTTAGATAGTTATGGCTACGGTTAATTGGTTAGAACCGTGGCCTTTTGTATACTTTTGGTTACGGTTCACAACCGTAGCCTTTTCTTCCCCACTTAAGGCTACCCCCTGATTTGCTACGGTTGTAGAACCGTAGCCTTATGTCAAATTTAACCGTGGCCGTATGTCATTTTTGTACTAGATATGGGGGTTGGACGAAGAACATTTTCGTCTGGGCCAGGTTTTGGACGGAAATGTTCTTTGTCCAAAGCCCACTTCGTGTTTTTTTTTAAAACTTATTTTTCCGTCTTATTTTGTTTTTGTTAAAAAATAATTAATTATTAATAATAAAGCTTTAGATAATTAGTTGGTCCTGTTTAAGACGGTGGTGATAAGGTACACAAAGATCTCTGGCAATCATTTTTTATTTTACTATTTAAATCGGTTGCATATACTCGTATGTCTTAACTTAAAACGTTCTATAACAAGAATTTGTGTTGACTAATAGAGTTGGAGGATGTCAATGTTAATGATTGAACTATTATGTTGGAACATAATTTACCTCATGCAGTCATGCCCAAAGGAGCTTTTTATCTTAGCCATCTATGCTTACCTTTTTTTAATTTTCTGTTAGAAAAATTTAATTGTCGATAAATAAATGATTAAGACTTAGCGAATCGATATTTCTCAAATTCTCAACGATATCATTACTCCAAAATAGTTTTGATGGCCTACACACACTTCATTATACTAGTGTATACATTCCTAACCAAAATACTTCAGAAATTACCTAAAACGACACTAAGTTATCACACGGTAATTTTTATATACAACATTCCAACGAATAATTTCGTCTTAAAGGAGATTAACTGTGAAACATATAGCTTAAACAAGAGCTCCTCCTTTAACATACTCAGTAAAAGCCAAGGCAACAAGCCCTAACATAGCAAGTCTACCATTCAAAAGTTCAGCATTAGAGTTCATGATCCCTTTTGTAATTGATTCAGCTCTCTCCCCTTTAAACAACGGCACCAACGACGCGACCGAGAGCAAAATGCTTGTTCCTAGAAACCATTGCCCACCACCATCTGAAATTTGAGCAAAGATGTCAGTTCCCTTGGATAGCTCAACCGCGATTGCTGCCACAAACCCGATCATGGCTAGTCGGCCGTTGATTCTCTCGGGTGCTGGACCGCTGAATGCAAATAAGTCTCCAAAGTTTGTGCTTGCCTATAAAAGAAAGATTAACAACTCATTTACTTTCCCCGTTTCCATATAAAGGATTATACCTTCAATATATAGGGGTGTTACAGCGTTACTCAATTATGTTAATTTTAATTATATTATATTGAGCTTATGTAAAACCCAAAGTTCCCACATGTGAGGGTTGTCCCACATTGATAAAAGAGGAGAAGAATTACCACCTTATAAGGCAAGGGGCTACTCCCTCTATCGCCAATTGGTTTTAGAGTGGAACCCTCTTGGGCCTAAGTTGTGGACTCTTTCTCCTCCGTTTGGGTGCGGCCCAGACCCGTTGTTAAATTTAACAAAGTGGTTTAAGAAAATAGTCACCCACCTTTGGTAGTGGCTTAGGAGTTGGAATAGGGCTAGGAGTTGACAAAGGAGTAGTAGTAGGCTTAGGAGTAGAAGGAGTCACTCCTCCAGCCTTAACTTCATTCTCACCACCCTCTTCAGCCACACACTTCACTTGCACACCAACTCGTCTCGACATCCGGGTCCTAAACCCGGTCGAGTAAACCTTACGGGTCGAACTTGAACAGAACCCTAGTCCAGAAATTGGACTCGCTACAAGGGATTGCATTTGCATGGCCATTACTTATCTTAAAATTATCAAAACTCACTAATTAATAACACTAAAGTATTAGATATGAAAAGATAATGATTAAAATGTAGGAAAACTATTAATTGAAATGTTGGTTGATGATGGTAAAAGATGGGTGCAATGCATTGCATTTATATTATGGTTAGGGTAAAAATTGAGGGACATTTTGGTTCCACGTAGTGTACTAAAAGTTATGGGGTTACGTAGATACGCATGGGAACACATAATAGAATTATGTTATGTGGAGTCTACTTGAGCCACAAGACATAAAAGATGCTTTCATGTGTGGTCACTGGTGTTGTTCTTGTGGCCAAAATTGTTGGAAGTTTGTGTTCCTTTTTGCACTTTATTTCTCTAATTTTCGGGTTATTAGGGTCGGCCTATACATTCGAGAAGTATGTTCGTAGGAAAATCAAATTCGAATAATAAGTAAATAGATTTCTATAATGGATTACGAATGGTAAGAGGGGAAGGGGGGTGTATTAGGTGTCTATTTAAAAATTTAAGTTTAATGAAAGTTTCTTTTAAAACTCTTCAACACTTTAAACAATGCTTAGATGAAAGGAGAAGTCGATATTTAGAACTAGAGAGTTAGAAGTAATCAACAACGATTCAGCAAGCAGAAGTTACAATTTACTCAACTGTTGATTCTGAAGATAAAAACGTGAGTTTAGAGTGGCAAAGGAAATAAAACGAAATACAAATGACAAACGATGTTTTTAAAACTGGTTCGGTCACTACTCCGCGACCTACGTCTAACGTTATTTTATTAAACGTCTTACAAACTAAGACCACCCTGAATAATAAAACAATTCCCCAACCTACTCCGGTTGCTAATGCTTAAAAGCTATTCCGCTTCCAAGACTTATGCTTTGGGCTACTCCGCCGAAAGACTCCGTGCTCAAAAGCTACTCCGTTTCTAAGACTTCATGTAAGATAACTCTATCCTACGACGTTGGTTTGGTTCTACCCGTTTATTAAAAGACTCCACTTATCTCAATGTTGTTCACCAATCGAACGGATGAGGTAATGTTTAAGTACAAAACACGGTATCCTTGAACTCAATTAAACGACTAGGTGCAACACAATAACTCAATAAAAAGACTCAAAGATAACTAAACAAACTTGCAAAATGACTCAATGATTTTGAAATGATAAAAGAATTTGCAAAGTTATTTTACTCGATAAAGCATAAGTCTTTTTTCGGTTTTAAACTCGTTGTTGCACACTTGTAAAAATGAATTAAGTAAGTTATTTATAATGTCCAAGTAGTATACTTTACACATTAAAATATCTCACACTCATAAGCACGTGTGATTAAAAATAATCTAAATAGTTTACTTGGACAACATGCACAAGACAACCGAATCCTTCATCAAGCAATCGAGTATTCTTCTTCAAGAAATCGGTGCACACTAATGCAAGAAATCACACACAAATATGGGTTGAGTTTTTTCAACAAGAAACAAGCATAAATAGTTATGTTTATGGGAACCATAAACATTTCCATAAATATAAAAAACAAACAACCCATTTATAGAAAGTGTCTTATTGTGCAAACAAACTCTTTAGCAAGACATTGAAATCTTTATTTTCTTCAAAGACATCTAAGCATTTTCAGAAAACTATCTTTGAACACTGAAAGCATGTCAATAATGGTTCAAATATTTTCAAAATAATTCTTTGAAGAACGAGTCAGAAGTAACAGTTGACTGAACTATTGTTTTTGCACCTAAATGTAAATTCGAGTTAAATATCTCCTTACAACACATGCATGACTTTAACATTAATGACAATTTTCATCATTGATATTCATGATGACTTTCTTGATAACCTTGAATTGATAATTGTAGCTTCATGCTACATGGTTAAAACTTAAGAGGCACACAATTAAATAAACAATAAGATTAATTTGTCTTAAGGCGTCATCAACATTAACTAATCAAATTGGGTCTTTTCACACTTCACCTCCACTCCTAATCGTTTCGACATGCGGGTCATAAACCGAGCCGGGTAGACCACATGAGAAGAACTTGAGCCGAACCTAAGTTCCTCTCTTTTTAGCCATACGCTTCAATTTGTTTCTCTTTTTATTTTTTGTTAGATATACAAAGGGGGTGTTTAGTAATAGTAGATTGCAAAAAAAAAAAAAATTAGCATATTTAGAGTTTTTAACATATTTGACCAATCAATATGTTGTTTGGATGTTTGGTAAACAACATATTGAAATTGTAAATTGGAACCCAATCTACTATTTTACAACATGCTCCTCCCCCAGCATATTATATCAGTAGATTAGGAAAAAAGTATTTTTACCCTTTACCCCTTAAAGAATGGTAACTCTACCTTCATTATAGAGTAAATAATTTAGTCAATAATTTATTTATATCCTTATTTGTCATTTTACAAAGGATTAAGATAATCTGCTAATTTAAATATGCTAATTACCAAACACGCACCTTCAACAAAATTTGCTAATTGAATAGGCTAATCAAACATGTCAATAAATTCTGCTAATTATAATCTGCTTTCACAATCTGTTTCTACCACTATTAATCCGAAGTTTACCAAACAGGGTCTTAATTGTCGATAAATAAATGGATAAGGCAGAGTCGATATTTCACAAATTCTCAACAATCTCATAACTCCAAAATTGTTTTGATGGCCTACACGACTACACACTTTTCTCATTATCATATATCATATCATATATTATATTAAAGCAACAACCGCCAGCCCCGTTGATCGCCACGTGTCACAACTCCTTCAAACGCCACGTGTCATTCTCTATTTAAAAAAAATATATAAGATGAGCAATCAGGTAAACATGAAAACAAAAAATAAGGAAGTTGCTAGTTTTGAAGTTTATTTGTGTGCAATTTTAGGAGTTATTTTCGGAAGAATATTTCAACAAATCAACTTAAAAAAATTTTAGTTGATATTTTCAGTATCATTTTTTAACATATTTTCGGCATAATTTTTTAGGAGATATTTGCGCTATCTTTTAGGAGATATTTTCGGTATAAGTTGCTAATTTTAAGTTGATTTGGGGTGATTAGAAAAGAATTTGGGTACAATATTAACCTAACAAAAACAATATTCAGAGTATAATTTAGCATAACAAATATGGCCTATCAATATAATATTTTCTTAAGTTGTGATGGAATATACCGCAAAAATGACAAATAAGAAAATTAAATTTATAATTTAGCATTTATTCGGAGTATTTTCTATGTTCATAATGTATATATACAATAAAATAAAGTCGAAAAATATCATACCAATAAAATTCGAATAATATCGTAATGCATATAATTAACATTAACATACCGAAAGTATCATAAAATTCGAAAAAAATATTAGCACTATACAAGGCAACAATCTCGCACCATAATTTCAAATAGTTAGCATAACAAATATATCCAATAATCTCACACCATAATATATGATTAGCATAACAAAAATATCACAACAATCTCTATCAAATTACTTTGTCAAATTATTTATTCTAAGTTAGAATAAAATAATAATCAAAAATCCCCCTCATATCTCCCTCATATCAGTTTAGCTGATTTATCGAAATATTATAAAGCAAAAATATTCTACAGAATAAAACATATGCAACAACCATGATCTCAACCTAATCACAAATCTCACTCATATCATTTAAAAAAAAAACAATATTGTTACAGAATTTTAACAAACCTAAAATTGTACTCCCTCTAATTCGATATTTTCTTCCCTTTGTTAGTAGGAACAAATATTAAGGAGGAGAATAAAATAAGAGTAAAAGAGCTGGGTGGGGTTTGGTGATAGGAGAGATGATGAGGAGTTAAATAAAGAATTTGGAGCCAAAACATTAAAAAAATTAATAAAATATGAGTAAAAGAGTTGGGTGGGGTTTGGTGATAGGAGAGAGGGATGAATAAAATAATAGTAAAAGTTTCCAAAATAAAAAAAGGAAAGAAAACATGAATAATCCGTTTTAGGAAATAAGTAGAAAATATAGAATATGAGGGAGTATAACTTATATAAATATGCCAAATTTTATTCCATTTTTCCACCATTTATTCATCTTTTTCCAAACTAGAACTAAACTTTACAACAATTCATTTCTATCAACCATGGCACAATCATGGCACAAAGCATGCTGATCACCAGGTTCAACGAAATCAAAGTCGAGGACGAGTACATCAATGTTCGGGCTAAGGTGATCCGCAAATAGGAACGGCCAGATTTATACAGCAAGAAATTCGCATTATTTCCAATAGACATGATTCTACTGGATGATCAGGTTTGTTCTCATTTACAAAATTATTGTTCTACACAATAACCTAAAATAAATTTCCTATTGCTGATTCTCTCTATTGCTAAACATATATAATTTAAAAATTAACAAATTTGTTCAATTCTAAATGGATAATTTAAACGTAAAACATATAATTAGTATATTAATGGTTTAATTGTGAATCAATTTGATGTTTTCTTTCATTTATTGGATTTTTGTAAAATTTAAGGTTTGTGTTTATGAATTACAACTATTGTTCAATAGCCTGGTTGTTTGATGGCGGTCGGCCGACAACGTTGGTGGAGGGCGGCAGAGGAACGACGATGCAGGTAGAGGGCGACGTGAATAGTGAAGGGTTTAGACCGTGATCAAACGAGTGAATAGTGAAGGGTTTTGACTGTGATCAAACGAGTGAATAGTGAAGGGTTTAGACCGTGATCAAAACGAGTTGACGGGTTAAGTCAAGGTTTGACCGGTCTATTTGAAATCACTCCGTTTTTCTAATACCATAGAACCGAGTTACAACTTGCCCAAGTTTATTCGTTCAAGAAATTTTGACAAATTTTTTTTTTTCATAATGATTGTCTTTTCGAGATCTAAAATTTTGGGAAAAAAACGCGCTTTTGTAAAATTTTGACTAAGAGATACGAGCACTTGAAGTAATTTTTGAGAAAAGTATTGGCATTTGAGGAAAAAAAATGCAAACTTCAGGGGTATCATAAGAGTTATCCGTATAATGCAATTTTGAAGATCACCCGTACAGACACGGGTTCAAAAATTAGTACTAGTGTATACATGCATTCCTAACCAAAATACTCAAAACAATTACCTAAAACCATACTAATTTACCACACGGTAATTTTTACATTCTCCAAAAAAACATAAAGCTTAAACAAGAGCTCCTCCTTTAACATACTCAGTAAAAGCCAAAGCAACAAGCCCTAACATAGCAAGTCTACCATTCAAAAGTTCAGCATTAGAATTCATGATCCCTTTTGTTATTGATTCAGCTCTCTCCCCTTTAAACAACGGCACCAACGAGGCGACCGAGAGCAAGATGCTTGTTCCTAGGAACCATGGCGCACCACCATCCGAAATTTGAGAAAAAATGTCAGTTCCCTTGGATAGCTCAACCGCAATTGCTGCTACAAACCCGATCATGGCTAGTCGGCCGTTGATCCTCTCTGGTGCTGGGCCGCTGAATGCAAATAAGTCTCCAAAGTTTGTGCTTACCTATAAAACAAATATTACCAACTCATTTACTTTTCCGTCTACACATAAAAGGATTATACCTCCAGATATATCAGAGCGTTGCTCAATCAAGTTAATTTTACTTATATTGAGTTATGTAATTTTTCCCGAACATTTCAAACTTATTGAATTACATAATACGGAGTAATTTTTTGATGTCAATATGAATAGTTAAAAAAACCTTACAAACTTAACAATTAAATTCGAGAACATTTTACAAAATCTCAAAATTGTACCACCAGCTGTAGTACAATTAGCTTAATGATATAATCTACTATATTATTTACTTTTTTTTTTGTCGCTGATATTTAATTAAAGATAAATAAATAATTGAAATTAAGAAAGTGGTTTAAGAAAATAGCAACTCACCTTTGGTAGTGGCTTAGGAGTTGGAGTAGGGTTAGGAGTTGACAAAGGAGTAGAAGGAGGCACTCCTCCAGCCTTAACTTCGTTCTCACCACCCTCTTCAGCCATACACTTAACTTGGACACCAACTCGTTTCGACATCCGGCTCATAAACCCGCCCGGGTAAACCATACGGGTCGAACTTGAACAGAACCCTAGTCCAGAAATTGGACTCGCTACAAGGGATTGCATTTGCATGGCCATTACTAATCTTAAAATTATAAAAACTCACAAATTTGATTCTGCTGTATTAGATTTGAAAAAATGATTTAAATGTAGGAAGATTGGTAATTGAATTGTTGGTTGATGATGGTAAAAGATGGGTGCAATGCATTGAATTTATATTATGGTTAGGGTAAAAATTGAGGGACATTTTGGTTCCACGTAGTGTACTAAAAGTTATGGGGTTACGTAGTTGGCATGGGAACACACAGTAGAATTATGCTATGTGGAGTCTTGTTGAGCCACAAGACATAAAAGGTGCTTTCATGTGTGGTCATTGATATTGTTCTTGTGGCCAAAATTGTTGGAAGTTTGTGTTTCTTTTTGCACTTTATTTCTCGAATCTTCGGGTTATTAGGGTCTGCCTATACGTTCGAGAAGTATGTTAGTCAAAAATTCAAATTCAAATAATAAGTAAAACCCGATTTTATAATAAGTCATTGTAGAATCATTTGCGATAGGTATATTCTAGAGTTGCACATAATTTGTGCAACTCTGGTGGATTACAATTGATAAGAGCTGGAATGACGAGTTTGACGAAATCATATTACATACTCTCTTATAGTGTGTCTGTCTGTCTAACGTTTTCCTTATTCATGTTAGTTGGGTTTTGTTCAATTTTTTTTTTTATTTAGAAACCTTTGTGGTAACTAGCAATAGAACTAGGCGTAAATGACCATGATAACCAGCAATAGAACATATGTGTAGGCGTAAATTTATTTACATCGATACGTCCCTCGCAATCAATTGTGTATCTTTGTGAGCAAGATTTGAAACTAACGTAAACAAATGATTACTAATTAACATGGATGGAGTAATAATATCATAATATATTTCACTAATCCAATTTACCACATAAACCACAATGTCAAATAGCGCATAAAAACCCATCAATTACGTAAATAAGAGTAAGTCTTTTAAGAGCTCGTGACTCGTCTCATATTAACTTAATCAATTAATCCCAATACAGTTTACAAATAGATAAAAAAAGTTCAGAAAAATGAATTCACGTATACATGTTCAAAATTCGATGGCCCTAGATGTAATTGCCAAATAATCACTTATCTACTAAAAATAATAGGTAAACTCTACCATTTTTCCGCCAAAAAAGGAAAACTAATGATAATTATGTTCATTCACTAAATAAGGAAAACTAACAATTACAATTTAATTCATCATCTATTATAATTTCATTAAAATTAATCTTTTCATCAAATTATATTATTTTCACTAAACTCTAAACTATATTATTTTAACTAAAATAAAAAAAAATTGAGATAAAGTTATAAATTGCTAATAAATCTTTTATTGATCCCATTATTAGATGATGAGTTGACCATATGCTGTATAAAACTATACGATCGTTGTTATTACTTTCGCGATAAAGAAAATTGAAAAAAAAAATATATAAATTGAAACTCATTAGTTTTATGCTATAGAAATATTTTCACTAAAATATATCAACTCATTACTCAGTTCTCTTAATTATTCAGTTCTCGCTTTTATTTATCCAAGCAAAATACAACGATGACAAATGTAAACAATTATAAGGTATCAATATTATATAAATAATTTTATAAAAATATTAAACTTTAAATACCGTGTATATAATGTACGAGGTCTAAACTAATTGAAGAATTAAGAAATTAGACTAGCAAACTTTTGAGTTTCTTACACCGTCACACGCCATTTTGAAGGAAAAGAGATGATAAAGGGCTTGAAAAGTTAGAGGTAATTGCAACGAGGTTCGTTGGACTGGTAATGAGTTGGGTTGGGCCTACTTTACATCTAGTCCAATCTACTCAATTATTTCTACGGATTTTCAGATCATATTTTCATTGAAAATTTATTTTGTAAAAAAAAAAGGACTTCCAAACTACATCTATAAAAGGTAAATAAGTATAATGGATTTGATTAAAGGCAATACGACTATTACGTTTTATTCTTAATTTTTTTGAGACGGAAATGATTTTCTAGTTGTACACCGTATAATGTATACTTATGTCTGCTCCCTCTATTTTAACTACGGAGTATTTGTTACATATCCTACATAAAAGAAAATTGTTCACAAATTAAGTGAACTATTATTCATATGCTAAAAGAATAATGAAATACCGTTTATATATAACATTTTGTCTCTTTTAAGATAGATATAATATGTTACATTAAACTGGTTAAATAACATCCAATTTATATACATAAACGGTAATTTTCTATCCTAAATGACATTGTGAATATAAAAACTTGTTGTGAAACCCTCTTTTTTTATAAAATACTTGGAAGATATGATATTTTTAGAGACAAAAGATGCCTTTCCCCCTTTCAATTGGAATCCTCATAAAGTCAGTACATAGATTTCACAAAATAAAAATAGAAATAAATAAAGTTGGTACATGTATGGATGCGGCGATGCGTATGGAAATGTGATTCAAAAACCCAATCATGTAGTCTATCTACGCCGGCTCTGCCCATGTCCCATCATATAACGATAATAATCATAGGAACGTATACCCTTCGGTTTACGGCAAAGCTAGTAAAATGCCTGCCAAATAGCTGGATATTTAAAGAAAAAAAAATTACTCCGTAGAAGTTTATTCGATAAGTTTTACTTGTGATAGTTTTACTTGTGAGTTGTGATAGGTTAAATATTTATTTGACCCGTTAGAAACGAGATTTGTGAAATTTAGTTAATATCAAATTGGTAAAAAGAAATTGGTATGAAAAAAGTGATTAATATCGTCAACAAAATGAAAGAGTAAATAATATGAGTAAATACAATCAATAGCGTTCATTCACAAAACAAATTACGAAAAAAAAAATCCAAATCGAGTCATCTTGAACGTAGGACTCTTCATATCAAATCAGGCACGAGACGAATCAATTTTGACCACTTTGCTAACTTTAGTTTAAACCGTCACTATATCTATCTAGAGGCAGTCAACTATGCGGACCAGCTCGACCTAGCACTCCCAAGTGGCCAAAAACTGATAACTCATCATTGGCAGTTCACAAATGTCTAGCTAGCCAACCAAGCCCAACCCGCCTCCGCCCTAGTGTCGGGTCCATGTTAGACTCCTCCAACCCAGAAACTCTTGGTACTCTCTGAAGAATCTCATATTATCCTACATGTGAGTGTCCCACATTGAAGGAGAAAGAGAGATTGTACCACTTTATAACCAAGGGGGCTACTCCTTCTATTGTCAATTGGTTTTAGGATGGAACCTCCCTTTTGTTGTTAAGTGGTCCGTCTCTTCTCCATTCGGCTATCAAGGTGTTTGAATCATATATATCACCTTACACTCTAATCAATTGGTATTTGTGAATTTTCCAATTTAGAAAATGTGGAAGATGTTAGTAGATAGGAGGGAGTAATAATAAAGCATTTTCTAATGAAACGTTGGTTGGCGCAGTGGTAGCATGGGGCTACGCTTGGTAGGGAGGTCTGCGGATCGATCCCCCACAACTGCGATTGGGAGGGATTTAAATACCGTAATCCTTGGACACGCCCCGAAATCCGGATTAATCGGCCCAATGTGGTTTGGATTACCAGATGGTTTAGACCAAAAAAAAAATGAAATAAATAAGGCGTGTTTTTCCCTTAATTTATTAGGGTATACAAATAACGTACATATCGACTGTAGCTTAGACTTTCTTTTATCTTTAACTTAGTGGACAAGCTATCTTATTAAGAGCAAAAGACACAAGTGATGAAGTCTAGAAGCATACAAGAAAGGATGGAGGACATGATTACACGAAGGCTGCACATAATTAAAAAAGAAAAAGAGGGAAGGTGGTGTGAAATGAAAACAAATCAGCAAATCCAAATAAGATAGGATGCTTACTAAATCAGGTACCGCTATACTAAAATTCAGTACTCTGTTCACAGGTTTAATTTTGCTTCTTGGCTAAGTTTATTTAACACTCACATGCACATGCATCAGTGCATCACTAATACTATACGACAATTCTCGCCGATATTCCTGCCTTTTTTATTTCACGCTTTTTATATCACAAATTCTGATTGAAGACGGACACTATTTGTCATAAGCTGAAGACGGATAGTGTCATCTCACACTATGCAAGTGATATTATCTATTGGGTGCTCTATTTCTCTCCCACTTGACCTTCCACTTGCCTTATTGTGAGAGAGTCAATAGTATCCGTCACAAGCAAGACGCTTTGTTTGTTTTTATATGCATCACCTATATTATCTTTCACATGGTATTAGAACTAGGAGGTTAGTAAAAGACCTATGCAACTTTCATTTTATTGATTGATTGTTTGGAGGAAAGACATTTTTAGGATTGTTATAATTAATTGAACTTGATAATCTTATATGATACACACAAACTCCGCATTTACTTAAGTATTTTATTTGAAATATATTTCTACTCCGTATTATTTAGTGGCAACAATGTCGACGACTTGATCAAGTCAAGATCCATGATTTTCAAGGCAAAGGAAGGGATTCCTAGTATGCAAATTTTAGAGATAAAAAGGGTTATAAATGGAGTATATTTCATAATTTGTGTACAAGATTACAAGTTGATTACAAGGGTTATAAATGGGCAAATGGACCTAGGCCTTACCCGAATGGAGGAGAGACGGACTACTTAACAACACAAGAGAGGTTTCATCCTAAAACCAATTGGCAATAGAGGGAGTAGCCCCTTGCCTTATAAAGTGGTTACTCCCATCCTCTTTTATCAATGTGGGACACTCACATGTGGGAATATATGGGTGGTTTTCTTCACAGATAGACACTAAGTTGGTTGGATCTAACTAGGTTAAATTATGTATTTATATGTGTACATTTCCGTATTGTTTCTCTTAGAGCTATCAATTAGTCTCATTATAAACGGATATATCCGTTTAAAATGAATAACGGGTCAAAACAAGAATTTGTGTACAGTTACACCTATGGACGAATTATACTCCCTCCTATCCACCCTTTTTTTCCCCTTTGAAGTGGGCACGGAGATTAAGGGTGGGGAGTATAATATTGATAAATATATGAGTGGAGTTTGGTAATTGGAGAGAGGTATGAATAATTATGATTAAATATTAATAAAGGAGATGAGTGGGGTTTGGTTATTGGAGAGAGGTAGGAATAATTAGAATTAAATATTAATAAAGTATATAGTGGGGTTTGATGAGTGGAAAGAGGTAAGAGTATAATATTAATAAAAACTTTCTCAAAAAGGAAAGGGGAAGAAAACCTGAATAATCCGTTTTAGGAAATAGGGAAGAAAAGAGTGGATAGGAGGGAGTATGACATGTTTTGATATGAATGAATGAAGTTAATGGAATCCATATCTCCTCGTTTTTCACAACTTTTACATAGTCGCCTTGTCGATGTGCATGTACACTTGTTGCCTTCTTAGCTGATAAATCATGCAAATGGGCCTGAATTTTACCCGAATGGAGGAGAGACGGACCACTTAACAACACAAGGAAGGTTTCATCCTAAAACCAATTGGCAATAGAAGGGGTATCCCCCTTAATTATAAAGTGGTACAATCTCTCTTTCTCCTTCAATATGGAACACTCACATGTGGGTTAATATAGAATTCTTCCCATTCACCCTTGTTTCAGTCCCCACCATTTTTATCCAATAACATTACTTAATTACTTTCCTCTTTTTTTGTTTTTTTCTTTCTATACTTGCTTTATAAAATCTTTCCTAATTTATCCCTATCACCAACCCAACAATAACTACTCATTTTGTCTTTGTCTTGTTGTTGGTAAATTTAGTGTTCAAACAAAATATCGGTTTACAATATTTTTTTACTATAGATTTTTAAAGTGGTTGTAATTTAATGGGAGAAAAAATAAGATGACAAGAAATAATACAAGAACACATTGTATAAATTCAAAAAAAAAATCATCATGTTAAATGGGAGAGATGATGAAAGATTGAACACGGACCGTTTCTTTTAAAAGCCATTTTTTCAACAACTGTGCCAGGAGTTCCATAGTGTCTTTCTATGCGTTAAATTGTAAATGTTTTTGGATGCTAAAGAGAATTGGGCCCCCACAAATTTGGGGCCTTGTGCGGCGGCACGGGTTGCACACCCACATGGTCGGTCCTGTAAATCATCCTTTAGAACCGTACATGAGCAATACCAATATCCAAAAAATAATATAGAGAATTTCATTATTCAAAACTAATTGACTAATACTCTATTTAATACTAGAATGAGTGAATAAACTCATCTCGGGTTATTAATTCGACTAAATAAGAGATAAAACGTGAGTTAAAAATAGGTAAAATAAAGCGTTATCAAACGCACACCTCAAAATGTGAAAATATAGAGAAGAAAAATCGAAGTCCGGATTTCTTTTATAAAAACTTAGAATTTAAATTTCCGAGTTTTTTTCGAATGTATCTTATGAAATTAGTCGTTCGCCCCCCCTAAAATTTTTCGCCCCCCAAGTTCAAATCCTGGTTCTGCCTCTGGCTACATCTTAATATGTGCTTTAAAGACATTTATTATACTCGACTACGAGAACGATAAAAATATCCCAAAATAC
The DNA here is from genome assembly GCF_048544455.1 of Silene latifolia. Classification (NCBI taxonomy): domain Eukaryota; kingdom Viridiplantae; phylum Streptophyta; class Magnoliopsida; order Caryophyllales; family Caryophyllaceae; genus Silene; species Silene latifolia. The sequence goes on along the minus strand of NC_133526.1, from coordinate 4,544,386 downwards.
TTGTACAAAAATATCTAAAGACATACAAACAATAATATAATCATGGCAACTATCCCACACTATCTCAGATGCATAATCCTTTTTCTCCGAACCACACCCCTCGCAATATATATATGTATATATATTTCGTTACACATACGCACACACGTACATTTTCCCAACTTTACAACAACCCACTCCACTTCTAGTACACTACATCGATCTACTTGGGATTCTTTTATAAAACCTCGTTACTGACTCGCATAAAATACATAAAACACATAAAATGACAAGTGGAGGTCCATCACATAGCTCTACATCTAATTCTGTATACTCCTTTGAAGGCTTCCTCCGTGATTGGCACCACCAACAAGACGAGGTTTTAGCCAAAATCACGGCCGCGCTTGGTGACGGTAAGCGCGGCCAGGAGGCGGTGACGGCCGAGGTGGCTGAGGAGCTCATAGCACGTGCTCTTGGACATTTTGAGGAGTATTATGAGCATAAGTCACGTGCTGCACATGATAATGTTTTGTCTATGTTTTCACCACCTTGGTGTTCCTCGTTTGAATGTGCTTTTCTTTGGGTTGCCGGGTTTCGACCTTGTGTGCTTCTTCAACTCGTAACCGACTCGGTTGGTGACCTCTCCGCACGACAAATTCAAGCTATTGATAGGTAACCTTGTTAATTACAAGTACGAGTAATTTTATGTTACATACATTCATTTATTTACATTTGTTTAAATTTTTTTATTTCGCTTATACTTTCTCTGTTTAGGCTAATTTTTTTTTACGTTCGATTAAAATATATCCCACATAATTAAATGTATGAAATTGGCTTCAACAAAGGTTTTAAGGATGAGTTAGTAATGCAAATATGCAATCGAAAATTTTAACTCAGAAATTTCGCTAGTGCATCTCTATTACGGTTTATCAGTTACTCCTATTGTCCTGGTCATTTGTTTATGTTTGGTTTTGGTACAAAAGACAACGAAAACGAGACAATAGGTAGAATACTAGAATTAAATTATCTTTTAAGAAAACTCCAAATATAGAAAGGTAAACAGATGAGTGAGACGCCATAAATAGAAAGAGAATTGCTATATACCTTCTCTTTTCTAACTTTTACTCTAATAATTGGTTTAAATATAATATATTTGGCTTCATCGACTTGTCATTCGACCCCACTCGATATATATTAACTTAATCGATTATAAGAGGTGGAATAGAAGGTGGAAGAGAAGGTGAGAGGGAGAAGGTAGATAGCATTGTTTAAATAGAAAAGATAAAAAAATGACTGGAATGGAAGAAGTATTCTGCTTAATTGAACTTAGATAGATAATTAGAAGCCGTGACACGATTCTTTCCTCTTAATTTGAATTGATTTTAAAGTATTAGAAACATCTAATTGTTGAAGCATGTAGAAGAAGTATGCACTGCACTTTTAAGACCCTCTATCCAGTAATATAAATTGGTTATGATTAGATCATTAGAATCAATTTCATCTCTCAATTGAATTTAGACAATCTCAACATTCCCTTCTATTGATGAACAACCAGTTAGAGCTCCTGCCATAAACACACGGTATATAGAGTTTTTTTTTTTAATAAATTACTTCGTACTTATATAATAGTTGTAACTCATTAATTGTTCGCATTTATTATTATTATTGTATTTCACTTTGAGAAAAAAAAGCTGAAAATTAATCAAGAGAATTGATTAATGTACTAAAATGTATTTTACATAATATTTTACGCAAATTCTCATTTGTGACGGCTAACCTTGTGACGGGTCAAATAAAACCCATTTGCATAGATAAAGACAAGCCTTTTGTAATTCCCAAGTTACCTTTACTTTTATCTTTTCTAACCATGTAAGTGGTACTTGACCCGTCACAAGTTTGTGACGGATATATCCGTCTTAAGAGAGATCTATTGAATATTTTTATATCACAAAGTTAATGATTTTAATTTATAAGTATTTTTTTGCCCCGAAAGTAATAATAACGATTTATAATTTTGTTTTATACATAATAGGGTTGAAGTCATTGTCGAATAAAAATATCAATAAAAGATTTAACATTCTATAGTTTTATGTAAATTTTATTTATAATTAAAATATTATAGTTTATAAGTGAAAATAATATAATTTGATGAAAATTATATTTAATGAAAAAAATAATAATTTAATAAAATAAGTTTCCATATTTAATGAATGCAATCAATTATAATTAGCTTTCTTATTAAAAAAATCCTTTTAAAGGGAAAAATTGTGAAATACCTATTCTCTTAGTTAGATCGGGGACACTTTGCGTTTATTTATTTGGATAACGACGGAATTCTCAGCCGCGAATCGTCAATCACTTTTTGAAGCGTACTACATAACTTCCGTGTATACGTGATAACCAGTAAACCATGTATATCAAGTGAGACCGTATAACCCACGCTCACACCTAATTCCTCTTCATGAGGGTTGGATTTGAGACCTTCGGAAAATTAACGGAAGTTTTAATCACTAAACTTCACTCTTCTAGCTTTTTGAAAAAAAACATTATTATAAAACTAATGTACTCCCTTGCGTCACTCTCGTGACGTCATTAGCTCAAATTAATGAAATAAAATATTCCAAAGGTAGCATGGTAGGTCCTTTGTCAATGCTGCCATATAGGCTGTCGCCTTCATTGTACACAGTTCATTGTACATAGCCCGCTTTAAGTATTCACTCAGACTCTTCAAAACGGTTTTTAAGGGTAAAACAAATCAAATACTCCCTCCTATTCAGGGTTTTCTTCCCTATTTCCTCATTCGGTTATTCGGTTTTTCTTCCCTATTTTCTTTTTTGGGTTGATTTGTGTGGTCCAAATTCAATGACATGTGGGGTAATGTGCTTTGTGTGGTCCAAATTCATTTTCTTATTTCTTGTGTAAAAAATAAAGGGGAAAAATATAACGAATAGGAGGGAGTACTAAGTAGATAAGTTTAAAAGTTTATTATTTTCTAGGCATTTTATTATTTGTCTCGTCTATTTATTTAACCTGTTTTATGGTGTACTCCCTCCGTCCCGGTCATTTGTTGTCCTTTTCTATTTTGGGGTGTCTCGGTCATTTGTTGTCCTTTCTATTTTAAGAATGAATTGATGAGTAATTTGATCATTCTCATTCAATTTGTTCCACTTGTCATTTAGTTATTGGCCTTCTCCTGTTTCCTTGGTATTTGTGCCAAAACAAAAGGACAACAATTGACCGGGACAAAGGGATTATTATTTAAGGTAGGTATGTCCATCTTTAACAAAAATATGTGTTAATCCGAGTGATGTTAATATGTTATGACCACCTTAAACAATTGATCTTCACCGTCCCGTGAGACGGTACAGTTGGATTTGCCAATATAGTATAATACGAATGTAATATACAGCATTTAAATAAGTATAAATGTAGAATATTATGTTGAATCTCATGAATATTTTAAATCTTGTAGTACTAAATACTGAGTATATTGTCTAATACTACCTTGTACGACATAGGTACGACTCTATGATACAGAGTAGTTTACATACAATTATACAAATATACTTTTTTAATGATAAAAACAAAATGATCTGAATGATGAACTCACTAGAGAACACAACTTGTTAGTTTGTTACGGATTTGGATCCTCTCTATTTCCTTTCTCTCCATTTCCTCTCACAATCTATTTTAATAATATTTACCCTTTCCACTCTCATTTTTCCTTTACTTTTATGCGTAAATTGAGAATCGTTAGATGTTGTCAAGATGCGATCCGGATCACTAATAGGAACTTGCCTCTCCATTTCTTTTTAGGAAATGGAGAGAAATTGAGCTCGTTTGTTACCTAGACGTATATCAATTATCCCCGTTCTCAGCAATTGTGTCACTGAACTTATTCGACAGCCGAGTCAACATGTATGGCAAAGTATCACAAGCGCCTTGTACTGCATGCTATCCAAATTTTCCCTGATTTTTGTGGGAGATGATCCCTTTATATAAAAAACTTTCATTTACTAATAGCAATAACTGTTTAGTTTTTTTTTTTCGCAAAAGGATTGTCTTATATGTGTGGGACCGTACAATGAAATTGTTAGTTACGAGTAATTTATTACCGAGAAGGGTATTAATTATTGGTAGTGTTAGTCGTTGACAGTGTTGAGTATATTAAATGTATGTAACGACGATTGAGTAGTCGATTGTTGAATTTTTTTAGCGTCTAATCATGTGCGTTGAGGTCATAGTCTACCAGGGGCGTTTCCAAGGGGGTTCATGGGGTTCCATTAAACCCCCATTGAAAAAGAGAAGAACAATTTAGTGTAGTGTTATATCATTATTCAGAAAGTAGTGTAGTGGTAAAGTATTAGTTTTTTTTTGTTTTGAAGGTCATGGGTTCGACTCCCATGACTGCATTTTCCCTTTATATGGGTTTTAATTTTTTTTGTGTTATTGACTTCAATAATATTTTCCGTAGTTAATTTCATCTACTGCATTTTTTTTTTTTCAGAACTTACCTAAAATAAAATTTAGAATAATCAACATTATAGCTACATTATCAATAAGAAAATTACGGTGTTAGTTTTTAAAAAAAATTGTGTGTAAAATTGAACCCCCATTGTACCGGTCCTAGAAACGCCACTGTAGTCTAGTGGTCAAGATCGAGAATAAGTCACTTGTCGGAGTATTCCTTCAATTTTCATGTCCTTTGAACCCTCTTGATTAATGACGAGTTGACGACCTCAACATAACAAACAGGTTGAAACGAGAGACAAGAGTGGAGGAGAAAAACATAGCAGACGATCTTGCAAAGATACAAGAGAACACGGCGGCTCCACCAATGATACACGCCTTAAAGAGTGCTCCTACAAGGTCCGATGAAGAGCAATCCACTAGACCGGCAACAAACGAGGCGTTGGAACAATTGCAGGTAGTGCTAGAGGAGGTGGTTGCCAATGCTGACATCCTGAGGGTGAACACGGCTGCCCGAGTTGCTGAAATTCTAACGCCTCCTCAAGGTTTAAGGTTTCTGGCGGCTGTTATCCGACAGCAACAAAGCATGAGGAGATTAGGAATTGAAAGAAATAATCGTCCGTGTAGAGGGAGATCATCGTAATTCGTTTAATTTTATGGGGAATTGGGTTTTAAAGGTGTTTTGGATACAAGTTCCTCAGGTTAGTTTGGAGGAAGGACACTGACAGCTCGCGTGGTATTGAGTTTCACTATCATCGTGTATTGAGGTCAGTGTTTATGGGTGTGACACAAACCCGTAGTGCTAATATAGTAGTCATGCAATATGTTTTACGGTTACATGGTTATGTCGAAGCGTTTGGATTTTCTGTGTAGGTTCAATATCACCGGTTTGAAGTGCACCCGAAGAAGGTGCAATATTTGGTATTGATATGATATATTAGTATGAGATTATGTAAGGATTATGTTTTATGGTTTGATTTGATACAAGTCATTAGAGCGTTTTGATTTTGATTTTTATATAAAGAGCTACATTGTAGAATAATGTTTTTTATAAGCAATTAAGCACGTAACTTAACAGTTTCCATTATCGAGTATAGAGATATTGCATTATTCAGATAATCACGTACGGAGTACATAAGTTTTTATATACTACAGAATTCAGGTATGAGTGACTAGAAAAACCCCAAAAAAAGAAAAAGAAAAAAATGGAGATGCGGGGTATCGATCCCCGTACCTCTCGCATGCTAAGCGAGCGCTCTACCATCTGAGCTACATCCCCTGATTGTTATAACAATGGCTTCTTTTATTATGAATACGTACAGAGCCAGCACACGATACACAACAATACAATTTTGTAATTTATACGGTTACAGTATAGAACTTTTGTCCTTGGGCTTAACAGTTAACAACATCGACACTCAAGTATTAAATTCAACTTATACGGGTACGTAAAACACATTGACACCGGTACGTACTTGGCCCATTCGTAACTCATGCATACATTAGTTACTAATTTCCAATCAAAACTGGTTGAATCGAGTTCATAAAATGACCGTAGTCACATCAAAAAAAAAAAAAAAAAAAGATTTATCGACCATCGAAAAAATTGCACCTGATTTTGTAAAATGATGACTTTGTCGAAATGACACTTCAACCCGTAGACCGTAGTAACTATCAGACCCTCTAGTATCGATGGAAGTGGGCAAGCATGCCTAAGCATGGCCCATGAGTCCATGACCCATTTTAGCACGACACTGGATTGTCATAGCCCAACATGGTATGACACACAATGGATCATGAGCTGTGCCTGAGCTGAAATTTGAAAAAAAAGACGCGTCTATCCACGACACACCTAGTAATACATGACACACTTATTTTAATCACCCCACCTCTACAACAATACTCCACAATACTCCTACTTTATCTTATTTTATTCACCTTAGCTCACAACAATACTTATTTTAATCATCTTACACCACAACAATACTTATTTTAATCACACAATACCTTCCCTCTCTCCAATCTCCTACCCCACTACAATACTTTATTATATAATACTCCCCTCCCTTAATTCCCGTGCCCTCCATGAAAGGGGAGGGTTATTAAGAATACGAGGGAGTACATTTTAATAAAAATATTTTCTTACACAAAAATAATGATAATATTATTTTATAAGTTTTTAAATAACATACTCCGTAGATTTTAACTACGATAACGAAATTTTTATCACAAAAAACTTACAACAAATAATTTTCTGCTCCTCAAAAGAGCAAAGTATATAAGGGATTATATCAAAATAGGAAAGTATATAGGGGATTATCTAAATTGAAGTTTTTCATATTCTTTTAGTATATATAGGACATGTTAATATAAGATTCGACCACAAACAACATACTCCCTCCTATTCACTATTTTCTTCCCTATTTCCTTAAACGGATTATTTAGGTTTTCTTCCTCTTTCTTATTTTGGAAACTTTTACTCTTATTTTATTTACCCCTCTCTCCTATCACCAAACCCCACCCAACTTTTAATCTTATTTTATTTATCTCTCTCCTATCACCAAACCCAGCTGACCCACAATTGCTTATTTAATTTCTAATTATTCATTCATCCGTCCAATACACAAACCCCATCATTTTCCTTTATTAATTCTTTAATCATCTCCTAAAATCTTGTGTCCACATCAAAGGGGAAGAACTCAAAGGGGAAGAAAACTCCGACTAGGAGAGAGTATAAGATTGCCCTAAACGTCTGTAGGGGATTCTCTGATAAGCATGAAAAGGAAAAAAAATAAAACACATATGACGAAAAGACGTAAGGTTAACAACGACGGTGATGGTAATTCAACGACAATCGACGATTTGGATGACAATATGTTAACTCAAATATTATTTAGACTTCCGTCTTGTACAACTGTACTATCATGTAGTCTTGTAAACAAACGTTGGTATTCTTTGATCTCCGACCCTGGATTTGCGCCTCACTTCTCGAATCACAAGAAGGAAAGTCCTGATATTGATGACGATGACTACAAGCTACTACCATGGACAATTATTACAACTAGAATGATGGACGATGTTACCCTACCTACTCCTTTCAATGTTGTGGCAACATTCATGGACTTGGTCTTATGTTCTAGTCTGATTATCAGTCCAGGTGGCGTTCGGGTTTATTACATTACCAATCCACTAACCAAGCAATGGGTTGCTCTGCCACCATGCCATGTGTTTTCGAAGCCGTGGGTTGGTTTAGTATGCCAAGAGCCTTCTGACTTTACCCAAAATTACAAGTTTCGGGTTGTTGTCATTAATCAAAGCGTAGCATCACTGCATTCACCGGTTTTCAAATTGGCGGTCTATTGTTCAGAGATTGGCGAGTGGAAGAAAGGTAATTTGAGTGTATCGATTAAATCAGAGGTAGCGGTTCATGAGTCGGTTTACCGTGAATGTTTCAAGGGTGTTGTTTGTAATGGAATCGTCTACCTTCACCATAGGTTATATTTGGCCGCGTTTAATCCGTTTGATGTAGACGAAACGACTGATATTATTACCATTGAGGCTAACGTTCTCCCTATGTTACCAGTTTACGGGTATCTACGAGAGTCTTCAGGGAAATTGTTTGTCACGCATACTTCGGGTCATACGGTGCGCTACAATTGCGAGGAAAATACAAGGGACGTCGAATTGGAGTTGATAGTTTGGAAATTGGACCCGAGTCAAGTACCACTCGTATGGAACCAAAGTTTTGAAGGTAAATGCATCGGTAATGTGAACATAATTGAATCAACCCGTGCTACGAGTAAAAGTTTATATACATCTTTGTGGGATGACGTGGACGATGAAATTGGCGTCTATTTTTGTGGAATTCACCCGAATAATGATAATTTTATTTATATGGCTCTTTTCTTTGACAGACAATTAGTGTTGTGCGATACACGGTCAAGATTGATAAAGCCTTTAGAAAGCCTGCGACAATATGATTTCAGGGCGTTTCATAGACTCGAATTCAAATGGTGGCCCACCTCAGTTCCAAGGCTTCACATGTCAAATGCCTCTTAATTTTATTTTATTTTAATATAGTGATTGTAGTTGCTTAAAGTTTTACTTCGTATCTCTTAACATAATATTCTTAGTTATGGTATATGACCTGTCTGCACCGAAACTTGAATAACTCGTAGACCGTGTAATGTTTTTTCATTGTTCTAATTGAATATGAAAGCTAACTCATCTCGCTTCGATTGCATATATGGTAGGCATCGTAGGTCAGTTTGATAAGACGGATACGAAGACTATATATGTGACTGTTCTGGAGTAAATAAGTTTTGACCTGTCAGTAACAAATTATAAATATCTTGAACTACGGACCATATTTTTGGTTGATTACAGTCAACAATGAAAGCTAACTCAACTAGTTTTATTTTGGTATATCAGTCATGGCCGAGTACCATATGGGTTTTTGATGTCCACACTCCACAGTTACTGACAATTGTCCGTGAGACGGTCTCATACAAAATTTACTAACTTTGTCACATAAGCCTTCAAACAGCAGCAACTAATCAGTGTCGACTCAAATTATGGTATACACAAACAAAATTAAAGTTAAGGAAAAAGTACAGCCACGTTCATAATTGGAAATTAAAGAGACCCAATTTGATTAGTTAATGTTGATGATGTCTTAACACAAATTAATCTCATTGTTATTTAATTGTGTGCCTCTTAAGTTTTAACCATGTAGCATGAAACTTCAATTATCAATTCGAGGTTATCAAGAAAGTCATCATGAAGATCAAAGATGAAGATTGTCATTAATGTTAAAGTCATGTGTTGTAAGGAGATCTTTAACTCGAATTTACGTTTAGGTGCAAAAACAATAATTCAGTCAACTGTTACTTCTGACTCGTTCTTCAAAGAATTATTTCGAAAATATTTGAACTATTGTTAAAATGCTTTCAATGTTCACAAATAGTTTTCTGAAAATGTTTTAATGTCTTTGAAGAAAATAGAGCTTTCAATGTATTGCTAAAGATTTTGCTTGCACAATAAGACACTTTCTATAAAAGGGTTGTTTCATTTTTACATTTATGAAAATGTTTATGATTCCCATAAACACAACCATTTATGCTTATTTCTTGACGAAAAACCCAACCCATATTTGTGTGTGCACTAACCTGATTTCTTGCTTGAGTATACACCGATTTCTTGAGGAAGAATACTCGGTTTACTTGGAGAAGAATTTCGATTGTCTTGTGCATGTTGCCCAAGCAAACTATTTACAATATTTTAATCACTTGTGCTTATGAGTTTAAGATATTTTAATGTGTAAAGTATTCTACTTGGACATTATAAATACCTTGCTTAATTTATTTTTACAAGTGTGCAACAAACGAGTTTTAAACTGAAAAAGACTTAAGCTTTATCGAGTAAATTAACTTTGCAAAATCGTTTATCACTTACAAATCTTTGAGTTACATTTTGCAAGTTTGTTTTTCTTGGAGTCTTTGATTGAGTTTGTTGTGTGGCACCTAGTCGTTTAGTCGAGTTCGAGGATCCCGTGTTTTGTACTTAAACTTTATCTGCTCCGATCAATTGAGTGAACAACATTGAGATAAGTGGAGTCTTGTAACAACCGGGTAGAACCAAACTAAAGTCTTAGGATAGAGTTATCTTAAGCACGAAGTCTTCGAAGCGGAGTAGCTTTTGAGCACGGAGTCTTTCGGCGGAGTAGCCCAAAGCAAAAGTCTTGGAAGCGGAGTAGCTTTTAAGCATTAGCAACCGGAGTAAGTTGAGGAGTTGTTTTATTATTCGGGGTGGTCTTAGTTTGTATGAGTTTATTTCTAAGACGTTTAATAAAATAGCGATGGACGTAAATCGCGGAGCAGTGACCGAACCAGTTTTAAAAATATCGTTTGTCGTGTCTATTTCCGCTGCCACTCTAAACTCACGTTTATATCTTCAGAAATCAACAGTTGAGTACACTGTAACTTCTGTTTGCTTAATCGTTGTTGATTACTTCTAACTCTCTAGTTCTAAATATCAACTTCTCTTTTCATCTAAGCACTGTTTATAGTGTTTAGTTATAAAAGAAGCTTTCATTAAGCTTAAATTTTAAATAGACACCTAATTCACCGTCTCCCCTTCTTAGGTGCTCTCGCTCGTGACTCTTCAGAAATTCTAGTAAATGTCTAAAACTGGAGAGAATGCGCAATTCCTTGCAGAATCACACAGCATTATGAATAAAATCACACATTATGTGAAAGCCATGTCTGCGGCTTATGACGATAATAGCCGCTTGATACCCGATTTCTGCTATAAAACTGACGAGTGCTTGCACAGTTGTAATTTATCAAAATAAAACAAAGGAAATATAATTTTAATTTTAATAGGAAAAAGAAAAGGAAAGCTATGAAGGATACATTGCTTTCCAATCGCCTAAATATTACTCTGCATATCACGAATTCTTATTTAAGACGGGTATATATATCTGTCTTAAGCTTATATATATTGTTGATGCAACACACGGGTCTCGTAAGACCTCAAAAAAATCGTACAAATGATGAATGACGGTGCTGGTAATGCAACAACAACAATTGACGATTTGGATGACAATATATTAACTCAAATATTATTTAGACTTCCCTTGGTGCAACAGTACTATCATGCAGTCCTGTAAACAAGCGTTGGTGTTCTTTAATTTCCGACTCCAAATTCGCAGCCCACTTCACTGATCACAAAAAGAAAAGCACCACCCTTTCTCGCTCGGGTTCTGATATTGATGCTGATGATCAGCAACAGTGGACCTTCATTACAACCATGATCTTGAGCGGAACCTTTTACCCCTATGTTGGAAGAATCGAATCCATACTCAGGTTGCCGAAATTCTCGCTGACGTTCCTACCTTATTTCAGGGTAGAGGCCACATTCAAGGACTTGGTGTTATGCCGTAGTTCTAGAACCAATAAAGAAGGCGACCGACTTTATTACATTACCAATCCAATAACCAAGCAATGGACGGCTCTGCCACGGTGCCCTAAAAATCTCCAACTTTATTATGATGTGGAAGCCGATTTTCCAAGGTTCATGTGCAGGTATTCTCCTGACAGATAGTATCAAACCACCCTGGTACAGATTAGATCACGACATCAGGGACATCGGGGTACACCCATACGATGACAGATTGATTTTTATGTATCTCAGGGACGAACGACATTATATTTTGTGCGACACACGAACGGGATGTATAAAGCCTTTAGATAGTTTCCTTGAATTTGAAGCCTATGGATTTCATAGGCTCGAGATTCAATGGTGGCCCACCTCAGTCCCTAAGCTTTTGCAATGCCTCACAGAGTCGGAGCGACCTAGACTTTCATAGACTCGATCTCGTAACCTTCACGGTTCTTCAAAAGTCACTATTCTTCTCTTATCTTATACTCCTTTAGTCTATGTATATATAGAGTACAATTTTTTGATGCAAAAGTTACTAAGTTATTCAACATAAAGCAAACAGTATGTAGTTACGTCTTTTTTACCGTCTGTCCAAAAAATAAATGTTGCAACAGTTTATTGGCACTTGCTTCACGTATAAGAACGTCTCGTACAAAACTCAATAACAATATTTTGAACGAAAACCAATTTAATGTCGTGCGACACACGAATATAGGATGTAAAAAGTCTTAAACAGTTTGCCTCGCTATTATGTCAACAGATTTCACAGACTCCAGCATTCATTAAAACTGTCACATAAGCCTTCAATGAGCAGCAACTAGGTCAGTGGCGACTCAAAAGCCAAACCGACTCGTTCATCAATAGTAAATAAAACTCACTCTGTCAGGAAAGAATCAAAGTTTCAAGGGGCGCGTTATTCATCGATAGAAATCAAAACCGCTAGTGAAATGATAATAGGCAACCTTACATAAATCATTTATGGTACACAAATAAAATTAAAGTTAAGAAGAAAGTACAGCCTCATTCATACTTGAAAATTCTAGTAAATGTCTAAAACTGAAGAGAGTGCGCAATTCCGTGCAGAGAATCAAACAGCAGTATGAATAGAATCACACATTATGTGAAAGCCATGACTGCGACTTATGAAGATAACAACCGCTTGATACCTGATTTCTGCTCTTGAGTAAGCCTCGTGGGAAACTTGATGTTAAACTTGATCCTCAAGTTACCTTTTTTTGATGGTTCTTTCGGGATAGGCATCCCTTCTCCTTTAACCACCTCTTCATAAGATGGACTAATGACAGAGTTGATGGGTACCGTTAGAGTACGACCATCGAGGGTTGTTATTTGTGCTGTATAACCGGTTAGGGATTCAACGAGGGAAATTTTCTGAGTGATAACAAGATCATTACCGTCCCTTTTAAATACGGTATGAGGCTTCTCATCGATAATGAAGACCAGGTCTGAGGGTATAATGCCACGGTGCTCATTACCCTTTTCTGGATACGTGATTTTTGTGCCCTTCTTCCAGCCAGGTTTGATATCAATGGTGAGGATTTCCTCCACAGTTGTTGGCCGCCTACATAAGAGAAACAAAACATAAGATTATTAGGTAACGACTTAGAAACTGACTTGAGATAACTTAGGATTATCGATAAAATACACCAAAAATTTCCTCTTTTTTCTATCCTTCTGTAGGGATGGAAAAAGGCCATTTGACCTACACAAAATCTCATTTGTGACGGCACGTATCCGTCACTCGTCACTTTGGAGTGACGGATACCATTTTTCCTCACAAATGACCCAAATAGAGGAGAGAGGGAAGCACATGGGGGTGCCCCCACCTTGTCCCCCCTATCCGTTTTGTGAGTGGTATTATCCGTCACTTGCTCCGACCCGTCTTCAGCAAGACTAATTGTTTGACCTATTGTGCTTTGAAGCAGTCCACTTACAGGCATGGACACAGATAGCAATAAGATTATTCTAGAAGCGGACCACCAAGCAGCAACTATGGACATTGCACGAAGGAGAAAGTAATAGTCATGAACTCATGGCATACGACATTCTGATTTAAAGTAAAAACTGGTTGAACGTGTAACAGGCATACACTGATTTTGAAACCCAACTTCTAAAATTTGATTACAGTAAACATATGCATCAACTAGGTTCAAGTGGTGATTGGTGAACACAGAAGTACCGAATCAACAATTCCTCAAACTGAGCCAAAAATAGATGAAAACAATCTCAATGGACAAAATAAAACCAAAGAAGTTACTAACACTACTACAGGCAAGAAAGGACCTAATAATCTCTGTTTCTCTGTTACACGTATCTCAACTTCAACTCTAGAAAAACTTTTAACACACTTGTAGATGCAGTGACTCAGTGAGCAATGCCTCGACATGGCAAGGTAGTATCTAATAAGGCATTAAATTGCAAGGCAAAAGTATCAGAGATGTAGAATGCCATATTGCCATTCAATAGGACAAAATTTTAAAAAAAAAAAATTCAAAAAAAAAACACTATTTTTGTCATTGAAAATGGTAAGAATAATTGCCAGAGGAAATAATACAGTACTGCAAGTTTAGTATATTCTCCACGCTTAAGTTTTGGGTTTCAGATATTTGGGAAAAGATTTCAGATACACTGACCGGCATCTAATGAAAAATAGAAAGGTAGATGGTCATCACAAAAGCAGATAGAACCATGCTAGCATATGCAACTAGTCAACTACTAATTGCTGAATGCCATGAAGTTGGTTTATAGACCTCGTGTTTTAAGTTATAGGCTTCTGGCCAATAGGTACAGATAACAGAGATGCAGAACAAGCAAGTTTATATACTCCGTAGTAAAGATCTTAAAATTCTCTACATCCATGATAGAACAAGAAATTCTATCCATCCAACTAGCTACTAGTCAACTAATAAACAGAACATCTATATCCGCATAAGTCACAAGAAACTACTCACACAAACAAGTACATGACCACAAAGGTCAAAACTTGGATATTAGTCCGTGAAACCATCACAATCATGGTACTAAATCAAGTAATAAAATCTTCATGGTCATCACAACCGCAATTTGAGGCAGCAACAGCCGTTTCTGTGGTGTAGTGACCATCATCAACATTAAAAATACTCATACATAATCCAAATTCTAACAAATGCTCAACCTCGTCAAGTGATTGCCTAGGGAGCACAATGTCACGGACTAACGTTTGACTTCTCACCGCATCAACCATAGTTGTCTCAAAGGCTAAAAGGACGTACAACAGTCTCCAGAATTTTTATAAATACATTTGAGTTCTACTAGAATAAACTAGAGCATTCTAGAGTTCTCTTGCGTCATAATCATGAACGCTTTAGTGCAAGTTTGGAATGTTCAAGAACTGGGTCTAGAATGCCAGTTATTTCTAGGACATACATCTGTGCACTGGGTTCTGGTATAGGGAGTTAGAAGTAGGAGTGGTTAACTTAAAATATTTATATCAAGGCTTGTAGGTTTTTTTTTTCAAAAATGATATGAATGCTCACTTCACTTCAACCTTAGTCCTAAGCACTTGGCCAAAGAGAGTGAGCGTGAGGGAAGATCGAGTGAGTATGCACAGCTAGCATCAATATTACGATACATAGCACAAAACAATTAGATTTGAGCCGCTTGGGAAGTCAGGCTCATTGATGACAGACTATTGACTAGTGGCTTAGGAGACGCGACACTTGTATTAAGAGAAGTCAACCCGTGATAACATGCTAGGATTTGACCTCAATAGAAGAGAAGCAGTTAAATGACAACAAAAAAATACAAATCTCAAAAAAAAAAAAAAAGTCTAAAAGAACATCATCTGAAACAGTAATCACATCCTTACACTGCTTACTGCAGCAAAATGTGTCATCGAGACATCGAGTATAATAACATGACAAAGAGGTTTCACATGCAGAGAGAGACGTGTGATATGAAAACTTAGTTTACTACCTGCCTAACACTTCGAAAAAAGTATTTCAAAGGAAAGTAACCCATATTATTGAGCTCGCAAACACCAAACAACACACTGAACGTGACCAAGATATAGCAGAATAATAATCGAAGTATGCGAAGAGCAGAAATAAAAGCATCATCACTAACATTAGCGACAGCATAGTCAACTGCAATAAATTATTCAGAAAATACTGAGAACCGAACATTCATAAGAGTACTAAGAAACATTACCCAGAAGCATCAACTACATCCCTTGAAATCTTCATCTTCTTCGTAGTCCCCCTATACAAATCCTCCAAACTACATGGCAATGTCCGTTCAATAGCAGCTGCCTTACGAGGCATACTCGATGCCTCAGCACCTCCACCACCACCACCACGACTAAACTGATGGAAGATATCATCGCCAAACATTCCTCCTCTACCAAATCCACTCGGTCCCCCGCCTCTAGATCCTCCCATTTCCCCTGGTCCTCCTCCAAAGGGACTTGAAAACCCGAAAAACTCAGAGAAAATATCATCCGCACTACGAGTATTGAATCGGAATGACGTGAAACCACTTCCTCCGTCTGAACCACCAGGGTATCCTGCCCCTGGTGGTGGCACCTGCCCCTTCAAGCCCTCCTCACCATATTGATCGTACACAGCTCGTTTTTGTGGATCGCTTAAAACCTATACCAACAGAAAGTATTAAAAACGTATCATATCATAGGAGCCTAGCTCGAATCCTATCAAAAAAAAATCGACAAAATGAAGAAACCATAAAATGCAAACATGTCATCAAGTTGACCTGATCAAACAGCAATATTTCAAGCTTTACAAATCAACATAAGAATCATAGCAAGTTGATTATCAACTAAAGTTTTAAACTTTATACCAATTACAATTGATTGCTACTTAATTTAACCTAATTAAACATTGAAGTTCGATGATTTGGAGGAACTAATGTAGCATTGCCAGATCATTATGGACTAACAATAAATACAATTAACAAATTCGCAAACACATCGAAATCACTCAATTAATTACAATCTCTTAACAAAATTACAACAAAAGACCTCCAATTAAAGTTCAAAATTTCAAACAACAGAAATCAAACAATGAAATTACAGTGAATAGATAAGATTAGGAATAACTGATCGCATCATCTGATTAAGGATAAAACACAATCAACAAATTCGCAAACACACCAAAAAATCATCCATAGATCATAGACGAAACGAATCACGCTTAATTAACTCCAATATCTAGACAAAATTACATCAAAATACAGAAAGTTAAAGTTCAAACCATCGATTAAAGGATAAACACAATCAACAAATTCGAAAACACAACAAAATTACATCAAAAGACCACAAACTAAAGTTCAAAACTATCAATTAAACAAAGAAATTACAGTAAATAGATAAGATTAACAATAACTGATAGTATAACATTGCCTAATCATCGATTAAGGATAAACACAATCAACAAAACTAATCATACTCAATTAATCCCAATCTATAAACAAAATTACATCAAAAGACTGCAAATTAAAGCTCAAAACAATCAAAAACAGAAATTAAACAATGAAATTAGAGTAAATAGATGAAATTAAATCAAACAAAGAGAATAATTACATCGTAAGCTTCGGAGATTTGCTTGAATTTAGCTTCAGCTTCTTTCTTATTATTAGGGTTTTTGTCGGGATGCCATTTCATAGCAAGTTTGCGATAAGCTTTCTTGAGATCATCTTCTTTTGCGTTTCGATCAACTTGAAGAATCTTGTAGTAATCTACTGCCATTGTTCAATTCAATTATTACGATGATGATGACGATGAAGAAGAGGAAAACGGTATTATTGTCGAGAGAGACGGTTTCTCGCTAAGTTATTGAAAAACGGTCGAGTTTGTAAATTAGGTTTGTCGGTAAGGTGAGGTTTATCGCCGGAAATAATATTCCAAGGGTGGTAGATTTTATGTTATTTATGTTGTGTGATATGTTCTCGATAATTGGTTTAGGAGAAGATGGTTCTCGCAAACTTTGTTTTCCTAAAATGAGATGTGATTAGGATTTCTTTTTATGAAATTCACTTTTTTCTTTTTGGGAGCAAAAAAAAAAGGTCAATAGATTTTGGTAAGGAGGAAATTACATGAAAAACTTATTTTTATTTAATTTTGGACTTTATTTAAATATTTTATTTAAATATTTTACTTGTATAACTTAATTTGTCTTCACGACTTTGATCACTCTTAGTGAGCACATCGTAGCGTTGTACACTACTTGTATTGACTATCATATCGGTCTTAGTGGACTGATAAACTGAATTGGAAATTGTTTTTCCGGTCTTTCTGGGGATGAAAATGGGCTATTTAAGAGCATTCACCGCGACACTTCTAAATTAAATAGGTTATGATCTTCTTTAGATTTATGACATAGTCAACTCAAACTATCCATATTAGTTAAAATAGTACAAAGAAAAAAAGAAGTATAATGCTATAAGAACTATGGATGTAAAGAATAACCATAAAAGTATTTATAATTTGCTTGACGACTTTTTGATCACTCTTAATTTTATACTCGATAGGATAATAACGAAGTATAGTTATAGCATTACTATCGTTTCATTATAATATCCTAATTTGTGATAACACTTTCAAAATCACGAGTTTGTGACTCTCACATGTTGCAAAGTGGGAGATTTGTTGTATCAACAAGTGGGAGATTTGTTGTATCATATACAAGTGAAAAATCTTAATTACCTAGTTTATTTTAATTTTTAAATGTTACGAGCTCAATAAAATGAAGTGTATGTCACCATACAAATATTTTTTTTTTTAGATTGTAATGAAATTGATAATTTTAGCGAAAGGACAAACATTAATAAAGCGGATAAACAACTCCTTTTACATCATCTAAAAATAACAATGAAAGAAACACTTTGAAATGAATTTGAGAATAAAACTAAAGACAATTCCGATGTTAAAATTAATTATTAACTTGTGTGCCCAGTGAGGCACAAGGACACTATAAGTCTATAACCGAGTAAAGAAGATAAGAAGCCAATATGTTAGCTTAAATCGTCAGACACGTGATAAGATGTCGTGATACGATTATTTTCTTTGACTTTTTCATTTATTTATTTTCTTGTCTAAAATGAGGTCGAAGTTTCGTATCTTGTCGAACACTTCAAATCGGACATGCAACACACGACCAAGAAAAGAATTGTCGAGTAACATATCTTTGAAACTATTGTCCAAAATGATTTCATCTTAACAACTAACCCAAGACATCTTTATATGGTATAAGAGTCCTTGGAATCTATCTTATAAAGAAAAACGATTTTCACTAGGTGGGAGGCAGTGGTGGTTTTGGGGACTAGAAGGGGCGCTCGCCTCAGTTGGTGATTGGAAATTTCATAATTTTTAGTTAAGATTTTCTAACTTTTTCCGAGTTCCCCTTACATTATTAACTGTTCGCCCCCGCTAAAATTTCCCGCCTCCACCGGGAAATTGCCTTGCTCCGCCGGTGGTGGGAGGCAAAATCGATGTTTCAATTTTGTATAACTTCCAATATATATTGTTTATGTGTCCAAAACACATGTATCATATCAAGATGCATTTATTTTATAGTATTCTCTATAATTAAACAAATAAACTGATTTAAATAACCAAATATGAAAATAAATATTCAAATTTAGAAATAAAATGGTGTACCCTTCATTTTTTTCGGTTCTATATTGTACCCCTACATTTTTTAAATTCTATGGTTACCTCTGAACTCTATATATTAGTCTATGCACGACCTTATTTATTTTCTTTGCTAACTTAAATTCTTAGTTGACCTATTAAAGCGTCTATTTATCATTCCAATTACTCGAGAACCTGCTCATTTACTTGTTATTTTGCCGAATTACCTATTAGCCCACTAAATAGTATATGAATCTAACTAAAAATTTATCAAATCTCCATTATCATGTCATGAATCATATGAGATGTTTTTAATAGTAGTTTGTGCGCTTATTAAAAGTATTTTGTGATGTTTCTCATATAGTATCGTAATACAACATTAATGAGTTAGAATAAATGTCAAAATACAGTTGTTTGATAGTGATAAAGTTAATGGAGAGTTAAACAAGGTCGCGATGGAGAAATAAGCAAGAAGTTTAGGAGTATAACGTAAAATATATATAAAAAAGGGCTATAACATAGGAAACCGAAAAATTATAGAGTACTGCGTACAAGTTCTCAACATCCCCTATTTACTAAAATAATAGGTGATCTCTCAAGTTTTCCCTCAAAAAAAACATCTTCTTAAATAAGGAAGCTAACTACAATTAAATGTAATTATAGATAAGGAAACTAATAATTATATTTTTATTTCATTAAATTATTATCTTTTCATTAAAATGACTTTTTTCATCAAATTATATTATTTTCACTAAATTCTAAACTATAGTATCTTAATTAAAATATAAATAAACTCTATATAAAATTATAAATTGTTAAATCTTTTATTAATAATGCTAATATTTGAGAATCACTTTACCAATACTACGTATAAAACAAAACTATAAATCGCTATTATTACTTTTATGACAAAAAAAATATTAAGATAATTTAAAAATTGAAATCATTAGCTTTGTGGTATAAAAAAAATATTATTTTTATCACACATTTCAGTATATTACTCAATTCTCTTTATTAATTGTCGATTTACCTTTTTCTCAAAGCAAAATATTATGACGAGAAATATGAACAATTGATGAGATACTATATAAGTAATTTATTAAAAATTTTAAAAAAACTCTAAATACCTGCATTTGTTGCACGAGGTCTAAACTAGTTAAAAACAGCTAGTCTTGCTATAGACGGATATATCCGCCTATAGATAAAGACAGGTTAAATAACGAAAGTGGTGATACTTTTGGCCCCACCAACCCACTTGTTGCTTGTCCTATTAGAAATATGGTATTGTATTTGACCCGTTTCAATTATAAGCGATGGGACATATTTCGCAGACCGACCAAGTCAACGATATATTGAGCAAGGTCAAGGGTATCCACAAGAAAGTCAACGACAGACGGTCTTCCGATGGAGCCCATCGGCCTGTCACACCTGGGTCTCGGCCGGACAACTAGCCAGTAGGGACACAAACCGCACTCATATCCAAGACCCTCGGCGAGCCACGCCACAGTCCATCGGCCGAGGGTACAATGACTCACACGATAGCCACTTGGCCACTTGGCCACCACGTGACAAAAGGTGAAATGCCTTATAAATACTCCTCAACCTTCATTGAGGAGAGGATCCACAAATTGACCTAATAACCACTATTCATGCAGTAATATCTTCCTTATCTCTCTACAATATACTCTTAGCCAAGTTACAACAACTTCTCTCTAAGTTCACGACTTGAGGCGTCGGGGCGAAAGTACGCTCGGCCAAAGCCGAGCCCTCGGTTTGTTCATCGTTTCGGTGAGACGCAGGAGGATTCAAGCAAGGACATCATTCTACTAGCTACGAGTGGTAACAAACATCTGCTCTGGAATTACACCTGGAACAATTGGCGTAAATGCGTGGGAAATAAGACACTAGAAGCTAGTCACATTCATTCCCAAACAACAAAAACAAAAAAAAAAACCCACCCAAAAAGCTAAGATGTCAAAACAACAAGTAGTCGTGACCGACGAAACCGAGCTACACCAAGATGATACATTTCACCATTCGGAGTAATGCTGACCCTCCACCGCGGAGTTGTCCAACCGAATTGAATGCCGAGCACATGTCTGGGACACACCGCCGTCCGCCAACCAGGTCACCATCATGGGACGGGTGGTTGGCGTAGCAAAAGCAAGACACTCCTGGACCTGGTGGGAGTACACCGGCTCACATAGGCACGCCGACACGAGCGGCGGAAGCCATCCAGGAGACCAGGGTCCGAACGTGACTCAAGAAACTTGAATGGAGCACGGGAGAAGCGAGACCCTACCAAGACGCCGGAGGAGCCCAAAGTGGTCGTGGTAAACGTAAGTCCTTCTCGCACTCGGGAGAGGACATCGCCGCCGCACCACCGACGAGACACACCCCGGAGAACAGTGGCCCGACTCGGGGAGAGTCGGAGAAGAAGCCCGAGCCGGAGAAGAAGTCCTTCCCGCTACGAGGAGAGAAGCCGGACTAGGAATGCGAGGAGTCGGTCGCCGCGTGTCATCCGACACGTGGTCAAATGACCCCTCGGTGATTATGTCCTGACACCGCCGTGCCTACCAAGTGAAGTTGCGGCGTTCACATACAAAGGAGATAGTGACCCAACCGACCACGCCGAGGCTTTCGAGTCTTACATGTCGGTATGGGAGCGGCTGATGAGGTCCAGTGCCGAGTTTTCCCAACGACTCTGCATGGGATGGCTCAAAAGCGGGTACAAGGGGCTTCCCGACGGTTCGGTATCTTGTTTTCGCCGACCTAAAGGACGCCTTCTTAGCCAAAGACTCTTGCAACAAAAGGACGGTCGTGGAGACGTCGGACCTCCTAACTATCAGCGAGGAGGAGGGCGAGTCTCTACGAAGCTATATGAAGAGGTTCGACGGCGAGGTCCGTGATTCGGGAAATCAATCCCGGCGGCAGACCGATGAAGGGCCTCCCAAAGGGAAACTTAAAAGACGAGCTCATCAAGCACGGGGCACGGGGCCAGACGCGCGAGGAAGATGGCCGACCAGGCCATCAAGGTGGAAGATTACCACAAGACTTGGGTAGGCCCCAGCGAGGCCGAGCCCTCGAGAGGAAAAGCGCGGATGATAGCCGGATGAGAGCGCGTGACAATAACGAGTCACGATCCGATGATAAACGCCAGTGACAATAACGAGTCACGATGCGATAGATCTGCCCAAGAAAACGGGGCTCGACGGGCGCGCGGCGACGGTTCGGGAATGTTTTACCAAAGGCATTACCATGACAAAACCCCCTCGAGTCGCATCGGCGCCAAGGTCTTCGCCCTAAGCGAAGCGAGGGCCAAAAGTGGGAACGGCCTCCCAAGCCAAAAGGAGACGGTGACTCGAACCCGATCGAAAAGTACCACGGCTGCGCCGGCCACCCATCGACAAGCTGCCGCATCGAAGAATGCCATTGAAGAGCTAATCCGGAAGGGGAGCCTCGACAAGTATGTAGCCAAAGGCCGAAGAGGCGACGCTAGCGGCTCGGATAAGAAATCCGTTTTTCAACGGATAGGAGTTATCCATGTAGTCATCGGAGGTAACGAGAACGGTGGGTCGGCTCATGGGCACAAACGGCACTGAACGAGGCGTATCGGGCCATCAACTTTGTGCCCAACGCGGCGACCACCGCCTCCGGCATTCGATATGACTATTGGAGGGAAGGACTACGAGGAGTCATCGCCCCTCACAAACGACCCACTCGTAATCAACTTGGACATATCCAACCACCTAGTGAAGAGATGTAAATGTAGACACGAGCGCCTACACGAACATCATGTTCGGAGTGCTTCCACACCTCGGCTACCGAGAATCAAGGACTTGAGCCCTGCACCCATCCACTATACGACTTCTCGGTGGCTGGTACCCACGGGTTCAATCGGACTACGGTGATGTTCGGCGAGGGAATGCGGCCAAGAATGTCCTAGCCGAGTTCGTCGTCATCAACGGCTCATCCGCCTACAACGCCCTAATAGGCCGAGTTACTCTAAGCGATGCCGACGCAGTGATGTCCATCCGGCCCGACACTAATGTATGTCTCGGACCGGGGAAGCGATAAGCTCGTCTCCAAAGACGAGAAGGACGAGGTGGTCAACATCCAGGATATCGCGGAGGATGCAACATGCAATCCCTCAAAGTGGCGAACGATCGGAGAAGGGGAAAAGCTCATCCTCACAACCGAATGGCGACCTTATGGATGCAACCGAAGCGGTGATGGGAACAGCGCCTACGATGAGGCATTAGGAAGCGATAGACCTTGTATAAGCGCCGGAGGTGCCCCAAAACGGCTGTGGGCACCCCGACGCATGTTAATATCAAATGTAAAATCAACCAAGTCTCCCATGAAGATGTCCATTTTCCCCATAAATCACTGGCAGGAAGAAAGAAACCGACTCCGTCTCATATCATCGATTGACAAGAGCGCGATCGTTATAAGAACGCCGTCTCATCTTGTCGATTCGACAAGAGCGGCGATCGTTACAAGAAGCCGACGCCGTCTCATCTGTCGATTCGACAAGAGTGGCGATCGTTACAAGCCGACGCCGTCTTATATGTCGATTCGACAAGAGCGCGATCGTTCTATCGTTAGTTATTTAGACCATATTAATGCTCATCTTATGATATTAAAATAACAAATTAATTAAAAATGGTCTAAATCTACATGCATGCATATGAAAAGTATAAAGGATGGTTTTAAACCACCTTAAGACAAAAGTTCCTTACATTGTTATAAGGCGAAAATATGGGCACTACAAAGGTCTCCTACCTTTGTAGTTCTTGAGCTATAAAATGTTACGGAAGATCCTCCAACCAATAGTACCCAAAGTAGAGTACCTCCTTAGATTTACACCCAAGATTAACCTTAAAAACTACTATATTACTAACTAGGTAAATATAGTAGTAATCCTTATATGTAATGTATTTGATGTACTAATAAATATTATTACTATGATAATATTATTAGTTAGTTTATATATGTGTTTTTAGATGGAATTATGAACAAAATAAGAAGAAAAAAATGGTCTCTAGTCCATTTACATGAACCGGCCAAGAGTAGCTTAGAAACCAAATTTTTCTTCAAATTTTTCCACTTTATGAATTAGGTGAATGGTTGGGTTTATATAGCCAATTATGGAGACAAGCTTTATAGAATAAAACCACCAAAATGAACACTTGTTAGCTTACACAAAAAACGGAATATGTTGTCTAATTTGTGTCCATTTTGGTTTTCGACATTTGCCCCACAAATGTTTATAAGTCTTATATTTAATTATCTTACATAATTAAATATTAATTTAATTATTTAACACTTAAATAATATAAATCAACTACTAATAACTACTTAACCATTAAGTAATCATAAGACCATTTTATCAACATACAATGTGTCAATATTAACCATTTAGCTAATTTTACAACCTCTTGTAAAATTTAATAGCTAATTGATTCTACCTCAAAACATATACACATATCGTATATAATTAATTAATTAACACTTAATTAATAAATTATAATTATTTATTATTTAAGTATCTCATAATTAAATAATAAATCTCTTTATCCCGAGTTAAGTAACCCGTCATCAAATAATACATTTATGTGACTAACTAAGAGTCAAATAATACAAGGAATTAATTATTTCGTATCTCATATAAACAATTAATTTATTCTATTTGGGTGTCATCCTATAGGTGTGACCTAAAGGGATCAGCTGATCACCGCCGTCACACGACAAAAATGTCAAACTCTAGTCAGCCAATCATTACCGATTAACGATGACCGGTGACAAATAAATAAATAAATCGCGATATTCCTTTTACGAGATTTAATATGTAAACGCACTCATTGTGGAGAACACTACTCCAACAATCTCCCACTTGTCCGATCGATGAGTAGTATTTTGGTAGCTTTTACCCCGCGCTTTTACTCTTATTCCGACTCGATTTTGCGTGCTTAAATGTTTAAATAGTTCATTTAATTACTAATTAATAATAATTAGTCGTCTTAGTTATATTTAATATTTAGTCGGGCTTTTATATGATATTAGTATTTAATAGTTTAGTTTTAATTATCGCGAATAAATGTATACTTTTTGTCGGAATTTGGGTTTCACTATGCGATCTTGTAGGTACGAGTTCGTGAGCAAGGTCATAAACCAAAGTCGGGTTCGTGAATAATGGAAGGGAAATCGAGACAGAAACCGATAGAATGAAGACGGGTTAAGAGAAGTCTGTGTTAATCAATTGGAGCAAAGTCCAAATAGAGCCAAGTCAACCTTAATAAGCCAAATTCACAACTTGGCTTACTTCTTCAATCACTGTGTACTGCATCTCCCTTCACCACCATTCACACTACTCGATCAACAGCTCCAATCCGAGCTCCACCATTTTTATCAATCCACCATCTGCACCATTTCACCAATTCGACCACCATTAACCTCCTTCACCATAAACCATAACCAATCCTCCATTTTAGTACCATCAAACCCGACATCAACGATCACCATCAATATCTCCATCAACCCGTCTCCTACCTGCAAATTAAACCGCCAGCAGCAGCATTACAAACCGCCACCATTCGTAACCATTTCAGCATCACCATGAACACCACCACAGTTGGAACCACCTCGTCTCCACCTTCATCTCTGCCTCACCTTCACCACGCACGACCAACCACCATGACCGCCATCACCATTCACCTCCATCAACAATCAACAGCAGCAGCAGCTCAACAACCACCTTCATCACCTTCTTCGGCCTCCATCAATTCTCCATCACCAATCAACCATCGCCTCAAATGGCTCTGAGCCGGCAAACCGGCTGCCGCCTCACCGGCTCTCAATCCGCAACAATTCAGCAAATGGCTCTCAGACGGTCAACCGTCTGCCGACACCCTTACCGGCTCTAAATCCTATCAATTTCATGTCAAAGTTACAGAGGGTTTTGTGCCGGTTCACAACCGGCGGCCGGTGTGCCGGCTGAGACCCATGTTGCTGCGATTTTTGTGTGTTGTCGTTTTATCCCCTTTTCCCCTTTTTATTGCTTTTGTTTTGTTTTAATTAGGGGATGGTTGTGTCATTTGGTGTGTGTCGATTAGTTTAGTATTAGGTTTATTAATAATATTATTATTATTATATTATTATTATCATTAGTTTGTATTACTAATTAAAATAGTATAAAGACTCTTCTACCACACATTACACTACGAATTAGACCATATTAGAAATTAGAATAGAAATTAGATTAGATTATTCTCTCTCATATATTTGTAGAACCCTAGAAAAATATTTCTCCTCTCTCAATTTTCCTCTTATTAAAGTTGTAATCTTTCCTTAATTAGACTTTAATTACTCATCAAATTAGTTTAGATTTAGTCATAGTCTTAGTATTTTGGGTTGTATTTGAAGATTGGAAGAAATTCATTCTTCCATTATTGTCCAAGATTGTTACTTTCCTCTTTGTTGGTAAAATTCTCATCTTTTATTTACATTATTTTCGTTTGTTTACATTTCTTATGTTGTTTAATTGTTATTCATCAAAAGTTCCCATCTTTATCATATTTACAATGTTTACTTGTGTTTTGTTGTAATTTGTTGTTAATTTCTCACCCATGAACATGAGTGAGTAGTCTAATCTAGGGTGCAGGGAATTTGGGTAATTAAGGGGATGAATTTGGGTTGCTAACCTTTTGAATTGGGTGATTATGTGGTTTCTACTCTTAATGCATTTGAAGTGTTTGTGGAAATGCCTCAATGAAAATTGGACATTTCATTAACATGTTTGGCTTACCTTGGTGCATTGTCTTTATTAGATAGTTTTAGAAGTCTTATCGATGAGTTTTAATGAAAGTTAGAACATCTCTTTGATGCATTCGATCCGTCTTGGTGCTCATGCTATTGGGTAGTCTTTATGCTTTATTTGTAGCTAGTTCATCTCGATCAAGTGACAACTTATTGAGGAGCTTAAGGTGACTAAGAAATTAGTCTTAAACCCTTGACCACTATTATTACCCTTCTCTTGTTAGACCTTGTTTCTCCCCTAATTGCCCTTTGTGAACCCAAAGACCTTAGCCTTCCCTTATTAATTAAAAACAATTTCATTTAGTTTAAATTTTATACCTTGTTGCATCTTAGTTTTATATTAATCAACATCTTATTTTTATTTGGCTAAACTAAAGACTTAAACAAACCAAGTATCTAACCCCCGCCATCTTTGTGTTCGACACTGGAATAAATACTACTTTTATTTGGTTCTTTATAAATTGTTTTTGGTACGGAATTGTGGCAAAACCCGGTCATCAAAATGGCGCCGTTGCCGGGGATGGCGTTAGGATATGCTTAGTTAGTTGAAGTTTCTAGCTTTAGTCTTTGCTTGTTGTTTGCTTGTTTGAGTAGTAACTTGTTTCTTGTAGAGTGAGTGTGTTATTGCTTACCCCCTAGTGCTTAAAAACACTAGGAGACTAACGGTTTATTGAAGTATATGCCTAGAGGAAACGGTAATCTTTTGCTTAGTGACCGGAACCAGAAAAGACTCTTTAGAGCTTTAAGAAGAAGGACCTTAGCAAGGATTGGGAATTCCGACTTGGCAACTTTAAACCAAGGTAGCACATCCACCGAGAAACCTTTACCAAAGAACAACCAAACAACACAATTTATCCCTTCTTAAAAAATGAAAAAACACCAAAAATATGTATTTAATTTCCGAATTTCCTCCACATATCTATTTCCCTTGAAAATCTGTAAATAAATAAGTGTGGGGAGGAAATTCCATCATTTTAAAAATACAAAAACATGTTATTTATTTTCAAATATTCAAAAATCCAAAAACATGTTCTTTAATTTCAAAAAATTCAAAAACCACCAAAAATATGTTGTTTATTTTTCCTATTCTCTCCCTATACTTTGTTCCATTGAGGATAATGTAAATTTCAAGTGTGGGGAGGAAAATATCCACTTTGTGAATATTGTCTATATTTGTTCATATCATTATATACTTGTAAATTTAAGAAAAAAACAAAAAAATGCCTAAAAATTGAAAAATTTCAAAAAATTACAAAAATATTGCATTGTATATATATGTTTGTCTAACAAGTGGCGCAGGCACATACGGGACATTTGAGGCATCAGGAGACTAAAAGACCGCTCGGTTAAATCTTTCCTATCTCTTTCTCCTTTACTATTCTTTTCCTTTATATTGTTGGATATATGGAGGAGGATGGGCTATGTTGATGAGGATGTTCCATTTTGGAACTTGGTGTGTGTTGCTTACGTGCTGCTAGGTTTAGATAATTGTTGCATGTCTACCTTATGTTCATTTCAATTTCTTGCATGCATTTGTCTCACATGTTTATATGTGTTGTGTTTCCTTCTTTGTGCATTGAGTGTGTATATAAATTTTTGAACAAAATTTGGTCTAGGAAGGGAGTATGATACCCTCTATGATGATATTGTCTAGGTCGTGTCTTTCCCCTCTTAGTGGCTTGCACCTTGTGACCTCCTTGTGTGGACGGCGGGCCGCCACGGGCGCTTGGTAGTGAAGGGGCTCGAAAACAAGCGTTTGCATTTTGTAAGGAGTCGCCACCAATTTTTATGGGAAATTGGAACAGTTCGAATACCTCGTGTCATGTCAAGACACAAAGTAAAGACATGAACACTAAGCAATCGTTACCCTTAGCATTCTATGTCTAGAATGACTCTCGCGGATGCCAATGAACACGGGTGCTCACGGAGATCTGGAGTAAGGGGTGAGGGTACGTATTAGGAAGCTCTTTTGATCGAACACCTAATCCCGCCCGCCTCGATAGCGGCCTCTACTAATGATTAGGGAGTTTATTCGTACTTGATATATCGTCGGCTATATGCATGCAATGCAACATCCAATAGATTAATCCTAACATGTGAATTAGCTAAGTCGGTGAACAATTAATTAGGCATACAATTGGGGTCGAAGTGGGATTTAATATTGATTACATGTGGAAGCACACAAAACAATGAAATAAATGAAAGGAATACAATAATGGAAATTACATTAATTACATTGGACTAGGCGGTTTATGTCGAAAGTACCTTTAAAACGGATAATTTGATAAAAAGGAATAAAAGAATAAAATAACAAATCAACGAACAGGAATTAGCGATATTACGAATATTAGTTAATTGATACGTAAACTAATTAATCTAGGTCAAGGCGAAAAGGAGTTCGGGGGAAGTCGTCTGGAACAGTAAGCAGAACAATCTGCGCCCTTTGGAAGAGCGCAGTGACGCTGCGTCTGTTCAGGACGAACTCTTGCCGGAAGCCAAAAAGCGCAATTGTTAACGTTAATTGGTGAATTTAAGGGATTGATTTAGATTATGTACTCGGATGAAAGTGATTTCTGATTATTTAACATGTGATTTGAGTCATAAAACAATAAACATGGATGAGACGGAGACGAAGACAGATTAAACATGTGAAGGGTCGATGTTAATGAACGATTAATTAGTGACATCGGTGAAACAAACTAAACAATGACGAAATATCAATGAATACGGATGCAAATATATCAATGACGAATCTCAGAAACTCAATATGACATGATTGAATCCCTAAGAATCCGGGTTTGAACATTAATGACAAAAAACCCGTAAATATCGATTATCTAGGATTTAAGTCGGAATAACAATGAATAAAACATATTAATGATGAATGAATAATTTATTAATGATCATGTGAACAATTGGGAGAAAACAATTGAAAGCAAATAAAAAAAACGAGAGGCAATTACGAGAGGACGAAGAAGAAGAAAAGAAGCGAGGCTGGCGGCCCTCATGAAGAGGCGCGGCCAGTCTGCGCTCCTTTGAAGAGGCGCAGCCGATTCTTTGCGTCTTTTCTCGATTATCTATCTATCTGGAAATCCCAAAACGAGGTTTTAAAGACGGTTTTAGAAATCGGTTTTAATGAGGTGCTTTCGACATAAACCTTACAATTGTGATACGATAAATAAAATACAATAAATAAAAGGAGAGATTAATACACCCTCAGACTTACATGTTGACGGGCGAGAAGAACTAAGAAAATCGATTAGTGATGCTCGACGCGAATGCAAGGAAAGAGTGCCCTCGAAAGAGGAAAACGATTTAACAAGATTGATTAATTAGATTGATTGAGTGTAGTTGGTCAAATTGGTCGGTCATGCAACGGAGAGGTTGGTACCCGGAAAGATCCGAGCTTACGTGGTCGAAGGTTCAAGCACGAGGGCGCCAATTAGTAAGAAACGAAGTCTAGAATGCAAAGGGAGAAGAGAAGGGCGGACACTCGCGTGAGAAATATGAGGAGCGAAAGCTCCTATTTATACTAATCACGTGAAGGAATAGGGTTTTCGGAGACTCTTTGGAAGTGAATCTCGGAAAGATATAAAAAAGATACGTAAATCATGCAAAGAAGGGCTTGGGAAGAGGCGCAGCGACCATTGCGTCTCTTGGAAGAGAATGCCAGTGCGCCTTTGTTCCCGTGGGAGGTTTCCTCTGTTTAAGAAAGATTTCGCGTTTTAGTTATGGTAGGACGGATTTAATTTGATTATCTTTTGAATATTGCGGGATATTATTTGCCAAAAGATAAAATTTGATGAATATGGAATAGAAATATCCTAACATTCCGAACATTCCGACTCGGGATTTAACGGCTATCGAGAAAATGGAGACGGTTTTTGACCGGACTCGAATGTACTCTAATTTCGCCAAAACGACCGTATCGGCACGTAGATGACAACTAAGAGGTTGACATTTATATTTGAGCAATCACTTGACGATAAACTTATTTAACTGTCACTAATCGTTCCGCGAATCAAACATGCGGCCCAATCATCATCGGGTGGTTTGCGAGGGGTGCGAAACGAGGTGTCTCTGAGCCCCCACTTTGGCGAGGCTTGGACAAGGCGAAAGTCAAAGTATAGCCATCAGTCAATCGAAGATTACAACCTGACGACTATGGCGACGCGAGGCGGCTCGGGGTTTGAACCAAGGACTGTCGTCGGGAACATTTTAGAGTCATGTCGACTATTGGGGAGGGTCGTTTAAAGTCCATTAGACTACGTAAGGAGGCTGCCTTGACCATAAGAAAGAACCATACCGAGACTTCTTCCTCGAGATGCTTTCGGAGGTGCATAGGAGCTAAGGTTAAGACCTAAAGATAATATATGAACGTGCTAGGGTATGGGACCCTAAAGGAAAGCATTGACAGGAAGGAGGCCAAATGTGAGTTCTGACCTAAAGGTAACTAAGGTTTGGGTATAGGAACTACGGAGAACGACACCTGTCGAACTCTGTGGAAACAAGAAACATTGAAAAAGCGGGGCGTTGGTAGAAATCGCTTTGGGGAGTCGCTGCGTTGGTCTCGGCGAATTCAGCGAAATTTGGAAGTTGAATCGCTTGCGTCGGTCTCAGCGAACTCTTGTTGGGAATACGTCGCGACTAGGAACATCTTGATCGGGGGGAAAGTCTTAAGCGAGCGATCTTTGCAAAATACTCTCTTATTTGGATAAAATGATCGACGACTAGGAACATCAGATAAATCACGAAAGAAAGCCTTGGGTGAGCGATCGCAAAATACTACTGCGCCAAAATGGTTGAGCAATCTTTGCGAAAATCTTGCTGCACGGGATAAAATGAATTCGGACAATCTGCTGCGAAATCTTTGTTGCCTTTGGATAAAATGCGGACCGGAACGAGAGGAAATCGTCGAAACGGACCAAAGTGATAAAATGTCATCAAAGAAGAGGCGCACCAAAGATGGGCCCACAGTAACTGAACTCATAACGGATTTTTGAAAATCCATCGGGAGGAAACAAAGGAAGAGGCGCAGCAAGAGCTGCGTCTCTTGAAGAAAAGCGCTTGGCCCTTTCTTGCATCGTTCATTCAATTCAACAATTCGCGTAAAAAGCGAAATCGAAAAGGTTTTTCATTTCATTATTTGAAACATAAATCCTTCAATTTCTCTCTCAAATCTTCACCATTTCTATCAAGGTTGGATTCAAAAGCTTGCTTAAAATATGACTAATCGAGGTATGTGCTTTAATCTTGCATTAATCATTCATTTTTGTCGAATTTTGAGCTGCGAACATTAGGGTTTTCGACCCAAATGATCGAAAATTTGGGGCTTTTCCCCCAAATGGATTTGTCATGCCAAATTGATACTAGAAATGAGTAGTAGGCAATGTTAGGAACATAACCATGTATTCACTTCGAATTTTCATCAAGTTTTGAGCCCTTGAGCGAATTTTGAGACAGTTTCATGACTAGATCGAAAATTGCTTGAAAATGGCCTTAGGATTGCCCATTTGTGATGAAATTTGATAGTTGGGACCCTTGGATGATGGGTAAACTTCCTGTCATCTCGGAAATTTGGTTTGTGACAACTTTTTGCAGGACACTTTTTAGGGCATAATCGCCGTTATAGCGAAATCTTTGCCAATTTTCGACTCGAACTCGGAACTAGGCTTTGACTTGGACTTGACTTGACCTTATTCATCACATGAGTGATTGGGTTTGGCGGGAACATGGCCAAGGATGGCCGGAAAGGGGCGATTTATGGGCCTTGAAGGCTCGAAAACTACTTAACAAGGGCTTGTCGTCATGTGACGCGGCCTGGATTTGCTTTAATCGTTGCAGGTGACGACGCTTCTTCTTCTGGGAGAGATCCCATGGATATAGACGCCCGCTCTTTGTTGAGGAGGCTTTAGAGCGCGGGCCTTCACCGCCGCGGTGATGGGCTGCTGCGAGAGGAGATCCCCGAGGAGGAGGTGGCGACGAGGAGGAGATCCGAGGCGAGCCCACCTCGGACGAGGGGTCGCCCCGAGAGGTGCTCTGCGTGGGCCGAGACCCGGGAGAGTAGGCACCTTGTGTGGGGCTGCGAGAGGGTCACTTGTCCTACGGGACGGTGAAGAGCTTAGTAAATAGGAATTCCCTAACTCTTTACCTATCCTTTTCCATTTTTGTTCAAATTCCTTTTAAATTTACCCAAAACTAAAGATAGCTTTGTTTCAAATCATAATAGGAGGTCGGGAACATCCGGTCGTTCTCGGGGTATACGACGGCGATGGAGCATTACGGTGTCGGAGGAGGAGAGAGCCATGATTGAGCGCGGAGCGTTGGTCCTCCGTCCAGGTTTGGAGGGATATCGTGAAGAGGAAGTTGCGGGCCAACCTTAGCTTGGTTCGCGCTTTCTTGGATCGATTAACGGGATACGACTTCCACGTTTCACCGCCTTTTGGTGAGGTGGGAGTCACCTTGGAGGACTACGGCATGATTTCAGTGCCGTGCGGGATCGAGGAGATGGTGTGGCGGAGGGCTGGCATGAGGCGGATTCGGCCGAGGCGAGGAGGTTGATCGGCCGGAACTTGTCGGAAGAAGGCTGTTCATGGTGCGGGTTTGGTACCCAGTACCTATGTTCGAGATTACTTTGCGGGAAGACCCGGCATCGGTGGTGATCGATGGGAGGGAGACGGACCTCCTCCTTTGCTTGTCTGTGAGCGAGAGGGCTCGTCGTGGCTTTGGTGGTTCTTGTCTTGATTTACCTCGGAGACAAGGGTGAGAGGTGTCGACGAAGCTTCTCCCCTTTCTTTCGACTGAGTTCCTTAGGGGCGTTGGGACTCTGGTCCTTTCTTGGTTTTGCGGTCCTCATCCGCTTTATGAGGGCCATGGTTCGCTTGAGTGATGGAGAAGGGACTTCTCCTGGCCTTTCCCGGACATTTCTTGTTGGAGGTATGAACCTTCCTTTAAATCAACGTAAATTCCTTTCTTTTATCAAAGATCGAAAGATCGTTATTTGACTATTCATTTCTGGCGTGGGTGTACTCTTACTTTCCGGACCTCGCGCCCAAGAGGACTGAGCGTTGGAGAGGCCTATCCGTGGTGAGGATTGGGTCATGTGCGGGACGAAGAGCAAGCGTTCTTCTCACAATGTCTACCGGCGGGATGTGAACGCCCTTCACCGGTGGCGTGAGTATCCCATTTGTATTCATTCACATCTTCTCATATTTTGTTTTCAATTGATCATAGGAATGACCTTTGCCTTCATATTGTGACAGTGGGTGCCCAGACCTTGGGCGGAGTCTGTTGGAGCGCCTCCTTTGTTCTTGAGACCCTTCGTCCTAGGAGTTCGAGTCACTCTTTGTTGTGGACGTCGATGGGTCTGTATGGTATCGGGGCGGCGGTTAGCTCGTCGGTGCTTCGGGCGCGTTGACGGTTCCGTCGATCCTCCTAGACGATGTTTAGGAGCCTTACGAGGCCGAGAGGAGGCGGACTGGCGGTGCAGTGGCGACGACCTTCTTCTCCCGAGGAGGATTACTCGGCGTTCCTTTACGGGAGGTTGGCCTATTGGCCGGTAGTGGTGAGTATCCTTTGTTTTCTTGTTGATTTGATTTTGAAAATTACGACGAAGGATCATCGATTAACGAGAGTTGTTTTGTCCTTGTAGGAGGTTGAGGCGGCGGGCATCGAGCCCCCAGAGTACCCCGAGACCCTCGAGTACACTGACGCTACTGGGAGGACGACGATCTCGGTTACGTGACTTTGATGTATTTGTGGCGGATCTTGCTGGATGGTGCGCGATCTCGATTCGGAGGGTGAGTTCCCATTTTGCATAGTTTTTCGTGTAAGAACACGTTTGGAATTTGTTTAATTTCTTGAGGATTTCTTTGAAATGCGGGTCGCGCCATCTCGGTTCGTGGCACTATGGAGGGTGGCCAACCGGCAGCTACGGCCATTGAGGCACTCGTCGGCGGTCGGGGTCGTCAGGTATGAGCCTTTGTACCCATTTTTCGATCTTCTTTTTTTTTTTTTGAGTTTTGGTTTTCCAATTGAGTTGATTAGCGTGAGCCAATTCGTTGCCGTTTGCGGGAGACCGCGAGTCGGGACGAGAGTTGGCCGAGGCTCGGGAGACGGCTCGCTTGTCGAGGAGCTCGAGTTTCGGGATCCGAGATCGTTGCTACGATGGCGAGTTCTTTGAGTTGGAGGGTGCCAGTGAGTAGCTTGTGTAGTTTTGTAGATTTGTACGTTTTGATTTTGAAACATTTTTGGACTGGTTTGGGCGCAAGCCCCGATTTTCTTGGATTTTTGATTTGGTCGGGGCGCAAGCCCCGGTTATGTACATTTGGACTTGTTCGGAGCGCGAGCCCCGATTTATGTACATTTGCTTTTTTTGTATATATGATGGCACGAGTGCCTTTTTTCTTGGGTTGTTTGTTTGTACTGCAGTTAGTTCTTGAACAGGTTTGGTAGATGACGGTTTACGCCGTCATGTTACCGGAATTTACATGGACAAAATCACGCAACACATACATTTTATATACATATAAGGCCTTTAATTAGTGCAAAATGAGACTCAAAAGAAACGCAAAAATGCAAAAATTTTAGGAAATGATAGGACGGTAGGGAGGGTTACCCAGAAAAAAAAGAAAAATAGAAATTCATAAGTTAGAAAATGTAGCAAAAGAAATTAAGAAAATGAAATAAATATATGAAAGTTTGAATAATAAAAAGAATTAAATGGACAATTAAATACACAAATGTGATAAAATGGCGAAAATGTCAATGTCGCCTCGAAATGCGTGCCCAGCATGAAATTAGGAAATCCCAAAACATGGTAAACTTCCGTAGTTTACCCAAAATAAAATCCCATAGGAATAGGAAATCACGCGTGTTATAGAATTAGGAAAGATCCAAACACGGAAATCACGGGAGTGAGCCAGGGAAGAGCGCGACACCAGTGCGTCCCTTTGAAAGAGCGCGGCCAGTGTCGCGCCTTTGTTCCCAGAGGGGTTTGTTCGACGGATTTTGGAAAAACGACAAATTAGTATAAATAGAAGACTGCGAGGCTTTGAATCATATAATTCTTCCGTCTTTTCTTCGTCGCTTCTCCTAAAACTCCTAAAATAAATTTTCAAGAGAAAATTATCATCATGAATACTTTAGAGGTTCGCTTGAAGGAATGGACTAGTGAGTTTTCGAACATGGAAAAGCACGACATGGGTGCTTATAATCTTGGGTCTTTATTGAGTTTGAAACTCATCAAGGTGGTGAAACCGTTCTTAGATGCTTGCCTTGATTATTGGGATCCAAATTATCATGTATTCGCCTTTCCAGGAGGTGATATTTGTCCTTTTCAGGAGGAAATTCTGCTATTAGCGGTTGGGACCCGAACACTTACCTGCCATCCCTTCTCTTGCTCAAGGGTATAAGAGTAAGTTCGGGAGATTTGCTTGGACTTACTAGACTTGAGGTGGATCGCCTTGTTACTTCGAAAGGCGTGCGGATGTTGGATTTTATAGACCGATTTATCAACAGGGCCGACCCTCATGTCTCTTATGTCGCTAGAAGGAGAGCATTTGGCTTCATTTTGTTGCATGTGTATGTTTTTGGGGGACATGTTGACGAGGATTTGAGAGGTGATCCTCGCCTTTTGAGCCTTATTGAGCAAATGGAGGGTGCAGAGCCAGCTTATGCAGTGCTTAGGAGATCATTTTGGGTTTGGATAATAGGAAATCCAACCGCGATCTTCCGTTCTTGGGAAGTCCGTTATCCTACGGGTAAAAGACACCTTCCTTTCTTCTTCTTTTCGTTTTTTTTTTTTTTTTTTTTTTTTTTTTTTTTTTTCGTTTTTTTTTTTTTTTTTTTTTTTTTTGGTGTCTAATACCTGTCTTGGTAGGTTTGGCTCATGGGCAGCTCCGATTGCTTGAGCCCCGGTTCATGCACTTTCCTATCATGCTCGTATGATTTCGATGAGGACGAGGTTGTACATGGTGGATTTCACTCGGTCCGTGACTATTGGAAGAACAAGCTAAAGGTGATGATGGCCCTTTGATCGGGTGGGTTGTCCGTGGTGGCACCTCAAGTCACATCCTTTGGGGTGTCTTCTTTGGATCCTACTAGGTCCGTGCGCATCCCTGGATTGGAGTTTATGGTGTGCATCTTCCACGAGAGGTTGATGAGGCAAGTTGGGTTGAAGCGGATGATCCCTAGGCTTGACACCGTCCCCATGATTTGCCATGGCGTTGACTCTAGGAGGCCGAAGAGAGTGGGCTATGAAATGGGCCCAAAGAAATATGTGGTTCTTGAGCTTCTCCTCCAATGCCTTGTGGGTGTCGGACTCTTATCGAGGTGGAGGAAAGGCGCAACCGGAAGAGCGCGAAAAGGCGAGGAAACGCGAGCCCGTTGATTACAAGGTGCGCGATGGAGAGAAAGAGAAAGAGAAGCATCTGACCGAAGGAGAAGAAGAAGCGAAGCTTTCAAGTCATTCATCCTTGAAGAAATCAAAGACTACTCTGTCGCGAGAGATGGTGGTTGACAAGAGCGGGAGGGTCGGGCCTCGAGAAAGACCGTTGGTGATTAGGGTGAAGTGGTGCAAGAGCGCCGGCTCGAGGTCGTGACAAGAAATATGACAAGAACGACAAGGGCAAGGGAAAGATGGAGGAATAGCCCAAGTCTTAGTTATTATTATTTGATTATTATTTATTATTGTTGTAATAAAAGGAGGGATTTTAGAATCTAGCCTATCTATTTTTATTATTTGTCGTACTATTATTAGAAATTGGATGAAATAAAAAGGTTAAATGGTTATGAAACCGTTGGCATTTTCTTTAATTATTCTTGTCGAATTTGGATGCGACGCAAATGTCCTTCTATTTACATTTATTTTATACGTAATGGCGGGTTGAATCCCGTGAAGGATTGCCTACGTATTCACTTAAAGAAAGCGAAATCAAACCCTTGCGCGTAGTTCGAGTAAATGTAAAAGAATAATTGTTTGAAGCAAGAGCTTGTAATGAACATAGAAAATAAGCATGAGCTTTGCTTACTCGGGAGGTGCGAATTTAGTTTGTTTGATGATATGAGGATGACAAGTTTGCCAAGATGCGAGAGCATAGTGACATTCAAATGGGCCAGGGGCCGTTTATTTAGTGCCACAAGAGCGACACGTAGGTTTACGCGAGGCGCGTTTACATTCTATCCTAGGCATAGTATCGTTTCAGTTGGTCGAGATTTGTGGGGTTTGAAAACTCATTCCCATCTAGGTCTGTGATTCTAACCGCACCCCCCGGGAGTATGGACTTGACTAGATATGGTCCGGCCCAATTAGGTTTGAATTTCCCTCTCGGGTCGACAGGTAAAAGAGCTCTAACCGATTTGAGAACTAAATCTCCTTCTTTGATGTTTCTTGGCCTAACTCTTTTGTTGAAAGCTCGTTTGATGCGTGCTTGATATGTTTGGACATTATGCAAGGCACGTAGCCTACGTTCATCCAGGAGGATGAGCTCTTCATATCTATCCCTCTTCCAATCGGCTTCCGGGATTTGACTTTCTAGCAGAATACGCAAGGATGGTATTTCTAGCTCAACTGGTTGTACGGCTTCCATGCCGTAGGTCAAATAGAAAGGAGTAGCCCCGGTGGGCGTCGATGACGTACGATACCCCCACAAAGCGAAGGGTATTTTGCTTGGCCAATCTCTATAATTGTCGGTCATTTTCTTGAGGATCGTGACGACATTTTTGTTATGACCTCTACCGCGCCGTTAGTACGTGGTCGATAGGGCGAGGAGTGGTGATGCTTGATTTTGTACTTGGCTAACAACTGTTCGGTTTCGGCTTGGAAGTGGGACCCATTATCGCTAATGATTTCATGTGGGCAACCATATCGACAGATGATGTTGTTTTGTATGAACTTTGCCACATTTTTAGCTGTAAGAGCGGTGTAGGAAGCCGCTTCTACCCACTTGGTGAAGTAGTCAATCGCTACTAGGATGAAACAGTGACCTCCTGTTCCGGCTGGGGTTATTTTCCCAATTATATCAATTCCCCATGCGGAGAATGGCCAAGGAGATGTCATCGTATAGATCAACGAAGGAGGGGACATGTTTACGTTCGAAGATTTGTGATTGTGGCAATGCCTCACATATTTGATGCAATCGGATTCCATTGTGGTCAATAGTACCCTAGAGCGTGTGATTTTCTTTGCCATCATAGGCCCACTCATGTGAGGACCGCATTCTCCATCGTGGACTTCTTCCATCACCTTTCGTGCCTGTGAATGATCAAGGCAACGTAGGACTACACCAAGAGGTGTTCTTTTGTACAATTCTCCTTGCATTAGGATGTATTGGGAAGCTAATAGGCGTATAGCTCGTTGTCCCCTTTTGTCCATTCCTGGCGGATAGGTACCGTTAAGCTTGAAGTTTAGGATTGCTTGGAACCAGGGTTCTTGTGCGATTTCTTCTTCATCGGTAATTTGATGGACATACGCCGGCTCCGACCGTCGTTCAATGCATAAAGGCATTTCCATCATGTAATTTGGCATGTTTATCAAAGATGCAAGTTTGCAAGAGCGTCGCAAATTGATTTTCCTCTCGAGGTAGGTGTAAGTAGGTTACATGATCAAAGAATTGAGCCACTTGGTCTATCCTAGCTTGATAGGGTGCAAGGCTTTCACCGGATTTTCAGGATCCGTAACTTGGTTGATGATCGGTGACGAATCCCCGTGCACTCGTAGGTTTTTGATACCTAAACTTCTGCCGCTTGTAGTCCAATGAGACAAGCTTCATACTCTGCGGCGTTGTTTGTCACCTCGAAGTCGAGTTTGTGACAATCGGTGTATGCTCACCTTCGGGAGAAATGAGCAACACTCCTATCCCAAATCCTCTTAGGTTTGATGCTCCATCAAAGTATAGATCCCAAGAGTCTACATCGGTTTGAAGTATATCCTCGTCGGGAAATGACCAAGTATCTATGGTTTGTGCGTCGTTGATGGGATTTTATGCGAAGAATTCGGCGACGGCGCGACCCTTTATTACTTTGGTGGCACATATTTGAGGTCAAATTGAGAGCATCATGGTCCATCTTGCCAGGACGTCCGTTGAACGGGTTTCTCGAAGAGGTATTTATTTGGATCCATTTTGGAGAATATCTTGTGAGTAGCTAAGCATGTAATGACGTAGCTTCTTTGTTGCCCACACAAGAGCGAGGCATGTCCTTTCGAGTTGTGAATATTTGCACTCGTATTCCAAGAACTTCTTACTTAGATAGTAAATAGCTCTTTCTTCACTTCCTACAGTTTGAGCTAGCATAGCACCCATGGCGATTTCGATTCTTGTGAGATATAAACCAAGAGGTTGATCTCGTTGTGGTGGCATGAGCAACGGTGGTTTTAGCCAATATCTCCTTGATTCGTCGAACGCCTTTTGACAATCATCGTCCCACATGGTGTGGTCATTTTCTTGAGCTTCTTGAAGATAGGCTCGCAAATCATCGTAAGTTTCGATATGAATCGACTTATGTATTGCACTTTTCCCGGGAATCCTCGACTTCTTTTTTGTTTGAGGTTGTGGCATTTCGATCGAGCTTTGATTTTGGAAGGATCTATTTCTATGCCTCGTTGGCTAACGACGTACCCTAGGAGTTTCAGGATGTCACCCCGAACGTGCATTTTTGAGGTTGAGTCTCATATTGTACTTAGTAGCCTTGCGAAGAACTTGCGAAGGTTCGCAATATGTCCCTCTCTTTCCTTGGATTTGACGATCATGTCATCCACGTATACCTCGACTTCTTTATGCATCATGTCATGTAGGAGTGTAGTCGCGGTGCGTTGGTATGTAGCCCGGCGTTGATCGGTCCGACGGCATTCTTGTATAGCAATAGGTTCCCCATTGGGTGACGAACGCGGTCTTATGCATGTCTTCCATGGCCATTTTGATTTGGTTGTAACCTGCATATCCATCCATGAAGGATAGTAATGCATGGTCCTGCAGTATTGTCTACCAATATGTCGATGTGAGGTAGAGGGAAGTCGTCTTTTGGGCTTGCTTTGTTCAAATCCCTAAAGTCAACACAAACTCGGATTCTCCCATCCTTTTTGGGCACGGGTACTATGTTAGCTACCCGGTCGAGAATACTCGGAAACTTTGATGAACCCGGCTTTGAATTGTTTGTCGACTTCTTCCTTAATCTTTAGAGCCCACTCTGTTCTCATTCGTCGAAGCTTCCACATTTCTGAGGTTTGAAACTGGCTTAATCGGAATTCTGTGTTCGGCGATATCCTGTCGATCCCTGGCATGTCTTTGTAGGACCAAGCGAAAACGTCTTTGAATTCATTTAGGAGGTCTATGAAATCGGTTCTTTCGGTTGAGCTCAAGGTAGTCCCTATCCTAAGTTCTTTGGGTTCTAGTTCGGTTCCAACATTGATGGGTTCGGTGTCCTCAATTACGAGTCCCCCTTCCCCTTCTGTAGTATTTCTTTGGCTACGTAGGGAGGTATTTCGGTCAAGTCACGGGTTTTGGTCATCCTCGGTATCATCATAAAAGAATTGCACTCAAGATAACGCAAAAGTAAGCGAACCGATTTATTCATATTAAGATTTGAGTAAAGTTGAAACAAAGAGGCCAACTGATCCAAGGATAGTGGCGGCAAAGGGACGATGGTGGGGCATTTCCCGAACTACGTGACTACTCGAAAATAAGCTAGGAGAGACGAGGGGAGTGGGGATGACGACGAGAGTAGACTCTCTAACGACTCCTCTAGATTTCGACTCGACTCGACTCGACTCGATTCGATTCGTCGTCTTTGGTTCTTCTTTGAACATCTCTCCTTCTCCGGTGGTGAGCTTGAAGAGTCTTCCTTGTTTGTTTGTCCACTTGATTGATTTTCTCCATCCTTTCTGCTGCTTGGTGTCGATTTACGTGATCAAGCGGTGGGGTTGAAGCGATCGTCTTGAAATATCGTAGTGATGATCTCATCTGCGCGGCCCCTAACAAATCGGTCCTCTCCAAGCAGGAGGCTAACAGCTTGTTCGTCTAAGCAAGGTGCTTGACGGGTTTTGTGTGTAGGAACCGTTTCTGGAGGGATGAAGTAGCAATCGTGAAAGATCTCGATTCCGGCTAACTTCCTCTCGAGGTAATGCCAAGGTTCGGGAAATCCATGAAAGAGTTCTGAACTTCCTTCTTGGACGAAGTATCCATTGAGGGTAGGAAGATATGGCCTCATTTGGACTCCTACATACTTGCGGTTTTGGACTTGGGCGAGCATTTGAGAACTTCTTGTTGTGGGTTTGTACCCTAGTCCAAGTGGTATTCTCGATGAGTTGCCTTTCTTGTATGGCGCGAAGGTGTTTTTCCGAATCGGGTTCAAAGGCATTCGGGGAAGTATCCTTGGTTCTTGAGTATGTGGTTGACCACCAAGTTGGAGTAGGGATTATAGTATAAGGGTGCCAACTCACTTTCTATGACATTTACACTTTGGAAGCCCCCAAGTTCGTATATGGGATCCGCAAGGACTTGATTATTTGATTGCTTCTCGATTATAGCCTTAATGGGTGACGAAGTGATTGTCACAACTTTGCCATTTAGTGGGATCTTGATCTTTTGATGAAGGGTGGATGTTCTTTGCTTTAGAAGCATGAATCAAGGCCTTCCAGTATGTTGAATGAAGCTTCGATGTCCACTATTTGGAAGTTAACCTTTCGTTCGATTGGTCCCGTTGCTATGGTTAGATTGGCAAGTCCTACCACTTTTCGTCGTGTACCGTCATATGCCCGTACACCTTGATTTGTAGGAGTCCAGTCCGACTCTTTCATGCCTAGTTTGTATGCCGTTTTGAGGGGTATGACATTGACTGCGGAGCCATCATCCACCAAGGTCATTGGCACATTCTTCTTTAGGCAGATGACGGTGATGTATAGAGCAAGGTTGTGACTGGCGCCAAAAGGTGGCAAGTCTTCATCCGAGAAAGTAACAGGGGTTACTTAGTTTGGGATTCTTGGAAGACCAAGTTGACTACATCTTGAGGAGTAGAGTTATGTGCCACATTCAATTTGGCCAAAGCTTGCGATAAAGCTTGGCGGTGTGAAATGAGCTTGCCACTAGTTGCCGGACCGAGAAAGATCAGCCTTGGTTCTTTGTAATTGCTTGAGCAAATGGTCGGTGGGGTCATCTTCGTTGTCATTTGGTGTGATGACGTTGGTTGGACCGTTTTGAGTAGTGTTTTGGTATGGACGACCCGAGCGAGTTAGGTGATCCACATCTTGGTCTTCGCCATTTTGGACTATTTCCTTGACTAAGGAGTTTTCAATGAGGTATTCATCTTCATCGTCATCGGCCCAAACCCCATTGATTGCGGCTAGTTCCCTCATCCTCATGATGTCACTTTCTAGTTGTATGATTTGATCGACTAGTTTATCGACCACGGCGACTACTTCTTGCATAGTGGCATTTGGAGCGAAGATCAATGGTACGCGTTCTTTAGGTGTTGCATTGGGATCGCGTAAGATCATTACCATGCTTTCTAATTCCCACACTTGTCTATCTACACTTCTTGCCCATGCGATGAAGTCGGAAATGGTGGGGGAGATGGTAGAGTAGAGTCCTTCTTTCTCAATTGCCTGAATTTCATCCTCGGCGGGAGAAATGAGATGTGAGCAATCTAAGGTAGATTCATCACTTGTAATCACTAGAACTCCAAGAGGATTCTGAGTGTTATTAGGCTTACCTCCTGGTGGAATTGGAAGTCGACCATCTTCGATCATATCTTGAAGCACGTGTTTTAACTTGTAGCATTTTTCGGTGTCGTGCCCCTTACCCCTATGGTATTCACAGTAGGAATTTTCGTCCCAGAATTTGGACTTCCTTTCGGGCTCGGGAGTAGGTCCAATGGGTTGGAGTTTGCCTTGCTTCACTAGCCTTTTTAGAGCATTGGAGTATGTATCCCCAAGGTTTGTGAACTTCCTTGGTGGGCTAGTTTTCTTGGATGGTTCGAGAAGGTTAACCTCGTCGGTCTTGCTAGTAGAGCCGTATGAACGACTTGTGGACCCTTGATATCCTCGACCTACCGTTTTGGACAAGAGCCCTTTGCGGATGTCATCTTCAATTCGTGTCCCCAACACGGTTAAGTCTTTGAAAGTCTTGATGTTTTGATATCTCAAATGGTTGGCATATATGGGCTTGAGATTGTCCACGAACTTCTCCACAAGAGTGGCCTCATCCGGGCGTTCTACTAGT
This sequence comes from Silene latifolia, assembly GCF_048544455.1. Taxonomy (NCBI): domain Eukaryota; kingdom Viridiplantae; phylum Streptophyta; class Magnoliopsida; order Caryophyllales; family Caryophyllaceae; genus Silene; species Silene latifolia. The sequence goes on along the minus strand of NC_133526.1, from coordinate 4,500,322 downwards.
TGAGTACTAGTCTTCCTCCACCTACTTAGAAAGTCGGTGAATCCTTCTTTGTCATTCTGGGTAAGAACCTCTAGAGTGCGCATATTGACTTGGATCTCGGCATTATCCGCGTATTGTTTTGAGAATTCGATCGCGGCGTCCTCCCAAGTAGCGACCTTCTTGTGATCTAGGGTATAGAACCATTGCTTCGGGATGGTGTCGAGAGATGAAGGAAAGATCCTTAAGAACATCTCGGGTTTGATGCCTTTGATAGACATGTAATCTTTGAAAGCTCGGATGTGGTTTAAAGGGTTCTCGTGTCCTTTGAACTTAGGGATATCCGTCATGCTAAAGTTGGTGGGCAATTTGGAATTGACGGCTTCATACTTACGATTGTTCTCCCTGTAAATGTCATCTCCTTTAAGGTACATCAATTGCTCCTCTAGGTATTGGAGTCTTTTCTCAGCTGCGGTCATCCCCATGGGAGGACTTTCATCCTTAGACTCGTCATCGGAAAACTGTAGTACTTCACCTTTAATGGGAGGCAACCTTCCTCTCGTCAAAGATACGGCCTTCGATGAGCTCGAGGCGGTCATAGGTTTGGTTTTGGGTAATTTGCATTTGGGCCAGCGCGGCTAGGATTCGATCACTATTCTCTTGAAGTTCTTTGGAGGTTCGTATCATCACTTGACCCAGGCATCTTGGAAACTGGACAAGGGATCGGCGACGAATCAAAACACGATCGACTATTCTATCACACTTGCTAAAAGAGGAAAAGACTTGACTCATGAAGTGGGTGTGTGCCACTTGTGTCGAGTGAGTTTTGAAGAAAGACAAGGTCTTTGAAAATGTGTGTCCTAGCCAACTGTAGTGTAGTTGTAGGAGTGGACTCGAGGTGAGGTTTTGAAATGGGCTTGTGGCCCGAATTTTGACACGACAAACGGACAGAGTTTTGACCGGATTTTGTACTAATTAAAGGCCCTATTTTCGAAATTCTTGATTGAAAACGGGTTTTGATTTTTTGAAAGTTAAATCATGGTTTTGTTTAGAATGGTGATCACATAAGGTTTGCACATTTATACAAGCATTATAACGGGATCTTTGAGTGCGTTTAGAAGGGTTTTGGTTTAAAGGGTAGGTTGCCATACCGAACCATCAAACCCGAAGTCTTGGGAGAGGCTCGTGCCAAACAAGAGTAAGGCCGATTCCTAGTCCATTTCCTCAGGTAGTGAAGGCCCTTGATACAAACAAGAGTAAGCATCATGGTATGGATGACGTCAATCGCTATCCATCTTTAGGCCCACATAAGAATTAGGACCGTTTAGACGGGACGATTGGTCGAATGGGTTGGGTTGGGCCTAGGAAGGCCGAATAAACGGTCCAGGAAGACCGAGGTTATGAGAACCGAGCAATTGTCTTGTACAAACTTATTCCCTAACCTTGTTCAAGTTTCACCCTAGCTACACGTAAGTGTATATTCCCCAATGAGTCGCCAAAGCGTGGACAGCGGGCCGCCACGGGGCGCTTGGTAGTGAAGGGCTCGAAAACAAGCGTTTGCATTTTGTAAGGAGTCGCCACCAATTTTTATGGGAAATTGGAACCGTTCGAATACCTCGTGTCATGTCAAGACACAAAGTAAAGACATGAACACTAAGCAATCGTTACCCTTAGCATTCTATGTCTAGAATGACTCTCGCGGATGCCAATGAACACGGGTGCTCACGGAGATCGGAGTAAGGGGTGAGGGTACGTATTAGGAAGCTCTTTTGATCGAACACCTAATCCCGCCCGCCTCGATAGCGGCCTCTACTAATGATTAGGGAGTTTATTCGTACTTGATATATCGTCGGCTATATGCATGCAATGCAACATCCAATAGATTAATCCTAACATGTGAATTAGCTAAGTCGGTGAACAATTAATTAGGCATACAATTGGGGTCGAAGTGGGATTTAATATTGATTACATGTGGAAGCACACAAAACAATGAAATAAATGAAAGGAATACAATAATGGAAATTACATTAATTACATTGGACTAGGCGGTTTATGTCGAAAGTACCTTTAAAACGGATAATTTGATAAAAAGGAATAAAAGAATAAAATAACAAATCAACGAACAGGAATTAGCGATATTACGAATATTAGTTAATTGATACGTAAACTAATTAATCTAGGTCAAGGCGAGAAAAGGAGTTCGGGGACGAAGTCGCCCTGGAACAGAAGAGACATCTGCGCCCTTTGGAAGAGCGCAGCAGACGCTGCGTCATTTCCAAGGACGAACTCTCGGGTCGTGAAGCCAAAACCGCAATTGTTAACGTTAATTGGTGAATTTAAGGGATTGATTTAGATTATGTACTCGGATGAAAGTGATTTCTGATTATTTAACATGTGATTTGAGTCATAAAACAATAAACATGGATGAGGCGAGACGAAGACAGTTAAACATGTGAAGGGTCGATGTTAATGAACGATTAATTAGTGACATCGGTGAAACAAACTAAACAATGACGAAATATCAATGAATACGGATGCAAATATATCAATGACGAATCTTTAAACTCAATATGGACAGATTGAATCCCTAAGAATCCGGGTTTGAACATTAATGACAAAAAACCCGTAAATATCGATTATCTAGGATTTAAGTCGGAATAACAATGAATAAAACATATTAATGATGAATGAATAATTTATTAATGATCATGTGAACGAATTAATGTAAAAACAATTGAAAGCAAATAAAAAAAACGAGACGAATTACGAGAGGACGAAGAAGAAGAAAAGAAGCAGGAATCGGCGGCCTCATGAAGAGGCGCAGCAGTGCGCGCTCCTTTGAAGAGCGCGCGATTCTTTGCGTCTTTTCTCGACTGTCTATCTACCGGAAATCCATAAAACAGGTTTTAAAGACGGTTTTAGAAATCGGTTTTAATGAGGTGCTTTCGACATAAACCTTACAATTGTGATACGATAAATAAAATACAATAAATAAAAGGAGAGATTAATACACCCTCAGACTTACATGTTGACGGAACGAGAAGAACTAAGAAAATCGATTAGTGATGCTCGACGCGAATGCAAGGAAAGAGTGCCCTCGAAAGAGGAAAACGATTTAACAAGATTGATTAATTAGATTGATTGAGTGTAGTTGGTCAAATTGGTCGGTCATGCAACGGAGAGGCTGGTACCCGGAAAGATCCGAGCTTACGTGGTCGAAGGTTCAAGCACGTAGGCGCCAATTAGTAAGAACGAAGTCTAGAATGCAAAGGGAGAAGAGAAGGGCGGACACTCGCGTGAGAAATATGAGGAACGAAAGCTCCTATTTATACTAATCACGTGAAGGAATAGGGTTTCGGAGACTCTTTGGAAGTGAATCTCGGAAAGATATAAAAAAGATACGTAAATCATGCAAAGAAGGGCCTGGGAAGAGGCGCAGCAGCCACTGCGTCTCTTGGAAGAGGCGCAGCAGTCGCGCCTTTGTTCCCGGAGGTTTCCTCTGTTTAAGAAAGATTTCGCGTTTTAGTTATGGTAGGACGGATTTAATTTGATTATCTTTTGAATATTACGGGATATTATTTGCCAAAAGATAAAATTTGATGAATATGGAATAGAAATATCCGGAACATTCCAGAACATTCCGACTCGGGATTTAACAAACTATCGAAAATGGAGACGGTTTTTGACCGGACTCGAATGTACTCTAATTATCTTTGCCAAAACGACCGTATCGGCACGTAGATGACAACTAAGAGGTTGACATTTATATTTGAGCAATCACTTGACGATAAACTTACGAACTGTCACTAATCGTTCCGCGAATCAAACATGCGGCCCAATCATCACTGGGTGGTTTGCGAGGGTGCGTAAACGAGGTGTCTACACCTTGTTAGGGTGTTTGCTTGCAAATACCCGGGAAATGAGGCTAGACCGGGAAGTTTTGACCACCATGTGAGACCAAGACCGTAGACTAGGCCTAGATTTCGACATAGCTACTCAAAGGTGAGGATAGAGCCTCCTTGGGATCGGTACATCCATACCCGGTCCCCCTTTAGGTGTGAGTAGGCTCCTTGTGTGGCATGTCACATCTCGACGCACAAGCATGGCGTCCTTTCCTTTTAGACCATGAGATGTTCATTTATATGCATATTTTGAAACAACAAGTTGCATTTCATTTTTTGAGCCTCACATTGCCAAATAAGCCTAATTTTTCGACCCTTTAGACTAGGACCGATTTTGTTTACCCCTTTTGAGCCTTGACCTTTCATTTGATACCTACGATACTAACTACAACCCAAAAACAACCGACCTTGATCAAGAAAGTTGTCTATGAGTTTTGGTAGTTTGAAGCAAGGGGATTTGAATCTTGGTTTAGTGGATGTGCACAATCCATTTGAGTCGGAATGATGGTTTAGTTTGGTTTGCTTTGAATAAAGAGGTTTTGAAAAAGAAAAGAAAAAGAAAATAGAAAAGGAGAAAAATGTAACGAAAAAGAAAAAAAAAATTGCACAATTACTTTGTTTGATGAGAAAAAGCCAAGCAACACTCCTTCATCAATGGAGTAGAAAAAGGCGTTGCAAGAATAAAAGGGGACTTGATGTTTTTCCTAAGTGAGTCGGGTTTACACATTTTTTGCTCGATTTTGGCAAGCCAATTTCTTGTTAGGGTGTAGACGTTACTCATTGGTTGCAATAAGGTGACGATTTTTGTATTTTTCCAAAGAGAGTCGGGTTTGCACAATGTTTGCATTAATTCGGGAAACCGGTTTTTGTTAGGGTGTAGACGTTACTCATTTGTTGTAATAAAAGTGGAAGAAGCGGAATTTTGACAACTACTTGATTTTAAACTCCAAATGATCCATAACGGTGCTTGCACCAATCCCGTTTCGACCCATCACCTAGCCCCGTTACAACCCTTGTTTCTTTTATGCATATTTTCCTTTTTTGCATCTCATTAATGGTCTTGTAGGAGAAGATTCCATGTTAGATTGCGGGCATGTCCCACGAGTCGAGTAGATGAGTGATTTTGGTTACTTTTTGCACAAAAATCACCCGTTCCAAAAACAAAATGAGAGATTAGTGAAAACCGTGAGGAAGTCGGTAATCTTGGTCCCCTTAGTCATGGGTCAATTTGGTTGAATCTTGTGTGTGTCGTGTAAATCTTAAAGGTTAGGCTTTGCTTCCCCCTTTTCCGCCTTTGAATTTGTTTCCTAGGCATTTGGTTGTCATATTGAGGTTGCTTGAGCCACCACTAGGGCATTGACACCCGCCAAGACTATGAGACGGTATCTCCCGACCAAAACCTTTAATAGTTCAAAGCAAAACGGCCGCTTAGATGAGGAAAGCGGTTTGACTTTTTGTGATGCATCTTATGATTGATTACGTGCTTAAATGTTGGATGTGTCTAGATTTTCCGCAAGCCCCCACTTGCCTTGCATCGGAATGCATACCTCATTGTGTCTCGTTGTGAGTTGAAGGGACGGAGAAGGCCCGTTAATTGCCTTTCATCGGATATTATTAGTTTATCTAGTCCTTTTATATTACGGGTCTTAGTTTAATTAAATGAGCTTACTCGAGGACGAGTAAGGTTTAAGTGTGGGGAGATTTGATGAGTAGTATTTTGGTAGCTTTTACCCCGCGCTTTTACTCTTATTCCGACTCGATTTTGCGTGCTTAAATGTTTAAATAGTTCATTTAATTACTAATTAATAATAATTAGTCGTCTTAGTTATATTTAATATTTAGTCGGGCTTTTATATGATATTAGTATTTAATAGTTTAGTTTTAATTATCGCGAATAAATGTATACTTTTTGTCGGAATTTGGGTTTCACTATGCGATCTTGTAGGTACGAGTTCGTGAGCAAGGTCATAAACCGAGTCGGGTTCGTGAATAATGGAAGGGAAATCGAGACAGAAACCGATAGAATGAAGACGGGTTAAGAGAAGTCTGTGTTAATCAATTGGAGCAAAGTCCAAATAGAGCCAAGTCAACCTTAATAAGCCAAATTCACAACTTGGCTTACTTCTTCAATCACTGTAATCGATCTCCCTTCACCACCATTCACACTACTCGATCAACGGCTCCAATCCGAGCTCCACCATTTTTATCAATCCACCATCTGCACCATTTCACCAATTCGACCACCATTAACCTCCTTCACCATAAACCATAACCAATCCTCCATTTTAGTACCATCAAACCCGACATCAACGATCACCATCAATATCTCCATCAACCCGTCTCCTACCTGCAAATTAAACCGCCCAGCAAAGATTACAAACCGCCACCATTCGTAACCATTTCAAAGATCACCATGAACACCACCACAGTTGGAACCACCTCGTCTCCACCTTCATCTCTGCCTCACCTTCACCACGCACGACCAACCACCATGACCGCCATCACCATTCACCTCCATCAACAATCAACAGCAACAGACTCAACAACCACCTTCATCACCTTCTTCGGCCTCCATCAATTCTCCATCACCAATCAACCATCGCCTCAAATGGCTCGAGCTTAAAGCAAACCGGCTGCCGCCTCACCGGCTCTCAATCCGCAACAATTCAGCAAATGGCTCTCGGGACGGTCAACCGTCTGCCGACACCTTACCGGCTCTAAATCCTATCAATTTCATGTCAAAGTTACAGAGGGTTTTGTGCCGGTTCACAACCGGGCTGGCCGGTGTGCTTACTGAGACCCATGTTCTGCGATTTTTGTGTGTTGTCGTTTTATCCCCTTTTCCCCTTTTTATTGCTTTTGTTTTGTTTTAATTAGGGGATGGTTGTGTCATTTGGTGTGTGTCGATTAGTTTAGTATTAGGTTTATTAATAATATTATTATTATTATATTATTATTATCATTAGTTTGTATTACTAATTAAAATAGTATAAAGACTCTTCTACCACACATTACACTACGAATTAGACCATATTAGAAATTAGAATAGAAATTAGATTAGATTATTCTCTCTCATATATTTGTAGAACCCTAGAAAAATATTTCTCCTCTCTCAATTTTCCTCTTATTAAAGTTGTAATCTTTCCTTAATTAGACTTTAATTACTCATCAAATTAGTTTAGATTTAGTCATAGTCTTAGTATTTTGGGTTGTATTTGAAGATTGGAAGAAATTCATTCTTCCATTATTGTCCAAGATTGTTACTTTCCTCTTTGTTGGTAAAATTCTCATCTTTTATTTACATTATTTTCGTTTGTTTACATTTCTTATGTTGTTTAATTGTTATTCATCAAAAGTTCCCATCTTTATCATATTTACAATGTTTACTTGTGTTTTGTTGTAATTTGTTGTTAATTTCTCACCCATGAACATGAGTGAGTAGTCTAATCTAGGGTCTAGGGGGAATTTGGGTAATTAAGGGGATGAATTTGGGTTGCTAACCTTTTGAATTGGGTGATTATGTGGTTTCTACTCTTAATGCATTTGAAGTGTTTGTGGAAATGCCTCAATGAAAATTGGACATTTCATTAACATGTTTGGCTTACCTTGGTGCATTGTGCTATTAGATAGTTTTAGAAGTGCTTATCGATGAGTTTTAATGAAAGTTAGAACATCTCTTTGATGCATTCGATCCGTCTTGGTGCTCATGCTATTGGGTAGTCTTTATGCTTTATTTGTAGCTAGTTCATCTCGATCAAGTGACAACTTATTGAGGAGCTTAAGGTGACTAAGAAATTAGTCTTAAACCCTTGACCACTATTATTACCCTTCTCTTGTTAGACCTTGTTTCTCCCCCTAATTGCCCTTTGTGAACCCAAAGACCTTAGCCTTCCCTTATTAATTAAAAACAATTTCATTTAGTTTAAATTTTATACCTTGTTGCATCTTAGTTTTATATTAATCAACATCTTATTTTTATTTGGCTAAACTAAAGACTTAAACAAACCAAGTATCTAACCCCCGCCATCTTTGTGTTCGACACCCGAATAAATACTACTTTTATTTGGTTCTTTATAAATTGTTTTTGGTACCGGAATTGACGGCAAAACCCGGTCATCGTCAGAAGCTTGTCATCGGGAGCACCCAATGACTCGGCTAAATTTAAGCCACGGAATGAATAGGTACCGTGCTTCGCTTCTTCTTGCCGGGGAGGAGGCACTTCCTTGCCAACGGTAGAGGCTGCCTCCTTCCTCTTTCGGATAAGGGGAGATTCCTCCGCATCGGAGTCCCCCTCAGAAGGAATATCAACAACCTCCACCGTCTCCTTTTTAGGAGGGGGGGTGGGAGTTGGAACCGGCGTCGACGCCCTCGCCGCCGAAGACATTGTTTTCCGCGTCCGACGCACAACGCCGCTAACAACCTTCGCCTGAGCCTCCTCCACGCTCAAGCCCTTCAGCCGCTGCTCCATAAGATCACTCGGCGACTTCCTACGGTCGTGGGTTTGAGCCTTGGGATGCAAGTTGGCAACGGTTCCATCTTTGTGCAGCCCCATTCTCCGGAGAATATCCTCAGACAAGCCCGATCCAAAGTGGTCTGCGAAAGAAACAAAGCAAGAGTTAAGTAGAGGAAATAAACCGAAATTCGAGGAGCAAGAGCATTAAGAACGGCGATGGGCCTCACACCGACCCCACTCACCCCGTGCTAGGGCCGGTATGAGGCCGACATGGCAGAGCGGCTCATCCTGAAGGATGATCTGCGTCGGGGGAATCCATCTTTTCGGCACCCCACTCTTGTCCACCTCAAAGAGCCTCATTGCCAGCCTCTCATCCTCCTGGAGATAGACATCGCTGGCATCCATTTTGAGCTTCTTCCGGAAACCCATCTATCGTGCTCGCCCGAGTCTCACACCGCAAGTTAACTCGGTCTTTGGAAAAAAAGCGGCAGCGGATAGTCATCAAGACCTTAACGTACACCCACCGGCCTTGCCGATCCTTGCAAGAAGAAAGTTTGTTGACAGAGACATAACCCGGCTCCATCTCCACACCGCACCATCCGACGCGCCAGAAAATGGTTTGAGATGGTGAAGCCGGCGGAATAAATTCACCGTTGGGGCCTCTCCCTTGAAGAGACAGAGCTAGACAAAGCCGATTATGGTCCTCATAGCCAACGGGTGCAGTTGTGCAACGGCAACGTTCATGGCTCTAATAATGGCCATAACGTGCTCATTCAACTAAAACCGGAGCTCATACTCCAAATGCCGCATATACACGCCGGTGTGGCCCGGTGGAGGGCAACAGACGGCCTGACCCTCCTCGGGGATAACAATTTTGTATCCCCTACCGAAGAAAAAATGGCCCTCGAAAATTTCTCGCCTGAACAATGGCAAGAGCTTATGAGTCAAGCACGGTCGAACGGACCTTACAGCGTCGCCGTGATCCATAACATACCGCCTCCCTTCGTTAGGACGAGGCCTTTCCACTTCATCACCGAAATCATCACCAAAATCACCATAGGAATCGTCATCCTCCCATTCCTCCAAAACCGAGGGTCAACTTCAGGGAGAAGGAGGCCTAGGGCCCCCGACGCAGTTCACTAGGTCCAAGACATGGAAGACATGTTCACAACAAATTATTAGCAAGATAAAAAGAATTTGTTTGTTTACCTCAAAGAAAAACACTCAGGATCAAAGACCGAAGATCGGAAGAAAAGAAAGCCCTTGAAAGTTTAGAGATGAAGATTTTGGGAGAAAATTTTCGAAAATTTGAGGAAATGAAAGTAATGGCCAAAATCACGGAATAACCGCCCTATTTATAGGGAAAAGCCCATGAAGAGGGACAATCGGGCACTGCCCATGAAGCGTCAACCAATCGCCAGCGGACACGTGTCAGACATGCAACCACGGAATGTCAATCGTTGCAACAGTTGAATGTCAATCAATGCTACAGTTACCAAGCGTATTCAACACGCCCATTCACATCTCTTCGCCTGTTCATCTCCCTCAACAAATTCCTAGGCACCTGCTCTCCGCCGGCCACATGATCGACCAAGCCAGGAAGCACGGCCGGGGCAATCAAAAATAACCTAAGACTCTCACCCTGGTCTCGGCCAGCGTCATATTATTTCCCACATCGGATACCCTTTACGCATCCATGTGGAGGGGGGATATATGGTACGGCCTAACAAGAACCACGCCGATGCTTCAGAAGAAGCCGATACCAGAAATTTTGCAAAAATACTTGCGCAGAATATACGCTCAACATACATCGGAGCCCATACCACGGCATAGACTACGGCTGGGGCAAATTGATGGGACATATTTCGCATCACGACCAAGTCAACATATTGAGCAAGGTTAAGGGTATCCACAAAGAAAGTCAACGACTTAGACGGTCTTCTTCGATGGAGCCCATCGACCACCTGGTCTCGGCTGACAACTAGCCACCGGGACACAACCGCGTACTCATATCCAAGACCCTACGAGCCCGCCACAGTCCATCGGCCGAGGGTACAACGGTCTTTTCACCGATAGCCACTTGGCCACTTGGCCACTACGTGACAAAAGGTGAAATGCCTATAAATACTCCTCAACCTTCATTGAGGAGAGGATCCACAAATTGACCTAATAACCACTATTCATCTGGTAATATCTTCCTTATCTCTCTACAATATACTCTTAGCCAAGTTACACCAACTTTTCTCTAAGTTCACTGACTTGAGCGTCGGAGCGAGTACGCTCGGCCAAAGCCGAGCCCTCAGTTTGTTCATCGTTTCAGGAGACTGCAAGGAGGATTCAAGCAAGGACATCATTCTACTAGCTACGAGTGGTAACAAACATCTGCTCTGGAATTACACCCGGAACATAAACAAATAAACAATATGTGTCGTCTATAATGAGATTTTGATGTTGTTTGGCCTAGTTTATGTGAAATAGCTTTTACTTTTTAGAATGAGTTTTTTCATAAACTACTTTTTGAAAAAGTTGTGGTTGTTTGGCCTAACTTTTGTAAAAATAGTTTCTTAACAAATTGATGTGTTTGACCTACTACTGCTTTTTAGTTTTTTTTTTTAGTTTCCATAATCCTAAGAGTTTTTGGGAGAAGTAGAAGCAGAAGCATCAATTTGGTGCTCCTGTTTCTAGTAGTTTTTTATTAACTTCTGACTTTTCAAAAGTAGTTTTTTATCTCCCTAAATTAGAGTGTTTGACCCAACTTCTACTTTTACAATTAGAAAAACACTTAGAAAGCTTCGCCAAACACCCATTTTGTAAGTTAAAAAACACACACATAAAACTCCACATGATACGAAAATTACTCAAAAGAATAAGATTCGTTAGAGTTGCAAAATGAATTAATAAACCTGGACAAAGTCTTTGAGAATCTGGTTGTCGATTTTATATGATTTGAACGGTTTATTGAACTGTCTGATTCATAACGAGAACTTAGTAATTTTTATGTGTTTTTTTTGTGATATAAACGAAACAAGAAAATAAAAGGATATTTGCCTGAGCTAGACCTATAGCTCAACCAATGGTGAATTATAATCAAGACCTATTGATTATAACTCGTGTTAATGTTTGAAAACGCGTCAAACAATAACGGGGTTTGGAACGAAACTCGTCGAACCTTGATGCTTACACAATGTAAACGAAAACTTTGCAAGTTTATTGATAATTCTTGGATGATAAAATAAGGATACAATAGCTCCCTATTTATACTAATCTAGACCGACTCCTAGAGGACTTAGAGCATCCGCAAAGGTGGGGAGGTGCCTCCCCATATGTCCTCTCTCTCTCCTCATATGGGCCTCGTTCATTGTTGCACAAAAAGCCAAAGCTTCCCAACATTTGGGATTTTGTTTTTAGAGGAAAAAAAAAAAAAGTAAAGAAGCATTTTTATTCTTTTGGGGAGGTTCCCAAATTTTTGTGTGAATTGGGAACCCCATTGTTGCATAAATGTAATTATGAAATGGGGAGGGTAAATGAAAAAGTTAGTGGAAAATGAGGTGGACGAATAAGAAAAGGAAAAAGAAGATATGGGGGCAATTTCACTCTGCGGATGCTTTCTTAAAAAACAATCGACTTTCCTAATCTTACTCGACATAAGCTATGGCTAATTTACCTTATTATAATCCTAATACTTTTAGGGAAAATAATTAAAGGAAATAATTAACAAAACCAGATTTTAAGAAAATTGGAAATTTTCCTTATTTAAGTTTTCCTAATTAGTAGTCTATAATGAAGAAATGAGTATGCAGACCAGTATTCAAACAGGCTGTTAACAGACAAAAAAAATTTCAAACTCACTTTCTCTATTATACCCCTCACAGTTCCCTCAAATTACCATCACTCTTTCACGGAACACTCGTAACATCCCCTTCCGCACAAGGACAAAACCGTCATTCCACACATAAAAAAAAAAACACAATACCGTCTCCCTCCTCTTCTCTATCTTCAAACCAAGATCTAACAAACACATTAACACGACTTCCATCATTTTCCCCCAAATCAACAAAATCCCAAACCCTAATTTCCCAAATTAATGGGGGATTTCAATCTCGCATTACTAATCGTAGCAATTATCGTCGTCGTATTAGTATTCGTCTTCAATGTATACTTATTAATCAATTATCAACATCCTGATGATGTTAATCAAGCGTATTTCCCCAAATTCGTCGTCGTTTTGGGGCTTTCTGTTGCTGTTATTTCGATACTTATGCTTCCAGCTGATGTTGCGAATCGGCAAGCGTGTCGTCATGCGCTTTATAATGGCGCTTGTCACTTGACCTTGCCTATGAAGGATTTATGGCTTGTTGTTTATATTGCTGATGCGTTTCTCGTGTTTTTCGTTATTCCGTTCGCGATATTTTACTATGAAGGCGATCAGGATAAGTACGTCCCGCCTGCTGTTTTGTTACCGTTGGTTTTACTTAAGATCGTTGTATGGAGTATGAGTCGTTATTACCGTTGGTCTCACTTATGATCGTTGTATTGAGTATGACTGTATAAGTCATTGTTACGGTCGGTGTCACTTAGGATCGTTGATCGTTGTATAGAGTATGATTTATTATTACCGTTGGTCTCACTTATGATCGTTGTATGGAGTATGAGTTATTATTACCGTTGGTCTCACTTATGATCGTTGTATGGAGTATGAGTCGTTATTACCGTTGGTCTCACTTATCATTGTTTGGAGTATGACTGTATGAGTCATTATTACCGTTGGTGTCACTTGTGATCGTTGATCATTGTTTGGAGTATGACTGTAGGAGTCATTATTAACGTTGGTGTCACTTGTGATCGTTGTACGGAGTATGAGTCATTTTTACCTTTGTTGGTCTGAATGTCTCACTTAAGATCATTGTATGGAGTATGAGTCATTACTATGTAGGGTAGCTAAATGATGATCATGTCGGAGAAGATGATGATTTGGGTCTGTTTTACAGTTGAGACCCGTATGATGGCTTTTTAAGGGGGTGAATTTGATTGAAGCTGTTTTTTTTTTCCTGCAAGTTTGAGGTTGCATTGTTGTTTGTGGTTGTAGGACTGTTGGAAAGCGGGTTAAGAGCGCGATGATTTGGGTTGGGTTGACTGCGGTGATTGTGGCGCTTGTTCTTGGCATTTTGTATGGTAAGTTTATGGATTGGTATTTACTCCCTCTGTGATTTATTTTTGTTTGATAAATTTGAACGGTTGAATCTTTGAGGGATTACTTTTACTCATTTTGGTGTAGACTTCCGTTGTGTAGATTGATTGGGTTTAGATAATGGTTGACTTGGTGTATGTGCAAATGTGCAATTGTTAGGACTTAAGAGAAAGGTAGTTTGTAATTTAACTTGAAGCCCACTAGTAAAAGAACAAAAGGAAGACTCATGAACTCTGGATTTTAGTAGAGATTGCTGTGTCTGATTTTAGTTTGAACTAGTGAATGTTTTATTTTTTTCAGTGATGATGATTTACCGAGTTAGTATGATAAATTGAGTTCATATTATCACGGTGTGGCCAAAGTTTGTAAAGAGTTCATGTACGGTCAAGGTTCAACCTTTCAGAGTCCCAATGTGGCATGGTGTGAGGATTTGGTCAATGGTGTAATGTAACATTTTTGCCTTTCATGATTGGTAATGTGTTATGTTTAAGTTGGATAGAGAGTGCATACTCAATGTTCGAGATCTTTGTACTAATTTCTAGTGATTTGCGAAGGACCTAGTGGAAGAGCTCCTAGAGTTTTGTTGTCTTAATCCTTGAGCTGCTGACTGGTTGGGGGATGAGGTATAGAAATTAGCGGAATAGTGGGCAACTGGCAAGATAACAGAGGAGAATATTTGACTTTTCTGAAAAGCCATTGATCGTCAGTGAGTATACATGTGAGGACTCTTACAAATAGGTCTCTGAGGACTACACGATCAGCTGGACATTTTTTTTTCCTTTAAAACTTGTGAAAATCATTATTTTGGAATGAGTGTCGCTATGAAATTAGGTGGTCTGTTGTGGACCCTGTAAGTTTGATCCCAGCTTTAGATTCTATTAATATTGTGGATTAATCTATTTCAGAATTCCTGTGGCAAAGTATGGTCTAGCTGATAATTGGAATTTGGTCGGGTAGCTTTTTTAAAGATTGAATAATATCTCTACAACAACATCATTACCCCATCGCCACAATGGCTTCCGCAAATTGTGGGGTAAGGGGGTCGGATGTACGTGAGTCTTAGTGTCTTACCCTTGTGTTAGCAACACAAAGAGACTGTTTCCGAATGACCCAAGATGAAAATTGGGTCGAAAACTACATCGAATGTCTAGTACTTACACAATAGAAAGAAGCGCAGTTACTTTAGTGAGCCATTTTGCCTTACTCCATCAAAATGGCTCATCACTTCTAATTTTGTTATTATAGTGTGGAATAGTCTTATTTGCTAGATCTACTATTTCTAATTTACTAAATAGTGCTCACATCACTTCCAATTTTGTTCAGGGCTGATTGGTAAGGTGGACTTCACAGTAAGGCATCTTTCTTCTAATACTACAGCATTCCCAAGTTCGTGGAGCTTCACTAGTGGTCAGCCATGCATTGACAATGCACGCCAGGTTAGGGAAATAAACAAGTATTAATGTCATGTGATTTCGAATGCAGCTTAACATGCAAATTTTCTAGGGTGGGAATACTTCTTTTTACCCATTAATGTTGTATCAACATTATTTCTAATTTTCCTTCTGCTATTTTTCTTTTTAGTGTTCGGCATACTTAGCTAGTGCTAAGTCAGAAACTACATGGACTATGCGAACAACATTCCCAGAATATATTGTTGCCCTAGCAACCATTGCTGGTTCTGTGCTTTTCACGGTATGATGTCCCCTTTCTCAATGATATTTTGCTTTTACTACAAGTCTTATATAAAAGTTCTATTTTTATGTTGGATATATTTTGAGGAACAATATCTTGTTGGGAGGCATTTGAGCTAAGTTTTACAGTTATTGCCCTCTCATCTTCTGGAATGCCAGTAGTATGCATGGAAATATGTCTATGCCTCGCTGTTAAAAATTTTCCTCCGTCTCTTAAGCCTCATTTATTTTGAAATGCTAATTACAGTTGGAAATCTTTTTTGTTTTCAGATTGTTTTAAAAGAGATAATAATCTGAATATTCGCTGGTGCATTTTATGACTTGCCTTTTTTTTGTGTGTGTGTCCCAAATAGATATTTGGTGGTGTTGGAATTGCTTCTCTACCACTGAGTCTCTTATTTGCCTTCATCAGGCGACCAAAGGCTGTCATAACTCGGTCACAATATATTAAGGTAACCTTCACTTATTAACTACTTAATGGGTAATCTTAACAATTGGAGAACCATCTGCCACCATAACATATGTGTTGTAAAAGTATCCCTGTGCGATATTTCTGCTCAGCTAATTTCCTGCTACTGGTCATTAGGAAGCTACCGAGCTTGGTAAAAAGGCAAAGGATTTGAAGAAAGCTGCTGATGCTCTTCGTCAGGAAGAAAAGGGAGGTAGCAAGGGTAGAAAATGGCGTAAAAATGTGAAAGCTGTGGAGAAGGTTAGTCACATACTCGCATGTCTTTTGTGAAATTCATTATTGGTACTTTTACCTCCCTTCTTACTTCTTAGTACTCACTATACATGATGTGATGGGATGTGCCGAGCTGCTGATGTACCTATTTTTTTTCATAGGCAGGCACTTTGCTATTTTTCCTGTGTAACATTCCCTTAAACTAAAATAGCGGAAAAAGTAACCTCATTTATCCCTATGCTTTTCTGTGCACCTTAGGAGTTGCATTTGCTGGAAGAAGATGTAAAGGCTTTGGAAGAAATGTATCCTCAAGGTGAAAAGGTGGGACACGTGATTCTGTGTTTTGATTTGTATAACAATTGTGTGTACGGATATGTCACTGATATTTCTCCCACTGCTGCATGCAGGCTGAGACTGCATGGGCTCTAACTGTACTCGGATACTTGGCAAAACTCATATTGGGAGTCTTAGGGTGGGCACCCATCTTATTGAATTTTTACTGTTGCTTCTTGTTTTAATTGATGTTCTTGTGCTTGCTGTCTTTACTTCTTTTAGCTACCATATCAATGTTGTGCCCTTTTTTTGGTTAAATACTTAAAATTATGTTTGTTTTGTCCCCTGTTATCTGGAGGGTATCCAGGTTACTATGTATGGAGAAACAAATAGTCATGTCATATAATGAGAACATTGTCTATGGCTGATTAGCTGAAAAGACTGTATTGTCAGTAACAGAAGCGTTTCCTTTTATAAATTATTTTTCTGTATGCTTTGTGGTTGAATAACTTCAGGGAAGACAGAGGACGAGAAAGTCATTTTCTTAAATGCAGTGACTATCACATCTAAAATTGTACCAGTTGAGAATAACTGACATAGACCAAAGGGATGCCAAATAACCTATTCAATTTATATATGGACAGTTGGGCTACTTAATTTAGGAATGGTCCAATGAGCTTGATAAACAATAATAATCTAATGGTTGGAACAATACCAACCAACAGTTAGAGATGTTCTTTATGCATGGTCAAATTAATTTGACTAGAAATTACACCTAAAGCCCTAGTATGATGTGAGTTCATAAGTTCTTAATTTTCCCTGAAATAAGGAGTCAACTTGTTACTTTACCAATTTGTTACTAAGCTTACTATGAAAATTGTTGTTTTGATGCATTGGCTATCAACAGCTTTAGCTTATCTGATAAGAAATGGGTTTTATTCCAAAGTACTGTCTAAATATTGCGCCTCTCTGATTCACTCTTTTTTAGGTTGATTGTTTCAGTGGCTTTGATAGCACATATTGTGATAAAATGTTTTTTTAGACATTACGCCATTTCTCTGATTTGAGTTTTCTGCTATTTTTTAGGTTGATTGTTTCAGTGGCTTGGATAGCACATATTGTGATATATCTGATAATTAGGCCTCCACTATCTCCTTTCTTGAACTACGTCTTCATTAAGTTGGATGATGTTTGGGGTGAGTTCTTTAGAACATTGTGAATTTGTGATTGCTTCTATAACTTTGGTTTGGTTTCTTTGGATCATTATTTTACATGTTTCTCTTTCTGTGCTAGGCCTACTTGGTACTGCAGCATTTGCTTTCTTCTGCTTTTATCTTCTTATAGCAGTTGTTGCTGGAGCAACTATGCTTGGTCTGAAATTAGTTTTCATAACAATCCATCCAATGAAGTAAGGAACTTGAGGATACTTATCCTGTTTATCTCTGGGTAACAGTTATTATGTTTTACTTATTTACTTGCTTTCCATGTTTACAGATGGGGAGCAACTCTCATGAATTCCTTCCTGTTCAATGTTGGTCTGATTCTTCTTTGCTCGATAAGGTATGTATCGTAAACCTTCATTTGTTTAATATAATTTTTTTTATCCAACTCTGTCTCGTGAAACATGGTACTGTTGAAAACATAGATTACAGAACTTGAGACAAGGCTGTTTCTCTGAGGACTTTTCTGTATGTTTTAACCAAATTAGTCTGTTTGGCTCGACTGGTTTTATTTATTGGTTGAGTCTTTAAATGAGTAAATCCAGCTCCGTTTTCTGCAATGCATATCAGGCATGAAACGTTTAATTGGTTTGAAGGATCATAATATCTTTTCCTCAAATAATGTGGTAAATTTATTGGCATCGTTGAAATACTCTCTGATATGAAGCTTGCTCTTTGCTTCCATTGTATTGGTTGATTCACTAAACCTTGTTGTTTGGAATTTTGATTCTGCTGTCAATTTGAGTGTCTTGTCGTTTGATTTTATTTTAATTTTTAAATTCAAAAAACCTCTACTTTTTGTCTCACATCTTTTGCTTGTTCTGATGCTCTCTACTAGTTGGAGTACTGTTTTAGTGTTTTATTGCCGTAAGAGGTCGTGTGAATAAGTCCCAGAGTTGATCCTCTTTAGAGTTAGATTAAATACCCTCCATCCCGGTCTATATCAACCCGTTTGAATGTGGTGGATAAATGATGCCTACTTGGACCAATTTGTTTTCTCTTTTTCACAATGTATGAGGCCCATTCCACCCTCCTTTCATAATTTTATTCGCATTTTGAGGCGTGCGTTCACCCATGGACGGTTCGAAAGGATGATTTATGTCAGCCGACCCCAAATCATTTTTGGGATTAAGGCTCTGATGTTGTTGTTGATGGGCTGCTCCTTTCATAATTTTTTTTAATACATGTGGATTTTTAGTATTTGATGTTATTTGACATATTTAGTGCTTTTATTTAATTTTTTTTGTTTTTTGTTATTCTCGGATTTATTACACCTTTTTATCAACAACTTTCTTATATATTTTACTTGGTTCACTTTTAAGGTATTCGGACCACTTAAATTTTACTTCGGTTTTTAAAAGCATTTTAATCTTTATTCCCGATTTAAATTTTAAGTTTTTATAAAAGAAATTCGGACTTCGATTTTAAAAACTATAAGTTTACCTTGATTTCTGTATTATGTTTCACTCCCCTTTTGTTTTTCACTTTTCCTTTGCTATTTTTTTGTTGGCATTTTGAGGTGTGCGTTCACCCATGGACGGTTCTAAAAGATGATTCATGTCAGCCGACTCCAAAGTCCAAATCATTTTGGGATTAAGGCTATGTTGTTGCTGTTGTTGTTGTTGTTGTTGTTGTTGTTGGTTTAAGGGCTGCTCCCTCAACCAAAGTATCAAAGACTTTCCAGGCTTGCTCCTCTTACATGACCTTAAAAAAAGCTTTCAGTAGCGCCTTTCAGTAGTTGTAGGCTTGTAGCTGTGGTTAGGGCTTTACTTCTTCACAATATGCAATAGTAACTTCTTTTAAAACACGGTGATATGAAAATAGTTATTTTGACAAATCGAACATGGCAATTATATATTATATCTCCATATTTTTGGAGAATTAATGGCTAACATTAACATTTGTGTCCACAAAGTCCAATGGGGAAACAATTTTGGGACTGATATAGTGTTTTTTTCCAATATTAGCTTTTTTTTTTCTTGATCATAAACCTTTGGCTGTTTTAATGACTTTACTTCAGCATCTGATCTTGGTGCTTCTGTTGGGTATTTCAGTGTAATTCAATTCTGCTCCAGTGCATTTGCTTTTTATGCACAAGCAACTGCTGCTGAGGAAATTTTTGGCCATACGCTGCAGTCTCTTCGCGGGATCAAGTACTTATACAAGTTAGTTAAATTTATTCTCTTTTACGTATTTAATTCCGTTTTAAGATTTATTGAAATACTTAATCCCGTTTAAGATCTATTGAAATACTTACATTCTTTGTCATTTGCAGGTATAATGTATTCCAAATTGGATTTGTTGCATTTGCCTTGTTGACATTCGTCTATTATGCAGCCTTTGTAAGTTCACCAAATCCTCATCCTCATCCTTCACCCCTTTTTTTGAAGATGAAGTAGTAGTTGAGTAGTTCAGAGGGTCTTACTTGTGTGAAATCAACTCGTTAATCCTATGATTAACGAAATAGAAAATGGGTTGGTCTCACTCACGTGTGAGAGCATCTCATACAAGACTGACTATTTTGAAAGAGTGGGTTAGCAACATCCCTTTTATTGAGGCTTGCCAATACATTTTATACTCCCTCCTATTCACTGTTTTCTTCCCTATTTCCTAAAACGGATTATTCATGTTTTCTTCCCTTTTCTTATTTTGGAAACTTTTCCTCTTATTTTATTCATCCCTTTCTCCTATCACCAAACCCCATTCAACTCTTTTACCCATATTTTATTACTTTTCTTAATGTTTTGGCCCCACAATTCCTTATTTAATTCGTAATTATTCATCTCTCTCTCCTATCACCAACCTCACCAAACTCTTTTACTCTTATTTTATTTCTCGCCTTAATACGTGCCCACAAACAAAGGGAAGAAAACCATGAATAGGAGGGAGTACTAATCTTGAAGATAAAGATGAAATAGAGCCTGTGAAACCTCTAAAATTTACCACCTCCAATCCTCCATCCTCCCATTTTTTGTTTTAACTTTGGTGGTCCCCATTGTCAACTTTGACTGTTAATTTCGTTAATTATATGAAATTATATAAGGTAAACTTTGTCATATTTGATTATAAATTATTAACTTGTTTCATATTACCATTGAAGTTGGTAGCGATTGTATATTATAGACAAGTTATCGGTTAAACCGTTAAAGTTGACATCAATTTATCATCAAAATCGAATACTAGATGGGGAAAGTATAAATTGGAAGGGTATGAGTATATGAGATGGTCTGACATGTGAAATTGTGCACCAGCCTATTAACCCTATAGCTCAATGAAGTTTTGGTTTATTCTGCACGTGTAAGACCGTCTCTTACAAAACTCATAATTATAGATTTGTAACCTTCGTATTGTTGAGGCTTTACCTCATCAGTGTATTCTGTCATGTTTTAGGGTTGGCGGAGAAAGAAGCCTTCCGGCAGGTTCCAACTGTCATCTTGATTATACATTTGGATGTAACCAGCCACATGAAGCCATTGGTGTTGCATACATTACAGGCTGATTGATCCAGTGTAGACACACCGAGACTCAAAAAAAAAAAAATGGTTCATTTTGAGCCAGTCAGCGAGAGTGATTGTCTTACGTCCTGTTGTTTTGTTTTATTTTTTCATTGTATGTATCGTTGTTTGATTTATGTGATTTTCTAGTGTAGGACGTGTAGAGAGACTCTCGGGACATAACAGAGGGGGAGGGGATCAAATTGAGAGCTTATTGTAATATAATTGCTGGGGAGAGAAACAGATTATTAACCGGTTTGAGTTAAGTTCCTTTGTTCTTTGGCTCTATAATTATGTATCAAAGCGATATCGCTATTTGTTACTACAATCTATTTAAAGTTAATATGGTGAGATTGATCACCCCTTACATGGGTAATTGCACAGGCATCCCGCCGTTTGTTTCACTTGCGAAATTTTGTCGGTTGTATGTTGCATCTTTGTGTTGGTGAAGGACTTGGCAACAGTTGAACTTAACATTGATAGACATGGTGAACTTCTGAAGAGAATTGTTTATATTGAGTTGGGTACTACTACTAATCTGGAATTCGTCATTATTCGATCTTTTCTATTGGTGTTTAGGAGGAGCCTCAGACGGTATACAAGTAATTTAGAATGAACCAAAATTAAGCGAATGAACGAAACAAACTTAATCGAACGAAACAAAATTAATCGACAAAAAACAGACCAATTAAACTTAATCGACAAACAAATCAATTAAACTAATCGAATTAAGACATTACTAACAACAAACAAGACCGATTTAATCTGGAAAATAATAAAAAAAAATATTAGTAATCAAATTAAAACTAATCAAATTATCCATAAAAATAGGTCAAGTGAGAGTTCCACGGCTTTTGAGTTTTGTTTTAAAAATTAAGATTTTACAATAAAGTTTCTGAGTTCATTTACTTAAACATTAAATTCAAAAACATTATATAATAAGTCTAGTTAAATTTAAGTTTTGACGGAAAAAAAAAATTAAAATCAAACTTATAATAAACTATAATAAACTCAGAAAAAAATACACAAATACTCAAAAAACAAGTAAAGTTTGAGGTCATGAGCTAAAAAAAAATACACATATTTAAAAACAAATAAATAGATTTCAAAAAAAAAAAAAAAACACAAATAAATAAATCTAAAATAGTACGTGATCCGGATGTATGTTCTTTTTTCTCGAGTTTGACATCCAAACCCGACAATTGTATGTCAAGCTGTGATCATTCCAACAAAACAGGATTATCAACATCATTCAGAGCTAAAAATGTTTGGCATCCTGCAATGCTCAGTGTCACCCTTCAATTGTTCTATCAACAACAGTTTCTTTCTCCAAAGAACTCCCAATTTTCATTGTTGCTGCCTTTCCTCTAAATTCCCAGAAAATCAAGACAATTCCCTTGATGGGTACCTTACTAAATTACTACTCGTATTACCACATACTTAAAAGACGGTCTTAAACAAGACCAACTGTATATCTTTATACGAGTGTCCACATAATGCTACCTGGGTCCTAATTACTCTTTTTTTCTTTTTTTTTTTTTTGATCTGATCAAATGGGTTTTAATTTGCAGGGAAAAGGGTTCATCCCCTTTGATTTTGGTGGAGAGATACAGCAATGGCACTGCAAAAAGGTCAGTTCTTTGGTTTCAGATATTCTGTACTGTAATTCTGTAAATGTTGATTATTTTAGCCTATGAAATATTGAGACTGTGTGTAATTGTGTTGGTTATTGGAACTTTTTATGGGTGTTTTCTGTTTATTAAGTTGGGATTAGTTAGATGTTTTGCAATATGGTATGCATTATGTGATACGGAGTACATTTTGTTTTCAAATAAGCAGTGGTGAAAGCAGAACTTTGGGTTTTGGTGTCTGGTTGAAAATTGGAAAGTTGAACTAATCACAAAATTACTCCCTCCGTCTCATTCATTTGTTTACCTTTGATTAAAATACCTCAACTGATTGAGACAAAGGGAGTATTTAGCTTCCCTAGTCCTTCGTTGTAGATCACCGGTGTCTAACCGTGTATAAGTTGGTTTTGCTTAACTTCTCCTAAGTTAAGTAACCATAATTAAGCAATTGAGTAAAGAACTGCTTAACACTGAAGAAAGATGCACAAAATTAAGTGAAGTTCAGTACAAGTTTAGCAAAAGGATAGCCAAATTAAGCATTTATCGACTTCTGTTTTGGTGATCAAGTTGTATTCTTTGGAGTTAGCTCTTTCCTCCCCCTCCCTCTTCTTGCCCTTGACTATAAGCATTCCCATATGGTGTAGACTGTCTTACGATTCTGGTGGCGTGACCACATTGTCCTTGCCTTTAACTATAAGCATTCCCATATGGTGTAGTGTGTCTTTAGATTCTGGTGGCTTGACCATCGAAAACAGAATTTAATTGGTTCATGACTATAAATAGCAAAATTGGTCATTTGCTGTGTCTAATAATGTTCCGTCTTATACCAATTTCATTTTCACTGTTGGTAGTTCATGTAAAAAGGGAGTAATCCTGTCATAGTCAATACGGATTTTTACTACTACTGTATTTTATTGAAGCCCGACTATAAAATTAAAGAGATATTCACTTAATCTCTTAAAACTTGCCTCGTAAACTTCAATGAAACCAAACATGGGGCAATGTCCAAGTTTTCCTCTTTTTTATTTTGAGAAATATTCTCATTTTCGAATGTCTTCATAATCCTGTCTTTCTGAGTGGCATGAAAGCAGGTATGTTTGGGGTGAAGAGTTCAGTAAGCAAACACTTATTGACCAGCAAAGTGTCGACGATAAGCTGCGCACCCCAGATTATGCAACCAACTTACAATGGCTTCCCGATGACATCAAAGATTTTATTTTGCCCGCTGGATTTCCAGGTCAGAATAGTCACTTGATCTTTTTAACTCATCAATAGTTACTTTAGTATGAATTTCTATCTTGTGAGCACCAGAAGAATTCTTTAGTTCCCCGGGGATATCAAGTCATCGTACATCATAACAAAAAATATACGCCATTTTCTAATTTTATTAAAATTTCCTTATGGGAATATTCCCTTATTTTTACATTTCTACTCTTCTCACTTCTTAGATATCTGATGATGTGGTAGGTAGCGTGTACTGCAGATTTTTTTTTCATTACCAATCTATGTGATTCTAGTCCATCTATAAGTTCCTTTTACCGCTTGCAGGATCAGTATCCGATGATTACTTGGAATATATGTTATGGCAGTTCCCTACCAATGTCACTGGATGGATGTGTCATGCTTTGGTTACGTCAAGCCTCCTCAAGGCATGTGTCTCAAGCAGCCAATTTTTCTCTTCCTACTTTACTTTATTCGCTGTTCATTCTCTTTGTTCTGTATCCTTTAGAATCACAGAAACAGTTCGTAGTTATAAAATGTGCAGACCAATTCCCATTCTCTTTCCATTATGCTACCACACTAAATATTGATAACCCACAAATTTTACTTCTAATGCCGTCATTTTATTTTGCTTATCATATTTTGCGATAGTATTTTAAACGTTCAGGTTCAGAAAGCACGAGACTAAATCTTGTGTTCAGCCAGCAATATTACTTTTTTTTTTTTTTTTTTTAAATACGTTTCTCTGAGGTTTAGTTACAATGAACAAATCTTTTAAAATTTCAGGCAGTTGGAGTTGGTTCATTCTCAGGAAGCGCAGCTGCAGCTTCTGCGGCAGCAATAAGGTGATTGCCAAAACTTGCAATTGTTATTTATGTTCCTGAGAGACGTCTCACTTATGTTCTCTACTGCCATTTCTGTGAAACAATTAAAAAGAGCAGTTAGCAACCAAGAGAGGGCCTTAGATACTAATGTGAGATATACTATTTCACAAGTTGATCCATATCAAACTAATAAATGTACTCCGTACTATATATGAAGTGCGCGCTCAGAAAATTTATTTGAGACTATCTTGTTTCATTATTTGTATGTAACGGGAGAGGGATAATTGGAAATCGGAAATCAAACTTTGAATTATTAGGTTTGTCCGATATATTTCCGTATGTAAAAACGGGAAGTGGTAAATTTTTAACTTTGATTGGACTCGAGCTGCTTTCTCCATCCACAGATGGGTCTCAAAGGATGGCATTGGAGCTGTTGGACGACTAATCATTGGTCTGGAGTTACAGAAATAGCTCAAGTAAATATTTGCTTGTCACATCATCAATACTACTAAAACATTTATATTGTTCATTTATTCAGGTGGGCGTTTTGGAAGTTTGTTTGATGATGATCCAAAACAATGGCGAATGTATGCTGACTTCATTGGCAGTGCTGGAAGGTGACTGATTATCAGCTATACTTATTTATTCCTAAATTTGTTTGTGGTTGAATATTCCAGGCATAATCACTTTTCTTGTATCTTTTTCAGTATCTTTGATCTAACTACTCCGATATATCCTACATTGTTCCTGCCACTTGCATCTCTCGGAAACCTTTCCAAGGTGCCTCATTTCTCATATCCCTGCTCTTCACACCATATTTCCGATCTCCTTTATGCTACAATGTTTTTGCTTGATAAATAACTCTGTAAAGTAATTTGGTCCATCAATAGGCTGTTGCTAGAGGCCTGAAAGATCCTTCTAACCGAGTAATTCAGAATCATTTTGCGGTCTTCGGAAATCTTGGAGAGATAGCAGCAAAGGTCTGTACTAAAACTAAGCTTACAGCATTCGATATATCGACCATTTTTATATTGTTTTAGATTTTTTGGTGCATCAGCTTATAATGTTTCTTCTCACTGTAGAATAAAACTCGTTACTTTGTTGATTTATAATACTTGACACTCATGCTTGACAGAAGATAAATTTTATCGTTCACTACAACATTACATCATTGTCTTAATGGCCTCCACCTGTGACGAGAATGCCGGATAAGGGGGGTGCGGATCTAAGGAACCTGACCCCTGTGTTAAAAACACAGAGAATGGTTCTGAATGACTCATAATAAACATTGCATCGTAAAATGCATGTGGTTTGCTACATCAAGATACAGGAAAAATTGAGCGTTTAGTAAGCCTATTGTTTTTATCCTCCCACAATAATGTTCGATAAACTTTAGTTTCGTTAACAAGGTTGTCGGTGATTAAGGACATCAACTAGAGACAACTAGAACCTCTCTATTTATCAGAGGCTGTCCAGTTTGCTGTTGATCAAGCACCTTTAGAACGTAGGCTAACTCGGTTATAATGTCATTAAGAAAGGTCATTACGCTTTGCTGGCTGTAATACCACCCTACTTTTCAAACGTTTGAGTTTCAGAGAGTCCTAATAGCTTGATAGTCTGTTGATTGTATTTGTTTGCCTTCAGTATATTCTTGAGTCTTGTCTCAGATGAAGTTTAAAGTGAAAATAAATATTTTATGTCGTCTTATCTCATGTACTGCAGGAGGAAGTATGGGAAGTGACTGCTCAACTTTTTGGACTTGGTTTGGGAATATTAATTCTGGTAAAGTTACATTATGCATTTATGCGTGAATCTAGATTTGATTCTGAAGTGAAATTTTCCTCTTGACTGACTGTTGTGATACATCGTACTGGTTAAAGGATGCTCCAGGCATAGTGACATCATATCCTGCCTTGGTAACAACATGGTTGGGACTGCGCCTTTTACATCTATGGTTACGTTATCAGTCGCTTTCGGTGTTAAAATTCAATACAGTAAGAAAATCCGACATTTCTAATTTTCTACCTCATAAGGAAAACTGACTGCTTTGCTGTTTGTATTAGTCCTGATTCCTGAACCTCTTTTCTCGAGTTATTTAACAGATAAATCTCAAACGTGCTCGTATTTTGGCCAAAGCTCATGTCTTGCATTCTCAAGTTCCTGGTTAAGCCCTGTTCTCTGATTACTTCTTTTCATTTTGTCTCAACAAGCCCTCACCCCAACCCAAAGCTTCTATTTGTAGAGCTTTCGTTTGTTGTCTGCCTTCTTTTTTTTGGTGAAATATTTGCCTTCCTCCTTGACACAAACCACCTGGCTTCTCACATCGCAGGGTGTATCGATTGCAATAAAGACGAACAAATTTTATCCTGGCAAAGGTTTCTTCAACCACGAATCTTGTTTGGAGTTCCTCTAGATCAGCTGGTTGGTGGCGAGACGTCAGCTACCATGGTAATAACTAAGCACTTCCTCGCTTTAAATTTACAAAATCTGTAATAGCTGCAACATATTGGTTTCATTTCTGTGATTTATGAACGACTGACACTCTGACAGACTCGAGAGAGGGTAAATCCTAAGATTTTACCCGTAAACAGTGAGTCTTGTATGGGATATTCTCATTACTCTCATGTGAAAGACTGCCTCATAAATTTGTCTTCTAAAAAAATTGTTCAAAAATTCAATGTTGCGTACTACTTATAACAGGCGTGCTACAATCGAAGAAGCATTGGCCTAAACTAAGGTGAAGTTCTGGGTACCATACTACCATAGGTCCTAAGTTCGTATAACACTCCCCTCGACTGGCCAGATACTTGCTATTCGCTTCAATCCAGTAACTCTTGTTCATAAAATATAATTTTAGACAGAACTCAGAATCGATTATAAATATAATTACATGATTTCAGGCTTCTGCACAGGTGAAGAAATTTTTTAATCTGTATACAAAGGAAAAATATATCCTGGTAGCACAGCAATGGGAAAGAAGGGACTTTGAGGTTTGGGTTTCTTTCAAGGTATAAAACTTGCTGAAATTTTTCAGAACGCCCGACTCTAGATTTCTAAGGTTCGGCTAATACACTGTTTTATCTGTTTACAGGCGGGAGCTACAAGCTTATCAGCCTTGCAAAGTGTATGGCAGGCATATTGGCTGTACGAAAATTGGGATAGCTCATTAGATTTGACTAAAGCACTCGAGGACAGCTTATCGTGCATGGAGGGCAGATTCGACAATTTCATGGAATTGTTAGAAGATGCAGGATGGAATATACACAAGATTAACATAAATGTGTCCAAGGAACCCTACATTGAGCAATTTGATCCGAGCTGAACCATTAGTTACTCAATGATCAGTGATCACCATATGTGTCGATAAGGACGGCTAGATGAAATGAAGATGGCAGAGTACATACTATTGTAACAAGGCTATAATTAGATGCATGATTGATGATGGTTGCGAGGAGATTGGTGATTAGGTGACGGACATCCATTACAAGTCGCTTAACTAAAGTTATTACTAGGAACAGGTTTTATGTTGGTTAATCTTTGGGATTAATTGTTTAAAAACCGCCTTTTAAGTACCTTGTTTATTGGATTACTTATTTGAGTATGTTTATTGTTGTAAATAAAACACCACCTCTAATTATAATTTCCAGAGGATATTATATCTCCAAATTCACTTTTAAGCATGGCCTCATTAGTCATTACCTCGCCGTGTGTATTGTGTACCAGTGTACCACTACTCAGTATAGTATCTGGTAAAGCCGTCAATACTAACCCGACCCAAACCAAAAAATAACTTGATCTGATAACACCTAGCCCACAAACAGTCCTTATTCGGAAGTTGGAAAGACTAGATCTGGTAAATTTGACCCGACCCGAGTTTATAGATTGAGGGTTACAACTTTCGGTACTCTCTTAATCCATCCAACCTACAATTTGTTAGTAGGAAGATGGGGTCGTTTGACTTAATCCATCTACTCTCCTCTAACCTTAGAGACGGAGTTGTATTTATAGTAGAGTGGCTTCGAGGGCAAGGTAGAATATTC
The DNA here is from genome assembly GCF_048544455.1 of Silene latifolia. Classification (NCBI taxonomy): domain Eukaryota; kingdom Viridiplantae; phylum Streptophyta; class Magnoliopsida; order Caryophyllales; family Caryophyllaceae; genus Silene; species Silene latifolia. The sequence goes on along the minus strand of NC_133526.1, from coordinate 4,471,730 downwards.
TAGAATATTCTAATCTCCTAAGATACTAGGTTGAAAGCAGCCCGTGCATTGCACGGGGTAATTAACTTAGTTATAATGAAAAAAAAAATTATAAGGCTTTAATTTTTACATATAACTAGTATTGGTGCCCGGCTTCGCCCGGGCTACCTTTACTTACTATTAATTTTTTTTTATTAAATAAATTACTTAAAGTTGTATAAACCATAAATTTATCATCATTAATATATTTTTTTATGACATATCCTAAAATTACGATGAAATAAATTTTGAGACAAATTCACTACTCCCGCTATTAATAATTTACTCTTATTAATGAAACAATAGTAATAACATTTCACTAATTGCCCGTAACCATTGTTACTTTCACTACTCCCGCCGTAATTATTATTACTGTCACTACTGCCGCATTAATATTGATAATTTCACTACTTCCGCCGTAATTATGGTTACTTTCACTATTGCCGCATTAATATTGATTATTTCACTACTCCCATTGTTTCTACCACTTTCACTAATCTCGCTGATAATATTGTTACTTTTACTATTCAAATGAGTGATTACTATCATATAACTATATCCAATGTTACTACAAATTTTTTCTTTACTGACGAAATTACTTTTACTACTTAGACATGCAATTTTAAGAGGATTATATATTATATAAATATATTACATATATGCATTAAATCGAATCGAAAGAATTAAACAATATTATATATTATGGAATCTAACTTGAATTATTTATAACTTACTTATTATATTTTTGTATGTTAAATAATTAACATCTCTATACATCTAATAAACTATAAAGTTTAATAAAATTGCATAAATTTTAAATTTAATATATAATTTTATGATGATAATAATTAATACCATAAGTGTACATGTTTATACTAATTAATTATTTTATTTTAAGAAAATTGACCATCTTCTAGTCTTCTATAAATATTTAGGAAAATTACCAAGCATCTTCTTTCTTTAATCTCCTTGAAATTGACCATCCTAATTAATTATTTTATTTTAAGGAAATTGACCATCTTAATTAATTATTTTATTTTAAGGAAATTGATCATGTTTTAGTCTCTTATAAATATTTAGGAAAATTACCAAGTTTCTATATAATTTAATTTTATCCCAAACTATATAATATTTGCATTGAGATCCCTTAATCGGGTCCATCACACGGTGCTATTGATTTAAAACTATATAGTATAATTAATTTGTGTAACTTTCTTTAATTACATTGAAATCCCTTGGTTTCTAGAATTAATATATAGTATTGATTAACTGTTTATATATGATTACAATATTTCTTTACATGAAAATAGAAGATAAATACATACACGCCTACCGTTTATCATTTATGTAAGAAATAAGATATTATCACAATATTTTTTGATAATTATCTCTAAATAATTAAGATACAATAAAATAAATAGACACCAAAATATAAAATTTTGGTGTCTACATTGTATATTTTACAGAACACTCGAATCCCCCCTACTACTAAGAGAATCAAAATTCTCTTAGTTTTCCCTCCAAAAAGCATCTAGCTAAATAAGGTAATAAATACAATTTTCTTTCATTACATTATCATCTTTTCAATAAATATATTCTTATAAATAAACTCTAATTTTTAAAATAAATTCATAATTATGATTTTTTCATTAAAATAAAATAAAATTGATATCAATCAATACTATATATTAAATCCAGAAACCAAGGGACTTCTGTGTAATTAAATAAAGTTATACAAATTAATTATACTATATAGTTTTAAATCACTAGCACCGTGTGATGGACCCGATTAAGGGATCTCAATGCAAATATTATATAGTTTGAGTTAAAATTAAATTATATAGAAGGTTGATAATTTTCCTAAATATTTGTAAGAGACTAAAACATGGTCAATTTCCTTAAAATAAAATAATTAATTAAGATGGTCAATTTCCTTAAAAGAAAATAATTAATTAAGATAGTCAATTTTAAGGAGACTAAAATAAAGAAGATGCCTGAAAATTTTCCTAAATATTTATAGAAAACTAGAAGACGATCAATTTTCTTAAAATAAAATAATTAATTAGTATAAACATGTATATGCTATTAGTTATTATCATTATCATTATAAAATTATATATTAAATTTAAAATCTATGCAATTTTATTAAACTTTATAATTTATTAGATATTTAGATGTATAGAGATGTTAATTATTTAACATACAAAAATATAATATAAGTAGGTTATAAATAATTCAAGGTAGATTCCATAATATATAATATTGCATAATTGTTTCGATTTGATTTAATGCATATATGTAATATATTTATATAAATATAGAATCCTCTTAAAATTGCATGCTTAAGTAGTAAAAGTAATTTCCTAAGTAAAGAAAAGAATTGTAGTAATATAGGATATAGTTATATGATAGTAATCACTCATTTGAATAGTAAAAGTAACAATATTATCAGCGAGATTAGTGAAAGTGGTAGAAACAACAACGGGAGTAGTGAAATAATAAATATTAATGCGGCAATAGTGAAAGTAACAATAACTACTATGGAGTAATAAAATTATCAATATTAATGTCACAGATGAGGACAGAATAATAATTACGGCGGGAGTAGTGAAAGTAACAATGATTACGGGCAAGTAGTGAAATGTTATTACTATTGTTTCATTAATAAGAGTAAAATATTAATAGCGGGAGTAGTGAATTTGTCTCAAAATTTATTTCATCGTAATTTTAAGATATGTCATAAAAAAATATATTAATGATAAATTTATGAGTTATGCAACTTTAAGTAATTTTATTTAATGAAAAAAAATAATGGTAAGTAGAGATAGCCCGGGCGAAGCCGGGCACCAGTACTAGTTACACTATAAAGTATAAGTTGCTAAATTTTTCAGTAATGCAATAATTATTACTGTAGAGAATAACTTGACACATGCTTAACTATAAAGTATAAGTTACTATTAGGCTATTAGCTTCGTGACAAAAAAAACACACTAAAAAAAATTCACAACTTAAATAAATTTTTTTATTAGTTTTCCATTTTAATTTTTTTGTTTCATATCAAAATACAATGGGGTGAACTGATAAATATTAATGAGGTGCAAATTTAAAAAGTATAAATCCTCCTATATACAAAGAGAATGCAACTTTTCTAAAGTTTTTCTTCAAAGTGCTCAAACTTATATATGGAAACAAAATAGATTTTCATTTATTAAACTAATTTTCCATTTAAAATAATCTATACATAAAAATTGTATCTTCTATTATTAACTTCGTGACAAAAAAAAGATTTTTTTTAAAAATAATTTGATGTAGTTAAAATATTTTCATAAAAAACACAATTTATGGAATTATTCAATTCTTTTGATTAATTTTAATATTAGTTATTTTTTATAAAAATTCGTGAGATATAAATGAAAAATCCATAACTAATACACTAAAAATTAAAAGACCTATATTTACCCCGCATTTGCGCGGGATCTACACTAATTAGAAACAATATAATTAAAATTAGCACGATTACATCCGACCGACCCGAATGATAAGTTTATCGATTCCAACCCCCTAGGCAACTAGACAACTACGAGTACACTATTGGATAGTTGGATACTTAATACGGAGCACAGTAGTGTTGTCCAAAATCCTCTTTCAGCATATTACCCAATATCGAGTAACATGGAAGAACACCCGGAGCAACATTCGCCGGAGCTCGACAACTATGGCGACGCCGCCGCCGACGGCGATATACCCTTCGATGGCGAAACCGATGAAGGCGGAGATCCTAATTCCCAGGTCTTCTTTCTATCTTTCTCTCTTCTTTCTCTTCTCAATAATTCTTCCCCCTTTTTTGACCTAATTTCGAGTTTCTTTAATGGCAGAATCTTGATGAAATGAAAAAGCGTCTTGAAGAGCTTGAAGATGAAGCTGGTGCTCTCCGTGAAATGCAGGCTAAAGTTGAGCAAGATATGGGCGTTTCTCAAGGTTTTATTCTTTGATTTAATGAATTTCTAGGGTTTTTATTTAATTGATTTGATTTTTAATCGGTTTCATTCAAGTTCGTGTTTATACTGTTAGTAAGGAATTCGTATGACTGATTTTGATGCTATATGAGCTTGCGAGTTTGCTGTTATAGTAAAGATTCTGTAGTTGCGATTTTATCGAATGTGTTTTCGTAATGACGGCGTTTTCTTGTTTGATTAGATTTTTAATTGATTTGAATTCATGTTTTTGTCCATACTGTTAGCGAGGAATTTGTATGTGTAATTTTTTGGTATACGAGTTAGTGAGTGAGTGAGTTTGTTGTTCTAGTAAAGACTCTTGATGTGCGAATTTATCGGAAGCGTTTTCATAATGACCCAGTTTTAGTATTGTTGCTACTCTCTTCGTACTTTGTTGAGCGCGAATTTTAAGGAACATATGGATGTGCCATGTGTGAGGGGAAAGGGAAATTGGTGAATGGTGGTAGATGTGGAGTTAGTAGAAACTATAATGACCAAAAATAACATACGAGTACAAAAGAGCGAACTTTTCTAGTAAGAAGTTTATTATTGGACAACCTAAAATGGAAAGCAGTAAGTTTAGGAAGAATTAGAGAATACATTATGTGATGGACTGAGTGTTTCCGAATTTTCTGTAGTGATATACTGCCATACTGGTATGTGATAAAGTGCGTTCATTTTTGCTTATTCCTGTTTGGGGATGGATTTTATGTATGGATGATTAAAAAAGGGAATTTTTTAAGTGATTCATGGCATTCAGGTACTTTTGCTCTGTACATTTGTCATTTGTGTGAAAGCATCGCGCTTTTCTCTTTTTTTTTGCAAGGCTCTACTAGGAAAGTTTTCTGTACTAAGAAATATTCCGCTTGATTTCATAATTCGTAATGAATTATGCCTAGTTTTTCTATCTACTGTTACAAAGGGTTATTGATCAGTATTATTTTTGAGTCTAATTTGTTTTAAACATTTCTTGTGAAGAATCTACCAGTGCTATCGCAAGTCAAGCTGAAAAGGAGGAGGTTGATTCCCGTTCAATATATGTTGGCAATGTGAGGGCACTTTTATCTCCTTGATGTCATTTTTACCCTGTTGCTATCCAATTTGTATGAATCATATTGTGTTCCACAAAAGACGGTGTGCTTTTTGTTCACCATATATTAAATTCATACCAATGCATTTAATCTAGTTTAGGCAATTCAGTCACGCATCATTGCACTCAACTGTAGATAAACCTTTTTGTTTGCCGTCTGCCTTGATCATTCTAGAAAGCACTCTGCAAATGAAAAATCAGAAGTAGTTAGGCTAGCTAAAAAGATATGGAGTTTCTGCTGGATCATTTCTTCCACCAGCATCACATCTGTCGTCCGTGACTCCATATATTCTGTAAATTTAAAGATTACGGATAATTATTCAGCAGTAATCTGCTATTGAAATTAAAAAGTTCATTTCTTGGGTCTGTATGATCATCTCCTCTTCTTGGAGTTGGATTCATGGCTGGGCTTTGTATTAGAATGCCTTGGCCAAGATGGGGTGACTGTAATCCTGGTTTACAGTGGTTGACAGTTGACGTGCTGTCTTATTTAGATTGTGACAATCTTCCTGTAACTGACACGTGCCACTTATTTTCCTTTCTCAATTGACTGCAGAGTTTTAGATAGGTAGGCTCATTTCTGCAGTAGGCGTAAATCTGCTTGAAACTCCTATAATAAATTGAATTCGCTCTGCAATTTTTTTGTTCTTTAGATCATCTTTGTCTCTTCATCATCGTGAAATTGATCTTTGATCCTTAGTTCCTTACGATAAACTTCCATATGTTTTTTGGCGTGTTTGAGTGTGAATTCAACCTGATATTGGTTAGGAATATTTAGATGCTAACCCATCATTTAGTTGATTTCAACCGAAAGATGGCAAGCCAATTTAAATTTTTTTTCACGCTAGTCTACTTTCATTCAGGCAATGATATTATCTAACTGCTCTTTGGAGCTCTGATGGGAACATGATGTCTGGTTGTAATAATGAGTCCTAACTTCTTTTAGAGGTTTAATGGGAGTTTTGGACCTCTGATTCTGCATGAAATATTTTTTAGTAATCGGCTTATTGTAATCCATGTTTGGGAACTGTTGCAGGTTGTTTGTGTTGTGAATAGGAATGTCTGGGATCTGTTGCACTTTGTTTGTGTTATGAATCTGAATCAATGTTACCCGCAATTTGGTTGGTTATAGCGCCCCTCTTACGGTCCCAAATTTATGTCCCACATCAACAATTTGAAATGTCAACTGATTTCAAACAAATTTGGAATTAGGGATTTCTTGTTGTACTTCCTTTTTTTGTTGATTGACAGATTAGAGCGTCAATCCGTTGCTTGACATCAAAGTAGCAAGTAAATGCTACTGAATAATGCCGAGTCCACTATTCTTTACAATTTATGCTGCTGTCTTCTATCATTCCCTTAATTAAACTGACATCTTTTAGCACTTGTTAATCTTTTTGGTAGCTGATGCCGAGTCCACTATTCTTTACTATTTATACATGGAGCTTCGTGGGGTCAGAACTCAGAAGTTTTGTCTTATAGTCATTTTGCTAATTGCCACACATGGTAGATGGGATATTATTACTTTTAGTGCTTGCATTTTGAAAAACCATCTAGTTTAAGAATCTGCATTGTTTTTCTGTATAAAGCAGATCCTATAAACTTATTCAGCCCTCTTTGTAAGCTGATGTGACTTCTGAGTCATTGGGTTTGATTGCTTGTGGGATAAGTAAACTATCTTTATATCCAATTCTAACTCTTGCTTTCATCTTGTATAGGTGGATTATGCATGTACCCCTGAGGAAGTACAACAGCATTTTCAGTCATGTGGAACCGTGAATAGAGTGACCATTTTGACGGACAAGTTTGGCCAACCAAAGGGCTTTGCATACGTGGAGTTCGTTGAAGTCGAAGCTATTCAGAATGCTCTTTTACTTAATGAGTCAGAACTTCATGGTCGTCAATTGAAGGTATAATTGCTCTGCTTGCCTAGCCGTGAGTCCTGTGACCTGTGTTTTATAAAATGATGGCTCGAATAACTGATAGTCATGCATCAAATTATAGGTATCTGCTAAGAGGACAAATGTTCCCGGGCTAAAACTATATCGAGGAAGACGACCAAGTCCATATGGCGGCAGACCTAGGAGGCCATTCATGCAGGGTGGACCCATATATTCCCCATATGGTTACGGGTAGGCTTTTGTCTTCCCTTATAATGTTTTCATTACTACTTACACAGTTAACACTTTTTCGTTGCAATTTGAGATTTAGCTTTTCATTTGAGAGTTATTAAATGAAATGTTAGGTCAGTCCCATTGTCAGGTAAATCTTGTTTATCCATGAGTATCAGTGAACTATGAACATTCACCTTGCTAAGTGTCTGTCCTCTAATGGTACACCTATGCCCTATGGAGATATTTTTGCTTGTGTGCCTAACTGTGTCATATGGTTATCAGACACTCCATCCGAGTTGGCTTTCTCTTCCTTGTTCCTTATTGGGCTAAGTCACCACCCCACTGTCAGCGAGGACCATGTCAAAACCAGGGCCAGACCTTACACTCCCCAAAACCCACCATCACCAAGACCACCAAATATATCCCCAGACCACCGAGACCCATCTTAAACGCCACCAACGCGACACAGCCGAAAACACCCAGCCAGACCTAACTAGACAAGATCTTACTTTCCATTGTTGAAGGCCGCCAACCATCAGCCCACTCATCTTCCTCCATAGTTGTGCTCAGGTGCACATATCTCCATCATTTTTTCCATTTAAACTCAAATCCACCGATCACTTTAGAGGGACGACCACTGGGTGTAGGTGATGAGTTTCGATGTGATTAGGGAGAGAGAGGAGGATGGGGGAGGATAGGTTTGGGAGTTGGGACTGGTGCAGAAAAGGGGATGTGGGAGGAGTGGGTGGTGATGGAAAACAAAGGAAACCTTAATCCAATTAAGAGATTACAAATATATTTTCTTTTTGGTGGTGGGTGATATGGCACATTGTCACTTCTTTGAAGGATTTTAGCTTTGCCTGTAGAACAAAGTTTTTTTAAATTATAATTTTTACATGGTATTTTTGCTTCTTTGTTTATTTTGGTTTCATCCTTCTTTACAAAGAGAAACTCGAGTGTTCGTCTATATATCACTACATATATCGACGGATGATGAAAGAATCAATGATGTTATGTATTTCTATCATTTAAGCTTGGCGGACTGGCGGTAGATATCTATGGAAGTATTGTAGATAAGGTCTCAAATTGTCCATTCGATTTTTACCTGAACTTTTTCTAGAATTCAGGCAAGGAGTCATTTTTGTATATTCAGTGGTGATATATAGGAAGTCCCATTTTTGGGATGATTTTTTTTTTTTTTTTTTACTTTGAACTTCATAGCCCAACCTGAACCAGCTTATCATAGATCAGTCTTACTCAACATTTTGTCACAATCAAACTCTTTGTAATCAGGGTACGGTTGAGGACTGACCTTTAGTGGCTCATGCTTGCTCAGAAACACTGTAATTTGTGCCTTCTAAATGTTATTCTGGTTCCTCATTAACTCTTGATACTCATAATTTTTTTTACTTCGTATGATTTTGTAGAAGGGCTCCCAGACGTCCCATGCGGTACAGGCCATATTGATTGTTGCGTCTGCCAAAAAACCCTTGAAAATGCTTGGCAATTAACAGGAACCCAATGTTCAGATACGTTTTACAGCGACAGGAACATTTCAGATGAAACCACGAGTGAGTTTTAGTACAAGTGATAGTAAACCATCCTGTTTTTTTACCTTCAGTGATACTAGACTGTGAATCTATTTATTTTGTCTCATTTTTCTGGTGATACATTCATAGCATTTCTCGACTAGTTCATGTGAGTATTTCACGAACCAACTCTGTTATTACCTGCTGTTGTTAGCTATAAACTTTTACTTGCGGCTAATCTGGTGAAATTTCGTACTGTAAAAACCTCAAATTCTTTTTGTGTTTCACATGCTGTATAACTCGGTCGACTCTGTCGTCGAGTAATTTGGGTTATCCTCATATTATTGATTCAAGTACAAGCTAAGAAAGAAGGGACTACTAAATTGATAATAGTTGTCCAATTTAAATACAGAGGCCTGTTATTAGCACCATCAGAATCGAAAACCCTAGACTTAGCATCATACAACCATCATGTAAATAAAATCCGATTCGTACATTTTTATTTTATTATACCTATTGATAACTTCACAACTCTTCCTGCCCTATGCTTTTTACTTCCTTAATAATTCACCTGCACAAAACATACCGATTTCTTCAGCAATAAAGCCCAGAAAGACGAGGCCAAAAAAAAAAAAAAAAAAAAACTCGGTAGATGTTAAATGGGCTAGGAGAAGAGAATTACAAGGGTCAAAGCTGGTGGCACACTTGACAGGAAGTTGCAAAGCCATGCTGGTATCGACACCGGATATAGGAGGGCCGTTGATGAGCACACATAAACACGGTTGTCCGAGAGCCTTGACAGCGCTGCAACAAGTCTCGGTTGGTGGAACTGGACTAAACGGCGACACAGCCGCTCTGCAAGGTATTAGCTGCACTAGTGATGAGAAAAAGGTGTTGGTACAGCTTGTCCCTGGAGTCTGACCCTGAACTTGACCCAACTCAACCATACCCGCTACCATTAATATCATGACCGCTAAGGAAGCGAATACCTTGCTCTGAGATGGCTTCATGTTTCTAATAAAATTGAAATTAAGAGATACAATGCATGGTTGAATATTATATATAAGTGGTGACTGGTGAAATACAGTTTCATGCAAGTACTGCATCACTCCTACTTCAAACCATCTCTTAAGGTGCTGATTCTATGAGAAGTCTGTCAGTCACATAAAATGTGACAATAAAACAGTTTGAAAACTCAAATTCTGTGATAGTAGTATGATGCAAGGGATCTTCAGATTGCTCTTCATACTCGGGGCGGTCTGTCCAAATTAATTTGAGAGGCCTGGTTGAAATTATCAATTTGAGGCCCAATTAACTTTGTTTTTTTGGTTGAGATGGTCTTACTCTGAAAAATGTCGTAATCTAAATTATAACTTCGTGCTGTCATTGTAATCGCTCATTGTTGCTCATTGTGACATCTACGGATGATTTCCTGCAGTTTACGAAATTACGAGTGTAATTGTATTCAAATTTGATGTTCACAGTCATCACAAGTGACGTCTAATCAAAATTATTTTTAAAGCATAAATGTAAATGACACATCGAATTCAACAAAAATAGAGTTCAAAACAACATTGCATCTCTGTATATAATCTGATAGGAGTAAGTGTCTCCTAGTTAACAATACGATTATTCCTCGATCGAAGTAATCGAAAAAAAAAAAGTAAAAGAAAAAACTCCTCAAAATTTCAAGCTATAACTACTTCTATTATACTAACCCTACTTATTACTTTCATGAACCCTTTTACAAAAAGATGCATTATGTATGTTAGAATAAGTGCTATTGGATAACGGGACGCTTCTGTTACGACAATGCACTTCTATTGTTTCACCTCATGCGCACTCGTTGAAGTGCTAAATAAGCAATTATTCTATAGCCCACCAACATTAGGCCCATGATGCAAACATCCACCCACAAATGATTAAGGCCCATGGATTTTACTGCAGGAACATCAACAACTTTGCACCATTCCCATTTACCCATTTTCAAGCAAGGGTAAGTGTCATTCTCATGGTATTGAACTCCTAAGAGTAATTTATAGCAATAGTAGCTATAACTCAAGTACTTGAGCCACACAATAAAAGGGGGAATTTGTTGAACGTAGTACCCGCCCGCTATTAGAAAGACTAGGGTTGTAACCGAGGCTAATGTGGTTGCGGGCTTGATATCCATTAATATGGCCCCGAAGGCTAGGCCTAGGCTTTGGGCCACTAAAACGTTGAATAAGACGATAATGAGGGATAATATGAAGATGATCGGATCTGGCTTTAGCCCACCCATCCAGTATATTATGAACACGAAGGCGGTTGGTAGGGCTAACTCTAAGGGCAAGTCCCCAAATGTTCGAGCTAGGAAGTATGAGGAGAGTTTGTACATTCCTGATGTTCGTTCCTTGATTAACATTCTTCGTTCTTGTGGAAATGTAAAGACTGCGTTGTATAATGGGTAGAATCCCCAGAAGACCGTGAAAAAGAAAATCAAAGCAATCTGCATGCATATGATAGAATTAATTAATAATCTAAAAAATAATCTAATTACTAGGACATTATTTGGTTGTTGAAACAATGTTGTTTGTATTACTCCAAAAGATTAATAGTCTTCTACTTTACTTGAAGCAATGTGATGTAATTATTATACCCATGTTTTTATCAAGCCTAAACTTATCAAGGCACAATAAATGGGTTGTCATATCTCCTATCATATCATGGTAATTGGTAGATTGTCAATTGATCACATAATTTCATGTTGGTTGTCAACTTTTAGAAAAAGTATGTACTTAAGTTGATAAGATATGGATAGTACAATATAATTCAATGTTTGTAGTGCTCTTTTACTAGTGATGTCGGTTGGACTCATATATAAGCGTATAGTGTTCTGAAACGCCGAGAAACTAAAATTTATGTTATTTCTATTGTAATATCTAGTAAATCGCTAGAGTATTTTTCTAATTCTGCCACTGATAGAATCTATGCGTGATCGTTCAATTATAATGGAGACGGAAAACAAGAAGCATACCCGGTCTTCGATGTGGGATTCAGGAGTTTGCCACCATAGGAGGCCACCAAGGATGGCAACACTCAATACTTGGAATATTCTAAGCCTATTAAATGCTTCAAACCTTCTTTCTTTCATCCCTCTTTGTAGTAACACCTTGAATTGATGCCACCAGCTTGTGCACCATTGCTCCCCTTTTATGTCCTTTCCTGCACATCATTTTCAACAAATACATGAATAATACTTTTAATTAATCTATAAAGAAAAAGATTGTACTGTATACGATAGCGTGGGTCCTGTAGGCATTATTAGATAATACTGAATTATAGACCACCTTCTAATATGTTAAAGTTATGTGCACTATATTTCACTATTCATTATCTCAAATGATTAGCTTGATGGGGTAGGGGTTAAATGAAAAGATCACAACCAATTTGTTGAAAAGACGGGAGCATGATGTTGTAGATGGGCGCGTTATAAAAGTTGTGTTAAAATGAAAAATGAGATGTGTCATCTGGTGTCTGGTATACTGAGTTCCAGTATTAATGACGCTGAAGTCTACTTTCATAACTAAAAAGAAGTGAAATTTGAGCTCCATTTAAAGTAGCTAGACAATTCATGCAAATTAAATTATAGACCATTCAAAAAAAATATGAATCTTTGAATAGAGAAAGTAGAAAACTAGAAAAAGAGTGAAAAAGTGAACTTACTTGCAACATTAGACGCATCTTTGTTCCAATTGTAAGTAGTGGCATCAAAAGTGCAAAGATCAGATTTCAATTTGATTGATATGTTGTTTTCATAAGCTAAAATGAGAGCATCTCTCACTTGCTTCTTCTCTTTCTCCATATTCTCACCTTGCTCCATTGCATGTTTCGACTCTGGCCCTATTCCTATAAAATCAACAACAACATTACTCAGTGCCTCAAAAAATCAGCATGCATGTTAAAGGGAGTAAATAGTACCGATTCTAATCTATATGTACATTTAAAACACATATAGACTGTTTCCAAATGATCGAAATTGAATTAGTAGTTTAATTTACGCCGGTTTCTATAAGGATTAACATACTATGCATGTTAATGACAAACTGACAATTATTATAAGATTTAAGTTTAATGATAGGGCATGATGATTGATCGGGTCCTATTCCTATAAAATCAATAACATTACTTAGTGCCTCAAAAAAGGGATGCATGTTAAAAGAAGTATATATATAATATATAATACTGGTCTTACGTTCTGTGATCTATGTACACCAAAAAGAAAACACAAATAAACCGCTTTCAAATGGTTGAAATTGAATTAGTAGTTTAATTTACGCCGGTTTCTAGAAGGATTAACGTACTATGCATGTTAATGACAATAATTATTATACAAGATTTAGGTTAATGATAATGCATGATGATGTGAAAGTGGATTTTGAATGAGATTAAGGTTAATGAATGATAGTGCATTACAATGACTGCGACAAGAAAGACAAGTAATTCAAGATTATGATCGTCTCACTAACTATAGCAAGTAGCAAATTAAAGCTAGCACACCAAGATTATGTATAAGTGGATGCAACTTTTCATAATAATGTTATTTGTTTTTTCTCCCACTTTCACACTTATACTATACAAAATAAAAGCACAATCATTAACTTGTTAATCATCATTATTTTTTGAACTTTAATTTGTGGGTTTTAGGAAGGTTGGTAGATTAAGAAAAAAAATTGTTTATGATATCCTATTAATGTAAGTATAATTATATAAAAATTATTCGATCTGAACTTTTAAAGTGTTCTGCAATTTATATAATTGCGCACGGATCTACCAATAGTTATTGATTACGCCATGATCCATCTACTTAAATTTTTATGTTAGATCGACACGCGTCAAATTCAAAATCATGTCATTTTTATGATAAATAAGTTTAAATAAGAAAGACACGGACCTATTGATTAGATTTAGTGGCACGCGATGGAACATCACCCACGAAAAAACAAGACACAAGTTTAGTTAGGTTTTTTCTTTCTTTTTATGTTTTTATGTTACCCTATTATTATAACTGACCCCACTAAAATTTACAATTTATATTTAACCTCGTAATATTAATCTTAACTTTAGTACCTAAAGGATCGGAGTTACAAGTATATACTTACGGAGTAATATATAGTATTATCTTTCATTCACACCTCATCGTTATGTTAATAATAACTAAGAAGAAAAGTTGACATTGTAGATTGTTATTCCAACACTATATTTTCTCTGTTCCATTCCATTGTTTACGTTTTCCAAAATATGTGAGAAGAATTTAAAAAACGTAAACAATTCAACAGACAAGAGTGTACTCCGTATATTCCAACTTTATTAAAATTAAAATTAAAATTGAAAAGAAAAGAGACTTACCACTAGCCAAGTCAAGGAGAAGATCAGCAGGATTAATAGTCAAGGTCGTAGAGAATCCAACAGAAGAAAAGTGGTCAACAGCAGTCGAACCCGGCCCATAATAAATGGGCCGACCCTCGGACAAAAGAACCACCTTACTGAACATATGATAAACCCGGCTCGATGGTTGATGAATCGTAGTAACCACGGTTCGACCTCCATCGGCCATGGCCTTGAGGATCGATAAGATCCTCAGGGCCGTGGTTGAGTCGAGACCGGACGTCGGCTCGTCCAATAATATCAAACTTGGATTAATCAACATTTCTTGACCAATACTAACCCTTTTCTTTTCACCACCGGATATTCCTCTGACTAATGGGCCCCCAACTATGCTATTTTGCACGCGTGTGAGGCCCAATTCACTAATTACCCTTTCAACTTGGCCCACTTTATGCTCATGGGCCATAGTACTTGGTAACCTCAAAAGGGCAGTAAAAAATAGTGTCTCAAAAACAGTAAGATGTGGGTATAGTACATCATCTTGGGCTACAAATCCGATTCTTCTTTTTACCCCTCCGGTAAATTGTTGCCCATTGTATGTGATTTTACCACTTAGTAACTTTCCTCTAAGTCGTCCCCCTAGCGCGGTGAGTAGGGTGGTTTTACCACTCCCTGAGGGTCCGAGCATGGCGAGGATCTCTCCCGGACATACTATTCCACTTACTCCGTGGAGAATTGTCTTTTCCTTGCATTTTTCACCTTCTAATTTTACCTTGTATACCACCTCTTCAAACTGTTCAAATAATAAATAATAATAAAACGTGTTATATAAGTCACTAAAACATAATAAAAATTATTAAGTTTGTACGTACCATTTACTAATTTCATATCTAACCCTCTCATAAATCATGGTTGTTGTTACACCTTTTTTTAAAAAAATACTCTTAATTATCGTTACTTAAATTGTAATTTTATTTTAGTTAGTATCATTCAGTCTAATCTATATTCGAGTGTGATATGACTACATATGTCACATCTTTTTTTAATTGATACTCTATGGCTGGCCCATTTTAAAAGTCTCGATTTTAAGATATCTGGTTAAGCTGGATTAAACTACGAAAGTTTTTATTTTAAACTGTTAATGATAAAAGCTCAAATTAAGTAAAATTCAAATCTAACAATCTTAAACTCAAATAACATACAAAAAACGGAAAATCAGACCACATCACGAGTTGATACTGAGTCTTTTTTTTTTTTTTTTTTTTGAGGGAAAGTTGATACCGAGTCTTGGTACCACCCTTTCGTATACACCGTGTAAAATCTAATAAGAAGTTAAACCTTTAAGAATTATATGAGAAGATAGTACTGAGACTTGGTACCAGCACTCGATGTCGCTATATCATTGTTCAAGAAAGATTCTCAAACATCAAATAACATGGGAAAGTAAGAAATAACTACCTTTAAAGCAATGGGGAATATAGGTTCCAACATGGTAGGCAAATGTGGAAGATGTGTATTGAAATTAGAGCCAAAATTTTCAGGAATTGGAGATATGCAACTCAAGGACATATGTAATGTGATGTGGTAATCACTATATAATGTTAATTTGAAGGTTATATTGTGGTGTTGAGAATTGATTGGGTGTAAAGAGAGAACGCAATAAGTAGACAAGTTGTGTTAGTTTTAGTTTGGTGTTTAGTTCTCATAGTGGACAATGGGGAAGGAAATGAGTATATATAGTGAAAGATAAGAGACATAAGATTGAAGTATTGATGCTTTATGATAATTTTATTTATATATTTTAAGATATCGTAGATTTTGTAAGACTGACTTGAATCTGATATTGTGGTTTATATTAATCCAACACAGATTGTAATAGAGTCGAGGCAAAATAATTTGAAGTAGACTTCCAATATAAATTGTTTTTTATGATAAAGTACTCGTACAAGGCATATAGGATTTAAAGTGAGTCAAGCTAAACTGTGAGAAGAGAATTTTAATCAAAACCTTAAGGTGATAATTAAAGCTTAAACAATGTTCTTATATTTAACATGAACGGAAGGTAGAGAGACATAAGATTGAAGCATGGATGCTTTTTCTGATAATTTTATCTAGGGAAAATGCACGTGGTGCCCTTGAACTTTCGATTTTTGCCCGAAATACCCAATTTTTTGTTCCAGAAAATTTAAAGAGGCTATAACCCGTGTCTACGAGTTCAGAAAGTGATAATTTTTTTTTCAAATCAATTATCTTTCCGAGAATTACGATTTGAAAAAAAAAATTGTCGTATTTGGATCCCGTAGCTAGGAGTTTTTGTACGTCAAAGTTTTATTTACCGAACAAACTTTGAGTGACCATTTCTCTTTGTCACGAATTCCAAACGCGACAATTTTTTTTTTCAAGTCGTAGTTCTCGAAAAGATAATCAATTTGAAAAAAAAATCGTCACTTTCTGAGCTCGTAAACACGAGTTATAGCCTCTCAAAGTTTTCCGGATAAAAAAATTGGATATTTCAGGCAAAACATCAAAGTTCAAGGGCACCGCGTGCATTTTCCGTTTTATCTATATATTTTAAGATATTGTACATTTTATAAAACTAAAATCTGACAACGCGATTATTCATATTGATCCAACTCAAACTGTAATAGACTTGAATAAAACAATTTAAAGTAGACTTCGAACATGATTTGACTTTATGTTAAAGTACACGGCATAAGACATACAGAATCTAAAGTGACTCAAACTAGATCGAAAATGACTAGTAATTGAAGTGATATAAAGGTAAGACATACAAGATCTAAAGTGACTCAAACCCGATCGAAAATAACTAGTAATTGAAGCGATATAAAGGTATAGAGTGTGTGTCAAGTATGAACTATGAAGTGAGATTAATATATTATTTTTAGGGTAGCAAAATTATTATGGAAAACTAAACGGTAACCCACTAATAATAAGTGATGAGTTGATCTCATATTAAATGTTATCTCAATTTGTCATTTTTCTCTTTTCAATCACCTTAACACACTTTGAACTAGTGACGACTGATTTTCGTATGGCTGCCTAAGAATATGGCCCCCCCGAATTACTATAATTTTTTTACTCTTAAATTTTATTAGGTAATTTTTGCAATTTCTTCACTTTTTTCATGTTTTGCTTTTGCTTTTAAAAGTCTTATGTTACTATGTAGTTAGAGTATGTGTCCAACTTATGGCTTTGAGGTGATTTCCTTCATTTTTTTTAAAAAAAAAAAAAAAAAAAAAAGTTGGGTGTTTTGAGCCATGGTCAAAAGAACATGATTTGGATTATAGTACTAGCGAATTAAGTTAGTAGACTGTGCTTTATCTTGAGCACGAACAAAGGCACCAATTCAATCACTTCTTTAGTCGGGGATTGGTTAAGTTTTTTTTTTTTACAAGAATAAATAAAGATAAATTTTACAACTGTGAGTTTCTTGAAAGCAAGATTATGAGCTATCCTATTTACTTCCCTTATGTGAGAAACTAAGAGAGCAACACTTTGGAAATGATTTAATAAACTTAATATCCGGGATAATGCAAAGTAATAGACGCTTGATAGGCGCTTTTTCGCTCCAAAGAACCGCATAACCAAGACAACAATCCGTAACTAACCTAACATGAAGATACCCTTCATCCAAGGCCCATCTATTTCTCAATCCTACACTAAAAGCAAACGTTAAAAATTGATCAGAATGACGAAAGTATGAAACAATGAGTCTGACTCAAAGGTCTAAAATTAAGGATTGGTCACATTGGTGTGACCTAACATATACCTTACTTGAAATCAATTGGTGGTAGTTTAGTGGTGAATAATAAGTTTGCGATGACTGATCAATACAATAGGATTATTAAAAATAGATCGATCAATCAGCGGTGGTTGCTTTCAAATTTCAATTCATGCCTAATATATTTATTCCTATTCATTCGTTCTAACTTGTAATTGTTCATATCACAATTCTCGGCCTCGATTACAGAATACTACAAGTACTATACCCTCAATCTTATCTATTTATCTACACAAATTCTCCCTTATGACGGAGGCAGATCCGTCACAAACTCGCGATTTGGTCATATATTCTCACAAAAACCCATTAGGGTGAGAGAAGGAGCACATGGGGTGGGTGCCCACCTTGTCCCCTCTACTCATTTTCACTCACAAAATACCTGTAGCAAGATCCGACCCGTCACAAGGGAGACCTACTGATTTATCTAACAACTATTATTGTTATAGGTCTTTGATAGTCTCCTAGTATATACCCGGTACATTTCGATTATATTGTTGGCATTTGATTTTCTGAGTCACTTGACATTATAGAGTTATAGGTCTTATTTGGTAAACAGCAGATTAATTTCAGCATAAGCAGATTGTAAAAGCAGATTATAAATGACAGATTTTAACAGAAGGTTTGACTAGCATATTATAATTAGCAGAATTAATTTAAGTGTTTGGTAACTGACAGATTACGATTAGTAGATTGTTAGTTTCTTTGTAAAATGTAGTTAATTTTCCTAGTTTAGAATATGCTAACCAATACGCTAGGGTAAGCAGCATATTGTAAAACAGTATATTGACCCCAAATATGCTGTTTCAATATGTTATTTACCAAACACTAAAATCAGCATATTAACTAGTCAAACATGCTAAAACCCTTAAATATGTTAATAACGAAATATCAATTTTGATAACACATTTGACATATTTTACTTTGTAGAGGTTATATAGTCATACTCTGTATTTACTTACTGCTTCTACCTCGTAACTAAATAAGAAGATATTTATTAAGGTTAGTGCTTGGTATGAAACATTCCCTTGTTAAGCCAAATCCTGAATCAACACTAGGCATGATATAATCAGTGCAGATCTTCTGTCCCATTTTATGTCTCATCTTGTGTCTCATTACTTCTCCTATTGACACATAAGGCCTTTCATATATATTATTACCGTTTTTATTTTCTTATGTATGATGTGTCAAGATCTTAAGGCAGTGGGACACAAAATGTGACAAATGATCTCAACTGTGATATAATGAACTCCGTATGCTTATGTGCTATTTGTGCACCAGGTCTAATTTAAAACCAGTAAAACGTTATTATTTCAAAACCATTTTATAATCCATTTTCAAAACTGCTTATTGTAGCGAAATGTTGCCCGTGACTAAGCTTTAGCTATAAGTTTAAACTTGAGATGATTATCTCATAATTAGGACCGTTTAATAGCAAGTTCAAAGGGTTCTTAACGCGTGATCCCCATGCCAAACTTTTTTAGTCTGATTTGGTAGCTAAATGTCCATGTTTGAGTACCGTCTACTACAAAATATTAAGTTTTTCTATTATATAAAGACTCAAACGGTGTTTTAAAACTAAATCTCTTTGACTTATTTAACGGCCCTTGTCAGTATTACGCTAGAAATACAACAACATAAAAGTAATTTGAAAAAGAATACCCAGTTGCAAAGCACCAATTGGACAGACCATGAGCTGGAATATGATTGATAAAAATTGGAGGTCAGGAGAAATCTAAAGAAAGCCATAAAGGAAGGGAATTGAAGAACCCTAATCTGTTCTTTTTAATTTGTTGATAATAATAATATTTGTATGTGGGCAACATGTACTAAGAATTAATAGGAATAAATATAATAGTTGAGTTTCAATTATCACCTTAAGGTTTTAGTTGAGATGCTTCATCTATCATGGTATCAGAGCCTAACAGGCACTCGAGTGAGGGGCATGATAAGAATAAATATAATAGTTGGGTCTCAACCATCACCTTAAGATTTTAATTGAGATGCTTTATCTATTAAGAATAAACTATAAAGGCTAAGGAGGCACAAAAACTAGCATATATATGTGTACTTATTTTTATTAATATCTTCAAATGATTCTTACTTTGCAACTTGTGTTTTGATTAATCTTTTCATAAAACATACACCTCCCCACCAATTCTTGTCCATTTGGATTCCATATAGATTTTGCTTGTTTATACTAGAGATTAGTCAATGCTATTTTTAGGAGCCACTTTCGGCATTCGCTCTTCTGAACTGAAACTTTTTATATTTAAATTGAATTTATGAAATCTGAATTAAATTAAGCTGAATAAACTAATCAAATAATGAAAATGAACTTATAAGGATGTGAAGTGATCAAACTCAAGTACTTACTTATATGAAGTAGACTTGAATTGAACTGAATTTAGAAGATCTTGACTGAATAGAGCTAAAGTCAACTGAAATAAGTCTAAAACAACAAAGCCTAGTTGTTTACTTACTTCGTTTTGAGATTTTTGAGTCATTTGTTAGCCCTCTCATTTTAAGCACTACTCTAGATGTTTTGAACTTTGATGATCAATTATTTTAATTGTTGTCCACTTATTCTCCAATTAAAGTTACTACAGCCTACATGTTGATGATGACGGGTTTGAAATCAGATCATGAATATGACCCCTCATTACTTGACGAGCTAAATTAGTTGTTAACATCTACAACACTACGATTGATATGAGAAGGACTCAAAGTGGTATCGACTAAAACTATGGTGCAATTATTATTGAGATTCGTCCATAACCATCTATTTTGAAATCAAGTATCAAATCGGTTTAACGTAGAATTGGCATCTCTTTTATCATTCAAAATTATTTAGGAGTTTCTAAACTAAAATTATCATGAAGGAATAAAACTGAATATTGAGTGAAAGCGAAAGCATATATCTTGGCCTTTTGTCATTAGAAATATGTTTAACTGATTCTTACGTAGTATATAGTCCGACCCAGACACTTTATAGTATAACAAAATAATTCATCAAATGGGAATATTGAATACCTACCGCCACTTTATTTGAGGTTATGTCCCATTTCATTATAAAAGTTAACTTTTTATATATACGACTTAATTTTATATTTATAACAGTCTTATACAAGACTAACAAGTTACTCCCTCCTATTCTTTATCTTCTTCTACATTGGTTTTTGGGGTGTTTTTAAGAGGAGTGAAATATGTGGAGGAAAATGGAGGAAAATAAAAGTAAGAGAGAAACAGTGGGGTCACAAGTCATAAGAACCCCAATTTATAGACAAATAAGGAAAGTGGAAGATTTTAGTGAATTTGTTATTTTAGGAAATGTGGAAGATGTTAGAGAATAGGAGGGAGTACAAAACTTGAATAACTATATATTTTACTTAAGTGACAAAAAGAAAAACTATTTTCAAATTCTTTTTTATTTTTACATCTACAAATCAATCGTTAATTTAATAAAACATAAGCGAGTGTCGGGTACTATGTAAATAGAAGTATGTAATGCATAATTAAGAAACATATTGCTTTTTCTTTTTTATATAGTTCGTATATGTTTTTCTCTTAGTTGGATACCCTTACAACAATTGTTAGATTTATCGAAATTACAAAGTTTTCTAACATATTTTCGAAATTATAGTAAACAATAGGAAAGGAAAGTATGAAATGTACACTTTAATTACTAACACAAATTCTCATTGAAGACATGATATATCCGTCACAAGCTGAAGACGGATACCATTTTACCTCACAATGTACCCACTTTTTCTCTCTCTGCAACACTATTCATGTGGTCCCCTTTCTCCACTAACCCATTTTGTTACCATTTTATCTCACAAAATATCCGTCACAAATGGTAACCCGTCACAAGGGAGACCAATTGAATTACTAAGACTTCTGACAAATAACTGATTGGTGAAAATGTGTAAAGTATCTTACTTGGTAAGTGTTATGAGAGATGATAATTATGACCTGAATTTAAATCTCGTTAGTATTAAAATCGTTCTTGTGGCTTCTTTAGACCAGGAAAACAAATAACCGACTAGTAAATAATACGGAGTACTCTGTATATATATATATAATTTTTTAAAACGCGCTTTTCGAAATCGTAAGTCAAGGCAATATATAATAAAAATGGTTGTTCTAGTAGGTATGAATGAAATATGAAGTGGGTTTCAATTATCAACTTTCAACATTCGTATCCCTAAAATTCGATTGTTGCACGCATGTGTTTGTGCTTAAGTACTCTTTTTTGTAGGTTTTAGCGGCTAATTTTATGCCCTCTAATTCATAGCTTCCTCTCTTTTAATCTCTAAAATATATTCGTATGTGCGGATGATTAGCATTTTCTAGTGTTATTTTCTTAAATAATTGACTTATTCTTTTATTCTCTCTCTTTTTATTGTGTTGTCAAAGATATACTCCTATACTATTAAATATAAATTCTTTTTCACAAAGTTTATACCGATATGTAGAGATATATGAGCACGTCATGTGGAATCTTAACAATTTTTCCTTTACATTTGTCCAATCACTACTCACTAGGGATTGTTTATTTGGTTTGTGAAACTATAGTCTTATTGCAAAACCAATTAAGGTTATATTTTTTTCGGTTGAAAAGAGTCGAATTGAACTGAACTGAATGAAGTTGAGTTGAATTGAATTGAAAAGAACTGAGCTGAACTAAATAGGGCTAAAATAAGAGTTAATTAACTCAACTGAATAGATCTAAACTGAAATAAGCTTGATTGGTTTTAAAAAATTATACTCCCTCTATTTCACCTACCTTTTAAATTAGAAGAATTATTATAAAATTTAAGGAGTATAAATATATACTCCCTCCGTACCACACCAAAGGTAACGTAGGGAAAATTGGAGTATTTAAGAAAAAGTGGAAAAAGTAAGGGTAAAGAGGGAATAAATAGGTGGGGTATGTAATTGGGTGTTTAATTATGGGTTGGTAGGTGGGGTATGTAATGACATTTTGTGTAAATATCAAATGGTTATAAGGATAATTTGGTAATGTTGTGGGCCAAATAAGGAATGTTACCTTTGGTGTGGTACGTCCGTTTATAGTAAGTGTTACCTTTGGTATGGTACGGAGGGAGTATAATCAGGGGCGGGGCCAAGAATTAAATACATGTAGGGCTATTGAAATACGGTTGCAATTTTTTTTTAAGTTCAAACAGTGTTTTAGGCAATATCTGTAATTTTGGCCAAAAATTAATACGATATATTGAGTTTAACGGAGAAAGTAGAGTACTGGAAAAAATTTATATTTCAAAACCATTTTAACTAGAAGTATATATTTATGTAGCCAAATTTGAGGAGTTAATGTGGACATATTTATTCGAAAAGTGTTGAAATTTAATAAAATATATTCAAAAGTCTAAAACATAATAAATTTGAACCTAAAAACACCCTACTAATATTAGTTAAAAATGGCCACAAATAAATTTTATATATTTATGTAAAAGAATGATGGGTAGAAGGTTTGAACCTACTACAACCTCCAATTTATTCATTCACCCCTGAACTTTTATGTAGTAAGCCAGTGACCAACTTTGCTACATTTTTGACATGTCTATATTTGATAGTGAAAATTATTTAACCAGAAATCATATAGGGCTATAGCCCACCCCCTCCCTCCGCCCCTGAGTATAATATAACAAATTAACAATAAGAATTACAAATGTGGAAATTATTGTGTGGATAAAATGAAATACAAGTGAGATACAATATATTATTTCAAAACATTTTAATATTGAAAAATAGAAATATTTTGGAGACGAGTAGAGCAACTTTTAAATTCATACCTGGTACTTGTCAATTGTCATCTTGTTATTTCATTTTTTTTTCTCTTATAACTAAGAGGCCCACACACACAACCTGTCTTAAAATTAAGTAATAAGCACTCAAGGGCTCAAGTCTCTTACTTGTCATACCATTTCAAGTCCTTTCCAACTAATCGATTATTACTGTTAGAATATAAAACCGATTTTCAGCTTAAAGTCTTAAACTTTTAGTTGAGATGATTTATTGACATGGTATCAGAGCCAGCGTGACCAAAATATGGTATGGGAAACCTGTAGTTGCATCCACACTTAAAGCCTAACGGTCATTCGTTTGAGGAAGTGTGTTAGAATATTATCAATTAATAACGTACATTATATCTGTCTGTATCTAAGTATCATCCTCACATATATTATATAGAAATTGAATCCATAAAATAATGAACTTTAGAAAAGATAGTGCGTCTGTGAGTGGTAACGAGTCTCATCAATATTATCTATCAATATTATCTATCGATCAATGACCCCTATTATTGTCTTTTTTTTTTACATTTTTCATTTTCTCAATCAACATACAATGTGTGTGGGCTTGGTGGAATTGTCATAAGAGTCCGAATTTCAGCTTATTTAACTTTGCATAATTGTTTGACAAAATACAATTAGATACTTACGTTTAAAGTTTCTTTTGTTTCTCCTTAAAAGGTAAATTGGCAAAATAGTGATGCCACTAACTCTAAGAATAACAAGGAACGCATCACCTTACAATTTTACATGCTAATTGCTAACATGCATGGTAATGATACTTGCTATTTATAAAAATTCAACGATCGTAGACAAGTGCTCGTAAACGTTACATGCACTAGTGTGTGTTTCATATGACGAGGGAATTAGCGTTTGTTATTTTTGGTGCACACTGGGTAAAGCTCCAAGTATACGTGATAGTATATAAACCACGTATACTAGGTTAGTCGTCCAGGATGAGAGGCTCGAGTTCTATAAAACATAGTCTCAGCCCACATATAACCTTCACAAGAATGCTCTTGGAGAAGTTTAAACTTGAAATTCTTGGGAACTTAAGCCAAGTTAAAATTAATCTCATGCGAATGACAAGATCCAGAAAATTAATACCCTTAAGATAATTCGATTCATAGCGATCGATGTGTGAACATGACCCGATTCTATCTAATTAGTGATCCAGAAAATCACTAGAAAACACAATATCCGAATTAAACATAGAACACCAAATGATACAACGTAGATCTATCAGAATTACTTATTTAATCTGTCAGCTATACATATACCCGAATAATGTTAAAGTGTGCAATGAAAAAAAACTATGAAGCATGGACAAGACAACCCATTAAACTTCGGTCGTTTGGCTCGCAAAAAATGTTCACGGGCAACTTATTTTCCAAAATTTACGAAGGCTCACACCCACTAACATAACCCGCATATCCCTGAACTGAAAAATTCATGTAAACACGACCTATATCCAACTCAATCCCGCATTGGATCAACTTCATACATTACACCTACTATATACCAATATATAATTTTAACAATTTTATTGATTGATGAGATGACTACACTTACTAAAACTTTAGTACATATTGCGCCCCAGCCCTTAATTGAACTAGTTTCATCATCATCATCAATTCATCATCATCATCAATGACTTCAACCCAAAAAAAAACGGCCACTCTTTTTCATGATTAGATTTTAATTAGAATTATTAAAGTTCAAGTGGGAAAAACAAGTTAAAAAAAGAATAAAGAAGAATGATACATGCGTAGATTTGTGGGTTCAGTTATGTCTCACAAAATCTGGTAAGATGAAGCAAGCTAAGTAACCCTTTTCTATTTGGTAACTTATCAATCTCTTATTACCACATCATCCCACTCCTTTCATGCATGTCTTCCTTTGTCACAAGTCACATGGTGGCATGCATTTCAAACACACCAATATATTGCAAGACATTAATAAGTGAATAACCAACCCCTTAGCTTAGCTTAGCTTAGGCATGCATATCCCATTTACAATCACTTATAGGGTTTGGTGGCATCCTTTTCTTCTTTTTTTTTTTGGAAAATATCGAGTTTTGATTAAGACGGTTTTATTATACTCGTGTATTATTTAGGAGATGTTTGGTAAACGATATATTAGTCAGGTTTTAGCATATCAAGTCTTTTAGCATGTTTGACCAATCAATATACCAATTTTAGTATTTGACGAACAACATATTGAAATAGCATTATTTCGGGCCAATATTCTGTTTTACAAAATGCCGCTTACCCCCATCATACTAGTTACCATATGATAAAATTGGAAAATTTAGCTCATTTTACAAAGAAAACTACTAATTTATTAATCTTAGGCTCTGTTCTTTTGGACTGAAACTAATCTGAACTCAACTGAACTTATAGGATCTCGAATCAAATCGAACTTATAGAATCGAAATGAATCGAATCAACTTATAGAATCGAATCGAATCGAACTTATAGGATCTCGAACTAAATCGAATCGAACTTATAGGATCTCAAGTGAACTTAAATTAAGTGAGGTATAGGATCTGAATCGAACTTATAAGATCTCGAATCGAACGAATCGAACTTATAGGATCTAAACTAAACTTATAAGATCTGAACTGAACTGAACTTATAGGATCTGAACTGAACTTAACTTATAGGATCTGAACTGAACTGAACTTATAGGATCTGAATTGAACTGAACTGAACTTATAGGATCTGAAGTGAACTTAAATTAAGTGACTTTAAGTCCAAAAGAACAGAGCCTTGATCTGCTAACAAATCTGTTATTTATATTCTGCTTTGACAATCAGCTTATGCTGTGAAATAAACCAACTGTAGGAGTTGAACAAAAGAGTTTCGAATACGATTATAATGAGAATTACTCCGTATTGAGTTATACTTTTGACGTGCATTCGATTTTGGATGTGAGATATGATGATATCAAAACTTGATACTATCCGGAACTAATACCATGTTCTTATCCTCATATTTATAAAGTTTATCCTAAATATGTAATCCATTTGAGATTAGAATCACGATTTTAGTGATGTCCATTTCAAAATCTTTAGTAACGATTTTGCTAGGTAGGAAATAGGAGCTAGCTAGATTTTGATTTTGCACCATCGCACGTCTTCAATGCATGCACTCTCTAACACTAGTATACTACTTTACTAGTAGAATCTTAGCTTAGGCTAAGCTATATATGTCCTCTAATTATCACAACATGTGATTTGCAAGAAATATCAACTATATATGAACAAGTAAAGTTATCTACATTTAAATTACTACCAGTGATGACAACTTGGGATAATGGCCAACCAAGTGTGTGATTGCTCTATATCACCCTAAAATAAAGTGTGAAGAGTGAGAAAGAAAACAATGGCACATTTTAATGGAATGGAAGATCAAATCTTATACATACAAGATTATGGTGCTGAGTGATATTAAAATTAATGATATGATAGAAATGAGAAATCAATATGATTAAAAAACAACTAGTATGAATCCCGCGCATACATGCGCGATATTCATAGATCTTTTACTTTATAATGTATTATTTAAGATTTAAAATTGACGTATTATTAATTTTTCATATTTTAATATGAGGATAAAAAATTGAAATGGAAAATTAATTAAAAGAAATAAGTAAATTCACGAAAGGTACATTTTAATGAAATGTGTCATCACAAAACTAATGATTACAATTTATAAATTTTTTCAAATAAGTTTAAAGATTTTTTTTTTCAAGAAATTAATAATATAAGTTCATAATTTTTTTATACGAATTAATACTCGTATTTGGTAAAAAAAATTATGCGAAACTAATAATATCAAATTTTTCGGTTTTTCATATACGAATTTTAGATTTATACCAGTTTTGTTTTATTTTTAAATTAAAAAATTATAATTTAATTATAAAAAAGTTATAATGATTAAAGATTATATCTTAACTAAAAGATAATAATTTACTAAAAATAGAGTTTTGTTTCCTTATTTGGCCAACTTCCTTTGGAGGGAAAACTATTGAAAATTTTTATTCTCTAAATAGGATATAACTAGTTTAGATCCCGCACAATAAATGCGCGGTATTTGTAGAGTTTTTATTTTTAGAAAAAAAAAAATTAACTATAAAACTAATCAAAAAATTGAGTAATGTCATAAAGCGTATATATTTTTAAACAAAATTAATGAAATTGTTTATAATTTTTTTTATTAACATATCATTTAGTTACGTTTTAGCATACAAAGAACGAATTTTTTATCGCAAAATTCTTATAGACAAATATTAAATAAGGATTTATATCAAAATAGAAAAGTAAATAAGAGATTTTATCAAAATAAGAATTGTGGTTTAGGTGAAAAAACTTGAAATTTTTCCTACTCTTTTAATAAAATACGGGATCAAATGATAATAATGTAATGAATAAATCTTTTTCGTTTCCTTATTTAACTTGTGCTTTTGGAGGGAGAATCTTGTAGAATTTTATTCTCTTAGTATATAGGGGATGGGATATTTTAATTATAGCAATGATTGATAATTCATCCAGTTTACATTATATTTTTTATTTTATTTTTTGAGCTTGCAGATTTGGCCCATAGTGTGCTCAGAAGAATGCAAAATTAAAGGCCCAAATAGAAGATAATATAGTTAGGCGGAAAAAAACGTAGAATCACCTATTCATTTAGTAAATAGGGGATGAAGCCCAAAGCCTAATATAGAGCAACTCATTTAGGCGGGAAAACTTGAGAATCTCTTATTCTTTTAGTTTAAGAGGGATGAGAGATCAAGGCTCTCTTGGGTCAACAAAAAAAGATGCTTTATAACAGCGGATAACGTTAAAAGAATACAGTTAATAGATTTTAATACGAGTAGCAGGTTTGACTATAATACGAAGTATTAAATTAGCAGAATTAAGAAATGGTGTTTGTTAAGTAGCAAGTTAACGACAATTAGATTGTTTTCATGTATGAATTGAATATACTTTTACAATTAATCGTTAATCAATCAATCAATCAATACCAGAGATCTTCTACGCTGATTTCAAAGCTCCCAAGCCATATTTTCATAAATTTGGAAAGTATTTTTTATTTTTTATTTTTTGTGACGAGAGAACTGCAGCACTGCTATCTACGGTGTGAACTGCGCTAACCTTGGAGTGTACGCGATAGCTTGCAAACCACGTATATCAGGTAAGCGCCATCCAAAGGTGACATACTAGAACGAAGTCTAAAACGCATAGCCTCAAGCGATAAATAATTAAATACTCTACAAGATTTCTCTTGGGAGGCTTGAACCTGAGTCTCGAAAATTTCACCCAAGTTTTAACCATTAGACTCTCTCCTTACACGAAAGTATATTCTAAGATCTTAAAATATTTTTGTTCTATCTCATTAAACTTTTTATAGAAGTATTACTCTGTATATTATGGATAATGATACGGCGCCACCGGGTGACGCCCAATTTCGACATTACCCTCTCACATGCACCCCTCATTATTGGAATCCCCACTTATTCTATAGGATGTATCTGGAGTATTATTTTGTGGATCCCCATTTATATTGCATGTGAGAGGGTGGCGCCGAGATTGGGCGCCACTGAATGGCGCTAACTCATTTTCTGTATATTATTATTAATTTAACAAAAGAATACATTATAAAAAAATATAAAATATACATATCTAAATTCGTAGCAAAAAAATGCTTTATTTTAGTATACAATTTTCTTTTCTTTTGCTGAGAAGTAAACACTTGTCATCTTCGTTGCGGTACATTATACCATGCATCCAGGAGTATGGTGCATGATACTCTCTCCTTTAAACTTTTCTTATAATAAATAGTTATTAAATTTAATAAATTATAAAATTATAAAAAATATATCATTATTCATAATTTTTATTTCTCTACGAATAGAAATCATATTTGATATATTTTGTTATTTATTTTAATTTTTCTCATATATTCAAATCACGTAATGACATATTCATATCATATCACATAATTATTTTTATTCCTTTAAATTATTTTGTATTATGCGGTTTTGATATGGAATAAAACGTTCAAGATCGTCATTGTTCAATATATTTGTACAAATAGAGTCATATTCACTAAACTATAAAACCATATTCACTAAACTAAAAATGAATATAATAGAGACATGAGATGAATATCACACTACATAATACATATTCATCAAACTAGAGTAGGCAATGGGTCGTGCTGGGCCGGCCCGCGTGCCGGCCCATCGTGCCTTCCCCAAAAATTGGCCCGGCCCAGGCACGGATATTGTGCTCCTCGGGCCGTGCCGTGCCAGGCCCACTGATCCAAACCTACGCCGCGGCCCGCTCAAGGCACGGCCATTTTCGTGCTTGGGCCGTGCTTGGCCCATGGGCTTTTCGTGCCTTGTCCGTGGGCCGGTCCATTTGCTTTAATATTTTTTTTTATTTAAAAAAAAACGTTATATAATTGATATATTTTTAGTACTTTTTGTTTTATAAATGATGATTAATGGTTTAAATATATATTTTATTAAATATTAGTGTACTTTTAGTTTAATGAAAGATGATTAATGGCTTAAATATATATTTTGTTAAATGTTACTGTACTTTTTATTTAACAAATAATAATAAACGGGCCATTCTTCGTGCCGGGCCGTGCCAAGCCCGTCGTGCCTGGTGCGTGCAGGGGCTCCACCGTCTGGCCGTGCGTCGTGCCTAGCACGGATTTTTGATGAAAATCGCGTCGGAGCCCGTCCAAAGCCCGTTCGTGCCGTGCTCGTGCTTCCTTGATTTTCTCGTCGGGCCGTGCCGTGCCGTGTTGTGGGCCGTGCCTGGCCGTGCCGCCCATCGGCCTGCGGCCCTTTATGCCAACTCTACATCAAACTACACTGTCATATTCACTAAACTAAAAGTGAATATAATAGTGTTATATTGTGAATATCACACTATAAAACGCATATTCATTATACAACATTGTCATATTCACTAAAATTAAAGTGAATATGATAGTGTCATATCGTGAATGCATTATTACAAACACAAAACACTTAAATTGAATATGATAGTGGTGACTACTTCTTATAATTGGAAGTTAAATTTTTGTTTTTTTTTTTTAAAAAAAGGAAGAAGTTGAGGATGAGTGAGAAGTGGGGGAGTGGAGGGAATATAGAGTATCCTATACATGGATGTAGGATATAAAAATTGCTTCGTTGCCTCAAGATAAACTTTATTTGCAAAGACACCGATTCGACCCTCGTTATCCTCAACTGCAGCGTAGGGAACCCGATTCTCACTACACCACATGGCAATTAAACTCTTTAACGCCCGATTGGGAATTAAGTTAGTGTGGGCCAGGGTCTGACCCATCTTCGGACACGTGTTACGACCCGACTCAATCCACAGAGTAATGGACGTCCGATCGTACGTCTGACCCGTTGCAACGACAACCGGGTCAGTCATCAAGTCCAGTGTAATCGGGCACTGGAACCCCTTTGGCGCGTTCAACTCCGATGACGAGTTCCACCGAGTCGACTCGGACTCGACACGCTAAAAAGCACGCACTTAGCGTACCTCACGAGTCACGAGCCCAACCAGGGCCACCACGTCGGACCTCGACTTTGCATCACTTTGACACTGGAACTCGTCTTGCAATAACTCAATCTCCTCACGGCAACGCGCTGAGTCACTCAGTCCGAGTCGAACGAATGTCCGCTAAATCGATCAAATTCTTACGATTATTACAACAATTGATCAGAAATTCACGTAATTCATCAACATCTTGGCTTAAATTAAGCTCATTTTTAGGCAAAATTTTAAGCAAAGTGCGTAAATCCTGAGTCAACTCGTGAAAGCAACTCGTAATCGACTCAGCTTGCATAAGAAGCCACATCTTACCACTTCCAATCGAACAATCTTCGATCAAAACCCTAATTCTTTGCAAAACAATGAACAATTCTTCAAAACATAAAATAGCCGAATTAGATAAAATAAATGATTGAATTCCGCATTTTCGGATAATCGAAATCAAGCTTCGCTTGAATAACGACGGCGGTGATGGCGGTGGAGATACGGCGGCAATAACGTCTGATAGAGAGTGTAGTGCGCGGAGAAGATATGCCGGTGGAAGCTTCGGAATTAAGAACGCCGTCGGGGATGAACGAAGGCGCCGGTGATGTATCTCCATTGATGGACGATGTTAGATGTTAGCAATTGAGGTTAAACATTGATTGTGAATTGAGTAAATTGCTTGAATAGTTGGATTACAAAAAATTGGCGGCAAACACCAAAAGAAAGAAATACTTTTAATAACATCCCCTACTACTAAGATAATAAAAATTCTCTTAGTTTTCCCTCCAAAATGCATTTGTCTTAATAAGAAAACAATTAAAGCTTTCTTTAAATAAACTATTATATTTTTCTTAAAATATAATTTTATTATGATTATAATTATACTCTAATCTTTTAACTAAATTCAAAATTATGATTTTTTTTCATTATAAAAAAATAAAATTGGTATTAAACTATAGACTATAAGTTGCTATTTTTTTAATGCAATAATGATTACTTTAAAAAGTAACTTAACACATCCCCTTCTATTAAAAGAATAAGAGGTGTCTCAATTTTTTCGCTGAAGTGAAATGTTCTGTATTGGTCCTTGCACTATATCATACAAATATTAATTATATACCATAAATAGGAGATACTATTACTAATTTTTAATTTGTAAACACACATTAATGAAATATTTTGATTTACTATACATGTGGGATTGCATTAATAATGAGGATGATATGAAAAAAATATTGTCCATAATTTTTTTCATAGTTCTATTTTCCTGTTTTTGCTACAAATGTACTCTACAAATTGATTATCTCATTTTACAAATTCTCTAATTTTATTGTATAATTAAGTTATTACTTGAGGTTATTCCTTTGGTAAATGTAATTGTATAATAATATTATTTTTAATAATTAAGTAATAATTTATATAATTAGTTTCAGTTAAATATCAATCTTATTTGGTGAGAAAACTATCTAATTTTCGCTTTTATACCGCTTACCAGGCTATATTATTTAACGTTTTTGTATATTATAATCTAAAAAACCGCTCATTTGCGCGGGTTCTACACTAGTATTCAATCAATTTTATTGACATATTCAATCAATTTTAAAAAAAAAAAAATATTATTGACATATTCAATCAATTTTGACATATTCTTCTGTCGATACTTAAATTTTTTGGACATATTCAATCAATTTTATTTTTTATTTTTAAAAATGATTGAATATGTCAATACTTTTTATTCAATCAATTTCTTTTTATGTTGTATTAATATATTAATAAAGGAAAGATATATGATTGGTTTGGCGCTACTATGCTAGTAACGGGTATCTTTCTAATCTACTATCTAATACTGCATATATAAATTGAAAATGAGAAACTACAAAAATGACATAAACATATAAAAATTCATTATACTATATAGTTTTATATTTTTAGATGTATAAAAACTCATATATACTATGTAGTATACTATATTATATTGTATTAGAAAAGTAATTATGAAGTAATTTAGAAAAGACAATTAAAATCTAATAGTACAGGTATAATTTGGAAAGTTGAAAAAGGATGATTTTATTTTTTTTTGACTCTATTTGGTAAAATTAACTGAAAAGTTAGCTGAAACTTGAAAAACTATCTAAAATCTTGAAAAGCTAACTGATACCTGATAGGGTAGTTGATAAGTTGTTATAAAAAAATATTTGGCAAACTAGCTGAAAATGTATCTGAATTTTGGTAAAATGACGTAAAAGGATATGATAATTATTTAACATTATAGATTGAAGGGGTAATAAATGGAAGATTAATTATCTTAGTTACCTGAAATTCCAAATGCTACTCTAAATCAGGTAGCTGAAATTTTGGTCAAATAAGCTACCGGAAGTGTCGTGTCAAATGGGCCTTAAAATAAGATTATTATTAATAATATTAAAGTAGTGAATATATGCCAATTTTGGCTGATAATTTTTTTCCTTAATTATAATTTTACAATATTGATGGGGCATATTCTGCACCCGCTGACCAAGTCAACATATTGAGCAAGGTCAAAGATATCCACAGCAAGTCAACGGCTTAGACAGCCTAACCAAGGCAGCCTGTCGGCCTGTCTCTTGGGTCCCCGGCCAGGGCAACCAGCCAACCGGGGCACACATCCGCGAACTCATATCCAAGACCCCTCGGCGGCGAGTCGACAGGGCCCGCCGGCCTGCCATGGCCCCTCGGCCGAGGGTAGATCAGTCTTTCCGCCTGCTAGCCACTTGGCCACTACGTGACAAAAGGTAAAAGTCTATAAATACTCCTCAACTCTCATTGAGGAGGGGATCCACAATTTAACCTAATAATCACTATTCATCTGGTAATATCTTCCTTATCTCTCTACAATATATACTTCGCCAAGTAACAACAACTTATCTCTCTAAGTTTACTGACTTGAGCGTCGGAGTGAGTTCGCTCGGTCCCAAGCCGAGCCCTCAGTTTGTTCACTGTTTCAGGAGACCGAAAGGAGAAGTAAACCAAAGACGTCATTCTACAAGCACGGGTGGTAACAAATAACTGCTCTGGAATTACACCCGGAACAAATATAATAATAATAATAGTATCGTGAGTAATTAAACTAATTTTAGTAATAGCGGGAGTAATAAAAGTAACTGTATTAACAACAAAAATAGTGAAAAGAACTAAAATAACATAGGAGAAACCCGTTTTCCTATTTATAGTCCGTTATTATTATTTGTTGTTACAATATAGGTAAATTATACCGTGCACCCAGGAATATGGTGCATGACTGCATGGTACTCTCTCCTTATAAATTTTTCTTATAATAAATAAATATTAAATTTAATAAATTATAAAATTATAAAAAATATATCATTATTCATAATTTTTATTTCTCTACAAATAGAGATTATATTTGATATATTTTGTTATTTATTTTAATTTTTCTCATATATTCACATCATGTAATTGACATATTCATATCATATCACATAATTATTCTTATTCCTTTAAATTATTTTGTATTATGCGGTTTAGATATGGAATAAAACGTTCAATATCGTCAGTGTTCAATATATTTGAACAAATAAAGTCATATTCACTAAACTGAAAGTGAATATAATAGAGGCATGCGATAAATATAATAGTGTTATATTGTGAATATCGCACTATAAAGCACATATTCATTATACAACATTGTCATATTCACTAAAATTAAAGTGTGCCATATCGTGAATGCAACACTACAAAACACTTAAACTGAATATGGTAGTAGTAACAATTTCTTAAAAGTGGAAATTAATTTTTGGTTTTTCAAAAAATAAAATAAAAAATAAAAAATAAGAAAGTTGAGGATAAGTGGGAAGTGGGGAGAGTTAGAGGGACTATAGAGTATCCTACACCTCGGTGTAGGAGGTGTAGGATATAAGAATTGTACAATATATGTTGTTGCCACTTACACATTCATAAGAATTGTACAATATATGTTGTTGCCACTTACACATTCTTATCTTTTTCTTGTGTGATGAGGTACAAACCTAATTTTGAGACGGAGAGAATAGTATTATTAATTTATTACTATGGAAGATAGAATTATAGGGTTGAAACGCTACCAATTCCTTGTAATATCTTAGGATATGTCATATGTAGGGCATTTACGATTACGTACGATAGGTCACAATTGGGGCACAGTGATATCCAATACAAAATCTTTAATAACACATGTAAAACTCGATTTTGTTACATAGGAATATAGGATCACAAAATCTCATTGAATACGGCACGTATCCGTCACTTTGGAGTGACGGATATCATTTTCTCTCACAAATGACCCAAATAGAGGAGAGAGGGAAGCACATGGGGATGCCCCCACCTTGTCCCCCTATCCGTTTTGTGAGTGGCATTACCCGACCCGTCTTCAGCAAGACTAACTGATATAGGATAGGAGCTACATTTTGCACCATCGCACGTCTTTAAGCTAAGTGTCACGGTCCGCTACTTTTGCCGGACCGTGGCGCGCACCCTTGCCCCTTCTCAAGGCAAGATGCAAGCGACAAGGATTTTCGTACTAGTGAGGGATCGCCCACTAGCACGATACTCGGGTCTCGGGTCGGTGTGTGTCGGGAATCCTGGTCACGATTATCAAGTCCGGCACACGAAAGCAATAAAAGTAAGCAATACGATTATTGAAAGCAAGCAACAAGCAACAACAAGCTTTTGGATGAGAAGCGGTTTTTCATTGACTAGCACCTCTCATAGAGGCAAATTTGATAGTTTGGTCCTGGTAGCAGGAAACATTGAATTTACAAGTTTAGTGTAGAATAGCGATATACCTATTTATGGAAACCTATTCTAAAACTACTAAGAAAATACTTACTACAAATGTACAATGGAAATGAAATTACATAAGCATAAAATAAATCTAAGGGTTCAAGTGTGCGGATCGTCACACTCTCCCCCACCTAATCTGTTGCCGCCCTCGGCAACACAAAAATCTCGAACGGCGCTTCGGCGAGACATCCTCGGTGAGCTGTGGCCGTCCATGCTGCATTGTGGTTTGGCTTTCTCTTGAGTCCGGCTTGTAGATACTTCTCGGTCCACACCATGATCGGATTCATCGTCCCTTAAAGAATAGAGTGCATTTCCTTGACGGCGAGACTCCCGAACATCATGTCCTCCAAGTTTATCACTCGCCTCTGATCATTCTGGGAAGTCCAAGTCCTCGTTGCTCGAGCGGAAATTTTACGAGATCGTTCAAGGTGCTCGCTCCATCGCACCTTCACCTTGTCCATCACCACTTCAGTACCTGCATTCAAGGGTAAGTGAGTTCTCCAGGACGCCGAATCAGTATTTCGGCGCGGCCCCCTTGTAACACCCCGTATTTTATAATAATATTTTATTATAAAAGTATTTTATTAAATTAATTATTTCGAGATTTAATAATGTATTTTGAATATTTATATTTATCTTCTTTGTTCTCTATTTTATTATTTCTCATTTTAATCTACTTTTGATTGGGTTAAAATGTCCGTGCACGATTTTACTATTTTAATTTTATAACTACTTTTCTAATATAAGTTCTCCTTTCGTTTTAATAATATCCAATTGGTTTTGTAATCAGATAATCCATTGTATAAGCTAATGGACCCAAAGCCCATTGGTTAATCCCTTATAAATAGAATTAACCTAGCAAGCAACTAGGTCAATCCTTCTCCTTTCTCACGTAAACCCTAACCTAGCAGGCAAGTTGCTCTCCTTTGTTTTCTCACGTAAAGTGCCGCACGGCCTCTTTCCTCTATTTCTCTCTTTTGTTCTCTTTTCTCCCTTTGACTCCATTGTTGAATATCTTTCCTTCTCTCAAACTCATACATAAATTATATTTTCATAATCCTTACTCTTACCTTTACAATAATTTATTCTCCAAATAATTTTATGGGAATTATTTGTATGGACCTGTAAACCTACCTTTATGGTCTATTATTTTTTAATGGGTAAATAAGAAGAAGGGTCTTTTATGGTGCTTGGATTCGGGTATTCTTCATAGTCGATTTTTGGGGACGTTGACACGTGTGGAGACAAGACTTTGTTGGTCGTTTTCTTTATGGAGATTTTCATTAATTGCTAATAAGGTAACTAGGTGTTTTCCTTTAATTGTGTTTATGCCAATT
Source organism: Silene latifolia (assembly GCF_048544455.1). Taxonomy (NCBI): domain Eukaryota; kingdom Viridiplantae; phylum Streptophyta; class Magnoliopsida; order Caryophyllales; family Caryophyllaceae; genus Silene; species Silene latifolia. The sequence goes on along the minus strand of NC_133526.1, from coordinate 4,434,277 downwards.
GATGTAATGTACATGATTTAATAATTGATTTGTGTAATTGGTATGTGTTTGATTATTTGTTATCATGATTAAATATGTTTCGCATGTTTGTATATGTTTTTACGCACTAATTATATGTCGTATATTGTTTACATGTTTATTATGGGTGTCATGAGCGCAATTAGGGTTTACGAATCAAACCCTAGTGGCGGCATGATAGACAGCCAAGGGTTCTTTCCAAAGTTATAGCTAAAGCTAGTATAACATTGATGATGATTCAAGTGTAATAGCTGAAGTTAGTACAACTTTGGGTAGTTACTCTAGTTATGGCTGTAGTAACTATAACGTTGAAGTACGAGTTAAGGTTATAGCTAGAACTAACGTATCCTGAGATTTATGGCTCAAGGTTATGGTTGGAACTAGTATGACTTTGAGTTTCGTGTCAAGGTTATAGTTGAGGTAAGTATAACTTCAAGTTACTTATGTTGAAGTTATAGTCGAGGATACTATAACCTCGCATTCAGAGTTCTTGTTATGGTGAGGATTACTATAACATTCGATGGTTAAATATTAAGGTCATGGTTGAAGTTACTATAACATTGGTTATTTATGCTTGCTTCATACGTTGTGTTGTGTTCAGTTATTATATGACAATGTGTGTATATGTCCTTGGTTACTCTTATTCATATGTTGGTAGGACAGTCAGTTAAACTGTTCTATTGTGTTGAGTCGTGATGTTATTCACGCATGAGTTGTACAGTCAGTTAAACTGTGCATTTGCATGAGTTGGACAGTCAGTTAAACTGTTCTTCTGAGTTGAGTCATGGTGTGGTCCATGCATGTCGTGTGCAGTCAGTTAAACTGTGCATTTGTTTGTTGGCTAAGTCGAATAGATGACGGTAGTATCAGTTAAATACTATCGGAATGAATCAAGAGCTGCTCTTCGGAGGTTTATTGGTCTATGTTCGGGGGTGGCCAGATTCGTCAGTTAAACGTTCTGGGTCCCGAGTGTCGTTCGGTGTACAGTTAATGCATCGAGAGGTCTGGCCAGGTCTTAGGCATATAGGCAGTGGTGATACGCTATACATAGTACCGTGGGGTATCGATTAAATACTTCACAACCGATGGTTAAATCGGTTAAACGTTCCATCTGCTAGTTCATCAGTTAAATGTTCTAGCGGCGTTCGCTCTATTCGCTATGCTTTGTTGCTAGCTTTGTGCCTTATGTGCTGTGGATCGTGTCTACTTTGGTTGGTAAGTGTCCATGGTCTAGTTCTTGCATATGGTCTAAGTTCATGTAGTCTCATTCATCTAGTGTTGTGAATGTCAGGAGTAGTAAGTATGAGTTTGATTTTCATGAGTATAGATGATCTCACATGTTTACTATTTATGCATTTCAATTGTTATTAATTGTTGGTTATATTCAATTGTTGTAAACATGACTGGGAGAGCATCTAGTTACTCCCGACTGATTGTCGACCCCCTTTTCAGGTTGTTCAGTTTGATGCTGTTTTGTTGATGCTTGCTTGGGGAATGTGCGAAGCGAGCTTAATAATAAATTAGGAGTTGCTTTATGTTTTAAGAACCTTTGAATAATGTATTAGTTTGTTTTGGAGTTAGTAGCGAACCGGATTTGGGCTTGGTGTTTCCGCCACCTTGACCCCTTTTATCAGTATCGTACTCTGATATTCATTTTAAATAAGTTTTTCCTTTGTTTTATAATCCGGGTTGTTACAGTTGGTATCAGAGCGAACACGCTCCCAATTCTCGCTTAGTTAATGACTAAATAAATGACCTAGTAAATGAGTGAGAGTAAATGGGGTAGAAACAATTAAGGACTTGTTTGTTTATGCCTTAATGTTTCTTATCGTTTAATTTTATTACATGTGTTGTCAGTCATGTACTTGTTTGTTTATACGTTAATGTTTCGTATAATTATTAATTGTGTTACATGTGTTGATTATCCCCTTATTTGTTTTGCCCTAACGTTTCGCATCTTTATTAATTGTATTACCTGTATTGTTCATGTACTTACTTTTCATGCCTTAATGTTTTGCATCGTTATTATTTGTACTATATGTTATGTTCATGTATTTGTTTGTTTATGTCTTAACGATTATCGTTATTAATTATATTAAATGTATCGTTTATGTATTGTATTGTTTATGACTTGATATTTTGTTTCGTCATTAATTGTTTAAAATGTCTTGTTCATGTATGACTTTTTCAAGCATGTTTTGTTGATTTTAAAGACGGTCATTTTGAAGATGTCCTTTGCATGTTACTATCGTGCATTTTGGTTATATCGGTCAAAACGTTTAATCTTTGGTAACCCGAGCTCTACTCTTATCGTACTTTCATCCTTTTTGGATCATTTGGTGTTGTTGTCCTTGTTTGAGGTGATTTCGAGGTTGACCCCATGTTGTTTCTTGAGGCATCAAGTTAGGTTTGATTGGTAAGTTGGGATGTTTAAGTATGAAAGAAAAGAGTGTTTATTAATATGGGTTTAGTAAGGAAGGAGTTTACTTTGGGATTAGAGGTTTTTGAGATGAAGTTTACTTTGGGATTATAGGTTGTTGAGGTGAAGAAACTTTAGGAATAGGAGTTGTTATGATGATGTTTCCTTTGGGATTATAGGCATTATGTTCTCTTATGTGCTTGAGGAAATCTTTTTTTGATGATAGAGGATGATGATATGTGGCATGAGATACATGATTGTGGTTTCATAGTTCATAAGAAGTGAGAGGCATATTGAGTGGATTTATCTTATGGTATTATTTGGGAATATCACGGCGTATGCTCGTAATGGATAAATTTATTGGATTTTTGTCTTGTGTTAAAGGAAAAGTTATGCGAGTTATTTATGGATCGAGAGTAGAGTAATGGAAACGAATTGAATGTTATTGAGGAATTTAGATTAAGCAAGTTGAGAATTTTGGAGGACTATGCTCATCTTTAAGTGGAATATCACATTTGAGGAATAAGAATCGTTAGCGACTATTAGGGAGTTACGAACGATTTTATGATTTATATGTTGAGGAGTTATTTACTGATCATACGTTTTAAAGGATTGTCTGAGAGAGATAAACAGTAATTTATGGACTTGTGAGATGTTAATGTTAATGTGTTTTAGCGTTGACTTAGTGAACGACCATGTTGACGATGATTATAATGTATCGTGGTGCCCATGTTTTGAGGATATAGAGATTTCTATGGATTGATTCACAAAGTGTGATTAGATGGAGTTCTTGAGAGTGGAAGGACTTGAGAGTTGATGGTCGTGAGAGTTTATGTTCTAGAGAGTTGATAATTTGAGGAATATAGTGTTTGTAGAGGGACAGTTATATAGAGATTTGTCGGTTATGAGGTATTATGGAAATATGATGAAAGGACGTTTCGAGACGTTGTTACCTTGAGTGATGATTGTACGAGAATTGTAAGACTCTGGTTATCCGCTTTATTTATTTTATCTTAAGTTGTTGTCTTCGAGTAGATACAATTGTTTTTGAGTCGTCTATTCTTGTAATCCTTACACGTGTTAACCATACCTCTTCTATTTGAGCCTTCAGACCAAAAGTTTCTTTTATCTTTGTCTTTTGTCTATTTCATCTATCGTTGCTCTCTATTTGTTCTTTATTTCAACTCGAGTTCCTTCTTCTTTGAACTTTCGTGATTACCTTTTTCATATTGATTTCTCTCTAAGCTTTTACTTCCCAAAACAATGTGATGTTTTGTCTCGTTTCATTGCACGGAAATATTTTGTTTTGGTTTGCAAGTTATTTATTCTTTCATGGTAACTTGGAAATGTTTGAAATCTCTTTAGAGCTACTTGTGATCATCTCGTAGTGGGAACTTGGATCCTTGGTGAGCGATGTTAGATCCTTGAGTTTGATGTTTGGTTATTTGAGGTTGAGAACATAGTAGCATAGTTGTATATGAGTATGAAGTGGGACAACATATAGAGTTTTGGAGAAAGAGTATTAAAGGTCTTATTCTGAGCTTTGAAAGTTTGAGGTTGTTTTTACCTTGAGGGTGCTTAGATGTTTGTTTATGCTACCTGAGGTTAAAGGTGTTTCTTAAGAGTATGATGAGTGTGTATTGAAGGACATAGATTCGTACAGTCTTGTGGTGGATTCGTGATGTCGAGATGATATTCATGGATAATAAACTGTGATTGGAAGTTGAGGTTATAAGCATGTCGTTACGTGAGCACAGGTGATAAGATTTGTATGGTGATATCATTTTAAGAGCGATGATGGAATTACGTTATCGGTGGATACGTGTGTTGTGGTACAATAGGTACTAGCTTAACCTATGGTGTATGATTGTTGGGTGCATAGTAATGCCGTGATCATGAGTGTTCAAAGGAAATGATTGGGTCTTGCGAGTGTGACTAAAGATTTTGTCATGAGATTGAGGTTGGATAGGATTTTGACAGTTTAGTCGGAGTTTGAGGTTTGAGATTGATGACTTTGGATATTAGATGTATAACGAGAATTATCGAGGTTTTATGATAAAGGCTTTTGAGCTTAAGAGTTGTGATTGGTAGTAAGCACTACTCGCTTTGAGGATATTAGAGTAGGAGTGATTGTAATGGCACTCGTGAGTGAGAGAGTTTTCTCATTTGAAGCATGGTTCTTTGTTTTGAGATTATCTGTTTGGGGTTTTGGTTAATGTCAGATCTTGTGGTTAATGGTAAAATAGAATTGGAGTATTTGTTAAAGGTTATGTGGATTTGGAGTAATAGTAATAAGTTCATACAGATTATGAGAGGTCGTATATGTTTTTGAATGATGGTTAAAGGTAGTTGGATGAGTGTTTGAAATATGAGGATTAGAAGTTGGCTTATTGATGTTTATGGACTTCGATGGTATGAGTTTGATAAGACTTTTGGGATTGTAGAGTGTGTGAAGATTATGATAACTTTGAGGATATGGGATTTTTTTTTCTTTGGTTTGAGTTTGGATATGGATCAGAGTGCGCAGCGGTTAAGATTCCGAGATGACCTTTATTGATGATCACTTGTAATTCTTACCTTGTTTTGATTTTATCTTTGAAATTCAAGTTTCGAGGACGAAACTTCTTTTTAGGGGGTTGGATTGTAACACCCCGTATTTTATAATAATATTTTATTATAAAAGTATTTTATTAAATTAATTATTTCGAGATTTAATAATGTATTTTGAATATTTATATTTATCTTCTTTGTTCTCTATTTTATTATTTCTCATTTTAATCTACTTTTGATTGGGTTAAAATGTCCGTGCACGATTTTACTATTTTAATTTTATAACTACTTTTCTAATATAAGTTCTCCTTTCGTTTTAATAATATCCAATTGGTTTTGTAATCAGATAATCCATTGTATAAGCTAATGGACCCAAAGCCCATTGGTTAATCCCTTATAAATAGAATTAACCTAGCAAGCAACTAGGTCAATCCTTCTCCTTTCTCACGTAAACCCTAACCTAGCAGGCAAGTTGCTCTCCTTTGTTTTCTCACGTAAAGTGCCGCACGGCCTCTTTCCTCTATTTCTCTCTTTTGTTCTCTTTTCTCCCTTTGACTCCATTGTTGAATATCTTTCCTTCTCTCAAACTCATACATAAATTATATTTTCATAATCCTTACTCTTACCTTTACAATAATTTATTCTCCAAATAATTTTATGGGAATTATTTGTATGGACCTGTAAACCTACCTTTATGGTCTATTATTTTTTAATGGGTAAATAAGAAGAAGGGTCTTTTATGGTGCTTGGATTCGGGTATTCTTCATAGTCGATTTTTGGGGACGTTGACACGTGTGGAGACAAGACTTTGTTGGTCGTTTTCTTTATGGAGATTTTCATTAATTGCTAATAAGGTAACTAGGTGTTTTCCTTTAATTGTGTTTATGCCAATTGATGTAATGTACATGATTTAATAATTGATTTGTGTAATTGGTATGTGTTTGATTATTTGTTATCATGATTAAATATGTTTCGCATGTTTGTATATGTTTTTACGCACTAATTATATGTCGTATATTGTTTACATGTTTATTATGGGTGTCATGAGCGCAATTAGGGTTTACGAATCAAACCCTAGTGGCGGCATGATAGACAGCCAAGGGTTCTTTCCAAAGTTATAGCTAAAGCTAGTATAACATTGATGATGATTCAAGTGTAATAGCTGAAGTTAGTACAACTTTGGGTAGTTACTCTAGTTATGGCTGTAGTAACTATAACGTTGAAGTACGAGTTAAGGTTATAGCTAGAACTAACGTATCCTGAGATTTATGGCTCAAGGTTATGGTTGGAACTAGTATGACTTTGAGTTTCGTGTCAAGGTTATAGTTGAGGTAAGTATAACTTCAAGTTACTTATGTTGAAGTTATAGTCGAGGATACTATAACCTCGCATTCAGAGTTCTTGTTATGGTGAGGATTACTATAACATTCGATGGTTAAATATTAAGGTCATGGTTGAAGTTACTATAACATTGGTTATTTATGCTTGCTTCATACGTTGTGTTGTGTTCAGTTATTATATGACAATGTGTGTATATGTCCTTGGTTACTCTTATTCATATGTTGGTAGGACATCGAGTTAAAGTTGTGTTCTATTGTGTTGAGTCGTGATGTTATTCACGCATGAGTTGTCTGATCGTTAAACTGTGCATTTGCATGAGTTAGACGATCGTTAAACTGTTCTTCCGAGTTGAGTCATGGTGTGGTCCATGCATGTCGTGTGCAGTCAGTTAAACTGTGCATTTGTTTGTTGGCTAAGTCGAATAGATGACGGTAGTATCAGTTAAATACTATCGGAATGAATCAAGAGCTGCTCTTCGGAGGTTTATTGGTCTATGTTCGGGGGTGGCCAGATTCGTCAGTTAAACGTTCTGGGTCCCGAGTGTCGTTCGGTGTCTGATTAATGCATCGAGAGGTCCGCCAGGTCTTAGGCATATAGGCAGTGGTGATACGCTATACATAGTACCGTGGGGTATCAGTTAAATACTTCACAACCGATGGTTCGTCAGTTAAACGTTCCATCTGCTAGTTCATCAGTTAAATGTTCTAGCGGCGTTCGCTCTATTCGCTATGCTTTGTTGCTAGCTTTGTGCCTTATGTGCTGTGGATCGTGTCTACTTTGGTTGGTAAGTGTCCATGGTCTAGTTCTTGCATATGGTCTAAGTTCATGTAGTCTCATTCATCTAGTGTTGTGAATGTCAGGAGTAGTAAGTATGAGTTTGATTTTCATGAGTATAGATGATCTCACATGTTTACTATTTATGCATTTCAATTGTTATTAATTGTTGGTTATATTCAATTGTTGTAAACATGACTGGGAGAGCATCTAGTTACTCCCGACTGATTGTCGACCCCCTTTTCAGGTTGTTCAGTTTGATGCTGTTTTGTTGATGCTTGCTTGGGGAATGTGCGAAGCGAGCTTAATAATAAATTAGGAGTTGCTTTATGTTTTAAGAACCTTTGAATAATGTATTAGTTTGTTTTGGAGTTAGTAGCGAACCGGATTTGGGCTTGGTGTTTCCGCCACCTTGACCCCTTTTATCAGTATCGTACTCTGATATTCATTTTAAATAAGTTTTTCCTTTGTTTTATAATCCGGGTTGTTACACCCCTGATGGTACGAGGCCTTCTCTCTTGGGTCGACTGACCCGCAAATCAGGATGTCGATTCAGCACATCGACGCGGCCCCCTGATGGTACGAGGCCTTATCTCTTGGGTCGGCTAACCCGCAAACCAGGACGTCGATTCAGCACATCGACGCGGCCCCCTGATGGTATGAGGCCTACTTCTATGGGCATCTCGGCCCTCATTGTCTACTCCTCGGTGAGGGGGTAGACTCTTCTTTCGTCCTCCAGGCCACTTAGCATCGTAGTTAGCCTGGATCTTGTTCGCCCTCGGCTCCACTGAACCTTTAGGCATTCTCCAAGGTCGCATCCCTTGTTTCGGCGTCGATATCACCCTCATAGCCGAAATTCGATGCTGCCCCTTGTCTTCGTCGCCGTCTACCGTATTCACTACGATAGACCCCATTAGTAGCATCGATCCGTCACTTGGTTTCAATACTACCAATGCTTTCTGAAAGAACTGCATCCCGAGTACTAACTTGAAGTCGTCCAGCGGAACGGTGGTGAAGTCGAGCTCCCCTGCCCACTCACCCACTTGGACCGCGACCTTCTTAGCCACTCCTTGGACGCGTCTCATTTTCCCATTGACCGGCTTCAGGCAGCTGTTAGCATCCCGCAGAACTAACCCCAACCGATCCGCTTCCTCTTTCGTAACAAAGTTATGGGAGGCGCCCGAGTCGATCAAGGCTCGTGCTTGCTTCCCATTCACCATCAAGTCCACATACATGAGCCCGTTGGATTTCTTGGCGGAGGAATCTTCGTATTTCCCCATCGCGCTGATCCGTTGAATCGAGCCCATCTGTGGTTGGTCTTCACCATCACTCGAGTCTTCGTTACACTCTTGGTGATAGTCGGCCAACGCCCCATCAAGACGTTCTTGAGCCCCTTTCGGCATCTTCTTGAGCATGGCATTGAACTCCGCTTTGTTCGGACAATCAGCCATCTTGTGAGGACCCTTGCACACAAAACACGCGAACGGTCTCTTCGTTGTGGAAGCAGTAGAGTTTCCCGCCTTCGAAGACGAGCTTGAGGGCGAGTTTGTAGTGCTCGCCGATGTGGGGTAATATCCGTATAAGACCCTTTAAATTTAGGACTATAACGTAAATTTAACATGTGAAATATTGTCATAAACGAAAAACAATAAAGAAACAATAAGGATTAAGAATCAACCTCGGGTCCTTTATAGTGCGGCGTAAAGAACAGAAATCAAACGAGATTCCCTCCTAATTGTTACACCCAAGACTTGTCCGAGAAATGCCCTTGTGCTAGAAGGTGTTCTCCGATTGCCTTGCAATATTGGGAGAACTTGATGTGAGTTTTTCTCGAGATGTGAGATCTCAGTTTCAGAGAGAAAATGATCTCCGAAACCCTAGTTTTCTGTCAAATGAAATTGTCTAGGTCAAAAGGAGAGGGAGTCTCTCCTTTTGTTTGGTTCGGCCGGACCGAGGGTATGCATGGGGAAGTGGGCTTCCACTTCCTCTTAATTTTACCTCGTGGACTGGCTCGAAAATTGCTAAATGTATATGACGCGGTTTATTATAAATCGTCATCGGTTATCGGCTATTAAAACATCAACTAATAACACGGGTTAGTTGAAGTATTAATACATGTCCGACAAAGACGATATTGTATAATTAATTCAATATACATTAATCAAATATAAAACGCTTATATTTAATTTTACAAATTAACTGGTTAATTCGCCTTAGCCCATAATATTTAATCCGTATTAAATATAATATCTCAACATCATATTTTGACTAATTACTAGTCAAATAACTCGGACTAATTGGTTAGTCAAATTTGGCATCTACATGATGTATTTTCATCTTGTCACATCTCTCAAACGTATCCTATAGGTGTGACTTTTAGGGACCAGTTGATCACCGCCATCTGTATGACAATAACGTCAAACTTATCTAGCAAGCCAACCGTTATTGATAAACGTGGATCAACTGATAATAATACCAAAAGTATGCCCTTTGATCCTTTTAGAGGTTTATAAGTCCTTGCACTAATTGTTAAGGACACCAACCCCAACAAGCTCCCACTTGTCCGTACAAGTGTATGTGCAATGACGTTATCCGCACTAACGGAGGACACAAGCTCCAACAAACTCCCACTTGTCCGTACAAGTGTATGTGCGATAACCGATTCTCATATTCATTTAAAATTTCTCCCACTCAATGTAAAACAATTTGCAGATCTGGATCCACAAAGGTCGTATTTTACAATCGATCTGTATCTAGAGTGGTTTCCCCGACTAGAGAGTAACTTAACTGATAAAACGAATCCGTATCCGAGCATGGCCATGCATTTGATTCTGACTCCTCGAGTGGCCCTGAGAAATATCGAGTACCTGATAAAGGCTGAATATTTCCTTCAACTCGAACTCCTTCCGATCTAAGCACAGCATGAAATGACCCAGAAAAAATCTACTTGGCCCCCTGTTACGGATGACCGTGAGAAAGAAACCAAAGTCACCCAAAATCTGCCTTAGTCTCAAGAGACAGTCGATAGTCAAAAGAATCGACTCTTAGGATCACCATGGAAGTCCTATCCACGACCGGGCACCGAATGTTATAAAACATTTAGGACTCCACGTTGATGTCACAATTGTGTCCTACGAGATATCCGTATAAATCGCCTCTGTGATTGGTCAGTCAACCGGTTGACTTATGGCTCGTTGAACCCACCATCAACCAACGTCACAAAATAATTGCCAGAGTTATCAGCTCATGTGGGCAATTAAGGACTAAAAAAAATATAATGTTCGTTCAGTTCACTTTGTGGTGTTCAAAATTTGTCGTACAAATCCACATGAAAAACAAAATATATATAAAATATCAAAACGATGATGTCGTATAGAGTACAAGCGAGAATGAATCTAATCCATAAAAGAGTACTACAACTTAGGAACACGTTTAATTCCCATGGAATTAACATGCCCTTCATGCTTATCTTGTCGTAATGCTTTAGTGAGAGGATCTGCTATGTTATCATCTGTAGCAATCTTTTCTATCACTACTTCCTTTTGCTCCACGTAATCCCGGATTAGATGAGCTTTCCGTTGTACATGTCTAGACTTGTTGCTAGACTTTGGCTCCTTAGCTTGGAAGATGGCACCACTATTGTCGCAATAGATGGTGATCGGGTCATTCGAACTAGGCACTACAGAGAGCCCATGTAAGAATTGACGCATCCATATCGCTTCCTTTGTAGCTTCGGACGCGGCATAGTACTCGGACTCAGTCGTAGAATCTCTTGTAATGCAGTTTGTTTCGAACTCTTCCGGTGATCGCAGCGCCATTAAGAGTAAAACGAATCCAGACTGAGATTTCGAGTCATCTCGATCCGTTTGGAAGCTAGCATCTGCAGAATCGGTTGCGCATAGCTTTTGTTCGCCTCCATAAGTCAATGCCCAATCTTTAGTCCTCCGGAGGTACTTAAGAATGTTCTTGACAGCTAACCAATGTGATTCACCCGGATCTTTGTTGGAATCGACTTGTCATACTCAATGCATATGCCACGCCCGGACGTGTGCATATCATGGCATACATGATTGATCCTATAGCCGAAGCATAAGGAATCCGTGTCATGCGCTCTTTTTCTTCCGGTGTCTCGGTGTCCGAGATTTGCTCAAATGCACCCCTGGAGCCATAGGAAGAAACCCCCTTCTTGGAGTTAGTCATCTTTGAATCTCTCTAGGACTTTGTCTATGTAAGACTCGACCGAGAGATAACATCCGTCGTGATCTATCTCGATAGATACGAATGCCTAGAATTCTTTGCGCCTCTCCCAGATCTTTCATCCGGAAATGGTTTTTCAACCATACTTTCACCGAAGTTAAGAGAGGTATGTCATTCCCAATCGGGAGTATGTCGTCAACATACAATATTAGGAAAACAATCTTGCTCCCACTCGACTTGATATATAAACATGGTTCCTCGACCGATCGAGTAAATCCATTTTCTTTAATCACTTGGTCGAAGCGATGATTCCAACTCCGAGATGCTTGCTTAAGTCCATAAATGGAACGCTTAAGTTTGCATACTTTCTTAGGATGTTGTGGATCGATGAAACCTTCGGGTTGTACCATGTACAACTCTTCCTCCAAAAAGCCGTTTAAGAAGGCGGTTTTCACATCCATTTGCCAAATTTCATAGTCATGAAAAGCGGCGATCGCTAAGATAATCCGAATGGAACGCAGCATGACTACGGGTGCAAAAATCTCATCGTAGTGCAAACCTGGCACTTGGGTGAAACCTTTAGCAACTAGTCGTGCTTTGTAGATATCTTGTTGACCTTCCACAGAATGCTTTATCTTGTAAAGCCATTTGCATTGAAGGGGACGAACCTTAGCAGGCAAGTCAACAAGATCCCATACGTTGTTCTCATACATAGAGTCCATCTCGGATTGCATGGCCTCAAGCCATAGCTTTGAGTCAGAACTAGTCATGGCACCTTTATAGGTTGCGGGTTCACTACTCGTTAAGAGTAGAACGTCATCTATGTCATGTTCCTCGACCATACCAATGTATCTGTCCGGAGGAATAGAGACTCTTCCCGACCTCCTAGGTTCCTCGGGAATATTCACGCAATAGGGATTGAAGGAATAGGTTCCTCCAATGGTTGCTCGGTATTTGGTTCTGGAATCTCCGACAGGTCGAAGGTTCTATCACTCTTTGCATTCTCGAGAAATTCCTTCTCTAAGAATGTCGCACTAGCCGCAACAAAAACACGTTGTTCGGTTGGCGAATAGAAGTAATGACCAAGTGTTCCTTTAGGATAACCTATAAAGTATGTCTTGACCGATCGCGGGCCGAGCTTATCCTCGTGTCTCCACTTGACATAAGCCTCGCAGCCCCAAACCCGTATAAAGGACAAGTTAGGGACCGTTCCCTTCCATAGTTCATATGGAGTCTTGTCAATGACTTTAGACGGACTTCGGTTAAGTATTAGAGCGGTGACATAAGAGCATAACCCCATAACGAGTCGAGCAAAGACGGTGTGACTCATCATGGATCTAACCATATCAAGTAGTGTTCGATTTCTCCGTTCGGACACACCATTCAACCGAGGTGTTCCGGTGGAGTTAAGCGTAGGGCAATCCCACGAGTCCTTTAGGTGTTGATCAAACTCGTGAGAAAGATACTCGCCACCACGATCCGAACGCAGTGTTTTAATCTTCCTACCTAATAGGTTCGTGACTCTATTCTCGGTATTCCTTGAATTTCTCAAAGGATTCACTTTTGTGCTTCATTAAGTAGACATAGCCATATCTACTTAAATCGTCCGTGAAAGTGATGAAATACCTATAGCCTTCTCGTGCGGTGATTGACATAGGACCACATACATCCGTGTGTATGAGTCCTAATAGGTCAGCAGCGCGCATTCCAACACCTTTGAAGGAAATCCGAGTCATCTTACCGATGAGACATGATCCACACGTGCCAAATGATTGAAAATCAAAGGCCGAGATAGCTCCATGTTTGATGAGCTGTTTTACGCGTTTCTCATTAATGTGTCCCATACGGCAGTGCCATAGATACGTTTGATCTTTGTCACCAACCTTTACCTTTTTATTCATTACGTGTAATATTTCGGTGGTCTGATCTAAAACATAAATTCCGTTCATGGAGACTGCCTTGCCATAAATCATATCGTGTAAAGAGAAAATGCAAGTATTATTCTCTATTACAAATGAAAAACCAAGTTTGTCAAGTGCGTAAACCGAAATAATGTTTTTCGAAAGACTGGGTACATAATAGCAATCATATAATGATAACTCAAATCCGCTAGGAAGCTGGATCACATATGTTCCCCGAGACGGCACCACTCTTGCTCCATTCCCGACACGCAGTCAACCTCACCCTTTACGAGAGGCTCGAGATTTCGGAGGCCCCGCACATGATTACACAGATGAGAACCACAACCAGTATCAAGTACCCAAGTTCCGTAACTTGCGTGGTTAATCTCAATCATATGAATAAAAGTAGAAGAAGAAGACATACCAACGGGTTTAACGCGACCGCTTTTATGTCCTCATGATAAACAGGACATGTGCGTCTCCAATGCCCAGTCTTGTGGCAGTGATGGCATTCCATGTTTTCATTCTTGCTTTTTGTCGTGCCTGATGAGGTGCTCGACTCACCAGGCCCACTCTTACCTGAACCCGACTTCTTGAATTTCGCCTTACCTCTCGCTAGGTTTGCTCGAGCTTTGCCCTTACCCTTTCCCTTGTTTGTCACAACGAGAACATCTTGTTTCATGCTCCCACCGAACTTCATGTCCTTCTCGGTCTGTACGAGGAGGGAGTGCAGTTCATGGGGAGTTTTCATCAAATCATTCATATAGTAATTCGCTCTAAATTGCGAATAACCATCGTGGAGTGAGTGAAGTATGCGGTCGATCACAATGTTCTCGCTGATCTTACAATCAAAGGTCTCGACTTCTCGACATTCTCAATCATGCTGAGAATGTATGGGCTAACAAAGTTGGCCCTTTCGGAGTCTCGCATCAAAGAAGCGAGTGGTATGCTCATAGGTCACGATTCTCGGTGCTTTCGAAAATTCCTTGGTGAGCGTGGTGAAAATCTTGTTTGCACCATGGGCTATGAAGCGTTTCTGCAAATTGGGTTCCATTGCAAAAATGAGTACGTTTTTAATCGCACCCGCTTCCATACAGAAATCATTAAACTTGGTGATTTCAGCAGCTCTAGCCGTGGGACCTGGGTTTGCCGGGATGGGCTCTAAGAGATATTTGAGCTTCCGTCGGCAGCGAGGCAAAGCATTCCGTAATGCCGCCTCCCGGTCCGCGAAGTTTGATCCATCATTCTTGATCGAGTAGACCGATTCATCCGATTCATGAAGATCCGGCCGGGACTCACGGTCCAATGTGGCACTTGGCATTGGGTTATCAGTAGAACCAGCCATTTGATATTAGCAGTTTAATAATTCGTGATCTACACTGAAAAAGAAAGAAAAACAAAACGAAATAAGCAACTCATCGAGGTGATTTAAGTCTATTTTAAAATTCATTTTAAACATGTAGACTCTCGCACTTGCATAATTGATCTCCTCAAGAATGATACAAGTGATCCCAAGATTCAATTTCAGTAAATTGATAAGCCAACTGTTTAGCTAATTCTTCCGTAAGAACTCTTGGTCGATAGATTTCCGTAAATCCTATCTATAGTCCACCACAGTCACAGGATCGTACGAGTGACCATAGTGTTGAGATAAAATAGGTCAATCGGTTCCAACTTACCCGACGTAGAAGGGGTCATATTATGCCTACCGACGAAGAAGGGACTCATTGGAGTTTGACCTATAAAGACCGTTCTCAATTTTTGTTTATACGAGGAAGATCCCATCAACTAAATTATAATTCATATTAAGTGAACGAATAACTAGCGTCTGCGTGAATGAATTAATTTGGGTGATGGCTTATAATGAATCGTGTGACATACGAATGTCAAAGAAAACTAACTCGTGACCTCTATATGTGTCAGTTTTCATGCAATCATTAGGTGGTTTGGTTTTTAGGCGGAATATGATGCATACTATCGTTACGGAAAAATAAATAAAAGAATGCAATATGTAAATAAAAATTCCTAGTGTGGCCTATCCTAGTAAAATAAAACATAAAACAACTTTGGAATCCACCGTTGGACCCGAGAAGCTTGTCTTGATGTTCCATCTTGATCCAAGTAGCTGGAGTGAGCATCCGGTCTCCATCTTTAGTCTTCTCAAAAATTACAATTTAAAATTACAAATATAAACCTATTTACATTCTAATTAAAAACTGTAATTAAAAGAAATAAAATGGAGATTCGAGATCTCAAAATACAACCAAGACCGTGTTCCATCATTACGGTAACACGTTCTACTAAAGCCACACTAAGTTACAACCGTTTGCAAAAATAAATAAATACGTAATTAAAGGCATTCAAGGCATTCAACAAAACGATAATTAAATGCATCAACTAAAAACAAATTCATTCGTGACATAATTCTGTAATTATGTTAAATTTATCCAAACCACCTTTTAATGATTAAAATTCATGTGATAAAACTGCTTCTATCAATTTAATTTTAATCTAATACGATCGATTACTTTAAATACGCTTTAAAATAACTTAATGGTACGTGTGTGAACCGTTTCACAATCATAGCGAGTGTACAATATCCGTATAAAGTACAAATTAAGGCCAAAAGAAAATTTAAAGCAAAAAGAATAAATTTTCAAAGCTGCCAAAACAAAATCCCTCGATCCAGGGACATAGGTGCTCGATCGAGGAACAAAAGGGCTCGATCGAATGAGGCTGCCATTCGATCGAGGGGTTTGCCAATCAGGAGGTGCTCGATCGACTAAACATGAGGTCGATCGAGGACCTATATCAGCAAGACTGTTCGATCGAGTACGAGGAGGTCTCGATCGAGCAGTCAGGGTTTAAAAAGGGGTCGATCGAGTACATCAAGGACTCGATCGAGCAAAAACAAGACAGAAATAGCACTCGATCGAGTAGAAATACGCTCGATCGAATGCAAACATGGCTGAAAATTCAAAACCCTCGTGAAAACAGTTTGACAATGCACAACCTACTATGATTTTGATCAAAACCGCATCAAAACAATACTATAAAAGACAAAACTTGACATATTGCTATAATCTCCGTATAAAATAACAATATGTAAAAGAACAAATTGAAAACGTAAACAAAAACAGCCGCAAAACACGTTTGGCCGCCGCACGGTTTTCAAAGCACGAAAACACAACAGCAAAAAAAAAATTTCAGCCGAGAGAAAAAAAATTGCTGCCTCACGGTTTTCAAGGCAATCCGAGATCGTCTCAAATCGTTTTTATGAAAAATCACAATGAAAATTTACGTGGCCTGGCTCTGATACCACTTGTGGGGTAATATCCGTATAAGACCCTTTAAATTTAGGACTATAACGTAAATTTAACATGTGAAATATTGTCATAAACGAAAAACAATAAAGAAACAATAAGGATTAAGAATCAACCTCGGGTCCTTTATAGTGCGGCGTAAAGAACAGAAATCAAACGAGATTCCCTCCTAATTGTTACACCCAAGACTTGTCCGAGAAATGCCCTTGTGCTAGAAGGTGTTCTCCGATTGCCTTGCAATATTGGGAGAACTTGATGTGAGTTTTTCTCGAGATGTGAGATCTCAGTTTCAGAGAGAAAATGATCTCCGAAACCCTAGTTTTCTGTCAAATGAAATTGTCTAGGTCAAAAGGAGAGGGAGTCTCTCCTTTTGTTTGGTTCGGCCGGACCGAGGGTATGCATGGGGAAGTGGGCTTCCACTTCCTCTTAATTTTACCTCGTGGACTGGCTCGAAAATTGCTAAATGTATATGACGCGGTTTATTATAAATCGTCATCGGTTATCGGCTATTAAAACATCAACTAATAACACGGGTTAGTTGAAGTATTAATACATGTCCGACAAAGACGATATTGTATAATTAATTCAATATACATTAATCAAATATAAAACGCTTATATTTAATTTTACAAATTAACTGGTTAATTCGCCTTAGCCCATAATATTTAATCCGTATTAAATATAATATCTCAACATCATATTTTGACTAATTACTAGTCAAATAACTCGGACTAACTGGTTAGTCAAATTTGGCATCTACATGACTGTATTTTCATACTGTCACATCTCTCAAACGTATCCTATAGGTGTGACTTTTAGGGACCAGTTGATCACCGCCATCTGTATGACAATAACGTCAAACTTATCTAGCAAGCCAACCGTTATTGATAAACGTGGATCAACTGATAATAATACCAAAAGTATGCCCTTTGATCCTTTTAGAGGTTTATAAGTCCTTGCACTAACTGTTAAGGACACCAACCCCAACAACCGATTGGGCTTGACTTCCTTTCGAGCGGAACCGACTGTTCCCAACTGAAATGGCGCTGTTTTGTGGCCTTTGTCCATTGTACCCACTCTGTGACGCACCAGTATTCCCCGTTGGTGCTACCACTCTTGGTGCCTCTCGCTCCGCGTGAAAGTCGAGCAGGCGTTCCGCAACTGATATGGCCGAAGATAGAGTTTTGGGATTCTGCCTCATGACCTCCTGTTGTGCCCACCTCTTCAACCTGTCAATGAATTCGAATGTCCTATCCGTCTCGGACATTTCGCTAATCTCGAGCATGCACGCTGAGAATTCCCTCACATATTCTCGGATTGATTTGGTGTGCTTGATTTCCTTCAACTTCTTCCGAGCAACAAACTCCGTGTTCTCGGGGTAGAAGTGATCCTTCAAGATCCTCTTGAAGTCGGCCCACGATGTCACCATAATCGTGCCCGCATCGATTTCCTTGTATCTAGCCCTCCACCACATCTTGGCATCGTCGACTAGATACATGCTTGCCGTGACAACTTCCGCGTCTTCGTCGAGCCCACTTACTCGGAAGTATTGCTCCATATCGAAGATAAAGTTATCGACCGCTTTCGAATCCCTCGCCCCATCGTAGGCACGAGGTGGAGGTGCCTTCACCTTATGGCTCCCCATAGATTTCCCGTCATTGGGCACCGCTTTCACGAGCGTGGCGCAAGTGTTCTCTAACATCTCGACCTTTCGATGCAGATGATTGATCTCTTCCTCCCGATCGTCGGGGATCGCACCACTGATCGCTTGGATGCGGGTGTCCATCCCGTCCACCTTCGTCTCAAGGTCACAAACCTTCTTTTGCAACTCCTCGAGGCTCGCGGCCATCCGCATAACGATGTCCTCGAGTTTGGGAAGCTTGACGTCGATTGTGTCCTCTAAGGCATCCACTCGGTCCTCGATTGTTTCGCCCATTTTCTCGATCTCGATAAACAAATGCGGCTTGCAGACGCCCGTCCGAAAACCTGGCTCTGATACCAAATGTCACGGTCTGCTACTTTTGCCGGACCGTGGCGCGCACCCTTGCCCCTTCTCAAGGCAAGATGCAAACGACAAGGATCTTCGTACTAGTGAGGGATCGCCCACTAGCACGATACTCGGGTCTCGGGTCGGTGTGTGTCGGGAATCCTAGTCACGATTATCAAGTCCGGCACACAAAAGCAATAAAAGTAAGCAATACGATTATTGAAAGCAAGCAACAAGCAACAACAAGCTTTTGGATGAGAAGCGGTTTTTCATTAACTAACACCTCTCATAGAGGCAAATTTGATAGTTTGGTCCTGGTAGCAGGAAACATTGAATTTACAAGTTTAGTGTAGAATAGCGATATACCTATTTATGGAAACCTATTCTAAAACTACTAAGAAAATACTTACTACAAATGTACAATGGAAATGAAATTACATAAGCATAAAATAAATCTAAGGGTTCAAGTGTGCGGATCGTCACACAAAGGCACGCTCTCTCTAATAACCCTAGTTAACGCTTTTTATCTATGATGAGAATCATAGCTTAGCTATGTCTTCTAAAATCACGGTATGCGATTTGCAAACGATAAAAAAGCGTTTTTAAGGGAGTGTAAACGTGTGGTAGTGGATGTATCTGCACCGAAAATTTTTGTGTATGTAATTGTTCCGGGTGTAATTCTAGAGCAGTTATTTGTTACCACCCGTGCTTGTAGAATGACGTCTTTGGTTTACTTCTCCTTTCGGTCTCCTGAAACAGTGAACAAACTGAGGGCTCGGCTTGGGACCGAGCGAACTCACTCCGACGCTTAAATCAGTAAACTTAGAGAGATAAGTTGTTGTTACTTGGCGAAGTATATATTGTAGAGAGATAAGGAAGATATTACCAGATGAATAGTGATTCTTAGGTTAAATTGTGGATCCCCTCCTCAATGAGAGTTGAGGAGTATTTATAGACTTTCACCTTTTGTCACGTAGTGGCCAAGTGGCCAAGTGGCTAGCAGGCAGAAAGACTGATCTACCCTCGGCCGAGGGGCCATGGCAGGCCGGCGGGCCCTGTCGACTCGCCGCCGAGGGGTCTTGGATATGAGTTCGCGGATGTGTGCCCCGGCTGGCTGGTTGCCCCGGCCGGGGACCCAAGAGACAGGCCGACAGGCTGCCTTGGTTAGGCTGTCTAAGCCGTTGACTTGCTGTGGATATCTTTGACCTTGCTCAATATTTTGACTTGGTCAGCGGGTGCAGAATATGCCCCATCAATTTGCCCCCAGCGTAGTCTATGCCGTGGTATGGGCTCCGATGTATGTTGAGCGTATATTCTGCGTAAGACAACTTTTTGCCCCGGCCTCTTCTACCTCGGCGTGGCTCTGCTTAGGCCGTACCATATCCCCCCTCCACATGGATGTGTGATGGACATCCGATGTGGAAAAGAAAGTGGTGCTGGCCGAGACCGAGGTTGCGAGCGCCGTGTGCTTTTGATTGCCCCCATCCGGTGCTGACAAGCTTGGTTGATCATGTGGCCGGCGGATAGTAGATACTTAGGAGTTCGTTGAAGAAGATGAATAGGCAGAGAGATTTGAAGGGGCGTGTTGAAGACACTTGGTCACTGTTGCATTGAGTGACGTCCAACTGTTGCAACGATTGACATTTCGTGGTTGCATGTCTGACACGTGTCTGTTTGCTGATTGGCTGGCGTTTCATGGGCTGAGCCCGATTGGTCCTTCTTCATGGGCTCTCCCCTATAAATAGGGCGATTAATCCACGAAATTGGGCACCAATTTCATTTTCTCAAAAATTTTCTTCTTTCTAGCCCTTTTTGACGAAACTTCTCTCTAGCTTTCAGAATCATTACTCCGGCGTAGCATTTCTCTTCAAGGTAAACAATCAAATCCTCTCTTTTTAACTTGTAAGTTTTGTTGTAAACATGTCTTCTGCTGGTGCCGGGCCTAGTAAGCCTGCGCCAGGGGGGTTCCCCGTCGCGTCTTGATGAAGAGGAGATACTAAACGCCATCCCGATAAGGTTTGGGGGCCCTAGGTCTCCGTCTCCTGACGTTGATGATGACTGTGAGGAAGGGATTCCTTGTGGTGAGGAGAGGCCGCATATCCTGGATCACGGTGAGGCGTGCATGACCGGTCCTGACCGTGCCTGGACCAATAAATTCGCCAGTTGTTCCGGTGGGACTCTTTTCGAGGGTCATTTCTACTTCGGTGAGGGGTACAAAATTGTTATCCCTGGGGAGAGTCAGGCGGTCTGTTGCCCTCCTCCGGGTCATATTAGTGTGTATATCAGGCACCTGGAGTATGGGCTCCGGTTTCCTTTGAATAAATACGTCATGGCCATCATCAAAGCTATGAACGTCGCCGTGGCTCAACTGCATCCGTTGGCCATTAGGACGATAGTTGGCTTCGTGTGGCTCTGTCTTTTTAAGGGGGAGGTACCCACAGTTAACTTATTCCGCCGGCTTCATCATCTTCGGGCATCGACCCCCGGTAAGGTGGGGTGGTACAGCGTGCGAGATGGAAGGCGTCCTCTCTGTTGATAAGCTTTCTTCCCTGCAAGAATTTGGAAGGGGCGGTGGGTGTATGTCGAAGTGTCGGATGACTATCCGCTGCCCTTGGTCCTTCCAAAGACCAAGTCAACTTACGGTGCGAGAGTAAGAGGGAGCGTGAAAAATGGGTCTCCCAGAGTAAACTCAAGATGGATGCCAGTAAGGTTCCTCTTGGTGCGGATGAGGAGCGGGCGTCTGCTTGATCTTTGAGAAAGGATGGGTGCCCCGACTCAGATTATTCTTCGGGATGAGTGCTTTGCCGCGTCGGCCTCATCTGGCCCTCAACCGGGGTGAGTCGGGTCGGTGTGAGGCCCATCTTTGCCTGTTATGCTCCTGTTTTTAGAGCTTTGTTTTACTTCTTTTATGTAACTCTTGTCTGATTTCTTGCAGACCGGTTTGGCCAGGATCTGTCCGAGAGGACCTTGAAGAGGTTAGGGCTTGATAAGGACGGGAACGTCGTTGAGCGGCACCCTCGGCCGACGGACGTGATCGTAGCGCTCCCAACGAACTTATGGATAAGCGGTGAAGGCACTTTGGATCCGGCGGCGGATCAAGCACGGGTTCTCGGAGGCGTGCGTCAAGAGAAAACCAAAGGCGGCGTCCAGGTTGGCGACGACGTCGACCCCAACTCCTTCTTCAACCTGTCGGCCCGGAAGGAGCATGTGGAGGTCATCGATGTCTCCGAGGAGGTGGTGACCGTTGCGGAGGGCCCTCCTCCTTCGAAGAAGAGAAACGAGCCACGAAGCCTACCGTTGCGGTGAAAAGAAAGATTCACCCGGTTCTCCGTCTAAGAGGGCCCTGACAGTACGGACCTAACCTGTGGTTCGACTTAGCTGGTTCGTTATGCATTCCCGATGACGAGACTCTACGATGTGTCAATGAATGTTGACGTGGATGCGCTCGTGTAAAGTTTTTGTAGATCCGCGTCGGCGCTCGCCGCGTTCTTACCGAGCGGCAATTAGAGAACGACGAGAAGGCGGGTGATGGGAATGTCACCGTTGACTCCGACTTCGAAGGTTTCTCCCGCCGAGCTTGTGGCAGAGGGTACAAGAATACACAAGAGGCTGGCGAAGTGGACTGTTGGCCGACTCCTACATTATGGAGCAAGAATGGCCATGGCCAGGCTAGGGCCGATCCAACGGCTTAAGCTTGATCTTTCGCTGCGAAGGGAGAAGCGGGAAAGCTAAGCTTGACCTCCTTGCTGCTCGGAAGCGTGCGGAGGAAGCGAGAAGCGCCACTCGGCCGAGAGGGCCATAGTTGAGGCCGTGATGCCACCCTGCCCGATTCTTTGGAGGAGCGGGACGGTATAAGGGTGGCTACGACGCCGTTGTTGCCAAAAGGGAAGAATGGAGGGGATGTATGAGGCTCGATCGGAGACACTCGCGGACACTAGGGTTGTTCTTGCCCAAAGGGAGAAAGATATTGAGGTGCTTCAAGATAAGATCCTCCCACGACCGTGCGCTCAATTCCGGGATCGGGCCGAGGAAGCGACCGGGGAGGCAATCAAGAGGGCTCATTCTGAAGACTCCTTCCGTGGGAAAAATTTGAACGACTTCGGATGAGATGGCCGATCTGAAAAAGCGGTTGCGGAAAAGGAGGAGGCGGCGAAGGCGGCTCAGATAGCCGAGGCCAAGGCGGCCTATGATGCCAAGGTGAAGGAGGCGAAGAGGAGGAATTTGAAAAGGTCAAGGCATGCGGAGATGACAAGCTTTCCTCGGGGCGGCCACCGAAGTTGACGCTGCTGCAGCCGATGGTGGGCGACATCAGCGTAGGGAGACGGGCGGTCGTTTACTGACTCACCCGCGTCTCGGATAGCTTTAGGCGTTCGGGGCCAACTACTGAGCCTTTCCTCCCTGCCATCTTTTGGCGCTTCAAATGTCATGTC
Organism: Silene latifolia; assembly: GCF_048544455.1. Classification (NCBI taxonomy): domain Eukaryota; kingdom Viridiplantae; phylum Streptophyta; class Magnoliopsida; order Caryophyllales; family Caryophyllaceae; genus Silene; species Silene latifolia. The sequence continues at coordinate 4,411,337 of NC_133526.1, read as the reverse complement.
TGTAACCTTTTGCTTTTCTTTTCCTTGTTTATGTAAAACTTTGGTAGGTTGTGTTTTGGCTTATCCCTATGGGGACGGCCGTCGTCTGCATTCTTCTCGTTTGTAATCTTATCATTAATGAAAGTTTGCTTGTTTTGCCTCTGGCTTGGCCGAGGTCTTTTCTGCGTTTAACGTCTTTTTCTCGAACATGTTAGCGTGTTGGTCGCTTCCTCTTTCACTCTCGGTCTAGCCGAGGCGTCGGATTTGCGCTTCCCAACCGCCGTTATGAACATGTTAGCGTGTCGACCGTTTTGTCCCCTGCCAGGCCTTCGGCGGGCCGAGGCGACTAGGGGTTACGGCGCGACAGCATTCTTTGGCGTATCGACCGTTGTGTCCCCTGCCAGGCCTTCGGCGGGCCGAGGTGACTAGGGGTTACGGCGCGACAGCATTCTTTGGCGTATCGACCGTTGTGTCCCCTGCCAGGCCTTCGGCGGGCCGAGGCGACTAGGGGTTACGGCGCGACATCATTCTTGGGGTGACTGCACGGCTTGGGCCGTGGCATCTACCTCGATGCGACTGCGGAGGGGATGAACACTTTGATGGAAAAATTGGGTGATTCTTCATTAGATGTAAACATCCGTTGGGGTGCCAACAATTGTTTTGGACACCTCCGCCGCTACACAAAGTATTTCCTGAGATTGTCAGTGTTCCAATGGCTCATCAGAGGCACACCCTCCATGTCGGTCAGCCGGTATGTACCCGGCCTCATTTCTTCAACCACCTTGTAGGGGCCCTCCCTGTTGGCCGTAAGTTTACCATGGATGTTTCCTTTGTTGGTGGCGGCCGACTTTCTTAGGACTAGGTCTCCTATTTTTAAGTCCCTTTTGTGGACTCTTCGGTTGTAGGCTCTTTTCATTCGGCTCTGGTATACTGCCAAGTTGAGGCGTGATGTATCTCGGCTTTCTTCGACCAGGTCTAGGGAGGTTCTTAAACCTTCCTCATTTTCAACCGGGTTAAAGGTGGCCGTTCTGTATGTTGGCACCGTTGCTTCAATTGGTAGGACCGCCGGACCCATAGACTAGGTGGAATGGATACCCCGTTGCTTCTTTCTCCGTGGTTCGGAAGGACCATAGGACGCCGGGTAGTTCATCGGCCCATCTTCCCTTTAGGTCTTCAACTGTCTTCTTCAAACCGTTGAGGATTGTTTTATTAGGCCGCCTCCGCCTCACTTTGTCCGTTGCTCTGTGGGTGGGCGGAGGAGTATGCAAATTTGATACCGAGTTCCTCCAGCCAGCTCATTATTGTGTCACTCCAAAACTCTCGGCCGTGGTCGAATACCATGACCTGGGGTAACCCAAAACGAGTTATGACATTTTCCCAGATTACCTTTCTTACGGCCGCCGTCGTCTTCGCAGGTACTGCTACCGCTTCCACCCATTTGGTGAAGTAGTCCACAGCGACAATCAAGAACTTTCTTCCGCCGGATGCCATCGGAAATGGCCCTAGGAGATCCATCCCCCACTGTGCAAAAGGAAGGGGACTAAGTACCGGCTGCAGGTCTCGGGATGGCGCATGTATCACCGGAGCATGCATTTGGCAGTTGTTGCACTTTTTGGTCTTGGCTCTGGAATCCGCAAGCATGGTGGGCCAGAAGTAGCCGGCTCGGAGAGCTTTGTGGGCTAGTGTTCTTGCCCCCATGTGATGGCCGCAGATGCCTTCGTGAATTTCTCGTCGATGCTCGGCTCCGCGTCGGTTGGACCGACACACTTCAAGAGTGGCCTTGTCACGGACCTCCTGTATAATTCTCCTTCAAACACCAAGTACCTTGCTGCGATCCTCTTTAGCTTCTGTGAGAGAATGCGGTCCTCCGGTAACTCGTTCATCAGTTTGTACTTCATTATCGGAGTCATCCACGTCGTCTCGGCCTCTATGTCGCCCACCATTCCGACGGTCTCAGTAATGCTTTTGGCATTCCTGATGTCCACCAGCACGGTTCGACTGATATTCTTGATGGTTGAACTGGCAAGCTTTGAGAGAGCGTCGGCTCGATTGTTCTCGACACAGGAATACATTGTATCCGGAAGGGTTTCAACTTCAAGTATCGGCTTTTACCCTTTCCGGGTATCTCATCATCCCGTCGTCCGAGTTTCGTACTCTCCTACGATTTGATTAGCCACTAATAGTGAATCTGTTTTCAAAATGATGTGCTCTGCCCCGGCAGCCCTAGCTAGCTCGACTCCGGTTATCACCGCCTCGTATTCGGACTCGTTGTTTGAGGCCGAGAAGGTGAATTTCAAGGCATACTCAAACTCGTCCCCGTTTGGGCTGATGATAAGTATGCCGGCTCTTGAGTGTTCGTCGTGGAGGACCCGTCGGTGTATACCTCCCATACTCCGGGGGTTTTGCTCCTCTTGGTATGTGCACTCGGCCAGAAATCGCCGGTCTGTCCCTTTATCGAGGGCCTCGGCTTGTACCGAATGCCGAAGCCGGATAACTCTACTGCCCATTTGATGAGCCTGGCGGATTGCTCAAATTTTTCCAATGCTTTCTCCAATGGTTGGTCGGTTAAGACCGTCACGGGATGTGCGTCGAAGTTGGGTTTCAGTTTCCTTGCCGCAACGACGACAGAAAAGTCGCTTTCTCAATCAGCGGGTAATTTCTCTCGGCGGGCAACAACGTATGGCTGACAAAGTAGATTGGGTCTTCTTGTTTGTCCTCTTCTCGACGGCGATCACGGATCGACGTGGCCGAGGTAATCGCTATGTATACAGATATAGCGCGTCTCCTAGCATCGGTCCGGACGGGGTTGGGAGAGTCCGGAGATGAGCTTTTAGTTGCTTGAAAGCGTGCTCTGTTCCTCCCCAGCTGAAGTCCTTATTCCCCTTCAACACTTTGAAGAGTGGGGTGCTCTTGTCGGCTGACCGAGAGATGAAACGGGCTAGAGCCGCCATCCTCCCGGTCAGCATCATAACCTCTTTTCGATTCCTCGGCTCTGGCAGTCCAGGATTGCTCGGACTTTGTGCGGATTGGCATCAATTCCCCTGGCGCTGACAAGTACGTCGAGGAACTTACCTGCCCGGACACCGAAGTTGCATTTCATCGGGTTGAGCTTCATCTTGTATTTTCTTAGTGAACAAAATGTCTCGTCTAAATCGCCCAGGTGCTCGCTGTCGGACTTGCTTTTTACAATAGCGTCGTCGACGTAAGCCTCAATGTTTCGCCCTTTTTTATTTTGGAACACTTTGTCCACTAGTCTTGTGTAAGTTGCGCCGGCGTTCTTTAAACCAAACGGCATCATTTTATACATGTACGTGCGGGTTAGCGATGATGAATGCGCATTTGGGCATGTCTTCCTCGGCCATGAATACCTGATGATACCCTGAGAAGGCGTCCAGCAGGCTCAGCATAGTATAGCCTGCCGTCGCGTCGATTAGACTATCTATCCGAGGCAAGGGATAGCAATATTTGGGGCACGCTTTATTAAGATTGGTGAAATCTACACACATCCTCCACGCCCCCGACGACTTCTTCACCATTACAACATTAGCTAACCATTCAGGATACGTACAGGGCATGATAAAGCCCGCCGTCAGTAATTTATCCACCTCGGCTTTGATGGCTTCATCTTTTTCGGCTGAGGAGTTCCTAATCCTTTGCTTGACAGGGCGAGCGGTGGGGAGTACGTTCAGCTTGTGAACAATTACCTCCCGGCTCACGTCTGGCATCTCGGCCGCTGAGTAGGCGAAGACGTCTTTGTTCTCCCTTAGCAGGTCTAGGAGAGCGGCCCTGAATTTTGGCTCCAGGTTGACACCGATAGTCACGGTGCGCCCTGGGTCAATTTCCACCTCTTCGGTCTCGGCTCCCTCGACCATGCCGATATTTGAATCCATGGAGTCGCCCTCCTGTTGCAAGGATGGGCTCTTCCCCTTTTCTGACTTCTTTGCCACTTTGAGGGATTGCATGTTGCATCCTCTGGCAGATACCTGGACGTTGACCACCTCGTCTTTCTCGTCCTTGGAGACGAGCTTATGCGCTTCCCCCCGGTCCGAGACATACATCAGTGTCAGAGCCCGGACGGACATCACGGCGTCGGTCTCGCTCAGAGTGACTCGGCCTATGAGAACGTTGTAGGAGGACGAGCCGTCAATGACCACGAACTCAGCTAGGACATTCCTAGCCGCGTTCCCCTCGCCGAACATCACCGGGCGGTCCCGATTGATCCCAGGGGTACCAGGCCGGCCCCGGAGAAACTGTACAGCGGATAGGTGCAGGGGGTCAAGTCCTCAACCTTCAGGCCGAGTCCCAGAAAGCACTCCCTGAACATAATGTTTGTGTAGGCGCATGTGTCAATCAGGCACCTCTTGACCAGGTGGTTGGATATGTCCAAGTGGACTACAAGTGGGTCGCTGTGAGGGGCGATGACTCCCTCGTAGTCCTTCTTCCCAATAGTTATATCGGGGATGTTGGAAGCGGTGGCCGCTGTGTTGGGCACAAAGTTGATGGCCTGATACAGCTCGTTCAGGTGCCTTTTGTGCCCATGAGTGGACCCCCCGTTCTCGTTGCCCCCGATGACGACATTGATCACTCCTATCCGTTCGAAGACGGATTTTTTATTCGAGCCGCCGGCATGAGTCTTTTGACCTTTGGCGACATACTTGCCGAGGCTCCCCTTCCGGATCAGCTCTTCGATGGCATTCTTCAGATGCCGGCAGGCGTCAGTCAAGTGGCCGGTGTGGCCATGGTGCTCGCAGTACTGGCTCGTGTCACCGTCACTCCTCGGCCTGGGAGGCCTTTCCCACTTCTGACCCTCGTTCTTGCTCAGGGCGAAGACCTCGGCGGCAGATACGACCAAGGGGGTGTGGCCATTGAAACATTTCCGGTAGTTCGGTCCTGAACTCCCCCCGGCGCCCGCCGAGTCCTGTTTCCTGGTGGATCTGTCAGACCGTGACCTATTACTGTCACGGCGTCTTTCGTCCGGGTTGTTCTCCCGGCGGCTCTTACTCTCTGAGTGCTCGGCCTCGCTGGGGCCCACCCAGGTTGTGTGGTAGTCCTCCACCTTTATGGCTTGATCGGCCAACTTCCGGCGAGTCTAAGTTCAGCCGCCGCACTTGATAAGCTCGTTTTTAGGTCTCCTCTCGGGAGGCCTTTCATTAGCGCGAAGGCCGCCGGTTCATTTGTTCAGTTCACGAATCTGCTGAACCTTGGCGTCGAACCTCTTCACGTAACTCCGGAGAGACTCGCCTCCCTCCTGTCTGATGGCGAGGAGGTCCGATGTCTCAACGGCCCTCCTCTTGTTGCAAGAATATTGGGCTAAGAACGTGTCCTTTAGGTCGGCGTAACAGTATACCGACCCGTCGGGTAGCCCCTTGTACCAACTTTGTGCCATCCCACGCAGTGTCGTTGGGAAGACTCGGCACCAAACCTCATCGGGTTGTTCCCAGACCGACATGTGAGACTCGTAAGCCTCGACGTGGTCGGTTGGGTCGCCTTCCCCCTTGTATGCTATGGGTGGCAACTTGACTTAGTCGACCGGGTATCTAGGACGAGGCGCGAGGGGGTGCCCCGACCACGTGTCGAACGACACGCGGCGATCGGCTCCTCACATCCCTAGTCCGGCTCCTCTCCCCGTGGCGGGAAGGGCTTCTTCTCCGACTGTGGTGAGTCGGGCTTCTTCTACTCCTCCGGGGTGCCTCGTTGGCGGCTGGCGACGCGCCGTCCTCCGCGAGTGCGGGAAGGACTAAGGTCTACCATTAGCGCTCCGGGCTCCCGGCGTCTTGACGGGGTCGCCTTCTTCCGGTGCTCGTTCAAGTCTCTTGGAGTCACATTCGGGCCCTGGTCTCCTCGACGGGTTCCGCCGCTCTTGTCGGTGTGACGGTGTGAGCCGGCGTACTACCAATTATGTCCGGGGAGTAGCTTCGACTTTCTTTGCCGCATCAACCACATGTCCCATGATGGTGACTGGTCGACGGGCGGCATATCTTGCTCCTTTGGCGTCCCGTTCGTCGTATCGTAATCTGATACAGCCGGTAGGTGGGGACTCGCTCGATTTCGAGTTGTGGAATGTGTCGTCTTGGTAGAATTTGTTTTCCACCAATACCTTCTCTGGTTGTTTCGACATCTTCTTAGCTTCTTGGGTGGGTTTCTTTTTTTTTTTTTTTGGGAATGAATGTGTCTAGCTTCTAGTATCTGATCCCCACAGATGGCGCCAATTGTTCCGGGTGTAATTCCAGAGCAGTTATTTGTTACCACCCGTGCTTGTAGAATGACGTCTTTGGTTTACTTCTCCTTTCGGTCTCAAACAAAGAATGAACAAAGCGAGGGCTCGGCTTGGGACCGAGCGAACTCACTCCGACGCTCAAGTCAGTAAACTTAGAGAGATAAGTTGTTGTTACTTGGCGAAGTATATATTGTAGAGAGATAAGGAAGATATTACCAGATGAATAGTGATTCTTAGGTTAAATTGTGGATCCTCTCCTCAATGAGAGTTGAGGAGTATTTATAGACTTTCACCTTTTGTCACGTAGTGGCCAAGTGGCCAAGTGGCTAGCGGGCGGAAGAGGCGATCTACCCTCGGCCGAGGGGCCATGGCGGCCGGCGGGCCTGTCGACTCGCCGCCGAGGGGTCTTGGATATGAGTTCGCGGATGTGTGCCCCATTGGTGGTTGCTCGCCGGGACCCAAGAGACAGCCGACAGTCGCTTGGTTAGGGTTGTCTAAGCCGTTGACTTGCCGTGTATATCTTTGACCGCTTTCGATATGTTGGCTTGGTCACCATTTGGTCGAGAATATCCCCATCAGTAATAAAGGGATAATTTAATTGTTTTAGTCTAGTAATCGTGTATAGAATTCTTAAAGAAAGATGATCATAGGTTCAATTTTTATACCGGTCAATTTTTATTCTATGCTATTTTGCCTACAAAAATAAGAAAATTTTAAATTTTGACTCGATTTTTCACTATCAGAAATTCTTATACATTTAACATCCCCTTCGATCAAATTCTAGAACTGCGTAGCAATAGCAAGTAAGTATGGGGATAGGTAAGTAAAGTTTTCTACATTTGCATTAGGAAGGGGTAGTGACAAGTTGGGATAATGGCCAACCAAGAGTGTGATTGCTCGATATCAGCCAAAAATAAAGTGTGATGGCTCTATCTTGAAACATTGGTATGAAATACAACAATGGCACATTTTAATGGAATGAAAGATCAAATCTTTTTCATATAAGATCATATATATCTATATCTATAGTGATATTAAGTTGAGGATGAGATAGAAATCAGCATGATTAAAAACCAATGAAAGATCAATTCTATTTATACAGTCGTTCACAACAATTCTATGAATCTAGCATATCATAAATTCTTATTTAAGGCATTTATAAGATAATTATCTTAAACTTAAAATGGTTCAACAGAATTATGGGACAAAAACAGAATGTTCAGGAACTGCCAATACTTGTCTCATCTATCCAAATTGGGTGTTATTTAACCAATTTTAAACAGATAATATATAAATAGATAATTATGTTTGACCAGAAAAAGTTAGCTTAGATGTTTACCGATTGAGCATGTGACAATTTGTGTAGCCATCACTCAAACTGTTCTATACTCATGCGCCTCAGAGGAAGTCTTTTGCCCTTATTAAAACAAGGAATCAAGTAGACTTTACAAACTCTCAAGAAATTAGTTATTTCTGTTAAATTCAATAACGGATTTGGGTCGGGGAGAAGAAAGAATTCACAATACAAGCATAGAAGGGTTCCACTCTAAAACCAATTGGCAATAGAGGGAGTAACCCCTTGCCTTATATAGTGGAATTCTCTTCTCTAATTCTTCAATGTGGAATCCTTACACATGTAACTCACTAGCTTAGAACCCGTGCAAAATTGCACGGGTATATATAAATAAATTTTACAAATTTTATGATTAATAAAATACTGTATAGATAGAATATCATCAACATGATTAATTAATTATTGCATGGTAAATTTCATACTTGAAAATCAATCTAATTAAATGATTGTAATTAACAAAAAAAAAAATTATAACAGTCAAGCATTCAGTGTCTAACGCAAATGATTCTTGCCAATCACGATAATAATCAATATATTGAAGTGATCACACTAAATGTCGTATTGTCCTTCAACCTATATCAAATAAAATTCGAAAATAATTTCGCCTTTTGATTTTTGGAGAACTGAAATCTACATTTACATAATCACTTATCTATCTTATACGTCTTAGTAGTATTGGAAATTATAACTATGAGAATTAAATTTAGAAACTTCTAGCGGTAAATAATTAGTAACACAACAATCACTGTTATATTACTTAACCAAAATGTATAAATGTAAAAATCAATGATAAAAGTGTTTTCTAAGGAAAATAAATGTCGTATTGTCCTTCAACCTATATCAAATAAAATTCGAAAATAATTTCGCCTTTTGATTTTTGGAGAACTGAAATCTACATTTACATAATCACTTATCTATCTTATACGTCTTAGTAGTATTGGAAATTATAACTATGAGAATTAAATTTAGAAACTTCTAGCGGTAAATAATTAGTAACACAACAATCACTGTTATATTACTTAACCAAAATGTATAAATGTAAAAATCAATGATAAAAGTGTTTTCTAAGGAAAATAAAAAAACTCAGTCGACCAAACTTAAATACACTTACTCCATACTATTCTTTATCTTAAAATAATCTCAAAATTTCAAAGAAGTTGCTTTGACTTTATTTTTATCCATCCCCTACTACTAAGAGAATAAAAATTCTCAAAAGTTTTCCCTCCAAACTCCACATACTTATATAAGGAAAGAATTAAAACTTTCCCAATAAACTATAATCTTTTTCCTAAAGCATGACTTTTTTATTAAATTCTAGATTATAATTATATAATGTTTTAATAAAAATAAAATAAAAGGAGTATAAAATTATAAAATATAAAATCGTTATTTTTTCTTCGAAAATGACTTAATGCATATTTAAACTTTATAACACAATAAAATAATATTATTAGCTACATGAAAAAAAACTCATTAAGATAAATTAAGCAAAGTTATAAAATAAAATCATTAACTTTATGTTAAAAAACAATTCATGACATACTACATTTTTTTTTCTCATATTAAAATACAATTAGGTGAAATATAAAAATTTGAAGGTATAAAATTTGGAATGAATCCTCCTATAGTCCTATATACTAAGAGAATAAAATTCTCCAAAGTTTTCCTCCAAAAGGTATCAAGCTAAATAAGAAATCAAAAATACTTCTTTCTTTAAATTATTATCATTTCATCAAAATATAACTTTTTAATCAAATAATAGTATTTTCTTTGAAAATCTTAATTATAATATTTTAATTAAAGAAGATAAATTCACTATAATTTTATAAACTGTAAATTTCTAAACTTTTGTTATGTATTAATTATTATTATTATTATATATGAGAGAACGACTTGACACATTTTGTATAAAATAAAATATTAAACTGATATAATTAGCTTCATCACAAAAAAAAAAAAAAAAATCATTAACATAATTTGAGAAAATTTATTATTTGTAATAATTAGTTTTATGTTAAAGAAAAAAACCATTAAACATATTTTATAACTTTACTAAATTCTCTTGAAGTTCATAGTTCATTTTTTTCTCATATCGAAATACGATGAGGTATATGAAAAATATGAAAAATTAATAATGTATCAATTTAAAATATTTAAATAATAACTAAAAACAAAATCTCTATATATACCGCAAATATGCGGGATTTACACTATTAAATACCAATAATATAATTGCTACATTTTCTAATATTCCTATCTAAAAAACCGCGCATTTGCGCGGGAGCTATACTAGTTTATATGCAATGGAATAAATATTTTGGTTCAAAAAATCTTGATGAAAACACTTTTTTATAATGAATGTAAATCGTATTTTATTATTGCCTTAGTGACTCATGTTAAGAAACTAATTAGAGAAACATTTTCAATAAAATTTCATTAAGTATGGTAATTATTAGTCTGTACATCAATTTCTTATGATATATTATCGCAAATGTTTCTTTAATTAGTTTCTTACCGTATGCCCTTATGGCACATGTTAGGCTCTGTTTAGCAAGCATTTTCAGAATCTGTTTTGTCAAAAGTAGTTTCCTTTTCAAAAAATCCAGGTAACTTATTTCTTTGGCAAGTAGCTTATTTGATCAAATAAGCTACCTAAAATGAAATGCTATCTAGGGTAGCATTTTTACATTTCAGGTACCTGATTTATGTTATATTATCTCTTTACCCCTTCAATCTATAATATAATAAATAATTATTATAATATAATATAATATAATAAATAATTATTATATCCATTTACGCCATTTTACTAAAATAAGCTACCTTTGCAGTTAGTTTGCCAAACATTTTTTATATAATCACTCAGTTTAACTGCTCCTAGTTTTCAGTTACCTTTTCAGATTTTAGTTAGCTTTTCAGGTATATTTTTAGGTTTCAGGTACCTTTTCAGCTCATTTTTACCATTACCAAACAGAGCCTTAGAAAAACCGTTTTAGTATTATGTTCTAATAATGCAATCAGATTTGGTGGAAAAAGAACGGAGAAAAATTTGAATGACCAAGGGGCTTGATAATCAAAGTCTCACATCATATATGAGTTAAAAATTAGTATGTCGTTATATTAGTTCACATGTCCTAACATTTTAGGTAATAAAACAATCTTAAAAGACTACAATGCATGGAATTTTAAAATTGCGATGAATTAAGTGAGTAACCAATGTTGTATCCTCGTAAGTAATTATGTACCGAGTATTTCACGAAAAAGAATCGGAAAATGAGATAACGCTATAAAATGACATTTTAAGGTCCTACCTTTGAAAGCTGATGCATTTTATGAACTGCAATTCTTCTATAGGATCATCCTATAGCATAATGTTGGTCAATAAGAGAAAAGCTCAAACATAAGACACTAATGTTTGGCCTCACTTTAGAAAAACAGTTTCTGTTTTTTAAGATGACTTTTTAATAAGCTACTTCTTGATAAAAATGGAGGTATTTGGCCTACTGTTTTATAAAACTACTTTGCGAAAAGAGTTTTTTTTCCGTAAGCGAATGGAAAATTAAAAGTTTATGATCGAAAGTAGATCAATATGAGTCTCGATTTGTAGGAGTGGAGGGAATATAAATGAATATATATTTATTTTGTTTTCTTGACATGCTTACAATATACAAATTTTTAATTTATGCATTAAAAATATTAAAAGTAGAAACAAAAGCTAATTTTTGCTTCTATTATTTCTAACTCTCAAATTTGATTCTTTGGTTAAAATAAGTAGTTTTAGCTATTTTAAAAATACTTGGTTGGCGTGCCTTGTGCTTATTTAGCAGAAAAACACTCCTAAAAGTTGGGCCAAATACATACTAATATATCAAGCTTTAGATTTTTATTTTGATAATAACTTGATATCTTATAATGAAAACTAACATACTCAAATATGTAATTAATTTCAAATATAAAGTTATTAAAATAAAATATTAATTTATTAAAATAAAAATGTAAACATTGATTAGGACCATTTTATACACAAGAGTAATCAAATAAGACAAAAGCCAACTAAATTAGTTAATACTCCGTATATACTTGTTTAAAAATATTTTATGTTCCATTGAGAATATGGTAGGATGAATAGTTGCTGATAGAGTAAGTTTTTAATAATGCATTGGACCTTCTATGTAAGATTTTTGTATGGATAATTTCTTCATCATTTCCTATACTGATTATATTGTATTCCATATTCAATTCTTTTATTGCCTTATTGAGTTACTTGTTACGTAGAAAGTAATAATTCTTTTCTTTTATTACCATATTAAGTTGCTTATTAGTTATTCTATTTTCTTACCATAGTAGATACATAGTAATTGCAGTGAGGATCCTCTGTCCCACTTTTGTGTCCCATTGTGTGTGCCACACCACTTACATTTCTACACATCACTTGTGGTAAAATAAAATATTACAATATATATACTAATTTGTTGAGGTGTTAGAAGCTAATTGGTGTGGCACACACAATGAGACACCAAATGGGACAGAGGATCCTCATTGTAGTAATTGGGATGAGCGGGAAAGTGGTAATAATTGGAGAGCCCTGTGACTAACACGTGTCATAGTGGTTCTTCTATTATACTTATATATAGAAGATATGAGCCGAAGCTATATTTTCACAAGATTACGGCTCCGTTTGGCAAGACATTTCAGGTACCTGTTTTGACTAAAGTAGCTTTTTTGAGAAAAATTTCAGGTAGCTTATTTTTATGGAAGTGTTTGGCAAGTAGCTTATTTGCCCAAATAAGCTACCTGAAATGAAATGCTACATAGAGTAGCATTTCACATTTCAGGTACCTGATTCTTGATAATACTACTTTTTTACCCTTTCAATTTATAATATATTAAATAATTATTATATCCTTTTACGTCATTTTACCAAAATAAGTTACCTTTTCAGTTAGTTTGCCAAACGATTTTTTTATATAATCAGTCACCTTATCAGCTCCTAATTTTCAGTTACCTTATCAGCTACCTTTTCAGGTTTCAGGTAACTTTTCAGTTTCCAGATACCTTTTCAGGTTTCAGCTACCTTTTCAGGTCGTTTTGCCAAACAGAGCCTACAAGTTGTTTCAAACAATATTAAAAAATCTAAGCCAACTTGTTCCCTTACCTTACCTTTGTCTCTCCTGTTTGCCTTGGTGTAGGAAAGATGGAACGGAGTTTCCATTTACAAAAATACGACCAAAAGCCAAAACTATAAGAGCTTACAAAGTTACAAGCGTAAAGCCAGTTAAGAGCCTAAAATTACAACCAATGAAAACTGTTATATTAAGCATGTTTATTGTGCTAAAATCCCCTATATACTAAAAGATTAACACATCTTCAAATTCTCCCGTTTAAATTTCCCGTCTCAGTGATATTCTAATGGACAATATTTACTTCCTAATTAATTAGTGTTCACTATCTATATTTACTACTCTTAAACAATATTTATCTTCTAATTAATGCTATAACATCAATCATTGTTTTAACTTTTACATAAACAAGGCTAATAAAATATCTCTTTGGAATTAATTATCAAATTCTCTAATATCTTTATTTGAAATACCGTGCATTTGCACGGAAGCTACACTAGTTTACCTATTAACCCGTCAAAATTGACTCCATCAACCCGCCCTGACTCAAAGGGTACAACCTGAAATTAACCCAAAACTTGAGAATAACTCACCCCAAAATAACCAAGAAATTAAAAATAACCCTAAAATAAAGCAAAAACTATCCTACAACCAGTTGTATAATAACATTGTACAACTATTTTACAAGTTATTGAGTTATTTTATATTTTTACGAAGTTATTGAGTTTAATAATTATTCTGTTATGTTCAATAACTCTGTACCATATCTCGATAATTTTGTTAATAAAGCTTGACAACTTTGTAACAAAGCTCAATTCCGTAAGTTGTATATACAATCAGTTGTATAATACATTAACTGCTAAAATAACTACTCATGGCTTCAGTTGGACATTCATGTCCAACTCTTTCGAGGTGGTTTGATAGCCGGTGGCTTTAACTTACCTCCCTCATTCAAAAGGATGAGATAGGTTGATCCTACCCTAGAGAATCAATCTAGTTTTCTTACCTAAAAAAAATCCAAAATCAATTCGATTCGAAATTAACAATAAACGTGAACCTGAAAATAGATGAATATCAATCCAAAAGGCCGACGACATTGGGTACATAAAACATGAATTGGGCCCTATTACCTCAACTCTTACCCACATTGATTCCAAAATTTGGGTCCATTTTTACATTGACATGTACTATTTTGACCATACATTGACACACAAATTAAGAACCGTTCATTCATCACACACTTCAAAGCTTGCAAAGCTTGTACTTTACTACTAAACCATTTTACTTTACCCCTTCCTTTGCTCACATAACACATTTCATCAACAATTTTATTTTATTTTTTTTCAAGAAAAGAAAAATGCCAAGAAGCAGTTTAGGAAAGGTTGAGTTGATTGTTGATACTGGTCATCCATTGTTGAATCGCACTGTTGATGGGTTCCTTAAGATTGGCACGGTATTATTTATACTCCTTAACCCGTCTTAAATTTCGCAAATTCTCATTTGTGACGATCTTAGTTAATAAATGTATGTCACTAGTAATAAAAACTGGTAATGTATGACCGTCCCAAGGAAAACCAATTAACCCGACTTAAATTTCGCAAATTCTCATTTGTGACGATCTTATGTTTTACACAAGTATTTGTTATTTCGGTAATTGCAATGATATTTATTTTGTGTAATGGGTTTTGTTTGTAACAGGTTGCTGTAGTCAGGTCTGCTGCTGAAGATGTATATGCCATGGCTCAGAAAGGTTTCACATTTTCAGTCTAACATGTTCATTTTTGTTGTTTTTTTTAATCATGATTTAATGTGGTATTTTTTTAGTTAAATTGTTGATAACGAGGATTAGAGGTTAGTAAAATAAAATTGATGTAAATTAACAATAGGGGATTCGAACTTGTGACCTAAATGATCCATTTTGGTTAGTTGATAATGAGGATTAGAGGTTAGTAAAATAAAATTGATGTAAATTAACAATCATCTAGTCTTTCTATAGTCAAATAGCTTGAAAGTGGTGAAATTATTGGCCTCACCACCCCATTGGCCCACTTGTTGTTTGTCCTATTAGGAATGTGGTATTGTATTTGGCTCGTCTTTAGTTATAGACGGATATGTGCCAATAAAGACGGGCCAAATACAATACCACATATGTGCCAAATACAATACCCCTATTGTTAATCGCAAGTTATAGACGGATATGTGCCAAAATCTCATTATGATCCATTAGGAATGTGGTATTGTATTTGACCCGTCTATAATGAGATTTTGTGATTAACAATAGGGGATTCGAACTTGGGACCTAAATGATCCATTTGGGTTAGTTGATAATGAGGATTAGAGGTTAGTAAAATTGATGCAAATTAACAATAGGGATTCGAACTTGGGACCTATATGATCCATATTGGTTAGTTGATAATGAGGATTAGAGTTAGTAAAATTGATGCAAATTAACAATAGGGGATTCGAACTTGGGACCTATATGATCCATTTTGGTTAGTCTTGAGCAATAATTTACATTTTGTTTAAGTTGCAAATGTATGTGCCGTGGAGAATGATTTTGGAATTTCCTAGTCCATTTGCATGCACATTTATATAAAAAAGAGTTAAAAGCAATCCGTGGCGGAGCCAGGATTTGGGCATAAGGGACGGAAATTCTAAGGAGGGAGGGGGGAAACTACTAATGGGATATGGTAAGTTATGAAAAAAAAAATTGGAAATTTTAATTAAAAATCACTAATTTCTATGGGGCGAATTACCATGTATCGACATGTACAAAACGTATTAGTTATGTCAACAGATAAATATGCCATGTGGTAACTACATTTTCAAATTTATTTCATTGATGCAGGAAGTGTTTCAAGCAACAGCGTTGAGCACTCGGTAAGTTCAATTTACCAATGTACCATCTTAAATGTTCGAGTTACTGAGATTATCACGGTTATTCTTGTTTGTTGTGAGTATTTGATACTGATAGGAGGCTGTCTAAATCAAAAGCTGAAGCCTTTTTGTGATGCTGGATTGATTATATTGTGTTAATGACTTGGTTCCCAATATGTAATGTCGTGAATTGATATTTGATAGCGATGTTTTAGATGACTCAGTTCACTTCTCGGTGTCCTGACAATTTTCAATGGTATGGACGTATGGTATTGGACTATTGGTCTCATGCTAGTGGTTCTCTGTTAGATTTCATCTCTGGATGGCAAGAGTAAATGAGTAATTATTGGGGGGTCATATGTAAATCGAATTTGATTTGCTGTTCTTCTGTAAAGCTACGATGTTGTAATAATCGGACTGTTATTCAACATTATAACTAATTCTCTGTATTTTCAGTTGAAAAAGATGTGCAAAGAGGGAGCATACTGGGGTAAGTTTATAAATTATAATGCTTATCTGTGTATAGTGCATATGACTGAGTTGATGTTATGTGTTACTGAGGACTGTGAGGAGCCCTTCAAATTTCCGTGCTAAGTACTGTGTATCGTATTATGCAGGAGCCATAGCTGGTACTTATGTTGGTATGGAATACGGAGTGGCTAAGATTCGTGGTACCTATGATTATGTAAGTGCTTCGACATATTATAAATACCGAGTAGTAAGTTGTGGAACCGACAACCAATGGCTATTTTAGTTTTATGTATCATGTTGGTATGAATTATGAAGTGCTGAGGCTAGTCATGATCCGTAAGATTCATGGTTCGTCAAAGTGAATGCAATGTGATAGAATGAAGCATGCTAAACAGTTTCCTATTTTCCACTTCACGACACTTTGCACAGTATGTTGCATTGTTGCTCTTTTTTTTTTTTTTGATGACGAGGGGGTTCAATCCCCCCCGGGCCCAAGCATTCCCGCACCACCACATGGACCATGTAAGCCACCCCCTTCGGGAGCTGCAGTGGCCAAGTGATCATCGCCCCAGCTGCTAGTCGAACCCGAGATCTCTCGACTCCTGCATTTTTGCAAGCTTCAACGTTTAACCCGGCTACCACTGGACTAACACCACTAGGTTTGCATAGCGCTTAGTAGTGCATATTGCAATAATCATGACAGGAAAATAAATTGGGTTTATAGCTGTTCTTTATCGGTATGTGATTTCAAGCATTGAACACACTCACTCGGTGGAAACTTAACCGAACCTCTTGATAACTTGTAGGGTTGTAGGCCTTGTAACTATGGATCTATTGTGTTATATCAGTTCTCTAGTTTCTTAAGAAGGAAGAAATTTCATTATATCGATTGCCTAATGTCGTGTTCTACTTGATCTATAAACAAAATTGAATGATATTCACTGATGATTCTATTTTTCCGAACATAACCAGAAAAATGCAATGATTGGGGGTGCTTTGACGGGAGCTCTAGTATCGGTCGTGTCAAAAAGTAAGGGAGACAAGATTGTTGTGGATGCTATAACAGGAGGTGCTATTGCCACTGCTGTAGAGCTTATCAACTATCTCACTTAAGTATGCATTTCCTCCTATTTTCCCTACGAGAGCGTAGAAACTTGTTCAATTAAAAAGTACATGAAATCTTCATGATTTATCCTTCTATCCTGCAAAGTTTAAGCCCGTGTAATTATCGTATTACAAAGGCTTTCTAATTTGTGTACTTTAGTGTCATTGTTGAATATCATGCTTGCCTGTTCGTGTTTTTCCACGTCATTTAGGATGAAATCTTATGTTACGACAAGACACCAATGACTTTTGGTGTTATGTCGATAAAAATTGACATAGACGAACAGTATCGACAGGTTCAAGGTGTTTCTTTTCTTACGCTGAACTCTTGTACACCTTGATCAAGTACGCGTAAAAGAAAAGATGTGTGAATATTTTTCAGTGATTATTGTCGAGCATCGACAGACGACAGCTGACAACAGCACTTGCTCAAGGTGTTTCTTTGCTTACAGTAATATCTCTTGTAGTGCTTTCATGTCTAACAGTCTCAGATCAAGTACGTGTAAAACAAAAGTAGAAAGCAAATCTGATACCCTGTTGAATTTTCGGCTTGCTTTCCTTTTTTGGACAGTGCTAGCTGACCAGGTTTCAGTTTCTCTGTGCTGATAGTATTAGTGATAAGAATTAGAAGAAGGGAGAATTGATCTGTGTTTTATTGATAATCGTTCTTCCAATTTATACAAAAGTCTAATAGCATAAAAACAGTAACAAGATTATTTTGTTACTAAAACTGAATGCTAAGAATCAGTAACAAATAGCAAAGAATAAGGAGAGGATATTGTGCATAATATCAGGCACAATATCCGTCTAACACCCCCCCTCAAACTGGAGCATGGAGATCGAGAATGCCCAGTTTGCGGAGTAGGTAATGGAATTGACGAACACCCAAAGGTTTGGTGAACATATCAGCGACTTGCTCATTGGTGGAGACGTGAGACGGCTTGATGAGACCCTCAGTGATAGCATCCCGAACAAAGTGACAATCAATTTCAATATGTTTTGATCGCTCATGAAATACGGGGTTTTGAGCTAAATGAATTGAGGATTGATTGTCACCATATAACAGCATAGGAGAGGAGAGTTCTACGCCAAGACAAGCAAGGAGACCTTTAAGCCATTTGAGTTCACATACAAGGGCCGCCATGGATCTATATTCAGCCTCGGTCGAGGACAAGGATACAGTATGTTGCTTTTTAGTCTTCCAAGACACCGGAGAATCACCAAGATAAACAAACCATCCAGTTACGGAACGGCGAGTAAGAGGACAAGTACCCCAGTCGGCATCACACCATCCCGAGACCGTGAACGAACTATCGGAGCGCAATAGGATACCTTGCCCCGGACTGCCTTTTAAATAACGGACTACCCGTAATGCCGCGGCCATGTGTGCCTCTCGAGGCTCTTTAAGGAATTGAGAGAGGACATGAACCGAAAAAACTATATCGGGACGTGTCACGGCGAGATAGACAAGACGGCCTATCAACCGTCTATAACGCTCGGGATTACCAAATAGAGCTCCCTGATTGTTGTGAAGTTTATGATCAACTTCCATGGGAGTATGGGCTGGTTTAGCTTCCAATAGGCCGGTTTCTGTGAGTATGTCAAGAACATACTTGCGTTGACTTAAGAAAATTCCGTCTTTGCTACGAGCAACTTCAATCCCGAGAAAATATTTCAAAGGACCGAGATCCTTCATCTTAAAACAACGGTTTAAATATGCTTTGAAAGTGGAAATAGCAGAGGAGTCACTACCCGCAATAACAAGGTCGTCAACATAAATTAGGACATGTAAACGCACCTGGCCGAGGGAATAATTAAATAGAGAATAATCGGAATAGGATTGTCGAAAACCATAGTCACGAAGAGCCCCAGCCAATTTTGCAAACCAACAGCGAGGAGCTTGACGCAAACCATATAACGACTTTTTTAACCGACATACTTTACCTGCATGTCCATGACCAAAGCCCGGAGGTAATTTCATGTAAACTTCTTCGTTTAAGTCACCGTGCAAAAAAGCGTTATGGACATCCATCTGGTGTAATTCCCAATTTCTAACAGCCGCTACAGCAAGAAAAGTGCGAATAGTGACCATTTTGACCACGGGAGCAAAAGTTTCCCCATAGTCAAGACCCTCAACCTGGTGATTGCCAAACACAACAAGGCGAGCTTTCAATCGTTCAACGGAACCATCGGATTTATGCTTGATTTTGTAAACCCAACGGCATCCGAGTGCCTTTTTATTTGGAGGCAAATCGGTGAGTTCCCATGTCCCATTTGATTCAAGGGCATCAATTTCTTGTTGCATAGCCCTACACCAACCATCATCACGAATAGCCACCGCGAAAGAGGGAGGTTCAACCCCAGCAGTTAAAGCGGCTAAAAAAATTTGATGCGGAGTAGAAAATTTATGACACGAGACATAATTAGCTATGGAGTAAGACGTACCTGAGGATGATGAGTCTGGTGAGTCGGGTGAAGATGGACTGTTTGTTGGACCAAGGTCATAGTCTTTCAGACGAGAATTCGGGAACTTGACCCGATGGCCACGACCGAGAGCCGTATGTGGCGCAGCGTCTGGTTCGGGAGAAATAGTAGCAGGGGTATCCGTATTGGGTGGATTAACTGTGGGCTCATTCATATCAGTTTCGACATTAGTGGACGAGTCAGCACTAGTCGGGTTTTGGACAGGAGCAGCTGCGGTTTCAGACGGCAAAATATCACACGAAATTGTAGCATCCGGGTCAGCACTAGAATCCATGTGATTGTGAAACGGAAATTCATTTTCATGAAAAATAACATCCCGTGAAATAAGAATTTTATTACTTTCTATATCATAAACCCGCCAACCTTTTTTATTATGAGGGTACCCGAGAAAAACACATTTACGGCTTCGGGGTTCAAATTTGTCACCATTTGTCTTTTGATTATGAACAAAGCAAAGGCACCCAAAAACCCGTAAATTAGCATAAGATGGGGGGGTACCTAACAGAATTTCATACGGCGTTTTATGATGGAGAAGAGCAGATGGGATTCTGTTTATTAAATGAGCAGCCGTGAGAACGCATTCGCCCCAAAACTTTTTCGGAAGCTTACCCTGAAATAAGAGAGCCCTAGCCACATTAAGTATATGTCTATGCTTGCGTTCGACACGGCCGTTTTGTTGAGGCGTGCCGACACAAGAGGTTTGGAACTGGATACCATTCTGCAAGAAATATTCAGCCATACAATGAAATTCGGTCCCGTTGTCGCTTCGGACCACCCGAACCTGTTTAGAGAATTGGGTGCGTACCATAGATAGAAAATTGAGAAACATACTAGTGACCTCTGTTTTATCAAGCAATAAATAGACCCAAACAGAACGGGAACAGTCATCCACGATGGTTAAAAAATATTTTGCACCACAGGTGGAAGCAGTACGATAAGGTCCCCAAAGATCACAATGTATTAAATGAAAAATTTCAGTAGCAGTATTGTCACTCAATTGAAAACTAGTACGAGTTTGCTTAGCTAGATGGCACACATCACACACCATGCCCTTATTAAAAGAAATGCTAGAAGCAAAAGGAATAAATTTAACCGCGTTATCCCCCGGATGACCGAGACGGCGATGCCAAAGCTCATGTGACCCATTTGTTTGAACCGTGTGTACCGAAGAGATTGGTTGACCCGACGCAAGCAGAAACAGTCCATCTTGTAACTCACCAACTCCAGTCATCATCCTCCGGGAACGGTCCTGTATTGTACAACCGGTCTTAGTAAATTGCAGAATATAATCGGTGTCAGCAATTAATTGGGAAACCGAAATCAAATTACAAGTAAGCCGAGGAACAAATAAAACCCGACGAAGAGTAATCATGTCATTTATGCGAATTGTTCCCATTTGTGAAGCCAAAATTTTCTGTCCATTAGGTAGACCTACCTGACGTGGAGGAATCACCATAATTTCTGAAAACAATGCTAAATTACCTGTGACATGATTAGAAGCACCAGTATCTATAATCCAGGACTGAGACGTACCAGCTAACCGATCAGAGGAAGCAAGATTTTCGGCAGAAGCATGTATAGCATTAGCATGAACTGTACCAGACCCGGCCTGCCCAGTACCGGACCCTCCTGACCCGCTGCCAGACCCGCCTGACCCAGTACCAGCCCGACTCTTTCGACGGCGTAATTCTTCTAAAGTCCGAGGACGATTGCCCCACCAATCCGGAAATTTATTAAATTTAATAAAACACGATGCAATTTCATGACCATTAATCTCACAGTGGGTACAAAATAATTTCCGACGCTCGGCTTTCTCTTGATCACGGACTGCTTTCCAATCCGTAGGTGTGCGAGAGGCACCAGTCACAGCAAAGGCGGCAACATCCGCCATGTCAGTCGGGGGTGGGACAGCAGCAAGCAAACGCTCAGTTTGTAAGGCAGCATGATAGCCGCGATTAAGTGTGGGTAAAGGGTCGAGTTGAAATTGTTGATTCCGTAGGGTACCATAAATAGTAGGGTCTAAACCCATGAAAAACTGATGAAGCCTCTCATTATCAAGGCGTTTAATTGCTTGAGTCGCTATATCGCAGGAGCAACCCCCGCATTTACAGGCGAAGGGAGGCTCGTGAATGACGAGAGCATCCCATAACGACTTGAGATTACCATAATATTGAGTGACGGACATACCTTTCTGTTGTTTGCAGTTACCTAGATCAGTTTTGAGTGCATGAATGGATGTGCCGTCAACCACAGCAAAGCGCTCGTGCAATTCCTTCCATAGGACAGAGGCGTCCTCGACATAAGGGACACTATTGAGAACGGATTCAGAGATCGTGGCTCGCAACCACTGAACAATCGTGCAATGTACAACCTCCCATTGTTCGAGAAGTTTAGCCTCGGTGGGTTTTTTGATAGTTCCGTCGCAAAAACCGAATTTACGACGCGATTTAAGGGACATTCGAATAGAACGACTCCAATCCTCGTAATTGGAACTCGTTAATTGAATATTGGTAATTTTAATTCCTGGAATATCATGTGAACCAAGAAAATATGGTGAAAGAGGGTCTATTTTGAAGTCGGTTTGGGTAGTCGTCTCGACGACTGGACCAGTCATGTCGAGAGAGTTTCAGAAGAAAAGAAAAAAAAAAAATTTGTCAGAGAGGAGAAAAAGTCTGGCTCGATACCATGATAAGAATTAGAAGAAGGGAGAATTGATCTGTGTTTTATTGATAATCGTTCTTCCAATTTATACAAAAGTCTAATAGCATAAAAACAGTAACAAGATTATTTTGTTACTAAAACTGAATGCTAAGAATCAGTAACAAATAGCAAAGAATAAGGAGAGGATATTGTGCATAATATCAGGCACAATATCCGTCTAACAATTAGGGATAAGACTTCTATCATTTGCCTTTTTTTCGGGTAATGTTGTCGATTTTGCTTGTTGACTAAGTTCCAACGCTCGCATAAAGTTGCGTGTATCCAACCCCTTTACACGTCATAGGCGGTGAATCTTGTGATACTGATGCTAGGTGACTAAGCTTTATGAAATGATTAGAACAATGATCGTAAGCTGCGTTATGCTTGTTTTTGCTGTTGATAGTAATGTCCTGGGGCCTTCAATACTGTAGTTGTGAGTGCTATTGAAAGATGATGGAGGACTCGTTTGGTTATCGTTGCCATGACATTGGATGCGTTCGAGTTATTAAGTTTTTGAAGTTTATTGTGACGAAATCATGCTGATTTTAGCCATTTACGCGGTCAAGTCTTAGACAGATTTAAAACCATAACCCATATCTGCATTAACTAGTACTCCCTCCTATTCACTATATTCTTCCCTATTTCTCTTTTTGGATTATTCGGGTTTTCTTCCCTATTTACTTTTTTGGGTTGATTTGTGTGGTCCAAATTCAATTGCATGTGGGGTAGTGTATTTTGTGTGGTCCAAATTAACTTTCTTATTTCTTGTGCAAAAAGGAAAGGGAAAGAATATAGTGAATAGGAGGGAGTATTAACTACTAACTACGTACATCAATTTTTAACAGCAGGCAGCAAATACATTCACGAATTAATCCAAGATTAGATTAGATGGTGAAAAAAGTCGTTCATGAGCAATGTTATGGACAATCTCTTTGCACTCGAAACCGTGAAATGAGTTGCTATAATCTGAATAATTTATGATTAGAATTTGTGTCATTTCATTGATGGCTTTCAGCCTTTCACCTTAGATCAGAAATAGTTGCCATCCACAAAAATAAGTTATTTGACTATTAACCTACCAAATTTTTTAACATAAAGCAAAATAATTAGATTTATAAAATTAACTTGAGAGACGGTGTTACAATAAAGTTCATTGCAATACCACCTAAAAGTAGAATAATAAACATACCCATATAAAACAAATCGTCAAAGTTATAAAATTAGTACAGTCATTGTGAAAATAGATACTCAAGACCGTACTAAATAAACACAAATTCTTATTTCAGACCGTAAGATCCGTTTGAAATAATAAGACAGATACCGCTTCCCTTTACAAAATACCCATTTAGAGAGTGAGTGGGAAAGCATATGGGGGTGTCCACCCACCCATGTGATTTCCACTTGTGAGAGGTCTTATTATTTCAGACGGATCTTGCGGTCTGAAGCAAGACGGACTACTCCGTCTCAACTCTCAATGAAGACCAAGATTCAAAGAAAGTGAAATTGCTTTTAATATTATTAATAAATAAGGTATGGAATAAAACGAAAATGGATCATCTCCATTACTTTTCTCTCCATTTCCTTTCACAATCTTCTTAAATAATAATTTATTCTTTCACCCTTATTTTCCTTTATTTTTATGCGTAAATTTAGAACCGTTAGATATTGTCAATATGCGATCCGGGCCATTAATAATTACTTGCCTCTCCATTTCTTTTGAGGAAATGGAGAGAAAATGGACTCGGATAAAACATACCCAAAACAGAAACATAAACTATTAACCGAAAAGAACCTAAAAAAAAGTGTAAATTATTGTCCGAGACGAAAAAATACGTAAATTGTCCAATAATTACGAATTACCAAATTAAGAAAGACATTCCTTTACATTTGAAGCAAAATCATATGAAATCCACACTTCACATTCACTTTACTTCAAAAATTCCACCAAACTCGGGGTCAGCGCGCCACCGCGAATAATCGAGAAAAATCGCCGGAAAAATGGCGAACGGCGGCGTCAACGGCGGAGGGGAAGCGTGGAAGGCGCATACGGCGATGGCAATGGTGCAGCTCTTTAATGGAGGTTATCATGTTATTACCAAAGTTGCTTTAAACGACGGCGTTAATCAGATTGTATTCTGCGTTTATCGCGATCTTATAGCTCTTTCTATCCTTGCTCCTCTCGCCTTTTTCCGCGAAAGGTCTCTTCTTTTTTCCCGCTTTCGCTTCGATTTCTTGAGTTTTAATTTGATTATGGTATTTAATGTACTTATGTTCGAGTTTATGATTGATTGTCTGAGAATTGAGATTGATTGTTGATTTTATTGCTTACCTTGGAATGATACTTCCTATGTCACAATCATTTGTTTACGTTTTGATTAAAATATTGGTCGTAACTAATACAAAAGTAAACAAATGATTGAGGTGGAGGGAGTAATGTGCAGTTTTCATCTAGCAGCTTATGGTGATTTAGGTTGTGCTTTATGTGTAATACACTTCAGGGAATTAATCGGAAAAATGAATTACACAAGGCAAATCAATCAAAGGAAACCTAAATTGAAGAAAAGGAATTCGATTGAAAGATTGATTGTATTAGCTTTAGATCAGGAATTATAAAAGCAATTGCTAAATGTTCTTTGCCAAAAGATTACGGAGGATTGTGTTGAGAATTTGTGTAAAAACATAAGCTAACTAATCTGATCAGACTAATTACTATATATACACACACTTTTGGCGGTAAAAGTTGTTAAAGGAACTAACTGAAGTAACCGACAGTCTTACTTGTGACCTCTCACAGCCCTCCTCCCACTTGCTCCTTGTGAGAGGTCACAAGCTTGTGACGGAATAGTGCGGTCACAAATGAGAATCTGTGCTGAAGTAATTAGTTAACAATCCTGCCTTGACTTTGCTGACGTATCTGTAACAAATTACGCTATGTTAAGAATTCAGGGTTGTCAGCACCCAAGAAAAAAGAATTCAGGGTTGTCAGAGCTCCGTTTGGAAAGTCAGTTTGAAGTCAAATAATGGCAAAACTAGTAATAGATGGTACTCGAGCATGGGCATTGAGCAAAAAAGTGAAACAAAACAATAGGGTATTATGCCGCCATGACAAGAACAATGTTATGCCTTTTTATCATAATCGAAGTTTTATTATCTTGTTAAACTGATTATTAGGACCCGGTTCCGTGAAGCTTTTGAACTTGCTATTAGACGACCCTGGTAAAAATGTGTAGTAATCATGGCGTAGCAGGGGGTTTATACTTTATAGTTAGGGGGTGAAAATTCCCGGGGGACTAGTAATGTAATCAGGTAAGCTAGAAAAAAAATCGAAAATCCCGACTAAAAATTTCAAAATTTTCATTGCTCAAGGACAACCACCCTTGTGAGCCGCCTTAGTCCCGCCACTGAATTAGTAATAGTGATAATGGTGATGATGATAATGATATTGATACAGTAAGAATAGTGGTCTTATACTCTTATTTATATGGTCAGACCGCCATTTGGAGGAGCCCTTGTAATGTCTAGTAGTTTGGGTGTTATATGAGAGCTCTGTGTCGAGTCCTAAAACAAAGTAATTGATTTATAATTAACTAATCATAAAGCAAAATGAAAGTAGCTAGCCGAAGTACCTTTTTCTGCGACAACTTACGTCTCAAAACAGGGAACAGTGTTAGCACACCCAAATTGGCTATTCCCACACTTTTCTCACAAATATGAGAATGAATGTCTTAAAATTTGATTTTGGAAGAAGGGAGTGTGGCCGTGTGGGATTATAGTATTATACCTCTTTTGCTTAACTGATTTATGATATTTGGAGCTCAATTTTGCAGGCGCATTCGTCCTCCAATTAGTAAAAGCCTTCTCGTTACATTTTTCTTTCTCGGGCTAACAGGGTATGTTAGATGTTACTGCTCTTGCAAGGTTGAACGTTCCACATTTCTACTCTTATATACTCATTTGTTTTCAACTTATGATTATGTTGGTTACTTGACTAGAATATTCGGAAATCAACTTCTGTTCTTGTTTGGTCTGAGCTATACAAATCCAACGTATGCGGCAGCTATTCAACCTTCCATACCTGTTTTCACTTTCCTCTTGGCTGTGTTCATGGGGTTAGTCCAATCAAATTTCAGGTGTTTTTATCCATATTAGCAGCTATACTTGTTTAATTGCTTATGTCAATCTTTTTTATGCAGCACAGAAAAAGTGAATCTGTTAACAATTGAAGGACAGATGAAAGTTGCCGGCACAGTTGCTTGTGTCTCTGGTGCTGTGTTGATGGTAATATTTAAAGGCCCTGCTATATTTGGATTTAGTGAAGACCTTGGAACACAAAGTGAAATAACTGCCAAAGGACAACCAGAACCAGTAGGATGGTTTGTGGCTAGGCTTATGGACCTTGGTCTAGAATCTTTCCACCTTGGTGTATTGTGTCTGATAGGAAACTGCATGTGCATGGCGACTTATCTGGCTATTCAGGTATCAATATATCATTGCCTTTGTTTAATCCTGCATTCCCTCTTGTGTTATTGTTCAAGAGATAAGAGTGTTGGAGGACAAAATACACTTCTACTTAATAATCATAAAAGTAGACATTGGCGGTTATACTCCCTTAAATGATAAACTCTGTAGACAGTGAATCTTTTTTTTTTTTGCCAACCTTATGAAGTATTCAAGCTCAGTGAACTTTCAGAGCAACTTCCTCTAATCTCATTGAGTCTCCCAAAAGAACAATGTATGCCTATGCTGTTCCAGGATAACTCATGATGGTACTAAATGACCCTTCATATTTAAGTTCACTTCAAGTGGTCCTAGATGCAAGAGAAAATGAGGTGCTAGCCAAAATGCCTCAGAGGCCCGATGCACGCCTTGTACTTCTAGTTATATATTGTACCCTTTTCTTAGCCCATTTTCTCTTGCTTTTACTTATTTACATATTAACATCTTCAAATGTCGAAAAAAAATTTCGTATGAGGCTCGCGCTTTTACCTCAAACCTTTAATTACTTCACCACATTGAGGTGCACCTTTTTAAGCTAAAGAATAATTTGTAGCAAAGGGACAAATGAGAGCCAGATTTGGTTGTTTACATTGGTACTACTGCTTATGGCACAAAAATCAAGCTAAAGTCATCTCTTGCAAGTCAATGGTTTATTTAGTACTGACATCAATTCTGGGCATATCTTGCCAAATTCCATGCCCATTAGTAATATCTTCTCTTGATTTGGTGTAAATTTAACACATTTGGTTCAGAATAGCACTGTATTTTTTGGTATTTCAATTAAGTTGGTAGCTGCTTTTCTTGCGCGCGAAGCCCCTCTTAACGGCACTCGATGTCTTCGTCGAAGACATCAGACTATCAGAGCCTAATGTTTTGGTTTTTAAAAGATTATATCAAGATTTTGAATGTCAGCTTACGTTGAGTAACTTTTTCAGGCTCCAGTTTTAAAGAGGTATCCAGCAAGCTTATCGTTGACAGCTTACTCTTATTTCTTTGGTGCTGTTCTTATGGTTACTTCTGCCCTTTTTATGACCAATGATTCCTCTGGATGGAGTCTGAACCGGTCTGAGTTGTTTGCCGTTACCTATGCTGTAAGTTCCTTCATCTTTTTCACCTGGGCCACGGAAAAGAAAGAGTAGAGGGACGAAAGACAAGAATACATGTTTTTGCATGGTTGATACTATAGTGAGTTCTTAGTTTGTGCTGTTCGGCTCCTAGTGGTAAAAATTAATCAAGATTGATGAGCATCTATTCAATGGATGACTTAATGCTGAAGTCTGTCAAGTAGGTGTTGCATTATGTTATGTAGAAGTTTTAAATTAAATTGTGTACTCGGTAGTAGACAGGGAAATATTGTTTGCTACACTCACTACGATGATTGTATGGCTTTTTTTTTTTTGGAATAATTGTTAGGAGTTAGGACATAGGACTGTAGGAGTTAGGAGTCTAAACATATATTGCCTATATAAACTCCTTTACAGGAATATTGTCCTAGTGGCATCTGATCTGAAGCTTTTCCATAAGATTCCTCAAGGATCTGTTGGGATGGGTTAATGAGAATCCTAAATCGAAAAAGAACAGGTAAAGAACAAAGAAAGCAACCATGTTTGTTTCTTCATGTGGTTTGGCCTTGAGTAGACTTCATCTTTTTGGTTTGTTCTTTTCCTCGGTATCGTGGGAATTTTTTTTCTTCTGTAGAGCGCCTTTCATAGACTTTATGTAGTAGGACGTGTGCGCCCGCACGCTTGCGCATGAGTGTTTGGATTAGGTTGCCCATTTCTGTGTCTGCTTTTAAAGGCTCTGCCATTCAAGAAAATCGACTAACAAGGTTTCCTTTGCTTTTCATTTTCTTTATTCAATGGATTATCCTTTTTTATGGGGGTTGTTTTTTCAGGGAATTGTCGCTTCTGCCTTGAATTATGGACTAATTACATGGTCCAATAAGATATTGGGACCTGCATTAGTTGCCCTTTACAATCCACTTCAACCAGCAGCATCCGCCTTTCTGTCACTGGTCTTCCTAGGAAGCTCCATATTCTTGGGAAGGTTTGTCTTAAAAATTCATACATGTAACAAGCCTTGATATGCTCTGCTTGTATAGAATTTAATATTGTCTTATCAGGCCGATTTTACCGGATATCTGCTACTAAATGTGAGATTTCATCTATGCAGTGTGCTGGGAGGCTCTTTAATTATTGCTGGTTTGTATTTGGTTACGTGGGCCTCCTACAAGGAAAAGCAAGCAGCCATGGGGATTGTTTCTCACATTACTCGATCATCTGAACCTCTTGTTCATAGAGATTCACCAAACAGTAAAACACACCAGAAAAAACATATTTTTGGTGGGCCATCATCTCCTATATACAAGGCGTTGGATTAGGTAAAACTCTAAAGTGCACAGTATAGAGATTTGCATCAGTTCTTTTCTTATTCTTACTACCACTTCCATGTTGGTATTTTCAATTTAATGATTTGCAAACATAATTTAATTAGCAATGCTTCAGTTTATGACAACTCGCTTTATTCTATGTTTAAACTTGTGGTGGGGGAGAGGATTTTCGGGGTTAGTTACTGAAACCTAGGTTTGTGGCTTGAAGCTATGAGTTCAAAATCTTCCTCGAGATAATTCCTTATGAATGTGATTAAAATGACGGGTTTTGTTTAATGTTAGTCTATGAGTAGTATCCAAGTAGTACCCATATTTGAGTGTCATATC
Organism: Silene latifolia; assembly: GCF_048544455.1. NCBI lineage: Eukaryota > Viridiplantae > Streptophyta > Magnoliopsida > Caryophyllales > Caryophyllaceae > Silene > Silene latifolia. The sequence continues at coordinate 4,381,818 of NC_133526.1, read as the reverse complement.
GATGTTGCACATGGGTACACAATGTGACATGAAGAGTTGGAGTAAGGTAGTTGTTAATGAAAGCAAACCTTATTTTCTTGTCATCACTAGGAAACCATTGAAACTCAGATAGTTACTACTTTTATGATATTCCAAGGCCCCTGAATGATTTGTGAGACAGGATCCACTTGATCCTAGACACTGGAGGTAATTGGTCCCTTTGTCCTGTGACAAAGGACCAGGACATTAAGTAACTGGTTAATTCTGCCCTCTTTTTGTGAAGCTCAAATTTGAGATGGTTGGAAAATGGCAGACTTCGATTTTGATGTTCGTTGAACTGTTGATCAGTACATTAGCTCCTAGTTAGGCTCAGCCTGCAATGTAAGGATAACAAGCTCCAAAGCTTCCATCAAAATCGGTGTGGAAACTGGAAAGAAGTGATTTGATGGTTTTTAGTTTTTTACTACATGTATGGCATGCTTAGTGGTACAACTGATAGTCTGATACCAACTTATTCATCCCTTTGTCCTTGAATAAACTTGTTGATTTCCATTTTTTGGTTTCTTGTGTCGATAAATAAATTTCTCTCTTTTAATCTTTCCGTGGTTGTATGTTTGTGGTTTCATGACCCACATATTTTATCGTCTTGCATTTTCAGCCACATTTTGTTATGTATATACTTTTAATTTTTATGCAAAACAAACCAGTTAGTTTGTTACAGGATGGAGAGTGTACTATAGTTATTGGAAGTTAAGGTGTGGGCTAATATGTTTGAACTTGGTCTACTCTAGGCCTTGTTCCCTTGCTGCTGTAATGACAGTTCTATATTTATAAGCATCTGTTTTGCATTGTTCCTTTACTGCTGTAATTAGGGTGCACAGAGCCTAGTGTTAGCGTCTTTTGCCGGAGCTGTTTGTTCACAATCTAAATTATTTCATAATTCGTATGTCTTAACACCTTCAGGAATCAAACGCTTGTGATTCAGTTCAGTCATGCAGGTCCTTTGTGATACAGATGGCATAGCCGCTTTATAGGGAACGAATCAAGATAGAAGACACTGGTTGAGAAATATACCAGTTTTTTTGGTGATCCAGGGCTCGCCATTGGAGCAAGTTCTGCGTTGAACATGGTGTATAGAAAGATTAAAAACGTATGAATCTTATAAAGGAACCCTCTTTTGTCCGAAAGAAATGTATTATACACGAAAATCATTTTTTTTTCTTCTAAATTTTCTGTTTAGGTGATGAAATATTGTTTCGATAAAGAACATAGAGGGCAAAGGAACTTGTGTCACTTGTATCTTCATGTTTAAAATTCTTCTTACACACCTTCTCACTAACCTTGTGTTTGATCGTTCCGAGAAAATAGTTAAAAGGTTGCTGTAAAAAAAAAAGATAAATTCAGCAAAACAGTGAAAAGGTAATAAAAAAAATCTTTAACCGTAAGATGTTTTTGTTCGCAATAACTGTCCTTTTATAACCCAAAAAAAAAATTTCAACTGTCCAATTTGACCCTTCACGGCTTCAGTGAAAAATTAAATCGACTCACCTGCAATTCCCTATATTTAACTGTATAGAAACTCGAAACAGCATAAAACACAACCAATAAGTCATACAAATGCCCAGTCAGTAACCTGTAACCTGCAATTGAGATACGCTTTGTAAATGTTTGTTGAAGGTTTTTGTGGCAGCGTCTTGAGGCAGTATCCGGCAGCACCTACGGTGTAACGGCTAATATAATGGCTGTGTTGACCGATTATGGGATAATGGTTACCATGATTGTTCGCCTTGACACTCAATGGAGCGAGATAAAACGATTCCTTCCACTAGAGTTGAGACATTCAGGAGCTGGGGTGGTGAATCACTTGGGTCAAGTAGTAGGGTTGAGACATTGCAGAAAGTTGAAGTAAGCATATTTGATATCAAACTGCATATCATACCCTGCAACAACAATATGAAGCTTAGCTTATACACCTTACTAAGGAGTATAACTCCTCAAGGACTAAACGATTCTTTTCAGAGGTACTTACAGTAATTGACTGCGATTGTGCGTGGGCTTTGCTTCACGTAATGAAACCACATGCTAGGCCTGCAATAAGCGAAACTCAGCTTAAGGCATCCGACATTGTACAACAATAACTTCCTTAAGCCACATAAAGGCTCTTTCCAGTGATGACAGACCACAAGGACGGAAATTGTCACTCCTAACGTCAAGTTCCTTAAGCCACATAAAGTTCTGAAGTTCATAGATTTTTCTACATTTATCAATTCCACGAAGCGTCAAGAAACTAAATACAGCACTAAGACGGGCAGGCTTGAAATTCTAGCGTACACTGAGAGCAAACAACATTGAGACATGAAGATAACGAGGGGATGACCAAAGGCTAACACAAGAGGTATCTGTAATGGCGAAAGTGACGTTCATCAAACGCACAGGGGCGAAACTAAGAATCTTAGATACATGGAGGGAAAAGATAGTCATGTCACCAGGTGCACCATCAAGCGGAAATGAAAATTTGGAAACATGTCAAGGCGTAAAGTAGCTTTAAGTGGTCAAACTTACAGATACAGCATCTCCCCAGCCTTGACTGTACACTCAAACGGCTTTGGCCCGTCAAAATATAAGGGGAACTTGTTCCATTCCCTTTCCTTCATCCCTTGAGATGGATCAGGGTTCACACTGCACCATGGCACATGTCTGATTGGATCATCAAGTTGTAAGCTGAATTCTCTTCTATTCTACAAAATAAAATTCAACCTCGTGCATCAGACGCGTGAGAGTAGGTCTAGTAAACAGGTCACTCTGGTTGGGTCGGATCATTCTGGTCGGGGTAACTTCAAGTTGCGGCATTTCACATCAGGTAATATCAAATTCTCATGTCCAGCAAAGTTTGAGTCGAGAATAGGTTGGATACAGTCATTTCGGGTTTTAGGTAAGGTCAGGTCCGTAACTTACGAGGAATGAATCAGAGAACATCAGCATAAGTTAAGATAAGTAAAAATACCTGACTGTAAGAGTACTGTGCAGTAGGATATGGACGAATATAAAGGCGATGAACATCTGTAGGTGGCAAAAGAGTGAAATGTTTCTCCCCAGAAACAACCGCATAAAGATTTTCATAATGATCTTTATGGAAGGAAGTCTCGGAGAGATGATTGCCAATCCAAAGGTTGACAGCCTCAGGTAGACAGCCTAGAGCTTCAGACGCCCAACCAATGTGTGTATCACAATCTGAGAATAAAACCGAATACTCTGACCGGAAGCAATCATTCTGCTGTTGCATGTATGCCACCATGTTAGCATTCTTTTTAGGTTTCGAAATGAGCGGCAATGCATCAGAAAATGGCATTTGTTCGACATGTGCAGAAGCAAAACAAAGAGAGGAAGGGTCTTCAGGATGCGGAACAAGGGAATCAGCTCGGCCATTTGGAGTCAGATGAACAGAAACCTCCGAGGAATCTAACACCCCGCATAAATACTCATCAGAAGACCACAATGAAAGGGCGGTCCAGTGTTCAAGGGCGTTGGATATGATACAAGGCTTGTTAGGAGCAACAAAGTTCCTATAAAATTCGATTGGAGAAGGTGGTGAGTCAAGCCGCTCCACCTGAGCCGAGGTACCTAGGCTCAGCTCTCTGACTTCCTCCCATAATTTACTGATATCCTCTGTGTTGGAAGTCCTCTTTGCAGCCATTTAACTCTGTGTGGGTAGACTAGTGTAACAATTTCAAATTCACGAGGCCAAAGTAATCCAGGACACGGCTAAAGTGACATGATCAAAGCAGTAAGCCAATATTTCAAAATCCCACAAATAATAAAACAATTTCAGGAATTGACTGTTGGAATCCCGCGGTGCAGCTATCTGGCTGAGCAAATAACGTAAAGATGACAGTCACTTGATATGGCCCTTCAACAGACATTACATAATGTCAAGCATATACCATCAAAGAAGGCCTCCTTAAACACCGGGACACATACTCCTCTGTAGAAATTATATATAGGGGTAAGATGGCAAGTAGCAATAATCCAGATACAATGAACAACGCCACATTAGAAAAACAGACGAGATAAGGGAAAAAAATGAAGTAAACATAAGCCATAGTGATACAGTTTGAAGGGTCCAGAAACCCAATCACTCTCGAGAGCTTGCTTGGATTGGCCTAATAAATTGCTTGGGATGGGAGTACCTATTAACATGATAATATAGCTAAAATCAAGGGAGAAAAGTGGCGGCGGTGGTATAGGAAAGTGGAAATGAGGAAGAGAGGGTAAGGGTATCCATAAAGGAAGGAAATAGTTCCCTCGTCACCTCCCCCTTTCCACACGCCATGACCACCACTCACCACCAATCTCCTCCCCTTCCCCTTATTTTACCTCTATTACCCTTGTACTCCCTCTGTCCCGGTCATTTGTTGTCCTTTTCCATATTATGGTGTATCAGTGAATTGTTGTCCTTTCTATTTTAAGAATGAATTTGATGATCATTCACATTCAATTTGTTCCACTTGTCATTTAATAATTGACCCAATCCTCCTTCCTTGGTCTTTGTGCCAAAACTATCTTCATGCCAGTATAGTCCCGATGCCCCGATGCATGAGGTATACTGCATCGAGAATTGCATTGAATGACTGTTACTGCATAGCAAAAGAAGCACAATCGAAAACCAAAAAACATGGACGTCATTGACTCCATTGGAAATAGAAATCAACTCAGACAAGATTAACATAAAACCTAATACATCCATTTTCAAATTACATTATTACCCAATTTGAGTTGTGATACCACCACCTGAATTGAACTCTTCATACAAAATAATCAAACATACAAAGCGACTTATTTCTATTAAGTAGACAGCTTTTTTCATTATTATTACAGATGACCCTATAGACAGAACCCCTCTCCGTCTCAATCATTTGTTTACCTTCTTAATATTTGGGAAGGTATTTTAATCAAAGGTAAACAAATGAAGAAGACTGAGCGAGTAAATTAGAACAAATAAAACACACAAATTATCATAAACTATCATTATTTTTGTTCCATTAATTCGCAGAAACCGATTAAAAACAAACATATGAAAGATGAACTCATCCCAAAATCACAATAAAATCCAAACTGAAGCTTAATAATTAGCAGCAGAACAATGAAAGATGAAATATTATCAAAGGAAAGAGAGAGAGATTACTGGTAAAATTGATGGCGACGTCAGTGTGTGAGTATGAAAGGGAAGAGAGGCGGGAGATACAGAGCTTTTTGCTTTATGATGAATGCACTCTTGGGGCCTCGAACTCTCGAATATGTAAATCGGGGACCGATTTTACGATTTTTAGTGTATAACTGTTTTATACACGAAAGAAAAGATTACAATTTTGGTAGTTCGCATATGATGTTGTTTTTAATAATGGAGATAGAAGAATAAAATGAACTTCTAATAACCTTGCGATGGTTATTTTCTTTTATGAGCGTCCCACGTTTTAACTGTCTTAAGGCTCTGTTTGTTAAAATTAACTGAAAAGGTAAATTTAAAAACCTGAAAGTCTCGTTTGTTAAAACTAAGCGAAAAGGTAAATTGAAACCTCAAAAGGAATTTGAAAATTAAAAAAGCTAAGCAAACGAAAAGGTATCGATAAGATAATTTGAAAATTAAAGCGATAAAGAGGTGATTATATAAAGAAGTGTTTGACAAACTAACTAAAAAGGTAAATGATTTTGATGAAATGACGTAAAAGGATATGATAATTATTTAATAGTATATATTTAAGGGATAAAAACGGAAAATCCAATCAAATCAGTGACTGAAATCTCAATCTCTTCTCTAGGTGGCGCATTTCATTTCAAGTAGCTTATTTGGTTAAATAAACTACTTGTCAAACGCTAACAAAAAAATAAGGTACCTGAAATTTTGGTCAAATAAGCTACTTTGACCAAATCAGGTATCTGAAAAGTCTTGCCAAACGGAGTCTAAGGCAATCCAATCGGGTTAAGAAGTCACGATTTTGCCCACGGATAATAATGAATATAATATGTGCAAATGTTACGACTTGCAAAGCATCCACCAGTCCACCACACACATGCACCTCAAGATTGTTTGCATGATTTGAGAATACAAAACAGTTCTCCATATATACGAAAAAAAGAAAACAAGAAGGAACAAACAAGACTTCATGTAATCAAGTGTCGCAGATAAATCACAAAAGAATGGATACATTCCCAGGTAAATCGTCAGTGTTCATGTCTACATTATGAATGTGAAAAACAGCCAAAAGGGGAACTACTGAATTCCACTTCTAACAACAGTCAGTAGGCCAGTTGCGTAACGCAGGTTTGCATACGTAGCTTCTGAAATAAATACAGGGAAAGTCGGATACATAACAATCAGCTCCGACCAAAACTTGCTTAACTGTTGTCTTTAGTGCTAGTGTTCTTGATTTTCGACTGCTATTCTGCCAATCAAGTAACCGGGGAATGAGCTGTTGAAACAATCCTAAGCTACTGTCACTGGCTCAAGAGTATACCGACAAAATGTTGGCTGAAATGATCGGAAATTACTTAATTTGAAACAATTAGCCACTGCCCAAAAATAACCCAGCCTGTTACAGTACTACTGACCCGAAAACAACCCAAACCGGAGCTTCCCCAATAGCATCACCTGTAATGACCGGATTTAATCATGACCCATTTTAATCATTACTTGAATGACCCGTTTGCCAAGGGTAAGGCCACAAAACTGCAACTTCAGCACCAGCGTTCTACTCGTGAGTCGTGACCCCAATAACAAAATGTTCTGTTCTCGAATCAGCTAGTAGGTACAGCAGACACATTGTCAACACAAATCCTGTGAAATAAAGGTCTAGCAATAAGCCCGTCAACAAGCCAACCTGCTGACTCACTATCATGCTTCACATGGTTGAACTCCCTTTGAGCATACTCCAGAGATATCTGCAATTTCCCACCAGGTTGACAATCATCTGACACGGTTCTTGATCTTATACCAGCATTAGTCTCCAACCAGTAAAGAAAGTTCACTTGGTACAGAGATCTGAGCATATCTTGTGGTGAAGCATTTTCTTTAAGCATAACCTGCATCAAGCCAATCCCCATTAGCAACTAAAAGGCGGTGAGACCAGTATGCAACTAAGAGGAGGAGACACCATTTGAAGATTTGAAGAGTTCGAAAGAGATTTGAATGAATTACATATTTCAACCACATGGACTAATTCATAGCATATGGAAAAACATTTCTGAAAGTAAACTTGTGTGATGTTGCATAAGCAAGACACCTTAAGAAACAACGCACATTAAATACAGTACAAAAGCCCTTAAAAGCAATATGAGTACAGAGGAAATTATGTCTAACGACTAACATAGTAGAGCCAATCCGAATCCTGAAGCCTAGAGCAAACGGGAATAGAAGTAGTCTATGTATTTTTTTTCATCTAGATTCTAGAAAGCAGTCGTGTTAGAAGTTGCTTACGAAAAAATTCCCTTTGTGCTCAGTTAACATGTAGGCTTCGTGCTTGTATAGATCAAAAAGTGCAACTGCATCCTCCCTATTCTCAACTACTTCACTAAGAGAGGATCCTAACACCAGTCGCCTTTCAATTTCAGCAGCTGCGTTCTTGGCTTCAGTAGACAGATTTGAATCTGGCTGCAGAAAATAAATTTTACATTAGGACAAATTAGTAGGCACCAGTGCTTTATGAGAATATGAGATGCGGGATTATCAGTTCTTTGCAGAGGATGAGAGACGTCTCATGAGTCACTAGAGGATTTAAAGATGGAAGGATCCTCACGATCACATGGTCAATCAGTAATTTCGGTTTAACGTGAGGATTCCTTAAAATAAGCAGACCAGCCCTTATTATTTAGTTCATTTCTTACCTTAACAACCACCACGAGACCAATGAGACCAAGTATAAAGCTTGCTTCAGATAAAATAGCTCCATTTTTAAGCATCTCAATAGAGAAAATCGGAAAAAAATTATGATGTGGTCCATGGCAATGCCTGACATCTGCCTTGTTGAAATAGCAGAATTCTGTGAATGGGTTTCATTCATTTGACCTTTCAATTACTATATCAGATTGCTTACATCCATAGCCGATTTTACTTGCACGAGAAGAATTGATAACAAATCACAAAATGCTTGAATTACAAAGCGTGGTAGTGGCTGGCTGGTACTGGCCAGTAAATTTATATCAAAACAGCCGTAGGCTAGGACAAAGGAAACTACCAAATAGTACAACGTAACAACGGAAAACTGGTTAGGGCCCTTAACAATGATAGTCATAGTAAGATTGGTTGGGGCCCTGACTTTATATTGGGAAATTTGCAAAGAAAAACATTGAAACACTCTAGGTAGTTCGTTGACCCGTATAAACATTGAGTTGGCTACTCAAGTACTCATGATTTCAAGTCAAATAAAATTTTCCCTTAGGTGCCCCACGAGGATAAAAAAGTGAAGAACCTCATAAGTCAGACATGGGAGGTAATGCAGTCACTGAGGTTTGATATTAAAATCATCACCCTCAGGCCTCAATAACCCAAAATAATCTCCCAATAACCCTCAGAAATCGTACAGAGAAATAATACAACAACATGACCCCAGTGCCTCAATGGCTCCCGCAAATTGCGGGGTAAGGGGGGGTCGAATGTACGCAGCCTTACCCTTGTGTTAGCAACACAAAGAGGCTGTTTCCGAATGACCCAAGATGAAAATTGCGTCGAGAACTGCATTGAAGGACCGCTACTTCACAAAAAAAAGAAGCGTAGCCACTTTAGTGAGCCATTTTGATTTATTCCATTATAATCCATAACCAAAGAATAATGAGTCTTTGGCTCCATTGGAAATATGGAAAATAATAATTAAAAAAAAAAGTAACAATCACTGTATTTGGATTTTTCAGGCAGATATCCTAATTAACAAAAGTTCATGCTATAGACCACAAAATCGACAATAAAAGCGTCACCATTTGATGGGACAAGTCATTTGCCTAACAAAGAACAGTTCACTTTGCAAGACATGTAGAATTACTCAAATCTCCAAGGACATTGTTGTTTATTTTCATAAGATCAGAGCAGTAACAATGAGCCGGGGTAAAGCCCTGCAAGGCCTCGAACATTCCCCCATTCTTGTGCTTTGATTGAGCAGCTCTCTTCTTCTTAACACTGAATCTAGAAGTAAGACCTAGCCTAGCGCCTAGTAGGATAGGATAGGCATACCAGAACCAGACAAGAGCAAATAGGCAGGCCTCAGGGATCAGACAGTCTCTCACGCCTTTTACTTCAAACAAGAGAAGCTGGATTGGGCTGTGATGCTCGGACTTGGATATGAGGATCCAACACGGATACGGATCCGAGTATCGGATCCTTGAAATCTCAAAAACAAGGACTCGGATACGAGGATCCAAATTTAAATTTGGACTCGGCTAATTTTTATTTTTTTCTGAAAAAATTGATTATTAGTTAAAAAAACAAAGAAAAGAAAGGAAAAGTAGTTTCTTCATGTTTAACATGAATGAAGACTTTATTACAGCATTAAATTCATGTCAAGATCACTCCTGATATAGGGCTGCTGTACAAAACAGAGGGTAAAAACAAAATACTCTCACACCGGTTTTTCAAAGAAGGATCCGTCAAGGATCCATGTCCGGATCCTGTCCACCGGATCCTCAGGGTCAAGTGAAGAGTCCGAGCATCACGGGGATTGGGCATCTATCCATCTCTAAAAGAGTTCAATTACAAGAGCAAATGCGCGTCCTTAATCAAATCTAAGACTTTTAACTCAAGTAGCAAAGAAAACTATCTATAGGGAATATACAAGGACAGAGAGCATTTTGAGTCTTTCTTAAGCTATCCATTTTGTCAAGTGATACCATTATAGAAATTAGAAAACACAAATAAGATACAAAGAAACTCACTTCAGAAATTGGCTTCAGATTAAGAAGAGGTATTGCTGGAAAAAGAGGTTCCTCGTCATTGACTTCTCTAACAGAAGGTACCTGGCCACTTAGCAAGTATTCACTGAAAACTAAACCTGCAGAGAGCATGTTTTAGGAAATGGTGAGATTATCAAGATTGTGAAATGAAACCTAGCTTTGAGAATATCATGGACTATGCAATAGATCACGTGGCCCTTAATTTGTCGTGACTTCATCCTAACTAAGAAAAATAGCTACACATGGATAGATGCTTAAGTGCTTAACAGATCTACATAAACTGACATCTTCCTACATAATTACGCTACACTAAATTTGGTGAGAGTATTGTGAGGGAAAATATGTACTTGCTCGATAAGGATTGAAAGTCCTCAGTTGAATGGATTGATATGACTTCAGATTGCAGTACATGTGTACCCAAGTTATCAGACCAAAGCATGCAAGAGCAAGTGGTGTAGAGGAGCCTATCTGATTAGCTATTGCAATCCCAAGCACGATACCAATAGACTTGCTCACCATTCCTTGTGCTTCACCCTTTGCAATTACCTGGCATCATTCATAATGCCATAAGGCAGGTCATACGTGATGGTATGTAAAAGAAACTCCCCCCAATCAAACAACTAATTTGTTTACAGCAAATTAACATGTTTACCTCGGCAAAATTCCTCTTAGCAGCAAAACCTGCATAGAAACAGCTCCTTGTGGCAGCCTGCAAGACCATGTCAATTGTCAGCTACCTTTAGCACGTAATAAACAGAATATGTCATGGGATTAAATTATGGTACCGGTTGTGATCCCCATAACCATGGTATTAAATTTCAGTCTGAGATAATCTTGAAATTGGTGTCGAACTACGACAGCCTGATCTTTATTGTCAAGCCATAAATGAACCGATATTACTTCCAACTATGGCCGTGACCGTCACGATGAACCTTCACAATATCTCAGACAATGTGTGGTGTCAGGGCCCAAATTTATAACATGGTGCTAACAGAAACCCTAATAGTGTGCAATAGTATATGGTGTGTGGCACGTACAATAGTGCAATTTCGCAGCTACTTTTTGCTAGGTCATAGTAGACATATCAAAATGGTATCACTTACATCGAGAGGTTACACAAAAAGTGGCTGCTAAGTCACCAAGTTCTACGCTATGGTTACAGATTATAACGCCATTAAGTCAATATGAATCATGGCAACCAGTACCTTCAAATGTTGCAGGTACTTTACCAACATGGTCTAAACAATGCAGTAAAGGTCTGAAATGCTTCACACAATGATAAACACGCAAACTACATGTATACACGAAAATAATTTCAATTTCAGAAAAACTCCAGCTATACAGTGAGAATATACTAGCATCAGGCTTATACTATTCAATTGAATTTGTTGTAGACGAGTAATGGCTAAGATTTCTGTCAGTAGTATGCATTTAAAATAGAAGTACACTCTAATTATTTTGTCAATGCCTTTTCTCTTCTTTTTTTCCTTTTGTCGTGTGCAGTTAAACACCGTCAAGAAGTTGCGTTTGCAAATTAGCACTATCTCGTACTGAAGTTCACGTCCTACTTGTGATGAATCTAGAAATGACGTCTATAGAATACCTGGATCAAAGAAGCAGCAGAACGCCCAGCTCCAGCAGTTGCTCCAATGAAGACAAAGAGATGAGGAAAAGCGGGAGTTAATATCTCCAATCCAAATGCGGCATTTTCCAACAGGTCCGCAAATAACCTCCAACCCTTTGGGTGGACATCAAAGTGTCGTCCATACTTTGATAATGCGATCTTGCTCAGATATCCAATTCCATCCTTAAGCACCCAGCTTATAGCAGCTGCGGTTGGAATTGCCCCCTTCCCCAATCCAACAGCATACAGCAAAGACTGCAGAAAAAAGGAACCAATTAGTCTTCAGAGATACGATCTTATTTTCGTATAATGTGAGACCAACCCAATTTATCTAAAATCCACACCCATATGTGATATACCTAGTAGTCTAATACCTATTACCCACTAAAAGCTGAAAATTTAAAAACTACTTACCCGGCAAACAGAAAATTTAGGGATAAATTTATCAGGACACCTCATACTCATGAAGTTTAGCATGCATCCCACATGGCCCCACCTTCTAAAAAGAAATAGCAATGATTTAAACAGGCATACAAGAATAACACCAACCTGTGTGGCAAGAACCCCAGTAATCTGGCTAGCAATGCCCTGAACCGCTCTCCACAAAGAATAGTCCAAATAATCGCTAGTCACACTGTCAGGAAAACCTTCTGGTAACATAAGACGAAATACAATATCCTTGCTCAGTAACCATAAATTAGGAAGACCTGCTGTAGGGCTAAGAACTCCATTATCCATATCTTCCTTTCTCGACGAATTAAAAGATGATGGAACCACCACAAATTCATCTTTTGAAGGGTCGGGAATAAGTTTAGTTCGCTGACCTCCCTTAACCTCCCATACAACCTCCTCACCTTTCATCTCCTCGTCATTCTCATCTATTCTCCCTATTGCGCTTGCAAAATCCATATGAAACGAGCCAAGCAAACCTAAGAACGACAACAGGCATAGCACTAGCTGTCTAGGAGGCAATGAGCCATCAAGCATGTTATTGCGAACATCACATACTCTAGACGTAAACATGGAAGCCAATCGATATGACCAAAAAATTGCAAGAATCCCCAAATTCAATCCATGACTACCCCCACCGTCATCATGGCCATCAAAATCATTATTGTCGTTGTTGTTTCCACCGCCACTATTGTTGTTATTGTTGTCATTGTTGTTGTTGTTGAAATTCCCATGGTCACCACTATCTAGGAATAATTCATGTTTAAGCAAAGGAAGAACACGACCCACCTCAAACGCTTTTGCCACAATCCTTTTTGTCAAATTATTAACTTCTCCCTTATAAGTAAATTGATGTCCATTTATGCGCGCATTTAGGATTCTACTCCAAGGGGTCGCCTTGCATTGCCATGTAAATCGCAATGAACTATCCGCAAGCAACGCTGAAGATGTACAACTACAGCCCATAATCTCTCAGAGACAATCTTTACTAGCTAACAACAATTAAAAGAAGAAAACCATGATACACAATCCAAAACCCTACATATCTAACATTCTACCTTGTCACATTGAATATCCTACCCTTGTATATCATCCCTTCTTATACAATCAATTATCGAAAACTCGACCAAATCAGATTTCTTCACCTGCCCACATAATCACAAGCTTTCAGCATTTGACCACAAACACTTGGCTTCTTGCTCAAACCTTCACAAACTTTAATAACTGAACTCTAACAAATGTATTACTCCCTCTGTCCCGCTCATTTGTTGTCCTTTTCTATTTTGGGTGTGTCAGTCATTTGTTGTACTTTCTATTTTAAGAATGAACTTGATAAGTAATTTGATCATTCTCCTTCAATTTGTTCCACTTGCCATTTAGTTATTGGCCTCCTCTTTCCTTGGTCTTTGTGCCAAAACGAAAGGACAACAATTGACCGGGACGGAGGGAGTATATATTTCGAAAAAATAACACTACCCAGTTGTCCCCAGTCCCTCAAAGAGTCAAGGGCTCTCGCAAATTGCGGGGTAACTGCCTAGTCCCTCAAGGACTCCCACAAATTGTGGGGTAGCAAAGCAACACAAAGAGACTGTTTCCGAGTGACCCGAATCAAAATTGCGCCTCGAATTACTATTCTTCCTAACCAATTTAATCACATATACTCAAACATTCCAAAATCACATATGCCATAAACAATTATAACAAACAAATTAGTAAATATAAATAAAAATTATGATAAAAAAACAGTTTGTAGTTCATGCTGCTTACCTATATGAAAATGATATAAGTGGGAAGAATTGCAAAAGAGGCTAATTTGTGAGAAAAAAATGGAGGAAGGAGTATCTTTCTTGGATAAAATTGGTGAACAATGGTGTTTTTTTCGCAGATTTTCTTGGGTTTTAATTTTCCTTTTGTTTTTCTTTTTACAATCCAACTACTCTCCCGTAGATCAGTAGTAATAAGACCGTTTTACGGTAAGTTGGGGCCTAATAAAAAGAAGCCCGATGTAAATTGACAGGTAAATTTTAGTATACGGGTACATGTTTAACACAAGTACGTTCGATCCTCGTTATAGAACACGAGATTTCACAAAAAAAAAAAAAAATCGATAATACTCGCCTGCCAATTATCTATAATGCGTACTGATTTTGAAGGTTTGGGGTTACTTTAATTAGGGTAGTCTCACAGTAAAATCGTCCAACAAATCTCATTGAAGACGGGCGATATCCGTCACAAGCTTGTGACGGATACCGTTTCCTCTCATAAAATACCCATTAAGAAGTGAGTGGAAAGACATAGGAGTCCCACCTGTGTCCTCTCCTTTTTGTGAGAAGTCATGCTTTGTGACGGATTAGCTGTCATCAATGCCAAACTAAATTTGAAAATCGTCTTGTATAATAGTTTGTGTTTCTCATTTCTTCGTATGAGACTTTGAATTGTGAACTAGACATCGCCAAGCTCTCCTGGTTGAGCCCTAGACCGGCTTGTCTTGGTGGTGGGCCAGCCTAGCTCTAATCCGGTCGATAATCTATTTATTTGTACGATTCGGGCTCTTAAAGCGGAGCTTATAACCAACATATATAAGTCGCAGGCAAGCGTGAGATTCGGCCAGGTTGAGCGGCCCACTGCAACACGTACAGGACGAGGTGTCCGCTGCTATTGACCAACTCTGTTGTGAACCTTATAAAAGGTATGTGGGTTTTTCGCGAGCACGTTGTTCACATATTATGGTTTAAGATTTAAGAGGTATAATAAATGGACAAGCTAAGTGGTAAGTATAGTGTTTTGCTAAAGCCATCGTAGGCTAAAATAGTAGAAGCCGTCTAATAAAGTTGTACAATTTATTCTCAAATGAAGTGATAAATTTGGTGGTCGAATACCGGACCTACAAGTTTCTTGAATTGGACTTATCCGAAAATATTCGGTTTAGTACGGTCTTAGATGAAAATGGAACAAAAAAACTATAATTTTTAATATTAGGTACTCCCTCCATACCATACCAATGGTAACATTGAGAATCTTGACACTATTCATGGTCGTAGTGAATCTTCAATATTATTCTTAATCTATAAGACAAAATATAGTCATGTGAGATCTTGTTTGATTTATCGTCATGAATACTATAAGAATATCAAACTTTTATAATTTTTAATAATGTGTAACTAAAGATATCCACGTTGCAAAACGTGTCTCGACAAGTGTGAAAAAGTCAATGTAACCGCTGGTGTGATATGGAGGGTATATGAGAAATGAATAAAATTACTAAATCAAATATAATAAATAATCAAACTATTATTAAATTTAAATAATGATTGAAATTGAGTTTATATTGTCTTTTGAAGAACAATTGCACATTTATTTCCTAAACTTATGCATAAACTTCGTACTCCGTAATATTTAGTTTTGAAAAAAAAAACGCAATTGTTAAATCCCGCACACAATTTTACCGCGTCCTACACATTTTGCTTCTTTTTTACATCATTACCCTTCATTATTTAACAAAAAAAATTAAAACAACACAATCCTCCGCACCAGTCACCACCATTACCACCGGTAGCCACCTCTACCGTTGGCCACCCTACGGCGTTGACCCTCCTTCATCCCTGACCACCGACGATCAACGTTACCGCTGGGCACCCTACGGCGTTGACCACCCCGCACGCGACTCATTCTTCCCCTTCCCCCTTCCTCAACACCTGCACCGACGACGACCATATCCCTTCCACCCATCCCCAACACCGACGACGACCACTCCTTCGCCATCGACTAACCCTGTCGTCGGTCACTCTGCGGCGTCGACCACCCCGCGCACGACCCATCCCTTCCCTTTTCCTCAATGCCTCCATAGTCGTCGACCCTCCTCTCCAGTCATCCCCCTGCGCCGAGGACTATCCCAGCTCCATCGTCGGTCAGTTTATAGGGTTGTTGATGAGGCTGCAGGTGGGGATTCGGTGGTAGTTTTTTGGGAGGAATTTTTAGGGTTTTTTATTTAACAATTTGTCCTCTAATTGTGTATGAGAAATGAGAGGGATAAAATCGGAATAAAGCGGAAAAAATGTGTAGGATAGAGCATTTTGCGTGTTGGATTTAGCACGTCCCAAAAAAAATTACATTCACTCCAGACGACCAGACCTAACTAATCGAGCTTGGATCGAACTGAACTAAAAACCAAAACTTTAAATGAAGATCGGACCTAAATAAACTGTGTCCCAAAATTTGGTGCGAAGTTCGGGTCCGGATCAAAACTGGCTCACCCCAAGTGCCAGTCGGCTAAGTGTAAATCCCTCATTCCAATTGCGAGACTAGTGGCTCAAAACATCTCTCGTATTTCGTTAACACACACATACACAGTTCACATTTCCCAACGCACATCCATATACGTCGAAAACCTTGGCAAATTCTTCTCAAACTTCATCAATGGCGACTTCTTCACCATCAACAAGTCTTCAATGGCAGCACACCTCCTTACACTCTATCACCTCTCCTCCCTTCCGCACAAAACTCAACCTTTCCTTCCTCTCTCCACCGCGCACTTCTCAGCGCCGTGCGGCGGCGGTTACAGTCGCGTTCCAACGCGGCGACTTCGACGCTTTCAAGAAGCGCGTGGCCTCCGGTGAAACGTGGAGAGATGTTTGGCGTTCTGCTAATGACAGTTTTGAACAGCTCGTTTACGACGCTAAGAAAGCAGCGGAGAGGTTCGACCGTCGCTACGATGTTTCTCGAAAGTTTGGTTCAGCGGTTGAAGTTGCTTCTATTCGCGCTCGCGAGATTGATCGTGATTTCGAGGTTTCGCAGAAATGGCGCTCTTTTTCGATTGATTTCTCTCGCAATTTGCCTAGGGTTTGTGTTTTTTTACCTTTCTATTTATATTGATTGTTTTCGTCGATTTTGTGAAATTAATTGCGGGATGATGTATTGTTTATGTAGCTCGCGATTGAAAAGATTAGTTCGCTATTCGATTTCTTATCGAAATTACTGGATAAGAAGCGCGCTGAACTGAATGATTGAACTCAATTGAACTGAACTAAATTGAACGGAACTAGTTTGAATTGAATTGAAATTAAGTACGAAGGAGCAAGACGTAATTAGGTGCTACCAATGGATGGATGATGTCTGTTAATGTAGCTCAGGATTAAACAGAATGAAGCTATTTAGGTTTCTTATCGAAATCATTGGATAAGAAACATGCTGAACTGAATAAAAATGAAGTGAACTGGAATTAGGTACAAATGAACAAGGCCTTAATTTGGTGCTACCAGTGGTCTTATTAGCATGTTTACATATGATTGAAGCATTGCATCTTTTTGAGATGGATGGAATGGGAATTAGATGGTACTGATGTGTAAGGATTGTAATGATAATATCTACGAGGACGTAACTTTTAGGAGGTTTCAGTTGTGATGAGATTATGAGATTGTCAGATGTCGTAATTGAATTCCTATAAATGAGGGGAAAAGAGGGTGAAGTACATTTGATATGTGAATGGGTTAGGTGTATGCAGGCAGGAGTAGTAATAGGAAAATTGATGGACTTACTACGGCTTAAGTCTGCGACAATCGAAAATTGTTCCGACTTAATTCACGTGTTAACTAGTAGATGTAAAATGTATGTGTTCTTTATTACTTCCCTATGTTTTCCACTTTATTTGTAGTTTTGTACTCTATGGAAACCCATCACTGCCTAACGGTCAGTCGGTCATAGTATTAGATCTCATTTTTGGTCATGGTCACACAGATGGCTGTTGTGGCATCATCTCTTCATATTAGCCAATATTGCCTTCAATGTAGTTGCAAGTTGACTCAAAAGCCTTACAAAACGGTTGTGTTTTGGTGTCGGGACTTTTATTTGATACCATGATTAAAGCATTGCATCTACCAAACAAGCCCTTGGAGAAGTTGCCTGACTAAAATATAAATAGTCCCCTAGTTTCATCGCTTCTAATTTATTCTTTGACAGGGGTAATAACTAATAACTAATAACAAAACTCAACATTTGAAACAGAGTAAATTTTTTATTCGGACCTATCAATATGCATGTGACCAATGTTTTCGAGATAGAGTAGGAATTAGATGGTAATGGTGGCAAAGGATTGCAATGATAACATCTACATCATCAGACTACACAACTTATGAGGTTCCACTTGTGGTGAGATGTCCTAATTGAATTCTTATAAATGATGGAAAAGGGGAGATGACCTACATTTGATAAGTGAATGTGTTAGCTGTTAGTTGTACGTGTGGAGCAGGTATATATATGTTAGAGATGATTAATAACATATATGAGTAGATTTAATGTACCAGGTATATTATGTAACTCTACATTAGTCTAGACTCTAGAATATTGGGTTCTCTACATGAAGGGAACTATGATGCACGTTGAAAGTTGTGGGAGAGATCCTGCCACAACAAGCAACAAGTGTTCTCCAGGTTATCTCAACTACGGAGCTTGAGATGGAGATAGCCACAATAGCAATAGTGAGATGTATACTCGGGTTCTTAGGTCGGTGTTCTTGTGTGAGGGTATGTCAAGTTGTCCTTCAACTTGATCTAGTGAGAGAGTTTTTATTGTTGAGCCTGGCTGCAGAGTAGGTTAAGGCCCGAATCACTTAAAATTGTTTTTTTGCATTTCTATGCATTAATGTGTGAGCCCTAGATTTCCACATAGCTTGGTGTGTTAGGGTAGGGGTGAGGTATTCATCTAGGGTGAAACATGTTCGCTGGGTTCTGGAAGGCGAACAAGAAACAGTTCACCCTTACGTGCTACTGATAATAATACTCCTCTTGTAATGATATGTTACATGATGTTAATTACTCCTAAATTTAATGAAGATTGCATGATTCATTGACCTGTTATTCTTGCAGTATAGGAAGCTTTTCAGTGATTTCTTGGACTCTCCTGTTGGACGGGGCTCTTCTGTAAGTAATCCTTGTTTTTTTTTGCTTTATATGTGTACATTCACTATCTCCTGTCTCCTATCCTTTAGTTTAGGTGACAACTCAAAAATAAAAGCTCAAGTTAGCCTAAATTTAGCTATCTTCTAAATTCTTCATTTGTTTTTCGTCTATTGTTTTCTGGTTTTTAATTATCACGAGAGGAGAAAAGAAAGTCCATTCAGTCATCATTTTTGAACATGAGATTATGTGCTCTCTAACCTTTAGACTAGCTGTTCATTTGAACATTTGCTTAAATGATTGCTCAATGGTAGATTCCGTGGTGTTGTTCATCTTTCTTGCCATACCCAGGTACCTAGAAACCAATTCAGACCAGAGGCACATATGTGATCTGTTTAATTTCCAGTGGAATGTATATAATTTTTTTTCTCTGTTCGTGGAAATTGTGACTTGTAAACTGTTCTTTGTGCTAGCTCTTTAACTTAATCATTGTTTTATTAGTCAGCAGGTGACTCAATTTTCAATTATTCTCTTACTTCTTTCACATTATCTCAAGTTGTTTCATTAGATTATGTTTACATTCCCTTGAAAAGAAACATAGTGAACCATCTGTAAACAGTTTTCTGGCTTATAGCTGTTCTAGTGATGCTTGAATGCTTGGTCATTTTTTTTTCTCACTCTTTACAGATTGAAGCATCTGAAGGTTGTAACATAGACTAATTGTTTTGTTCACTGAATTTTAACTCTAACTAACCTGTCAAATTCATTTCTGTCTCAGACACTCTTCTTCTTGTGGTTTGCGTTGTCTGGATGGCTGTTTCGGTGTCTGATACTTGCAACTTGGGTACTGCCAATTGCTGGGCCTCTTCTTCTAAACACTCTCGCTAATAAAGTGGTTGTAAAGGTAAACACACTTCTGTTTCAGCTATTTAATTATCGTATAATTTGTGGAGTTCTGTGATTGTTTCGTTTAAGTTCTTAGGAAGGGTGTAACATGACCTGTATCTATTCTTAGTTTCCTGCTTGTTGAACTCCGTCAGTCAGTGAGGTCACATATCTCTCAAGGATTTGCATTTTGCATTTAGGCTCCATTTCACTTACAAGTTCTAGTTTCTAAAAGAATGAATAACACTTACTAAGAGTCTAAGACTGAGGTGATGAGGGCCTGTAGCAAGCAAAAGAGCGGAGACGCAGGGGCACACCTCATGAAACGAGACTTGAGATATACTGGTAGTAGATTTATTATTTTGTATAGTATTGCGTGCCAATTTGAACCTTCTTTTGTTTAAGTGAAGGCTTTCATTTAAGAGGTGAAAACTGAAAACGATATATAAGGAATGAGAAAGTTGAATTAAAAGTTTGAAAGGCAGATAAGGAAAAAAAATGGATTTATTTGTGCCTTTGGCGCTTCACTATGTGCGCTTCAACAGTTTTGTCATCCACGTTGTTCATGCCACCTTGGGGTTTCGGAGGCATTTTGGCTCACACCTGGTCTGCCTGCCTAGAGGCTTTTTGAAATTAAGGGTCAGGGCCACTCAGGGGTTGGGAGTGAGACGGCCTTGCAAGGCTATGCAGCTGGTAAGTTTTGTTCTTCTACGCTTATTTTTTTTTTGAGTAGAAACAGAGAGGGGTGGTTTAGACGTTCCGGTACAATAGGTTTGAAGACTTTGAACTCTTAATCTCTTATTTGGTTCTACTGTCACATTCGAACCAACTCATTTAGATAGTTGAGAGGAAATACACTTTTCCTAAGGGTTATCTCATACTTCTATCTCTTTCAATTTCTTACCCCACTTCATTTACTCTCCTAGTCTCTTTTGCTAATTTTTTTTGTTATTTTTCTTTGTTTTGGGACTAACGCATTATGGAGGTGGTGACAAAAGTTTCTTCAATAATATTCCTCGTCTTTCTATTTTTCCAGAACACAATCGTTTTTTTCTTCACTGATTTCATGACCGAATAAGCTTCTTTTAGTTTACAAATTACTTTCCCTTTGAGTTGCATATGAAACAGAATAAGATGTCCTGTGAGCATGGCATGTTATTAGCAGTTAGGTGATGGATATATAGCATTGGAAGGCTTGATAGCTACTTGTCAGCACCTCATTACTTAAATTTTGGTAGTCATGCTTTATTTGCTATGCAATTACGTTCTAAGCCAAATGGCAATTACTTTCCCTTAGAGTTGCATACGAAACAGAATAAGATGTCCTGTGAGCATGGCATGTTATTAGCAGTTAGGTGATGGATATATAGCATTGGGAGGCTTGATAGCTACTTATCAGCACCTCATTACTTAAATTTTGGTAGTCGTGCTTTATTTGCTATGCAATTACATTCTAAGCCAAATGGCTTATTCTTAAGGTGAGTACATATATATGTTACTGCCTTCGTCTCAAAACTATTTTTGGTTTAAAAATCTGATTTCTTCCAGAGTAAGGATTTCGTTCTATTCTAGTACAAAATCATCTATTTATTGACGTCCTTGCACTAAAAGTAGATGATTTGTAATTTGTAATTTGTATCGACATCAACATCAAGTTAGGGTTAGGCGTAATTAGTAGTGTTGTGGTAACTTTAGTTCTCGTGGTGTTAGAGCCATAGAGGTTACTTTTTTTCTGAAACAGAGTTGTGTTTAGAGACTAACGGTTTATAGGGAAACAAGAGAGATAAAGTGGTATCATTACAATTCTTACAAGTAGCAGTAGATCATTGTTAAAATTTGTCAACGCAGGCTTTGGTGGTCTTTGACATTGCTCGAATACCCTTCTTTGTTTCTTTTATTTTTCCTTCTTGAATTTGTTCCGTCTACTCGTTAATAAGTGGTGTAATTATCTGGATTTTGAATTAGTAAAAGTAGAGATTAGTACAGCTGAATGAAATTTATCGTATTGGTCCCTTTTTGCTAACTTTTCTATTTCCCTGTTTTGTGCTCTACCGCTCTGAACCAATTTCTTCCACAGGGTGCTTGCCCATCATGCAAGAGAAATTTTATCGGTAACAAGAACAGTATGATACAGTGTACTGGTTGTGGCAATATTGTGTGGCAGCCACAAGGGGGTGGTTTTTCAGAAGGCAACAAGAACTCTACTCGCTCTAAGTCTCAGCCTGAATTTATAGACGTAGACTTTGAGGAAAAGTAATTCCAGTAGGAGAAAATGGTCATATGGTGAAGCCGTGATACACTAGCAAATTGGGAAAACACGGAAATTGAAGAAGGTACAGTAGCATCATTTCTTTTGTGGGATTATCGTCAGTCATCCATACACTACTATAAGAAGTTAACCTTTTGTTATATATATCGAGTCCAATATCTATTCCTAGAATAAATGGTTCTCGTGTTGACACCGATATTATAACACCGTTGCTCCCTCCTTTTGACATTATTTCAGTCTCCAGTAATTGCAGAAAGCCTGGATGGTAACTTGTAACGATGTTTTTGGTGAAAATGGCCCCCTAAACATTGCCATTGTATATAGCTCAAACTTTTCTCATCTGATTGTCAAGATCATCTAATGTAAGTGTATTCTGTAATTTTTTTTTTCAGCTGCAGTTTTCTTTTGATTGCTGCTGTCGACTCTCCTCCATCGTTAAGGAATCGTCTTCAGATTAGTAGCTGGTCGTCTTTTTTTTTTCTTATCGGGGTCCTTTTTATAGTACATGGAGGTAATATGATAGTGAATGAATTTCACCAATAATTCAAGTGACCCATGACTAACTGAAAGTGAAGTTTCCTTCAAAGTTACTGCTTGAAATGCAACTAACTTGTCATATAATTAATCAGCTAGTCAGTCTTTCTTAAGACGGTATTATCTGTCTTAAGCAAAGTCATGTTAATTAAGAAATAACTATCAGACTATCAGTCATTCAGTCCAATGTTTAATTAGAATTTGTCATGTTAATTAAGAAATCTCACCAAACCTGCAAATCTACCAAACTTGAAACTTCAACCTTCTTGCTTCACAGTAAATCAAAGTTTGCTGTATTGTCTTCATCATAGTACCAATATTTGTTCCACCTTCCGCATCATTTCTTTTCCGTATTCGGAGTTCGGCCGCATCCCAAGATGATCCCCATAGGCCATATATACTCCTCAGTCCCACTTCTGGTAACATTAAACCCATTGAAATCAACAATCTCTTCTTCAACTTATTTGATCTAACCATGAGTAGGCCAAAACCTCAGTATCCTCTTAATATCAAGCTCATTTTTACGGGAGTCACTGTTGCTTTCGTCCTCCTCCTCGTCTTAAGAACAAACTACTCAAATTCCGATTCAACCCCTTCTTCCTCGAACACTTCCCATAGAACTAGCAAGAAAGACTCGAGGGAAGACGCTTGTGCATCGACATGCACTAAAATCCCGCCTTCCCTTTCTCAAGCTCTTATACATTACTCAACCTCAAGCATTACCCCACAACAAACAAGCAAGGAAATATCAGTGTCCTCTAAAGTCTTACAGAAGAAGTCACCTTGTAACTTCTTAGTTTTCGGTTTAGGCCATGATAGCCTAATGTGGACCGCGTTAAACTATGGTGGACGAACCATTTTCCTAGAAGAAGACGAAGCATGGATTAAGCAAATCAAACATCGGTTTCCAATGTTGGAATCTTACCACGTAACTTACGACAGTAAGGTTAATCAAGCTAGTAATTTGATGGAAGTAGGTAAAGGGCCGGAATGCACGTTAATCAGCGATCCGAGACATTCTATGTGTTCACTTGCCTTAAAGGGTTTACCCGAAATTGTGTATGAAACTAAGTGGGATTTGATCATGGTGGATGCACCAACAGGGTACTATGATGAGGCCCCGGGTAGAATGACCGCGATTTATACAGCCGGAATGATTGCTCGGAATAGAGAGGATGGTGAGACGGATGTGTTTGTTCATGATGTTAATAGAGATGTAGAGGACAAGTTCTCTAAAGAGTTTTTGTGTGAAGGGTATATGAAGAAACAAGAAGGGAGGTTAAGGCATTTTACTATACCAAGTCACAAGAATGAGGATGGGAGGCCTTTTTGTCCTTAGTTTTTATATATTTTTTGAATCGATTTTTGGTGATTTTTTTGTTGGATACGTCCACATATTTTAAACGTAATTGTTACATGTAACTCAGTAGTTAATAACGAACATCATTATGTTTCCCGTTTCATCACCTCATCAGTATTACGTATTTTATAACTTCCAAGACCTTTTAGCCTTGGAGATTTTAATCATAAGCCTAAGCATTAAAGAGCTAGCCAACAGATACATAAAGCCCAGCCACATTAGCCATGCATATCCCTAAACATCAATATACATCTATACATTGTGTCCGTAAACTGTAGTAAACTGTATCTAAACCCAATATTAACATGGTAGAAGATTTTTCTAAGACAAAAAAAAACAATTAAGCTTCAGCTGCAAATCTATATGCTCAGATCTTATTATCAATCGTCTTCGAATTTCCAATTGATCACCTGCATTTCTCTATTCCTGCAGCAAATACCACGATTTGAAACAGTCAAACAAAAAGCAGACCTTTAACTTTATGGTAAAACACCATTAATAAGTATAAAAACGTACATAATCATTGTAGTGTATTTTGCAATTACGATGATACGGAATGAGACTCTTAGCTCCACCATTAATGTAGTTAACATGATGAAAGTTGTACACCTTGACTAGTGGATCACTCTTACTTAAGGGTAGTTGTCAATCCCAATAAATCGAGATAAAAGTGTCACCTAGAAAACACATCTTTTGATCAAACAGAAAAATGTCCTTATTTCTATGCCTCCAACATATGAAATTGAATGAATCCCACTGTTTGTAACCCCAGAAAATAGGAGCGTGACACATAAAGTAGGAGAGAGTTTTTTTTTTTTTTTTTTTTTTTTTTTTTTTTTTTGTAAAGAAAATGTTTTACATTCTAGTGGTATGGCTCATAGGCCATACCTATAACTACAACATAAAACCTCAAAGAACCACTAATAACATAACCTAAAACAACAAGGTAATTGCATCGGCTATCTATAACGTGTTGATGGCGTACGACGGATGTCTGAACACGAACTTCAAACTCGAAATACACAACAATCTTCAAAGGACGAGTAGCGTTGTCCATAGGAAAACATCCATCTTTGCTAGTCTTGATTGATGTTCGGAGAAATACCTGCAACAAGGCCCAAAAAAGGGTCTCGGAGATTCATCTCCTTGGTTATGATAATCTTCCTCTGGAAACCAACGAACCCCCATAAAATTACCCTTACTCGCCTTAGTCGATACAGCTTCAGAGAAATACCTACAACAAGACCCAATAAAGCGTCTTGGAGATTCATCTCCTTCACTGTGATACACTTTATCTGGAAACCCACGAACTCCTTGACCCAACGAGAGAGAACAAAGTGCACTTACGTCACTAGGACGTAGAAAGAAAAGGCGGAAAGCAAACCACTGAAACTGAAATCTGACTCCAAAGTAGACTAATCTCCTACACTTTGGACCACAACCCCCGCTGACAAGAACCTCGTATCCAATAAAATCGAGTATAAAGGTGGGTACAACAGGAACAAACCACTTCGACATCCCTCTAACCAAAATCATCTCAGGAGACCCCGGAGACCTAGGCTCAACACAGACCCGATACAAAATACCAATCGTAGAAATTAACTCGTGGGGGAGGGGACAGGGCACTCCAAACCACCAGGTGTTTATTAAAAGGAACAACTTAAGAAAAAAACTCCACAAACACGACTTCAACATTAAATGAAAGCGGATCCCACCGCATCCGATCCGAACCAACAACCCCGCCCAAAACCCAGCAGCCCCACACCACCATACCACGCTTATCACAAAACAACAATCCCACCCAAGACCACAGACCAAAGACACTGACGGAACCAACGGACTAATTAAACCCCAATCCGACAAAACCGATCCCACTGACACCAAACACACCAAAATCAAGACCCAACACCATACAAAACTCCCCAGGACCATCGGTCTACATGCAACTAGATCAACCATAAAAGACACGGCAACAAACACGAACTCGTCCCGGAAAAAGGGGCGAGGGGAAGAGGAGCAATCCCTAGGTTGCATGTGAGGCTTTCAATGACAGGACAGAGAATCGTAGGTGCGGAAAAGACAGAAGAACAAACCAGGTAGACAGCCAAAAAGACCATCGGACGGTCCAATTAGAACCGAACGCCGTCAAGAGGACGAAAGTTGAGGTACAAACAAAGGGGAAGGAGACAGCGATGGGGTGCGATCAATCACCGGAGATAGGCCATGGGACAGCCTCATCTCCGGTGATTAGAAGGGCGGTCAGGGAGGGCGGTGTGTGGTCAGAGGAGGCGGCAGAGCAGACGAGACTTAGTTTTAGGGTTTTTTGGGGAAAATGAGAAAGAGGAAAGTTAGAGAGAGGTTTCCACGACTAGAAAACAATCCAATTGATCCACCAATTGTGAAATGTCTCTAGTCAATTCCGAGTACCGAAGCTGATCTTCAAGTGTCTCATTCTCTAGACGCCTAGAGCAAGTAGGAGAGAGTATGCAAACAATATACCAATACAAATTATTAACATACCAAGTACCAACCAAAAACATGACCATTCACCACCAAGTCAACACTTCACAATTAGTTTGCCAACATATATATATAATTTAATGTTGAATCCATAAATTTTATTTTTTGTATTTAGTAAAATAAATAAATTAATACTACCTCCAATCCAATCCAAACTACCCATTTGACTTTTCACGGTCTACGAGACGACACTTTGACAACGTTTTTCTTCATTTATATATTACGTTTTTTGGTCGAAATTATAATTTTCCGAAACCCCTTTTTATAACAAACGTGAATACGCAAATTTTAGGTAAAAAAATTTAAAATTTTGCTTTGTTTAATTGAGGTCAATATTTAATAAAGTTGACTTTAAAAAGTGAATGGATAGTTTGGATTGGATGGGAGGGAGTATATTATTAAAGTAAATAATACCCTTCAAATACTTTTAGCACAAACTTTTGATAAGCCTGAAACTATTAATTTTCCGATATTTGGGTGTACAAGTAGTCGAACAACTATACCACTTTATTTTTCTAATGGAACTTTTATAAGAAAATCAAAATGAAATTACCTTTAGAATACGAACATTATTTCTTGTTGATGATGAATTTTTTTATTATTTAAGTCTTGGCAAATTTGCTGGATAAAGCTTTAGAAATAATTATTGGAGTAAAAAGGGAATAATTTATATTAAGATGATGATCAAAGGTTACAAAGTATGTCTTATCTATAAAATATAATTAAAAGGTTACCCTAAAATGACTAATAAACGTCACGTAGACAAAACCACGTAGGATCCAAAAATGCCACGTAAATGTGAGCATCAAAACTCATTGCCACGTAATTGTCTCATTTTATATATTTAATTCATTTTTCTATAAATTAATTTATTTTAGATAACTCTTACAAATTTACATCAAAATCTCATAATTTATAATCAATATTGACAGTTTAATTGAACTTTTGTGATAAAACATGTTAATAAATGTCATAATTTATAATTAAAATTGACATTTTAATTGAAATTTTGGTAATAAAACATGTTAATAAATTAAAACTTTTCATATTACTTAACATGCACCCACCATTTTTATTAACACTTTTTCCTATTTAATTCATTTTTTAATTAAACATTATAATAAATTGATTAAAACTCTTCATAATACTTAACACCCAGCAAATTAATTAAAATTTCTTCCTATCTAATTAATTTTTATAATATAATATGTTAATAAATTTCTTAGATTTCTTTATACTACTTAATACCCGTAATTTTCATTAATAGTTTCCTTATTTAATCTATAAAATCTTGTTAAAAGGCTAACCTAAAAAATGTGACATGCAAGTTTAATTGTGCCGTGGCAAATTTTAATGTGACATGGTAAAAAAAAAAAAAAAAAAAAAAAAAGTGATATGGATTACCAATTTAAGAAAATTAAAAAATCTAAGGTAAAAAAATTTAAAAAAATATAAGGTATAAACTCAAAAAAGAAAGAAAAAAAATTATAAACCATTGATCTCCTCTCAGAATTTTTGTTATTTATTTAACCATTATTTCCTTTATTTAATGAAATGACCTTTTAACTTTCCTTTCATCATTACTATATATACTCTGTAGTTATGTACCATATTTTTTATTTTTCTTTCATTCATAAAATTTGGAGAGAATTTGTAATAGAATTTTTCATATATATAACTATTATATTCACCCTAATTTTCAATTTTATTCCAAAAAATAACACCTAAAGTATACATAGAAAAGCAAACTAATTTTTCCATTTTTTATTTTTCTTATGTTTTGTATTAATTTGTTATTATTTTTTTTGTTTGTATTAATATTGCAGCAGAATGAATTTCCAACTTTATTTAAAAAATTGGTAGGTAAGGTATAGCTAAAGAACTAAATTAATTATTTTGCTTTTTATTTTTATTATGTTTTGAATTAATTAGAATCTTATTAGTTATTTTTTTGTGTTTATATTAATATTGCAGGAGAATGAATTTTCAACTTTATTCAAAAAATTGGTAGGACAGTAGGTAAACTATACATATAGAACTAAATTAATTGTTTCACTTTTTAATTTTTATTATGTTTTGAATTAATT
Source organism: Silene latifolia (assembly GCF_048544455.1). NCBI lineage: Eukaryota > Viridiplantae > Streptophyta > Magnoliopsida > Caryophyllales > Caryophyllaceae > Silene > Silene latifolia. Next base: position 4,353,287 of record NC_133526.1, on the reverse strand, counting down.
AGAATTTTATTAGTTTTTTTTTTGTGTGTGTGTTTGTACTAATATTATAGGAGGATGACATACTCACATTTCAATAACAATGCACAAGGTTCGAAATAATGGATATGGATCTTCTTAACAGATTTTTTTTTTCTTGGTTTAGATGACTCTTTCATTTTTGTCGGTTTTTCTTTTTTTTTCTACAATTGTGTATTTGAAATATCGAATGGTAACAAAAATCTTTAATAAATTGTTGACATGTTGTTACATTATTGTCCTTCACTTTAGTCTCCTTTTTAACACTTATGCTTTATTTTTATTTTGTCGAACAGGTTACAAATCAAATTGCTTAGCCAAATTGTTAAAGTACGATGCACATATGTCAATTTGATCTTATCATAGTGTTATAAACTTATAATATGCATAATTAGTAATTAGTTAGAAACCGATTCTTATTCTCCAATTCATTGTTCCAATTCCAATGCTTTCAAGCCTTTAAATTATTTTTTGGTTTTCCGTCAAATATACTATTATGTAACTCACAATATTTTTTGGATAAATATTTTTTTGAATGATTTGTTTATATTTTATATTCTCAAGAATTAGGTAACTCACAATATTTTTTGGATAAATATTTTTTTGAATGATTTGTTTATATTTTATTTTCTCACGAATTAGGAAAGGCTAATATTTCGTATGAAGTATAATAGTATTGGTTTGATTATAATTTTTGTTGAATGATCGAATATGAAGAAGCTATGTTTAGAATCGTATATGCATAAATCTCTATTTATTGCGTGATTCCGAGAAATGTGTAATTAGTTTTGTTCATCTTATACTACTATTAATGATTATTAGAGTTCATTTATAAAGTTTTGATCCTTACTTTACTCTCTTACGTTTGTCTCAAATCTAATCTTATATATACTACGGAGTATATTATTATAACACAAAATGTGATATTTTAAATATATGTAACCTTTCTTTGGAATTATTCGGAATAGTTGTTAAAGTTGCTCACATAAAAGTTCACGATCTTTTCTTTGCAAGATAAACATAGGGCCAAGTACTTTAAAATGCACCAAAACGACAATAAAAACAATATCTACATTCAAGCAATAAAGAGGCAAGTTGCAATGTTTGTTGGTGAAAAAAACCATTCGTATTCTATAATCTTTAAGCCGATCAAAGCAATTGTCAAATAATAAAGCGACAATTGAAGAATCACTAATTAAAGACGCAATTGAAGAAACCATTAATTAAACAGACAATTGAAGAATCATTAGCAACTCAAATGAAAAAATTGAGAGTCATTGATTTTCTTTCTATAAAATCTCATCAAAAATACCAATTCATATTGTCTTATTTGATACCAGGTTGTCCAAACCAACATTACCGTCCTTACAAAATTCAGTTTTTTTTATCTCTTTGTAATTTAGAGTATTTTATTGGAATTGTGTGTCTGCTTTTTCCTTTTCTTTTTGTTGATGTATTTATATTTAGTAGTCTTAATTGGAGGTGCCAATTCAATTAATTAACTTGATAATTTAATTAATGATGTTATTGTAGGAGGTATGTATATGTTAATGCGATCCTAACATGGATGTGCTTTGAACTTTGCGTAATTATTTTGCATACCCAATAAGAAATATTTTTACGAGACTAGCATAACTGTCCATATTGTACGAGTTTTAGGATTTTGACGGGAGTATTTATTTAAATTTTATATCTATATGTGTACTTATTATAAGTGAAGTAATAATAAGGTTATATTTTTGTAGAGAAAGAAAGGATAATGAATGAAAAGTAATCACGCTATATATTTCGAAGTTAGGAGGTTTTTAACTGCATATGGATTAGAAAATAAATTTCAATGCAATTTGTTCATATATTGAAAGGTGACTTCTTTTAATGTTTTGTTTTATTGGTAGCAACTTGTACTCATATTTTTAATCCTTTGAAAACAGGGGACGACAATGGAGCGCAAATTCATGTTCCAATACTTCTATGGCGTCAAGATTGTCCATAAGACCAGAAGTACCCGGAAATTCAATTTGACGGATTGTATCATATCTTCAAAAATAACAAGCTATTCACATTTTGGTTTGCGTATCATCCCGAATCAAAAATTTGGAGTGTATTAAACTTTTGTTTTAAAATACCGCTCCTCAGTCGTGTTCATTTATTTACTTTTTAAAAAAAAAAATATTTGTGAGTGGTTTTTTAATTAAAATTAAACAAATGATTGAGAGAGGGGGGACTACTCCATATAAGATATTCACAAATTAAACACTTAAACACAGTCAATTATTAACGATCCCATGATTTTTACGGGCTCCAAAACTAGTTCACATCTTGAGTTGCTCAACAATCAATTATCTAATTTAATAATATCACAAAATAAATTAAAAATAAAATTAAAATATGGGAGTCTATGGTTGTGTGATGGCTATAAAACCTATAATACCTATGATAGTTTCTATTCACAATATTTATTTAAAATTTATTGCTCATTTGCCCATGAGTTTCTAAGTTGTGGATTATATTCCGGATTCGTTAATATCGACGACGTTTTAGTAAACGTCGACGACGTTTTAGTAAACGTCGACGACGTTTTTCATAAAAAAGACGCTCACTGCCCCTCATCTCTCACCAGCCATTCTCCCTATTCTCTCTATTCTCTCTACTCAACCTCCAACTTCCACCAACATTCAACACCACCACCACACTGCCACCACAACCACACCGCCACCACAACCACCGCCACCACACTGCTGCCACCACCACGCCGACCTTTCCGCCTCCACCGCCACCACACTGCTGCCTCCCACGTTGCCAAGTAAGTGTGGTTTTTTTTTTTTTTTTTTTTTGTTAAATTAGTTTAGAAATTGAAACTAATTGAATTAAACTATGAAATTAAATAGTTTTATTTCCTTTATTGTTATTGTTGATTGATTAAATTGATTGGATTTTGTTTTAGAATTGAATTAGTTAGTAAATTAGGTTATGTGTTAGCTTTTTATTTAAATTAATTGAATTAGTGTAGAATTTGTTAGTTTTTCGATTAAAATTCATGTTAATTAGTTGTTATTATGTAAATTTTGGTATTGTTATATGTTGTTTGCGAAATATAGTTGATTGGGATTGATTTTTGAGTCGAAATTTGTTGTTGTTAATTGGATTGGGAGTGAATTTGTACGGTTTTAGGCGAAACCGCGGCCAAACGTTGGAAATGGTTGTTGGCCGTGGGTGTAACGTTGGAATGCAACGTTCATCCGTGGCTGAACGTGGGAATTGGTTGTTTGGCCACGGAGAATTTTTTTTTTTTTTTAAAATTTTTTTTTTTTTTTTTTTAAAAAAAAAAAAAAAAAAAAAAATTCTCCGTGGCCAAACGTGGGATTCCAACGTTTGGACCACAACTAACGTTGGTTTCCACGTTTGGACCACGAAACGTTGATTTCCAACGTTTGGTCCATGGTTGAACGTTAGATCTCAAAGTTTGGTCCATGGTTCAATCTTGGGGGTAAAAATTTCAGATTTACGCAAACAATTAACAATATGTTATTTACAAAATTAATGTCATGTACTAATTAGGCTGACATATTGTTAATTGTTGTTGTTTTTTGTTTTTAATTTAGTTGAGTTTGAGAGAAATTTTTTTAGAGAGAGAAAGTCAAAAGGGCAGTCATCGTCTTTTTTATGGTTTAATTTATTTATTTGATTATAGAGAGTATATTGAGTATTGTTGTTGTTATGTCCAATAAAGTATATTTTAATTTGTTATTGGTTTTATAAATCATTTGATTTATATTTAAATTCATGTTTTTCATTTGGTTTAATTTCAATGATTTACATGTGACAATGTTAATTCGTTTGTGAAATTTTTGCCATCTTGATGTTTTAACCTTTGGTCAATATATTTTTTTATATGAATTTTAAAGTATCGTGAAATATATGTGAATGCAGATAAGACAAAGCATCACGTGGGTTATCTGAAGAGGGAATAAATATAAAAGGCACGAAACTGAGGTAAAATCTATCTATACAATATAATTAAAAGCCTACTTAAAATATTTAATTGTAATTCACATGGCATTTTTATAGAGGTTAATACTAATTCATCTATATTAATTACTTAATTATTTATTTTTATACAATATTATAAAAAGGCAAAACTATGTATAAAAAGTTAATTATCTCCAAAATTGTCACATGCTTATAAGTACCAAATTTTTTTTAAAAAAATAGTAGTTGCAATCACTAGGAAACTAATATAAACTCTTTATTTTCCTCTCATAAATTTGGTTATTAATCTACCTATTTATTTAACTTTAATTCCATAAGATAATTAAAAAGCAAGCCATACTATCTACCATTATTATTCTGCATGTCATATTTTAATTTCGGAAGATAATTTCTAAATTATTCTCATGCAAAGTAGATAAAATAATAATAATAGTTAATAATAATAAAGCAAATATTTCACATTCCATTTCTCCTTACACCATATTTATGTCTATATTAGACTTCATAATACTGAGAAAAATTTAATGTGAGAATTTTTTCATTAACAATTTAATTATAATCGTTTGGTTGAATGCATGCAACTGAATTAGTTAATCCGGTTAAGTTCAGACCTAGATCGGAAGATTGGAATGAATAGACCTGTTATGAACAATAGACTACACTAGTGAGGGTGGAAGCTAAGCTAGTTGTATTTTAGGGCAGATAGCGAACCGGAAGGACCTTTCCTTTACCCTTCTCACATCAGATCGACTGACTTACCTATAGCTGATTTGTGTAATACCGTGATAACCCGACATCCTGACATCTCTATCTTTATTTTCTCTCTACCCCTGCTTTTATTAGTTTAGTTCAAAAATTCAAACACCCCTCTTGTGACCCCAGACGAACTGAATTAACAAGTAGATAGTGACCGCCTCCTTGTGGAGATCGACCCTACTTCCACTAGCTTCTGTTAGTTGTTTTAGGTATTTATTTTTGGTACTAGACGACAGGTATCACCCTACTACAATACTTTACCTTATTTTAATCCATCTCCTTAATTCTAGTGCCTCCCATGAATATGGAGGTTTATCTAGAATATGAGGAAGTATAGTTTCAGATGTCAGTAAATACATAATTTGTCTTATTCAATCGCTACCCCTTTTTTTTCCTCTAATGTGAGATATTTTAATAAAAGATAACAAATGATTGAAATAAATGAAATACTATGAAAATGGCAAATGAAATTGTATATCTAAATGGACTTATTTATTTCTAAATTCTTTTATTATATATCCGTGCAATTTGCACGGCTCTTAAGTATAAAAAAGAGGTCGATAGTTCAAAGTAATTTGTGGACGATGAATAACCAACCATTCGAGTACATGAAACAGCCTAGATGATTAGTCGGATCGAGCCCAGCCCAATAACCCAACAAACTCCGACATCTTAAACGACGCATCTTCACATCTTTTTTTTTACTCGGAATTATATTCGGAAATTATCAAGAGACCTTCTGGTACCGGTAATTTCCCGGTAGCCGGTAACTTTTGGGGGAAATTTTACGTCAAGAACCCTAATTTTTCGAATTCATCCCTAATTGGATTCATAAAATGTCAAATTTGGACGAAGAAGAAGAAAATCTCGCTCATTTTCTTGAATCTGAGATCCTCTCCGAAGTTTCCGATCAGGTATCTCGATTCTCCCCTTTAATTTTCGTTAATTTTTCGTTTTATTATCTGATTTTTCTGTTTTATGGTATTTATTTGTATTTGTTGATAATTGTGTTTTATATGCTTCTTCATAAGTAAATTAATGCTCATCTGGTATAAAGATGTGATCGCGTTTGATTTATTTTGATTAATTTATGAATTGATGATTTTTAGTCTATAGTTTGATGAGTAATGATTAGGGTTTTTGATTTTTATGATAAAGTTTTGATCTTTACAAGAAATGGAGGTAAACTCAATGTACATACTCCATCCGTTCGGTTGATTCCATACGTTTGTTTATTATATGTGAGGTGTATTTTAGTGAAACGTATGGAATCAAACCGAACGGAGGGATTAGTTGTGTTATTTTTTTCCCCTAAATTGGATATAATTGTGTTATTATAATGTTTTATGTGATGTGTCATGATAGGAACCCTAGTCATTGTGTTGAAAATTTGGAATTTGTAAAATATTGGAAGTCGGGATTTGGAGAGATTTTTTGAGTGTTTGTGACGAACGGAGTTGTATATGTTCCTGTAGGAAGAATTCGTGTTGGAATGGTTGTAAATTGTTTGTGTGGTGGTGTGTATAATATTGTAGGATGAGGATTCAAAGGAGATAGAGGAAGTACCAAAGAAGAGGAAGCGAACTGAGCATCATTTCCGTTATGTAAAAAATGATATAAAAGAAGTGGATTTAGAAACTGTACTGAATGGTGAATGTCCAAGTTGTATAAACAATGCCAGTAAAATGGATGGAGTTCAAATTAAAAGTGGGATATTTAGCAAGATACCGCCTGAGCTTTTCCATCACATCCTAAAGTTTTTGTCATCTGAGGTATTTGAATCTGTTTTCCTGATTGGATTAGCGAGTACGCCTGTGATAACCAATTTGCTAAAGTATTTGGAATTTGCAGGATTTGATTTCATGTGCACAAGTATGCAAGTTCTTAAGTTATGCTGCATCAGATGAGTCTCTTTGGCGTCATTTGTAAGTTATCTTTTCATCGCTTTTGTCTTGCTCTCTTTTTCCAACTTCTACTTCTATTCATTGACTATGCTGCTTTCTTTATCTTGTATTCCTGCCCTTTTATTTTCATTATTTTATATTTTTATCTAATAGTGGTTGTTCTCTTTGTGTTGCTAACACAAGGGTAAGGTTGCGTACATCCGACCCCCCTTTCCCCGCAATTTGCGGGAGCCATTGAGGCATTGGGGTAATGTTGTTGTTAGCAACCCCAAACCATTTATAAAGGCGTTATCGACATTGCTTTGGAGATAAACCTTTGCTACTCACATTATCAGTAAGATATGCTGCCTGATTGGAGGTTAATGATTGTGTTTACTATGTCCTTTAGTTTTGGCTCTGTTGGTTCTATTTATTTAGTTGGAGTATTTCCGTAATACATTCTTCCTTCAAGCAAATCTCTCGAAAATCTCATTTATTCTCTCGGCTTTGTGATGGAAAACTAGGTGAAACGTTGTCTGAGAAGACAATAAAGAAAAGAGCTCCTACATTTTACGAAATGTAATAGGTATTGAACCCATCTACCATAGCATGTCAAATCTAAAGTACATGACATATGACCCTCGCAAATCTAACGGGTATTAAAATCAGCTATATAGTTGGGGTTTGTACTGGAGGCCTGCGCTTGAAATACGTGCATAATATTTTGCTATTCTGCACACATTGACATGCCATTGAAGGTAGAATTCGGAAAAATGTATAATGAAAGGCTGAAAAGATGAGGGCATAAACACTTATGTTATGGGTTTGGTTGCTGTAATTGTCGGGAATCATGTAGACAGATTTGATTGAAGAATAGCACACTTGTTTCTTTTCTGCTTCTTAGATCCCTTTATTATCTGCTAGAAGTATAAACACCATCCTTTAAAATTGGTGACCACATATTTTTACTCTTGATTGTTTAGACTTGACAAAAATCCCAAAATTGAACACTTGCATTGTCTGTGGTAGATTTTATAAATTGGGAGTAGTAGCATTCCTTATCTTAAGCCCAGTGTTTACTCTGAATTTTTTTTTTTTTCAAGTAGCAGCAAGTTTATTTGAGAGTATGACCAATGAAATAAGCAAATGAGCTCAAAGGTATGTTGCATACTTTGCTGTCGCTGGTCATCCCCTCAGTGGGTTTTTAAAACCAAGCTTTACCTCCTCGATTTGAAAAACCTTATGTTCTTCTTCGCTACTTAATTTCTCCTAAGTAAGAGAATGTGATTAATTCTGAAACTAGTTGCACCAAACCCTTCTTTTTCTACTTTGTGTGTGCTCATTGATATGTAGATTCTCCATAACCATCATTCAGCTATTATCCTAAAGTGATAACCTTCAACCTACATTTTGTGTAGGTATCGTCTGCGCTGGGGTTTGTTTCCTCAAACAAGAAAGCTGCGTGACTGTGCTTGGAAAAAGCTGTATATTCAGGTATCATATATATTGTGCATCTGCTTTCCGACTTCAAATCTTGATTTTATGTTATGCCTTATCATATGTAATCTCGTAGTCAATTCTAATGTTTCTTAACCTCTATCGTGTTGCTTACTTGCTACTTTGATCTTGCAGCGTGACGAGGAGGATATGGTTCAATCTGTAATGAACTGTCAACCTGAGTTCAAAGAGTTTTATCTGCAAATGTATGCTGCTAAGCGAACTCAAGCACCTTTACCGTCTCAGGTAATATTTGCATATCACTTGACATCATTTGCCTTTTCAGTTTTCAGACTTTTCACCCATCGTAGGGAACATCTTGGCAGTTAATGTACTTGATCTAGTGAAGGACTCTTTATAGTTACATACTAGGGCTTAACTTTTGTGGCTGGTAGCATGGGTATAACAAAGAGTGCTGAAATTTTGGTAAAGTTGACTCATTATTATGAACTTGAGATATGTTTAGTTGAACTTGACTTACACGCTGATAATCAGAACATAATATTTCTCTGTTTCTGTGTACGGCAGAGGTTTAAGATGCGTTAGTACCATTCGCTCATTTAGTGTTGATTTTACAAATACAAATCAAGAAATAGAACGAGTGAAGTTACATCATCTGAACTGTTTACTCATTCATGCTTACAATTTTACAATCTAAACTCTCTCCACTCTTTTTACTTGCTAGTTTGCTTTAATCTGTGTACAATACTAATAAAATACTAATTTTAATTCATTATTATTTGCAAGGTTAATGACGACGGGGTCATTCTTGATAAAACAGTTTCTGATCAAGTGTCTTTATGGAAGCGTAACAAAGGCCTCAGTGATGTGGTGGTCACAAACCATACTTGTTCTGGGGAGGCTTGCTCCTACTTTCAAATTGGGAATGTCTTCATTTGTGAAAAGACTGGAAATGTTCATGGTAATAGCTCCTTTAGCCTAAGGAGTATTATGGATTTTACATTTATTAATACTAGTGTACTCTTGCTGATTATACTGTGTTTCTGCCTGCAGTATGTGATGATACGTGTAAAGAAGTTATTTCTGATCCAGTCAATGAGCTTTTGGTTTGTACAATATCCGGACGTTGCTTTGACAGACTGCTTTCACCGTGTGAAACAGGAGATGCTGTGAGTATATTTTCTCTCTAATATTTTACCTGTTCTCATATATAATAGTGTGTGACGCCCTCGATCTCATTACCTATATGGCAAGTCCTGTGTGCAAGCATGAAATAATGTCGTTTAGTTTAGAACACAATACTCGTCTACTTGTGCAGTTGTGCTGCTACATTCAACTTCTTCTGTTTTTTGTTATGTCACTCACTTTTCATGGCCTTCATGAATAAACTTCCTATGTTTTTGGGGTGTCCAAACTTCTCACTTAGAATATTTCCTCTTCTGCATTTTATTTGTGACCATTGGAGTGACTTCACATTTTTTCATTTGTAGCAATCGAGCCCCGTAACTTAGCCGAAAGTGAAACTAAACTCCATTGCTTAATTTTTCATGAATATTTCACCAAAATTCATTTTATAATATAATTAATCAAATATAAAATCATTTTTTTTAACCTTATAACTTTTATACAATATATAATTGTAATAGGGAGTATTTCTAATAATTTTACAATTGTTAGACATTTATTATAAATGTAAAAATGGATCATGAAATTTTATCATATTTTTATTTTGTTTATTATAGATGGATGAAAAATTATTACTTATATGTATAAATTAAGTTCATATAAATTAGTAAAGTTGAAATTAGTATTTTTTTTTTATGTATTATTAGTTGTATAATATCAATATAAATTGAGTTTTTGTTGAGATTTTAGTGAAAAATAAAAATCAGGGTTGAATTTCACTTTTTGTTAAAGGTAAGGGACTTGATTGCTACAATTGAAACTTAAGGCGCTTGATTTCACTATTGAACAAACTTAAGGGGGGTAAATTGCCACTTTCACGCATTTTTTCCCAACTTGCATCTATCCACATATTGTGTGCTCCTTAATTATTGTGCATATAAATGATCACAAATAACATACCGAGTATAAAAAAAGAAAAATTCCTCAACTGGCAGGCTTGCTTATAGGCACCCCGAAATACTAATCAAGATTGTAAGCTTCACCACACCACTGGTTCGTGAATAAGACGTTAAAAATTACTTCCATTAAATTATATCTTTATAACTTTAACCTCAAAAGGTATTAGTCAATTGGAGTGAACTTCGATGTTAAACAGAGGGAGTATTGATTAATGTGTTGATTGAAACAGGAGGATGAACAACAGCAAGGCGTTGTAACTGATGAAGCTGAACCATTTATGGGAGCAGGGCGTTTTGGTAAATATGTTTAACCTTTTATTGATTGCTGTCTGTACATGGGTTCTTTCTCTTATCCACATTCTCATTCTCTTTTCGCTTTTCCCAGCGCGTGCTTATCTCCTAGGGTATAATTGTGATGACGAAAAGGAGCTCGAAGCTGTTGCAAGATTTTGCTGATCCAAGCCAAGGGTTTCGGGCTTTTGTTTCCGTGATAATATAACCTCAAGTTATTGCTGCCTCAATCCCTCGACTTATAAATTGATTGCAAACAATGGCGCTCATCATCAATGAATTGCGATTGCATGACGCATGGTTTAGTGGGGGAAGTTGATATGTCGATTGTCTGTAAAAGAATAACCTTGCGGCTGATATAGCATACCATAACTTAGCTTCAGTTATAATTGCAGATATCGCCTTGTTTTTAAAAATCTCAGCTGTATGTAACTGCTCTTAATTGGCATTGCTGTATTATTATGTCTGTGAAGCGTCCTGATTCCTCATTCCATCCATCTCGAAATATTATGTTAACAAACTTCGATAGTCTCTATGCTGTGATATAGAATGCATGTGGATTAGGGATGACAACAGATACTTGTATTCGGCCTGCCGGATAGGCAAATGAAAAACCGCCTCTCATGCAACAACAAAAATATACGTAAACGGGTAATGATAGTCACAAATCACAATAATGGAGCTGCTCACTCTATCGAATTATCGATTTTCTTAAAGCTTAAAAGACATTTCTGACCGCCTGTTCTAGTCGAAAAATTCTAACTCAATTCAAACATATTTCTTCAAGTCGAATGATAGGTAAATAATAATAGTTTTATCTTTAATTGAACTAAATCCAATTAAATATTAGCACAATAATAACCGAATATATGTTTCGATACGTGAGTACGTGACTCAAACTGAACCCTTTGATTAAAATTCGGCTAAAGAGTAATTAATTTACTAAATCTCTCAAGGTATGTGATCAGGAATAGACCAGACAAACTGGTCAACCGTGTCTAGTTGGGACAGTTTGGATCAAAGCATTTTCGGGTTTGTAAGAATTTAAGATTGGCCGGTTCGGGTTGAGTCATTTCTGGATCAGGTCCTTTTCGAGTATATTATTATCAATTTTTTAGCAATAATGATTGCAATAATAAACATACGAGTCAAATTATTCAAGTCGGGTCAATGTGGTTCAATTTTGCGAGGCCAAAACAAGTCTCATACCACACTTCTTCCTTCCAAAGACAGGATGAAAATGTCAATTTCACCAAGTCAAAATACATAGTGGACTACCTTATATCAATTCCTGATCAATTCGACTTACTTGTTATGTTCGGGCCCTTAGTTCTGGTATCAGGTTAGGTAGAGTCAAAGTTATTCGAGTCAGATAATTTTAGTCAATCAATTTTATCAGATCTAGCTAATCATACCATATATTTTGTTTAAACATAAGTCAACTAGCTTACAAAATTACAAGTCAAATATTTATCTATAACTTAAAGTTTCATTGACAAACCTCAATGCTTACACACTTCTTCCTCCTAAAAACAAAGCGAAAATGTCAATTTCACTAAGTCAATATACATATTAGGAGACTATATCATATAATAAGAGTGGACTACCTCATATCAATTTAGGTCAATTCAACTTAAGTCTTATGCTCGAATCCGCAGTTTAGATGTCAGTTTAGGTAAAATCGGATTATTCAAGTTGAGTCATTTAAATTAGTCAATTTTAATTAGGTCTAATCAAGGCTCATATCATACCTTAAAATGGTTTAAGACATACAGATTACTTGATATAGAAATCAAATCTCTAGTCAACAAGCTTACAAAACTATAAGTCAAACATTTATCTATCACTTAAAGTTTCATTGACAAAACCCAAATGCAAAGACACTTCTTCCTCCCAAAGACAAATCAAAATGTCAATTTCACTAGTTTAAGTCAAAATAATATTAAGAAACTATAGAATATAATAATAGTGGACCAAAATAATGTCATATCAACACAACAATGCAAGTAGCCTCCCTATTTCCAAGAAACAAAGAAAAGGTTGATAACCTCAAGTTGTTACCAAAAAAACAACAAACAAGTGTAACTTAGTCTTGTGTGTTCTTGCCCCCTAACCTCAACTTGTCCTTCTTTTGAAACAGCCAACAATGTATTTATTAATAATTATTACTTTATTAGGTTCTGTTTTTTTTTTTACTAAAAGTTACTTTAAATTCAGTTCAGTTCCGATCCTATAAGTTGATTAATTCAATTGATTCGATTCGGATTCTATAACTTCTGATTCGATTGAGATCAGATCAATTTCACTAAAAAAGAACAGGGCTTTACTCTTTCTTTAGATGAAGGTATCCGTCTTAGTATTAATACGGATGTATTCATATTAAGACGAAGATTAAAACGAACCAAATATCCTTATGCATTCTACTTTTATCTTATTCATACAATTTAACCCGTTTTAAACTAAAGCAGCGAATATACACGCGTTTTAAAAAAGAGTTTGTCTTAATAATATTGTTAATTAATAATAATGTTTATATTAATTAATAGGGAAAAAGAGTTGTTATCATGGGATAATGATAAAATTATGCAGATATCCGCGTATAGTTATCAACTTATCATAGGTAGGTTCATTCACTTGCAAGTTGTATTATGATGATGCGTCGTACCATTTCTATTTCTATGGCTTGATAATGACATTTCAGTTTAAGAGAATCAACATTTATTTGTGTTTATTTCTAGATATATCCAATAATCTACTTTTTCTGTTTATTAATTGTCACTTGTGTTTTTGACGTGTGCATTTATGTCCATGAATTTTGTATGAGGTTGTATATATAGAATCACAAAATCCCATTGAAAGACGATGCAATATCCGTCGAGCTTGTGACGGATCCGTTTTTCTCACAAAATACCCATCGGAGGTGGGTGGGGAAAGACGTGAGGTCGTGCCCCACCTTATCCTCTCTCCTTTTCGTGAGAGGTTCACAACTTGTGGCGGAATTCTTGAATTCTTAAAGCGAAAATGACGCTTTGATGTAGAATGTACTTACATAGTCCGCAATGGTCAAGTCTAATGATGACTTGGGTGGAATTCTTATGGATTTCAGGTTCAAACCAAACAAATAACAATGTTGTGATGGTTAATTATATGGCTTAAGGTTATGTGTTATAAACTTAGTACACATTGCTCGAAAGCTATTACGTATATTTGGGAGTTTATTTAGTACTTTTATTCACTAAGATGTTCCACAATTTCGAAAATGACAAATTTACTAAGTTCTTCCACTTTCGTTATTAGTCTATTATTTGTGGTTTTTATGACTGGTGACCCCACATTCTCTCTCTTATTTTCATTTTCCTCAATTTCCACCACAAATCTCCTTCTTCTTAAAACTCTCCAAAAGGTAATGTAGAAGATCATAGTGAATCGGAGGGAGTACATCTTAAGAGTTATACTTGTCTAAAGTCATATAAATGTATTTACTCCGATTATAATTCTCTAGCTCATAAGGAGTATCTTCAATTTTGAGTGAGGTAGAATTCCAAGGGTGGAAAAACATCCCTACGTAAATTCTAGCAATGTTTTATCCTTTAGTAAGGGAACTAGTAATACTCCCTCCATTCAACTCCACTTTGCATGTTTCTCTTTTGCATACTATTCACAAGTGGACATTCAACTTTAATTTTCTATCGATACATAAATTAAAATATATTCATGTGGGATCTTATTTGATTCGTCTTTAAGAGTACATTAAAAAAAATCTAACTTTTATAATTTTTGCAAATACGTAGGTAAAGATATTTACCGCGTAAAAGTCGCGTTGACAAACGTGATAAAGCAAACATGTAAAGTGGAGTTGAATGGAGGGAGTATTTGACAGAGTTAAATTTATTGGTTAATTTAAGTATTTGTTAAGACCGATGTTTTAATCTAAGTGAGCTTCATACTCCGTGATATATTCAAGCACATTCATTCCATTATGTTGAAATTCGAGTCAAGTAGAACTAAAAGGACGATAAAATTTTCCTCGTGAATTTTAACACTAGATATCTAATGAACTCGTGATCTTTGGTAAAGGTTGACTACCATCAATTGGTATGGTTTAGTTTGTAAAAAAAATTGTAGATGAGAAATCAGGCCTTGTTATTTTGGACAAAAACTGATCTGATCTGAACTGAATTTATAGGGTTTGAACTAAACTGAACTTATAGAATCTAAACTAAACTTATAGGATCTGAACTGAATTGAACTTATAGGATCTGAACTGAACTGAACTTATAGGATCCGAACTGAACTGAACTGAACTTATAAGATCTGAAGTGAGCTTAAATTAAGTGACGTATAGGATCTGAACTGATTTTATAAGATCTGAACTGAACTGAACTTAGAGGATCTGATTATCTGAACTGAACTGAAATTATAGGATCTGAACTAAACTGAACTGAAATTATAGAATTTGAATTGAAATAAACTAAACTTATAAGATTTGAAGTAAATTTAAATCAAGTGATTTTAAGTCTAAACGAATGGAGCTTAACAGCGGACAGAATTTGATTAAGAAAACCATGTGCTAAATACGTGGATACAATTAGAATTGTCAAAAACCATTAATCTGTCAACCTCTCTTCAATTTGACCCGCTGACAATAAATGTGTATGGATTGACATTTTAACTCATTCATCAATGAGATGGGTCAATCTTGTAATAACCCGACTGAATAATTGACTTGAAGTAATGTTCGAGATTTCAACACAGAAATGTCATATTCTTGTAATCTAGGTTGACCCATTTAAATTTAACTAGAAATAGTTCATCGTTCCGATAAATTATTATTTATATCATTTTGCATAAAGATCAGAAAAAAAAAATATATATGTGAAATAAACTTACACTCAGTCACCCACTAACCCACTTGTCTAATACTTTTTTTTTTTTTTTTTTGAAACCCAACATGGGTAAACTTTCATTACTTCGAAACAAGCAAAGCTTCAGCTACCGAAGGTAACTGATCAATCCACACCGTCTTTCCAACTACACCCGGTGACACATGCGCAAGAGCATGAGCAACCTCATTGTTGTTTCTACTTGTATGCGACCAAATAACATCAACAAAAGAAGAACAAATGCGAAAAATATCGTCTAACACTAAAAAGAAACTACTTCGACCCGATTTCCTTGTCTTGAGAGCATCAACTACACGCGAACAATCACTTTCCACCACGATAAGATCATGGCCCGCTCGCACAGCTTCCACTAGCCCTTCTAGCACCGCAACCGCCTCTGCTACATGTGGTTCCCACACCTCCTTTCTATTGATCGAAAGACCCCACAGCACCTTGCCTTGTGCATTTCGACAAACAGCCCCGACACCAACACCAAGCCCCTCCTTGACACCCGCATCAACGTTGATTTTCACCCAACCGTGCTCCGGTGCCCTCCACTCCGTACAGCTCTCCCCTGTCCTTCCTCTCCCCGCTCCTTCATAGTCCCTACAGTCCCCACCATTCCCCGCAATCTCCGCCAAAACATCCTCCACCCTCCGCACTATTTGCTCCACTCTAGCTCTCACACCCTCAAAGACCGTCTTGTTTCGTGCTTCCCAGATTGCCCAACACGCCACCATCATCTTCTCCTGTTCCAAGTTCAACATATCCCTCCACCATCCCTCAACCCAATCCCGCACCTCATCCCCAGCCTGCTCTTCCCTTCCCGTCAGATGCAACTCTTCCCACACCCCTTGCGCAATGAAGCAATCTCGAAAAAGATGGGTACCTGTCTCAATAGAAGCAAAGCACATAGGACACATAACATTATCACATTCGATTCGTTTAGCTAGATTTACCTTTGTTGCAATCGCATCGTGACAAAGTTGCCAGAAGAAGAGTTTGATCCGAGGCCATACTTGAGACTTCCAAAGACGGCTCCATATCCACTTATCCTTTTCCCACGATGACGGTTCAGCCGCATTCAGGTTGTCACCCTCAAGCAGCCTATATGCCGATTTTACCGTGTATATACCATCTCGTTCAAAACACCACAGCCAAGAGTCACTTGCCTGCCCCGTGCTCAACCTAATATTCCGCACTCGCTCCTGTTCAAAGGGTAACAAATAAGTCGCAAGCTTCTGTTCATCCCATCCACCTCCATTCCCAAGCATCAAGTCCGCTACTTTCAAGACATTCGGGTCCCCAAAACATGGTGATATGACCCGTCCTGTTTGAGTCCCAACTATCCACGCATCCTTCCAGATATAGGTATCCGCACCATCCCCAATTCTCCTCCGCAGCCCCAGCTCCACCACCTTGCGAGCCCCCAAAATTCCCCGCCATGTATAACTCGGATTGTGCCCGAACCTAGCCTCCAGGAACGATGCATTTTCATAATATTTACTCCGCATCAGTCTCGCCCACAAACAGTCCGGAGATGTGATCAACCTCCATGCTTGCTTCCCCAACA
This sequence comes from Silene latifolia, assembly GCF_048544455.1. NCBI lineage: Eukaryota > Viridiplantae > Streptophyta > Magnoliopsida > Caryophyllales > Caryophyllaceae > Silene > Silene latifolia. The sequence continues at coordinate 4,336,354 of NC_133526.1, read as the reverse complement.
AAGCTTGGTTCGTTTTTAGGAAATCCCGAAACCCCATGCCCCCCATACTCTTCGGTTTACACAGTCTCTTCCACGCTACCCATGAAATCTTACGCCTCCCATCCTCACTTCCCCACCAAAACCTCGACACCAAGCCTCGCAACTCATCACAAAAAGCAGCAGGTAATTGGAAAATACTCATAACATAGGTAGGGATAGAATTGGCCACAGCCTTTATCAAGATTTCCCTACCAGCCCTAGACAATATCTTACCACGCCACCCTTGAAGTCGTTTATTAAGCTTATTCCTAATGATGTCCAACACCGGTTTTTTTGACTTACCAATAACAGTGGGCAGCCCTAGATAGCGATCATGCTCCTCGACCATCCGCACCCCAAGCCTCTCAGTTATAGCCAGCCTTCGTTCCTCCGAAACTCCTTTGCTATAGGACACCGTCGTTTTATCCAGATTAACAAGTTGTCCCGACGCTTGCTCGTATTTCCTTAAAATTGCGCTCAGCTGTTCAGCCTCCGTCACACCAGCTCGAAGGAAAAATATACTATCGTCAGCAAAAAAGAGGTGGGTAATTAACGGTGCATTTGTGGCTATCCGAAACCCCCTTAGTGTGTTGCTTTCTACCGCTCGTCGAACCAAACTTGATAAAACCTCCGCACAAAGGATAAACAGATACGGAGATAATGGGTCACCCTGGCGAAGACCCCTTTCCGGTTTGAACACTTCCTTGGCCGTCCCATTTATGAGCACAGCTGACGAGACCGTCGAAACACATTCCATAACTCGCCCCACCCAATGTCTATCAAACCCCATCGCCCTAAGCACACCTCTCAAAAAATCCCACTCCACCCTGTCATAGGCTTTAGCCATGTCAAGCTTCACAGCCATAGCCCCAGACGAACTCTTCGAAAGCTTCATATGGTGAAACAGCTCGAAAGCTATTAATACATTATCCGATATAAGGCGCCCGGGAGTAAACGCGCTTTGATTCTCCGAGACAATATCACCAAGGAAGATTTTCAGCCGATTAGCTAACACTTTTGATATTAATTTATAACCAACATTGCATAAGCTAATTGGGCGGAAATCTTGAATTTTGTCCGGCGCTTTTTTCTTCGGGATTAAAACAATATGGGTATGGTTCAGTTCCTCCGACATGGGCTCCCCTTTTAGAAACCCGAGGACAGTTTTTGTGACCAGCGGTCCCACGACATGCCAATATGTTTGGTAAAACAGACCATTCATACCATCCGGTCCCGGAGCTTTAAGAGGATGCATTTGATTTAAAGCTTCGAGAACTTCATCCTCCTGAAAATCCCGCTGTAAAATGGCGTTCATATCCTCCGTCACACGCCCAGCCACCCCGTTGAAAATGTCTCCAAATTCCCGCTGCCCAGTAGCTTTAAAGAGCCCTTCGAAGTAGTTTGTGGCCACCCTTGAAACCCCTTCCTCACCAACACGCACAACCCCTCCGTCATCCACAAGCTTCCCTATGTGATTTTTAGTTCTTCGCTGCCCGGCTTGCCTATGAAAAAACCCCGTGTTTCGATCCCCTTCCTTCAGCCACAGCGCTCTCGACCTTTGCCTCCAAAAGATTTCCTCTTGTCTACAAAGCTCGGCCACTTCACTCACAAGTTTCCGCCTTCTCTGGACCTCGGCCACCGTACGCCCCCCCTCATTTAGTTTAGCAATCTGCCTCCGCTTCGTCGCAATCGCCTTAACAATCTTCCCAATGCTCGTTTTCTTCCATGACTGTAACTCTTTCGCACACGAACTGAGAGTGTTCATCATTTCCCCTCCCCCTCTTTCAACACCCCTTCTGATAGCATCCTCACAACCCTCTTCCCCGGCCCACATTTGTTCAAACCGGAATTTATGTATATACTCCTTTTTACCCTCGCGTCTATCCAACACCAATTTGATCGGTGAATGGTCAGACCATTCTCGCTCCAAGTGAATTAGCCGAGCATATGGAAACCGGTCCAGCCACTCATTTGTTCCCATTGCCCTATCAATCCTACATTGTCGGTTCGCTTCCCCCGCTTGCCCATTATCCCAAGTGAAAGCATAGCCTTCAAATTGTATATCCACCAGACCACACACATCAACAGCTTCGCGGAAATTGTTCATTTGCCATTGGGCACGGGTTCCTCCCTTCATTTCATTAGCAAAAAGAATCTCATTGAAATCGCCCACACACATCCAAGGCAGGCCAGATTGCCTTCCCAGGATACGGAGCAGCTGCCACGACAAATGACGATCTGACACCGCAGGCCATCCATAAAACCCTGTGACTCTCCAATCACCCCCCTCATCTCGAACCACAAAATCCATATAATGAACCGACGCCGACACAAACTCGCACCTCAATCCTTTTTTCCACCAGAAAGCGAGACCTCCCGACCGTCCCACACTATCCACTTCCATTCCCTCATACCCATCAAATTTTGCCCGGACGGTCCTCATTTCACGACCACTTAGCTTCGTCTCGCAAAGAAACACCATGGCCGGGGCCTCCCGTCGTAGTAAATGACGGAGTGCACCTACACTGTCGGGGTGGCCCAATCCCCGACAGTTGAGACTTAATAGACTCATTGGGCCCGGCGGGGTTGAGCTCCCTCAACCACCGCCTCAGGTATAGTGACGCCCCCGTCTTTCCTTTGTTTTAGCTTCTTCATTTGCCCACCCCTACCATCTTCTTCCCTGCCTCGTTTTCCTCCCACATCCACCCTTGCCTCAATCTCCTCCTGGTTTGACACTCCACTCTCCCTCTGTATTCGTGTCCACTTCAACCCCGTGCTACCCTTTCCTCCCATCAGAGTCCCTTCACTTCCTTTTTCCCCTCCCTGCTCGCGCCCTTTCCCCTCCCCTGCACACACCTCCATCTCCTGGACACACCACTCCCCTAGAACAGTCCCTGCACCTTTGCTACCACACCCTTCCCCTCCCCCTAACACCATTGTCACCTGTCCCCCGTGCTCCTCCCCTTGTCCCTGTTCATCATCATCGTCCCCGTTTCCTACCTCAGTCCCCTGTTGCCTCCCCTTCTGTTTTTCCCCCTCTCTCTCCTTTATCAGCTCAACTCCTCCTTCGTTGCCTATTCTCGTGCCCTTCCCCTCCACCACCTTCTTACTTTTGAACCCCACAGCAATATTCTGTAACTTTTCTATCATTTTTGCAACCTCCTCCTCCTCGTCTTTCCTCCCTTGATTATCGAACTCTGCTTGTAGGCTTCTCATAGCCCTCCCGCTCCCCTCCTTGGTTGTCTTCGTAATTTTCCACGGTGAAGCCCGTAGCCATTCCCCATAGCGGAGTTCGTCTTCCTCGTAAGGGCCATCGTCACAGTCTTTCTCCCCGTGCCCAAGCGTTCCACATCCATAACAATATGTTGGTAATCTCTCATATTTAACATCAAACTTCACCATTTGTCCCGTTTGCATTTTAATTGGAACAAAAGCATGTAACGGTTGTCTCACATCATGAAGAATTCTTAGGCGAATAGCTCTATCCATCTCCGGGTTTGGTCCTAATTCCATGCCTATGAACTGCCCTAGCATCGACCCTATCCTTCTCGCGTTCGTTTCGTTTTTCCTACCCGAAATAGGTAGATCATATACCCTCGCCCACATTGGCAATTGATGCAAAACTGTGTCAGTAATCTTACCCGCAGTGTTTGGCTCGTTAAAGCACCATACGAATTTGTCGAAGTGCCATGGCTGATTTGCTAGCACCTTCTCCTTATCTCGCATAGTCCCAAATCGAAAAACAAAAGTCTTCTCTTTCGCATCGATCACGTTGCCAATAATGGGTTTCGACGGATTCCAAAGCCTAGTCATTGTCTCGATAGCCGCCTTCGCATTGATCACTTTCTGTGTCCATATTTTTCCCACAAGCATTAACTGTCCCTTCTCCTCTTCCTCCTCTGACCCCCCATCCCAAACAAAATCATTCCCGGATCCACCATCGCCATCCCCCATGATTCCCTTCCCTTTGCGCGAAGTAGTAGCCATTGGATCAAACCCTTGACTGGAAACCTGCACAAAAACAATTGAAAGCAAAAGCAAAAAAAGCAAAGAAAGAAAGAAGCCAAAATCCCACGTAAGAAGACGTGAGAGAGCCTCGAATCGAAGGATAGAGACGAAGACCTATGGCTAGACTCAGACAGGAACCCTAGGAGAAACCCTAGATTTTTTCTTGTTAGCACTTGTCTAATACTTACTCAAAATAAAAATGAATAATACACCTTAAAATGAAAATAGATAACAATTTACCGATACAAAAGGAGCAGTGTTTAGCTCATTTATTTCAAAAAAAATGTACGAATCTATATATCGAAAAAGTTAACATGATAATTTGTTGGAGTATAAATCCACTTGTGAGTCCCACATCGGTGAAAAAGAGAGAGATTGTCTATCTTATAAGGCATAGGAGTGTTTCTCCCATTGCCAATTGGTTTTGGGAGATAAGAGCATTCTTGGGCTTGTAAGTTAGACTTCTCTCCTCCACCACGAGTAAGGCCAGACCCATCTCGTGTTTATTATAATTACGTACAATAAATTACTTTGGTGTGAATCGGAGTGTCCACTTTCTAACGACAACATATCAAGACGGAAAACATTAGTTGACATTGTTGTAAGGGATGACAATAATGTAAGAAACTCTAAGTGTATACTTCAATAAAGTCTACTAACTAATTACGAGTTTCTTGTAAATTGTTGCCAAAAAATACTTATGTAGTACTCCCTCTATTTTTTAATATATGATGTTTTGCTTTTTCGAAGCGAGTCTTTGATTTTAATATTTACAAAAATATATTTGGTAAAAAATTATAAAAATTATATCATTAAATTCCTTATGAAAAACTCTTTCATACGAGTATACATATCACTATATTTAAACATATAATTTGAAAGATATTCAAGAGAGAAGTGTGTGTCTCGAAATGTGAGAAAGTCATATATAGAAAAATAGAGGGAGTATAAAGTAAGTTTCCTGTAAAATGGTTTTTAATAATTGTAAAGTTATACGATTTTGATGTCTTTATAGTGAAAAAATGGTTATTAGTCGAAGTTATTTTAGTGGGATTATTTAGATAATATGTCACTTGGTATTACAATGCTAAATATGTAAAACTGTTTTATTCAAGCATTATTGATTAGTATAAGAGAGTTATTATATTAATGCAAAAAAACTGTAGTTGTTTTAAATAAGTTTTGCAACTAAAGTGCAAGTTTATTGGTAAAATGTTTTGTCAAAAAATACCTACGAATTGTATTTGTAACCTAATTATTAGTAAATATTGTAAATATATTCTCATATATTGTATAACCATAATTAGTTTAGGAAATCCCTTGATTTCCGACTGTATCTTTAGCAACTGTATCATGTACTCATCTATATATTGTGAATACAAGAGCTCTCCCAATTCAGGGGATTATATTCTAATATGGTATCAGCCTAGGTTTTAGTATTAACCCTAAAACTTCCGTTTTTCTTCCTCGATCCGCGTGCCGGTCTTACAGCCGCCATGACAAACACCGTGGAAAATCCCCCCACAAAAATTCATCCTGCTTATTCCGTATCAAATATTCAACATAAAGTTCGAGTCCTTGATGGGATCAAAGTCCCGTACTCGTCATGGGTCAAGTTATTCAAACTCCATGCCCGCGGCTACAAGGTCCTCCATCACATCGATGGAACCCCGACACCGGCTGAAACTGCTGCCAATTACGCGGAATGGTGTGAGATCGATGCTATTGTCCTACAATGGATTTATGGGACATTAAATGACGATCTGCTTTCTCGAGTTCTCGAAGAGGACTCCACTGCTCATGCCGCCTGGACTCGTGTGAAGAACATCTTCACCAATAACAAGGGTGCCCGCGCTGCGGCCCTTGAAAACGAGTTTGTCAATCTCAAACTCGGGGCTATGCCGTCCCTTGAAGCCTACACCCAACGGCTAAAGGAACTCGCTGCCCAACTTAAAGATGTTGACGCCGCCGTCTCCGATCAACGTCTCGTACTCCAGTTGGTCCGTGGCCTGCCCAAGGATTACGACACCACGGCCGCTTACATCAATCAGACTCTCCCCTCGTTCACTTCTGCTTGTAGCATGCTGGAATTGGAGCAACAACGACAGTCTAACCGTGAAGAGCAGACCACGGCGTTGCTCACTCCCTCTTCTCCTCCTGCGGATAATAATGGTTGGGATGAGTCCAAGTCTACTGGGTACAATCCTCCTAAGTCTAAAAACAATGGAGGTCATCAGCAAAACTACAACAAAGGTCGCAATAACAACAATAATAATAATAATAATAATAATAATAATCGTTCCAATTACCGCGGAAATAACAATAAAAATTCGGGATCAAATTGGACCCCTGTTTCGTGGTCTCCACCACCCTCGTCACAGCCCTGGTCGGTCCCACCATGCCCCTACCCAACCCAGCCTGGGTGGTCCTCACCCTGGCAGCCGTGGACTGCCCCTTACCCTGCTCGTGCAGAAGCCGCCGCTCCTCGTGGCGTCCTCCGCAACCACGGACCGTCACAATCTGCTCACGCATACATGACAGAGACCGAGCAACCTCAGCTGACTGACCTCACTCAAGCGTTTAACGCCATGGCTTTCAATCCGAATGACGGTCAGTGGTACATGGATACGGGAGCCTCGTCTCATTTGACATCCGATGCAGGTACTTTCACTCCTTCCTCTAATGTTCCTAATGTTCGATCTATTTATGTTGGTAATGGTCACTCTTTTCCAGTTCGGGGATCGGGTTACTCCGCTATTTCCACCAACGACCGACCCCTGCATCTAAATAACATTTATATACACCCAACATTATAAAAATCTCATTTTGTCCGACAATTCACTAAAGATAACCGTGTATCAATTGAATTTGACCCCTTGGTTTTTTCGTGAAGGATCTCCGACGGGAAAACGATTACGAGGAGCAATAGTCTTGGCGAGTTATACCCCGTGTCTTCATCTAAGTTGCCCTCCTCCCAGCCTCCCTTTGTCGGTCTACTTGACTTCCACGTGGCATCACCGTCTCGGTCATCCCGACCCGAAGTGATTTTACAACGTCTTAAGCATTCTTCTAGTATTTGTTTTAATAAAGAACATGTATCTCATATTTGCCCGTCTTGTCAAATTAGCAAACATCGTCGTTTACCTTTTGTTGAGTCTCAAAACTCTACTCTTGCCCCGTTTGATATAATACATGCTGATTTATGGACTTCTCCAATTACTAGTCATACCGGTTACAAATATTATCTTGTGCTTATTGACAATTTTACGCAATATGTTTGGGTGTATCCTATAAAATTTAAATCCGAGGTATTCACCAAATTCCAACATTTTCAGTCACTTGTCACCACTCAATTTTCTCGACCCATCAAATCTTTTCAATGTGACCTCGGTAAAGAATTTGATAACAGCCAATTTCGTAATTTTGCAAATCAACATGGCTTAGTCTTCCGGTTTTCGTGTCCTCAAACGTCCCCACAAAATGGTAAATCGGAAAGAATGATCCGTCGTCTCAATGAAATAATGCTTGTCCTTTTGTCCCACGCTTCCCTACCACCAACTTATTGGGTCGATGCCCTATTCACTGCCACTTACTTACATAATATCCTTCCGTCGCGTCTTCTACATTACCGCTCCCCTACCTCCCTTCTTTACCTCAAAGAACCATCCTACTCTCATCTTCGAGTGTTCGGGTGTGTATGCTATCCCAATCTCACTGCCAAACAACGCCACAAGCTCGCTCCCCGCTCCACCACATGTGTCTTCTTAGGCTACCCTTCCGAAAATCGTGGCTATAAGTGTCTATGTCTTTCCACTGGTAAAATCATTCTCTCTCGCCATGTCACTTTCGATGAAACCGTTTTCCCGTTCTCGTCGTCCTTCATGGTAAAACCCGACACCTACAACTTCCTCCACGATGACGACCCTACCCCGCCGCTGGACATTAATGACTACGGCCACACTACCCCTTCGACCCCTCCACCTATCCCTAACCAGCCACCCTCGAACCCCACATCCGCTGCCCCTTCCTCCCCTGCCCGCACTACTCCTATGACCCCTCACCAACCAGCTTCCCCCGTGACCTCACCACCTGCCAGCCCGTCCCCTCCACCTCCACCTCCACCTCCACCCCCTCCCCCACCACCTCGCCCTTCTATACCCACACACTCCATGACCACGAGAGGCATGAATGGAATTTTCAAACCCAAAGGCCTCACTGTCACCACAAACCCGTCCCTTAGCCCGATACCCAAAAGCCCTCACCTAGCCCTCCGTGACCCGAACTGGAATGCGGCCATGCAGGCCGAATTTAGTGAATTACAGGAAAATCATACATGGGACTTGGTACCCCGTCCTATGGATGCTTCTGTCATTCGGTGCATGTGGTTGTTTCGTCACAAATTCCGCTCTGACGGTACTCTCGAACGCTATAAAGCCCGACTCGTTGTCAATGGCAAAACACAACAAGTCGGGATTGACTGTGATGAGACCTTTAGTCCGGTGGTCAAGCCTGCTACCATACGGACTGTTCTTAGCCTAGCCGTGTCTCGCTCCTGGCCTATCCATCAGCTAGATGTTAAGAACGCATTTCTTCATGGTGACTTAGCCGAAACGGTTTATATGCATCAACCCCCGGGTTTTGTGGACTCCTCGGCTCCCTCTCATGTCTGCCGCCTTCGTAAGTCTCTTTACGGCTTGAAACAAGCCCCGCGGGCCTGGTATCAAAGATTTGCTCAGTTTGTTCTAAGCAAAGGTTTCCGAAGCAGTGTATGCGACACGTCTTTATTTATTTATTCTCATGGGTCCGACACTGCCTACCTCCTTCTTTATGTGGACGACATTATTCTCACAGCTTCCAGCCAGTCCCTTATACGTCACATTATCTCGGCTTTGTCTAGGGAATTTTCTATGACTGATTTGGGTGTATTGCATCATTTTCTTGACATAACTGTTACTCGTCACTCCAATGGTCTGTTTCTCTCTCAGTCACAGTATGCTAAGGACATTATCGGCCGCGCTAAAATGTCTACCTGCAATCCGACCACAACACCCGTCGAAGTTGGCTCCAAATTAGATGCTAATTCCGGCCCTCTTATTGATGATCCGACACTATATCGCAGTTTAGCCGGGGCCCTTCAGTACTTGACTATCACTCGGCCTGATATTTCATATGCTGTTCAACAAGTGTGTCTCTTTATGCATGCTCCACGTGAACCACACCTCCATTTTTTGAAGCGTATTTTGCGCTATTTACAGGGCACACTTGATCACGGGTTAACCATTACCGCGTCCCGCTCTTATTCTCTTACCGCTTATTCTGACGCTGATTGGAGTGGTTGTCCCAATTCTCGACGCTCTACTTCTGGCTACTGTGTATTTCTTGGTGATAATTTGGTATCTTGGTCTTCAAAACGCCAACCTACCGTCTCTCGTTCTAGTGCCGAAGCTGAGTATCGGGCCGTTGCTAATGCCGTCGCTGAAACAAGTTGGCTCCGTAACCTACTCCTTGAGCTTCACGTTCCACTCAAACGTGTCACTCTTGTTTTTTGCGACAATATTTCAGCTGTGTATATGTCCACTAATCCGGTTCAACACCAGCGCACCAAACACATTGAATTGGATATCCATTTTGTGCGCGAGAAAGTTCAGGTTGGTACTGTTCGCGTCCTCCATGTCCCTTCTGAATATCAATATGCTGACATTTTTACGAAGGGACTGCCGCGCCACTTGTTTATGCGCTTTCGATCCAGCCTGAGCGTTCGTTCCCCTCCCGCTCCGACTGCGGGGGTGTATTAGTAAATATTGTAAATATATTCTCATATATTGTATAACCATAATTAGTTTAGGAAATCCCTTGATTTCCGACTGTATCTTTAGCAACTGTATCATGTACTCATCTATATATTGTGAATACAAGAGCTCTCCCAATTCAGGGGATTATATTCTAATACTATTTTTTTTTTATAACCGTACATCTCGACATATCTATTCACATTTTACAAAGAACAATATGTACAATGCATAAATTAATAAACAAAATTAGAATTACAAAGTATTGGTCCTGCATAATCATCAACAAGGGTCCCAAGGTAGATATGACACTAAAAACAAAATGCAAAAAAGGCAATAATAATATCAAAGAAATCACTATCATGCAAACAAAAATACAACAAAGTTATATGTAAACTTTATGGATTAGGTATTTGTGCATCTCATTTAAAGTAAACATATAGTGTATGTGTGATTACAGCCGTAATTTGCCTCCTATATAGGAGATAATAAATTAAAGTGAAAAGGAAAGTCACTAGGCACTACTAGAGAAAAGGTCTTTTGCGGCGCTTTTATATGACTTTTAGCAACGCTAAATAGCGCCGGGAAGGGATATACCGACGCTTTAAAAAGCGCCGCATTTGTCTATGCCGCTAACCCTTTTCACGGCGCTTTTTATTTGCGTCGGTATAAGTCATATAATAGCGTCGCAAGACCCACCGCGCTATATTCTTGCAATAGGCGCGCTTTTCAAGTGTTGCAATATAGTAGATTACCGGCAATGCTTTTTATAGCAATTCGATAATTTTGTTAGGTTACCTTCTCATTACCAGTCACCGCGCTCTACTTAGGCTTGTCACGACATATTATAGTATTGCCGTTAGTAAACACACTATAGAAGCTGATTTACAAAACTGACATTCAAGATACAAAAAACATTATTTTTACCTTATTCACCGTTGAGTCAATTAATACAAAAATACATAAGCTGTGTGTACACATCCCAATCCAAAATATGTATCAAGTACAAGTGAAAATGTTGAAACAATAATTCAAAATAATAGCTATGATACTTAATTGTACTACTCGTTCATCACTGAGTTCTGGAATCATCTTGAACGTATTATCACCGTCTCACCAACATAATAAACCTTCCTACTCCTCGTAGTGCAACTTGATGCTTGAAATTTTGAGCACTGCTAAGAATCCATGTGAAGATAATGTTAGAGGTCATAGGATGAAATTAAAATAAAAATCTTGTCAATTTCATTTAATGGCTCTAAATACATGAACAAATCAACCAAATGCTCACACCAATATATTATCATCGATATTTTCGCCAATGCTCAAATTCAAACTATCAATTATATGTTCATAGTAATATAATTCAGAAACAACAATAAATCAATATAGCATTCCAACTTCCAGATCTTGCATGCAGTAACGAAATTTGTTCACACATTTCGCTCAAGAGATAGCACTTGGAAACGGCAATAGGGTTAAAACACTGAAAGAGATACCATGAACAACATACTTATATGTCCGTCCCTCTGTTTGCTATTGGGTATGATGACTCACAATTATGATCCAGGATCTGATCGTTACTTCCAGAAATTGAACTTCCGTTGGCTAAGTCGTGACCTTCGTTCATGGTTATCATCCTCTGAGCTCCTTTGCTTCTCTTGAAAGCTTCTTTTTCGACTAATCTTTAAATTCCTAGAATTAGCCATTTGCTCTGAAAATCCAATCTACTAATTATATTTAAGTTCAAGGAAAATAAGAATGCACAATCAGACCAGCAAAAACCTGATCGTAATCTACTAAACAATTGAGATATGGCAACTTTGTTCATCAACTAGTGACAAGTACTGCAAAATAAAGATCTTGTGTCACCCACCATGTTTCAACAACAGTATATAGTTTCTAAGACAACTTAAAAATCAATGTTATTATAGTTTTACACTACAACGAAAACAAAACAGACAAGTGTAGGAGTTAGTCATTTTTCACGTATTACCTATAAGAATCCTTTGATAGATAACAAAAGATGATTCAAATATAAAAAGGTACATTAGGTACCCTATCCATTTCGTTTAAGAAACTACTCAAATTAGCTAATGATGTTAACAATGCATAATGTTTATCTGGATACTAGCATAGGTGGCACATGAGACAGTAGATAAAAGCCAAGATAAATTCCTTTATTCACAATGAATAACCAACACCCGGGGGAGATTATTAAAACAAGCACACGAAAACGAATAAAACTATCTACACAAGGCATCTTACATACTCCCTCCATCCTATTCATTTGTTTACCTTCGATTAAGCGGCATACCGCTCAGAGAATAGAAAAAAGGTAAACAAATAACTGAGACGGAGTGAGTAATTGAATGACAACATTATGGATTCTTAAAGAATATGAATCATATCCCTAAACTTAAACTTATATGACTAAGAATCCAGCAAATTCCTGATTTCATATCTTGCTAAAGACATAATGAATCACCCATTTAACAAAAACATGTCATCTACAGTATTCAGTACCTCGTGAAAACAGTCTCTTAACAAGTAGTACTCCGTAAATTTCAAGTGCACAAGAAAACGAGTAAATCAGCGTGTATTATTACTATGGGTAAAGTTGAGATCTTTTACTACTACAATCATTATATCTAACTTAAAATCATTGAAAAATAATGCAATTGATATGAAAATCATCAAACAAAAAAAATCCCAAAATTTCAATTGAAGAACATAAGAAATAATTAATTAGTGCTAAAGATAATTGCGACAAAGAATTATAGAAAAAGAGCAATGATACCTGATTGTGAGATAAAGGATCTTGATTTTCTAGATCTTGAATGGTTGTACAAACTGCTAAGATGACGGTGATGGAGGATTGGGGGTTATTTCTAAGGGTTTACTAAATTACTAGTACTGATGGGAGTTGAGGAATGGAATATAATATGTCACTGAGTTTAGCCCGTGTTTTCTATTTTAATTATTTGTGAGGCGCTATGTAAAAGCGCTTCTTTTTTCGTGTTAATTAGCTAGAGTCAGCACTTTTTATAGATAGCGTCGTAATGCAAGCGCCCCAAGAGGCCTATTTTGTAGTAGTGAGGAAATAAACCTCAAGTAATTATTTTAATTTATTTAGTGCATGGTGACAAATTTGTGATGTATATTTGGCTATTGTACAACCAAAGTTGCTTGTATTATGACTAGGCTAGATTCTTATCCCTCTTTTTTATATGAATATATGAAATAATTTATCTAGCACATAGTTTTATTTAAGATAGGTATATCCGTGTTACACTTAAAACGAGTCAATTAAGTAAATAGGACTATTAAGAGAGTTTGTCCCATCTATTCAAGTGGGTGTTCGGTCATGTATTTTCTCGCTCAATTTAAACTCATTTCAATTCAAATCATATCCATTCAGTTCATTCCAGCTGAGCGTGATTCAAATTAACTTTAACTTTAGCTTAATTCAGCTGATCAGTTTAACTTAATTCAGTTCAGTTCAGCCTCTTTTCAATCAAACAAGTCTTTACTTAACCTGTTTTATTTAAAAACGGATATACTCGAATTAAGAAATACCGACCATTGTTTCAACAGTTTTTAATATCCTATGAAAAACAAAGTATAGTGTCATTCTTTCACTTTTAATGATGTTGCAAATATTTGGAAAGTAGGGCATTTAGTGAGTGTTGGCTAAAGAATGAGGAGTTTCAGTTCCAGCTATATTGCACTAGTCATGCACCATTATTGCACGCTTGTCATGGAAAATCTTATAATCATCATCATCATCATGAACAACACTATAGTTTTGGCACTCATGCCAAATATTATTTGTGATTTTGGGTAGATCTTGCTTCGATTAGTTTCGTCGTGTAAAGTTGGATGTATCATGGGTGAATATCTACCCTTAACTATAAACTTTAATCATCACTAGGGACCAGGTTATATGCTTTAACATAGTTGTTATTATCCCGACGAGTTTTCTAACGTGTGTCTTAAATATATATGTTGAAGATATATAAATGAAAAGTTTGATAATTATAAGATCATATTCGTTTGAGCTGAAAGTAGTTGAACGGGAGCGAATTGAGTTAATTTTTTTTTTTAAGGTAAGAAAACTAGATTGATCCTCTAAGGTTGGACCAAGGCCCTGTTCTTTTGGGGTGAAACTAATCTGATCTGAACTGAACAGAACTTATAGGATCTGAACTTAACTTAACTGAACTTATAGGATCTAAATGAATCAACTTATAGAATCGAATCGAATCGAACTTATAGGATCGAATCGAATCGAATCGAACTTATAGGATCTAAAGCGAACTTATAAGATCCAATCGAATCGAACTTATAAGATTCGAATCGAATCGAATCAATCGAATCGAATGAACTTAAATTAAGTGACTTTAAGTCCAAAAGAACAGGACCCAATTCTATGTCATCCTTTCGAATGATAGAGGTAAGTTGAAGCCACCGGCTTTCAAATCACCTTGAAAGAGACGGACATGAATATCCAATAGAAGCCATAAAGTCGGCAACTTTGTTAGTTTCACGAAAGCAATACTTAATTATCATTTCATCAAAGAAATGAAGATCTAATTTTACATCCTCGATAATACTAGAAATTTCCCAAGAAATTTGCCAAGTACGGAGTACTATTTATTGAGTTGATAACACATAAATTATCACCTTCTACAATTAACTTCGAGATTCCTAAGTATATATTTAGCTGCTAAAATGCTTTTTTTTTTTAAAGCGAGAGCTTCAGCGATAAGAATACTATTTGATTCGCACTTTTTTACTCCTAGCAAAATGACTTTACCATTATGGTCTCTATCGTAGACCTGAAATGAGTTAAATAAAGCTAATTAAGCTGAACTGAATTAAGCTGAATTAAACTGAATATGAGTTAGTTGCGGGAGAAATCATTTCAACTGTGAAGGAATCATTTGAAGTCTTACTACATGTGAGTTATTAATTAGTTGAGTGAAAGTAATGATCACAATCAAATTAAAAGTGAAATAAAAATAAGGTACTCCTAATACTATCATTTGGAGTGCGTTACTAGTTGTGAGGAAATCATTTCAATCAAACTAGTTGAGATCCCGTGCTAAAGCACGGTATTTGAGAGCTAAAGAATGATATTTGTGAGTTTTGCTTATATAGTGGTCATTTAAGATATTTGTATAAATGAGTTGTACTTATTATAAGTTCTAATGTACGTTATAATGTTAGTGATATATTTAAAAAAAAAGTGTACAATTTAAAAGACTTTTAGATTAAATTATTTTTGTGCAAGCCTTTTTTTATTATTACATATAATGAAAACCGATTATTATTCAAAACCATACTCTATATAGGGTCACTACTAATAGGGGATATGATCATTGAGTTAAAAACAAAATGTAAGTATAATCTCGTAGTATATATAGGATATATATATTATCATTCTATATAATATCACGTAGCATATAGTCATAATAAATAAGTATATATATTATAGGATATTCATAAATCAATATATCACGTGCATATATTATTAATTGAGATAATTATAATATCACGGGATAATTATAATATCAGGTAGCATATATTCACAATATGAAAATTATATACCTAGTATATAAGTTAATTTCTTATTTTACATTAATATATTTTTTAATTTATTTTCAGGTTTTTTTTATGAAGATTGGAGTGTGAATGCGTTATTAAATAGGAAGTTAATTGAATGCAAAATATTTTATTAAATATGGGATAAAGTTGTGGAATTTTTCTTGCCAAATATTTTATTTGTGGCAAAGATTGAGCCAATATTTTGATTTTAAATTTGATTTTATTAAAGATTTGTATGTAACGTATGAAGAGTTCATTTGGATGGAAAAATATCAGTTGGGCAGATTTGAAATTTGGGCCATTATTAGAATAAGTATATGGGCTGATTTGATACGTTGAAAAATTAGGCCCTTTAAGAAGGTGAAGACAATTGAGCGGGAAAAACATAAGATTTCTTATTCTTTTAGTTATAGGGGGATTACAAACTCATGATTAAGGTCTAATAGTGATTTCATATTCTAAATACACTATCGCTCACAGGTAAAAGTCGCTTAGAACTAAACACTTTTAACCGTGTTTTCGACGCTCTGATATTAAATAAAAAATTATATATCAGCAAAAAATCAAGCTCATAGGGTTATAGTTGAGGTCCAGTTATTAATATTTTTATATCCAAACCATTGTTTAATTTTTTATATTTTTGGTGTAAAACTGATATAATATGACAACTGTAATAATACTGTCGAGATACAAACCCAGATTATGAATATCGTCCAAGTAAACCCGTATAACGAATTTACAAGCAATTAAGGGCACTAATACATACACCATGAATTGATCACTCCTTTAATAGGACAAGCTAATTTGGTAGAACAATCCTTTCACAACAAAGTCATAAGCATACAAATTTTCACTTGAATGATATATTGATATGTCAACCATTATTTAAAACATACGGAGTAATACACTTTGGCAAAGACAAAAGACGATCGAAAGTTTGTTGCCATGAATTAATTTTTAATACATTGTTAGAGTAGATATTAGAAATTTCAACGGCCACGTATGTAACAAAATGAGCATGACATGCTATCGTAACGAATGATGTATAGTGAATTGAATTTAACTTAAAGTCAACCTCTTCTTAAGCTAAAACTCAACACAATAATTCACTAGTTAGGTACAAAAATATCATAACAATTGTCTTGATTTGTGTGTATCTTTGTACGTAGGAGAGTATGTTATACTAATAAATGGGTGATAAAAAAAAAAAAATTACGTGTAGATGTTAATTAGTTTAACTCGTAAAGTCATAATCGGTGGTACTTATAGTCTGAGTTTAAATCTCGTTAGAATCATATTCGCTTTTGTGGCTGAAAGCTCCCTTTCCAATAAAAGACAACGTTATTAGAAATCTTTGATTATTAAGGCATAGTAGCATTGATTTGGCATCAACAATTAGACGATTCTCTAACATGATATCAGAGCATGGTAAATCTGTGAGGTTTTTATTTTAACTCCTAAGAGCCTCGACATATACTCTACCTTGATTCGTATCTAAATCATAGGATATGAATTACGAAAATACTTTTTAGGTTTCAATCATTTCTTTATATTTTTTTAATTTTTTATGAGAGTATTTTAATAAAAATAAGCTAATAATTAAAACGGAGAGAATAATTATTTATATTTAGGTCAACTCATAATCTTGTTAAGTGTAGCATTAAATTAATGCTATTATATGAAAATAGAAATGTGTACATGTTTATTAATGGATGCTTGAATCATGACTATGAAGTTCATAAGGACTTTGCTAATGTTTAAATTATTTACGATTTATTATTGAGTTGACATTAAAATTGTCTCTTGACAACTTGTCTAATAAATTTCAATCTACGAGTTGACTTTCCACCCAAAATATTTGGATTTTTGAAGCTCAACAATGTAGGTAATAATCTATATACTAGTCCTAGTTGATTTTCTAAAACATACTTATATAGTAGGTTATACAAAATGTCAACATGATTAATATTGTGATTAAATCAATGTGACATCAACACATGGACCCTGAATTTTCTAAATCATTACTTGATGATAACTAATACTCTTACAATTATAACAAAAAAACTAATGAAAATACATCGACTTATTGACTGATTCCTACTCCTAAAAATGGGCACTTACAATATAAAATTACTATAAATAGAAATGATAACTATTAACTAATACACCTAAAAAACGAAAATGATAACTATTGACCAGCACAGAGGAAATATTTATTTTATTACAATAAGATGTCCAATATGATCTTTATTAAAAAATGTTCCCTCCATTTTTCAGTTTTACAATTAAATCCCTTACAAAAAGAGCTTTTATATTCGTGTACAGTTCATAATATTTACTCATGTATTTTTAGAGATATTGAAAAGAGAAGTGAACGTATTAAAATGTGAGAATAACTTATACCATAAAAACAGAGGGCATATTTTATACATAGATGTAAAAAAATTTGTAAAAGGCTAATTAACGTTGTATGAAAAATTGGTTTTAAATCTCATTTAAATGTTCGTATTTTTTTTATTGTTTTTAAGTTTTACTTTACGATATTATTTGTTAAACAATTGTCTCATTTTAGAATGGCAGAATCATTTTTTTTTTCGTGTATGCCATATGATTTAATTTGAATCTGAGTCATGTAAGGTCACAAAGATGTTAGAGTCACCTGCATAAGCTTTAATTCTGCTGCATTCTTAGATTTTGAACTAAAAATCTCTGGTTAATTTAAAACAACCTCGCTCTTACTAGTTCATCTAAGCAAGAATGACGGAATCATAACTACATTAATTTGAAATTTCTGGCTGCCTAATATAGTTGGTCAAATATACGGTAAAACAACTATATTAGGCATTCATGTACGGAAACTTTACGTACCAAACAAACGAACAAACGTACATATCACCTTTTTATAAAACGTACCACGACCTACATACCAAAAACAATACACGGGATATACAAATAAAAACCCTACCATTTACGCGTATATCATTGTTTCTTTCCATCTTTATTGTTATGTACTCAGTCAATCAGTCAGCGTAGCCTTTAATTTGGAGGGACCTTAAAGGAACAAACAAAAATTGAAGAAAAAGTCTTCATATGTATTAATCACTTAAAAACATAAACATTAGATATATTAGTAATAATTATAATGATTGATATTGTTAATATTATGATTGAATCGATTTATTGTGCAATTAGTTGAAAATTGGTTCCGAGTCTAAATGAGGATTCAAGTTTGAGGGTTATAAATTAAATTTTTTATTATTCGGATAATTGAAATATAGATACGTAAAATATCTCATTATACTCTTGTTGACTGAAGTTAAACTGAATAGAAATGAATGGAGCTCAGTTGAACTAAAATGAACTGAATGAAGCTGAAGTTAGAATTAATTTGGAAAGAGATAACTGAACTTATAACCTCAACGAAGCTTAACTGAACTACATTAAGTCGAAATGAAATGATTTGAAATCAAACAAAAGAACAGGGCCTAAGAATGAGTTACAAAATTTTTACTAATTCAGAAATCATAATTGAATAGTCCCTAATTAATCTTATTTGTCATCCATATCACGGTCTCATACAATAACTACTCGTATTTTTTTCTATTCCAATAAATTGTACAAGTGTTACATTTTAGACCATTCAATATGATTACTCATATATGGTCATATATAACAAGAAGACTCTATTTCCGAGTGACTTTCCATAAATGATCATACTAAAAACTTTAGTAATAACCAACTAATAATATATAGATATATCCATAAATTCAAAAAGGTGATAGTAGGTAATGTACGTCCAAGATAGAGGGTCGTACCACCTTTTCAAATTTATGATGATTTATTGTGTGGACAAATTAGTTGGGATGCCCGAACTGTACGTACATTATGATACAATACATATATCAATAATACACAAATTTTAGAATACGACAATCTTACACCGTGAAACGGTCCTACAATAACACCATGCATTGATTTGGAGGTGGTTATGCATTTCTTGGCAACTTGGCTTATTTTCTGAAGTGTCCCATGTTTTCATGTCTTCAAATTCATATTACATATGTCACCTCAATTATATCTTCATTTAGCTAGGCGTTGCTTAGTGGATGCATGGAAACAAAAGAAGATCGTGGTGAAAATAATTTCATAATTTTAATATCAAATTAATTGAAATAAGTACGTATACTACGACTCCCATGCATGCAACTAACCAAGGGGATATTATGTCCATCATTGGACGTGGCATTGCATGCACTAGACCAGTGAACCTTTGATCATGTGAACAATTTATGGATAATGATAGAACGGAATGTATTGAACTATTGAATAACCGGCTGATACCCGGATGTGGATAGTATCTGGAATCCGATTCAATATGAATTGAATCCAAATTGAAGTAAATTAATAATCGAATGATATATATCTGAACTTGAATACATCTAAACCGATAATAACTTAATCAATCAACCTAAGTTAAAAATGTTGATTTTCTCATAAAAATGCACCTAGTTTAAAAGTTTTTTCATTGATAATCTATTTATTAGTACTTTGAATTATTACATTCAAATTGAAAAATATAAGAATTATTAAGCCAATTCTTTTTATCTCCAGCTTATGAAAATTATGACTTAAAACTCATCTAAACTGATATTGACTCGACCTGAACCGTACCCAAATCAAATAACACAAATCGATTTTTAGGTGATTAAAAGAAACAAACATAACCAAAATCGAACAAAAACAAAAACTAATGTCAACTTAATTAAAATCAAACCGATTTAACCTGATCAGAAAGCGATCGCAAGTTCAACCACTTGGTAGGGGGAAGATAAGTAGAGAAGGGCGTATAGGGCAATAGAGAATCAAAAATGGAGGGCTAGGACCTCTCGTAAGGGCATTAAAGATCCGGTAGAGAAGGGATGGGATGTCATAATATTAATATTAATATTAATATTAATATTAATAATTAAGATAAGATTGGCCTAACGCGTGGATGACTTTATTGCATAAAATGCTTGAAATGCTCAAGGACAACCGTTTTACCATTTAATTATTGTTTTTATTCTGATTGATTGCTCAATTTACATGATTAAATATTACAGCTGTACGGCTTCATTTTGCAAATTGTATTAAATCATTAATTAATTATTGCCAAAAGTTGAAATTTTGGGTACTTGTACTTTGTTGTTTCTTTCAGTAAGTTGTAGATAATGATTAATTACACTGGTCAATTGGCTTCTTCCACGGAATAATATACAATGGAGTTTGATGATTGCCTTAATTGAGAATTTTTTTTAAATATTAATCCGTATTTACTAATTAATTATCGGTAATGATAAATACAGCCCTAAGGGCTGTATTTAAGAACTAAATTACTTTTCAAAATGGAATTAAATTAGAATTTTAAGACACAATTACACGTAAATTAATGTCATTAATGTTTGAGTTAAGGTTTTCATTAGGGCTGTATTTATCATTTCTCATTAATTATTTATCTTTTGAGATCAAGGGTTCCAAGTTAAGTCCTAATATGAAACTCCAATTCTCACAAATAGAAATTTAGCACATCGTATGAGTGGGCAATAAACGTGGATTACTTTCTCTTTAAGCAGAAAAGATTTTAGACCGCATAATGTGATGTACTAGCTAGGATAACAAACCATCAAATCAATAGGATCTCAATCAAAAACTTAAGCAGCTCTTTTGGTTGTGACGATCCTCTCAAATGGTGTTAAATTGTCGATTTTTGAGAGATAATAAGTTTCATTCTTATACTTGATTGAGCATTCGCATATGCCTCATTTCGCACAAAAAGTAGGAAATTAGCATAAAATTGAGAAATTAGCATAAAATTAAGCCAATTAATTTTTTTTCCCCAAAAAACAAGCAAGAGTGTTTTAGGCCCTGTTCTTTTGGACTTAAAGTCGCTTAATTTAAGTTCACTTCAGATCCTATAAGTTCAGTTCAGTTCAGATCAGATCCTATAAGTTTAGTTCAGATCCTATAAGTTCGATTGATTCGGATCCTATAAGTTGATTCGGATCCTATAAGTTGATTGATTGATTGATTCGAGATCCTATAAGTTCAGTTCAGATCCTATATGTCACTTAATTTAAGTTCAGTTCATATCCTATAAGTTCAGTTCAGTTCAGATCTTATAAGTTAAGTTCAGATCCTATAAGTTTCGTTAAGTTCGATTGATTCGAATCCTATAAGTTGATTCGATTGATTGATTCGAGATCTTATAAGTTGATTCGATTCGATCTTATAAGTTTGATCCAAAAAAGCAGTAAAGTCGCATAGAAGTATATATTCGATATTCTTTCTAACCAATACGAGTACTAAGCATGCCATGCACTTGACCCATGCATGAAACACATGCATGCATGCATACTTGTTGTGACAAAATTCGTCTTTATGTCAAGTTGTTAAAAAGGAACGAAGGAATTATCTCGTGTGTTTAGTAGTTATGAGCTGGACTTACGTTTCTACTCCCTCCGTTCCGATCATTTGTTCTCTTTTGGTTTTGGCACAAAGACCAAGGAAATGAGAGGGAGCCAATTACTAAATGACAAGTGGAATAAATTGAGTGTGAATAATCAAATTACTCATCAAATTCATTCTTAAAATAGAAATGACAACAAATGACTGAGACACCCAAAATGAAAAAGGACAATAAATGACTGGGACAAAGAGAGTATTAATTTGCACAATTAAATTCTCTATTTTCGAAATTGTCCTCACATTGAACAGAATATGAGCTTAATTGTATGAAATAGAGATGGAAAAAGTTGCTTTATTGAAAAATTAATTATAGACTTTCTTAAGTACAAGTAATGTACATGATCTTATTATGGACTTATGGTTAATAAGTGAATATCTCAATATTGTCGGATTGATGTTATAAGTTTCCTCTCAAGACAAATGAAGGAGGGGGTGACCATTTGTGAGATTTGTTACTGAGTGATAAGTGACAATAGATTACGTGGGTAATCAAATAATCTTTAAAAAATATATTCAATATAAAAAGGTAAATAAATGAATGAGACACCTATAAATGGAATGGGTTAAAAAATGACTGGGACGAAGGGAGTATATGTGAAAGACGGGGACTCGAGTGTTTGGTAAATAATATGCGGTAGATTTTTACCATATTCAAGACTTCTAACATATTTGACCAATCAATATGTCAATTTTATAAAATAGAAAAATTTACTCAATTTTACAAAAAATAAAAATAAAAATAACAATCATTAATCTTAATATGCTTATTATCAAATACTTTGCGACTGTTCGACAATTAGTAGAAACAGATTTTAAATTATAGATAACGATAGTATACGGTCGACAGATTCAAATAGCATGTTTGACTAACATATCTCGTTAGCCGAATCATCATTAAATGTTTGGTAAATAGCAAATTACGCATTTACCAAACGCATTAAAAGATGATGTTCATTAGTCAATCTCTACTATTTATCCCGAAATATACCAGTTTTGTTAAATACCTTGTTTATCAAACAAATATTTTAACTAATTCTACTAATTTAAATATATTGGTTAAACCTTTAACTAAAATCTAGCATTTATAATCTGCTAGCAATAATTTACTTAGGCTCTATTTGGTAAACAGCGGATTAATATTAGCAGAAGCAGATTTGACTAGCATAATGATTTAGCGGGTTTGACTAGCAGATTTATTTAGCAGAATTGTTTTAGAGGTGTTTGGTAATTGACAGTTTTAGATTAGCATATTGTTTAGATTCTTTGTAAAATGACAAATAAGGATATGAATAAATTATTTATTAAATATATAAAAGGAAGGTTAATATTTTTTAAGGGGGTAAATAAGACAATATTTTTTTCTTTCTAATCCGCTAACCTAATATGCTAGTAGGAGCAGCATATTGCAAAATAGCATATTGGACCCCAATATGCTATTTCAATATGCCATTAGCCAAACGCTCTAAATAGCATATTCGTAAGTCAAACATGCTAAACATCTCCAATATGCTGAAATTTGGCCAATATGTCATTTACCAAACAGTGTCACTTAGGGGCCGGGTGTTTGATAAACGTCGGATTGGGAAATTTTCAGCATATTCAAGGCTTTTAGCATGTTTGACTCACCAATCTACTATTTTGAGTGTTTGGTAAATGACATATTGAAAGAGTAGATTGGAGCTCAATCTAATGTTTTCCAATATGCTGCTCTACCCAGCATATTCACATTAGTAGATTGTGAAATATGAATCAACAATCTACACATAAATACAACAATTTATTAACCAAAATCTGCTAATTACCAAACACTTCTACTAAATCTGTTAATTGAAATATGTTAGTCAAACCTGTTAATTTAATCTGTCATTTATAATCTGTTTGACCAATCTGTTTCTGCTAATATCAATCTGTTGATTACCAAACAGGACCTTAAACTAATCTGCTTATTATTGAACACCCCATAAGACAAATCCTTCAAAAGAGCTAAAGAAGAGAAAAAGATATTCATAAGATATTTTATTTAATAATAATACTCCTAAGCCTAACATTATAAACAACTCAAAAAAACCTTAATAATAATAACCATCATTCAAGAGAACCATAACCACAAAAAAATGATATTCATAAGATATTTTATTTAATAATAGTAACAATTTAAAACACCTCAAAAAAAAAAAAAAAAAAAAAAAAAAAAAAAAAAAAAAAAAAAACTAGATCTAGTTGAGCTACGTTTGGACTAGATCAAGAGTTAAATAAGGATAATAATCCTAAGATCTAAAGTCAAGAGTCCCTACACATAGAGTCATACACCTCTCTTTCCTAGTACCAACTCAGTACTAATAAAACAAGATAAGACAGTAAAACACTCCTTTAGCATTGCTTAAGGGACGTTGCCTCTTACCTCCTTAATCATCACTTTTAATATTCCACTTTTTCTCTAATATTTTACTCATAATATAATAATAAAAAAGTTAGTCTGTTGAGGTCTATTCTCATATGTATATAAAAGGTATTATTTCACATCAATCGGAAAAATAGTATAGGGACTAGGTCATAAGTAAGTGAGTTACTCCTCCTATCACAAATTAGTCTAGGATGGATCCTCACTTATAGGACTTGTGAGCCGGTCTCATGCACCTATTTTTATAAGCTCGCTACAAAAAACTCAACACAATCAATATAGATTAAGACGAATATGTTAAATAGATGAGATAAGTTTTATACTGGTTCCCGAATATTTTGTCTCATTTATCTTATTTGCCAGTTTTAAATTTAAGTCAGAGAACCCCATCTTATACCAAGATGTATTTATTAAAAGACAACAGATCTATCTTAAAACAACTATATCCATCCATTTTAAGTGTAAAACAGTTTAAATATCCTTATATTATAGATAAATAAGACAAGAGTTCATCATTCTCTAATCATTCAATTTTTTTATCCCATTAATCTACTTAACCCGTTTTATTATTTAATTTTAAAAAATACAACTTTTAACAATATACCACACTCAACTGAACTAGATGGTCAACTAGACTGTTAATATGACAACAACCATTACTAAATTAAGAAAATATTAAGAAAATGACACGTGTCGTCTTCTCCTTCACCCTAATTCTCTCTCTACCCCCATTCCCTCTCTAAAATTATACTACAAACATGAGCTGGAGTCACAACCCGTGTGTGTGGAAATGTGGAATTTCAAGCTGTATTTGAAAGCCACCCTTTTATCATCCTTCTCCTATATATACCTCTTAACATCCCTCCATTTTCTTCACACTTCTAAACTTTTACAAAAATTATATACTTCATATAATTATAATTATAATTATACGTTTTATTCTTAAGACGGGTATATCTGATATTCGTATTTGTTGAAGAAGAAGAAAAGAGGAAAAAAAAATGGTGATCATATTAGTAGCTTTGATCACATTTGGTGTAATCTTCATAGTTCACCATGTAATGAAATCCCCTGCTTTCGCATACCGAAACCGAAAGCTCCCTCTTCCTCCTGGCTCCTTGGGTTATCCTTATGTAGGAGAGACCTTTCAACTCTACTCTGAAAACCCAAATGTCTTCTTTGCCTCAAAGGAGAAAAAGTTAGTCCTTTTCCTATGTATCTTTTTTGGGAATCGGGTTTTAGATAAGACAGTCTTACAGCGCGATTTTTACCTTAAAATGATTAATAACCCGCTTTTTAATCAAAACGGTCTTATATCAGTCCGTCTTGCTTCAGACCGCAAGTTCCGTCTGAAACAATAAGACCTCTCACAAGTGTGAAGCACATGGGTGGTGGGACACCCCATGTGCTTTCCCACTCACTCCCTAAATGGGTTTTTTGTGAGAGGAAACGGTATCCGTCTTACATTTCAGACGGATCTTACGGTCTGAAATAAGAATTTGTGGTCTTATATAAGTTTTTCTTTGACGTTACTTTATTTGTCTTTTTGGGAATCGGGTTTTGGATAAGACAGTCTTACTGCGAGATTTTTACCTTAAAATGATTAAAAAGCAACTTTTTAATCAAAACGGTCTTATATAAGTTTTTGTTCCCCTGAAGAAAAAGTGGATAAGACAGTCTTACAACAAAATTTTTAACCAAAAACCTTTTAAACCTGTTTTTTTATCAGAACGGTCTTATACAAGTTTTTGCCAGTTTAAGGCATGATTTGGAAATCTAAATACTAAAATCTTTTTTTTTTAAAATCAGAACGGTCTTATATAAGTTTTTGCGAGATTAGGACATAGTTTCGGAAATCGAGATACTAAAATTTGGATTACTTTTTTTTGTTGAAATTAATAGGTATGGACCAGTTTTCAAGACACATATATTGGGATGTCCATGTGTAATGATATCAAGCCCTGAAGCAGCAAAATTTGTATTATCAACAAGATCAAATTTATTTAAGCCTACATTTCCAGCTAGTAAAGAAAGAATGTTGGGTAAACAAGCAATCTTTTTTCACCAAGATGATTACCATCTTAAACTTAGGAAGCTTGTTCTTAAGGCTTTCATGCCTGATGCTATCCGAAACTTCGTCTCCGATATCGACTCCATTGCTTCTCGTACACTCAAGTCTTTTGATGGTTCTTTGATCAATACCTTTCAAGAAATGAAAACAGTAAGTTCATATATATTGATAAAACAGAGAAAAACAGGGGAAAACAGAGAAAATTTAATATTTTTTAAAAATTATTCAAGAAAAAGAAATAAGACAAAAAAAAATAGGGTTTTTCTATCATGTGCCCTAATGACACATGTTAATAGGCTAATTATAGAAACTTTGTTGAGAATAAATCATGAAAAATGGATGTAGAAGCTCACATTTACCATAATTAGTGAAATATTCTCAACAAAGTTTCTATAATTAACTTATTAACATGTGTCAGGGCACATGTTAGAAAAACCCAAAAAAATAACAAGAAAAGAAATACTATGTCATGCTTTTTTGATTGTGCGCCCAAGTTAGTCACATGACACATCCATATCACGATACGATCATTTCAGCTAACTTATTTGGTAAAGCTGATATCAGAGATATACTAAAAGACGTCAAAAATATGTCTATTGATGCATTAGACTTTAAAATCATTATTTTTGGTTTCGTCATGGTTGACTTAAGTTCGATAGTAACTTAAATTACGATTAATTGATACGTAAAATCAATAACATTACTATAATTATACTCCACAAAGATCTTTATAACGACTTAATAATTATTTTATTTCAAAAATAAATATTGACTTTTTTTATATATGATTGTGACATTTTGCAGTACACGTTCAATGTGGCATTATTATCAATACTAGGCAAAGATGAAGTAAAATATAGGGAAGATTTGAAGAAATGTTACTACATTTTAGAAAAAGGTTACAATTCAATGCCGATTAATGTACCCGGAACCCTATTCAATAAATCGATGAAAGCCCGAAAGGAATTGGGTCGGATCCTAGCGGAAATAATATCGAGTAGACGAGAAATGAAGAAGGATCATCAAGATTTATTAGCATCTTTCATGGGTGACAAAGAAAGTTTAACAGATGAACAAATTGCTGATAATGTAATTGGTGTTATCTTTGCTGCTAGGGACACTACTGCTAGTGTCCTTACTTGGATCCTTAAGTATCTTGCTGACAATCCTGATGTCCTTCAGTCTGTCACGGTACGAATTTCAAACCCGTCTTGTTCTAATAACTTTATCGAAAATTTATTACATTTATTGATATTTATTGAATATAGAAGCGGTGCCGCCTCGTATATATGGATATGAATTTCGACGTTGAACTACGTAAAATGAGATATTATTAGATATTTGAGGTCGTTTAACATGAACTGTTGTCTGAAAATAGCTGAATTATATACCTTGATTTTTCGTATTTTTGTCATTTAAATAACCTAATGAGTAAGTAGTATTGGCTGATGCTGGTGGGGATTTGAACTCAGATTATGAGCATTACCCTTTAAAAATGAAATAACAAGATGTGTAAGATCGTCTTACACAAGCAGTCACATAAAAAGATAACTTTTGATTTTTGCTTTTATTTTCGATCACTAAAAAAAAGTCATATCTAGAAAATTATTGCTAAAGTAATAGCACATATATAGAATCTTTAAGGTAATGTGAGGCTAACAATTGTTTATGATGATATTGTGATGTATACAGGAAGAACAAGAGGCAATAATTAAAGAAAAAGAAGAAAGTGGAGAAGAAAATATACTAAAATGGACAGATACCAAGAAAATGCCATATACTAACAAAGTTATTCAAGAAACATTAAGAGTTGCTTCAATATTATCCTTTACATTTAGAGAAGCAGTTGAAGATGTTGAATATGAAGGGTACCTAATTCCTAAGGGATGGAAAGTGCTCCCATTATTTAGGAATATTCACCATAGTCCAAAAAATTTTACTGACCCTGAAAAGTTTGACCCTTCTAGATTTGAGGTATATTTATTTCTTTATTACTTTATTTACATCGATATTTATTTGCAGTTGGTCTCCCTTTATACGGTTATGTCTGGTTTAAGTGTAAAATATTTCAAATATTACTCTTTATTTGACCTGTTTTATTGAATTAAGAAGGTCAAATGAGGATATGTTCTAATAAAAATAATAGTATTATTAATAGGTAAATGTCTTTATCATATGATATCTAAACTTTATGAATTTGATTTTGATAGGGTGTTTAGTTGTTAGTTGTCAAGTTGCTTGTTTATATTACAACGTAATCGATATTAGTCGTGTCTTTAAAATAATACGAAATAAAGAGGTGTCAATTTTTTTTATAATAATTATAATTTTATTAGCTATTTGTGATTCGTATACTTAATATTTACTCGATATTTTCTCTTAATAGGTGGCGCCGAAACCGAATACATTCTTGCCATTTGGAAATGGGATTCATTCATGTCCTGGCAATGAACTGGCAAAGCTGGAGATTCTAGTTCTTATACATCATATAACCACTAAATACAGGTTGGTAAACTAATGACTATACTTAACTCTACTAAACCGTAATTAATTCTTCCGTCTCAATCATTTAATTAACTTTTATTAAGAAAATAAGTAAATAAATGAATGAGACGGAAGGAGTCAAATCAATTGCTAAAAATAGTGCTGCTTTATGCTACTTTTTTATGACTTTTCCTGATTTTTTTTTTTGTTTTTTTTTTTTGCCAGGTGGTCTATTATTGGCCCACAAAATGAAATCCAGTATGGTCCATTTGCCCTTCCTCAAAATGGCCTACCCATTAAATTATTTTCAAAAAGTCAAGATGAGGCCCAAAATACATGTCAAAATCAATAATAATCGACCCGAGAATCGGTGGAGCATTGTGCGACACGTAACATCTTGTATACGACGATAGCTGATAAAAGTTGACGGAAGTATAAGGTAACAAACCTTAATCGTCAACAAAAAAGGGAGAAGAGACGAGTCATTGTATAGTGAAGTTCGCGAAGTGGCTTCACTTGAATAAATTCGCCCGTCTAATAACCTGATTTTTTTCGGGTTTAAAGCAATCGATCAAGGGAATTCGAAACGAGAAAAGGAAGACAAAAAAACATAGCAATAAAGAAAAGAGGAGCCACGGTAATTGTACATTAGGCTCTTAACAGATTTTGAAGGAACATAGTACTAGATCAATTTTTATTGTTTTCATTTTTACTACTTTTTTTTTTTTCTTTAGGGTTATTTAGATTTGAGATTTTTTATTCTATAAGGGCTATGAGCAGATAAAAAGAAGAAAATCCGCAAGGATTAATTCTTGTAAATTTTAATTTTAGATTAAGCAAGTTCGAAGTGTTATGTAACATTGTAAAAAAAATGCCGCAAGGTGTTGAAATGAGATTTAATTTATGAAATATTTACATATTAGTATTTGATTTTTTTTTTTCAGTTTTATTTGTTCTAATTAAATATAATTTGTTTAGTTAACTAGCTTTATGCCTTATGTGTAATATAATATGGAGTATTTTTTTTAGCAAAAAGATCATCAAGTCATACAAGTCAAATTTAATACAAAGTACTTTATATATAACGACTTATAGTCTTTCAAGAAAAGCAATATAACATGAATTAATTTTATGTGATCCACTTAAACTCATAATTAAAACTTCAAGTCCGAAATAAATTATATTCGTGAGTTGTCATTAATTTTGAACATACCTAGAAAAAAATTGACTAGATAAGATTGAATTTATTGATTGAAATTGACAAACAAAAACACATGCTTTTCTCTTATAGGAGTAATTATCTAATTATTTCAAGTAACTCCCATCGTCATTTTTGTTTTTCAAATTCCACTTAATAGATATCACCTATGTTACTCAGACCTGTTTAGAAGTATCCGACACGGGTAGGGATGGCAGTGGGTCGGGGACCCGACCCAGACCCTGAGGGTCGGACCCTAACGGGTCGAGTATGGGTCTCATTTTTTCAGACCCAATGGGTATGGGTCGGGTATGGGTCTTAAGAAAACATTTGAATCCGGTCCGGTCTAAGTTATGAGACCCATACCCGACCCTTAGACCCTTTATTAAAGAAAAAAATCAAAATTACAACTTTTTCAATTCATACTTGTAGATCAGTAAAAATTCAACTAAAGTCTCTTTCTTCCTCATCCCATAAAGTGATAAAACCCAACTAAAACTCTTCCGACAATACCACCACTCCACCACCGACACAAGAAAACCACCACCACAAAGATCGATACGCGATTTGGAAACCACCTCTCTAATAGCGCGATCGACAACCACCATTAACTAAGCAGATTAATAAACTCATAATGTTAAAGTAGTATGAATTTTTTTAATATTATAGACCCATACCGTTAATCTTGTTACTAAAGTGGTTGAAACTCGGACTCATGGGTAGACCTGCACTCTACCCTTACCCATAGGGTTAGGGTATGGGTCCTCAAATTTTAGACCCTTGCGGGTCCGGGGCGCACGGGTCCAAAGGAAAAATCTCGGGTCGGGTCCGGGTCTAGGCGGACCCTACCCAGACCCTTACCCATTGCCATCCCTAGACACGGGTACGTGTCCAAGTGTCGGACTCGGCTATTTTTATGAAAAATATGCATATTTTGGTTCAAAATGAGGTGTCCAAGTGTCATACCCATGTCCGAGTGTCGAGTGTCAGACACGGGTACGCGAGAGAATTAGAAGAGTCGGAGTAACATAGGATATCACCATAAAATAACTTCAACAGCTAAACTAGCAAATATCTGAATTTTGGCATCCTCATAATGAGAATATCTCAAAATCTTTCCATATTGAACTTATTAACGTTTAAAACACCGTTGTTATATAACTCTAACTCCTCTTAAAAGTAATACAATTGGATGATCATAATCACTCATCAAATTTTGTGTACTCACATAACTAGTGATATAATCTATTTCTTGACATTACCATTGTCATACAATCCCAACGTCTCATTCATTTATTTAGCGTTTTTGTTTTTGCGAGAGAGATTTTTATTAAATGTAAACAAATGATTGATAGAAGAGACATATGAGTAATGAGTAAGACGTACGTACACCTTTTAACCAGACAAGACAAGCTGTACCATGTGTTCTTGTATCTTCAGTTTTCAGATTCATTTGATTGTCCATTGAACTAAACTAGCCGTACAAATGTACAATTGGAGTACAATTGTACAAAGCATCAAAAGGCTAAGATTAAGGGGAAAAAATACGTTTTTTTTTTGTATTACTAAATCTAGACGTTGAAGAAAGTATCTGTTTGATTGGACCAAAATAAATACTCCTATAAATAAAACAATTAGTCTCCCTTGTGACGGGTTACCATTTGTGGCGGATATTTTGTGAGTTAAAATGGTAACAAAATGGGTTAGTGGAGAAAGGGGACCACATGAATAGTGTTGCAGAGAGAGAAAAAGTGGGTACTTTGTGAGGTAAAATGATATCCGTCACTCAAGAGTGACGGATATGTGCCGTCACAAACAAGAATTTGTGTAAATAAAATTCAGTACAAGACATGAGCTGGTATATTGAAGATATTCATGTGAGTTATTTGTGTTCGTCCACGTTCATGCCAACCATTTGGCATAGCAGCTTCAATAGCAATGAGACTGATATATTCGTTATAAACTTGTGACGGGTTAAATGTGGATTTTATTTGACTCGTCACACCAATGAGAATTTGTGTAGCAACTTGCTTCTCAGCTTTTAACTTTACTTTTATTATCCTCTCTCTAGAAATTTCCTCTGACTTCTCACTAAAAACCCTAAAAATCTAATCCCCTTGTTATGTCGCCGCCTCCATCCACCCTCTATCCCCCCATCTTCTGCTACCCTATTGCCGGAGATAGGTCCATCCCTTGACCCATCTCCGGCGATCGGTCATCTCTAGTCTTTTGGTCACTCTATACATTTCTGATTCCGCTCTTTTTGGATCCCGATGGCTGCACATCAACTTCTTTTGTTTTCCGGTGTTGTTTGGGTTTGTCTACTCAGTGGTCCTCCTCCGTCCCAAACGGATTCTTGTCTCTCTGTCCTTTTGGTATTGCATGCAACTCCGGGGTGTGATCCCCGACCCAGGCCACTTCCCCCACCTCCGGTAAGGCGGCGTCCCGAAGTCTGTTCGGTTTTAGTCGGTCTTTGCGGCGGGTGTAACCCATCTTGTGTCTTGGTAGTTTATGTTTTTTCTTTGGGGTCAATATGGTGTTCCCCTTCCCCTTGTCCCCTCCCCCACCTATCGTGTCCTTGGGATGGTCATGATCCATCGTTGTTGTCATGTTGGAGTTTGGAGTGATGTGGTGTACCTCTCCCCCTCGCCTCTTCCCCCACTTATCTGCTCCATTTTGCGTGGTTTTAAGGTTCCTGCTGGGGTCTACGTTTCTTAATGTGGTTGCATGTAGGTTTGTTGTTTTGTTGAGTCCTCGTTTGGGTGTCGTTTGTGGTCCCAGATGTCGGTCGAGTCCTTTTGTGTTGGCGGGTTTTCTCTGGTCTGCCTTGGTAGTTTGGTGGAGATGCCATGGTTTTTGAATGGAGTGGGTCTTGGTGTTTGTGTCCTTTTGTGGGTGATCGGGTGGTTCTAAGTTTGGTTGGATGAGGTGTTGGTTTGGACGGCTTCGATAGTCTGAATCACCTCATTCATGCTACTAGTTTTTCCTTTGTTTATATTAATAATAACCACTTATTGGTTATGGGTGTCCTGTCCCTTAATCATTGGGGTGGCTCGTATTATCGTGTTTTCAATCCTAATAAGGGTAATGGTAACTTTGCATCTGGCTTGTGTTGTGCCCATCTCAATTTGTCCTTCTGAGATGGCGTTGGTTAGGAGGTTGTTCAAAGTGGCTCCTATTTCACTACCAATCTACTTGCTCACGTTTCTTGGATACAAGGTGGGTTTGTGTTTCAAAGTGCAGGAGTTTTTTCTCCTTTGGAGGCAGACTTTCGTGGTCTGCTTTCCGCTTTTCCTTTCTACGTCCTAGTGGCGTACAATACACTTTGCTCACCCTCGACGGTTCAAGGGTCTCGTTGGTTTCCAGGTGTTGTGTCTTATAGCTAGGGGATGAATCTCCGAGACACATGTTTGTGTCTTGTTGCAAATATTTCTCCGAAGCTCCGTTGACAAAAAAGAGTAAGGATTTGTTTGATCTTGTGGCGAGTTCTAATTGCTACTTCAAGAATGTATTGGATGAAGATGATCTTCGTGTTCAGCCGTCCGCACACCACCAACGCACTTCGTTTACTCGGTGTAGTTACTTTTACTTTGTCGCTTTAGGTTATGTTTTTACTAAAATAAGTGCACTTGACCAAATGAGTCAAATGTCATATGTATAGGAGAACTTGTTTTACAGCTACAAAAAAAAAAGGATATTCTACATGGTACCCCTCAATTTTTCGAATTTCTACATGGTACCCATACACTTTTTAAAACATGCATGATACCCCTAATTGTTGTCATTATCACTAAGTGTACCCCTAAACTTTATTTTTCGTCAATTAAACTCAGTTTTAGGCATTAAATGATTACTTGGACGCATAACCAAACTTGTCATTTATCATCCCATGACATAAGGACTCTATTAGGCTCAATATCTATCTTTGGACGTGATAATTTGGCAAAGAATCAATAAATTTTATGTCAAAATTTTTATAGCCCATATATATCAATAAATATTAGGATCGAGATAGATATTGAGCCTAATAGAGTTCTCATGTCATGGGATAATAAATGACAAGTTTGGTTAAGCGTCCAAGTCATTACCTAACACCTAAAACTGAGTTTAATTGATGGAAAATAATATTTAGGGGTACACTTAGTGATAATGACAACAATTAGGGATAGCATGTATGTTTTAATAAGTGTAGGGGTACCTTGTAAAAAGTCGAAAAATTAAGGGGTACCATGTAGAAAGTATCACCATACTCATGAATAATGAGATGGTAGATAAACCAATTTTCATTGATATGTTTGTTTATGTAAACAAATTCTCTATAGCAAGGAAGAAAAATTCTCCGCCCCATTCCATTGTCTCAATAGCTCTCGCAAATTACGGGGTTAGAGAGTTGTATGTATGCACTTAATCTAGTGTTAGCAACACAAAAAAACTGTTTATGAATGATCCAAGATGAAAATTTGAAGAGAGAAACTAATAGCTAAACCCTTGTTCTATAAGATTTAATTTCATTCAGTTTGGTTATATATTTATATAATAATTGAGTTCGGATACTGCTCCCTACACTAAATAGACGGAAACGAATGATTTTGACAATTAAAATGAACACAAATACTAATAATTCTGACGGTGTCGTCGATGCCAACAACTCTACTATGATGCTACTACAGATCTTATTTTGATGCGGAATTGTTGAAATGTCAACTAGTACATCTCATTTCGAATTATATTTATGAAAGACTAAACAATTAGAAGTCATATTAACTTGATTATGTTAATCAATAGTCAGCTGAATACTAATTATTTTCGAATATAAAACTGTGGTCAAAATGTGCAAGCAAACCGTAAGAGAGATTTGAGGATTACAAACATTAGTTGTAATGAAAACAACACTTGCAATTAGTGGGGTTTTATGCGGTTCATGTTAGCTATCGGAGAAAGTCGTCTCATAATAATTGTCTTATTTGATTTTTAAAATTAAATAATAAGATGCAGTAAGTGGATTATATATCTGATGTAGTACATCAAAATGGTATAATTTTTTAGCATTAAGATAAAGTTTTTGAGTTTTAATTTAAAGTTTTTGAGTTTGATTATAAAATTTTTGAGTTAAACATTAATCTCAAAAAGTTACATTATAACTCAAAAAAAATTACATATAAGTTCAGAAAAATTTGATTTTTAATGTCATAAAACTAAAATGTAATTTATAAACTTTATAAAACTAAAAAAATACACAAAAACTCAAAAATTCATTATGTGTAAGGTACTCCATTTGATGTACAATCCTTTTTCTCAATAAAATGTACTGATATTATAAACTTAACTATTAGTAAAGGTGTCTTTCGTTTATGAAAACATCAATCAATCAATACTATATATTAAATCCAGAAACCAAGGGACTTTAATGTAATTAGAGAAAGTTATACAAATTAATTATACTATATAGTTTTAAATCACTAGCACCGTGTGATGGACCCGATTAAGGGATCTCAATGCAAATATTATATAGTGTGGGTTAAAATTAAATTATATAGAAGCTTGGTAATTTTCCTAAACATTTGTAAGAGACTAAAACATGATTAATTTCCTTAAAATAAAATAATTAATTAAGATGGTCAATTTCAAATAGACTAAAAGAAAAAAGATACTTGATAATTTTCCTAAATATTTATAGAAGACTAGAACGTCTAGAAGATGGTCAGTTTCCTTAAAATAAAATAATTAATTAGTATAAATATGCACACTTATGGTATTAAAATAAAATCTATGCAATTTTATTAAACTTTATAATTTATTAGATGTATAGAGATGTTAATTATTTAACATACAAAAATATAATATAAGTGGGTTATAAATAATCAAGTTAGATTTCATAATATATAATATTGCATAATTCTTTCGATTTGATTTAATGCATATATATATAATATATTTATATAAATATATAATCCTCTTAAAATTGCATGCCTAAGTAGTAAAAGTAATTTCGTCAGTAAAAAAAAGAATTGTAGTAACATTGGATATGATTATATGATAGTAATCACTCATTTGAATAATAAAAATAACAATGTTATCAACGAGATTAATGAAAGTGATAGAAACAACGGGAGTAGTGAAATAATCAATATTAATGTGACAATAGTGAAAGTAACAATAATTACGGCGGGAGTAGTGAAATTATCAATATTAATGGGGCAGTAGTGACAGTAACAATAATTACGGCGGGAGTAGTGAAAGTAACAATGATTACGGGCAAGTAATGAAATGTTATTACTATTGTTTCATTAATTAGAGTAAAATATTAATAACGGGAGTAGTGAATTTGTCTCAAAATTTATTTCATCGTAACAAGTTTGATTATCTTCTTTTTTTCCTTTTTTGTTAAGTTTCATTCATTATTTTATTAATTTCTCTCTCATAAAAATCAACAACTCCCACCACTTTATCCATTTTTTTATTCATTATTCATTTTTTATTATTTTCTCTCTCCTATAATCTTTATAATTTATAATATTTACCAATACTTTATTCCTCTTTCTTCCCCTTTCTTATTTTTTGTGCCTAAAAGAAAGGGGAAGATATTAGGAAGTTGAAGGGAGTATATGTTTACCAATAAGCAACTTAGAAATAATATAGTTATGAACTTAAAAATTTAAGTTACTTTTAAGCATGGATGATTTTAATAGTCAGCATGTCGGAACTTCTAGGCATCTAGCTTACAGTCTACCACTCTCTACCATTGTAACTCGAATAGTTTCCCATCATAGATCTCAGCTGCAAGGACCAAGAATGGTGTGTGTGACGAGCAAGTCTTAGTATTTAGTGTCCTAACTATGTCATGCGAATTCCAAACGGACTGCTTGCATAGAGAAATTAGATAGTGTGTGAAACGAGTACCTTTTCAACAGCATCTGTAGTCACGGAAGTCTCTTCGTGCGTCTTCTTAAGGAGTTTGATCCGAGCAATGCTATGTTTCTCCTCTTCAGCCTGATTATCAGATTCAAATTCAATCGAATTGTTGAACACATCACGCCATGAAATTTCTAAGTTAGTAAAGTTTTAGTCCTCTAAAAAAATTTGGTGTGGGTCAGTGATATCATGTCCGGCAAATATACATACATCTATGGGGAACTTATGCAGGACAATTTAAGAGAAAATAAGGTTAAAAATTATGGAGATACAGAAAACGCTAGTAAGGGCAGAAAGGGACGTTAGAGCTCCTCCGTTGTGCACTTCAGTCCATAAATCAGGAGCGCATTTGTATTCCCAAATTTATGATACAGAACGACTCCGCTACAAACCAATATATGTCAGTCAACTTTTCGGCCTGAACAGGAGTGTGTTGTGTTGCGCCAGAATATCGGACATGTAAAATAGATTTCAAACACAATTGATTCGGCTAAAAATATTAACGATTAATGAACTGAGTTAAATTTCACTCGCATTCCAAGAAACTAAGGTTCTCCAAGTAGCTCACTGTGTCCTCGGTCAAAGAAAATGTTGCTCGAAATAATAGTGTTGTAAATTTTGTTGAGATGCAAATTTCTTTAAGAAAGTGTAAATTTACCTTGTCGCACAAGTCCTGCAACAAAAGGATCCCATTCTCCTTTGTAGGCAACAAATCGTCTTTGACGTGCTTTATATTTGTTCTGCATCAAGAATTACACGAGTACTGAATCAGTTAAATTTCCATTCTTGTGATCATAAATAAAGTGACTAAAAGCCATTTCAAGCCAAGACTTAAGCACAAAGTACCACATTCGAGCTGATTGACTAACACTATCTAAAAATTTCTAGACACCAATGGCCAAAACTAAAGCCTATTTAAAGAGACACTGCAGCATAAGCTCAGTTATCAGTGTGCTGCGCTGCTGCCTTTCATGAACCTTATTATACAGCTACTTTCTTGGTGTGACTTCTAACCAGGGGAGTAGGGGAGGGCTAAAACTCAACCAATATAGCCTCCAGAAAAAAAATTACGGGGAAACTGTGTAATATCTACCTCCATGATTTTCAAACTATTAACTCCATGAATACATCTTCCGTCTACATCTGACGATATTTACAAGGCGCACCGAGGCGCTAAGGGACCGAGGCAACGAGGCGCAAGGCGCCCTAAGTTTTATAACAAATTTGTATTTTCCAAATAAAATTTTGGGAACAATACCCTTTTTAGGATGTTTTGAGTTGGATAACATGTGAAGGAGTAAAAGTTAGTAACAATGGGGAAAAGAAATGGCATAATTAAGGTCTAGAAGAAAAAGATACGGAAAGTTTGTACTAGTTAGCCTTGTCTGAAAGGCGCACCTAAAATGCACCGAGGCATTTTGGTTAGTGCCTCATCCAATGCACGCCTTAGGCCATTAGGCGCACTCAAGGCGCGCTTTTTTAAAGTAAGGACAATGCATGTTCTGAGGATTTAGTACACATAGGTGACTATTCTCAATCCAAAACATTAAGCTATACGACAACTGTGCTTGGTAATGCAGACACTTCTTGACTTCGTAGGTCTTAGGTATATCCTGCACATGTGCAAAAATCCCTAAATGATTGACCTACTTTGCCTTACTAATAAGTCATTCAGTAGTTTCTTCTACCAAAGTAAGACTGGACATTCTGTAACATTGTAAACAATAGGCATGTCTTAATTCATGTAACTATGTAAGTAGCAATTTTAAGTCATCTTCTCCCACGGCAACAAAGCAGTCTACAATTACCCAAAACCGACCGACATTAATATCCATAAATATGTCAACCCAATAGCAGGAGAACTTGAACCTTTTCACCCACTGTGTGAGGCACATGCCCATGGCCCTCAAAGCACCTTACTAAGTACGGAGTAATACAAACCAAGCTATGTGTAAGCCAAACCTTGATTTCCATTCCCAGATTGTCTGTCAGAAGCATTAGTTGTATTTTCATCGACCTTTTTGACAAGCCTCAGTATGCATCTTAGCTATCACTTGGTATAACCATGCTCCAACCTCACAGGGTTTACTATCTTACTGTGGACTCCAACAGATGTTATTTGGTCACCGCGTACAAAGTAAAGCTATATGTTGCCTTGGGGACTTCTCGGCATATTCTAAAATAGTAAAAATGTATGAAATTTTGTACAATTATGTCGCCGAACAAATTAAATGAGATATTGATTTTGTTGAGCTACTAATAATTTAATAAGTACCTTAACAAAGCCATAATCGCAGAGGTATTGGTTAGCATACCTGTGGTTCTTGGCATAAAGTCTCAAATTCATCCTGCAAATGTGTGCAAAAAGAACTAGTGAACTAGTAAAATATTGGACCATCTTGCTCAAACATAAAATAGACGACTTTCAGTCTTTACATGCTGTTGCACTTAAAAACATAACATAATCATCAAGGAATTAAAAACTAGTGAACTAGAAGAGATTATATGGAAGCAAAGTTCGAGAATAATTTTTTCTTTCTTAAAAAAAAAAAAAATAGTACTTTTATATGCGTTTTTCCTTAACCATAGTTAGAAAAGGAAATAAAAACAGCAGATTTCATATGCCTAAAGACACAAATTTATTTGAGATGAACTAAAATGAACAAAAAAATACCTGCATATTTTCATGCAGTGATGTAATGATCTGTGGAAAGAAACAGTAATAGTCAGCTAAGACGACTCTAGCAAGAACAGAAGACATAAAAAATCCTCAATCCTTACAGCTAATAGAGTTCATCTACTACAACAAAATTTGAGCTTTTGGGAAATTTCAGATAGCTTCTTTGTATAGTTACTATGTTGAAGCGTATTTCACTACATTCAATAATTGTATCTGGGCATTTAACTGAGACCTTGTTCTCTGTAAAGAATGCAAGACTGCTCCTATCTAGCAATTACGGAGTACTACCTTCTCATTTGTACTATGATCAAAGGCAAGTATTTTGATATAGGCTCTCTATCTCTCTAATCACTATTAACCCCGACATGTAATTTCCCCGTATATAAACGTCTCCATAACCCAACTACTTTCTATAATAAAAACAATCTTCCTGCTTCGCTATGCTGTTACGCTTATTCCTGAATTTGTGGTCATTTTCTAAAGTAGACTTCTGCAACAATTTACCAAAGCCTAATTAAGGCAATTTGACAGGTTGTGTGGCTGACCAGATCGAACTTCTCATGTCTGCACAAGTAAACATGATTTCACATTGCATAACACGGTTATATGGAGATTGTAGAACTCAATAGGTTGCACTTGGAGGTATTGCTTGACCAGTAAGATGTAAAAGAACAATCTCTAAAGAACACTTAACAAGAATAAGCAATATAGTGGGACATTAACTTTTCCAGAAGTTGCTATATGATGTGATTAATGGCATTTACATAGATTAGCAAGAAATTTGAGAATATTATGGCTTGTTATCCAAAGTAAATTCTGAATGCAACGATGTCATCATCTCATTGTAGCCTCCAGCACTACAAATAAGCTTGTAGCACGATCTAATCAACCAGCCAACATCAACGGTGTGTCCGTTTCTAAATTTTTCATCAAATAATATTATATTTGTTCTCTTATGCATATCCAGTGCTATTTAAAAGTTAAGATGAGAGGTGAAGTGATCAAGAGAAAAGTCGAATTCCTTGTATGACAGATCCTTGTATGACAGATGAACAATCCCTTTACCTGAATATATAACTGGTAGAGGCGATCCTGCTGAGCCTCGCTAAAATTCGGAAAAGCTCTAGAGAAATCCTGAGTATAGATAAAGAAAACAACATGTATTATTCAAATTGTTTTGATCAGTAATAGGCCAATAGTAATGGCTGTAATGCAAAAGAAAATGTAAAAGGGACTCGCAACTCGCAAGGCAGTAATAAGTATACAAATTCACAGAAATCAACTCTTGAAAAACATAAGCACAGAACAAATCAGACGTCATAACCACATCATGCTCTATTATCCCGAAATAACAAAAATCCAACAGATGACAAAAAGTTTGGTGAAACTTAGAAAAAAGAGATGGCCAATTAACGCATTGCATTGGAGCGCTAAAAGTAGATGGTACAGACTTCACCGACAAAACAAGATTGCAACTAGACAATCACACCGGAGTTTACTAGTGGGCAACGGTAACATTCACAGGGTGTATATGCCGGCATATGGTACCTTTACACGGCAAGAAAATTGAATGAGCACTAATTTCAATCCATAATGTAATGAAAATATTAAAGCATGAAATTGACCTTGGTCCACGAGTAAAACCTTGAGGCCTTGTTTGGATAGAAGGATTTGGAAGGAAAGGAAGAGGAGGGATTTGGAAAGAGGCAATATCCATTATTTGGATAGCAAAATAGGGGTGGAGGGATTTGGAGGGGAGGGATAATGGATCCCTCCATTTCCTTCCTCCGAGCCAAAATGTTTCCCCTCCAACTTAGGCAAGATTTGGAGGGAAAACTCCACCTCTCCATTCTCCCTCCCCTTCCCTTCTCTCCCTTTCCCTCCCTTCCATCCCCCTCCCTTCCCTTTCCCTCCACTTTTGCTATCCAAACACACCCTGAAGGCCTTAAAGAGTTTTAATCTTGTCAATCAGAAATTGGCTAAATCCCACTGGCTCATGTTTTGTGGCAGCCCGAAGTAAGAGTAAAAATGCACATAACACAGGGTCAGGTAATAATAACGGTGTGCATTGCGTTGCATGAGGTCAAGCTAACCCTTCTTCAGCTGAGTTAAACTAGTCAAACAGTAAACTGAGGCGGACAAACAAACATAACCAAACAAAGAAAATCACAACAAAAATAGAATCTCATTAATTCTTCATGCATCTCCTACCACTAATAAGCCAATTACAAGGCTTTCATCGTTCAACATCAACTATCAAGTAGGTTTCAAGTCCGCTTTCATGCAATTTATAGAAGTAAATTCTCCTCACCACAATCAAACGAGCTTGCACTCAAATATTGATTGCAGTCTTGCACGAAAACTGGAAACAACAAATTTCTCCAATTTAAAGGTAGTAAACTAGTAATACACTAATACTCACTCCTATTATACACATTTTCCAAAATAAATCAGGTCAAGCAGCTAAGCCTATCCCTTGTATTCCACACAAGCAAGTAATAATATCGACACAATACATTGTTCGACATCACGACAAAGGTTCAAATACGCTTACATCACTCGTACAACAAATACATAAAAATTGGAAAGCAATAAACTTCTCCAATCTAAAAGTTATTAACATTCACTCCTATTCTTTACAACTACACCAATTCCCAAAATACGTCTAAAAAATTATGAAAAATGCGACAATTCCAAAGATACGAGCAAGTAGTGATTCGCAGTGCTGACGATAATTACCTCGAACGGAAAGGCGGTAAGCAGAGAACGCTACCCAAGCCTAATTGACTTAATCAACTCCAATCGTTTTAATCCATGAGGAACAATTTCTCCTTCTTTTTCCATTTACGAAACCTCGCAATTACAAATTTCTGCATACAATTTATGATCTTAGATCACAGATTATTCAATTAATTACTCCAAAAATACAATCAAATTGTGCAAAATTATGAAAAAAATGAATTGAATTGGCCAATTATAGCAAAACAGCAATATTTGTTCTCGAAATCTAAGGTACAAGAAGCTGGCGAAAAGATTACCTGCAATTGAATTGAATTGAATTGAATTGTTAAACTTCGAGTGGAGATTTCTTCTATCGTTTTGGAGATTAGATAGTTTTCCGTTGCGAGAATTTGAAACCCTAATTATTTTAGGCGGGAAATTACATCAATCAGCGAAATTTTTGGATAATGGGGTTATTTAGTAAACTAACTAGTTTTGAAGCCGTGAAAATTACGGGATCGTTAATAATTTATTTTTTTAATCTCAGCTTAAAGTTTATGGATTATGAATGTTTATCTACCAATAAATATTTAGGCGTTATTTTAAGTTCTCTTTATTGATTGAATGAATTAGAGTGTTTATTTCGACAAAATAAAATCTCAAAGGTGTTACGGTAGACAAGTAGAGATAGTGTGATAACACAAGAGATGATAATCGTAGACAAAAATATGTCAATGTGTATAGGTAGTATAAATAAGGAGGGAAGCCAAAAATTCATCATTTAAGAAAAAAGTGATATGCTAAATTAGTAAATTAGTAGAATGTATTAATTATTAATAGGTATAAAGAGAGAAAATTAAAAAATTTATTACATTTACATTTTTTTTGTCACATTAAAATTTGTCATTTTAGGTACTATTTAATTAAATTGTATAGATTTATTTATAGATAAGTGAATGAAATCAATGTCAAGTAACTATAAATTGATAATCCATGTCACATTAAAATTTCTGTGTTACATATAATTAAATTTGTCATTTTAACTACTCCTTTAATTAGATTGTATAGATTATAGATGGGGTTTTAGAGCCGCCGCATGAAACTTCATAGTGAAAAGAGTTGCATATTCAACTAATAAAAAGTTGCTTAATTAAGGTAATACTAGTATGGATGCCCGACTTCGCCCGGGCTACTTTTGTTTAGCATTAAAATTTATTTTCAATCATCTAAAAATATTTTAAAATTGCATAACTCATAAATTTATCATTAATATATTTTTATATGATACGGAGCATATCTTAAAATTACAATGAAATAAATAATGAGACAAATTCACTACTCCCGCTATTAATATTTTACTTAAATAGATTAGTTAGTTAATTGTTCATATATACTTTTTTTGTTCTTAGTATTGTTACTTTTATTACTTTCGTTATTACTTTCACTACTCCCACCGTAATTATTGTTACTTTCACTACTTGTACATAGATTTTGATTCTTTCACTACTCACGTTGTTATTTCTATTACTTCACTACTCTCGCTCGCTGCTAATATTGTCACAAATACTATTATACAACTGGTTGTACAAGAGCATTGTACAACCATAATCAATCTTGCTGAGCTTATGTTTATTTTTTTCGAGCTCTTATAATTTTTTATTTATATTTTAATTTTTTGATGTCAAAAATTAAAATTTAATTGAGCTTCTATATATTGTGTTTGAGTTTCATTATAATTTTTTAAGTTCAATATTTTTATAATGGAGCTCAGATTCTTTTAAACAAAGCTCATAATCTATAGGTCTAAGCTCAAATAAATAATTATAAAGCTCGGATTCTTTTCTATACAACCTATACAACTGGTTGTATAGTCTATTCATTGTTACTTCGGCAATATCTAATGTTACTACAAATCTTTTTTTATTACTAACATAATTACTTTTACTATTTAAGCATCCAATGAGTGATTACTATCATATTACCAAATCCAATTTTACTTCTAGTACTTTAATAAATATATTACATATATGCATTAAATATATTACATATATGCATTAAATTAATCAAATCGAAATAACTATGGAATATTATATTTTTTTGGTAATCTATCTTGATTTATTTACATTTTAATAGTTTATAAAATATAATATACTTATATTATATCTGTTTATGTTAAAATATTAACTTGTTTATTTTAATAGTTTCCATAAGTGGGGCATGTTTATTTTAAGAAAATCACCATATTCCGGTGTTCTCTAAATTCCTCAACCAAAACTATATAATATTTACATTGAAGTCCCTTGTTCAGGTCTATCGCACAGTGCTATTGATTTAAAACTATATAGTATACTTAATTTGTATAGATTTGTTTAATTACATTGAAGTCCCTTGGTTTCTGGAATTAATATATAGTATTTACTGATTTTTAAATTATGTGAGTATGTATCATCCTCCTGCAATTTGAAAACACAAAAATAATAAAAAAATAAGATTCTAATTAATTCAATATACAATAAAGAAAAAAAAGTAAAAAAAATATTCTAGTTATCTATGTAAACTTTAGATACCAATTTTTGGAATAAAATGAAAATTT
Organism: Silene latifolia; assembly: GCF_048544455.1. Taxonomy (NCBI): domain Eukaryota; kingdom Viridiplantae; phylum Streptophyta; class Magnoliopsida; order Caryophyllales; family Caryophyllaceae; genus Silene; species Silene latifolia. The sequence continues at coordinate 4,291,365 of NC_133526.1, read as the reverse complement.
TGATTGTTATATAATGGTGAGGGAAAAGAAAAAAGATCATCATTAAATCTATATCTATATATATATATATATATAAAAGAGAGTTTTTTCGAGCGATTTGAGAGCGTCCACATCATCAAAAATAAATTTAGGAAAGTATAATTTTTGATGTAAAAATAAAGTAGAGAATCTTTTAATTATTATAATATGTATATTTCCTAAATAATATTCAAGTGATATTTCCAATTTTTATATCAAACTTTTACATTTCATTTGTCAAAAAAATATCGTTAAAAAATTTATGAAAATAATATAATTAGTTTTGTGGTAAAAAATGCTATCATTAGAGTATAAATTTCATATTGTTTGGACATATTAAAGATGGTGTAGTTCTTAATATGTAAAATTGTGTACTTTTTAGTATGTTTTGTCCCACGTTGGAAAATAAGTAGGTGTGGTGAATATACTACATATAAATAGTAGAATTGTCCCACATCGAAAGATTAGTATAAGGTGAGTTATTCTATAATTATAAATAGGAGGCATACTTGGAACTTACGCATCAACCCAAAATCTTTTGAGTCTCTTAAGTATTGTCTTGGAGAGCTTTTAAAAGTTGATATCATTATATTTTCTACCTATAGATTTTATATGTCCCACAATAAAAAATAATGTAGGTGTGGTAAATATACTACGTTTAAATAATATAATTAGAATTGTGTTAAAAAAAATTCTATCATTAGAGTATAGGTTCATATCATTTGCACATATTTTAATTATGATAAAAAAAATAAAAAACAAACGTATGAATATTAATAGATAATATAGTATTTGCTTATTACTAAATCGGGTTGGATGTCGAATTAGGTTCGAAAAATATGGTGTACTTTTAAATATGTTATTCGTCTCACATTGAAAAATAATGTAGATGTGATAAATATACACTATGTATAAATAGTTGAATTGTCCCACATCATAAGATTATCATAAGGTGGGGTGATCCCATGATTATAAATAGGATTTATCCTTGGAACTTAGGTATCACCCCAAATATATTGAATCTCTCAAAGTATACTTATTATATAAGAGACTTTAAACATAATCTTGAATTAAATGTTAATTTTTTAAAGTTGTAACATTTTTTAAGGTGTGAGAAAGATCGATAAAATGGTCAATATTATAACGAAAAATTTTCATGGTACCCTCAAATTTTGTTAGATTACACATAATACCCCTAATTTTATGTTTGTACATATAATACCCTTGTGTTCACTTTTTTCATAACGTTGTTACTCCTATGAGTAATTGAGCATGCCATGCTATTTGTGTTTTGTTATTTATGTATTAAATGTTAGTTTATTAAATAAAATATGGATTTAAGAATTAGATGATGAAATGTTTGTGTAATAGATAACAAAAGAAAAAGGCGTCAAAAGTCATAGGAGTAATGACGTTATGACGGAAGTTGTCAAATGGTATTCTGGGAAAGAAAAAGGTGAACACAGGGGTACTATTTGTAGAAACTTAAAATTAGGGGTACCATGTGTAACCTATCAAAGTTCAAGGTTACCATGAGAAATTTCTAATATTATAATGATATAGTTAATTAAATTTTCATTTAGAAGAGAGAGATATCGGTACCAATAAAACAATAAAGGGGTATTATTTTTTAATTGTTATTTTATTGTCACGTCATCAAACTTAGCGTCCATTTAACAGCCTTTACATTAGGGGGTATCATGGGCAAAAAAATGGAACCTCAAGGATACCATAGGCAGATTCTTAAAAGTAGGGGTAACATGGAAACTATGACAAAATTAAGGGGTACCACGGAAAATTTCCGTATCTCAATTATGATAAAAAAAAATGAAGAAAAACAACGACAAATATTAATGGAGAGTACTTGATCATATTATTAAATTTAAATATAACTATTAGATATAATGAGTAGCAATTGTTCGTATTCGGTATTCGGGATTTGGTTGAATGTCGAACTAACTGCAAAAAAGATGGTGTAATTCTGTGTATGTTATTTGTCCCACATTGAAAAACAAAGCAGGTTTGATGATATACTACGTATAAATAGTAGAATTGTCCCACATCAGAAAAATAACCCAAGTTTGGTGAATATATTACTTATAAATAGTAGAATTGTCCCACATCGAAAGATTAGTATAAAGTGGGCTGATTATATGATTATAAATAAGAGTTAACCCACGTATATATTAATCTTGGATTTTTTTTAAAGAGATATTTAATAATATGTAAACAAATCATTAGACATAGAATGTAACATTAAACCCTTATAACATTTTTTTTGCATTATAAATAAGTTAATTACCCCGTTGCAGGCATTCAAACTAGTAAAAGTAATAAAGTTAAATAAATAGGGTAAATTGATGACTAAAGTTATGAGAGAGAGATAAAGTTTGAATCAATTTTTTTTAATTTATTTTGTATGTTTGAGACTTTGTATTTTTTAAATTTTTTTATTAATAAGCATGTGACACATGATAATAAAAAATGAATTTTTTTATGACACATGGCTTAGTGAGATGACTTAGTGAAATATTTAGCCTTGCCTTTTTATAATATTGTACTTTACATACCAATTTTTTGAATAACATGAAAATTATGATTATTGTTATATAATGCTGAGGGGAAAGCAAAAAGATCGTCATTAAGAAGATAATAAAGTTAAATCAATAGGGTAAATTGATAACCAAAGTTATGGGAGGGAGATAAAAGGTTTGCATCAATTTTTTTTTTTTTTACTTTGTGTGTTTGCAACTTATATTTTTTAATTTTTTTTTAAATTTATGAATGAGGTGAAATATAAGGTTTTGTTTGCCATGTTGAACTCAAAGCTGGTAAAAATAGAAACTATACATATATAAAAATTAAAGGGTTAAACAAATAAAAAAATTGAAAATAAAACAATAGGCGAAAGTAGTAACTTACAACATAACAATTCACATCAAAGAAGATCATGACATTGAATCCTATAAAACACAACAAAATAGAGAGGTTAGACTTAATTTACTAATAGAAATGTTAAAAAAAATTAATTTACTAATAGAAATGTTAAAAAAACCATTAAAAAAAAAATCAATACCAAGATATACAGGTGTGTAATTTCACTTAAAGAGATGAATTATATATATATAAAAAAAATGCTATAACATTCAATGAGATTAAGAATTCAAGGGTAAGATGAAATGTTGAAATTAGGTTACGAACTTACAATAAATGGGAGAAGAGGAAAAACAAAAGTCAAGTAAATGCATAATAAAACATCTTGAATGTGCTATTATTATTATTATTATTATTATTATTATTATTATTATTATTATTATTATTATTATTATTATTATTATTATTATTATTATTATTATTATTATTATTATTATTATTATTATTATTATTATTATTATTATTATTATTATTATTATTATTATTATTATTATTATTATTATTATTATTATTATTATTATTATTATTATTATTATTATTATTATTATTATTATTATTATTATTATTATTATTATTATTATTATTATTATTATTATTATTATTATTATTATTATTATTATTATTATTATTATTATTATTATTATTATTATTATTATTATTATTATTATTATTATTATTATTATTATTATTATTATTATTATTATTATTATTATTATTATTATTATTATTATTATTATTATTATTATTATTATTATTATTATTATTATTATTATTATTATTATTATTATTATTATTATTATTATTATTATTATTATTATTATTATTATTATTATTATTATTATTATTATTATTATTATTATTATTATTATTATTATTATTATTATTATTATTATTATTATTATTATTATTATTATTATTATTATTATTATTATTATTATTATTATTATTATTATTATTATTATTATTATTATTATTATTATTATTATTATTATTATTATTATTATTATTATTATTATTATTATTATTATTATTATTATTATTATTATTATTATTATTATTATTATTATTATTATTATTATTATTATTATTATTATTATTATTATTATTATTATTATTATTATTATTATTATTATTATTATTATTATTATTATTATTATTATTATTATTATTATTATTATTATTATTATTATTATTATTATTATTATTATTATTATTATTATTATTATTATTATTATTATTATTATTATTAGAACTTAATTAGACATGAAATATAATACTAGCATATTAGGAGGTTTCTGAGAGTTGTCACATGACAATTAAATCCTACTAAAGTTAGTCTTTTAATGATATTTTATAGATCATTTAGCTAGTCATTTAACTATATTGTATAAATAGAAATATATTTCGATGCGGAAATCGGCAATCCAAAAGCATTTTGACAAAAATTTGGGGAAGATGATATTTTGAAAATTGTATATGCAGTTGACTCATATGTGGGTGGAGTAAAAGAACAGAGATTACTAATCCGGTTTTGGTTTTTTATTTTTTTTTTAAAGAAGGAAAAAATAGTGGATTAAAAAATAATTTGTTGTTAGGTGGCTTTTCGTCGATGTCTACGTGACATTTATAATCCTAGGTGGCTACGTGACATTAAATAGGTGTTTCAAGTAATCTTTTAATAAAATTGTATAGATTAAAGTGACACGCGGATTAAGACGTGGCATCGCAAATGCATACGTGGTTTTTCCTTATCCTACGTGGCATTGTCCGCGTGGCCTTTTGTGTAACACTACGGATTTTCTTTGGAGCCTACTCGACCGAGTAGAGCCTACTCGACCGAGTAGTGCTCTGAGTGCGTGTTATGTTGGTTCTGCCGAGGAATACTCGACCGATTATAGTGAATACTCGACCGAGTATTGGACACTCGGCCGAGTATGCACTTACTCGACCGAGTGTCCGGATTGGCGAAGTTATATTTCGACGGTTTGATTAAGGAGTGATTAGGGTATTTTATATTTCCGCGTCAGTTTCTAATATCACTTTTCACAGCATTATCATTTCTACGTTACCCTAATCATACCCAAATCATTCCCTAATCCTTTCATTGAGCATTTCGTAGCATATTTGTGTGGATAGTTGCGGTGATTCTTGTGTATAAGTTCTTGTTGCACTGTTGGTAAGTTCTATCTTTGTAATTATTGCATCTTCTTGGGTTACCGTACATTTATATGGGAAGGGGATGTTGGGAATTGTACAAAGTGTAATTGTGTTGTATGATCATTGTATAGGAGAAGACTTCGTAGAGGAGCCTTTTTTATTGTCCGTGTTGCATACTGCCGTGATTGCTAAGGTAGGGTTTCCCTACTCAGTTTACTGTGCTTTACATGATATGTTGTTGTAATTATCGTTGTCTCGATCATCGTAGTATGGAGATTGTTTGTGATGTGTTGGTGTGAGGGGATTGAGATGACGGTAATGTCATGTGTTTGTGATTGTGGTGGAGTCACTTGCGGGAGTGGCTTCACACCTAGTTCGCCCTCCGTGGAACCCGCCACGGGAGGGGATGTGCACATTAAGGGACAGGGATCGTTGTCGCTCGTTGAGGAGCTGGACTAGGTGGGATCGGCTGCGGTCACCCACTGGCGGCGAGGATTACCTGTTGCGATGGGTAATCTGGCAGGGCTACACACTTTAGTGTGTAGTCGGTTACTATGTGAGCTTGGGTGATTGGGTGTTGTTGATGATCAGACGAGTATTGCATTTGTTTGTCTTGTTTGTTGCATAATACTGACCCCGTTGTTGTTTGTGGAATCTGCGGTGATCCATTCGGGGATGGTGAGCAGGCTTGACAGGTTTTGCTAGTGAGAGCTTGGGGATTATCTTGGGAGATTTGCCACCATGAGTCATAGCATCACCGTCTGAGTCTTAGCGAGTTTCTTTTATTATTAAGACTTTGAAGTTGTATTTCGTTAGACAGTATTTGGTTTTGGATTTTGTAAGCTTTGCATTTTACATTACTTTAATAATGATGCTTAATTCAGACGCTTTGGTATATACTAACCTCGGGAAACCGAGATGGTAACGCACTTTCATGGTAGGGTGGTCCTGGTAAGGCACCTTAGTATGAGGGGGTGTTACAAAGTGGTATCAGAGCCGAAGATTCCGGCACCTAAACAAATGAATTTAATGAACCTAGGGAGTCCAACTAAAATGAATCCGGGGAGAGTTGTTTGGAGCTACCGCAAAGACTCGGGAGACGTCCCGGAGTCGCACATTGGCCCTTACTAACTCGAGCCGGTAACATGGGGAAAGTGTGATGAGGACTAGGCTTTGTATGTGCACGTATGTGAAGATACATGTTGGTAAAAGTCGTTAGTTGCATATATGTGTGATGAAGTTCTTAACTGTTGTGATGGGAGAAGTAATTGATGAAACGGGTTGTGATTTCAACGTTGGATTTAGCATATGGTGTTAAAGTTTTAATATATGCATTACATGCTGACGTGATTATAACATGGTTTTAAATCCTTAAGTATTTGCTGCGGGAATAGTGAGCATGATAGGGGAATCGTAATCTGTAAATCTTTTTATAGCATAACTCGGCCGAGCAGGGTTAGGCACTCGACCGAGTATGGAGTACTCGGCCGAGTAGCCAAAACTCGACCGAGTGTTGTTTGATATGAAGTAGCAATTGCTACTGTATGTGATAACTCGACCGAGTATGAGTGTATACTCGACCGAGTAGCGTCCACTCGGCCGAGTGTTGTTACAGTCGACCGAGTGTTCTTTTTGGTGTTTTGGCGTTTGTCTCTGGAGTCGATACTCGACCGAGTATCTGGGAAGGTACTCGACCGAGTTATCTTTACTCGACCGAGTATGATGTACACTCGGCCGAGTGTTCTTATGGCGGAAGGGTGTTAAATTTTGAGCATGTGTTTACGTTTCTTTCTTTCTTATCAGCTCAAAATGCCGCCAAAAAGAACTCCGCGCAGATCCAAGCTTCGAGAGATGTCTCTTGATGAGGTTGCTCGCATGATTGAGCGAGCAAGAGGCTCTCCTTGAAGCTCTCAAAAATGTGGGAAAAGGAAACGAAAAGACGATGGATGCAACCCGGCCTTAGCATCAACATTGCTCGTTTCCACCCTCCCACATATACGGGGTAGGTGAACCAAAGTCGCTCGAGAAGTGGCAGAAGTGAGATTGAAGCTCTCATGGAAATGGTTAAGTGCCCCGAGGACATGATTGTTGAGCAGGTAGTGTACTACCTAAGGGGGAAGTGCAGTTTGGTGGCGAACGTCAAGGATGATGCTAGAGCTTACTACCAGGAGGAAGGGGCTATTCCGTGGTCCGGGTTGAAGAGTGCTATGAGAGAGCGATTTGTCGGAGCATATCCGACACAAGATGAGATCCGACTTTGAATCTTTCACTATGTCTGAGGAGATGACAGTCACTGATTACTATCATCGGTTTATGGAGCTATCTCGTTATGTGGAAGATTTACAGCTCGGACAAAGAGGTTTGGCTCTCCGTTTTGAGAGGGGTTTGTCTGCTAAGATCGTGAGTCGTATGCTGGCTGGGGTTGCTACGGACCTCAAGGAAGTGTATCTGAGAGCGGGTCAAGCTGAGAGAATGGTGGATCTCTCAAGGGAGATCGAAGAGAGAATCGCTACTGAAAAAGGAAGGCTGATAATGGAACAACAATCACCAACCAACAAGAAAGGGAATTTCAATCATGCCAAGGCTTTCTCTAGTGGAGCTGGTTTCTCTGGAGGTTCTCGTGGTTGGGGAAAGAATGGAGGTCGGGCTGTGAGTGACAACACCAACCTTACGTGTTTCAACTGTGGTGGGATAGGCCACAAAAGGCGGGAATGCACGAGCTACAAGCCCGGCTATGGTTCAGGAGCTAGATCAGGAAATTTCTCTCAGGGGCCGACTCGAGTTTTGCTAGTAATCGACCGGGAGGTTCATGGGGCAACGAGAGGTGGACGGGGGTAACCGGGCGGTTTCAACCGCGGTGGTGGTGGATCTTACCGGCGCGAGAACAACGATGTCACCCGGGATTCGGCGGCTAAGCCTAGTACCTCCAATGCTTGATTCGGGGTGGAGGACGGAAGAATAGTGGAAAGCTCTTCATGATGGATAAGCAGGAAGCACAAGATGATGCTCATGTAGTTACCGGTACCTTTCTTGTTAATAATGTACCGTCCTTTGTTTTGTTTGATTGGGGCTACACATTCTTTTGTGTCTAAAAGTCATCTTTGTGTCTATGGGTTTGGGCAAGTTTGAGGTTGTAAAAGATGATGTGTTCATACCTTCGGGGGAGTCTGTGTCGTGTCTCAAATTATATAAGGGTATATCTATGGTGATTGGAGGGGTAGATTTACCAGTAAACCTGTTAGAGTTTCCTAAGGATGGGTTTGAGGTGATTGTCGGGATGGATTGGCTAGGTAAGTATGATGCCAGGATAGATTGTAGACAAAAGAGAGTGTCTTTAAAGGGTCCCAAGGGTGTTAAGGTGTCCTATAGAAGGTTTGTGGTAAAGCCTAAGTGTAGGTTTATAGCGGTTATGACTTTAAAGTCATGTTTAAGGAAGAAGTGTCCCTTAATTCTTTGTCATGTGAGAGATCACCGAGTAGAACCGCCGACAACTTCTGAGATTTCCGTGGTGAAAGAATTTGAAGATGTCTTTCCTGAGGAAATACCGAGGTTGCCTCCCAAGAGGGATGTCGATTTCAGCGTGGAGCTTAAGCCGGGAACGGGTCCTATATCTAAAGCACATTATCGTATGGCACCTAAGGAGTTGGCTGAGTTGAAGAAGCAGATACAATGAGTTGTTAGACAAGGGTTATATCAGGCCTAGCGTGTCACCGTGGGGAGCTCCAGTTCTTTTTGTAAAGAAGAAAGATGGGAGTATGAGATTGTGCATTGATTACAGAGAGCTCAATCGGGTTACAGTGAAGAATAAGTATCCGTTGCCAAGGATTGATGATTTGTTCGATCAGCTAAGTGGAGCTGGTGTGTTCTCTAAGATTGATCTGAGGTCGGGGTATCATCAACTGAGGATAGCGGACGAAGACATTCCTAAAACAGCGTTCCGATCTCGTTATGGTCACTACGAGTATGTAGTGATGCCTTTTGGGTTGACCAATGCGCCAGCAGCTTTTATGGATTTGATGAACCGGATCTTCACACCGTTTTTGGATAGGTTTGTGGTTGTTTTCATCGACGATATCCTAGTCTATTCCAAGACTAAAGAAGAGCACGAAGAGCACTTGAGGATAGTTTTGCAGACTTTGAGAGAAACTCAGCTCTATACCAAGTTATCCAAGTGTGAGTTCTGGTTAGAGGAAGTGGCTTTTCTAGGCCATGTAATATCCAAGAAGGGGGTATCTGTGGATCCTAGTAAGATTGAGGCCGTTACCAAGTGGGAATCGCCGAAGAATGTTGCTGAGATTCGAAGTTTCTTAGGCCTTGCCGGCTACTACAGGAGATTCGTGAAAGATTTCTCTACCATAGCACGGCCTATGACATCCTTGATGAGGAAGGAAGTCAGATTTGTTTGGGATGAGAGTTGTGAAACGGCGTTTCAGACCTTAAAAGAACGCTTGACCACAGCTCCTATCCTAGCCTTGCCAGAGGGTTGTGAGAACTTTGAGGTCTATACCGACGCTTCAAAGAACGGTCTTGGTTGTGTCTTGATGCAAGGAGGGAAAGTGATAGCTTATGCTTCGAGGCAGCTGAAGCAATATGAGGAGAACTACCCTACTCATGATTTGGAGCTGGGTGCAGTTGTGTTCGCTCTTAAGATTTGGAGGCACTACCTTTACGGCGCAACTTTTAAGGTGTTCTCTGATCATAAGAGTCTAAAGTATATTTACACTCAAAAGGAGCTTAACATGCGACATAGGCGGTGGATGGAGCTGATTGGAGATTATGATATGGAGATCATCTATCACGAGGGTAAAGCTAATGTTGTCGCAGATGCTTTGAGTAGGAAGAGCGTTCATTCGCTATGTACATCTATGTCCTTGCTGAAGTTGAGAGATGAGATGTCTAGATTGGGGATCTTTATGATTCGAGAGGGGAATACCATCGGGGATTTGACGATCGAGCCAGAGTTGTATGAAAACATCAAAGGTAAGCAAGAGCTTGATCCTAAGATCCAGGAGTGGAAGTCAAAGGTAGAGAGTGGAGCAGCTTCGAGGTTCTCTATACATCCAGATGGGAGTGTTCGTTTTGATGGGAGATGGTGTGTTCCTGACGATGCGAGTTAAGGAGAATGATCTTGTCGAGGCTCATTGCACTCCTTATTCAGTTCACCCGGGTGGTGACAAGCTTTACAGAGACCTTAAGAAGACTTTTTGGTGGCCGAACATAAAGAGAGATGTAGCTGAGTTTGTGGCTAGATGTTTGACTTGCCAAAGGGTCAAAGGTGAACAAAGGAGACCTCAAGGTAAGATTCGGTCTCGACGGTGCCCAGTGGAGTGGAAGTGGGAGTCGATCTCCATGGACTTTATTGTGGGGTTACCTAGGTCACAACAAGGTAACAACATGATTTGGGTGATTGTGGATCGGTTAACCAAATCAGCCCATTTCGTCCCCATGAAGGATATTTGGTCTAAGATGCAGCTGGCATTGGGTTACAGAAAGCATGTAGTTCGGTTACATGGTATTCCGAAAGATATTGTTTCTGATCGTGATGCGAGGTTCATATCAAAGTTTTGGCAAGAACTGCAAGAGTTGATGGGTACAACGCTGAAGATGAGTACTGACTTTTCATCCAAGAACCGATGGTCGAGGCAGTAACGGACCATCAAGACCTTAGAAGACATGCTAAGGGCATGTGTTATGGACTTTGGAGGCAGTTGGGAAGACAGACTTGATTTGATCGAGTTTTCATACAATAATAGTTATCATACAAGCATTGGGATGACACCTTTTGAAGCTTTGTATGGCCGGAAATGCCGAAGTCCAGTTTGTTGGGATGATAGTTCCGAGACAGTGGTTTTAGGGCCGCAATTGGTTCAAGATATGGTTGAGCAAATCCAGTTGATTCGCCAAAAGATGAGAGCAGCTCAAGATCGTCAGAAGAGCTACGCCGACTTACACGCGGAGGACATTGAGTTCGCGGTAGGTGACAAGGTGCTTTTGAAAGTGTCACCTATGCGAGGTGTTATGAGGTTTGGGAAAAAGGGTAAGCTAAGCCAAAAGTTTATAGGTCCTTATGAGATTCTGGACCGTGTTGGCGAGGTAGCCTACAGGTTAGCTTTACCACCAGCTTTGGATAGAGTGCACAATGTTTTTCATGTGTCTCAACTCCGGAAATATGTGAGTGATCTGTCGCACATCCTCGAGATGGAGAACATCGAACTTGATGAATCCTTGTCCTATGCGGAGATTCCTAAGGAGATTCTTGATCGCAAGGTTCGTAAGACCCGGAATGGTGAGACAGTCTTACTCAAGGTCCTTTGGTCTAATCATAATGTGGAGGAAGCCACATGGGAACCCGAGGAAGCTATGCGAGACCGGTTTCCTAACCTTTTTGATCAGGTATGTTTGGTTACGGGGACGTAACCGTTGTCTTTTTAGGGGGGTAGGAGATGGTCGCGATGGTGTTTTGTTGTTTCTTTTGCTTTGTTTGGTTCGAGTCGGGAGATGCGTTTGAGGTAGCTTGTTGTGATGCTTGTATAGTGCCTTGGAGTTGTCTCATGTGATTGTTAGAGTCAGTCTTGTGTCGTGGTGTTGTGCTTGCTTGTAGTAGAGTGTGAACTTCGGGACGAAGTTCTTTTTAGGGGGAAAGATTGTAACACTACGGATTTTCTTTGGAGCCTACTCGACCGAGTAGAGCCTACTCGGCCGAGTAGTGCTCTGAGTGCGTGTTATGTTGGTTCTGCCGAGGAATACTCGGCCGAGTATAGTGAATACTCGACCGAGTATTGGACACTCGGCCGAGTATGCACTTACTCGACCGAGTGTCCGGATTGGCGAAGTTATATTTCGACGGTTTGATTAAGGAGTGATTAGGGTATTTTATATTTCCGCGTCAGTTTCTAATATCACTTTTCACAGCATTATCATTTCTACGTTACCCTAATCATACCCAAATCATTCCCTAATCCTTTCATTGAGCATTTCGTAGCATATTTGTGTGGATAGTTGCGGTGATTCTTGTGTATAAGTTCTTGTTGCACTGTTGGTAAGTTCTATCTTTGTAATTATTGCATCTTCTTGGGTTACCGTACATTTATATGGGAAGGGGATGTTGGGAATTGTACAAAGTGTAATTGTGTTGTATGATCATTGTATAGGAGAAGACTTCGTAGAGGAGCCTTTTTGATTGTCCGTGTTGCATACTGCCGTGATTGCTAAGGTAGGGTTTCCCTACTCAGTTTACTGTGCTTTACATGATATGTTGTTGTAATTATCGTTGTCTGCTGATCATCGTAGTATGGAGATTGTTGTGACAGTGTTGGTGTGAGGGGATTGAGATGACAGTAATGTCATGTGTTTGTGATTGTGGTGGAGTCACTTGCGGGAGTGGCTTCACACCCTAGTTCGCCCTCCGTGGAACCCGCCACGGGAGGGGATGTGCACATTAAGGGACAGGGATCGTTGTCGCTCGTTGAGGAGCTGGACTAGGTGGGATCGGCTGCGGTCACCCACTGGCGGCGAGGATTACCTGTTGCGATGGGTAATCTGGCAGGGCTACACACTTTAGTGTGTAGTCGGTTACTATGTGAGCTTGGGTGATTGGGTGTTGTTGATGATCAGACGAGTATTGCATTTGTTTGTCTTGTTTGTTGCATAATACTGACCCCGTTGTTGTTTGTGGAATCTGCGGTGATCCATTCGGGGATGGTGAGCAGGCTTGACAGGTTTTGCTAGTGAGAGCTTGGGGATTATCTTGGGAGATTTGCCACCATGAGTCATAGCATCACCGTCTGAGTCTTAGCGAGTTTCTTTTATTATTAAGACTTTGAAGTTGTATTTCGTTAGACAGTATTTGGTTTTGGATTTTGTAAGCTTTGCATTTTACATTACTTTAATAATGATGCTTAATTCAGACGCTTTGGTATATACTAACCTCGGGAAACCGAGATGGTAACGCACTTTCATGGTAGGGTGGTCCTGGTAAGGCACCTTAGTATGAGGGGGTGTTACATTTTGAGGCTAGCCTTTTAATAAGATTTTATAGATTGGGGTTTTTCTGTTTTGTTATAGTTTTAATATATTTTTAAAGTGCGGAATACTGAATAACAGTTAAATGTGACAATTTTCTCAATCGATCACTGTTTTTACATATGGATTAAATGTTAGTGTCTTATTTTAACGTTTTGAATTTGAATTAGGGTTTTCCTGTTTTGTTAGAGTTTTAATATATTTTTGCCTGTATTTTTAGGAAATGGCGGAGAATAACCCATTACAGCAAGGGGATAATTCAGTCACGGAAAAGAATAACCGTTGGGTTTGTCTCTCTCGATCCGATCCCTTTAACATATATTCACGTAAACTTGCTTATTATATTGTAAAAAAACTATTGATTATGATTTTTAACAACTTGTTGCAGAAAATTTTCAAATGAAAAGGTACATTTGATGTAGATGTGGAAATTGCAAATCATGAGCATTTAGACATTTTTTCAGGTTCGGTTAAGAGAATTATTTCCACTAACAACGACGGTGTTTTGCCGAGCGACAAGGGTCGTTCAAAGGTCTTGTTATTTGCTGTTAGTCCAACAATAGCTTCTTAACCCAGCCTTCTCTTCTTCCATTCACGTCCCGGAAGCAATGCTTACGTCAAATTCTTTCCCGAGAATCATGTTTGGACTTAGCAGAAATATTGGAATCTGTCTTTACGACTGGGTTGGTACTCATTGTAGAAAAATTTGGGATTATCAAACAACTCCCAATTATGCGAGGTTTGAGGAATCCGTGAGAATGGTGGGACGATGGTTTGTTGCAGCACTCTTTGAGCACCATGCGGTCGGGCAGTATGTAATAAAAATATTAATTTTTTTTATTTTATATTCGAAATAATAAATATAAAATATAGTATATTATTTTCATATTTTTAATTAAAAATTTTTTTTAAACGTCAATTTTATATCATTAAATAATAAAATAATTATTAAAATAATGAATATAATAATATTATTAATATTAAATATAATTTAATTTTAAAAAATATTTTTCGGCTGGAAAATGGTAAAATAAAAGATGTCATAAACTTTTATCTGACCCTAATCCGACCCAAGAAGCGCATAACCCGACCTGTAAGGCCCGACTCGAGACTCGACCCGTTTGACAGGTCTACACGACATTATTGTCCACTACGGTAAAACAAAAAATGCAGAAGTTATAAAGCTCAAGCAAACCAAATAAGCCCAAATTAAAATTTGGACCAACAATATTACTTATCTAGGAGATTCCTAACCTAAAAGCTCACACTTAGGCCGCCTCACTCCTTCATGACTCCATCTCACCATCTTGTTCTTTTTTTTCCTAAACTTTCTACATCCTTTTTTTGGTTTTGCAATAAAAACTCTCTCTACATCCTCATATCATTTAATCTTTCATCCCTCATATTACTCAACTTAAACAACTTTTTTCATCTATTCTCATTTAATGCATTAAAAAGCTTTTCGATAGACCAAATTAACAATTCTATTTAAAACTATAGGATCAGAATTGAAGTTTGAAGTTAATTATTAAAGAAAACAATTAGAAGAAATTCTTGTATGGATGCTCCAAAACTTATATTGAATTTTTTTTATATTCACTTGCATGTATTTTAAAGTGTATATTTTTTTTTTTCATTTTTTATAAACTTTATATCGGTAATTTCAAATTTATTTATTTTTATTATCCTTCTATATTTTGAAGTGGTTGTAAATATTTTTTTTGGGTATTTTGTAAATTTGTTTCCATTGTACTGTATCTACCTCTAACACAATATAAAATGCATTTTCATAAATTGTAGATTTACCTAAATCTGGATACTTCATACAATATCTATATTTGAAATAAATTGTCAATTTTTAGGTTTGTAGTGCATTCCATAGATTTAATCTCATTATTATTTTTAATTTTTTATTTATTTTATAATAAATAATTGAAATTCTAATATTTTTAATTTCTGTTTTTTGTAGCTAATCAATTGGATCTGATGATAATCGTCTTTTTTCAACAAAAAAAAAACATAAAATTACGAAATTGAATTTGTTCACAATAGTAATTGAAACCCAAAATTTTCATATTTTGTTTTTTTGTACTAAATCTCATCGATTTAATGATTTTTTAAATTTTTAAATATTTTTAGTTATGTTCATTTAGTAATTTTACAGATCTAT
Organism: Silene latifolia; assembly: GCF_048544455.1. Classification (NCBI taxonomy): domain Eukaryota; kingdom Viridiplantae; phylum Streptophyta; class Magnoliopsida; order Caryophyllales; family Caryophyllaceae; genus Silene; species Silene latifolia. The sequence goes on along the minus strand of NC_133526.1, from coordinate 4,276,064 downwards.
TTAATTTTTTTATCTTGTTGTTTAACATATGAATATGACAGATTTCCCTTTTTTATGCATGTACTATGTTTTAGTTTATGATTTGATGTAAATTAAAACATTTTTAATATATGCATAGTGAAATTCCTAAAAGGGGAATGAGAGAAATTAAATAACTGAAAGTGAATGTGGGGGATTGATTTGAGGATAGAGACTAATTAATTGTCATATAAATCCTGGCGGGGTCCACATGCAAAATATATACCTAAATTCAGCCACCAATGAGAAGTCACCAAAAAACATAGCTTTTATACTATGTAGATTTTACTAGTAGAGATCAAATTACATTTAAGGGCCGGATTAAACAAGCACTGTGTTTACGGAGAGGAGGAATAATGTTTTGGTTATATTTACCGGATATTTATTAGGAAGTGGGTCAAAGTGATCGGATCAATGGGCAACGAAATTAACGTGGAAGTATAAAATGCGGAAGTATAAAGGGATGCAAAAAAATGAAATGAAGAACACAAGAAGTTGGGGATACAGACTACCCAATGTGGAAAAAATCGCAAGGCAATTGACTATCCCATCAAATGCACTATAAGATGTCGTTTGGTTCACTAATTAGAAATGGAATGTATTGGAATGAGAAACCATAGAAGTATGTTGTTTTAACTCCATTCCAAAATACCTCAACCAAACACTAGAATTACTAGAATCCATTCCATTCTATTCCAAACATCTCAACCAAACACCCCCTAATTTAGTAAGTTTGAGATTTTGAGTATTTGACGTTATTTGAAATATTTCATGTTTTTTATTTAATTTTTAAAAATTTATTTGTTTTTTCAGATTTATTACACCTTTTTACCAACAATTTTCTTATATATTAATACTTAATTCCCTTTTAAGGTATGCCGGACTCTTAAGTTTTACTTCGATTTTCAAAATCGTTTTTGATGGGGCATATTCTGCACCGCCGACCAAGTCAACATATTGAGCAAGGTCAAAGATATCCACAGCAAGTCAACGACTTAAACAGCCTAGCCGATGCAGTCCATCGGCCTGTCAGCCTGGGTCCCGGCATGACAACCCGCCAGCCGGGACACATACCCGCGTACTCATATCCAAGACCCCTCGGCGGTGAGTCAACAGGGCCCGCCGAGCTGCCATAGGTCCCTCGGCCGAGGGGTAGATCAGTCTTTCCACCTGCTAGCCACTTGGCCACTTGGCCACTACGTGTCAAAAGGTGAAAGCCTATAAATACTCCTCAACCTTCATTGAGGAAAGGATCCAACGAATCCACAACTAAACCTAGATACACTATTCATCTAGTAATATCTTCCTTATCTCTCTACAAAATACATTCAGCCAAGTAACAACTTATCCCTTAAGTTTACTGACTTGAGCGTCGGAGTGAGTACGCTTGGCTCAAAGCCAAGCCCTCAGTTCGTTCATTGTTGCAGGAGAGGCCGAGAGGAACGATTAAGACCAAAGGAGAATCCAACTCAAGACATCATTCAACAAGCCACGGGTGGTAACTATACTTGCTCTGGAATTACGCCCGGAACAATTGGCGCCGTCTGTGGGAAAGATACTAGAAGCTAGTCACATTCATTCCCAAACAAAAAAAAAACAACAAAAACCCACCCAAAAAGCTAAGAGGATGTCGAAACAACAAGACGCAGTCGTGACCGACGAAACCGCGTTCTACCAAGATGATACCTTCAACAATTTCGAGTCGCACAGACCCTCCACCGCGGAGTAATCCAACCGGAGTTCGGGATGCCAACCATACGGACACGCCATTGCCCCACCAACCAGGTCACCATCATGGGACATGTGGTTGACGTAGCAAAACCGAAAATGGTCCTGGACTTAATTAGTAATACGCCCGCTCACACTGTCACGCCGACAAGAGCGGCGGAAACCGTCCAGAGACCGGGGCCCAAAACGTGACTCGAGAAATTTGAACGGAGCACCGGGAGAAGCCGACCCGGTCAAGTCGCTGGGAGCCCAAAGTGGGCGTGGTAGACCTAAGTCCTTCCCGCACTCATGGGAGGACAGCGTCCCCGCAACACGAACGAGGCTTACCCCAGAGGAACCAGAGGAGTCCGACTCAGCAGAGTTGGAGAAGAAGTCCTTCCCGCTACGAGGAGAGGGGCCGGATTAGGAATGCGAGGAGCCGATCGCCGCGTGTCGAACGACACGTGGTCAGACATCCCCTCAACGCCTACGTCCTAGAAGTCCAGGTGCCAACTAAGCTCAAGTTGCCACCCCTATCATACAAAGGAGATAGTGATCCACCCGACCACGCTGAGGCTTTCGAGTCTTACATGTCGGTATGGGAGCAGCCCGACGAGGTCAGTGCCGAGTTTTCCCAACAACTTTGCATGGGATGGCTCAAAGTTGGTACAAAGGGCTTCCCGACGGCTCGGTATACTATTACGCCGACCTAAGAGACGCCTTTCTAGCCCAGTACTCTTGCAACAAGAGAAGGGCCGTGGAGACATCGGACCTCCTAACTATCAAACAGGAGGGGGGCGAGTCTCTACGAAGCTATGTGAAGAGGTTCGATGGAAAGGTCCAGCAGATTCGAGAAATTAATCCCGAATCGGCGGCCTTCGGCGATGAAGGGCCTCCCAAGGGGAGACTTAAAAAATGAGCTCATCAAGTGCGGAGGCCTGAGTTTGGATGCCGCCAGGAGGATGGCCGACCAGGCCATCAAGGTAGAAGACTATCACAAGACATGGGTAGGCCCCAGCGAGGCCGAACACTCAGAAAAGAAGAACCGCCGGGAGGACAACCCGGATGAAAGACGCCGTGACCACAACGGGTCACGGTCCGATGACAGACGCCGTGAGAATAATAGATCACGGTCGGACAAGTCTGCCTGGAAACAGGACTCGACAGGCGCCGGGTGGAGTTCGGGAACGTACCACCAGAGGCGGTATAGTGATAAAACTCCTCTCGTTGTATCAGCCGCCGAGGTCTTCGCCCTGAGCAAAAACGAGGGCCAGAAGTGGGAGAGACCCCCAAGCCAAAAAGTGACGGTGACACGAGCCGATCGTGAGTACCACGGCCACACCGGCCATTTAACCAACATCGCCGCATCGAAGAATGCCATTGAAGAGCCGATCCGGAAGGGGAGCCTCGGCAAGTACGTCGCCAAAGGCCAAAAGACTGACGCCGACAGTTCAGGTAAGAAATCCGTCTTCAAACGGATAGGAGTAATCCATGTTGTCATCGGGGGCAACGAGAACGGAGGGTCCGCTCATGGGCACAAACGGCACCTGAACGAGCTATATCAGGCCATCAACTTTGTGCCCAACACAGCGATCCTGTTTCCAACATCCCCGATATAACCATTGGAAGGAAGGACTACGAAGGAGTCATCGCTCCTCACAACGACCCACTTGTAGTCAATTTGGACATATCCAACCACCTAGTCAAGAGGTGCACGATTGACACAGCGCATACACGAACATCATGTTCGGGGAGTGCTTCCTCGGCCTCTACCGAAAGTCAAGGACTTGAGCCCCCGCACCAACCCACTATACTGACTTCTCCGGGGCCGGCCTGGTACCACGGGATCAATCAAACTCCCGGTGACATTCGGCGAAAAGAATGCGGCTAAAAATGTCCTAGCCGAGTTCGTGGTCATCGACGGCTCGTCCGCCTACAACGTTCTCACACAGCCGAGTCACCCGAGTGAGGCCGACGCAGTGATGTCCATCCGGCCCTAACAACGATGTATGTCTCGGACCGGGGAAGCGCATAAGCTCGTCTCCAAAGACGAGAATGACGAGGTGGTCAACGTCCGGATAGTCGCCGGAGGATGCAACATGCAATCCCTCGAGTGGCAAAGAAATCGAGAAAAAGGGAAAAGTCTATCCTTACAACGGGAGGGCGACCTCATGGATGTAACTAGCGGCCGACTAGGACGGTGTGCCTTTGATAGGCCATTAGACGCCGGTAATCTCGGGAGTACTCTATGTAGTAGCGGAGGTGTCCAAAACAGTTGTGGGCACCCCGACGCATGTTTTTACCTAATGAAAAATCGTCCAAGTCTTCCATCAAAATGTTCATTTTCCCCTAGTCACTAGGAAGCAAAGCAGACGCTTGACTCACATTGTCGTACCGACAAGAGCGGTAGTCTTTATCGAAGCGATGTCGATGTCGGCTCACACCGTCATACCGACAAGAGCTAGCGGTCTCCATGAAGAAATAGCGCCGTCGCATCACCCCAAGTAGTAGACGCCACGGCGATCACCCCAAGAGGTTTGACGACGTCGCATACTCCAAGTGGTAGACGCCACCAGCGATCTCCATGAAGAAATAGGCGCCGTCGCATCACCCCAAGTAGTAGACGCCACTAGATCACCCCAAGAGGTTTGACGCCGTCGCAGTCACTCCAGTGGTAGACGCCACAGCGATCTCCATGAAGAAATAGGCGCCGTCGCAGTCACCCCAAGTAGTAGACGCCACGGCGGTCACCCCAAGAGGTTTGACGCCGTCGCATGATCACTCCAAGTTGTAGACGCCACAGCGATCTCCATGAAGAAATAGGCGCCGTCGCAGATCACCCCAAGTAGTAGACGCACTAGCGATCACCCCAAGAGGTTTGACGCCGTCGCAGTCACTCCAAGTGGTAGACGCCACGGCGGTCAATAACAAGAAGCAGAGATCGGCTCACACGTCACACACCGACAAGAGCGACAATCACCACTTGAAAGCGAGACACCTCGATGGTAACGACCGCGCAGTGATACTCGCAAAGCGTTCAAAGTGCCTCGGAAGCGTTAACACGATTGAGATACGCACTGGACCGCCTCGGCCAAGCCGAGGCGGAAACAAAAGAGACACTCAATTAATAACGTAAGGAGACAACCCGGACGAAGACATAGACGCTAAAGTACAATTGAGACGCTCAAATACTAGCGCAAGAAAAAGAAGTGAGGTAAAAACCTCGGCCGGGCGGAGGCGTAAGAAACGAACTCTTATTAAAAATGTTCAACGAATTACAAGAAATTACAAGGATAAGCCAAAAGACAAAAGGTTACAGATATCATCTCCCTATGTCCGTTGTTGCCCGCCATCGAGCGGCAAGAAGCTTCTTCCTCGATGGGTAACCCAAATAGTTCCCTTAGCGCCTCGGCTTCGGCGGCCTCGGCCTTAGCCTCGGCGGCCTTTTTGCCCTTGCCGCTCGGCTTCCTCCTTGGCCGCTTTAGCCTTCTCAAAGAAGAGTCGCCTTCTCGCGCCGCCTCCTTCTCTATCTTCGCCCTCACCGCCTCCTTGGCCTTCTCCGCCACGGCCTTCTCCTTGGCTTCAAGCTTGTCATCAAGCAGCTCGTCATATCTGTCCCACGGAAAGGAACCATCAAGAGGGAAGCCTTCTGGGATGAAGAGACAATGGTGACGTTTTGATCACCGGCCTGCAGCTGGGAGAGGGAAGCCTTCTGGGACGAAGAGTTAACGGTGACGTCTTGATCACCGGCCTGCACAGAAATCCCCTCCACTTGCTGCCCAACAAGAGCGGCGGACGACTGCGGCTGATCTACAAAATTTAAAGTAAGCATCAGTATCAACATACACAGACATGCCGGAGAGCCTGTCACCGGCAGCGCCTGAGGAACCGGCTAAGTCCAAACCACGGGATAGATCAATACCGTGCTTGGCCTTCTTGGCCAAAGGGCGCATTTCTCGTCGCCAGCAGGCGAACAACGGCGGCGGTAAAGGCCATGTCGCTTCCTTTTACGGACAAGGGGCGACCCCTCCTCCTCATTGGAGTCATCCCCATTGGAGATATAAACGATCTCCACCGTCTCCTTCTGAACAGGGGGGATGGAAGGCGGAGCCGATGTCGACGCCATCACCGCCGAAGGCTTTGTTTTTCGCGTATGGCGCGGCATGTTACTTACAACCTTCGCCTGGGCCTCCACCACATTCAAGCTTTTCAGCTGCTGATCCATAAGATCATTCGGCGGCGTCCTGCGGTCATGGGCTAGAGCCTTGGGATGCAAGTTAGCAACGGTTTTATCTTTGTGCGGCCCCCATTCTCCGGAGGATATCCTCGACAGTCCGGTCCAAAGTGGCTGCGAAAGAAACAAAGCAAGAGTTAAGTAGAAGAAATAAATCAAAGTTCGAGACACAATGAGAACGGTGATGGGCCTCACACCGACCCCACTCACCCTGCGCTAGGGCCGGTATGAGGCCGACATGGCAAAGCGGCTCATCCTGAAGAATGATCTGCGTTGGGGGATCCATCTTTTCGGACCCACTCTTGTCCACCTCAAAAGCCTCATCGCTGACTTCTCGTCCTCCTTAAGAAGGACCTTGTCGGCATCCATTTTAAGCTTCCTCCGGTGACCCATCCGTCATGCTCCGCCTTAGTCTCACACCGCAAATTAACTGGTGCCGAAAGGAGCGGGGCGGCGGATAGTCATCCCAAGCACCTTAACGTACACCCACCGATCTCTCCAGTCCTTGCAAGAAGTAAGCTTGTCAACAGAGACATAACCCTTCTCCATGTGCACACTGTACCATCCGACGCGGCCAGAGATCGACGGCTGGAGATAATGAAGCCGGCGGAATAAATTCACCGTCGGGGCCTCCCCTTTGAAGAGACAAAGCCAGACAAAGCCGACTATGGTCCTCATAGCCAGCGGGTGCAGTTGGGCAACAGCGACGTTCATAGCTTTAATGATGGCCATGACGTACTCATTCAGCGGAAACCGGAGCCCGTACTCCAAGTGTCGCATGTATACGCCGGTATGGCCCGGCGGAGGGCAACAGACTGCCTGACCCTCCTCAGGGATAACAATCTTGTATCCCCTGCCAAAGAAGAAATGGCCCTCGAAAAATTTCTCACCGGAACAACTGGCCAACTTATGGGTCCAAGCTCGGTCAACGCGTACCTTGCAGACGTCACCGTGATCCATAACATACTGCCTCACCTCTTTGGGACGAGCCTTTTCAGCATCATCACCAAAATCGTCTGCGTCATCATCGACATCAGAGTCATCCTCCCATTCCTCCAAAATCCGAGGATCGACTTCAGGAGAAGGAGACCTAGGGCCCCCAGGCCTTATCAGGAGGGCGTCCAACTTCTCCTCCTCATCAAGACGCGACGGGGAACCCTCCCGCACAGAAGTGCTAGTCCCGGCGTCGGCAGAAGACATAATAGCAATAATTATTTAACAAAATAAAAAGTGAAGAAATTTATTTGTTTACCTTGAAGGAAAACACTCGCCGGAATAAGAACTCTGAAAATTAGAAGACAAGAAACCCTTGAAAGTTTAGAGAGAAGAAAATTTTGGAGAGAATGAAATTGGTGGCCAATTTCACGGGATAACTGCCCTATTTATAGGGAAAAGCCCATGAAGAAGGACCAATCAGTGAACAGCCCATGAAGCGTCAACCAATCAGCGTGCAGACACGTGTCGGACATGCAACCACGGGATGTCAATCGTTGCAACAGTTGAACGTCAATCAATGCAACAGTGACCAAGCGTCTTCAACACGCCCACTCATATCTCTCCGCCTATTCACCTTCCTCAAACAAATTCCCAAGCATCTGTTCTCCGCCGGCCACATGATCAACCAAGTTAAGTAGCGCCGGCCGGGGGCAATCAAAAGCTACCGGCACTCTCAACCCCGGTCTCGGCAGGCGTCATTTTCTTTTTTCCACATCGGATGCCCTTTACACATCCATGTGGAGGGGGGATATGGTACGGCCTAAGAAAGACCAGGCCAAGGTAAAAGAAGCCGCCGCAGAAGAAGCCGATGCAGGAAATTTTCCACAAATTACTTACGCAGAATATACGCTCAAGCATACATCGGAGCCCATACCACGGCATAGACTACGCTGGGGGCAAATTGATGGGGCATATTCTGCACCGCCGACCAAGTCAACATATTGAGCAAGGTCAAAGATATCCACAGCAAGTCAACGACTTAAACAGCCTAGCCGATGCAGTCCATCGGCCTGTCAGCCTGGGTCCCGGCATGACAACCCGCCAGCCGGGACACATACCCGCGTACTCATATCCAAGACCCCTCGGCGGTGAGTCAACAGGGCCCGCCGAGCTGCCATAGGTCCCTCGGCCGAGGGGTAGATCAGTCTTTCCACCTGCTAGCCACTTGGCCACTTGGCCACTACGTGACAAAAGGTGAAAGCCTATAAATACTCCTCAACCTTCATTGAGGAAAGGATCCAACGAATCCACAACTAAACCTAGATACACTATTCATCTGGTAATATCTTCCTTATCTCTCTACAAAATACATTCAGCCAAGTAACAACTTATCCCTTAAGTTTACTGACTTGAGCGTCGGAGTGAGTACGCTTGGCTCAAAGCCAAGCCCTCAGTTCGTTCATTATTGCAGGAGAGGCCGAGAGGAACGATTAAGACCAAAGGAGAATCCAACTCAAGACATCATTCAACAAGCCACGGGTGGTAACTATACTTGCTCTGGAATTACGTCCGGAACAGTTTTAATCTTTATTCTCGATTTAAATTCTAAATTTTAAATCCGAAACTCGATTTTAAAACCTATAAGTTTGCTTGTGTAGATACCTCATTTCTGCACCTCCCGTCAAAGACCCAGTGATGATTGGGCTGCATGTTTAAGCATACGGAGCGATTTATGATATTTCGTAACTTCGTCGACAAGTGGTAGCTCAAACAGTCGCATCAACCCCTTGGTCGTCATCTACGTGCCGATAAGGTCGTTTTGAAAGTAATTAGAGTTCATTTGGAATCCGGATCGAAAATATTTCCAGATTCTTTCCAAATTCTATCTTTTTCTAAATTTCCACCTCGTAATATATTATGTAAATAAATACGAAATTACTATGTCACGATCAACAACAAAAGGATCACAAAATACAAATAAAAGAGTACAGAAAACTGGTCTCTTAATAACTTATTGAAAGATCGTCTCTACTAAATTTCAGTGATCATAGAAAATAGTATGACTGAATCAAGGCCTTAGCAGTTAGCAACTTAGCATGGTTTGTAGTTTTATACAGTACAATTGTATGTAGCTTATTCAATAGGGTCGAGCAGGTTCGGTTTGGTTGGTAAAAAACTGGAGGCCCACGAGCTCCGACATTGAAATGCCAAAGGATGTTATGGAAGTGAGTGTGGAACATGATAACAGAAGCATAAGATGAACCATCATTCTCATCTTGTGCGCATTGAACATGTCTCCAAAGCTACTTAGAATTTGGGTAATCAACTAAAACCGCTCAAATATAATATTAAAATTTTTAGCATTTGGAATAATTGAAGAACATTTTTTTTGTATTTTTGTGTAATTTTAAAAAAACTGAGGGTATATCGTAAAATCCGAGAAAACACGGATAAATCATAGAAAACCGTTTAAATTAAGATTCACAAATTACTCATCTCAATTTGATCTCGCATACTCATAATCGTAGAAAAACCGAACATTATATACAATATCTAAGGCATCAAAGTACCGCTACTTTACCAGAGAAAGAAGCATGTAGCGCCTTCTAGGCATCTTAAAACTAATGTAGTTATGAACTTAAAGTCTTAAAATTTAAAAGTCTGCTAAGAAAAGACGGTCTTACTGTAGGATTGTGCAACATTATAGATTCAAGTGTCTCCCATTCAATAAAAACAAGTTCAGACATGCTGATATATATAAGCATGCCGCGCCATCCTACACATCTTACAGTCTACCATTGTAACTCGAATAGTTTGCCATCATAGAACTCAGCTGCAAAGATCAAGAATGATTGTGTGACGGGAGAGCCTTAGCACTTAGGGTCCTGGCTATGCCACGTGGGTCCCAAATGGACTGCTTGCATAGAGAAATTGAATAGAGAGTGAAACGAGTACCTTTTCAACAGCATCTGTAGTCATTGAAGTCTCTTTGTGTGTCTTCTTAAGGAGTTTGATCCGAGCTTTGATGCTATGTTTCTCGTCTTCAACCTGATTATCAGATTCAAGTTTAGTCGATTTGTTAAGAAACATCACGTCAAGAAATTTCAAATTTAGTACGGTGTGTAACTTTAAATGTCGAAAGCAATACATCTATTATGTGAAAAAAGTTAATATTGTTGGCCTAAACAGTGTTGAAGTGTTGGCTGCGCCAGAATCTCGCATCTGAGATGTGACACACAGCTGTCGTAAAACACAATGGCATGGCTAAAAAATTAGAATAGGGCCATTCATCGTACAATACAGTACTTCCATAAACTAAATAATGTTCGGTTCACATAAATAACTACTTATATTAATTGATGGATTACTGAACTGAGTTAACTTTCACTGGCAACATAAGAAAGTGTGGTTTGAGATAAGTTTTGTTGAAATGCAAATTTCTTCAAGAAGAGTGTAAATGTTACCTTGTCTAACAACTCCTGCAACAAAAGGATTTCATTCTTCTTTGCAGCCAGCAAATCCTGTTTGACGAACTTTATATTTGTTCTGCATCAAGGTATATATAATCTGAAAATTCTCACCAAAATAAAAGAGATGCTTGACAATATGTAAAACTACGGAACATGCATAGACACACAACAGCATCAGCTCAGTTTATCAGTGTGCTGCACTGCTGCTTTTCACCATCCTAATTATACAGCTACTTCCTTGGTATGACTTTTAACCAGGGAATTAAAACTTCACCAATACAGTCTCCAGAAAAGAGCTACAAACACTGTGTAATATGTACCTCCATGGGTTTTCAATTCCTGTTTCAGTTTGTTTTCCAGATAAAAACCCGCAATCTCAAAAGTGCCCCTTACCTCTTAAGGATTGGGACTCAGGGGAGACCATTTGGGTCATAAAAAGCCATACAAAAATATCCTAAAATGGTTAATGGTAGGGACCCATATAGGATCATGGTTGGGTGTGTTTGGGTTAGAATTGGTGATGAATGAGAAATGATGAAAGAGACTAAGAGAGTAGGATGAGTACATGAGTAAAACATGAATTAGGGATAGTCTTAGGTGTTCCTCATTGTTCTCATATTGTCCTCGTTCCTAGGTTGCTTGAAAAGACAGATTTAGTGCCTGAGGTCCATTTTTCAAATAAGAGGTCAAGCAATATGCTCCAAATTCAACCTCATGCACAAACCACTAATATCAGACAACTACAACGCTTAGGCCATGTTCTTTTCGACTTGATTTCCTATCAGTTCAGTTTAGGTACTATAAGTTCAGTTTAGTTCAGGTCTTATAAAGGTTCATTTCACTTCACTTCATTTCAGTTTAGATAATTTAGTCCAAAAGAACAGGGGGTTAGAACCGTGACGATGTCAGTTTTAGAGTGTTGGCCATGAGTCCTGAGTCCAGACAATCAGAGAAAAGTGCAGAGCTTGGCCTTTTGACTTATACTCAAAACATTTGTCTTGTTAACACAATATTGACATTGATGATGGGAATTAGGCTCGTAGAAATGCGTACTTTTGTGAGAATAAAGGGTCCAAACTTTGCTGCTCCACTAAGTCCTCCACAGTATCCAAAATGGTACCCACCTGAAAAAGAGGGGGGATTTGATACTCATTAGCTGGGCAAGATGTTTCCTAAGCAACAATCAAAACAGTTGCTAAAGAAATTTGTTCGGAGCATATAGAGATATAGTCATATTTCCATTCAGGATGTCCTTTCTATTTATAAACAGGTGCAATAAAGGTTCGCTGACGGAAAAACATTACCCATCTGGCAACGTTAAAGAAATAGAGAAGTTCTTGGAGTTGACAGTCAGAATATGCTTTTTCTGAGGATTTCGTACACAGGTGATTGATTTTTATTCCAAAACATCAAGCAATACGAGTAATGCGACAATTGTTCTTAGTTGGTGATGCAGAGACTCAATGAGTTTTTCCTAGTTATATCCTGCAAATGTGAAAAGCCCCCGAAGAATACTACTCCAAAGAAGAAATAATTGACCTCCTTTGTCCTTACTAATAACTCACTCAGTAGTTTTTCCTACCAAAGCAAGTCTGGACATTCTGCAACATGTAAATAACAGGAATGTCTTAATTCATGTAACTATGTATGTAGCAATTTCAAGTCATTATTTTACGACGGCAATAAAGCAGTCTATCACTACCCAAAAGTCCAAAACTAACCTACATTAATATCCATAAACATTCTAATGCCCAAAACCCAATAGGAAGAGAACTGGAATCTTTTCTCCCACTATGAAGAACAAGCCCATGGCCGCCACCATTCAAATTCCCAATACCCAGCTATTTGTAAGCCAAACCTTGATTTCCCTTCCTAGATTTTCTGTCAAAAGCAGTAGCTAAAGTTTACGGTAGAGGCGTAGCAGTGGTCCTGCATACACTATCCTTTTGTCTCTTCATCCACCTTTTTAGCAAGCCTCAGTATGTTATCTTAGTTATCACTTGCTACAACCTTGCTTCAATCTCCACAAGGCTTACTATGTTACTGTGGACTTGAACATATGTTATAGGGTCACCGCGTACAAAGTTAAGCAATATGTGTGCTCAGCATGGTTTTATCAAAACATTTACTTGCCTTAGGAAATTTGTATGCATAAATTTAAGATATTCAGCAAGTCTTGCTTAAGACGGAGTATCCGCCTTAAATCTTAAAACGGGCCAAGTTCTACCACATGGTAATAAAGAAAAAAAATTGGCATTTCCTAGGCAACTTGCAATGTGATTTGGTATGTATTTGACCCGTCTTAAGCTTAAGACGGATAGTGCCCTTCTTAAATGAGAATTTATGATATTTTCTAATAGCAGAATCCTATGTTACTATGACACTTCACTTAACTGCCGTGTCGCGTGTCAGACATGTGTCGGTGTCCGACACGACACTTCGACACTTCAATTTAGACCACAAAACAAGAAAATTCACCCCAAATAGCCGTGTCCGACACACTGACACGTGTCGGCATGTCTGAGTAACACAGGTACAATCTATCAAACAAATTAATTGAGATAGAGATTTTGGTGAGTCATTGAGCATTTAATAAGTACCTTAGCAAAGCCATAATAGAAGAGGTATTGGGTAGTATACCTGTGTTTTTTGGCATAAAGAATCAAATTCGTCCTGCAAACGTGTTCAAAATGAATTTCAAAGTAAAATATTAGCTATCTTGCTCAAACATAAAATAGAAGAGTTTCAGTCTCTACATGCTGTTACTCTGTCAGCACTTAGAACAAGCATTAATGTATAGGAATTAACAACTAGTGAACGAGAAGAGATTATATGGAACCAAAGTTAGAGAAGGATTTAAAAAACAGCAGATTTCAAATGCCTAAAGATGAAAATTTTACTTGAGCTACGATGAATAAAATACCTGCATATTTTCATGCAGTGCTGTAATGATCTGTGGAGAAAAGAAAAACAATATAATCAGCACAGACGACTCTAACAAGAATAGAGGACCCAAAAAAAAATACTCAATCCTTACAGAAAATGGAGTTCCTACTACGATAAAATTAGAACTTTTGGGGAAGAGTTGTCAGATGGATGCTTTTTATAGTTACTATGTTGAAGTATATTGTGCTCCATTCACTATTTTTATCTGGATGTTTAACATTTTCACTGAGATCGCGTTCTGTATAGAGAATGCAAGACTACCCTTCTATCTAGCAATTACTACCTTTTCGATTGGACTATGATCAATGGCAAGTATTTTGATATAGGTTCTCTATTTGTCTAATCTTTATTAACCCCAACATGTAACTTCCCCGTATATGGACCCCTCCATAACCCAACTACTGTCAAAAAAACATTCTTCTTGCTTCTCTATGCTGTTTTGCTTTTTCCTAAATTTGTGGCCACTTTCTAAAGTCTACTCCTGTACAATTTAGCCAAAGCCTAATTAAGGCATTTCGACAAGTTGTGTGACTGACCAGATGGAGCTTCTCAAGTTTGCACAAGTAAACATGATTTCACATTGCGTTATGTTGTTATAATGTTATATGGAGATTGTAGAACTCAGTAAATGGTCGGTGCTTGAGGTATTGGTAGACCTGTGTAAGCTGTATGAGAAAAGTCTCCAGATAACTCGTAACACAAATAAGCAATACAGTGAGACATTATATTTTGAGATCCTGCTAGTATACCGTGATTATTGGCATTTACATAAATTATGCAAGATGATTGAGAAATTTATGGGTTGTTATCCAAAGTGAATTCTGAAAGCAACAATCCCATTGTCTCATTGTAACCTTCAAGTCATCAACGCTACAACATGCTTGTAGCACAGTCTAATCAACCGGCTAAGACCAACTGAGTCAGAAGTCTACATCAGATAACTATATTTGTTCTTTTATGCATATTAGTGCTTAAAAGTTAAAACTTTGATTAAAAAAATTAACATACGACATTTCATTATCTGAATAAATTTTTCTAACCACAAAAGAAAGGAGAAGAGAAGTGATCATGAGAAGTCGTCGAATTACTCATTAACAGATGAACAATTAGGTTACCTGAATATATAGCTGGTAGAGGCGATCCTGCTCAGCCTTGCTAAAATTCGGAAAAGCTTTAGAGAGATCCTAAGTATAATAAATAAATAAAACATGTATAATTCGAAATTTTTTGATTAGTAATAAGCCAATAGTAATGCAAAAGAAAATGAAAAAGGGATTAGTGAGGCGGTAAAAAATATACAAGTACACTGAAATCACCCCCCAAAAAAAACATAGTCACAGGACAAAGCAAACGGCAGCAGCCACATATTCTCTATCATCCGAAAAAACAAATTTATGATAAAGAGACGGCCAATTGCTGCAATGCATTGGGGCACTAAAAGTACATAATACAGACTCCGCCAACAAAACATGACGCAACACAAAAATCACAACGGAGTTTACTAGCGGATGGTGATAACAGGCGTATAGAGTACCTTTACACGGGAAGAAAATACTTGGGAGTATGGGGAGCACTAATTTCAAATTTTCAATCCATTATGTAATGAAAAAGATTAAAGTATGAAACTGACCACGGTCCACGAGTTATACCCTGAAGACCTGATGCCTGAAGGAGTTTTAACTTTGCCGGTCAGAACTATCAAAATCCAAATAGCTCGTGTTTTGTGGAAGCCACAAGTAAGAGCAGAAATGCTACTTCAGAACTCAGGGTCAGATAACAATAACATGTGCATTGCATTGCATGAGGTTAAGTCAACTCTTCGACTGAGTTAAATCAGTTAAACAGTGAACTGAAACCGGACCTAAAATTCTAAACATATAGTCAGCACCTCAGCCAATCCCCACAAAATGAATTTCACATCGTCACCCATTCATCTATGACAAATGTCACTGCACTAGACACCTACTACACAGCACAACGATAGATACCACTTTACCTCAAATTTAGACCTGCCTCAAATGATGGTCATATTGTGAAATTGTTAAATTCGATAAGCAACACTATGTAAATTTGAAGATATGCCCAGAAGAGATCTCCTTACGTCCATTATCATTGACAAATTAACATGACCAAAACAAAGAAAATCACAAGTAACTAACTAGAATCGTTAATTCTTCCTGCATCTCCTACCCCCTAAGCCAACTAAAAGGCATCCATTGTTCAATATCATTTGAAATCACGACAACAAAGTAGGTTCAAGTCCACTTCCATTGGATTATACTACATTAGCACTACAAGTAAATTCATCCCATCACAGTGAAACAAGCTTGCACGGATATCCAATCAGTAGGTCTCATGAGAGACCGTCTCCCACTAATTTAATGGGAGACATAATAGGGAAAAAGGAAATTCAGTGGGTCCCTCACCCCTATCATGTTAGAGGTCTCTCATCAGTAACGCTAGTGAGAGACCGTCTCTCCGGAGTTTTTGTGTTTCCAAAATAAGTCAGATCAAGCAGCGATTACACGAAAACTTTGAAAAATGATAAATTAACATAAAATAAAAAAACCGGCATTCATTGTTTGACATCACTACAAGGTTTTCAAGTACACGTCCATAACTCTACAACAAATGCACAAAAATTGGAAAGCAATAAACTTCTCCGATTTATACGTACTAATACTCACTCACTTCCTATTCTTTACAACACCACCATTTCCCAAAATTTGTCTAGAAAATTTAAAAAATGCGGCAATTCCAAAGAATACGAGAGAGTAGTATGCGACAATTACCTCGAACGGAAAGGCGGTAAGCAGAGAACGCACGCATAGCCTAAATGACTTCATCAACTCCAATCGATTTAATCCATGAGGAACAGTTTTTCCTTCTTTTTCCATTTACGAAACTTTGCAATCATCAACTCCTGCATGCAATTCATGATCGTATATCACAGATTATTGAATTAATTACTCTCAAAACTCAATAATTCAACAAATTATGAAAAAAAATTAAATTTGTATTAGCAGAATTTAGCCAAAAAAAAAAACATTTCTTCTCAAAATCTAATGTACAAGAAGTGAAGAAGGTGGAGAAACGATTACCTGCAACTGAGATATGAGTGAAATTTCTTCTGATTTTTTCGCGATTGAATAATTTTTCGTGGTGTGATTTTGAAACCCTAATTTCTTTTTTGGGCGGGAAAATTCATCACTCAGCTATCAAATGATCGGCTTATCTGTGTGTGTTTGTTTTCGTCGCAATAACTTATTTTAATTGTGTAAAACCGCCTTACACAACTAACGACTGCATTGTTTTTTTTTTTTTTTTTTGGTGTTGACCAGGAGTATCAGTACTGAAGGCAATTTAATGGGTTGACCCCTCCCAAGTTTGGCTTTTTCATTCGCAAGAGTCAGGAATCGAACCCCTGACCACTTGTTTAAGAGATGAGAGCCCTTACCACTCACACCAGCCAACTTTGGTAACTAACGACTGCATTGTAAAACAGTAATCTATAAGACTATAATTTTAGTCACTACTCTAATATTCCCCTCTACTACTAGAATAAAAGTGTAATACCAAACTATTTTTTAAGGGACATGCTAAATCCCACACGTCATTTTGCTAAATCCCGCACATTTTTTCCACGTATTCCGAATGTACCCCTCTCATTTTTTCAACCCTAACAAAAGAAAAAACCCAAAAAAATAAACTCATCTCACTCTTTGTCGCCTCAGAATTATAGTGATCGTGATTCGTGAATATTTACACCACGTACACTGGCTGAACAGATGAACTTCGCGCCATAACAGACGAACAATGGAACATTGTACTCCGGCGGTGTATATTTTGCAGCAATCGAATTTGGAAAATGTTTATATATCCAAAATAATAGAAGACACCATCATCTTCGACTAATCTATCATCAATTAAATAAATCAAATGAGTTTAATAATTGCAAAATTCACATCATAATCATTTGTCAAGGGGTTGCCGCTTCAATTGGATTAATCATTTGTCAAGGGGCTGCCCGCTGCATTGTAAAACAGTAATCTATAAGACTATAATTTTATTTACAATACATTAATTATAATACTTCGTATTAAGTATTTAGGATCGCGTGCTTATATGAATATTGTTCTCTTTCAATCGACTAGTATTGGTGCCCGGCTTCGCCCGGGCTACCTCTACTTACCATTATTTTTTTCCATTAAAATTACTTAAAGTAGCAATTTTAATGGTAAATTATGACGAATGGTCTCTATCCTTTAAGCTTGCTCTTCTCGCTAAAGATAAATTGGGATACATCAATGGCGCCATATCTAAACCATCTGATTCAGCCTCAATCGAGTTATGGCGGTCTGCTAATGCGTTGGTTACTCTATGGATTTATAATGCCTTGGAGTCCGACGTTCGGAAACAAGTCTCACTATGACCTGAGGCAAAACAGGCCTGGGACAATATCAAAACCCGTTTCTGCCAGGAAAATGATGCGCAAGTGTATCGATTGCAAGCCGAATTAATCGCTTGCCTTCAAGGTCCTACAGAATCGTTAATGGCGTATTATGGCCGCATCACAACTCTTTGGAACGAAATTTTTGAAAATGATCCTTTACCGTCCTGCTCATGTAACCCATGTCGCTGTGATTGGGTGACGGTTATGGATGCTCGTAGGGAGAAGAAACGAGTCACGGATTTTTTGATTGGTCTCGACGATCGCTTTGACAACGCTCGATCTCAAATTCTCGGTACTAACCCTCTTCCCAATTTAGATTTTGTTTATAATCGTCTTTTACAGGAAGAAAGAGTCCGTAATTTATCTATTTCTCGAGTCGAAACCAAACCCGAACCCATGGCTTTTGCCACTCGTCTTAATCAGGGTAGTCGGGGTCAAGGGGGAATTGTAGTGACTCTTCTGCTCAGAATATTGTAGAACTCGCTGCATTGCGTGTAATCGATCCGGTCGTAGCTATAAAGTCTATTTTCGTGTCACTGGTATTTTTCTGGAATGATGGGGGACAGACCGCGTGAACAAATAATTGTTAATACCAATAACCCCAACAACCCCGTAGTTGTCAAACCTGACCGTGCCAAGGAAAGACATTCCAACGCGTCTGGCTCGCAACCCTGTGCTCACATGGTTGGAGGGCAGACATCCTCTCCATCGGGACAGTCGGGGACTGCTAGCTTCGACATCAATAACTTGACACCAGCCGAGTTGGTGGACCTCAAACATTTGTGGGAATCACACAAATCCACTTCAAGTGATCGTCTTAATGGTAATACTCATCTTTCCTCTTGGATTGTTTCTCGTCATATGTCGGGATGTCTCTCACATTTTACTAATATTCGACAAATTACTCCTTTAGCTGTTGGCTTACCAAATGGAGTTCTCACGCAGGCTACAAAATGTGGTGATATTTT
The DNA here is from genome assembly GCF_048544455.1 of Silene latifolia. Classification (NCBI taxonomy): domain Eukaryota; kingdom Viridiplantae; phylum Streptophyta; class Magnoliopsida; order Caryophyllales; family Caryophyllaceae; genus Silene; species Silene latifolia. The sequence goes on along the minus strand of NC_133526.1, from coordinate 4,257,332 downwards.
TCTCTCTTCCCGTCTCATTTTAAAAGATGTCTTATATGCACCAAATTTACAATGTCATCTTATTTCCGTTTCAAGTTTATTTCTTGATGATTCTCTAATTATTCAATTTTTTCAAAAACTCTGTCTCATTCAGGACCATTCCCCGAGGATGTTGATTGGAGCATGTGAAAAACGTGAGGGGCTGTACTATTTAAAGTGTGTGCACACTGACGAAGTCAAAGCCTATTCTGTGAGACTCAATAATACGATCGAGCTTTTGCATAAAAGGTTGGGGGCACCCCTAAACACATATTTCCCATTTTTTACCGTTTATTGATACAAACAAAAACTAATAGCAGTGTAACAAAGTCACCATTACTGGTCAAGAATCGGCAATATTTACGTAGTAGTATTTTTATTTTAGCTACCTGACAGTAGGTTGTTCATCTTAATTTTTGTGATAGCAGTCGTGAGAGTTACTAAGTTTATTTTTTTCTAAAGCTAGTTTACTTCGACTATTTGGTGAATTAATTTACGCATAAAGCTTCATGATGAACTTCTCGCTCAATAGCCAGTCATAAGATTTCATTCAATATGACGACATCCATCATGATCAACCAGAAGTTCTGACTCACATTGAAAGGAAATTTTTACAGTCGGTTACATTTAATCCATGAGGAACTAACCAGCTCTGTTCATAAGCTTTTTGGGGCCCTAAACGAAAGTATAAATTGAGGCCCTTTAAAAAATTTAGCAAGTATTTTAATTTTTAAAAAAGAAAATAAAATGTTGAAAGAATTTGTAGCATTAAACAGAATCATTAAAATTTGGATTCTCATTCTCAAAATAAATTAAACATCAAAACAAATACTATTACAGATTTTATTGTTAAAATAAGGAAAAATTACAAATAACCACCTTGTATTTGCGTATTTTTACAAATAACCACCATGTATTTATGTTTTTACAAATAATCCCCAGACTCTCACGTATACTCCTCAATCACCACCGTATATTTGACTCGAGACTCGCTTTTCACATTTTTCGACTCTTTAATTAAAAATTTATTTAAAATACCCTTATTATCCTTATGAATTTAAAGGGTACAACATACCCTCAAATCATCCACAACACCCCTAATCGGAGAAGGTAAACGAGTCGACCGAGTTCAGAGCGAGTTGAATCGTTTCGATAATACACTCGTTCTTGAGTGCAGAAGTGAGGATGTGAACGAGTGCGAGATCCGGTAACTCACAGTAGAGACTCGAGAACGAGTTAGTGTGTGATGATTTTGTTTTGTTTTTCATGGAATATATATAGTGTCGCCTCTTAATGCTGTGTGGAGCATCACGCTTATTTGCTTAGCTTATTAAGGTTCGTGGCAATGGGGGTTGAGTGTTGGATTGTTAAGCATGAATCCATTGATGATTAATAAGCAAATAAATGAGCCAATAATTGAGCAAACAAATGAGACTGAGTATTTGGGAAAGATTGGGTTTTTTATTGAATATTGTTGAAAATGAATAATTGATGTGCGGCTACTAGGAGTTTTCTATTTATATATACATGTATGACATCATAGCTGACACCAGAGAAAGCAAGATGAAAACCAAGTACAAGAGTAATGGGCCAAGAGAAATAAGCCTTTCTTATGTTGGGTCTGGTGCCATCACTTTCTCAGGTCCATAGTTCAACACCCCCCTGCAAGCTGGAGGATGTTTGGAAGGGAACATACCCAGATTGTGCAATAAACGCCGATGATGCTGAGAAGGAAGAATCTTGGTAAACACGTCTGCCAACTGGGCAGTAGTAGGTAAATAGCTGAGGTGCAATAAACCTTCAAGAACTTTATCTCGAGTGAAATGGCAATCAAGCTCTATGTGCTTGGTTCTCTCGTGAAAAATGGGGTTCTTGGCAATGTGGAGAGCACTAGTATTGTCACAATGAAGGGTGACAGGTTGGAGGTTGTGAAGACCCATTTCACCAATAAGTCTGACGAGCCAAGTTACCTCGGCAGCGGCTTGTGACATTGCCCTGTACTCGGCCTCTGCAGAAGATCTAGATACAGTATGTTGTTTTTTGCTTTTCCAACTAAGAGGGGATTTACCAAGAAGAATGATCCAACCAGTGATGGATCTTCGAGACAGGGGGCAAGCAGCCCAGTCCGAGTCAGAAAAAGCTTGTAAGGTGAGGTGAGCGAGAACCTTGTAGCAAGATGCCTTGGCGAAGTACCTTTCAAATATCTCAATACATGACATACAGCGTGAAAATGACATAATTTGGGTACTTGCATAAATTGACTTAAAGTTTGGACAGCAAAAGCAAGGTCAGGCCTTGTGTGAGTGAGGAAGTTGAGCTTACCAATAAGCATTCGATAGTGACTAGGATCAGAATAATCCTCTCCCTCATCAGAGGAAAACTTGCTGTTGAGAGGAAGAGGTGTGACAGTAGCTTTTTCTTCTTGTAAAAGTACGTCTTGTAAAAATTCATTGGTAAATTTCTTTTGGGTTAGGACAACACCTTCAGGCAAGTATGTAACTTCAATACCCAAGAAATAATGAAGTTTGCCCAAGTCTTTGATGCCAAAGGCCAATTGCAATTGTTGTTTGAATACTTGGATCTGAGTCATGTCGGAACCAGTGACAATTAGGTCATCCACATAAACAGCAAGTATGGTGATGTGCGTGTGTTCCTTTTTTATAAAGAGGGAGTAATCATTCTTAGATTGAACATATTGAAGACCTTGCAAAAAAGAACATAACTTGGCAAACCACTGCCGCGAGGCTTGTTTGAGTCCATAGAGGGACTTCTTGAGCTTGCAAACCATAGATTGGGGATTAGGCAGCCCTTCTGGCATTTTCATATATACTTATTCAAAGATATCACCATGTAAAAACTCATTGTTGACATCCATTTGATAAACAGTCCATTTATGATGCATCGTCACACAAAGGAGATCCCTTATGGTTGTCATTTTGACAACTGGAGAGAAGGTTTCGTGAAAGTTAATCCCTTCTTTTTGGCTACAACCTCTGATAACTAGTCTAGCTTTGTGCCTTTCAAGACTCCCATCAACATTAAGTTTTACTTTGAACACCCATTTTGAGGAAAGTGCCCTCTTCCCTTTAGGCAGGGTAGTGACATCCCACGTGTCATTGGCCTTCAAGGCTGCCAGTTCTTTGTCCATGGCAGCCCTCCAGTTTGGATCCTCAACAGCTTCATGATAAGAAGTTGGTTCAGAATAGCTTGTAGCCTTATGTATATCATTCTGAGCTTTGGATGGCAGAGAGCCAAAGCTAACAAGGTTGCACCAATGGTGTTTGTTGGCAGTAGCAGAAAAATGGTTGGACTCCAAGGAATCAGAGAGATTTGTTTCATTGTCCTGGAGATAGGCAGGTGGCCTACGTGTTCGTTTAGGAGGAGGTTGGTTGGTTAGTTGTTGAGGGATGTGAGCATGAGGAATAAAAGTGTCAGTGGAAGTGGAAGTGGAAGTGGAAGTTGAAGGTGAAATGGTGAATGGTGAATTGGGTGACTGAGTTGTTGCATGGTTATCATGAGCATCAAGTGTTTCATGGGTAGTGATGGTTGGTGAGTCAGGTAGCTGCGTACTTGTGGTGGGTTCGGCATTTGTGATAGGAAAAAAAATAGGATCGGGCATGATTTACGGGTGGCAAAGTAGTTGTGTGAAAGTATTTGGACAGGTTTAATGTATGAAAATGATAGATGGTTTCATGAAAAATAATGTCCCTAGAATGAAAAATTTTATGGGTTTTCAAGTCCATGACAGTATAAGCCTTTTTGCCAAAAGGGTAGCCTAGAAACACACAGGGATTAGCTCGTGGTTGAAATTTATCCCTGTTTCTCTTAGACGTAGCAACAAAACATAAACAACCAAAACTCCTAAGATGTTCATAGGATGGCACTTCGTTATGCAACAGTTTAAGAGGTGATTTATTGCCCAAGATGGAAAAGGGCATTCTATTTATAAGATATGTGGCTGTTAATATGCAGTCACCCCAAAATTGTATGGGAAGATTAGACTGAAAAAATAGGCTCTTAGCCGTCTCTAACAAATGTTTGTGTTTTCTTTCCACTACCCCATTTTGTTGTGGAGTGTCTACACAAGAAGTTTGGTGTATGATTCCCTTTGTTTTGTAAAATTCTATGGCCTGAACTTCACCAAATTCAGAACCATTATCACTTCTTATGACTCTATCATGCACCTTAAATTGAGTTTCAACGTAAATGATAAAGGATTTGAGAACAGACAAGGCACTACTTTTGTGGCCTAAAAGATGAGTCCAAGTAGTTCTTGAGTAGTCATCTACAATTGTTAAGAAGAATTTTTGTCCAGAACGAGTTGGGCAATGGTAAGGCCTCCACAAGTCAACATGCAATAACTCAAATATGGAAGTAGAGACAGAATTACTCAAAGAAAACGATAATCTGTGAAATTTAGCTTTTGGGCAAATTTGACATATGGATAATTCTTGCTGCTTGTAATTATTTAATACAGGCAAATGTTTCAATCTAGATAATGAAATGTGTCCTAGCCTACAATGCCATCTATCAAGGGAAACGACAACATTGCTTGCAGCAGCACAAAAGTTGGAGGGTCTTGAAGTTGAGTCAACTTTAGGAATCTGAATAGACTTGAGGTCAGCAAAATAGAGGCCATTCCTTTCTTTACCAAGGACCAAGAATTTGTCCATGGTAGGAACCTAAAGAAGACATTGAGTGGGTGTGAATATGATAGCAGATGACAGTTGTTTAGTGAGTTGACTGACAGATAACAAATTAAATTGAAACTCAGGTGCATGTAGGACATTATGTAAAGTGACATTGGGTGTGAGTTTGACGGTGCCTATGTGCATAATGTTAACCTTCCTACCATTAGGTATGGTGATGCTGCATGGTTCAGTGACCCTCTTAAAATTTTCAAAAACATTTATGTGTGGTGTCATATGGCTAGATGCGCCACTGTCAATGATCTAGTTTAGATCCTTACTATCATTTAAAGAGTGAATGTGATTACCTGCCATCATAGCATAAGCATCATTGCTGTTGAGATTGAATTGCTCCAAATTCTCCATCATCTGAGTGTACTCATGGTTAGAGTTGTAATCCAAAGATGTAGCGGCAAGATTAGAACTTTCTGCTTTGAAATTTGCTTGAGCCGGTTCCTTTGGCTTGTTTTGAGTGGGTATACCCATTCTTCTGTTGTTTCTAAGCTCAGGGTGTAAAATAAAGCATCTCTCATTACTATGTCCGTCCATTTCACAATGAGAGCAATAATAATTGTTCCTTTTGCCATTGAAGGGTTGAGAATTCTTGAACCTTCCATTGCCATTGAATTGAGTTGTGTTGTTATCACCATTGAAAGTCTTAGGTCCTTTGTTGTAGCCATTTGTATTCCACTGCTGTTGTGTGCCTCTGTTGGAGCCTTGTTGTTGCCTACCCTAGACCCGAGCAGCCATAGCAGATGCTTCGACATTAAGAGGACTTTGAGAAGAGATTTCTCTCTGTTTTTCTTCTTGGATCAGCAGAGAATATACTCCATTAATGGAAGGAATGGGTTTCATCATGAGTATGTTTCCCCGGACTATTTTATAGGACTCATTTAATCCCATAAGAAACTTAATCACTTTCTGGTCTTCCTCATGTTTCATTATTGTTGCATGAGCGCCACAAGTGCACGAGGGAATGGGTTTGATGCTTCTAAGTTCTTCCCATATCCCTTTGAGTTTGGTAAAATATGCAGAACTAGAATCAGAACCTTGACTGGCTTGGTTTAATTGATCCTGAACTTGATAAAGTTGGGCACCATTGTATTGTTCAAACCTTTCCTTTAACTCATCCCATATGGATTTAGCAGTTTCGGTGTAAAGGAGTCCGTTAGCAATTTCAGAAGACACTGAATGTAATATCCAAGATATGACCATGTCGTTACATCTCTCCCATTGTCGAATCTTAGTGGCTCCACTGGTGGGTTTGGGAAGCGTACCATCAACAAAACCAATCTTATTTTTAACCGACAAACCAATAAGCATAGATCTCCTCCAGGAACCAAAACCAGTACCATCAAATACATTGGAGGATAATTGTTGTGTGGAAAGGTTAGTAGGGTGAACATAGAAAGGACTAAGAGGGTCTGTGAATTCATTCGCTGGGGTTTTGGATGCATCACTTTTTTCAGCCATTGTCAACAAAGAAAGATGAAAACTTTGGAAGAAACAAAGTAGGGACACAACAACAGGGCAAAGACGAAAACTTTGAGAGAATAAAACAAAACAGAAAGATATACCTTGAGAAAGTATTAAGAGACAGGTTTTACCCTGCTCTGATACCATGTTGGATTGTTAAGCATGAATCCATTGATGATTAATAAGCAAATCAATGAGCCAATAATTGAGCAAACAAATGAGACTGAGTATTTGGGAAAGATTGAGTTTTGTATTGAATATTGTTGAAAATGAATAATTGATGTGCGGCTACTAGGAGTTTTCTATTTATATACACATGTATGACATCATAGCTGACACCAGAGAAAGCAAAATGAAAACCTAGTACAAGAGTAATGGGCCAAGAGAAATAAGCCTTTCTTATGTTGGGTCCGGTGCCATCACTTTCTCAGGTCCATAGTTCAACATTGAGGAGGAATGATCTGGATTCATTTTCAAAGTTTGTTTAGGCTTTTACATTGACCATTGTACTTTGATTTTCTGTGGTTTCTCAAATTGAATTCTTGAATTATTGCCATGATTATTTTATAGAAGTAAGAACATACTCGAAACAAAATCAATTCAATTTTGTGTAAAAAATTTGGGGATTTAGGGATATGTTGTACCCTTTAAATTCATCACAAATTCTTGTTTCAGACGGACACTTTTGGTCTTATTTGTCAAACGGATAAAATGTTGCCATTTTTTAACATTTTATTGTAAAATGATGACATGTTACCCGTCTTATTTCAGACCAAAAGCAATGGTCTTAAGAAAAATGGACTGTAAATTCATAAGGGTAATATGAGTATTTTAGATAAATGGTTGATTAAAGAGTCGGAAAATATGAAAAACGAGTCTGGGGTCAAATATACGGTTGTGATTGGGGAGTATACGTGAAAGTCTGGGGGTTATTTGTAAAAGCAGAAATACATGGTTGTTATTTGTAAAAATATGCAAATACAAGGTGGTTATTTGTAATTTTTCCTTAAAATAAATCTTAGTAACAAAATCAACATTAATTTTTATTTTAATATGCAAATGACAGGTAAGAAAGGAGTATAATAAACAAGACGAAAAATTTCGAATACAACAACTACAATAATAACAATAATCGTGGCAAAACACTAATAATGTAACAATATTCAGGGCAAAATACTAATAATATGTGGCAAAAATTTAGTAAATTGTGGTCATATATATATAACATACTTATACTTTAACAATATATAATGACAATATACGTATTGATTAATAGAAGAAAATATTTTTTACGAAGCTCTTTTCTCTGCAATGCCCAATGCGATCACAAATTCGACCTTTCAAAGCACCACCAACGTCAAAACATAACTAATCCCGTAAATTTTACGGCTAGTAGAACTAGTATAATATTAAAAGACAATCTTAATCGGTAGTCATATATCTTAACATTGTGCCGTTGAAATTAAGAAGTCGTTGCTTTGGAATTAGAAGAATTTTCTAAATTAAGTATATTAATTAAAAAAAAAACTCGATAATTTGGATCTTGAATTGGAAAAAAAGAAAGCGAATGAGTCAAAGTGAAAAATTAGAAAATCGGTGCTTTGCTTTTAGAAAATTAGATTTTTTTTCCATTTCCTACTGTTACTATTTTACAACATAGAAGATTTGACATTTTTCTAGTTTGAGCCCTAAGTCAACGCCCTTACATAAGATACATATACATGGGCTTCATGGCCTGATAACCCTTGTGCTGCTCCATGGCCTGTTGATGTTATATCGCATGATGCTACATGCCTACATTACTTGATGACTCTAGATTGCTTAATGACTTTAGTTATTCACTTATCGCTTACTTCCTAGTTATTGTTCCCCTAGTAAGTATCTTATTTAAACTTTAATATATATCATTTTAATATGTCAAAAGAATTATTTTTACTTAGGAACAAAAAATCATCACCTATTCTGGTATTTATATTTTTGGAAATTTCTCATTGTACCCCTTAATTTTGTCAAATTTTTATATGGTACCCCTGATTTTAAGAATCTGTCATGGTACTCTTGAGGCTTTGTTTCTTGTGCCTATAATATACCCTTTAATATAACGTCGGTCAACGGAACGTTAAAACTTGATGACGTGACAATAATTTGAAAATTAAAGTTTGAACATTTTTCATGGTAGCCTTGTGTTTTATTCATTTTCCCAAGATATTCCTAAGATGAAACAATTTTCCCATGGTACCTTTCAATTAATACAGTTTTCCCACTATTCTTATGATCGAAGCAATGCAATAGGTTGATATGGGGTTCATTGCGCTGTAGCATTTTATGTGTCATTTGACTCATCTCGATTTATTCTTACACATCATTATAACATAACAAAAACTAATAAAATAAACCCACAAATTTACCAACTAAATTTATGAAAACTAATAAAATAAACCCAACAAATTTACCAACAAAACTAATAAGACTCTACATTCTTACGAGTTTAGCATGAAAATCAAGAAAGTAATCAACTTTGCAAAAGCAGATGACCAAAGATACCAATATTGGTAATAATAATAAAGAATAACAATAATAGTAATAGTAATACCTACACCACGAAGTGACCGAATAATGTTCCGACAGCGATCACCATAATGGCCGTACGACGGGAGAGTGGGGATCTAGTAAAAACTTGGCCATAATTTTGCTTGCACAACATAAAACAATAATACAGATCCAAGTCAAACTTTTATTTTTCTTTTAATGAAAGCTGCGCGCATACTTCTATAAAAAATAAAATAATAATAATAATAATAATAATAATAATAATAATAATAATAATAATAGAGGGAAGAGAGAGAGAGAGAGAGAAAAAAAAAGTGGAACCTGATTGATTAATGTTTCGACTGTGAATTCTTTTTTTTCCAAGAGACCGAGATTAAGGCATTCACAATAAGAGGTCTGTCAAAAAGGTTTATCCACTATTCGAGAGACTAATAGACAAACCTTTTATTGTTGAACAAAGATATATAGATTTATGGATGATAATGGTTACAATTTTGTATACAAGTTTGTGTTTTTTGTTGTGAGTGATAGTGGACCCCATGTAGTATACTTAGATGAGGTTTGTCTATATTTAAAATGTTTGTCTATTGTTATATTGAGACTTGTTATTAGAGAGGTTTGTGTGTTGAGTGATGTAGCTGTTCCGGGTGTAATTCCAGAGCAAGTATAGTTACCACCCGTTGCTTGTTGAATGATGTCTTGAGTTGGATTCTCCCTTGGTCTTAATCGTTCCTCTCGGCCTCTCCTGCAACAATGAACGAACTGAGGGCTTGGCTTTGAGCCAAGCGTACCCACTCCGACGCCCAAGTCAGTAAACTTAGATGTATAAGTTGTGTGCTAATTGGCTAGGAATATATTGTAGAGAGAGAAGGAAGATTATACCAGATGAATAGTGTATTTAGGTTAAGTTGTGTATTTCTGGATTGGATCCTTTCCTCAATGAAGGTTGAGGAGTATTTATAGACTTCACCTTTTGTCACGTAGTGGCCAAGTGGCCAAGTGGCTAGCAGGTGGAAAGACTGATCTACCCCTCGGCCGAGGGACCTATAGCAGGCCGGCGGGCCTTGTTGACCCACCGCCGAGGGGTCTTGGATGTGAGTCTGCGAGTATGTGTCCCATTTGGCCGGGTTGCCATGCCGAGACACTGGACAGCCGATGGGTCGCATCGGCTAAATTTGTTTAAGTCGTTGACTTCTTTGTGGATATCTTTGACCTTGATCAATATGTTGACTTGGTCGGCGGTGCAGAATATGCCCCATCAATTTGCCCCCAGCGTAGTCTATGCCGTGGTATGGGCTTCGATGTACGTACGAGAGTATATTCTGCGCAAGTAGTTTGTAGAAAATTTTTCGATCGGCTTCTTCTGCGGCGGCTTCTTTTGCCTCTCGCCTGGTCTTTCTTAGGCCGTACCATATCCCCCTCCACATGGATGTGTATTGGGCATCCGATGTGGAAAAAAAAAAAAAAGGAAGGGACGCGGTCGAGACCAAGGGTTTGAGAGTCTTAGGTAGTTTTTGATTGCCCCGGCCCGTATTGCCCGGCTGGTTGATCATGTGGCGGCGGAGAACGGATGCTTGGGAATTTGTTGAGGAAGGTGAATAGGCAAGGAGATATGAATAGGCGTGTTGAAGACGCTTCATCCGTTGCATTGATTGACGTCTAAGCGTTGCAACGATTGACATCCCGTGGTTGCATGTCCGACACGTGTCCGCACGCTGATTGGTTGACGCTTCATGGGCTGTTTCTTTGATTGGTCCTTCTTCATGGGCTTTTCCTATAAATAGGGCAGTTGCTCCGTGAAATTGGTCACCAATTTCATTCTCCAAAATTTTTTCTCTCTAAACTTCCAAGGGTTTCTTTGTCTTCTAATTTCTAGAGTTTGTTACTCGTGAGCGTTTTCTTCAAGGTAAACAAACTTTCCAATTCTTAATTTTGTAAGTTCATTGTAAACATGTCTTTCTGGCGATCGGGCCTAGTAAGCGTGGCCGGGGACGACCTCTCGACAAGGCACGGGGGCCCTAGGTCTCCTTCTCCGAAGTCGATCCTCGTATACGGAGGAATGGGAGGATGACTCGATGTCGATGATGAGCCAGACGATTTTGATGATGATCTTTGGAAGGGCTCGTCCTAGTAAGGCGAGGAAGTACGTTATGGATCATGGTGACGCCTGTAAAGTCCGTCTTGGATTGTGCTTGGACCCATAAGTTAGCCCTGTTCGGTGAGATATTTTTCGAGAAACATTTCTTCTTTGGTGAGGGCTACGAAATTGTTATCCGGAGGAGGGTCGGGCTTTTTGTTGCCCTCCCGGGCCACACCGGCGTATACATGCGGCACTTGGAGTACGGGCTCCGATTTCGTGAACGAGCATGTTATGGCCATTATTAAGGCCATGAACGTTTCTTGTTGCCCAACCGCACCCATTGGCTATGAGGACCATAGTCGGCTTTGTCTTCTCAATGAGCGAGAGGCTTAGGGAGATCGAGAGGGCGCTCTTGGTGAAAGAAAACTTAGGCGGGACGTTGAAAAGGAGGTCCTTGCTGAGAGAGCCAAGGCCGAGGCTGCGGCGGCCGAAAGCTGCTAATTTCTTTGGAGAAGTGTAAACTTGTTCGAGGCACGCCGACCTCTACCTCCAGCGAGAGGAATGAATCCGGGGACTGTTTAAGGCCCGGTCGGAGGTGGTTCGGAGCAAAGAGGCCGTCATTAGGCAAAAGGAGAAGGACATTGAGATGCTTCAAACCGTCATGCTCCCTAACATGTGTCTTGAATTAGGGATTTGGCCGAAGGAGCTGCTAGGGAAGTGATTGAAGAGCTCTTCCCTCTTGATGGTTCCTTTAAAGTGGGATAGATATGACGAGCTGCTTGATGACAAGCTCGAAGCCAAGGAGAAGGCCGTGGCGGAGAAGGCTAAAGAGGCGGTGAGGGAGAAGGCGGAGAAGGAGGCGGCGGCACGAGAAGGCGCTCTTCTTTGAGAAGGCTAAAGAGGCCACGGAGGAAGCCAAGCGGGCAAGGGTGAGGGTCGCCGAGGCTAAGGCCGAGGTCAAGCCGAGGTCTTAAGAGAGCTCTTTGGGTTACCGTCGAAGAAAGTCAGCATTGCCATGGCGATGGTGAGCAACAACGGACATAGGAGATAATATCTCGTAACCTTTTGTCTTTTGGCTTATGCTTGTAATTTCTTGTAATTCGTTGAACATTCTTAATAAGAGTTCGTTTCTTTTGCCTCCGGCCCGGCCGAGGTTTTTACCTCACTTCTTTCTCTTGCGCTAGTATTTGTGCGTCTCGATTGTACCTTAGCGTCTATGTCTTCGTCTGGGTTGTCTCCTTACGTTATTAATTGAGTGTCTCTTTTGTTCCCGCCTCGGCTTGCCCGGCGGTCTAGAGTGCGTATCTCGGTGTGTTAACGCTTCAAGGCATTTTGAACGCTCTGCGAGTATCACTGCGTTGGTCATTGCCATCGAGGTGTACGCTTCCTAGCGGTGATTGCCGCTCTTGTCGTGTGTGTGAGTGTGAGCAAAGATCTGTTTCTTGTTATCGGCTAGTGGCGTCTACCACTTGGGTGGCTGCGACGGCGTCAAACCTCTTGGGGTGATGCTAGTGGCGTCTACTACTTGGGGTGACTGCGACGGCGCTGTATTTCTTCATAGAGGCGCCGTGGCGTCTACCACTTGGAGTGACTGCGACGGCGTCAAACCTCTTGGGGTGGCTGCCGTGGCGTCTACTACTTGGGGTGACTGCGACGGCGCTGTTTCTTCATAGAGGCTGCCGTGGCGTCTACCACTTGGAGTGACTGCGACGGCGTCAAACCTCTCAAAGGGTGGCTAGTGGCGTCTACTACTTGGGGTGCTGCGACGGCGCCTATTTCTTCATGGAGACCGCGCTCTTGTCGGTATGGCGGTGTGAGCCGACATCGCTTATCGATAAAGGCTGCGCTCTTGTCGGTATGATGTGTGAGCGGCGTCACGTTTGCCATCGATAAAGGCCGCTCTTGTCGGTATGACGGTGTGAGCCGACATACGCTGCGATAAAGGCGCCGCTCTTGTCGGTATGACAGTGTGAGCGTCGTACATCGATAAGAGCTGCCGCTCTTGTCGGTATGACGGTGTGAGCGACATCGCTTCGATAAAGATGCCGCTCTTGTCGGTATGACGGTGTGGCGGCGTCGCTATCGATAAAGCGCCGCTCTTGTCGGTATAACGATGTGAGTCGGCGTCGATGTTTCCTAGTGACTATGGGAAGAGCGAACATTCGATGGAAGGCTTGGATGATTTTTCATTTAGATAAAAACATGCGTCGGGGTGCCCACAAATTTGTTTTGGACACCTCCGCCGCTACATAGATTATTCCCGAGATTACCAGCGTCCTAATGGCCTAGTCAGCCACTAGTTACATCCATGAGGTCGCCCCCTCTGTTGTAAGGATAGACCTTTCCTTTTTTTCGATTTCTTTGCCACTTTGAGGGATTGCATGTTGCATCCTCCGGCGGCTATCCGGGACGTTGACCACCTCGTCATTCTCGTCTTTGGAGACGAGCTTATGCGCTTCCCCGGTCGAGACATACATCGGTGTTAGGGCCGGATGGACATCACTGCGTCGGCCTCGCTCGGGGTGACTCGGCCTATGAGAACGTTGTAGGCGGACGAGCCGTCGATGACCACGAACTCGGCTAGGACATTCTTAGCCGCTTTCTTTTCGCCCGAACGTTCGGAGTCCGATTGATCCCGGTGGTACCGGCCGGCCCCGGAGAAGTATAGTGGGTTGGTGCGGGGGCTCAAGTCCTTGACTTTCGTGGAGGCCGAGGAAGCACTCCCCGAACATGATGTTCGTGTACGCGCGCTGTGTCAATCGGGCACCTCTTGACCAGGTGGTTGGATATGTCCAAATTGACTACAAGTGGGTCGCTGTGAGGAGCGATGACTCCTTCGTAGTCCTTCCTTCCGATGGTTATATCGGGGATGTTGGAAGCGGGGATCGCTGTGTTGGGCACAAAGTTGATGGCCTGATATAGCTCGTTCAGGTGTCGTTTGTGCCCATGAGCGGACCCTCCGTTCTCGTTGCCCCCGATGACAACATGGATCACTCCTATCCGTTCGAAGACGGATTTCTTACTGTCTTTGCCCGGCGTCGGTCTTTTGGCCTTTAACAACGTACTTGCCGAGGCTCCCCTTCCGGATCGGCTCTTCAATGGCATTCTTTAGATGCCGGTGATCGTTGGTTAAATGGCGGTGTGGCCGTGGTACTCACAGTACTGGCTCGTGTCACCGTCACTTTTTGGCTTGGGAGGTTTCTCCCACTTCTGGCCTTCGCTTTTGCTCAGGGCAAAGACCTCGGCGGCTGAAACGACGAGTGGGGTTTTATCACTATACCGCCTCTGGTGGTACGTTCCCGAACTCCATCCGGTGCCCGTCGAGTCCTGTCTCCTGGCAGGTTTGTCCGACCGTGACCTATTATTCTCACGGCGTCGTTCATCGGACCGTGACCTATTGTCGTCACGGCGTCTTTCATCCGGATTATCCCCGGCGCTCTTCTTTTTTTCGAGTGCTCGGCCTCGGCTGGGCCTACCCAGTCTTGTGGTAGTCCTCCACCTTAATGGCTTGGTCGGCCATCTTCTGGTGAGTCTAGTCTTTGGCCGCCGCACTTGATGAGCTCATTTTTTAAGTCCCCTCTCGGGAGACCTTTCATCGCGCAAGGCGGCGATTCGCTATTCGGATCCCGAACCGCTTGAACTTTGGCGTCGAACCTCTTCACATAGCTTCGGAGAGTCTCGCCTCCCTCCCTCGCTTGATAGTCGGGAGGTCCGATGTTCGGCCCTCCTCTTATTGCAGGAATCTTGGGCCAAAAATCTTTCTCTCGGTCGCCATACCCGTATATCGATCCGTCGGGAGTCCTTTGTACCGACTTTGTGCCATCCCATGCAAGGTTGTGGGGAAGACACGGCACTGGACCTCATCAGGCTGTTCCCATACCGACATGTGGGACTCGAAAGCCTCCGCGTGGTCGGATAGGTCGCCTCTCTCCCGAGTACGATATGGGTGGCAATTTTAGCTTAGTTGGCACCGGGATTTCTAGGACGTAGTCGCCGAGGGGCTGTCGACCACGTGTCGAACGGCACGCGGCGATCGGCTCCTCACGTCCCTAGTTCGGCTCCTCTCCCCGTGGCGGGAAGGACTTCTTCCACGACTCGGCGAGTCGGGCTTCTTCTTCTCCGACTCGATGAGTCGGACTTCCTTCATTTCTCCGGGCGGGCCTCGTGGCCGCTGCGGTGACATTGTCCTCCCGCGGCGCGGTCGGGACTTGTGTCCACCACTTGCATTCACAGGCTCTTCCGGCGTTTTTGACGGGGCCAACTTCTTCTAGCGCTCCATTCAAGTCTCTTGGAGTCATATTCAGGCCCTGGTCTCTGTGCGGGTTCCGCCGCTCTTGTCGGTGTGACAAAGTGTGAGCCGACGTACTACCAATGAGGTCTAGAAGTTGCTTTAGTAATGCCACGTCGACCACATGTCCCATGAGGGTGACTTGGTTGGCGGGCGCATCTGGTGTTATTGGCATCCCGAACTCCGGTTGGATTACTCCGCCGGTGGAGGGTCGCATGACTCAGAATTGTTGAAGGTATCATCCGGGTGGAGGGGCTCGTCGGTTACGAACACCTCTTCTTTGTTTCGACATTTTCTTAGCTTTTTGGGTGGGTTTTTGTTTTGTGTTTTTAAGGGATTTTATTAGCTTTTAGTATGCCTTTCCCACAGACGGCGCCAATTGTTCGGGTGTAATTCGAGCAAGTATAGTTACCACCCGTTGCTTGTTGAATGATGTCTTGAGTTGGATTCTCCTTTGGTCTTAATCGTTCCTCTCGGCTCTCTCCGCAACAATGAACGAAGGCGAGGGCTTGGCTTTGAGCCAAGCGTACCCACTCCGACGCCCAAGTCAGTAAACTTAGATGTATAAGTTGTGTGCTAATTGGCTAGGAATATATTGTAGAGAGAGAAGGAAGATTATACCAGATGAATAGTGTATTTAGGTTAAGTTGTGTATTTCTGGATTGGATCCTTTCCTCAATGAAGGTTGAGGAGTATTTATAGACTTCACCTTTTGTCACGTAGTGGCCAAGTGGCCAAGTGGCTAGCAGGTGGAAAGACTGATCTACCCCTCGGCCGAGGGACCTATAGCAAGCCGGCGGGCCTTGTTGACCCACCGCCGAGGGGTCTTGGATGTGAGTACGCGAGTATGTGTCCCGGCTGGCAGGTTGCCATGCCGAGACACCAGGCTGACAGGCCGATGGGCTGCATCGGCTAGGCTGTTTAAGTCGTTGACTTGCTGTGGATATCTTTGACCTTGCTCAATATGTTGACTTGGTCAGCGGTGCAGAATATGCCCCATCAGTAGCATTAAACAAACCTCATATGGGTTTGTCTATTGCTAATTGCATTATATACTTCATATATTGATTGGAGTTAGGATTTTATGAGTGTGCTGGCTTATTTTACACAAATATTTTTTTATACTCCGTATACTAGTACAATCCCATAGAGTATATGTATGTAATTCGGTATGATTTTTTGAAAATAAAAACAATTAAAAATTTTATGTGAATTATTTTAAATGTTGAAAAATAGAAAAAGCTGAATTTTTTTTACCCTTTTATTATATTTTTTATCATGAAAACTTTTATTCCGACATTACGATGAAATAAATTTTGAGACAAATTCACTACTCCCGCTATTAATATTTTACTCTTATTAATGAAAATTAGTAATAACATTTCACTACTTACCCGTAATCGTTGTTACTTTCACTACTACCGCCGTAATTATTGCTACTTTCATTATTGTCGCATTAATATTGATTATTTTACTACTCTCGTTGTTGTTTCTATCACTTTCACTAATATCGCTGATAATATTGTTACCTTTACTATTCAAATGAATGATTATTATCATATAACTATAACCAATGTTACTGCAATTCTTTTTTTTTATTGACGAAATTACGTTTACTACTTAGACATGCAATTTTAATAGGATTATATATTTATATAAATGTATAACATATATGCATTAAATCAAATCGAAAGAATTATGCAATATTATATATTCTGGAATCTAACTTGAATTATTTATAAGCTACTTAGAGCATCTCCAATTGTTCATGTTTATGGACTTGCTTGTAATATTTACAAAATTATAAGCATGTTGCTTACCATTGGAGTGGGAAAATTCAAGAGTAGCTTGCAAGCATGTAGCGTTGTCAAGCTACATAGCTTGGTTTTTAAAGAAAAAAGCTAAATTATCTTATTGGATGAAAATAAGAATGTGGACCCATGCAAGCTACAAGATGTTGAAGTCCGTCATTGGAGCGGTACGTAGCTGAAAAGCGGCGTAGCTTGAAAAATCGATTTGACAAATCAAGCTACATCATATTGTAGTTATCCATTGGAGTGCTCTTATATTATATTTTTGTATGCTAGATATTTATCATCTCTATACACCTAATAAACTATAAAGTTTAATAAATTGCATAGATTTTAAATTTACTATGTAATTTTATGATGATAATAATTAATACCATAAGTGTGCATGTTTATACTAATTAATTATTTTATTTTAAGGAAATTGACCATCTTCTAGTCTTCTATAAATATTTAGGAAAATTACCAAGCATCTTCTTTGTTTTATTAGTCTCCTTGAAATTGACCATCTTAATTAATTATTTTATTTTAAGGAAATTGATCATCTTAATTAATTATTTTATTTTAAGGAAATTGACCATCTTAATTAATTATTTTGTTTTAAGGATATTGACCATGTTTTAGTCTCTTACAAATGTTTAGGAAAATCATCAAGCTTTTATATAATTTAATTTTAATCCAAAATATATAATATTTGCATTGAGATCCCTTAATTGGGTCCATCACATGGTGCCAGTGATTAAAAACTATATAGTATAATTAATTTGTATAACTTTCTTTAATTACATTGAAGTCCCTTAGTTTTTAGAATTAATATATAGTATTGATTGATGATATGATTAATTAGCCTTAGTTTTCAAAGTCTTCTCATAAAAGTTTATTTGAACATGGTTAAGAGAGAGTTTGAGTATTGTAAAACTAAATGAATTCGGTATATTCCGATGTCCTTTATTTAGTAGTCAACAAAATTGCAAGAGCAACCTTGTGGAAATTTGACAAGTCTCGTAACATTATTACATAGGTTAATTAGTTGGCAACACATTACAATCAACCAAATATGAAAAATCTCACTCTTAATTAACACAAAATCTCATTATAGACGGCACATATCCGTCTATAACTAAAGACGGGTCAAATACAATACCATATTTCTAATAGGACAAGCAACAAGTGGGTGGTGGGGGCAAAAAATGTCACCACTTTCAATCTATTTGACCCGTCTTTAGCTGTAGACGGATATATCCATCTATAGCAAGACTAGCTGCTTAATTAAAGCGGCTCAAGTTATCACAACAGTGAATTTCAGAGTTTCAGCATGTGTACAAGAGTGACAAGACAACTAATCAGAACAACAAAGAGGTATATTAAAAACCTTTTTGTAGTACTCAAGATAGAAATGTAAAACTACTCAGATCCGGGAGGTTCTTCATGTCCTGCTCCTGGACTACGACCGGGAGTAGTAGGTCGAAAAGCTTTCATCTCGAATTTTTTATATCGATTCATCCTATAACCAATTTGATTATATGACGACTTAATTACCTTAAACCTTGTTACTGGAGGTGTTTGCCCGATAAAAACGATACTTGAACGAAATGGTCTTGCAGTTGCACTATGTCTTAGCTCTTCTATTAGAACTAGACAAATAATAATGAAAGTGAATATTATAATTAGAACACTCGATTTAAAATGTGCCATAAAAAATTGAAACTATACAATTAAATGTTTTACAAATTTGCTTAACTTCTCTTAGAGATTAGAGAAGCTAGCTAGATTAATAAGTTAATCAATGATAGTGAAGGACTATATATACAAGATGATAAAAATTAGGGCATAGTTAAGCAAGTTGTATAGTATTAATTAATATTAATTAATTAGTTGCTTAAACTAGTTTAGATCCCGCGCAATGAATGCGCGGTATTTATAAACTTTTTATTTTTGTATTACTTAATTATGCTAACCTAACAATTCATTAATTTTTCATATTTCACGTTATTATATTTTGAGGGAAAAAATTGAACTGTAAAACAATTCAAGAAAACTAAGTAAAATTGAACTGTAAAATAATAGTGGTATCTCATTAATTTTTCATTTTTCACGTTATTATATTTTGTTTCGAGCAAAAAATAAATTAAAACTGAAAATTAATCCAAGAGAATTGAGTAATGTGCTGAAATACATTTTAAGTATTTTTTTTATACCAGAACGCTAATAATTTCTATTTATAAATTCTCTCAACTTTTTTTTTTTTATGAAAGTAATCAAAACCAGTTATTGTTTTGTTTATACATAGTATGAATAGTATGAGTCTAGTTATTATCAAATAATAATATCAATAAAAAAATTTAATAGTTTATAATCTTATATTATTTATACTCTAATAAAATATAATAGTTTAGTGTTTAGTGAAAATTACATAATTTGATGAAAAGATTAATTTTAATGAAATGAATTATATAATGAAATACATTACAATTATTAATTTCCTTATTTAGTGAATACAATTAAATTATCAATAACTTCCTTATTTAAAAAGATGTTTTTTGGAGGGAAAATTTGTTAGTTCACTTATTCATTTAGTAAATAGGGGATTTTTAGTTATGCAAATGGGAAGAGGTTTAACAAAGAGGACGGTCGTATGATGTGATAGATGAAAAGTGATCACTTTATGATATACAATACAGATGTCTCAACTAATTTAGTTGGAAAATTCATTAAAAGTGGCACTCATAACCTAAATTCGAACCTTATTAGCATCATAATTACTCTTATTGCTCCTTTTATAATAAAAAAAGTGACAATTTTTAAAAGATGATTACTTTTTAAGTGGCCGTAGGCTCGTAACACAGTTTTATAATAGTATAGTTTGCCTTAATTTTGTTATATTTAGGTGGGGAAGAAAAGCAAAGAAACATGCGAATAAGTCCATTTAAGGAAAGAAGAGGAATTTTCACTCAAGCATACTTAAATAATGATTTTCAAAGTTGATTAGACTACACCAATTAGTAAAGTGGAATGTTAGATTGGCAATCCGTCCACAAAATGCTTATTCCACTAAGCAAAGTTCATATCCTTTCAAAAAAAAAAAAAAAAGTTCATATAAATGTGCTAATGTTTTTTAAATATTAAAAAAAAATATTGAACATAAAAACACGAAAAATCATATGGTTAATTTAATTCAATTATTTACCATTCCATAAGCTATTCTGATCTGTTGATAAAGATATTTCTGGCCAACACATAAAAACTAAGCTATAAATTCGAATTAATATTTTGTGATTCAGGTACTCGAACATGTAATTTAGATGATTCAGGTACTTGGAACATTTAGAAGAAACAACTCTTTACCTCCATGTTTCGCCGATAAAATTGAATGGTTAATGGACGTATGCACTACTACAAATACAGGCAACCACAACGGCCCTTTAACAACGCTTATTCACGAAAATCATCAAAACACGTTGTAGAATTTATTCCGCGAATTTTACCAAACTTAATTACAACGGTTATGTGTTGTTAGCCGTTGTTATTTGTTTTAACAACGGGTCATACTTAAACAACCGTTGTTAATGAAAAAACTAATAACAACGGTTAAATTTTAACCGTTGTTAATGGTTTGGCGCCAAATCAGTGAAAAGTAATCACAACGGTTATATTAGAACCCGTTTTTAATACTTTTTAACAACGGTTGTAATCTCAATAACCGTTGTTATTAATATTATGAAAATCTTAAGAACAACATATTGCTTTATTCTGCTATACGCTACAAACACAAACACAAGCTAATACTGCTACTATATCATCCTCCATTCCTCCCTGATCGTCTCTCTGTCTTCATCTCCGTCACTGTTGTCACGTCTTCTCTCCCTCATCGCGCGTGTTTATCAATCAGGTATATATATGTTTCTTAGCAACGCTTATTATAACTAGATATAGGATTTTTTGGGTTATTATCTAATTTGTTGATAATTTAGCTTAATTGCTTTCCGAATTTCGTTTATTTGTTTGCCTATTATTGTATTTTCTGAATTAGTTGCCTATTATTACGAATGTAGAATAATGACTCGAACTTGGATGATTGATGCAAATATGAGTGACCGCACCTACAAGGATGGTTTAGCTGAATTTTATGAATTCGTTTCGAACAATTTGAATGGTTCTTCTAGTATTGCATGTCCTTGTGAAAGATGTGGTAATATTAGCTATATGGCTTTTTCGGACGTTAAAATACACCTAGAAAAGTGGAGATTTAGTCGATCCTATACACTTTGGATTTTTCATGGGGAATCATTAGAGGAAGAGAATAACTCGGAAGAAGATGATGTTGAGGTACACGAAAGGCTAATCGATGATCCCGAGTTTGCCGAGTTTTTGAGTTGGAAGAGTTGGAAGTAGAGAAGTTGAATGTTGGGTCTATAGATAATGAAGAGAATGATGATGAGTCCATTGCTTTTGAAGATGTAGGTGATGACACTAGTAATTGGGATGACCTTAACAACATGTATGAGAAGTTGTGTGAGTCCGAAGCACCTCTGTATCCTGGTTGTAAGTTCACAAAAATGTCTTCTGTGGTGAAGTTGTATAATATCAAGGGGGCAAATGGGGTGAGTGACACGTGTTTCACTAGTTTTTTAGCCTTAATAAAGGAGTTGCTTCCTGATGGTAATGTTCTACCTGTTAAGACATATGAGGCGAAAAAACTAATAAGAGGAGTGGGTATGAAATATGAGAAAATACATGCATGTCCAAATGATTGCATATTGTATCGGAAATTATATCAAAACTTAACCAATTGCCCTAAATGTTTGGAGTGGCGTTATAAGGATAAGGAAGGGATCCGGCTAAGGTGTTGTGGTATTTTCCATTGATACCAAGAGTCATAAGGATTTATGCGAATCCCGATGATGCAAAAATGTTAACTTGGCATGAAACAGGAAGAATAAATGATGGAAAACTAAGACACCCGGCAGATGGTAAGCAATGGAAATCGTTCGACGCTAAGTATCCCGAGTTCGGCAATGAACCTAGAAACTTACGTCTAGCGCTGTCCACTGATGGAATGAACCCACACGGAAACATGAGTAGCCAACATAGTACTTGGCCAGTAGTGTTGGCTATTTATAACTTACCTCCATATGTGTGCATGAAAAGAAAGTATTTGATGTTGTCGTTGTTAATTTCCGGCCCTAAACAACTTGGAAATGATATAGATGTATATTTGGAACCTCTTCTAGATGATTTGCGATTGTTGTGGGATAGTGGGATAGAAGTATTTGATGCATATAAGAACGAAACTTTCAATTTGAGAGCGATGTTATTGTGTACAATAACCGACTATCCGGCTTATGGCGACCTTTTCGGGCACACAGTTCATGGGAAAGAGGCTTGTCCATTGTGTGGGGAGGATATCGAGTCGGAATACTTGAAGTCTTCTCGTAAGTATGTGTATATGGGAAATAGGAGGTTCTTGTCTCATGACCATTGTTATCGCAAGATGCAGAAAGCATTCAATGGAAGACAAGAACTTCGTCAACCTCCTAGAATTTTGAGTGGGCATGAAGTTTATCGGAAAGTAAAGCATATTGAGATAGATTATGGGAAGAAGAGCGGCTCTAAATTGTCTACTCGTGGGTATAAGAAAAGATCCATATTTTTTGATAAACTTCCATATTGGCCGACTGGAGGTCGGCATTGCCTCGATTTCATGCACATTGAGAAAAATGTACGTGATAATATTATCAATACCCTTTACGAATGTTCCTGGTAAAACAAAGGATAACGCCGCAGCTAGGGAAGATATGAAAATGATGGGTATTAGGCTAGAGTTGGCACCACAGAAGAGAGGTAATCGTACATTTTTACCGCCAGCACCTTTTACCCTTTCACGGAATGAGAGAAAAGAGTTCTGTGCATGCTTGAATGGAATTAAAGTGCCACATGGTTATTCGTCGAACATCAAAAGCCTAGTGTCGATGCAAGACCTAAAACTCACGGGTTAAAGTCACATGATTGTCACACTTTGATGCAACAATTACTACCTGTGGCTATTCGTTCCATTTTACCCGAAAAGGTAAGATATGCTATAACTAGATTCTGTCTCTTCTTCCAGTCCATATGCGAGAAAGTCATCGATCCCGATGACGCGGATTCATTGCGGGACCTCGTTGTAACCTCTCTTTGTCGATTGGAAATGTATTTTCCACCCTCTTTCTTCACTATCATGATTCATCGGACCATTCACTTGGTTAGGGAGATTTTGTACCTTGGGCCCGTGTACTTGAGATACCAATATCCTTTCGAAAGATTGATGAAAGTCTACAAGGACTATACATCTAATCGGTATCGTCCCAGGAAGGTTGTATTCTTTGAACGCGCTATTTTAGACGAAGCTCTTTCATATTGTTACGCTCATCTCTCCCCGAAGGAGTTGATTGGCGTTCCTAAGAATCGTCATAGTGATTGGATGACCGGAAAAGGTATTAGGGGCCGGGTTGAAAAAATTGTGACACGTGAAATGTTGCATTTAGCACACATGTATGTGCTAAACAACGAAGATGAGGTGCAACCTTATATTCAACAACACAAAGATGAGCTCAAATACGATCACCAAAACAAGACCGAGAAGTGGATTGCGAACGAGCATACGAAGACGTTTCGAGAGTGGTTTAGGAATATTGTCTTACGAGTGTCGATCAACTGGTGATGACATCTCTCCTAGGTTACTACGTCTTGGTTTAGGTCCAAATGCCGGGGTCACCTTTTACAACAGTTTTGCCATTAATGGATATACTTTTTACACCCGTGAGCAAGATGAGGTGAGCACAATGCAAAATAGTGGTGTGAGTTCTGAATTTGAGGCAATGCACTTTGCTACTTCAAAAGATAAAAAGCCTATTTGGGGAAAATGCCTTTATTATGGTGTTATTCAAGAAATATTGGTACTAGATTACATTGATTTCACAATGCCTTTGTTTCGATGTAAGTGGGTTGATAACAACATCCATTGTGTCCGAAAGGATAAGATGGGATTTACGTTGGTCAATCTGGGTAAGGTTGGCAATAATAAGGATGATCCTTTCATAATGGCATCCCAAGCTAAACAAGTGTTCTATGTCACCGATCCTATGGATAAGAAGTGGTCATTGTCTGTCTATAAGGAAAAGAAGGAGTAGTCCATCCGATAATGATGATGATGATCGGGATGTCGTTTTTGAGGGAATGGATCAGTCTACCACTGTATCTTATTTCGACGATGTTGACACTGATCATGAGGACACCGAAAGCATCTATATGCGTGATGACCATGGTGAAGGTATTTGGGTTAACGAAGAAACTATGACATCCAAGAAACGTCCCCGATCCGAGATAGTTCATCGGGACACATACGATATATGCATGCATCTTTGGTGTAAGTTGTCTTATTTTCTTGATCTTATTATTAGATGTGGATCTTTGGTGTTGAAATTGTTGAATAATGTATTGTTACAGGTTTGGTTGTAATGGAATTCTGATAATTTTTTAAAAAAAAAAAGAGGTTCAACAATAACAACGGTTATATTTAAATTACCCGTTGTTAATACTTTCAACAACGGGTGTAGTACCTCTACCCGTTGTCAATTATTTTTTTGACGTATTTCATTTTGGCGCAAATTTGGTGAAAATATATTACAACGGGTATATGTTACCCGTTGTAATAAACTTTTGACAACGGTTGACTTTTATTGACCCGTTGTTATTAACATATAACAACGGTTCTTCTTTGAGCACCCGTTGTTAATAGTTTGTCTTAATAAAAAACTAATATAGAAACCCATCCAGCATGCCATATACAAACTAACACACACAACATTATTACTCCAACCGTTGGTATCCTGTGTTAATCCTTCTCTCTTCCTCGCTTTTTACATTCTCGTCGCCTTGATTTAAAACCCAGATTCCGTTGCCTTCCCTTATCATCCTGCTCGTTCTCTTTATCATCATCATCAACAGGTATGTTCACTTTAATTTTGTGTTTCGTCATTAGGGTTTTAAGACGATCATCTTGTTTCTTTTTTCATGCATTTGTTTGTTTTTCGTCTTCTTTGTTATCTTTATCATCCCGCATCATCTACTTTACTCCTCTTATCGGGGTTTAGGATTTTAGAAGCTCAATCTGTTGTTTTAAATTTTCATTCCTATTAGGGTTTAGGGTTTTAGATAATATTCTGCATGTACGTTGTTAAGTTGTTCATTTCCAGCTATATCATTCATATTTGGTTTTTAGGATTATCATGGGTGAAAAACGTAAAAGAAGTCAAAAGAATAATGAGCCTGGTGATAATAAGCCTGGTGAGAGGGATGCTACGAAGTGCAAGAAAGTCCTTGCAGCTATAGCGCTAAAGTAGTTCGAAATAACATGGAGTGAGAAGGGTTTCCCTCTTTGGTCCAAATGCGGGTCTTTTCTCCGGTTGGATTGGTGCTTGCACAAGACAGTTTGTGCCTATCTATTTAGAGGATGTTAAAAGTTTGAATCCAAAATTGGCGGAGTTATACTTGGCTCGTATAAAGGAAGGCTTTATTATACCCGATGAAAGTCATGATGAGTATTTAATGCATAAAGGCGGTGATGTCCACAGGCGG
Source organism: Silene latifolia (assembly GCF_048544455.1). Lineage (NCBI taxonomy): Eukaryota > Viridiplantae > Streptophyta > Magnoliopsida > Caryophyllales > Caryophyllaceae > Silene > Silene latifolia. Next base: position 4,231,808 of record NC_133526.1, on the reverse strand, counting down.
TGGAAGTGTGGCGTTGCTAGGGATTGGTTGTATGTGGACAAGGCAACGGGGGAGATGCGTAAGAGCCCACCGGAAAACAAGTGTCTCACCATCAAGCAGGAAGAATGGGATCTTTTCAAAAAGATGAGAACTACTGAGAAGTTTCAGGTTAAATATCCTCTCCTTTTAACGATTTACCTATCATTTTTTTAATTAATGAGTCCTTTATATAATCTTTTTATTATCTCATCTACTTGCGCTTTTATATAATTATTTGAAGGCCGTTAGCAAAAGAAATCGTGCTAACATTTCATGCAAGAAGGGAAAATTCTATGGTTCTCGGCGGTTCTGAGAAAGATAGAAGAGGACCTCGTAAGTAGCATGCATTATTGCCATGTGAGACTTTATTTTTTAATCACACTTGGACTTGCATTGATACACATTTACGTGTATAAATGTTACCATGTTAATGTGTAGGTGGCAAAGGGAGTGAAAGAGGTGGATCGGCATGTAACTTATAAACAAGGGCACACGCCTAAAGGATCCCGGTCGTCGCCTGACAAATATGATCAGGAAGTGTTGGCCAACATAGTAAGCATTATTTTATTAGGACGAGTTCATTACTAACTTTATTATTTTAGTCACAAATATAATTTGAAGTTTATTTAATATATTATAGGATAAAGTAGTGAAAGAGGTAGAAGAAGGGAAATTCACTCCCGGTGGTCGTAATGACGTTCTTGCTAGAGCGATCGGCCGACCCGAACATCCAGGTCGTTTGAGGGGCGTCCGTTACAGGTTGGAGTAACGAAATATTATGGGAAAACGCCCGAGATAAAGAAGAAAAGGAAGACTAAGTCCGAGAAACGTGACATGGTAACATTTATTCTATTATTTTCATTTAAGTTCAATTCACATGTTATTGTTGGGATAAAAATTATTTGACACATTACATTCTTGGCAAGCGACTTGATTAATGGCATCCGTACTACTAAAGCTGAATCTTTGGAGGTAAGCTTTCCGAAGAAGAAGTGAAGATGATGGAGGATGTCATTTCTAAAGGGGGTAATAATAAGGTACAACAGATTGGTGAAGAGGCCGCTACTACCTTGGCAATACATGAGAAGGAAGTATCGGTCAACGAGATTCAGAAAGATCGGGTACCTAATAATGCTTCTGAAGTTGTAACAACTAAAGCCGATCAGGTACCTAATATACTTCCTTATTTTTCTTTTCTTTTTTTTTTTTGGGTAAGATCAAGGGGTGTGTTCCGCCAACTTCCCGACATGGTGCCATTGAATTGGTTAATTTTATTAGGTAAATAATGGGTCTGAAAAGGAGATGCAACTTGATGAGAAGATTTGATGGAAAAAACATACATCCCCTTCAAGTCAGTTCCTGTTTTGATAAGGTATGCATGAAGTGTTTAATTAGTTAAATTTATATGAATTTGAAGTTTGTGCAAAAATCGGCATTTGAGAAGAAAGCGTTTTTGCAAAATCTTTTGAATCTTTGAAGCGTTTTTGCAAAGATATATATAATAATGTATATGTATGTGTATATTCTTTAGGCCGTAAACAATAGGCGATTATTCTTCTTGACCCTAATAGAATCGAAAAGCCCACGTGCGTGTTGGTAGGGGTCTCGTAGAAAACAAACTGCAGCGGTGAAGCGTAGTTCATGGCGAAAAACTTTTGCGAATCATAGAATAGTAGAGATAACTACGGTCAATCCAGGCTATGAAAAATTTCCACTTGCTGTCCGATTCGTGACGACATTACCATTCGGGAGATGCGCTTGGAAGTTTCATCCAATGGCACGATACTCACATCTACTTGGCGAAGATATCTCGCCGCCTCGCCTCAGCTTTGACGGGAAAGCGATTGGGGTTAGAAGAAATACCTTTATATATATATGTGTGTGTGTTACATTTTTAATTGTTGAATGTTTTTATATGTTAAATTTATATGTTATTTTTTTTTTTGTAGGGAACAAAAAGGCGGCTTTGGCGGATAAGCCTAAGTCCACAGACATGCCAACAACCTCGACTTCACAACAACTTGATGAGGTATGTATTTAATTAACTTCTCCATTTTTTAAAAAATTAACCTCGCCCCTTTATTTATATTTTGTATCGTATTTATAAAAAGCATGGTAATTTTGTGTAGGGGACAAAAAGACTGATAAGCCTAAGTCCCAGTCTTACTGCTACTACTACCTCATCATTGAAAGAAGCGGGTTGACGAGGTATTTAATTAAGTACGCTTTTATTTTTATTACTCCAACTAGGATATGTTACCTTTGGATTTTTATTATTTTAATTATCTATACTACATGTGTAATTTCTTTGGTAGTAGCACCACATCAAAGACTCATTATTTCCGTAGTGAAAGTTAGGAGTATAAACTCCACAAAATATAAAGGGAAGGATTACATGCAAAAAGTAAGAACGGGGACGATGATGAGACTGTATGAGGAGGTTGGCCATCGCATAGCCTCCGAGCAACTGATAATTATTCCGCTCGAGGAGGATATTCTAGGGGTTGAGCGCCAAGCATGCATATCATGGGATCTGCTAGCCGTATGTATTTGGACTAGACAGATTGATGTCCAACACATATTTGTTTGGATGAAGTAAGTTTCTTAATAAATAATTTCATAGTCTAATATTCGACTACTAGGTAGATAGTGTTTTAAATATCGGAATTAATACCGTAATAATGTAGGATATTGCAAACCAGAGTGATCCCCGAGAAGAATATTCCATCTGATCAATACGGATTCATGTGCCCCTTTGTTTTATCTTTATTTATTCCGGATTTCACGTTCGAACAACGGGTAGATTATATTGCTCAGCAATTGGCGACAACCAAGAAGTCGATTTTTGGCGTTTATAATGAAAAAGGGTAATAAACAAATTAATATTACGTTTCCCCTACAATTGCATTTTCATAACTAATATATGTACTTGTTAATAATGATGATGTCTCTTGATGTAGGACTCATTGGGTGCTAGCAGCCATCATGCCGACAAAGAAAAAAGTTTTCTGGTTGGACTCTTTACATCATCAACCAAGCGAGACTTTTAAGCACTTGATTAAAATGTAAGTTTATAATACTGATTTATTTATAATAACATTTTCAATTTTTATTTATAGAAAAAAGCTCGTTCATATTTTTGCCCCTAAAAAAATTAGTTTCCGCCTCCTTTTTTATTTTTTAAAAAAAGGGCCTTTAAGAAGAAAAGAGCAAACGAGGAGGATCAACCCACGAACGATTCGATGTTGGCCCGATTTTTTACGATAACGAGTACGTGCTCAAATACAATAACATTAAGTGCAAAATGTGTTTTAATACTAATACAATACCTAAAGTTCAAGATTACGATGTGAGCCTTCTCTCGTCTGCTTTTTTTATGTAATAATAGGCCCCTCGCATGACCGGATAGCATACAATGTGGATACTACGCTTGTCGGTTCATGTTGGAGATTATTAGGCGAAGATATCTCGTTATTCTAGAAAGGGTTAGTAATAATTTAAACATGTGTTTATTACTTTTTTTTAAATTAGAGCTAATGTTGTCTTGCAATTCTTTATATATATATACCATGATGTTGCTAATGTTGTCTTGCTTTAACGCTATATATACCATAATGTATTCTCTTTGTTTTTTCCGCAGATGTAATCAACTGAGTCACAACAGATTGAGCAATACTCAAGTATAGATATAGACGAGGTAAGAGACATGTGGGGCAACTACGTCTTAGAATATATATAGATAGAAATGCATGATACTATACTCACGAGTTTAGATCACTTATTAGTAATTTTTTGTTGAAGTTAGGGAATGATTAATTAGTTCATGTAAATTCAACTCCTTGTAATTATGTATATATATATATATATGATGATCTTTTGTTGTATGTGGTTGAATTGAATCTATTGAGTTCGATGAACCCACTATGATTTATCTTGGTCTTTGGTATATGGTTTCTTTGATATATGCGGGTTTTTGAATGGCATGAAACAAATTTAATTTTTGAACATTAGGTGTACGTAATAAAAACGGTTACTAAAAAAACCGTTGTGAATACCTTTCACAACGGTTAATAAAACTAACACCGTTGTGAATGACATTTACAAATACCCGCGCATAATATTCAACAACAGGTTTTAATCAAAGAACCGTTGTTAAAAGTATTCACAATTTTGGAGGTAAAATTACAACAACGGGTATTAAACAAAGAACCGTTGTTACTAACAATTTCAACAACGGGTATGTAACATAAACCCGTTGTCAAAAGACTTCATAATTTTGGAGGGAAAGTTACAACAACGGTTATACATACGACAACCGTTGTTATATTATTCCCTCCAAAATTTTGAAACACTTTCCACAACGGAGAACACCCAACAACAACGGCTTTTAACCGTGGTGAATACTTTAGACAACGGTTTCACTAAATAAGCAAACCGTTGTAAATACCTTCTACAACGGCCGCATTAACAACGTCCGCTTTTTTATTTTACAACGGTTTTTACCCGTTGTTATAGGTTGTATCTGTAGTAGTGATGTCTTCATGGTTATAGTTACGGAAAAAAAAATTACAAGTTGTAATCAAATGTCGAGAAAAAGAAACGTATTTGAGAGAAGAAAGGAAAACATTCAAGTATTAAATCATAATATGCTTTAGCCTCTTATATCAAAGAAATCCGACTCCTAACATATTAAATCGGTTTTTCTAACGTATGCTCTACAAAGCTAATTAAAGAAAGATCTACCATATTATTAACACATTAATCATGTAAAAATGAGTCTGTACATCAATTTCTTATGATATATTTTTAGGAATTATTCTTTAGTTAGTTTTTTAATATGTGCTCTTAGGACACATATTAGAAAAACGTTTATCCAATAAGCAATGATATCAGTGACGGACCCTCCCTTAGACTTTATTATCCTCTCTTAACCAATCATTTTATACTTCGTTGCTTTTAATTCTCTAATGCTCATTGCCTTTCAATTTCATTTTCTCTGTTTTCTTCAACGCCTTTTTCGTCTATACTCTTTGTCGGCATTATCGTCTTTCATTTTTTAATGGAAAATGAGATAACGTCACTAGAATATACTGTACTAAATAGCTAGTGCTAAAAATATTGTCTCAACTCCCAAGATACATTTGCGTTACGTGGAATTAACAAGTCATGATCTCATTATCGGTTTTAGTCTTGATTTTTAGTCGTTGTCTGTCTTAGTCATCGTGGCATAAAACGAATTCAAGAGCTTGTCAAGCGGTCTTGTTTCACTAACACCCTTAGCTTCAATAACATCCGAGAAAGAAAGAAATTTCTAATTTCTCTAATTTATACGAGGAATGCAAAATTGCTTATATAACACAAAGAAGTAATACAAACTTAATCAAATTTCAAGTAAAGTTTAAGAAAATAAGAAATAATCCGCTAGACAATTAATGCTTAGTTACGGTTTAACTACAAGGTTAAGCATAGTATCTGGCTATCTGCTCAACAAATGAGATTGAGATTAGAAATTTAGTTGATAATTATGTTCTTAAACAATTCGTTCTCCGGTGGCATGAAGGTTATAGAATACAGTCGAGACGAAGTAGAGCATGGCCGTCAGTATCAAAAATGCCTTGAAAGATCCAAGCCATTCTACAAAATAGCCGGTCCCAATTGTACTGATTATTGCTGCAAATGTTCCGGCTGCATTTGAAATACCTGTAATTACCCTTTTCCGGTTTAATCAACTGTTATTTCTTATATCCTTAAACATATCATACACTATTAATATTCAGAGGATTTAGACGTATAAGAATCGGAAATAATGTACCATGAAGTCGTCCAACCGATTGTGGCGCAATATCCTGCTCAACACATAAATAACGTCAAAATTGAATCACAAATTCTCATTATAGACAGCGCATATCCATTTAGGGGTGCTCATTGGGTCGGGCCGGGCTGGTGCGGGCTGGGCTGGGGTAGAGCAGCACTGGCACGACACTACCATAGGACCGGGCTGTGCTGGGCTGGTTTTGGTCAGGCCCGGGCACATCACTATAGGGGCGGGCTGGGCTGGGTTGGTTACTTTTTTTTTTTTTTTTTTTTTTTTAAAAAAAAAACGGGCTGGAAACCGGGCTGTGCTGAAAAAACCCAACACTAGCACAGCCCGTAGTGCTGACCGGGCTGCTGAAATCTGGCCCATGAGACCGGGCTGGGCCGGGCTGGCCCGCCATGTTGTCCACCTCTATATCCATCTAGCTATAGACAGGCCAAATATCCACCTACTTTAAGCAAAACGGGCAAAATGTCACCACCTTAACGCCAAATGTCACCAGTGTCATTTCCTAAGCTACAACAGATAGTTTATCACATGGAAATGGTACTGGTGACATTTAGCGTTAAGGTGGTGACATTTGGCCCGTTTTACTTAAAGTGAGTGGATATTTGGCTTGTCTATAGCTATAGACGGATATCCCCGTCTATAATGAGATGCTTTGAAATTGAATATTGTGAGAAAATAGCGGTTGGACAATATAAACGAGATAAAAGGTCGTACTTGTATATTGAGTAAGTATCCAGCTTGGCTGAAAGCACTGAAACTCAAAGCAATTGTTAGTATCACAGATGCAACACCGGGAGTCGTGGCGTAGTTTAAGCAAAGTAAAGACAACCCGGGTCCAACAAAACCTATAGACTGCAGAGAATGCAAACACATTGTTACTTTGCTTAATTTACGTTTCATGAAGTGTCCAAGTGTCGTGTTGGAAAGAATCAGGATACAAAACCACGCTGGGAGACGGGTTACCTGCATGATTTTACGAACTAGTATCAAAGCATAGCCAGCTTTGATCAAGTAATCAGATGTTGCACCAGCAGCGTAGCTAGAAACTGCCATCACTCCCCATGGCACTGCACTAAACCACGCCGCTTCCTTTAGGTTCACACCAAGTACCTGAGACAATATCCCGAAACAAAATTAATCAACAAATGGTTAAACAAAGAAACTTCACAAGCCAAACACAGTAGCGCGCTGATGCTTACAGTTTTAAAATAAATTGGCATCCATGATAGAAGAACAAAATAACCCTGCAATACCGGGAACAAAATGTAAGGCTGTTTCATATGTGTTTTTTTTTTTTTTTTGGTCGATTCAAGTTCGGGAATGGTGGAAACATACCCAATTGTTAGTAAAATTGGCAAAGATGATTGCCCAAGAAGGCCATTTCGATAAGAGAAGGCGAACAGGCAGAACCTTAGCATTATTGCTGACAGATAAATTAGCCTTCCCTGCTTGGATCAGTTGCAGTTCTGAATTTGTCATAAATCGGCTTTCCTTTGGATCATTTGTGACTCCGTAACTCCATACCAGTAGCCAAAGTAGGCCGAGGGATGAAAACAACACAAAAGGACCAGATATTCCGGTTAGTGTTATCAAATTTGGAGTCACACACAAACCTAATACATTGCCAAGTTGAAATCCTGCCAAAGAAATCCCAACTGCACGCGCACGTTCATGAACTGGAAACCACCTACATAATAAGGCGGTTACAGTGCATCAAAGTTATTCCATTACTTCTTAGTTCTTCTTTAAGACACGTTAGTTCGTGGATGTTACAAATGTTACAACACTACATGAAAAACAAGCATAAGTAGATAAATCAAAGTTAATTACCTTGATAGGATTATGTTCATGGAGGGTATAGCAACACCTTGTGCTAGTCCAAAAAAAGCGCGAACAACTAAAAGGGTGGTGGCAGATAAATCAGCTGCCCATGGAGTTAGGAACGTGGCAAGTGACCAGAATCCGACACCCCATGCCATAACTCTTGCTCCGCCAAATTTGTCAGCCATTGCTCCACCAATTACTGAGGAGACTATGTAACCCCACAAAAATGATGACTGATAACACAGGACACCAAGAAACAACACCATACATTACAAATTATGCTTACATTGTTTATTGACTTTCTTCAACTATCATGAGTAGCAAGACGATATATGTCGATCTCTGGGTGTAAACAAAGCCTATGTGACTATATCACTTAGACTCGATTATAAGTATCCAATAATGGTACGCATGTAGCCGTGTAGGTGATCAACGACTATTTTCTGAAAGTTACCTTGATAGTATTAGGAAAATGTCCCCAAGGATTTTTTTGAGAATACTACTATACTCAACTAATTTTTTTGGTGTCAAATGAGGCGCTAGGTCAGTACAATATATGAGAGAGGGGGATTCGAACCCATGACCTATTGTCACTATACCTCCGTCTTAACAGCTAGGCTAAGATCTCTCTGGTAACTCAACTCTACTAATACAATACTCACATCAAGTCGAGTCTTGAGAGTAATAGAGTGATTTTGTTCTACTAGTGTAACCAAGTAACTTTCTCATTGGTCATATATATACATGCAGTCTCATACTTGTGATACAAAGCTAAGCTAGTACCTCCTCCTAACCCAGTACAACAACAGTTAGGACCAACAACATCGTCAACTGGCGAGGGCAAGAAATGGAGAGGATCCAAACCAATCCCTGTGACCCCAGTGGCGGAGCCAGAATTTTAACTTAGGGGGCGAACGACTAATTTCATCAGGTACACTCGAAAAAATTTAACTAAAAACTTTGAAAATTTCATCCGACAGTGAGGCGACCGCCCCTGCTAACCCCCTAGCTTCACCACTGTGTGACCCTCACTAACCCAATGCAAAATAAAATTTACAACATTTTCAAATGACTTTTCTATTCATCATGAGTAGATACAAGTCTAGCACGTATTTCCCGATAACAATATATAACACAGACGAATTAAAACATGTGACATTAACAAGTAACACGTAACTATTATTAAACTGAACCAAGTGGTGTTAGTCTAGTGGTAGCCGGATTAAACCTTGAAGCTTGCAGAAATGCAGGAGTTGAGAGGTCCCGGGTTCGACTACCAGCTGGGGCGATGATCACTTGGCCACTGCAGCCCCCGAAGGGTGGCTTACATGGTCCATGTGGTGGTGCGGGAATGCATGGGCCCGGGAGACTCAACCCCCTCGTCATCAAAAAAAAAAAAAAAAAAAAAACTGAACTCAATACCATCAGGTGACGCTAGCGCTATTTAAAAAAAAAATACCTGAACAATGCCAACAAAAGAAGTGGACCAAGCATGAGTAAGAGAAAGTGGAACAACAGCAACAGACATAACAATTCTATTAGCATTCAAAAGACACATAACCATAGCCACCAAACACACCACTTTATATCTATACTTTCCTTCTTCACCATTTTCATCATCTTTAAATAAAAATACTCCATTTTCTCCATCATTTTCCTTGCAATTCACCTCTACATTTCTTAAACTATTACCATCTTTGTATTTCTTCCATAATCTTATTTTTGACGGAGATTTCGACCGAGAATTTGTTAAATTTAATGCAAATGATGATGGATTAATGTGTATATTGTTGGGTTTTTGTTGTTTTTTGTTTGAATTGTTTGTTAAATTATTGAATTTTGTGTATGATGAACAAGAATAAATGAGAGATGTCATTGTTTTTTTTTTTTTTTTTTTTTTGCTAATTGAGAATAATTGAATTAAGTGTTGTGTTACCCACTAAGTATAAATAATTACAAATAAAATGTAGAGAATAATTATCACTTTTTATCTTCTATTTGTACTATTATTGTTTGGATTTACTTCAATTAATTGATTCCTTTTACAAGGGTAGAGTAATTGAAATTTTTGTAAAAAATACAATAACAAGGGAATTTTTACTAGGAAAAACTTATAAATAAGAAATAATCGAATAACCTTAGGTTTGAATGTGAAAAATATACGTCTCTACCAAACACCGAACATTGTTTTGTGTCATCGACTCTAATGATACTACCATAAAAAGTCGACAGTAAAAGAAAAGTCGTCGTTAAATAGCGTCTTTTGAGTATTAATTCTCTTTCGAAGAAGAGAAGCATAGACGCAAAACGTAACAACAATAAAAAGTCGATAGTAAAAGAAATGTCTACGATGTTAATAGTAGACTTTTTCGGGTTTTAGCTAAGTTGTGTCCGTTTGACCATTTTTATCAGCATTTCATTAACCTGGACAGTGGACAGTCGACAGCACCAGAAATCATACAACCATCTATCAACAGGCACAAGAACTCGAGACGGTCTCAGTTATTGAGAGACCATTCTTCCGCTTCTACAAATACAACAAAACAGAACACAATTACACAACACAAACATACTGTTGACTCTTTTTCCAAGATTGCTAATTTGATACAGCATCAAGGTTTATCTACCTCCTCTTACTCTCCTTCTTTTCTATACATTGCCAATTGACTCTTTCTAGGTTTTGGGCATAATTGCAATACATCTTTTATGTTGATTATTTGTTAGATTTCTGCTTTTCTTGCTACCCAATTAGATAAAGTTTTGATCTTTGAATTAAAAAAAACCCTAATTTTGTTGCATTTGATTAGGGTTCTACAGGAAATTACCCACCTAAAATTGACTCTTTTAGATTTTGGGCATAATTGCAATTCATCTTTTATGATGTTAAATATGTTAGATTTGTGCTTTTTTTAATACCCAATTACATAAAGTTTTGATCTTTGAATCAAAAACCCTAATTTTGTTGCCATTGATGAGGATTCTAAACGAAATTACCCACCTATAATTGACACTTTTAGATCACATATGATGTCAATTTGTTAAATTTATGCTTTTTTTACTACCCAATTACATAAAGTTTTTATCTTTGAATAAAAACCCTAGTTTTATTGCCATGGATGAAGGTACTGGAGGAAATTATCCACCCAGAAATGTCCCAAATTTGTCAAAATCACAAAACCCAAAAAGCATAAACCCTAATAATCTTGGAAAAAAGTTTCCCACTTATCTTGATGCTGTGTATGTAACACCAAGAACAAGAATTTTGTGTGAAATTGTTTCTAGGACCCCAAATCCAGATATTGATTCTGCCCTTAATGATAGTGGCATTACGCCGAGCCCGGAACTTGTAGAGGAGGTGCTTAAGCTCTCATATAATAGTCCTGATGGTGCTGTTGGGTTTTTCCGATGGGCTGGGTTTTCGCATAAACCCTCGGCTTATGCCTGGAATTTGATGGTTGATTTGCTTGGTAAGAATCAATTGTTTGACAAAATGTGGGGGGCTATTCGGACAATGAAGGAAGAAGGGTTGCTTTCACTTGCTACATTTGTGTCTGTGTTTGGGAGTTACTGTGAGGTGAAAAAATTTGACGATGCTATGATGACGTTTGATGTGATGGATAAGTATGGGGTTGAACCTGATGTGGTTGCGATGAACTCCTTGTTGAGTGCGATTTGTATGCAGAAAAATCAAACTCAAATGGCGTACAATTTTTTCGACAAAATCAAGGGTAAGATTCCACCTGATGGAGATACCTTTGCGATTTTGTTAGAGGGTTGGGAGAAGCAAGGGAATGCTGCCAAGGCTAAGACCACGTTTGGCGAGATGGTGGTTCGGGTGGGGTGGGATGTGAAGAATATGGCGGCTTACACTGCTTTCCTGAACACGTTATTAAGCAAATCTCAGGTTGATGAGGCTGTCAAGTTTCTCCATGTCATGAAGGGAAAAGGATGTTTGCCGGGCTTGACGTTTTTTTCGAATGCTCTAGATATTCTTGTTAAGCAAAATGATTCTGTTCATGTTGTTCCGTTGTGGGATACAATGGTGGGGAGTGATATAATGCCCAATTTGATCACGTTCAATGCAATGATCGGTTTGTTTTGCAACAACAATGATATTGACAATGCCTTTCGGTTCCTCGATGATATGCCAACATATGGAGTGTTTCCCGACTCCCTAACCTATAACACAATATTTGAATGCTTAATAAGCAACAAGAAGGGCCGTGAAGTAGCAAGCTTTTTCAGGGAAATGATAAAGAACGAATGCCTTCCCACACCTCGCAATTGTACTGCCGCTGTTGATATGTTGTTTGACCAAGATGATCCTGAGACGGGAATCGAGATTTGGAATTATTTGCTAGAAAACAAAGCCCCGTCAATAGATGATACTGCTAATGTCCTGCTGGTGGCACTGTGCAAGATAGGCCGTTTCACGGAACTCAAAAGAATTGCCTATGATATGCTCGACCAGAGAATTATCATTCAGGTAGACACCATGGAAAAATTGCAGAAGGCATTTTATAAAGAAGGCCGGAGTGCTAGAGATGTATATGACAATCTCGAGAGGAGGTGGAAATCACGCACTTTGCGATGATCATTCCGTGCTCTTTTTACAGCCCTTCCCTTTTATCCTCTTTTACTTTTCTGGGTAGCCTTTAGGTAGTTTTCTCTTTCTATCTACTTCAAGTAACTGTTGCTATTAATGGTAATGCTTTTAGCATAAAACAGTTGCCTAAGATGTGGTATAACTTATTCGCCAGTCACCACCCGTTCCCACATCTCGAATTCCTTCACGGGCAAGGTAAGGTGTTCATATATACTGCCTTAACACTCGGTCTTTGCTATCAATTGGTTTACTCCACCATTTTAAGACTCATTTGGATGCTGAGTCTTTAATTGATTTAAAGACGATACCTTTTACTCCACGCTGTTTGCAGTAGGCTTCCTGTTATTATGAATGTTGTAGCTCTCTGTGTTTTACTCTTAAGTTTGTTGAGCTGGCCTCCAGGAGATTGATGTCTTTGCCAGCGTTTTGTTGTTAGCGAGGTTTGCTCTTGACCGAGAGACTCTCTACGCTTTTATTCTCTTACATTGCATTAACCTTCTATGTGCTTCATCCTTTCTTAGTTTTACCTAGCGAGTTACCTTCTAGATTCTTAGTTGAAAATTGTTCATTTCCCTGGCTATGGGTTGAGTAACCTCACTTTAAGTCATTCCAGGTATATTATATTGTTATGTACTTTGGATCAGATGGGTCATATACATGTTCAATTCTGTTCCGAGTGTGACTATTACGTTAGTTCAGATTTGAGTCATTTCAAGTTGATTCGAGTCATTTGGAGGCGTAACAAGGGTCATTTTGGCTGTTGGTTGATCAACATTGGTGTAATTTCAAATTAGTAATTATGATATAAGTCGGGTCAACTCAAGTCATTTTGGGATGAGTCAATTTGGGTTAGGTAGTCCAACTCTGACTTTTGTCATTTTGGAGTGCCTGACTCTATATCAAGCCGGAAAAGTTCAGGTTGGATCATTTGAGCCAATTCAATTTTGCTGGGTCTACGGCTGAGCCTGAGAATGTTGTTCTTAGATCTCGGAAAGATTGACAGCAGGTCTATTTGGGAATTGAATGTAAGATTATCTTAGGTAAAGATCGTTGTATGATAAATCCGGTTGATGGTTAGGCATTTTGAGTAAGCTTTCATGTTTCTCCTTAATTTGTTGTTACTGGTTCGGGACACAGTTCATTTAAGGCTGACAGAGCCTCTCAGTGTTATGAAGCCTATATACCACGCAATTCGCATGCAGTTGAGTAAGGGCCTTAGCATGGTTATACACTTGTATGTAGCTGTACCACCCTCGTTAGACCTGTCAAAATGGTCAAGCGGGTTTTGTTTGGTTGGAACAAAACTGGAGGTCCCATCTTCCCATGTATTCCGACATTGAAATGCTGAACTGATGTTGTAGAAGCGACTGTGTCGACCCAGTTATATATATATATATATATATATATTGTGCATCTGTGCTAGGTAATTTTCTCAGCTTATCTCATGCTGAAAGCAGCACAAGATGTTCCGTCTTAAATATTGGTTTTCTAAGTTACAATTCCAGAATTGCTTGTATTAATTTGATGTTGGTTATGACAAAAATGTAACCAGCACTGGTACAAAATGTGCTAAAACCTTGATAAATCTGCCCACAACGGTCTGAGTTTAATCCCGTCGCATGTATTAATTTACCTAATTAAGGAATCGCTGTCGTTAGCTTCAAACTGAAACTGAAAATTATTTTCTGCAATTGTCCATCTTTCTGCTCGATTCCGATCTAGTCCATTTTCCCAGTCCGGACTGGATAATGCACACCCCTACGACCTACCTCTAAACAGTTAAGCACCACTTCCTCCATTTATTTGACTTATATACCGATAATTCGAGAAAAAGAAAACCATATGACTGAATATTTAATTCGAGAAAAAGAAAACCATATGACTGAATATTTTTTGGGTTGGATGGAAACTACACCTAACGACAATTAAGGTAATCTTTTTTATAGAATACAAATACATGTGTAAGGTGGTTTTACACAAATTTATCGTAAAATGAAATCTTTTACCCACTAATAGGGTTGTGTTTGGATTCATTTTTCAATTATATTAGTGTAAAATCGCCTTATACAAGACTGACTCCACGACCCATGCCAGTCGAGTACTCGACTATGGTTACAAACAATCTTATGCTTAACAAAACAACCTGAATAACCCTTTAGATCAACAGAAGCACAAAAGAGAAAGGCAAAGGCATCATATATTTTGTGATTTTGTAGATGAAGTGTAGTATACTTTTGTTCTTTGTTTTCAATACAATAGTACTTAAAAGTACACATTAAAGTACCCTATAACATACATCATACTCCGTCTCATTCATCAAATTCTTTACATTTACTTCTGATACGGACTTTTACGACTTCACATGCATGTGACTTTTAACGATACGTATGTTAGTTAATCGGACTTGTAGACTAAAAAAATAATGTAAATTTTTTTTTTAATCTCCCACTCATCAGATTCCTTACATTTTTTTTTAAAACATATCGGAAAAAAAAATGTAAGGAATCTGATGAGTGGGAGAGACCGGGAGAATATTATATACATATACAATAATCCCTAAAGTAAACTCATATAATACCACATTCTTCATTTTCTTGGTACAATTAGCTTTACCTCTAAGTAAAGAAGATACCAAAACCTTCCCTCAAAATGAAGATCAAGAACCTTAAACTTCCTCAACATGATTTCCTCCTCACTATCCCAACAAATAAAACCACCCCACATTCTAATTCCGAACCTTCCCAAATAAAAATATATACAACAAAATTTCGACGTAAATTTATTTAAAGTTAATAACATTGGCTTAATGCCGAATGTTGTTATATTAATCCCATCAATATCTTCCTTAATTTCATCATTAATCTTCGTTAATGCCAACCGTGATTGGCCGCGGACACCACGGGCAACGCCGGACCCACCCGTTAATATGGTGTGTAGCCATAGTATGCACATTTTTAACCATAATTGTTATTTTTACGGGTATGGTAATTTTTATAGGGTACCTTGTTATTAAGCCTAGGGTGCCATACATTATTGTCACAAATGCACATCTAGACAACTTTGACACGAGTCAAGCCGGGTTATTAAATATCCAAATTACCCTCTGGATGAGGGCCGAGAATGATAACCAGGACGCTCAAGCCAGCTTTTCAGATTTCAACTATGACCTGAGTTTTCACGGGATTAAAATTGATACCCTTAAGAATTGGCCTTTTGAGGTAGGTAAAAATGGGTCGGTTTTATTCCAATTTATTGCGAAATCAAGTTCGATACCATTGGATCCGGAACAAGAGTCTATGGTATCAAGATCTTATAATGAGGATAGAATTGTGTTTCATTTGTTGGGTAGAACAAGAGCAAGATGGAGAGTTGGGCCGTTAAAATCAGTTAAGTTCTTGTGTAATTTGTTTTGTGAATTACAATTTCATAGAGATGGGACTAGTTTTGAATCCCATTGTACTCCTAAGTTTAAATAAGTTTAAGTTTAATTATTTAAATTACATATATTCTTATTTACGTTTTGATTTTCGCAATTTTATTTTAGTCGAATAATTTTATATTTGAAATTAACACTTTTTTTTTTGATGAATTTGTCTGATTATAAATGTAAACCATCTATTCAAAAGATATTTATCATTTCCATGAACCAAATTAGCTGTTTAAAACGGGTATTTGGAATAATATGTTACACGAGAATTTGTGTTTTATCGGGTATTGGGATTAAGTCACATTTTTAGCATTGCTTTTACATTTAAACTTGTATTTCTTCTATTTTTTTTCTTTTTAGAAAATTTAGTTGTATTTCCTATGTCTTTCTTCAATTAGAAACATTAGCATCCTAGAGAAAAGAGGGTGTAAGATCCTAGATAAAATAATAAAGACAACTAGACAAGGGTGGAGTTAGGAAGGGGCTAGTAGGACGTTCGTCCCGTTACAGGATAAAAATTTCGATTTTTTTTTTAATTTACCTTATCGAAATACATTCATATAGTATGTATGTAAGACATGTAACTATGTACGGAGTAATATATAATTAAGTATCCCTATCAAGTATGTATGTAAGTATGTAACTATGTAAGCCTTTAAAGTCAAAGTTTGTAAGAAATGTAAACATCTTTATTTCCTTTGTAAGTATATATCAGGTAGGCTTTATGTTCCGCATGCAACAACTTTGACAAATTATGTATTTCACATTTTCCACTTGTGTGGTTTTAGCTTTGTCCTTAGTCACAAGGTTTAAGGAAAAGTTGATGACTATTCTTTGCATTTAAAAATTACTCTATAATATAATTTAACATTTTATGTAATTGTATACTTGATCAATAGGAAAATCGCGTTTGTAAAAGCATGTAAAATATCGTATAGATAATAATAAAGACAATATCTGATTATAAAAGAGTTATGTTACTCAACTGATTAGAGTGCACGATATAACATGAAACATTAATAACAAGTTATAAAAACTGGGAAGTGCACTCGATATCCAAAGGGATGAAGAAATTGCGGGTTGTTTAGTGTAGCTACTAGTTAACTCGATTGTAGAGTGGCGTAATTGTTTCTATGTTATGAATTTATTAATTTAATGATATGGAACTATTCAATCAGCTAAATTTCGTTCCAATGCTATTGAGATTGTGTGCAAAATTTCTAAGGGAGATTGTTTAGTTAAGCTAATCGCTTCAAATTAATGCACGCAATATAATCAAAGGTTAAATGACATACAAATGGGATTAATACAGATTTACATGCCAACTAATCCTAGACATTTAGGACTCAATTTAAGTCTCAATGTGGTTTATGTTTGTATGTTGGCGAAAATAGATTTAAGTTTAACGATCTTATTAGTCATTAGATAGTAGATGGTAAAGCTAACCAACAATACAAGTCATCTCGGCCCAGCACGGTCGAGCCTACATTGGGGGGCCAAAATGGGGAGCCATCCAACCTAGCATAGCCCGGGTCCCCTATCAGTCCGGCAGTACAAGCCCGTGCCAACTTTCCGTTGGCCCGGCCCGACCATGTCTCACGGACCAGATTTTAGCAGCCCGGTCAGCCCATGGCCCGGCCCGGCCCAGCTAGCAATACGGGCAGTGCTAGTGTTGGTTTTTTCAGCCCAACCCGGTTTCCAGCCCTTTTTTTTTTTAAAAAAAAGTACCCAGCCCGGTCCTATAGTGCTATGCCCGGGCCTGACCAAAACCAGCCCAGCCCGGTCTAATGGTAGTGCCGTGCCAGTGCTGCTCTACCCAGCCCAGCCCAGCCCAACCTGTCCTTGGCCCGTCCCAGCCCGCCCCAATGAGCAGCTCCATCCCACACCTATAATTGCCATTGTAATTTGTATCACAACATTTCCAAATTGCAACTGCAAACCTGCAAAACCTCATAATCCCTCCCTCCATTTTCCAATTGACGGCGACGATGGGCGGACGAGGACGCAGCCGCACGCAGCGCAAACACTTCAAACAAGGCCGCGAAAATGTCTGGAAATACTCCTCCAACTCCAACGCCGCCGATAACAACACTGCTGATAATAACAACACTAACAATCCTGAAAATAAAGTTAGATGGGACCCCTTCACTACTCACAACGCTGCTTTCGAGGACTATTACAAGGTACGGAGTATACACTTATTCCTCCGTCTCAATCATTTGTTTCTTTACTTCATCGTCTATTCTCTCCGTCTCAATTATTTATTTATTCCGAGTTTGCAGGAGCAAGGAATTGTCGCTCCTGAAGAATGGGATACTTTTATGGAGTTTTTACGCAAGCCTTTGCCTTCTGCTTTCCGTATCAATTCTAGGTTTATTCTTCTTCCCTTGCTTTGGTTTCTTTTTGTTGTTTAGGGTTTAATAGTTTCCGTCATTTGTTTACCTTTGTTCAAATTCACCTGATTTATATTTGATGTCTAAGGTAAGTATGCGAATGCGATACTGTATGTACTGTATATTAAGATTATAGAGGGGAGATGAATTCATAAGGGAGAATTGTATTATTGATTTATGATAGTTGCATCAGAATACATAAGAGGATATATATATATATATATATATATAAAATCACACTCTAAACCCTAGACGGTAGCCGCCATATCTCGTAACCTAACCCTATTTTAGCAAATCCTAATGATAGTCGGCTCTAATGGGCGTAATATCCTAATACTGTATGTTTCTTACATAGGCTGATTTATATTTGATGTCTAAGGTAAGTATGCGAATGCGATACTGTATGTTTCTTACATAAGCTTAGGGGTTGTTGTTTTATAGCCAATGTTATGTGGCGGTAAGCTGATAATGATGGTGATTTTTAGAGTGATGACCGGATAACTTTTAACCATTGGTTTCGATGAGGACATTTGAAAGGAAAACAAAGGATGGAACGATTTCTTTTGTGTAGTTAATTGGGTGGCAGGAAAATGGAGGGATTCATTTTTTTTTTCGTATGTGAAGTGAATTCAAACTTTTCCATATTTTCAATGGAGCCAAAGACTCATTACTCTTTGGTTATGGATTATAATGGAATAAATCAAAATGGCTCACTAAAGTGGCTGCTCTTCTTTCTTTTGTGAAGTAGCGGTCCTTCGATGCAGTTCTCGACACAATTTCCATCTTGGGTCATTCGGAAACAGCCTCTTTGTGTTGCTAACACAAGGGTAAGGCTGCGTACATCCAACCCCCCCTTACCCCGCAATTTATGGGAGCCATTGAGGCACTGGGGTAATGTTGTTGTTGTTGTTGTTGTTGTTGTTGTTGTGAAGTGAATTCAAAGTCCTTTCAACATAGGCGAAGATATGGAGGAAGCATGACATCGTTTCATTTTTCCTAACCCTCCCTCCTACAGTATCTGAAACAAAAACTTGTGTTTATTTGTCACTGGGCTTGGGGTGGTACAATTTGGGGATGCCACAGGCCCACAGGTAGGTAGGTTATCACCATGGCTATAGGTGATTTTGTGAATGGATTACACATTCTGGGATGAACCATATGGCTCATTTAGTCCTTGGTAATATATTGCGGTGATGGTAATGGGTTTGTTGGTAGCAAACCCTATTAACTCTTTATCTCTTATGCCTAGTTTATTAATACTAAGATCTATGGTTGCCACTGGTTGGCAGTAGGCTGTCACCATAGGGTTAGTGATTTTGACATTTCTGATGGAATTTGTAGAGATTAGGCTGCTTGACCAGCAACATGGTTTTATGAATTTACGCAGTTACTTCTCCCCTTTTAGAATCTCTACTAGTTTATCCGTTTGATTTTGGTACTGTCAGTCAATTTAATTTGATTTGAGCCTGACTACAACTATGACTACACACCTTTGTTAGTAAAAGACAGAGTCGAAAAACTGGGCTCATAATAAGTGTACTAGACATTTATGAGTATGAATATGTGATATCGTGTGCTTAAAATATAGGGGAGGAAGTTACACAGAAACAGTTTCAATCATTGTTTTGTTTAATTGCGACTCTTTGAGTGTCTTTTTTTTTCCCTGAATTGTGCATAAGTTTACAAAAAACCTTTCGTCAATTAGGACAATACAAATTAAGAGTTATGAGCTCTTTCCTATATTTATCAACCAGGGTGGCAACCTTTTCTTTTCAATCATTAATGAGAAAGGCCATTAAGCAGAGTGAAGCCATCTTATTATATAAATAAAGAATATGTCTGAAATATGACGCGTTCTAGACAATTATTCCCCCTTTCACATCTTATGTTATATCCTTCTTTTTACTGATTCTCTGTTCTATGCCTGGATTTTGCAGTAGCCAATTCTGCTCGGATATCCGCTCACAACTAGAAAATGACTTTGTCAAATCCCTTCAGACTGAGGTTGCTCAATAATGTTTTGTATTTGTTTCCAATTATCATGAGCATTACTCCAAACTGTTATTTCATGTAGTGTCTATGATACTTTAATTCCTGAACTTTGCTTGTTATTTTGTACCAGTTCTCCGGGGAAGATGAAGCTGCAGCCATTAGGCCACTCCCTTGGTACCCAGAAAATCTTGCATGGCATTCTAATTTTTCACGTAATCAGCTGAGGAAAAACCAAACACTCGAGAGGTGAGGCTGCCTTTTTTCTTTAAATCCATTAAAAACCTTCTAAAAATTGAGTCACATACAAAAGTGACAGAAATTGTTGGAGCGATACAATTGACTATGATATTATAGTTAAGCATTATTTGAATTGTATATTGTTAGGAGAACTGTGGTGGATTGAAGTTTTGAACCACTTAAGGGAATGTTCCGTGAAGTGTGAACAGAACAGGGTCTAAAAGCTATTAACTTACTGTATTGTCCTTTTTTTTGCTGATAGGGTACTTTAGTATTTATGCCATGCGGTGGTGTATTTTCAGGTTCCATGAGTTTTTGAAGCTAGCTAATGAAATAGGAAACATAACACGGCAAGAGGCTGTCAGCATGGTGGGTTATTTAGCATGTCAGATCACATGTGTTCTTTTTTGAAATATTTTGAAGTATTACACTGATTGGTAATTTTTATTAAACAGGTACCACCTCTATTTCTGGATGTACACCCAGATCATTATGTACTAGACAGTAAGCATGTCCTTCCTTACTACTATTATGACCCCAACTTATGTGGTTTTAAAGCGACATCACCTTTTATTTCTCTTTTGTAATTTTTTGCATCTTTATGTTGCTAACACAAGGGTAAGGCTGCGTACATCTAACCGCCCCTTGGCCCTTACCCCGCAATTTGCGGGAGCCATTGAGGCACTCAGTGGTGATATGGTGTAGCGAAATGTTTACTCGACATTTACGAGTATCAATCCATTAGTTTAGGGAATTGACAAACTTAACTAATGAAGGGTCAAAGCATAATTAATGGTGTAGCAGTAAACTCAATTCTCACATGTTTCTTCAACAACATGCTACACCATTTGATATGGTGAACCCCCTCCTGGTTGTGGTGGTTGTTCTAATTTATTGCCTCACGTGCCTTTGGTTATCTAAAACTCTTAACACAATCGGCTAATTGAAGTGAACCATTCCTATTGACGTCAGACATTTCACCTCTCCTATTTAACTTCTTATGTGCAGTGTGTGCAGCGCCGGGATCAAAAACATTTCAGCTACTTGAGATTATTCATCGCACAAATGAATCTGGCTCATTGCCAAATGGAATGGTACTTGGTTCTTTTATTTTCCGTTTCTTACCTTTTCTACTTGTGGACATTCTTAGCCTTTGTTGTAGGGTTGTACCATTATTTTGAAAGAGGTATTTTTTTTGAATATATTTTTGGTGAGTTCCTGGATTTTGTGGTGGCAATACTTTAATGATTTTAGTTAAAATTCCCTTGTGCACCAGGTCGTTGCAAATGATGTTGATATTCAAAGAAGTAACCTTCTTATCCATCAGACAAAGAGAATGTGCACTGCCAATTTAATAGTTACCAATCATGAAGCACAAAATTTCCCTGGCTGTCGTCTCAGCAAATTTCACCATGATTCTTCCACTGTTGAAGCTGAAAATGGCCTAAGCATCAACCAGCTTATGTTTGACCGTGTCTTATGCGATGTGCCGTGCAGCGGTGATGGTACTCTCCGAAAGGCCCCAGACATTTGGAGAAAATGGTATTTTTGGTTTCAATGTTCTTTTTTGAATGTTATTTCATAGTCAAACCAATAAATTTACATTTATTTTACCAAGAATTTGCATCTATGTAAAATTGCCACAACGGTTTGTCTTACTGGTTGATGTTGACATTTCGTTCATTTTCTTTCTTTGTTTGTCTATCTTACAGGAATGCAGGAATGGGCAATGGGCTACATTGTCTGCAGCTAAAGATTGCCATGCGAGGTAGCTTTTGTTGAGAATTTTAATTAAAATTGCATGTCATTAAGTAAGAAAGGAAACGAACGAGTACAACCGAATTTGATTTTTTTTTGATTGAGTTTTTCGTCAAACACTACCTTAAGATTTACCCTAGTTTGCCAAGAACTATGTAACATTTTATTTTTTGTCAAACACTACCTATTGCTTACATAAGTTTGTTAAACACTGCCAGAAGTAGATTTCCGTCAAAAAAGTCCCAAACTTTGTTTATTGACTTATGGAATTACTTGCCATTATAAATGACATTTAATTGCCCTCATTTTCTATCCATTATTATCAAATTTCTCCGAGTTTTACTATTAATACATTGTTTCCTTTTTTTTAACGCAATTTTCACCATAGCTATTTGCCTATTTATACCCTCAATTTCATTCTTTCTTTCTATATTTGTCCATCCTCACCCAGCACAAACCCTTCGTCACCTGTCATTACCAACTCCTCACAATAGCAATGTCAAGTCGCCCCTCCAAAGGCGGAAATGTGAACTGTGAAATAGCATTGTCCCTGAAATGGCATACCAACTAAGGAGATAATGTGAACTGTGAAGAACGAAAGAAGAGATTCTACTTCATTGATCAACTCACAGATGGCGATTGTGAATTAATATAGGAGTTAAATTAGCCTTTACTAAATAGAAATTAAGAGTTGTGAGGAAAGAAAGGGAAAGAGATAAGAGACCAAAAGAAGATCTCAATTGTCACGTGATTCCGTTAGTTAATAACAGAAATTTGACTATTTTTAACGAAATCTACTTGTGGTAGTGTTTAACAAACTTTGGTAAATAATAGGTGGTATTTAACAAAAAATAAAACTTTAGGTAGCTATTTGCAAACTGGGGTAAATTTTAGGTAATGTCTTAGAATTTATCACTAGTAAGACTCGTAGAATGTTTATAGCAAAACCATGGAAGGGTTTATTTTTTTTACTCCCTCCCTCTCTTACTGTATGGATTTTGAAACTAGTACCTCAGCATCATCATGAAGCTCTTAATAAATATTCAGGCTCCATAAAGATCCCTTTGAAGATCTGTTATTATATTTCATTTTTTGCCTAGCTCAATAGAGTTCACTTTGATGGAGTTGATAATTTGCATTGTATCTCACACACACACACAGTATACACTCGAATCCAGGAATAAACGATTCAACCTGAAAGGCTCCTGCCATAATATTAATGTCCTCAAGGATAAACAGTGAAAATATAATCTTTGGAGGAAAATGCTTAGGTTACTACAATATCACTCAACTGAGTCAAACTCTTAAAGGCTCTTGCTGTCCTGCATATGACCAGGTGGAGGGTGGGGGAAGATTTGTGCAACCTTTCTCCTTTGTTGAATACACCCGAACAGTATTTCTTGATGACTTGTAAGTCTGACAAGCCTCTGTCGGTTGGCTTCTACTCATATTCCAAAGACATATAACTGTGAACCGTTGGCTTTTTTGTCGCTAAATAAACCTTTGGCATTATTGGAAACTACCAAATGTTCCTATGCAAAAATGCCAGGATAATACTTTTTCTGATCAAGATCTGTAAATGTTACTGTCGTGGTTGACTTGTTTAGGCCTCCTAACAATTAAAAAGAATTCTTATTTACTTGGTGGTAAGTTTTTTGAGTTTGGTCTTAAGTAAAGGGGTTGAGTTCTCCTGCGACAGGTATCTCTCTGCTTAAAGTTGGGGGAAGAATGATTTACTCAACATGTTCCATGAATCCAGTGGAAAATGAAGCTGTAGTCGCTGAGGTAAATGCTCCTCCAAAAAAACTTCTTTTGGTACTTTCTTCTTTTTAGTGAATTAAAATGATGACCTTAAATCATTTTAGGACTAAGGTTTTGCTGTTAATGTTGTAATGAATTTATCGAAGCTAGGTTTAACTCCTTCAAAGATGAAGTGACCTCATTGTCTTCTTTCCCTCATATATCCATACAAGCTCTATCAACAAGCATAACATTAAGTGTAACTCTGAGTTTGGTGATAGGGACTTGGTCAATGTTGGCTGTGAGTTAGTATGATACATAATAATTGGTAAGAGTCATATAGACAATCAACTGATCAAGTGTAGGGTATTTGATGTGAGGCTTTGTCCACCTTTTTTTTCTTTGTGTGAGCGTGTAGTTGTTTATCTTTTTGGGGGCGAAGAATAGATTTGTTGCCTTTCTGCTACCTCGTTCTTTTCCCAATGGAAGAAGTTTGTGGATGAAATTGTCTAGTGATCTCTTGGCGATAATTCTGAACTCTGATGATGATATATTATAAACGGTTGTATATTTCCTATGTTACCTTTCCTTGTGAAGCTGATGCTTTTTACCTATCAGAAATCGTAAATGTAGCATTCAGCTCTTTAAGTTTCTCTCTATCAAAAATATAAAAGGGGGAGATTGTTTGTAGTTGGTGGTGCTAAATTCATATAAAGTGATCTTCTGTTGTTTGTCCTTTGTGTACAAATATGTCATATTTTTTTCTTCAGATCCTTCGAAGGTGTGGGGACTCTGTTGAACTTATTGACGTCTCTAGCGAGCTCCCTCAGCTTGTTCGTCGTCCTGGTCTTAAAAAATGGAAGGTAATCCTAAAAATCACGCTTCTCTGCTCCCATGATTACGTTAGTTGGATGATCAAGGCTATAAGGCATTGTTATCATGGATATGCAGGTCAGGGACAAAGGTCTTTGGCTATCTTCATATAAAACTGTGCCAAAATATCGAAGGCCTGGTATCCTTTGTAGCATGTTCCCTTCAGGGAGAAATGATGTTGATTCGTCTGAAGTTCTTGATGGTCCTGCGGTTGAAACATGTATTGGAGATGATGGGGAGATGGCTAATGATTCTGCTTTGGATCCAGCTAAAACAGATGCCGTTTCACCTTCTGAAGCTGATTCTCTGCCATCTTGTGATGTTGACGATGATGATGTTTCAAGTCTCCCTCTTGAGCGTTGCATGCGAATTGTGCCTCATGACCAGAACACTGGATCCTTTTTTATCGCAGTCTTTCACAAGCATTCTCCTTTTCCAGGTACATTTCCATGTCCATTTCCAATGGAGCCAAAGATCCACTTTTTTTTGGCTTTTGTGTATGATGAAAGAAAATATAATGGGCCAATAAAGTGTCCAATGTAGCTATTGGTCGGTGCTGTTCCCAATAAAATTTTATTGTGGGTCATCTTGAAACAACTTCTTTGTGTTTCCAACACAGGGTAATGTTGCGTACTTCTGACCCACCTGGCCACTTACGTTACCATAGGTGAACCTTTGATAGCTCCTCTGTGTTTCCAACATAGGCGGGAGTTTTTGATGGCTTGAGGCATTGAGTAATGTTGTTGCAACTATTTTAAACTTCTGCAGTATTTCAAGAGAACGATGCGGGTGCCATTGAGCCCATGGTTAATGACAATGAAGAACTTACTAAATTAGGTGTGGAAGATGCAAGTAAGGTGGATGATCTTTTAGAGACAAAATTATGCGAAACAGCCCCGGCAGATGATGCAGAAACAGATGCAACTTCCTTAGACAATGAAGCTCTGAAACTGGGTGATGATGGATCAGATGATCAAGGAGCTCCTGATAATAAGGAACCTAGCCCTGCAAAAGTTGGAATAAAGAGAAAGTTACAGGTCCAGGGCAAATGGAAAGGTGTCGACCCTGTGTTATTGTTTAAAGAGGAAACGGTTGTGAACAATATCAAACAATTCTATGGAATAGATGACTCTTTTCCATTGTATGGTCATCTTGTGTCGAGAAATAGTGATACTGAGAGGGTGAAGAGGATATACTATATATCTAAACCAGTGAAAGATGTTCTGGAGTTGAATCTTTTAGCAGGACAACAACTTAAGATTGCCTCTGTTGGCCTGAAGATGTTTGTAAGTTCTCTTTTGCTTACTGTTCAGCATTTTCAATATTTAAGCTTCTATAGTTGTTGCTGTAATTAGAAAGAGTATATCTTTCCTATATTTGTGAAGTATATATGAATCCCTGTACTGTAGTCGATTGGAACTTATAGAGGTATTAAGGTTGATGATAACAAAGCTGAACTTCTTGAGATACATATAGAAAAGCCAAATACCTAGTAGCTTGTCATTGTGTATTTTCAGCTGAAAGAATTCTCCCACACGAGCTTTTTCATGCTGCCTTTCTGTTTATGGAATTAAAGGTGGCAAAACAGTCATACGTCAAACGAGGATGGTGATTTTTTAAGGTTCATTCAGTAAAATCTAACAGATGACCCTGTTCTACTGTATGACCATTGTACCCAAGATCAAATGATCTTTTAGTGCTTTAGGGAGCATTTAAAGGCCTAAAAATAAGAAATTAGAAGATCTGGAATTCTGGATAAATACAATGTCCTGTTTTGGTGGCAGAAACCGGCTGTAGGCGAATTCTGTCAATCTCGTATCTAATCAATTTGTAACGTTGCAGGAACGGCAGACATCGAAAGATGGTAACTCCTCAGCATGTAGATATCGCATATCATCAGAAGGATTGCCAGTGTTGCTCCCCTACATAACCAAGCAAATATTAGTTGCATCGCTTGTTGATTTCAAGCATCTCTTGCAGTACAAATCTATCAAGTTCGGTGATTTTGTTGATGCTGAATTGGGGGAGAGGGCTACCAAACTAGAATTAGGAAGTTGCGTTGTGGTGCTTAAACAAGGTTAGTTGCTTCAATTAGGGCTACCAGTTACCATTATCAATTTTATTTGTCTTGTGATTTGTTTGTCTTGTTGAACCCGAGGATTGATATCAGCATCCATCTTTTCTTAATACTCGAGGGCGAACATTAGCCTACAGATATTCATCATAACTAAATGGAGGATCCTATCTTCTATAATCACTAATTTTTCTTGATCACTTGCTGTAGCTCACCAGGAAGTGTCAAGTCCTCCGAAAATGGATTCATCAACAATAGCAATTGGGTGTTGGAAGGGAAGGTCCAACATCAATGTTATGGTCACAGCACTAGATTGCCAAGATCTGCTTGAAAGACTCGACACACGCATGGGAACCCCAAATGACCGTCAAACTGAATCACACAATGTGGAAGCAAATGGAGTTGCTGCCACAAACGACATTGAGATGAAAGACGAAGGTACTACCCAGACCGACATGAATGAATAAAAAGAAGCTATGGTAGGAGCATAGAGTTGGCTTTGAGCAATTGAGGAATTCATAAATTTTGTTGCGTAACTTGTACCATGCTGTAGATGTAGCAAACTAATTTATGCATGATACTGCATTTTTATTTGGTAAAAGAATCTTCCTTTTCGTGTGCATTTTGATGACGACCTTCTGAATCCCTTTGAATTAAACCTATCTGACTGCAGTACTATCGGTAGCTATAAGTGAAATTAGGGTAAAAAATTCTACTCTCTTGAAATTTATGATGTTGGAGACGAATGTTTAACTAGGTTTTTAAAAACAGCAAGTCATAACTCTTGAAGGGTCAAGACTTACTCAAAAACTACCAATAATCTACCCTAGTCTTGACAAAGTCTTAAGTTGAATCTTAGAAATCCAAGACTCAACTTAAGACTTTGGGTGAGTCTCGACCCCACCTTAAAGAGAAATTAACCAATGAGTGAATCTCATGTGTCATTTCGTTTTTCAGCTAGTCTTGCTTGTGACGGGCTAATCCCGTCACAAGCTTGTGACCTCTCACAAAAAGAGAGAGGGGACAAGGTGGGGCATCCCCATGTGCTTCCCACTCACCTTTTTATGGGTTTTTTGTGAGAAGAAACGGTATCCGTCACAAGTTTGTGACGGATACCGCCGTCACAAATGAGAATTTGCCTTCTTTTTTTTGTGAAAAAAAGGAGTAAAGTGAAAAAGTAGAGTCTGAGGTGAGTATGATGGATAATGTATAAAGTCTGAGGTGAGTCTGAACAATAAAGAAAGAAATAATAAAAGTTAGTGGAAAGATGATGTGTCAAAGTCTTAAGACTTGGGAGAGTCTTACTGATAATCTCACCCTAAGTGTAGATGACAAATTAGTGCTCAATACTAATCGGGTAAACTGTAGATGACTTGTTTTAGACCCGTTTTACGCTTACAAAGTTGATCGTTAAAACGGGTTGGGCCAGTGATTCTGAGGTTTGGGTTGAAAAGAACGGGTTGGTTTTGGGCTAGGGTTTAAAAGAGTGGGTTATTTTGGGGCGGATTTCGGTGTGTTTTTCGGATTGGGTCATCTTTTGACATGTCTACTTATAACCGACTATAATAAGAATTTGTATTTCAGTCAATAAAATGGATGTGCAAGTAGAACATGGATCATAAACTCATTCAGCATATTCTCATTTAAGACGTGCATATCCATCCTAAGCTTAACACCAGTTAAGTATACTCATGTGGGAGGAATAAGGCAAGCGGAATACATCGGGAATCACAAAATATTTATGCTAGTAGTTTGAAAGCCCGTACTTCGTACGGGTTAACATAATTGTGAAACCACCAAAATCAAAAGTATAATACAAATAAATTTCACTATTGTTGGAGGTATTAATACAAACTCTTATAAGAGCTATCTAAGACAATACTTAAGACCCGAGGTAATAATGTCCTCTGTTAATTCTGAAAATTTATGACAATGCTTTATCTGACCGAGGAACTGTCTGTATGATTTCAAGAAAATGTTTTCTGGGGCCCTGAAATCCCGAAAACCGTATATTATACACTTAAATTTGAGCCGTTTGGGAGGTCGTACTGGGTCATATTTCTTTTCCTACCACTTGTTCTACCACGTGCCTAGGGTCGCTTCATGAGTTACTGTATTCGATTTTTAACCCTAAATAAAAAGTATTTATCTAATTTTAAGGAAAACCCGATTTTTGTCCAAGACTCGTTTATCGCGTACCGGCACCCTCAAATATCCTCCGTTGTTTCTGAAAATTTGTGTGGCTGTTTTATCTGACTCGAGGAACCGTCTATATGATTTACAGATATTTTTGTTCCGGGACCCTGCAATTCCGAAAATCGTGTATTACACACTTAGATTTGAGCTGTTTGGGAGGTCGTATCGAGTCATATTTCTTTTCCTACCACTTTTTCAACTACGCGACTGAGGTCGCTTCATGAGTTACCGTATTCGATTTTCAGCCCTAAATAAGAAGTATTCAACTATTTTTAAGGAATACCCGATTTTCATCCGAGACTCGTTTATGGCGTACCGGCACCCTCAAATGTCCTCTGTTGCTTCTCAAATTTTGTGTGGTTGCTTATCTGGCTCGAGTAACCGTCTGTATGATTTATAAACATTTTTGTTCCGGGGCCCAAAAATCCTGAAACATTTTTGTTCCGGGGCCCAAAAATCCTGAAACCGTGTATTATACACTTAGTAAATTTGAGCCGTTTGGAAGGTCGTACCGGGTCGTGTTTCTTTTCCTCATAGTTTTTCTACCACGGGTCAAGGGTCGCTTCATGAGTTACCGTATTCGATTTTCAGCCCTAAATAAAAAGTATTCATCTATTTTTAATGAATATCCGATTTTCGTCCTATACTTGTTTATCGCGAACCAGCACCCTCAAATGTCCTCTGTTGCTTCTTAAAATTTGTGTAGCTGCTTTATCTGACCCGATAAACTGTCTGTATGATTTACAGACATTTTTGTTCCGGGATCCTGAAATCCTAAAAACCGTGTATTATACAATTAAATTTGAGCCGTTTGGGAGGTCGTACTGGGTCATGTTTCTTTTCCTACTACTTTTTCTACCTCGTGACTGGGTCGCTTCATGAGTTACCGTGTTCGATTTTCAGCCCTAAATAATAATAAGGTGCCCGATTTTCGTCCGAGACTCGTTTATCGCGTACCGGCACCCTTAAATGTCCTCTGTTGCTTCTCAAAATTTGTGTGACTGCTTTATTTGACTCGAGAAACCGTCTGTATGATTTACAAACATTTTTGTTCCGGGATTCTAAAATCCCGAAAACCGTGTATTACACTTAATTTGAGCCGTTTGGGAGGTCGTACTAGGTCATGTTTCTTTTCCACCTAGTTTTTCTACCAAGTGTCAGAGGTCGCTTCATGAGTTACCGGATTTGATTTTCAGCCCTAAATAAAAAGTATTCATCTATTTTTAATACCCGATTTCAGCTCAGCTGCTTTCCAAAATTTGTGTGGCTGTTTTATCTGACCTGAGAAACCGTGTGTATGATTTACAGACATTTTTGTTCCGGGATCCTGAAATCCCGAAAATCGTGTATTATACACTTAAGTTTGAGCCGTTTGAGAGATCGTACTGGGTCATGTTTCTTTTCCGCTCAATTTTTCTTAGAAGTGGCAAACGGGTCAATCAGATCAGTTTCGGTTCGGGTTCTTTCGAATCGGGTTATTTCAATGGCCCTTTATTTTCGATTTCAGTTCGTTCAATTTAAGTACGATTTAGTTTTCACTTTTAATCAGTTGTTGATATTTCGGGTCGGTGAAGGTTCGAGTCGGGTTAATATCGGACAATTAAGATTCAATTCGGGTCAATATCAGAGCAGTTGAGGTTCGAGTCAGGTTGCATTCGGATTAGATGTCAAGGGATTAGGTCTTCATTGAAAACATCGGATATAATACAAATAAATTTATTAAATAAGTAATATATAATGTTTTTTTTTATAACTAAGATATAATATTAAGTGAAAGACGCCAAAGGGGTGACGCTAATGTACAAAAAGTCACCTTAGGTACATTCGGGTTATTTCGGGTTTCAATGTTGGGTTTCAGTCATCAATAAATTATCAATATACGGTTGAAATCGGTTCACGTATATTTCGGTTTAGATTGAAACAATTCAGGTTGAACCAATTCAGGTTCATTCGATCTTGGGTGTATTTCGGATATTACAAATTCGGTTCAATTCAGATATCGATTATTTGGGTTCGATTTACTTTTGCCAGGTCTAGGAAAATTGGTTAATTTTATTTATTACCTTTTCCATTCATATTTGGGTTCGATTTACTTTTGTCAGGTCTAGGAAAATTGGTTAATTTTATTTATTACCTTTTCCATTCATATCCAAATGTACCATTTCTCTCTCATTTTTTTGACATTATTCATAGCGATATATAAGAAAAAATATAGTTATCCGAAATCTTATTTAATTCGTCTTTATAATGTAAAACTAAATATATTTACGTTGCAATTTATGCATTGACACGTGTGTATATAGAATGGTATATTTGACACGTGTGTGTATATATATACGGAGTATTTGCTTTAAATTCAATTTTCAATAAATTCACCTATTTAGGGGGTGTTTGGTTCACCCAATATAGGTATAAGGTATGGGTTTGGAATGAACCAAACCCATACCATGTGTTTGTTTGAAGGAAATGAAGGTTTTATACCCATACCTCAAACCCATGAGGTATGGTTTCTCATACCCATAGAGAGGGGTGGGTATGAGATTGATACCTATGGTATCAAATTAGAAATATTAAAAAGTGATAAAAAAATTGTAAAAAAAAACTTTTTATATTTTTATTTAATTAAATTTTATCTACATGATTTAATAGTATAAAAATTATTATTAAAAAAATTGTATTTTGAAGATTTTTTTAGGTTTGATTGATTTCTAACCCCATACCCCCAAAATTGAACCAAACACAATGTATGAGGTATCAAGTTCCAACCCGATACCACCCAGGTATGATTCCCGATTCCAAACCCATACCCACGCGTGAACCAAACACCCCCTTATATGTCTTGTTACAGGTTGGACATGTATTTACCCGTAAATATGCGGGTTATCCTCGGATGCGGTCATTTTCGGGTTAGGGTTGACAAGAGCGGGTTTTCAATTTATTTTCAGACAGGATTCGGTCGATTTTTTTTAGATTGGGTCATCTTTTGACCAAAATTTGTACTATTTCTTAAATGAGTTGGCTCTTCTACTAGTAAATTTCAGTAGAATGTTAACCTGCAGATGCCTGAAATTCATGCAAACATTGTCACGTTTTCCCTTTTATAGAAAATCATTTTGATTGTGGAATCTTCATCGGATGATCACACTGCTTTCTAATTACTTCAGCAGTCCCTCAGTAAGACCCATATACAGGCATACACAGGAGGGTAATACAGTAATTTCACTCTATGATACTCTTCCCTAGAGTAACACGTTGCCTACCTACATTCTGCTTTTATTTACAGACTACAATACCACTGTAACAACACTACTGATACATACTCAATCCGACTAGTCCATAGTTTACGTTTACTTTGTCGATAATTTACGTTTACTGTATTTTGTATCTTGAACTCTTACCAGCTTCCTTCCTGTAAAACATCACCTGAGGTATGTTACACAAATCTTGGTCATTTGCTTGCGTTTTGTGTTTGTATAAAAGGCGTTAACTGCTGAATTATACTCCTTCCATCCCAGTCGATAATTCACCTTTGTAACAAATAAATAATTGTGACAGAGCGAGTATAATATTTACGTCTTCTTGACAAATTTGCTATGCGATTGCTGCTTTTTTACATTTATTTCGACGTTTTGCTAGGAAATGGCACCCGAGTTCTTCGCTGTTTTTCTCCCAGAGTTTTGCTCTCATCAATTGGTAATGTTTTCCAACTCATTCCGTCCCAATTTGTTCACCTTTGATTTAAATACTCTTTAAAAGAATATAAAAGGTAAACAAATGACGAGTATTTGTAATAGAATAGAATATGTAAATATTCGTTTTAGGATATATTTATTTACTTCGTATTACGCCCCCTCACTCGAATGGCCATTGGGCTCGAAGAGTGGTTAGTGCACCCCATACCATGTGCTGAAAGTTCACTTCGTGAGTTATTGGAGGCTGCCAGGATTTAAACTCGTGACCTTTGAATATATCTAATTGATTGATTCCTTTTAAGTAGAAGATAACTTCAGGGTTCAAGGCACATTTGGAAAAAGAAGTAACAGGTGAAGCGATCATCGAAAGGTCGGATACCAACATGGTTTGGAAGGTGGATTTAGTCAAGGAAGGTGAAGATTTCTTATTCAAGAACGGGTGGAATGAGTTTGTGACCGAGAATGGTGTCACAATCGGCGACTTCATGGTTTTTCAATACCATGGAAATTCCTGGTTTACTGTTGATATCTTTGGTACTGATGGATTGGAAAAACTCACCCCAGGAAAGCGGGCCCTGGTTAATGATGATGATGATGATGACGAGGACTATGATGTCGTAGATGAGACAGCTAAGGCAGTGGGCGGTATGAAGATATGATAAAGAAGATTATTACAGCTGGAGACGTTTGCGTTTTGAGGCTCGTGATTTACCCGGTACCACTCTCTCAGTCTCCTTCCTCCGCACCAGAGGCGACTAATATTTAGCACTAACATCAACTGTGTGCTTGCAACTTTGCGTCTTATTATGCATCACAATTTAAGATCTTTCTACCAGCAGTTTCCTTGTCTAATTTAAATCAATGAATGCAAAATTTCGCTTTCTGATTTTCAGCTGAAAAGCCAGCAGAGTACATACATGTTATCTAACAAAATAAGCCTTAATTATACGCTTGACACTTGACCATTTCGCGTGTTTCCTGGTATAAACAACTTCTAAATACTTGAAACAAAAACGTAAAAACTGGTCGCAACACAGGAAAACCTACAGAATTAATATGGTCATCAGCATCATCTTGGAGCATACCAAGTCTTCTTCTTCTTCTGCATTAATCAACAACAGTTATTGTGTAAGACAGCCGTATAGTGCGACCGACAAAAAATTGCCACTTTATGATATAACGCGACCATTTTATTTTAAAAATGACCACTTTCAAAAAACTGATCATTTTATTAATAATAAAACTAAAATGATTATTTTTTAGATGGTCGTGCCATAGGATGGTATCATAGTATAATTTCCGATTAATCAATTATACAATCCTGATGCATTAGAATAGGTTTATGATTATAGCATTTCATTGAAAATTGGAAATAAAATTAAACGGCGGCAACATTTCTGGAGTTTCATAATGCATAATTTGATCATATAATATGAAATCAATGCTTGATTGCTATTAGGCAATCAGTATTATATAAAGTTCCATTCTTTTTGGAAGAACAACAATTTCAAAATCCACCAAGTGTCGGAACCAGAATTTGTAATTGAAATGACCACAAACTTTAAACAAAAATTTAAATTTTATGGGTGACCGTCCTACTAACCCCTAAGTTCCCCTAGTTCCGTCACAAAATCCAGTTATTATGGTCGGATAACATGAATCATTAAATGAAAATGCGTAACATAACCAAAAAGAAAAGGAAAGGGAAAATACCGGATTAGTAGCCATGTGTAGTTGACCGTACAATGTTTTATTGTAAAACCGTTTTTGAATTTTTATAGGGAAGATGAAGGGGCATGCATAACCTTAGCAAACGAACAACGTACTCACTACACCATAGTACATTAGTACTCCCTCCTATTCACTCTTTTCTTCCCTATTTCCTTAAACGGATTATTCAGGTTTTCTTCTCCTTCTTATTTTGGAAACTTTTTACTCTTATTTTATTCATTCATTTCTCCTATCACCAAACCCCACCTAACTTTTACTCTTATTTTATTCATCCCTCTCTCATATCACCATACCCCACATAACTCACAATTACTTATTTAATTCCCAATTATTCATTTCTCTCTCCAATCCACAAACTCCACCATCTTTATTTATTCATTCTTTAACTCCCTCTTTAATTCTTGTGCCCCAAAACAAAGGGAAGAAAACACTGAATTGGAGGGAGTATTTAGTACCACCCACGCCCCCACTAGTTGCAAGTTTGCAACAACACAAACAGTGGCGGAGTCATAATTTGAACTTAAGAGGTGGAAAATAATAAGGGGACAAAGGACTAATAATATAATGCACACTCAATTTTTTTTTTTGAAAAATTTAACTAAAAATCTCGAAAATTTCATTCACCAGGGAGTGAGAGCTAGAGTTGGCATTGGGCGTCTTGGCAAGACGCGCGTCTTGGCCCATCGTGCCTTCCCAAAAAAATGGCCGGCCAGCACGGATATTGGGCTGGCCGTGTCGTGCCGTGCTTGGCCCACTCATCCAAATCCCCGCCGCAGCCCGCTCCTGGCACGCCCAATTTCGTGCTCGGGCCGTGCCTGGCCCATGGGCTAATCGTGCCTAACACGTGGGCCGGCCCAATAACCTTAGTATTTTTTTTTCTAAATACACATTTATTTATATAAATAATGAATATTAACGATTTAAATATATATTTTATTAAATATTAATGTACTTGATGTCTTGATTAGTTGATTACTTGTATTTTTAATGTACTAGATTTAATTAAATAATTAAAAAACGATATTAAATAATGGAATTTAATTAAATAATTAAGAAACGGGCCAAATCTCGGGCCGTGCCGTGTCAGGCCCGCCGTGCCTGGTTCGTGCCGTACCCTCCGTGCTTGGGCCGTGTCGTGCCTAGGCACGGGAATTTCCAAAAAATGCAGTCGCGGCCCGCCTCAAACCCGTTCGTGCCGTGCCCGTGCCATCAGTATTATTCATCCGTGCCGTGTCGTGCCCGTGCCGGACTCGTGCCGTGCCCGTGCCGCTCGCCTTAGCCCGGCCCGGATTGCCATCTCTAGTGAGAGCAGCCTCCCTAACTCCACCACTGACCACAAAATCTGCTATCAATAATTAACTTACTATGTACGTGTCCGTCATCAATTGCTATAATTAAGTGACCCAAAAGAAAGAACTATTGACTGAGGCCCAAATGGCCAATTCTTTTGAGTTACAAATGAAATAAATCAGACTTTTAGAGAAATCTTTCCATTAAATTGTCTTCAATAATCCGAAGAAGATTATTCCGTAAAACCTAAGAACATAACTCGTATATTTTTTCCCTTTTCTAGCCAGCAAATCCAATAAAAAGTTTCGAATATGAACACTATCAAATCTTCTCAATTTTTTTTTTTTAAATATCTCGTATATTTTTTCCCTTTTCTAGCCAGAAAATCCAATAAAATTTCGTGTATGAACACTATCATTCATTCATTCTAATTCACGATTTTTCCAATCCGTCTCAATTTATTTTTTTCTTTTTCAAAAAACACAAAATCTTATTGAAGACGGCATGTATCCGTCACTTTGGAGTGACGGATGTCATTTCCTCTCACAAATGACCTAAATAGAGGAGAGATGTAAGCACATGGGGTGCCCCACCTTGTCTCCTCTATCCGTTTTGTGACTTGCTCCGATCCGTCTTCAGCAAGGCTAACTGTTCAAAAAAAAATATGTTAGGTAAGGAATAAACGAGTATACGTGTCAAAATTGGCAATACCAGTTTATACTTTATTCACGTATATATCCAGGTATTTCATACCTCCAGGTATCCAACAGCTGCTTCATATCTCCACATATCACAATTTCACATTCTTCTCCCTCTTCTCTCCTCTCTTTCTCCAGGGCATAAAAATTTGGAAGAGACGGTTTTTCACTTTTCCGTACTTATTTTATTATAAGACCGTCTTTCAGGAGACTCAATGAAGCTTTTCCGTTATTATTACCGCACTCTCTGATTCGCTTGGTGCAGGTCGGGAACCGCCGTCCTCCTCCACCGCCGCCGGAGAATATTCTCTCTCATCGCCGTCGCCGGCGGTGTTATCTCCCCGAATAATTATTAATCGGTGTGGTGGTGGTTGGTGAGATACTACTGTTCCCGCTTTGCATCAACTGAATTCGAGTCTGCGGTGATTTGTTCTATTTTAATTAAAGGTAAATAAATGATTGAGACGGAAAAAGTTATCGAAAATTTTAACTAAAAATTTTAATTTTTTCATTGATTCAGGGTGACTCTGCTAGCTTCCCTAGCTCCACTACTGGTTCGAATCGATGTTTATTTCTTTTAATTTGTTGATGGTAATATAATTATGTGAATTTAGTTTTTAACGGTAAGATTTGAATGATTTAGGTGTATTTTTGTTTGATTGATTGATTGATTTGCTTAGGATTTATTCATTATGAAGATCTTGCAATTGAATATTTAAGTTTGAAGATTGATGCTTTTAATTTAATTATTATTGTGGAATCAGTTTAATTCAATTGATCTTGTTTCTTGATGTTAGCCATTTTGTGGAAATTATATCTTTGTGATTTAAATGACGGAGACACCCAAATTAGGAAAACGTAAATAATAAATGATCGGAACAGAGAGAATATTTGAGATGCTTTGATGCTTGATTCGATGTTGAAGTCAATATATGCTTGATTTATAATTGAGGGTATTATTATGAATTTATGATATATGCTTTATTTGGATTATTCTATGTTATGCCAGTCAAATTCCTTGTTAAAGCTTAGTCAACTTTTTCGAAATATTCTATTGATAGATTTATATATAGAAGTGGTCTATATTCTACTACTATTATTTTCCTGATTTGTGGACTTTGAGGCTAACTAATACAGTAAGATTCTTGTTTTGATGTAAGGGAGCCCATATTGGGCAATTAATGTTGTTTGGTTTCGATACTTTCGAATCCAAGTTACTGTAGTAGTGTAGTACCAGCCATCTATATCTGTCTGCAATAATTTATGATATTCGTTTGATTATGCTCTTTTGTATCAGTAATTATCCTGTAATATTGTTCTACGACGTTACAATACCTTGATAGATGAGGTGTAGAAACATCGACAATGGTCTTATATGATAACTCGTGTCTTCATAAAAGTTTTTTCAGTAAGATTTTATTACTATTTACCGTAAATTTGGCCATACAGCCATTATGCCAGCCCCCTTAGACGTGTTGGATTCTCTTTGACAGTCTTGAATGCATTTCCATTTTTATTTCGAGTTTTTTCTCTTCAAGCTACTTTTTTTATAAACATTAATAATGGTAGTGCTTGTTTTAGTTAATGGTGAAAAGTGTTTCATTTTTGTTTCGAGTTTTTTCTCTTCAAGCTACTTCCTTTATAAACATTAATAATGATAGTGCTTGTTTTAGTTAATGGTGAAAAGTGTGGGCAAAGGGAATGTCAGTTTTAACCTACTAAGGACTTTGAAAATAATTACTGGGTCTCTAGACTATGTTGAGTAAAACTTGGTGCAAGATATAAGATAGTTTATGACGTAATTAGTGTGATATTGGACTATTCTGTTGGAGGTAATTTGGTAAGGTGTATGCTGCGCACCATATAAAAGTTGACAAATGCAATACTGCACTATTGTGTTGGAGGGGATTTGATAAGGCGTATGGTGCACTCCGCACCATCTTAATTTGTCAAATGCAATATCGCACAATTGTGTTGGAGGGGATTTGACAACGTGTAATGTGTGCACCATATGAAGTTGCCGAAAATTATATCAACAATTGGATGAATTTTTTGAGCTGAGGCTCTTCTCCCATCTGATCTGGAGGGGAAAATGGCCACTGTATCGTCTTTGACGTTGATGTAGTAGTATCAATTGTATGCTGTATCTGAAATGTATCACATATAGGTTTGTTGCTTTCTGGTTTCCATTATGCTCGATATTTGATTCCAGTTTGATTCCTTCTTGGAATACAGCTCTTCCAGAGCATTGCAGTCAAAGACTCGATATGCAAACTACTAACTAGAGTATCCTAATGTAGCTGTTGGGTGAAATACCCTACTTTTGTTGAAGAGGGATTTGTTCGAGTGTTTCTTTTAGTGGTTTACCTTCACGTAGAGTCGTAGTTGTCGTGAAAATCCTCTAAAAGTTGGGTTTGATCATTTTGAAGTTGTATGCAGACATGTTCACATGTAGAATCAAAGTATAGTTTCTTGTTTATTGCTGCTTTTTTCCATATGATTCTCTTTTTGCAATCCAATTTTTTTGGAAATGTTGCTCCCGTGGATCACAAAACTTCAAGAGGACTTCGTTCCCTACAAGCTTACGTAGTTCTCCACATTTATTTCAAAATTTAATTCGAGAGAGATTTCAGAGAATTTGGACATACAAACTACAGGCACCATGGCAGGCCTTTTCGATGTAAGCTTCGTTTGGTAAACTTTTGATATATTTCCAATTTTTTTCTAAGATCTTCGTTTGAAAGATATTTCTGGAAATATTGCTGATGTGAACTTTGTAGCGTCCGTATGGAAACTGTGGACAAAGGAAATCGAAGCTTTATGTTTCTACGACAAGGGCCCTGAGATCTGTTGGAGTACATGATACGCTAACATGCTGTCGAGGACTCGATGCAAGGATAGTGTCCGACAACTGTGGTATGATTCTCTTTTTTTAATGGTTAAAACGGTTTCGTCGAAGGAATTGGTAAAACTTATTCAAAATTTTGGTTGAATTTCATGAAAATGTTCTGTTCTCTTCTGGCAGAGACATACATTTTATACGTCTTTGATTTTATCGTAGTTGCACTCTGAACCCAGGCACAACTTCCAGTTTGATTTTTTCTTTGGAAGTAAATATTTAGGGAACATATCATGTGGTTTCCCACTTTCCCTTACTCGACAATTTTTGAGAGCCTCTGAGACACTAGGGTAATGGTGTTGTAAATCATGTGGTAATTGGTTTCTATTACAAAAACCTGAAAAGTAAATATGGAGTTGTATTAGGATATTGGGCCTATACTAGGCCCGGCTATCATCAGGGTTGGCCATTTTAGGGTTAGGGTTTCATTAAGTTGGGAGGTACTCACCATATCGATGTAAAACAACAACTATCAATAATATAATCTCCTTTATTATCGTCTCCCTTCAATAATCTTCACAAGTTGCGAGTTCTAAAAGAATACCAACTAGGGTATCCAAGTTGATTGGGGTTCAGACTCTGGTGTAAATGATTGGCAAACATGTTGCAGATTTGATGTGTGCTTTAGGAGAGCTATGTGACAGTCTAGTTCAGTGTGTCACTCTTTTTTTTTTTCAATTACTGTCATCAGAAATAAGGATTTGAAATTTGGTATTGGATTTGCACTTTTTGTCCTGTTGAGTCGGTTTATCTTGTTTTTGATTCACTATTTTGTAGTGGTGTAAACTGGGATATCCATCATCGGCAACAATGAGTCATCCCCTTGCCACAGTGCTCCCACTACTTTGATATGCCTGAAATGCTGAAATCAAGCTTAGTCGGGACATGCTTGTTGTAATATACTGCTGGAACCTTTGCTTACTGTGGATATGAATTATGAATTATGATTGCGTTTCAATCATGTTTTTCAGGTTTAAACAGGAGTCGGAAGGGCAGTTTCGATGCAGAGTTAGTTCCAACTCAAGTCACGTGTTTTAGTATTTTGATCGAATAATTGAATTGATATAATGATGTGACTTCCATGTTTGGAGGGTTTACTGTGATAGCACACTCGGCCACACGGCCTAATTAATTGAGCGTTGGTGGTTTCATTCGAGTAATAATTCGGGCCAATTGGGCAAAGCTTTCGACTCAGGTACAAATGGTCAGTGGTGTTTAAGGCCAATTAGTGATAATATTTGAGATTTAAAATTGGCACCCAACGTACAATCGCACATGGTGACCCCGCCTCAACCATCTTTGTTCACCGCATACCATCTCCATCGTCTTCACCTTACCCCTACAAAAATTCCTTCAGTAATTTGTGATACTCGTATTCTTCTGTAATCATGTAGTGTCCGAGTCCGGAATGCTTGTTGAATTGTTGGTCAACATTTTTTCAAATATTATTTATTACATTATCTATACCCAATTATGGTCTTAATATTCAAATCTTACCTACATTGGAATTTGATATTGTCACCTAATGCAATATGAACAACTGATTTTTCAAAAATGTTTTTTGACTTTGGAGACTGATTTTGTTCGTGTCCAAAAGTGGTCATAGGGACAAAAAACGTATTTACTAAACTAGCCAAACATAAACATGACTCGAGGCAAAACAGGGAGCGAATAATGAGTCGGATTGAGCTAAATTAAATAATTGTTTCAAAAGACTGATGAGGCTCGATACTGCAAATTTAGTGCAAACCCCTCCTGCTATGCCCTCCCTCAAAAACCATGGCCTGTCTGTCACTCAATGCTAAAAATATCAACTTTTCCATTAAATAGGGTCCTGTTATCCAACGTGCACCTGCAATGGCTGCAACAAAACACTAGCAATCGAGTCTAACCAACATACAAGTATACAACCATATGTTTGAAACAGCGCCTGGCATAAAATGTCATGTATGCAAATATTCAATTACTCACTATATAATTATTATGCTCACTACGAAACCCTCTATGATTTGATGAACCAAGACTAAGAAGTTGCAGTATGCCTGAAACAGAACGTAAAGCAACCTGCTCTATGATTTCCGATCAGAAACAAAATTGGAGTCCACAACAAGGCAGCTGAGACGAACCATTGTTTCACATCATTCATATATCAGCAGTAAGGGACAAAACTACCTGCAACACAAATAAAGGCAAACTATATTAAACAAGTTGTAGATGAAACCCTTGGTGTCTAAAATGAGAGTGAGTCTTGTATGAGTCGGTTATTTGATTATGAGAAATTGAGAGTCCGCGAGATGGAATAGTCTAACATCTTAACCAAAGTAATACTGAGGGTCTAATCGAGATGGAATAGTCTAACATCTTAACCAAAGTAATACTGAGGGTCTAATCCTGGTCAAGCCAGTATTGTCTTACAAGGGCATGTCTAAAATGCCATATAGTCCACTCGGTTAGCGTGGATGGGAATGAGGTAGAGAGTTTTTTGTAATTTATCAAAAACACAACCAAGCGGAATTTGAGGTCTGCGGTTTACTTTCTTTATGTCCTGACCAAACGCCCATAAGAGCGCTAATGGTCTCTAGATTTGAGGAGAAAGTGTAAACTACCAGATCAATAAGCATGTACAAGATGACTTTTTGATATACACTCTAGTTGTAAGAGTTAGACAAAAACAATTGCTGCAGAATGAACCATTCATCAGGCATAAACAAGGCACCATTGGAATGTGAAATCAGTTTTGTCTAAGGAAAGAATACGAGAACGCATCAGGCATAAACAAGGCACCATTCATCAGGCATAAACAAGGTACCTTTTCTCCAGGTTTAAATGGAGGTTGACCTTTGTAAGGGCATGTGCTGCATCTGAAAGCATCCCCTAGTCCACACTGTAATA
The DNA here is from genome assembly GCF_048544455.1 of Silene latifolia. Lineage (NCBI taxonomy): Eukaryota > Viridiplantae > Streptophyta > Magnoliopsida > Caryophyllales > Caryophyllaceae > Silene > Silene latifolia. Next base: position 4,189,644 of record NC_133526.1, on the reverse strand, counting down.
CGAGAACGCTCATCAGCAGAAAAATCACTAATTATGTTTAATAAAAAAATAATCTTAACTCAACTTGTTGATAGGACGATCTCAACACTATGGGCAGCCCATCAAGAATTAGTTAACCCAACCAAAAAAAACTCAAAAAATATATAACAATGCAGTTTTAGTCTGTACTACCTCCATCTCAATCATTTGTTTACCTTTGATAAAAATACCCCTCATAAAGAATAAAAAAAGGTAAACAAATAAATGGGAAAAAGGGAGTGTAATGATAACGAATATAACAGGTGTTTTCACTGTTTACATGTGGGCTACTATCAATTTGGGCACATCTCATGCTATACAAATAATCAATATCCACATGTCATGCCTCTTTGACCTTTCCACTATCAAATAGCATACAATAAAATGAAACACATACACTGCCACATCCAGATCCAGATTGAAGCAGTTCCATTGTTGAGTCCAGTTTGTCTACTTTCTCGCTCTCTTCGCCCTTCCACAGACGCAATTCTTGCAGGCTTTCCTAGTGATTCCCACTTCGATCACCAACCGTAATGACCGCTTGAATTAATAGCGAGATACTACGATAGACTATTTGATGAGAAAGAAATATTTGGAGACAAATAAACGGCCCTACCAGGGGGCAATTGTGGCTTTTTACGGTCTTCCTCAGTTAACAAAGAGTCCTCATCGATCTGATCAAAATCGTCACTAAGTTGAACCACAGGTAAGCCTTTTGATACTTTAAGGGGATACGATGACCCGAGTTTCCAAGATGGCTTTTTGGCTTTGATCTGCAAAATGAGAAACACGCGACTCATGACGAACAAATAATCACGGCCACTTCAAAGAACTATGTTAGCGATTTGTTGTCAACTACCACCTACATTGCAATGTAGAAACATTAAATGAAATCACTCGACAAGAGTAGGCTTAAACCACACATACAAGGGGGGTATAAAAATATATCAGTGTGTTCCAAATCAGATACGGAGTATCAAATAGTTTCTTTATAAACAAGTGGAATATCTAAAACGAAACTTTCAATCTGTCTATGTCAGATGACGAACAGAGAGCTATCAAATGAGATTTTTAAGTAACACTAAAATTATTTACGCCTCTCTAAAAAATATTATCCCTAGTCACCATAGGTTATTTTCAATTTTTCATCAAATAAATGCGGTAGAAGAAACATTTGACAACAAGGAACAAGACAAAAGACGGGGGTAAAAGGATGCTCTGCAATTTGCTAAGAATCAGTTTATTTTGCAGCATCAGTTGATTTAAGATTTTGGCCGAGTTGGATCAGGAAGGAGCCATCTTGAACGCAAAAGCCTCTCTAGAAAATATTATCCCTAGTCAGTAGTCACCATAGATTATTTTCATCAAATAAATCTGGTTGAAGGAACAGCACAAAAGAAGGGGGTAAAAGGATACTCTGCAATTTGCTAAGAATCAGTTTATTTTGCAGCATCCGTTGATTTAAGATTTTGGCCGAGTTGGACCAGAAGGGAGCCATCTTGAACGCAAAAGCTCTACTACCAGTTGTTCAGGATGTTTATAGTGTTGTTAAGGAACTATCGTGTTCGCATAAGATTTTGGAGTGGGTCAGGGTAGTCGCTATGGTCCGAGTTGATGCAAGGGTGGTCTCGAATCAGGTTTGATAAGTAGTTTTGAAAAACTCACTCCGAGATAATTAACCTTTGCGAGCACAACGAGAGTTCCAAAAATTCCGGACAAACAGAAAGAAAAGGCAGAGAAGAAAACAGATACTCAAAAGAGATTCAAGAAAGCTGACAAGTGCAAGCCAACAAGTGCCTTGAGAAACAACGTGGCTTATGAAAATTAACAAGAAGTAGCACAGGAGACAAACTCTAACAAAGTACTTATAAAGTGAATGGAAAGGATCGATACCAATAATTCTATAAAGTAATAGCACAAATAGGCCCTTACAAACTAAACCTTGAACTCCCGAATATACATCTAATGGTACTGTTGAATAGTTTTCGGTTGAGAGAATCCACTTTAAGTATCTTCCTGGAGTGAAGAAAGTATCTATACACCGATAGAAAAAAAAAAAAAAGTATTGTCAAACTTATGCCCTGGCAAAAAAAAGAAGGTAATGGATACACATAACAACAATTTATGATGCCTAACAAAACAAATAACAGCGTAGAGTACCCTTTCTGAAGGAAGATCAGCCCCAAGTTGAGTAAGGTATATAAGAACTTTTCCATCGGCTTTGCAACTCTAAACAATTCGAAATGAGAGGAATAGCGGGGAAAGTCACGTATTTTGGAGACACCAACAACGATATCCACAGAAGATGAGTCAAGGACAAGTTTACGATGAATTCAAAGCATTAGATGATACTTTGGACCGACAATAGAATCAAATAGTAGTTAGTACCCCCTCACTTCTATGACATGAAATTAAAAATGGGGAATAGGTTAGTAGTGTTAAAGACAAGAAAATTACTTAAATTGGCGACACTGGGTGATAACCATAGCGGTATCAAGGTCTTTGATGCAGCAAACTCGCATCCCTTGTGAATTTGGATATGGTACTCAAGCAACAACACCTCATAAATCGATAATTGAAGCGTCATGATTATATGCCTAAATTAACTAAAAATCAGCCACCATCCGAAATTACTCAACATGACAATAAATCCGAATAATAACTCATTCAAAATCAACTAATTATTAATCAACTAATTGTAAGGAGAAAAATGATGTGAATTAGGGTTTGGGAAAAGATGAGATAATTAAGTTAAATAAGCCAGCAATTGAACCCAAAATAACTACAAATACACAAATAGAGTGGTAACAATAATAATAATAGAATAGAAGGGGTAAATAAGTGAAAATTTGAGTAAAAAAGTGAGAAGTTGAAAATTGGGGTTAAACTGAAAAAGCTTTACTTGGGAGAGAGGAAGAGAAAGTCATATGTAGTGTGAATGATGACACCGGCGAGCGGTAGGCATTTGGTAAAACAAGCGTCGGTGTTGTTGACGATTAACAGCAGTAGGGCGGCAACCCAAGCTAGATGAAGAAGGTGGCGATACAATTTACAGGTCAAGAATGACAAACAAATCCAGGATTTTATTTCAAATCAATCAACTTATTCAACTCTACTCGGCTCGCTTTTCTATTTCATTCATTTTAAGGGTTCTTTCGAATTTAATTTCGACTTAATTTACTTCAGTTCAGTTCAACTCACTCCATCTTAATTGAACCTAAGTACGTGCAAACAAGCCAAAAACTGTCCTTAAAGTTACAACCTCGGCCTTGGTACGAAATGAACTTGGAAACCATTTAAAAAGTCATAACTTGAGTTCTACAACTGATAACTAAGTGATTCAAATTGGAAGTGAAAGCTTATCCTCTTATCTTTCCAATGTCACCTAAAACGCTCTATTTGACCAAGTAACGAAGAAATGACGGCCTTTTGACGTTCAGTGCGTGTTACCGGGAATGCGCAAAGAAATTCGATCGACATACCTTATAAGTCGATCGACAGGTCGACAAGATGAACCTCGACACAGGAAAGCTACGAATTGATGATTTGTGAAGTTGTCGATCGACTAACCTCTTTGGTCAATCGACGAGCTTATTATGTCGATCGACTAGAGCGCGTTTTGGTCGGATCTTTAGTCGTGGCTTTGGCCCATTATTTAGTTAATTATTCTAGTTTTATGGACTTAGTATAAAACGCTTGTGAAAACAAAATTAGGCTAACACAGTAGCACTCACTCCTCGAGTCCTCTTCAACTCCTCAAGTGAAACAAATTCTTACTTGTACAAAGCAACCTTGCACAAGTATACACTGAAACAAATTCTTTGACAACTACTTTTACACTAATATGAGCATGATTTTATCGTAATTTGGACCCATTTCACACAAGACAAATCAAAGAAAAATGCCCCATTTGCCTAATTCATTTAAAAAATATACTCCCTCCGTCCCGGTCAATTGTTGTCCTTTCGTTTTGGCACAAAGACCAAGGAATGAGGAAAAGGCCAATAACTAAATGACAAGTGCACCAAATTGAATGAAAATGATCAAATTACTCATCAAGTTCATCCTTAAAATAGAAAGGACAACAAATGACGGAGACACCCCAAAATGGAAATGGACAACAAATGACCCCCAAAATGGAAATGGACAACAAATGACCGGGACAGAGGGAGTAGAAGTTATAAAAACAAAAGATGGACTTTAAGAAGAACACAAAGTAAAACCCTCGAAAATGAAAATGGAAAAAAATGTTTCCTGAGATGTGCTTGTTATTATCAGGAATAGAAAAACCACAATTAACAGATCTGGGCAAGCAAAATCAAACACACCCATTTAAAATTCAAATCCAAACCCTAAGTTTTTTACAAACAGTTTACAAAAGAAACTTAAAAATTAAACCTTGCACGGGGATATTTGATAAAGATGTGACCATATTTGCCGAATTGCCGATATTTATGGGTTTTTAATAATTTGACGATTCACAATCTCAGTAACATATTAACAAGTAAAAGGTGTGGGAGAAGGAGGCAACTTTAAAGTAGAAGCATGGAAATAACATCTGATTTGTACAAGGATGGATTAGAAAATTGAGCATCACACAAAAAATATCATAAATTAAACCCCATTAATGAAAAATACGATACGTTCCACCACTAAAAACATCAGAATAGATCGTAATCAAAGAAAATAAACAAACAAGATAAAACAGCAAACCGATGAATAAAATTGACATGGATGAGCCTAAAAAATTACCTTTTCAATATAATGAGGCAGGAAAGTGGGGAGTGAGGTGCTGGAATGGAATGACCTAAGTAAAAGCAATCAACACATCTTATTAGTACTGTTCATTTGAACAGCAATGACATCGACTCCACTTAATCGCTGAACGCATCACATAAACAACAATTATCTAACAAATCACAACAAAGAGTAAAGTTACCATATATGTCATCCAGGTGCGACCTTCAAGACGAGAATCGTGCTTAATATTGATACAATCGCCCAAGGTAGCAAAGGAGGTTGTGGAAGGAGGTGAGATTAGTTTGAGGTGAAGAAGAAGGTTTTGATTAACAAAGGAGAGAGGAAATAGCAAAATTGCAGAAGATTTTATATAAACGAAGTAACGTAATCAGATGGTAAAATGCTAAGCGAGAGTAGCTTTGTTGGGTTGACTTGCTCAAAACGCGGTCTAATTACGGTTTATGGAGGGATTAGTATAGAAGCGGGCTTTTAAGATCGGCTATATTTGGCAAGGAATGTAAGTTCACATTATGGAAAAAAAAAAAAAACTAGTTATAACTCTACGAAGTTTCATTGACGATTCTAGAATTTAAACATTTAAAAGTCCACGCGTCAAGCACACCGCTAATTGTATACTTTTCTCATCGCATTTATATTGTCCCACTTGATTATTGTTACATTTATGCCGTTACATTTATGAAACGGTTTTTCTAAAATGTGCCTTAAGGGCACATGTTAATAACCTTAATATGGTAAGATTCAGGGGCGGATCAAGGATTTGAGTAAAGGGGGGGCACACTAAGAAAAAAAATTGCGGACAACATTTATACATTAATTCAAAAAAATTTGAGGTTCTAATAACAATGGAGAAGAGGTCGATGTGGTTTTTTGTGACTTCCGACTCCACAAGTATTGTAAGCTATTAAGAAGCCATGGTTTCCCTATATTTAGTGATGTGTACTCTGGCTTTCAGTGGTTCAGATACTGATATATAGGCATTAGGAGGGGATGTAGCTCAACTCATCCACCAGTATTGCCCCATAAACCAGACTCTGTGCCCTAATAAGAAGCCATGGTTTCCCTATATTTAGTTGAATTTGGGGAACAAATTAATCGAATTAATCAAAACTTATAACTAATAAGAACAAATTTGGGATTTAGGGTTTGGGGAACAAATTACTCAAAACTAATAAGAACAAATTAATTGAATTTGGGGAACAAATTAATCGAATTAATCAAAACTAATAACTAATAAGAACAAATTTGGGATTTAGGGTTTGGGGAACAAATTAATCAAAACTAATAACTAATAAGAACAAAATTGGGATTTAGGGTTTGGGGAACAAATTAATCAAACTAGTAAGAACAAATTAATTGAATTTGGGGAACAAATTAATCGAATTAATCAAAACTAATAACTAATAAGAACAAATTAATCGAATTAATCAACAACAAATTAATCGAATTAATAAGATTATAAGAAATTAAGAGAAGTAAGAACTGAGATTCTGAGAACACATACCGAGTAGCAGGCGAGTAGTAGTACCGCGAGTGGTGGAGTGTCAGACACTCAGACGGCCGGCGGCACTGCGGCAGGTGGTAGTTGTCTTTATCGTTCTATTGTCTTTGTGTTTATGTCTTTATGAGTTTATGTTTATGGTTGTTTTGTCTTTGTATGTCTCCGATTTTGTTGTAGTTGCATGGGCCAAACAACCAAATTGGTAAATAAAGTGGGAGTTAATCGCTAAATTGGTAAAAAAAAGTGTAACTTGTGCCGAATTGGTAAAAAAAGTGCAAGAATGTGACAAATTGACCATAAAAATTTCACCATATTTAATTTACTACCTTAATAATTTGATATGACTAAACTGCCCTTGCCATACTCTTAATATATAATCCGAAAGCTGACAAATAAGTCATTTTATGTTTGCATATTAGTCAGATGTAATATATGTTTCAAGATTGGTTAATTATTTGGGTTCAGACTTGTTCGAGTGAGTTATTATTATAAATTTATAAGTTTACGAGGACTGAGAACGGGTTAATTTTTTTATTCAAATTAGGTTGATTATGTGTCATTCAGATACGAGTAGATCTGGTAAAACCAGCCCTGCCTAATTGACTAGACCAAAAAAGATGACCCGATACTTGAAATTGACCCAAATTAAAACCCTCTATGTGACTCAAAACTCGAATTGACCTGTCCGACCCGAACATTGACCCGAAAATGACCGGACTCAAAATAATCCGTCCCGTTTGACCGAAAATGACCCGACCAACATATCAAAACAGACCCGAAACTCGAAAGGATCCGGCCCAAATTAAAACCCTCAATGTGACACCCGAATTGACCTGTCCGGCCTGAACATTGACCTGAAAATAACTGGATCCAAAATAATTCGACCCGTTTGACCAGTTATTTTGGTATCATTTTTTAGGTCATGTATATAATTATGATAAATGTTAAATACGTCGCAAGAAATGTTTATCTCAAATTTGGGTTGACTTGGATCACTACGTACTTTGGGTTACGAGTTGAGTTTTTGTCAGGCGAGTTTGACTTCAAAATGTCGGGTTGGACTTGCTACGTGGACGAGGGTAATTTTGTCCACTTTAGTTGGAAGAAAAGAAAATGAAAACAATATGTAGCATTTTTGGCCAATTTGTCACTACCTTTCACTTTTTTTACCAATTTGTCTCAAATGATACTTTTTTTACCCATCCGGCAAACTACCTCCACTTTATTTACCAATTTGGTAGTTTGGCCTAGTTGCATGCTGAATCAAAGTCAAGTTTTTATATTTCTGATTTCACGACACATCAATAGTTTTTCCAATTTAATTTTTTTTCTTTGGAAGTAAATATTTAGGGAACATATCATGTGGTGTTCCTTACACCGCAACTTGTGAGAGTCTTTGAGGTTCTAGAGTAATGTTCGTTGTAAATCATGTGGCGTATGCTATAAAAACTCGAAAAGTTCATTTATCAACTACGTATGGTATTCAAGTTCATTTATTTCCCAAGAAAAGTCCAGATATTTTTTCGTGCTAGATTCAGCTTCAGTGGACATAGTCGGCTTTTCAGATCTTGACTTTACATTCTAAGATAGATATCACTTCTTGTTTCATGTTTTTTCTTTGGAAGTTACTTGTAGAGACATTGATGTGGTCTCTGTGTGAAACGCGATTGAAAGATTCAGAATCTGGTTATCAAGACTCTCCTATTGGGCATACCGGATTCCTTTTGACGCTCACGGATTTTATTTTCTTTGGTTTCCTTGTGTCTAAAAAACAGTTTTAATGTTGCCAAATTTCGATTTTAGGTCACAAGTATCAAGTGACTTTAGCATAAACAAGCAGATTTTAAGACTTCAGCATTCATTTTCATACTGTAGAGTTATTGTATGGCTTTGTAGTAGTTTTGGTGTAGAAACTATTGTCATTTTATATGCAGGGTCTCAATAGTTAGTTGATTGGAGTTCAGACTCTTGTGTTAATGATTGGCTACTACGGAGTATTTTAGTATAGATTTGGTATGAGCTAGGTGACGGTCTAGTTCAGTGTGTCATTATTTTTTTTTTTCAGAGTTTGAAAATGGGTCAAGATAAATAAAGTGGGATTGGGATGGTCTTAGCGCATTTTTTTTGGACGAAAAACAAAATCGATCTGAATGAATCGAATTTATAGGATCGAATCGAATCAACTTATAGGATCTGAACTGAACTTATAGGATCTGAACTGAACTGAACTTATAGGATCTGAACTGAACTGAACTTATTGGATCTGAACTGAACTTATAGGATCTGAATTGAACTTACACGGTCCGAATTTAAATTAACTTAAATTAATTTATTATTATTATTATTATTATTATTATTATTTGTTATTGCTATTGTTATAGTTATTGCTATTGTTATTATTGTTCTTGTTGTTGTTGTTGTTATTATTATTATTATTGTTGTTGTTATTGTTATTATTATTATTATTATTATTATTATTATTATTATTATTATTATTATTATTATTATTTGTTGTTGTTGTTATTATTTAATAAAACCGCAACTTTATTGTTATTATTATTATTATTATTATTATTATTATTATTATTATTATTATTATTATTATTATTATCATCATCAAAAAAACGCAAACTTTTATTGAGATTAAACAAAAAAATTACAAGAAATTAGTGGGCAGCCAAGGGAGAACACTTATAAGAAAATATAGTCTAAAACACAAGGTAAGATAATAACCTTTTCCCGCTTTATATACATTGGTTTGTTCATACTTACATTACGATAAAAAATAATGAGAAAAGTGATAATTTTTTTAAAAAAAATAATAATGTATATATGTATCGAATAATTAATAATATCGAATGTTTTTGCGTCGGTTTTTAAAAATAATACTCTGTATATAACTTTTCTAAACTGAATTTATAGGATTTGAACTGAACTTATATGATATGAACTGAACTGAACTGAACTTATAGGATCTGATCATAACTTATATGACCTGAAGTAAACTTAAATTAAGTGATTTAAGTCCAAAAAAACAGGGCCTTAGAGTTGCATTGGATTTGCACTTTTGTCCTGTTGAGTCTGTTTATCTTTTTGATTCTCTATTTTGAAGTGGTAAACTGGGATGTCCATCAAGGTAATAATGTGTCATTCCCTCGTCACAGGTGCGCTCACGAAGAGCTGTTACTTTGTAAATCCTGAAATACTGAAATCAAGCTTAGTCAGAACATGCTTGTTGTAGAATACTGCTGGAAGTTGCCTGGAACCTTCGCCTATTTTTTTTTTTTTACAGTGGTGAAAAGATGTATTACATAACGTTCAGGCTCAATTACACTTTCGCGCACTATATAACAATCTTATTCCGTAATTTGTGATACTTGGTGTTCGGATTCCGGAATGCTTGTTGAATTGTTGGTCAACAAATTTTCAAATATTCCCTCTTATTCTAGATAAACCTCCTTATTCATAGGGGCACTATAATTAAGGAGAGGGATTAAAATAAGTTAAATTATTGTAGTGGGGTTAGGTAATTGGAGAGAGAGAAGGTATTGTGGGGTATTATTGTGGGTGAAATGATTAAAATAAGTATTGTTGTGGGGTAAGTTGATTAAAATAAGTATTGTTGTGTGGTGAGGTGGGGTATTGTTGTGGGGTGAGGTGATTAAAATAAGTATACAACTTTACTAAATAAAGAAATAGAGAAGATATTATGAATAGACGAAAAAAGAAAGAAGCAATGTTATGTAGAATAGGAGGGAGTATTATTTACGGAAAATGCACGCGGTGCCCTTGAACTTTGATGTTTTGCCCGAAATATCCAATTTTTTTATCCGGAAAACTTTGATAGGCTATAACTCGTGTTTACGAACTCAGAAAGTGACGATTTTTTTTTTTAAATTGATTATCTTTTCGAGAACTACGACTTGAAAAAAAAAATTGTCGCGTTTGGAATTCCTGACAAAGAGAGATGGTCACTCAAAGTTTGTTCGGTAAATAAAACTTTGACGTACAAAAACTCCTAGCTACGGGATCCAAATACGACAAATTTTTTTTTTCAAATCGTAGTTCTCGGAAAGATAATCGATTTGAAAAAAAAAATTATCACTTTCTGAACTCGTAGACACGGGTTATAGCCTCTTTAAGTTTTCCGGAACAAAAAATTGGGTATTTCGGGCAAAAATCGAAAGTTCAAGAGCACCGCGTGCATTTTCCCTATTATTTATTACATTATTTATACCCAATTATGGTCTTAATATTCAAATCTTACCTACATTGGAATTTGATATTGTCACCTAATGTAATGCATAGTACTCCGTATGAACAAAGAATTTCAAAAACTATATTTGACTTTGGAGACTAATTTTGTTCGTGTCCAAAAGAGGGCATAGGGACAAAAACGTATAGGGATTGGGACTCTATAATCAACGTTACTCCCGGCCTCTTACGTCCCACCCTATTTTGCTTCATTTTACAATTTTGTTACCCATTTACTAAAATGTGTGCAAACCTTAATACTTCGAAAGTCGAAACTAATTTTTGTTTAAAAGATTGATTAGAATGTTTTAAACAGAATTTGAATTTGTTCTAGAAGATTTTATATAAACAGAGTAACGTAATCAGATCGTAAAATACTAAATAAGAGTAGCTTTGTTGGGGTGACTTGCTCAAAACGCGATATAATTACGGTTTATGGAGGGATTAGTATAGAAGCGGGCTTTTAAGATCGGCTATATTTGGAAAGGAATGTAAGTTCACATTATGTATTTGACTATTTAAAACTCTACGAAGTTTCATTGACGATTATTTTCTTATGTTGGTACTTTATGAAACTGTGAAGAAAAAACAACATTTTCGTTTGACCGTGACTATGAGAAACTAAGTATATAGAGTCAAGATGAATGTTGGTGATTAAAAACTAGGGAAACATCTTCATTTTACTACTATTATTATGAACGTGTCTTTTTATTTGAAATTACGTAAAAAATAATAATAAAAGAAATATAGTACTCCATAAATGAGATGGATGAAGTATACAATTGGTCGTAAAATTCAACTAATGACCAACTCCCACCATTTGCCAAAATCAGGCCCGTCTATTAAGGGGCGCTCTATGTGCATTTGCACTGGGCCTCAATTTTTTGGGGCCCAAACTTCGCAAACCCATAAACTAATTGAGGAAAAAAAAAGTAAAATTATGAAGTCAAAGATACGGTATACTTATTACTACTATAATCCATACTCCATATTCCAGTCCTCAATCTCATCCTTCCCTAAATAGAATTATTTTCCTTCCCAAAAAAATTAAACTTGCTCTTTAATCTTCAATCTATCTAGGGTTTTTTTTTAATCTTTAAATATGACTATCCCAAATCAATTCACCACAAAGCATTCCAAGTTTTCAATTGAAGAAATTAGAATCAAAACTTTGTCACTTTGTCAGTTTCAAAGAAATCGAAATAGGTAATATTTCTTCTTAACATTATATTCTTAATGAATTCTAATTATAATTTTAATGAATTCAATGATAAAGTCGATTATAATTGTTTGATAGAGGAATTCGCTTCAAGAAAAACTATGCGAAAGAATCGCTTTTTGAATAATTTGTGGTTTGCATTGATATTTTATTTAAACGATTTTTTATTTTGTAAATTTGAGGCCTCAATTTTTTTTTTCCGCACCGGGTCTTCACTTTTCTTGAGACGGCCCTGGCCAAAATCCAAACCCAAACCCACCTTTACATGAAATTAAAAGCAAATAAAATTTATGGGTACTATGGTATGGAGGTGGATAGCATGGGGAGGTCGGGAGGTTTAGCTCTTTTATGGAAGAAGGAAATTGACTGTGTTTTTATGTCTGCATCGGTTCACTATATGGATTTCACTATCAAGGGGGAGCAAGGCGAATGGAGACTAACGGGATTCTATGGTTGGCCCAATGTTTCTGATCGACATCTGTCCTGGGAATTATTACGGGTTCTTAGCAGACAATCCTCTCTGCCGTGGGTTTGCATTGGTGACTTTAATGAGATTTTATTTTCAACGGAGATGAAAGGGGGAAGCCGACCTCAATGGCAAATGAACAATTTTCAAGCGGCGGTGAATGATTGTGGGCTTCGAGATGTGGCGTGGGAAGGATACAATTTTTCCTTTGACAATGGTCAGGCAGGGGACGCTAATCGACAGAGCATGATTGACAGGGCAATGTGTACGGTTCCGTGGCTAGATTTGTTTCCGTTTGCTCGGCTTTTCTATCTTGAACGTGAGTGGTCGGATCATTCACCGATCAAACTGGTTTTAAATAGAAGGGAGATGGAGGGAGTGAGGCGACGTCAATTCCGTTTTGAGCAATTCTGGACCGAGGAGGAAGGTTGCGGGGAAGCTGTTGAGAGAGGCTTTTACAGAGGGAAGGGCGACCTGGTGACTATGCTGCAGGCTTGTGCAACCGAGTTAAGGGCTTGGAAGAAAACTAATATAACTAGAATTGGTAAAGATATGGAGAGGAAGATGAGGCGTCTTGCACAGCTAAACGAAGCAGACCGGAGTGTGGAAAACGTCCAGGCACGAAACAAATTGGTAGCGGAACTAGCTGGATTGCGAAAAAAGGAAGAGCAATATTGGCGTCAACGATCAAGGGCATTATGGCTCAAAGATGGAGATAGAAATACCTCGTTTTTTCATTCGAGGGCGGGTGATAGAAGAAGAAAGAATTATATTGCAAATCTCGTGGGTGATGATGGCACGGTTCATACGGGGGATGAAGCAGTTTCGAGAGTGGCTAATAATTACTTTGAAACCCTATTCAAGTCGTCGAATCCAGTAGACTTCAATGATGTTTTGCACGGTCTTGAAAACCGTGTGTCAGCTCCTATGAACACGTCTTTAAAGCGAGAGTACAGGGAGGAGGAGATTTTGGAGGCTCTACATCAAATGCACCCACTGAAAGCTCCGGGGCCGGACGGGATGAACGGGCTTTTTTATCAATCTTACTGGGACATAATTGGGTCGGAAGTGGTAGCCACTGTTCTTGCCATTTTGAGAGGTGAAAGATCGCCACGTGATATAAATAAGACTAATATTGTCTTGATCCCAAAAAAGAAAGCTCCAGACAAAATTCGTGACTTCCGACCAATTAGCCTCTGCAACGTGGCCTACAAGCTTGTGTCCAAAGTGCTCGCAAACAGGTTAAAGCCGTTCCTGGGGGAAATAGTTTCGGTGAATCAAAGTGCGTTTACTCCGGGGCGGATTATATCTGATAATGTGTTAATTGCCTTCGAGATTTTCCATTACATGAAGCATTCGAAATCCACTGAGGGACATATGGCCATAAAGCTAGACATGGCTAAGGCCTATGATCGAGTCGAGTGGTCCTTCCTGGAGCAGGTTATGATCACGATGGGTTTTGATTGTGCGTGGATTGATAGGGTGATGAAGTGCGTCAGAACGGTTTCCTTTGCTGTTCTAATCAATGGGACACCTTCACGGGAATTTACGCCGTCACGGGGCTTAAGACAAGGTGACCCTTTATCGCCTTACTTATTTATTCTCTGCGCGGAAGCTTTATCTAATCTCATGAAGAGGGCGGTGGAGGCGCGGACATTGCATGGTGTCAGAATTTCGAATGGAGCACCCGAGGTTTCACATCTCCTCTTTGCAGATGACAATATCTTTTTTGCTAAAGCGACGGAGGCTGAGGCTGATGTAATTAAAGAGGTGTTGCGACGGTATGAAAGTGCATTATGTCAACTAGTTAACCTTGATAAGACTACTATTTCTTTTAGCAAGGGGGTACCACGAACTAAGAGGAGTAATTTGGCGACTAGGTTGGGCATTGTCGAGGTTGATGAGCAAGCGAGATACCTTGGGTTACCCACGGTGGTTGGAAGATCAAAAAAGGGTCTGACGGACATAATTAGGGATAAGCTTAGTAAACGATTACATGGTTGGCGCGGGAAATTGTTGTCTAGAGCGGGTAAGGAGGTTCTCATAAAGTCGGTAGCCAATTCACTCCCTACCTATGTGATGAGTGTGTTTAAACTCCCAGCTAATTTTTGTGACGAGCTTAGATCAATTGTGTCGCGGTTCTGGTGGAATCATGAAGAGGAAAAGAAGGGTATTACGTGGGTGGCCTGGAGGAAATTGTGTCAACCGAAGTGCATGGGAGGCATGGGGTTTAGGGACTTTATGGCTTTCAATCTTGCGCTTCTAGGGAAGCAAGTTTGGAGGTTAGTGACGGACCCGGAGTGCCTATGGGCGAGAATGATGCGCGCAAAGTATTATCCCAATGGTACTATCCTCACGGCAAGCTTGGGACATAACCCCAGTTATACATGGCGAGGTATAGTTGAGGCGAGGAAGGTGATGGACTGTGGGTTAAGGAGACGTATTGGGGACGGGCTGAATACGAGTGTGTGGAGGGACGCCTAGATCCCGGGGACACAATCGGGGCGGGTTATATCTCCATGCCAGCAGGGTCAGGAGGAAATGCGAGTTTCGGACTTGTTGAATAGCGATGGCAGGAGCTGGAATGTCGGGTTACTGCAAGGGACCTTCCTCCCCTTTGAGGGAGAACGAATTGCAAATATTCGACTTGGTGAAAATAGGACGAGTGACTTGCGGTATTGGGAACCCGAACGAGATGGGGTGTACTCGGTAAGAACGGCGTATAAGCTGCTTGTTGGAGCCAAAATGTCAGTGGACTATGGGGATATGTCGGAATGGGAAAGGGAGAAATGGTTATGGAATCGGTTATGGAAAATTCCGGTGTGGCCCCGTGTCAAGCTATTCTTCTGGCAACTGTGCAGCGAGGCTCTAGCTACAGGTGCGAACAGTGCTTCCCGAGTCCGAGGTGAGAACTTCTTGTGTCCTTTATGCAATTCTTGTTTTGAATCGAGTCTCCATTTATTTCGTGATTGTTGGGTGGCTAATCGGGTCTGGGAGGGTCTGGGTTTGGCGAGAGAGGAAGAAGAAGAAGGAGGGCGGTTGCGTGACTGGGTTGAGGCGAGATGGCGTGATTTGGGAGCTGTGGAACATGGGAAATTCATGGTCGGGTGTTGGGCTCTCTGGGAATGCAGAAACAAAGCTCTGTTTGAAGGGAGAGAGGTGGACCCGCGGAGAGTCTTACAGCGGAGTAGGGACGTCTTGGAGGAGATTGCAAGTGGCGGGTATGCGGGGTCAAAAGGGAGGCCGAGGACCACGAGCAATCAAGACGATCAGACGGGTAATGGGCAGGGGTGGCAAGACGTAGAGGAGGGTTTTGTGAAGCTTAACGTAGATGCGGGAGTCAAGGAGGGTACGGGTGTAGGCATTGGGGTGGTCTGTCGAAGTAGTGGGGGTCGAGTTCGGTGGGGGCTCTCTATTTTGCAGGCACAGATGTTGGAACCTCACATGGCGGAAGCGGTGGCAGTCCTCGAAGGCGTGAAGGAGGCAGTTCGAAAGGGACATGACAAGGTGGTAATCGAAAGTGATTGCTTACAAGTCATCGATGCTCTTCGGAACAACAAGCTTGGCAGGAGTTTATTTCATTTAGTCTTAGAAGATATTTTGCATTTATGTACTTCGTTTTCTTCATTTGTTTGGTCGTATACTAGTCGTGTGAACAATACGGTTGCTCACGCTTTAGCTCATGTTTTAGTTAGTGAGTCAGGTCGCGTGGAGTGGTCCGATCCCTTACCGCCGACTGCGAACTCAGCTGTTCTCTTTGATTTATCGTTAATGAAATGAGCCATTGGCTTTTTCCTCAAAAAAAAAAAAAAAGCAAATAAAATTGATCAGTCTCAAAATGACCTGACATTTGTAGCAAACCCCGATTTACCATGACTTCATTCAATATTTCAATCTAACTCCATATTTACCTCCTAAGTAACCAGATAACGACACAACTCAACTAAACTCGAACAACCTAGACCGTCTGTATTCAATCCGATTATCCATTTACCAAGTCTAGAAAAGAAACCAAAAAGGCAAGCCTTTGTGCTAAAATGGACCCCCTCACAAAATTCACAAAATTAGCTTACCACTCACATTCCTCAAGTCCTGTTCAACTCCTCAAGTGATGATCATAATTTACGCATTTATTACCAAAACTACACTCCGGTGACTCCCTCTTTTCATGTCATCAGTTGCCATTAATTAGGCATCACTCACTCACTCCCTCATTATTCACATTTTCACTCATAACATAAACATCTTCTATACTTGTCTTTTTCTCCTCTTAATTTCCCTTGTTTTTTTAATTTCACATTCAACTTTCTCACACTATTTCTCTCCCTCATTCTTCCTCTTCTTCTTCTTCTTCCACCATTTCGCTTCTCCTTCTCAACCTCCTCTACTTACCAGGTTACCCCTCCTTTTCAGAGCTTCTTTTTAGTTGCACCAATTCTTGTTTAAAACCGTCTTAACTTAAAAACACCTCTCACAACCGATTAAAATACAGGTGGAAGTAAAATGAAGTCGTGAGAGCCGAGATGTCTTAAATTAAGACGGTTTTAAGCAAAACCAATTAAATTAATCAACATTACCAATATCATTTCTTTTGTTGTTTTCATGATAAACTACATTTTTTTTTTTGCAATTTATTTTCTTGTTTTTGTATTGATAATTTGCGGAAGCTCTTGAGCCACTAGTTAACGTTGTGTTGTCGTTGTTTTTTAAATTGATAATGCCGTTGTTAAAATGTATTGGAGTTGCTAATTTCTGTAGCTGTGTTTTTAATTTTGAATTGATTAAGATTTGAATTTGGGAATGTGTGCATAGAAACATAGAATCCGAATTTTGGGGTGAATTTTAATTTTGCAGGAATTTATAATTAATTGTTGAGAATTTTAATGATTTTTGTTTTCTTTTAGAAAATGGCGTAGCCGTTGTAAACAATGGAATTTGCTCCATGTTTTAAAATCACCGTCAAATTTAGTCCGAATTTGAGCAAGGTAGCGGAGAATTTATGCGAATTTATAATGAAAAAAATGTGTTTTTGTGTTTTAAATGCAATGAAACAGTAGACATTGGCATTGTTAATGAATATAATTACCCACGAAAATCTTATTTGGAGGTCTCTCAATAACGCTATGAGAGACCGTCTTTCCAAAGTTTTGTGATTTGTAAAATGGGTAATGTCATGTTATGCACCTTATTTAATGGTAGTTGCTATATTACGGAATATGTTGTATTCGCACGCCACCCTTACGCTGGATTCAGGGTAATTACTAATGCATTAGTTATTGTGTAAGACCGTTTCCTATTATACTCTAAACACATTCGTTTATTGAGAGTAATAAATGTGTGTGGTTAAGTAATACGGAGTAATAAAGGAACGGTGTCACACTGTAAAATGACTAAATTCCGTGTTATGCACCTTATTTTAATGGTAGTTGTGATATTAACCATGGTAATCATACTCTAGATTGATTGTAAAATTACTAATGCAATAGTTATTTTGTAAGACCGTCTCCGAAAACAGTCATTTATTGCCTTATTGGTAGTAAGTAATGTGTGTTTAAGTAATAAAAGGACCGTCTCACATCATAAGAGGGTATTATTCGTCAATTTGTGTTACTAATGTGGTTATTTGGTGTTGAAGTGAGCAGAAAGGCAAATTAAGGAGGTGATGAAGATAGGGGTTAGAAGAAGGTTGGCATGCTGTGCAAGGGACAGGGAAATTAGCATTGATTTCGACGAGAATGAACAGGATAGTATGGCCCTCTCATTTGTCTTTCTCTATTTATTGTTCCCTTACTATGATTTATGAATGCATTTATGATCTTCTTCATACATAGTTCAGGGTAGTAGGTAGTGGTGATGGGTATGGTCTTATGGGTATAGTGGTATACTTGTCATGCATTGAATGATAGTGTGTTAGTTCCCGACTTCCCGTTCTTTTGGATTGAAATGGTCCGAGCTGAACTTATATGACCTGAAATAAAATGAGGGAAAGAGTAGAAGTGTAGAACTGAACTGAACTGAACTGAACTTATAAGAACTGCAATTAAGTAAAAAAGATCTAGTCGATATTATCTACTCCGTACGAGTTTTGGATCAATGCACCCTAGAGAAACATTTGTATAGTTGTAGATTGTCCCATTCTGTGTCTAAATAAGTTCTCCATTTGATATGTGTTCATTAAATGTAGGTACTTGTTTTTTAATCTAATATTGTGCCTGTTGTGCTTGGATAGATCTGTTTTGATCTTTAAGATTTGGTGCTCCCAAAGTGCCAAGTTCCAAGAGCATATGCACCCAAAAATTTGTCTTATTATAAAAGAAAGACGGAATTCGATTTTAAAACCCCTAAGTTCACCTTGACTTTCCATTACATTTTCGTTCTTCCTTTTTGTTTTTCATCTTCCCTTTTTTATTCGCATTTTGAGGCGTGCGTTCACCCATGGACGGTTCGAAAAGATGATTTATGTCAGCCGACCCCAAATCATTTTGGGATTAAGGCTCTGATGTTGTTGTTGTACCCATATATTTTGTGTATAGAGGCTGGCATGTGCATCTAAAAAAGTGTTTTTTAAGGGTAAGTATTTTTTAAGGGAATAGGATATTTGTGTGAGGGAGGATGGGACTGAGATCATCTCATAAATTTGCATGGTTCGATTAGGGGCATATAGATGGGTTTTGTCTTTGAGTTCATCTCGTAAATTTGAGCTTGAGCTTGTCAGGGAGCTCGTTAATCTAGAATAGTGAATCTCTGGGTAGGGCTAAAAGCTTAAACTCGTCTTAACACCATATGTCCCTATGTTACTTTGACACTTCACTTTGGTTGTATGTCGTGTGTCCAATACTCGGACACTCCGACACTTCACTGTATACCCTAAACAAAACTTAGGACAAAATTACCATATCAGGCACTCTGATGGCGATACTTGCAGGTTGCAGCCTAGTCTGAAGTATATAGTTAGACTGATTCGGTTTATTTTTTGACATTTGTTTTTAAATAATGCTTTTTACTAACAATTTTTTTTCCTGGTAACTTCTGAAATTTATGTTGCAAGAATAACTTTTGTTGATATAAATATTTTATTTCTGAATTATTTCTTAAAAATGGCTTATTGCATTAAGTCTGACTCACATTGGACAGTGTTTTGGTTGAGCACTAGCTGCTCGAGATCAGTTTGACCAAGCATAACTCAAGTTTTAAATTGAGTTTTGACCAAGAGCTTGTAAGAAGGAACTCACTTCTCACGTGGGAAAGTCTAAGACAAAAAGTTAGCAAATGTGAAAAAGGTTTTAGTTAGTTTATGTTTGAAAACTTGAATGCTGTACTCTTAAGGTGTCTCACATTGATGTGCATGAAATATATTTATTCACAAGTTTATTTTCTCCCTGGTTTAAATTGCTAAAATAGTGACTACTCACCAACTACCCTTTTGAAGTTTTGATAATTATGTAGACAACAAACTTTGACATTTTGGTCATCTGAGCAGTGCTTTAAAATGTTTCTGACTAGCAAGGCACATGGTGTGTGTGTGTGTGACTGTGGTTGTGGCCTTTGGGCAAGGGTAAAATAATATAAGAGTAGTGGTGGGGGTAAAATAGTAATAGGATTTATCGGAGTAGTATGAAATCGGGTCAGACTAACTTACCACCTTCGCAGTGTTTTCGGTTTGAATCATAGGGAGTCACAAGAGAAAATTTATTGCAAATCCGTTTTAAACTCGGTTGCTGTGTCTCACCCAAACTATATTAAGGACTAGTTTATATCTGTATTTACCATTTAATGTGATTTGGATGAGTGGATGACCACTAGTTGCTATATACGAGTATTTTTTAGATGAAAAAGTCGGCCTGATTAAGGAGCAGAAATCGAAAACCGAGTTTCAAAATATTTAGACAGTACCTTATTTCATTGTTTAGAACTATCTAATATTGCCGACTATGCTGATCGATGTATTTTCCTATGTAGTAACAAACTTGGCTAAGATTTGAATGGGATATACTTAATATCTCATTTTATCAGTTTATTGTTATTGAATTGCACCACTGACACACCTTCAAGGGTTTATTACCTTATGGATGGTGACCACATTTTTAAACAAAAAGGCGGACATTATTTAGCTCGAGGCAAAGGAGCTTTTTTTGCCTCAATTATGTTTGACTTAATGACAATAAATACTCTTTTTTATTGGTTAAGGCCTTCTACATTAAGTTAAGTAGAACTAGAACTGTTCTCCATGAAATGTAGGGACAAAGTTGGGTGGCTGATTTCATAAATTACTCCCTACGCAAATTATACTATACGACGGCCGTACGGTATATGCAATTATATACTCCTATTATAAGATTTTTTTGAGGAGTTGGTGATGTTATGGGTGCCTTGTCTTAGAGAAGTACTATTGGTGCTTTTCCAGATAGCTTTTGCACTTGGTAGTGAGATATTCCAGGTTTCAGCAAGTGCTCTGCAGCTTTAGCTATAATGGTTTACAGTTCTGAAATTCAAAACCAAAATTTGTAGAATGTCATTACTAGTTAAATCTATAGAATTTAATATTGGTTTCCGTCACAGTTGAGTGAGTTGACACAGTCTAGTCTCGATAAATGCAATTAATATTGTCATGAAATGCATTTAAAAAGCGGTCCTGGTGATTTTTCAAATCATTACAGCAGAAAATGGTTGCATTTCGGTGGTGCAGCCTTATTGAAAACTACTTAATTCCCATGTTCTTAATGTAAATGGCATGCTGTATTTACTTGATGTTGAGGTTATTATAACTGCACAGCATCACAAACGATGTGTTAATTCCTGCACCCGTTAGTGCTACCCACTTGAAAGTCCCATTGTTTGCAAATTATGTTTTATCTTCATGAAAACGAGGTGCGACCGTGCAGTGAGAATCACACAATACCTAAAAATGATTTATTTAAAGAGAGTTAATGGAATTTTTTGTGTCTCATTATTGGCTTATTGCATTGTGGTTCCTTATTGTCATTGTAAGATTCTTGTACTATTACATTGTAGACCTTCACTTAATAATTTCGAAAACGAGATTTTGGATTTTTTATTTCTCAAAAGGAGGAGTTTATGGAAATTTCTTGTGGGTCATTATTGTATTGTAGTTCATTGTTGGCATTGTATGATCCTCCTTTTCACTTCAAAGTTTTGAAAATGTGATTTTGGATTTTTTTTTCAACATTTCCATTTCTTAAACAAACACAGTGGGCCCATCTTCATGTCATTTTTTCTCACCAATTAGTTTGGACTTTTTTCAGTTAGTATCTGTTTTGTAGGCATCCACAAAGATGTGACACAGGCTTTTGATAGTGCATGTGCATGATTCAAGTAGTACTACATGATTTACCTACTTTCTATTATTACTCCCTCCGTTTCACAGATATTACCTTCTATTTTTCGCTATTTGGTTGTTTCAGAATTACCTTCCAAAATCCGACTTGTATTTCATCTCATCCACAAAATTACCCCACTTTTCCCACTTGCATCATTATGCGGTCCTTATAGGCTATAGCTTGTATGTATACTAAATAAATCGCGCAATTTACGTATTTTGGAAGGTATTTGTGAAACGGAGGGAGTATTAACAATTTGAAATGTGACCATTGGTTAGGCTCTTAAGATAACTTGATGTACATTAATCATTCTTCTTTTATGGCTTTTTAATATACCCTGGTGGCTGGTGCTGAGTGACACTTAAAATGCAGTCACCTGATGCTTACCTGAAAACCATAATTTAGAGATTTGCTACTGATGTAGCCGATTAGATCCACATATGGAAATGAAAAGACGGGAAAATTTGCATATAAAGAACTTTCTAGTATGGCTAAAAACGGCACAGAACATGACTTGAGGAATCAGGCTTGTTAGGCAATGATATTATTTGGATAATTAGGAATAATTTAGTCAATCATGTTCCTTGATTTAGGGATTACTTTTGCTAGTGGTATTGCCAACTCCTTGTTTCAGGGATTACTTTTGCTAGTGGTATTGCCAACTCCTTGTTTCATGGTGTGGGGTTGCTACCTTTATGAAATGCTTGTAGCTATATAACTGATTACTCTATGATGAATCAAGGCAGCATTCCAAAAACTATCTCATATGTCTCTTACTTCATTCACGTAACATGGTATCAAAGCAAGGTTTCTTTCAAAACCTAATATTTTTTTCCTTTTCTCTTAATTAAATCCTTCGCCATGTCTGGTGATACTATTGTTGTCGAACCTCTGCACAATAAAAATGAAACCACATTTAAAATCGATCCCCTTTCTCCGTTCTACCTCGGGTCTCACGATATTCCCGGAATTAAAATTTCTAGTATCTCTCTAACTCATTCTAATTATGAGGATTGGAGCCGCGATATTCGTATGTCGCTCAAGTCTCGTCGCAAATATGGTTTCTGTGACGGGTCTATTACGAAACCTACTGACAAAAATTTACTTGATCAATGGGAGGTTGTTAAGCGTACGGTGGTTTATTTGGATCCGTAACATGATCGATCCTTCGGTAATTTCCACTGTTCCGTTTGTTGAGGATGCATCTATTTTGTGGCGCGACTTGTCGGAACGCTTTGCGGTGGTTGATAGCACTTCTATTCATTCTCTCAAGACAGATCTTGCTGAATGTAAACAACTCAAAGGTATGTCTATTACTGAATACTACGGTAAATTAAAGACTCTTTGGGATGCTTTAGCGGTACACGAACCTCCGTTTGCTTGCAAGTGTGGCCGTTGTATTTGTGACATATCGTCTCAGGCTATTAAGCGCCGTGACAACGAGAGACTTCATCAATTTTTTATGGGTCTCGATCGTAGTTTATATAGCACTCTCCGTCATCAACAGTTTCAATTAGAGACTCTGCCTACTCTCAATCGAGGGTATCATGCTGCTTTGCAATCTGAACGTCTTATTCAAAATGATGCACCTCCGCCGGATGCTACTACTGTTATGGCGTTTGCAACTCCCGGGACCTCACGCACTCCCACTGACTGGAAGGCGATACGCGAGAAAGCAAAATTAGAAAGGCGTAAATTGTTTTGTACTCATTGTGAGGTACATGGCCATGATATCAAAAATTGTTTTATTAAGGCTAATAAATTTCCGGATTGGTGGGGCAGTCGACCTCGCACCTTAGAAGAGCTCCGACGCAGCAAGGCTGGTGGGACCGGACTCGCGGGTCCTGACCCGGTCGTTCACGCAAATGTGGCTTTTACGCCGTCTTCTGATCGGTTGTCTGGTACGTATATCTCTTGGATTATTGACACTGGAGCCTCTAATCATGTCACAGGTGATATTTCTCTGTTTTCCGACTCCATGGTAATTCCTCCTAGGTAGGTTGGGTTACAAACGGGAAACAAATACTTGCTTCCAAGATGGGTCTGTTTGTATCAACAACTCCATTACTCTTCGCCGCGTCTTATATGTTCCCCATTTAACTTGCAATTTAATTTCCGTTTCCCGATTGACGGTGATTATGATTATTTATTACAATTTACTAAGGATTGTTGTCTTATTCAGACCGGTCTCACGAGGACGACGATTGAGTGGTGAACTTAATGATGATGGGTATTTCGCTTTCTTCCAATCTGTCCTCTACGGTGAACACAGTGGGCTCACCGAGACTACAATTTGTGGCATAGTCGGCTTGGTCATCCGGGGGATAATGCGGTTAAATTTACTTCTTTAGCTCGAACAATTTCCTTTCATAATAAGTTGGTGTGTGATGTCTGTCATTTTGCCAAACAGTCTCGATCTAGTTTTCATTCTAGTGACAATATTGCTACTGAAATTTTTCAATTAATTCATTGCGATCTTTGGGGTCCTTATCGTATTCCATCAACTTGCGGTGCAAAATATTTTTTGACTATAGTTGACGATTGTTCCCGCTCTGTCTGGGTATATTTACCGCTTGCTAAGACCGAAAGT
This sequence comes from Silene latifolia, assembly GCF_048544455.1. Taxonomy (NCBI): domain Eukaryota; kingdom Viridiplantae; phylum Streptophyta; class Magnoliopsida; order Caryophyllales; family Caryophyllaceae; genus Silene; species Silene latifolia. The sequence continues at coordinate 4,165,500 of NC_133526.1, read as the reverse complement.
AACGTGTTTCTTTAGGCATTTTTGGCTATGGTCAATACTCGTTTTTCGAAAAAGGTGCAAATTGTTCGTAGCGATAACGGGAATGAGTTTAATCATATGGCTAATTATTTCTTGGAAAATGGAATTCAATTTCAAACCTCGTGTGTTGGCACGCCCCAACAAAATGGGCGTGTCGAGCGTAAACATCGTCACATACTCAATGTGGCTCGAGCTTTACTTTTTCAAGGTCGTCTCCCTAAGCAATTTTGGGGTGAGTGTGTCCTTACTGGTGTTTGCCATTTGATCAACCGCCTTCCCTCGCCTCTAAAAAAAAAACAAAACCCCGTATGAAAAATTGTTTGGTGCTCGCCGTCTTATACCAATTTACGGGTCTTTGGGTCGTCTTTGTTTCGTACATAATCGGAAAACGAGGAGGGGATAAGTTGGAATCCGCAATCGAAAGTGTATATTTTTAGGGTACCCTCACAATGTGAAAGGATGGCGGGTATATGACCTTGACACGAAACAGATATTTAATTCTCGTGATGTGGTCTTTTATGAAGATAAATTCCCGTTCTCGAGCCTAGGACATCGAAATTGATTCGGGTACACCTATTATTTGTCCGACCCATCATGTGATTCGCCATTTTCCTCTGCCGAAAACATGTCCGCCGACCCCCGCCCATGCTCCCGATATGGATACATTTTTGGATGGAGTCCTCGCATCATCGACAATACCGACTCGACATCTCTCTCATCGACCAACCCCGTTGTCTCTGCCAGTCGACAATACTGAGACGCTAGCGATGTGGTTTGGTCTTGGTCGTGGGCACGGAGTTGAAGTTCCCTAATTCCAGATTGATGGGATATGTTCTTGATACGACAAACGATCCATCTTCCCCAAGTTCACCGATCTCTCCGTCTTCGTCCAACGGTACACCTTATTCCTTAGCTAATTTTGTTAATTGTAATAAATTTTCTGGTCCACATCGGTCTTTCTTGCATGACCATTACGGCGGGGGTTGAACCTCCGTCATTTCAATCATGCGGTCAAGATGACGGGTGGTGTCGTCTATGCGAAGAAGAGATTGATGCATTAGAAACAAATGGGACATGGGAGTTAGTGATTTGCCTCCGGTAAGAAAGCTCTTGGTTGCGTTGGGTTTACAAAATAAAGTATAAATCGATGGGGCCGTTGAACGATTAAAAGCTCGGCTTGTGGTATTCGGTAATCACCAAGTTGAAGGTCTTGATTATGGGGAAACTTTCGCTCTGTGTAGTTAAGATGGTCACCGTTCGTACTTTACTTGCGGTTGCTTCTATTCGACATTGGGAGTTACATCAAATGGATGTACACAATGCCTTTTTGCATGGGGATTTAGACGAGGAAGTTTATATGAAACTCCCTCCCGGTTTTAGTCATGGCCGTGACGGAAAAGTTTGTCGTCTTAAAAAATCACTCTATGGGCTTCGTCAAGCAAGAGATCTTTGGTTTGCTAAATTAGCGGGGGCACTCGTCAATATGGATTTCTTGATCTTATTCGACTATTCTTTATTTAGTTATTCCAAGGACAAGGTTCGTTTACATGTCTTAATTTATGTGGATGATCTTGTTATTGCGGGTAACGATAATTCGGCAATAGGTGATTTTAAACGCTATTTGAATCAATGTTTTAAGATGAAAGATTTGGGTCCGTTAAAATATTTCCTTGGTATTGAGGTGGCGCGAAGTCGTGACGGAATTTGCCTTACACAAAGAAAATATACATTGGACATTATTAGTGAAGTTGGCTTGTTGGGCGCCAAACCGAGCTCCACACCTATGGACCCGGACCATACGCTTGTTTCCAACGTCAGCCCTCTTCTAAGTAACCCCGAGCGATACCGCCGCCTTGTTGGCCGTCTTGTCTACCTAGTCAGTAACCCGGCTTTGACTTGTCTTTTTTCGATTCATATTCTCTCCCAATTTCGAAGGAACCACGTGAAGACCATTTGGTCTTGCTGCTTATGCGAGTTGTACGTTATTTAAAAGGTAGTCCAGGACAAGGTGTTTTTCTCCGCTCGATAGTGCCCCTTACGTGTCCGGTTGGTGTGACTCGATGGGGTAAATGTCCTCTTTCCGTCGGTCGGTGTCCTTTGGTTTGTTTTTGGGTGAATCACCTGTGTCCTGGAAAACGAAGAAACAACATACGGTTTCATTATCATCGGCCGAGGCCGAATACCGTTCCATGGCTGCTATTGTTTGCGAGCTGAAATGGCTCAAGGGTCTTCTTGCTAGTTTGGATGTCGACCTTTCTTCGATGCTATTTGTTTTTCGACGAAAATCAGCCATTGATCTCGCTCAAAATCCGGTGTTTCACGAACGCACTAAGCATATTGAGATCGATTGTCATTTTATCCGTGACGCTATCGCGGAAGGCCTTGTCACACCATTCCATGTCCCAACGAAAGAACAAATCGCTGACATGTTTACGAAGCCTCTTGGTGCTGGTTCGTTCCACTACTTACTCCGCAAACTGGGCATTATCGACCTCCATGCTCCAGTTTGAGGGGGGGTGTTAGGCAATGATATTATTTGGATAATTAGGAATAATTTAGTCAATCATGTTCCTTGATTTAGGGATTACTTTTGCTAGTGGTATTGCCAACTCCTTGTTTCAGGGATTACTTTTGCTAGTGGTATTGCCAACTCCTTGTTTCATGGTGTGGGGTTGCTACCTTTATGAAATGCTTGTAGCTATATAACTGATTACTCTATGATGAATCAAGGCAGCATTCCAAAAACTATCTCATATGTCTCTTACTTCATTCACGTAACAAGGCTCCCAACTTAGATGAGCTCACGAGCAGCATCCGTACTTAGGCATAGATACGCAGTACAGTAGTAAATGTTCTGCTTTGAGTTGGGAAAGCGTATTTGAAATACTTTGTATTAGAGAATATTAAGAATATTCTTGGAGTACCCTTCAAGACAGTCTCTTAATACTTTGTTCCCCTATGCTTCCTTACAGCTGAAATTTTTACTTTAGTGGCAAGAAACACGATGTTATCCTCATAAAGCTGCGGATTTATTAACTTCTAAGCAGTTAAAGCATATTGATATAAGATATGATTCACCTTACCTAAAACGAAGTCTCATGACCTGTATCTTCTTGCATATGTTTCAGGAATAGTAACTTATGATGGGCTTGAGAGCTGCATTCTAAACAGTCAATCATATATTAATCCTATTAAATCCTTTGAGGAAGAAGAAACTAGTTGTTCTTCAAGCAAAGGTGTAGGTGTATCTTTCTACTCCGAATGGATTACAAAGAGAGGCAACGTAGCAATTGGTGAATGGGATGAGCAAGAAAGCCCCGAGCAGTTCTTTGCTAGAGGATCTTATGCCTCTCAATTTTCAGATGTAGAAGCAATGAAAGAAAAGTTTGCAAAACTTTTGCTAGGAGAAGATGTCAGTGGAGGAAGCAAGGGCAAAACCAGTGCACTAGCGATATCTAATGCCATAACTAACCTTGCTGGTACATTACTACATTCATCTTCTAATCAATTATTTTCCGCTAAAGAATGTTGGTTTTTTGTTTTGTTGTGAACTGAGACACTAGGGCAATTTTGATGCTGATTGGTTTTGAACCCAAGTCACGATTAACCACCCCTCAGCGAGCCAAGCTAGTTGAGATTTATAAATTTTTTCGTGTTTTGTATATTCTTTCTTTTGTATGCAAAGTAAGAATGTTTGAAAACATGCAACATGTTTACAGCGTCTGTTTTTGGCGAGTTGTGGAAATTGGAACCCTTAGCAGAAGAAGGGAAAGCAAAGTGGATAAAAGAGATGAACTGGTTGCTTTCACCTGCCAACTATATGGTTGAACTGGTTCCTGCTGAGCAAAGTGGTTCAAATGGCCGGACTTTTGAGGTATCTGAAATTCCTGTAGTATTTACTGCTTGATTTTAGGAATAATGTTTCTCAGTTTTTGAAACTGTCTGCATGATGGAGCAGATTATGACGCCTAAAGCTCGTGCTGATGTACACATCAACATTCCAGCACTTCAGAAGCTCGACTCCATGCTTATTGTAAGTGTTCTCCTTCATGCTTATTGCAAGTGTTCTCCTTCATGCCGGTGCATAAATTCAAATTATATCCAGAAATGTTCCTCGAAAGCAAAATGATAGGGCGCCATCGGCTGATACTAAGTTTAATAGTTTTCTACTCACATCTATTATGATACTAATTTTATTAAACCGTCTTATTTCATCAGTATATATAAAATTATATGGAAGTATTGTAGACCAGATTGCTGTACCATTGGGTGGTGTACATTTTAGTGAGTGGTACAAACTCCTTTCCAATCTGAAAATGGTATAGAAATTCTGAGATTTGATTTTTCATTACAATCATAAACTGTGTTTTGCTTTGCTTGTATCAGGAAGTACTAGACTCGATGGCTGGAACAGAATTTTGGTATGCTGAAGGAAATAGCAGGAAAGATAAAAGGGTTGGTAGTGCCAGGCAAATCAAAAGATGGTGGCTTCCGTATCCACGAGTTCCAGCTGGTGGTCTCTCAGAAACTGCCCGGAAGAAATTACTCTCTCAGGGTAATGTCGTTCATCAAGTTTTCAAGGCTGCCAAGTCAATCAATGAGAATGTATTACTTGAAGTGACCGTGCCCAAAGCCATTCAGGATGCATTACCTAAGGCAAGCGAAGCTCCCTTTTATCTGTTTCATTACTTCTTCTATGCCTTCGAAAATCATAGTTTGTAACTCTCTATTCGGTCTGACATCAACTTGTGATGATATGTAGTCTGGAAGGGCCAATCTTGGGGAGGAGCTGTACAAAATAATAGCTTCAGGATCAAGCTCAACACTCGATATGGTTGATGCCCTGAAAATAAGATCTGAACATGATGTTCTCGACATCATCAATAAGTTGGAGGCTGCAAAACTGGTATGGAAAGAAAGAAACAGAGAACAAGTCGGTAGTAATAAGACTCCTCTAAGATCCTCTTGGTCTTTTGTGAAGGAACCATCTTCAGAGGTCGATAAAACGCAGTCGTTATTGCTCCGTGTCGATGCTCTTCTCTATCAGTTAAAGATGAGATACCCATGTCTTCCTCACACATTCCTGGATGTTACCAAAATACAGTTCGGCAAGGTTAGTATGATTACCTTGCACGTACCACACTTTCGAGTTTTGATGACTAAAACGAGTCTTCTATGAGACGGTATCACATCCGAGACCGTCTCACATCTCACATCAGTTTTTGTGAACCATTAAAGTGGCTGTCTCACTGTCCGTCACTCTTAGCTTTTTTGAGCGCACTAAAACTTGGGAGAGACGGTCTTTCAATAAGTTATTGAGAAACCAGTCTTCCGTACCCTTTTATTTGTATTTCGTGACTCTTTTGTTGTTGATCGTGACATAGTAATTTCGTAACTATTTTCATAATAAATGTACTCATTTTATCTATAATAATGATCTGTACCTATTTTATTATCTTCAGTACCACTCTTTGATACCAACGTGTGCGAAGCTTTTCTAACTTTGCTCTTTGATAGTATCGGTAGATACAATAATGAATGACGATTTTGCAGGATGTTGGACATGCAATACTAGAAGCATATTCAAGAGTTGTGGGGAACTTAGCTTACAGCATTCTGTCTCGGATAGGAGATATCCTGCAAGAAGATCACTTGAGCAATCCAAATTCTCCAATCCCGACAAGCTCCTTCCATTCGGGTTTAAGTCTGAACAGAATGTTGGACAGTCCTATCACCAACTCACATATAAGACACTCGCTTGTTGATCAAATGAACAAGGTTGATGGATACCTAAGCGACTCCAATCCGAGTAGATTTTCAGATTCAGACATCTCATTAAGTACGGAAACCAAATCTAGCTCCGTCACTGCAACTCCTTGTTCTAGCCGCATTTGGCGCATTGGGAAAGATGTAACTAGCAACGCTTCCCCTGATAGTCCGCTTACATGAATGAGCCTCCTTTTAGGGAAAGATGGCCTTCTTGTATGAGTAAATTAATATGTATGACTTTTACTTATCCATCCATGTATTTTACTCATCAGACTCTTATTTAATCTTGCCGCGATCTTGGTATTAAATCTTGGCTAGATATGACTTATAACGTGTTGAAAGTTATTAGAACTACATATTAAGACGTATTGAAATTTATCGACTTATCATCGTAACTACATTTTTTTTTTGACAACGGTAACTAATATCAACACAATAATGTTGTGATTCTCGAGATCGTATTGTGAGTACGGTTGCAAAAAATTTTGCAACCGTACTCACAATACGATCTGGTGGGCGGCACGACCCACGGCACGGCCCAACCCGGTGAGAAAATCGAGGAAGCACGGGCACGGCACGACTGGGCTTGAGACGGGCTCCGGCGCGATTTTCTTTAGAAATCTGTGCCCAGGCACAGCACGGCCCAAGCACGGTGGAGCCCGGCACGCACCAAGCACGGCGGGATTGGCCCGGCCCGGCCCGAAGAATAGCCCGTTGATCATCATTTATTAAACAAAAAGTACTAAAAATATATCAATTATATAATTTTTTTTAGAATAAAAAAAATATTAAAGCACATGGGCCGGCCCACGGACAAGGCACGAAAAGCCCATGGCCAGGCACGGCCCGAGCACGAAAATGACCGTGCCTTGAGCGGGCCACGGCGTAGGTTTGGATCAGTGGGCCTGGCACGGCACGGTCCGAGGAGCCCAATATCCGTGCCTGGGTCGGGCCAATTTTGGAGGAAGGCACGACGGGTCGGCCCAACACGACCCATTGCCTACTCTATGCAAAATCATCTCGAAATTGCAATTTATACAATCGCAAACACTTATTACTTTCCCTTTTTTTTTTCTACATTTTGCTTCATCTCAAAATTTATAGAAATATAAATAAATATTAATATACAAATATAGTTGACGTACGTAATTTAAAAACTTGAAATCTTCGACAATTTTATCAGAAAAGCAACGTACTTTTGAATAACGTTAAAACCTCAATAGTTGTTATCACTACGATATTTAATCGCGAGTACAATTATAAACTCCGTGACTTCGTCTTATCGCAAAATCTCATTATAGACGGCACATATTCGTCTATAACTAAAGACGGGCCAAATATAACAAGACTAACGGTCGTCTTATTACTCTTGTATATATATGCATGTAGTATGTACTTTCAAGTCCTACCAATTCATGAACCATTCAAATCTAACAACACTTGAGAGTTGAAACTTAACCATCAAAAGACTGAAATTCAAACAAATTTGAACAATCAATAGTAAAAGGATTTGGACCCATCTTGCATGTGTGCTTCCGACACACTTCATTAAATTAACAAATTATGCAATTCATTATTATTTCATTAAATAGATAAAAATTATTACAAAAAAACAAACAAATTATGGAAATGTCCGCCCAAAAAAGAGGGCAGGAAAAACGCCATGTTCCCCTTTCTTAAAAGTTTCCACCTTTCCTTGCACTCTTCTCCTTTTCACGCAATCACTCCCATTGTTTAACAATAATTATCGCGTAAAACCGTCTTATTCTATACCACCATTTTATATACTACTAATATATAAAAACACTCATTTATTGAAAAACGGTGAATGGATGTTTAACGAGTAGATTAATCATTTCACGGGGCAAAACGATCTTTTATTGTAAATTTTGGTAATTTGATCTCTTAATCTTCCCGGTCCAATCAATTTGGTCCTGTTCTTTTGGATTTAATTTCAGCTCATTTTAGTTTCATTCAGCTCAATTCAGTGCAGCTCATCTCTTCATAGATTCTCTTATTTCAGTTAAGCTCAGCTCCATTAAGTTCAGTTCAGCTTCATTAAGTCCAATTTAATTTAGTTCAGCTCTTTTCAGTCGAAAAGAACATGACATTAGTCTAGTGGTTATGATAGAAGTATTACGACAAAAAAAAAGAAAAAATCCTCCCAATCCAACACACTTTCTATTATTCATGTATAAAAATCCTCATTTATTACCGTGTTAAACCATCTAAAAAAAAAAATGGTCTATGAACTATATATAAGCATTTTATTTGTTAATAATTCTAAGTAAATACTCCCTCCTATTCACTAACATTTTCCACATTTTCGAAACGGATAAATGACAATGACCTTCCTCTTTTCTTATTTGTCAATCGTTTGTGATTAGTATCACATGTAAATATGTAATCCACCTTTTCTCTTCTATTTTCATTTTCCTCCATATGTTACCATTCACTAAATAATTGTCAAAAAATGATGTGGAAGAAGAAAGAGAATAGAAGAGTACTTCGTATTAAAATAGTAAAATAAACCAGTTTTATTTAACTAAATTGTGTATTCATTTATTCTCCTAATTCAACTCACTTTAAAAATGCGTATAATCTCATTTAAGACCGTCTTAAACTAATAACCCGTACTCGGTAATAACGAGTACTTCATTTAATGCTATCTTATTCTTACATGACATACACTCAATTGCACTCTTCCATTCTTTACAATAACAACAACATTTCACCTGTAAACACCAATTTGATGATTTTTAGGTTATTCTAAGATCTGGGTATTTCACAATACATTGTAAAACAATAAGCAATTAGGGTTTGCTGTTCATTGAAATCGAATTCAAATATTATTGGGTTGATTTAAGATCTGGGTGTTTTACAATGTATTGTGAAAAATGCAACATTTAGGGTTTGTTAAATTATTGGGGATTGATTGAAATTGATTTGGGGGTCTTAAGGGGATAGTAATGGGATCTAGTAGTAGTAAAACGCGTCGTTCTGATGGGTTGGCATTGTCTTCTGCTTCTTCTACGTCGTCGTTTTCGTCTTCGTCGTCGAGTAGGAGGAAAAGTAGAGGCCTTTTTAGTTCTTCTTGTCTTGGATCTTCTTCTAGAGCTTATGATAGTGATACTGATGACAATGAGGATGATTATCAGGTTGCTATATTTGTTTCTATTTAATTATTAATTATTTATTTACTGCGTGTATTATTGGTTTTTGATAAAATGAAATATTGCAGGAGTATTATTTGGTTTCGCTAAATTTTATTTGATACCGTCTTAAGCTTAAAATGGCCTCTTTTTATGCGATGTGGTTCATTTAACGCTAGTTAAAATGACGATTTTTAGACATTAATTGGGTAGGTGTGTTGTTAATGTAGCCCATTTCAGTTGATTATCCCACATTTAACACTTTTGGTGATGTTTTCTGGTGAATTTGTTTTAGTTGTTGCTGAAAATGGAATAATGTTGTTACATTTTGGGGTTGTTGGTATAGTTGATTAGTTGTATTTGTAGCCGAAAATAGAACTTGAATTTTTTTGGGTTTTATTATGATTTATGGTGATGGGTATTGTGTAAAAGTATGGAACCATTTATCTACAGGTTTCAGATCATCATAATGAAACAAGTGTGGCAAGAATACAACAGATTGAACCCGAGTCTAATGAAGTGAAAGTCGAGGGCTACCAAACTGTTAAAGTTGATGAACCTGATATTCCTTGTGTATCATCTAGCGTTGTGCTTAGTGAATGGGCGCAGGCCAATGGAAGAAATAATGTAATAAGGGCTGATGGAAGTTCATCTCAAACTTTCTCTGGTCGGTCTGTGAACCATTCAAGCCGATTTTTGTCCCGCTTCAGCTTTGTTCCTGGCAGTGTTAGTTTTAGGCGAGCTGCCAGTGTGGGGTCGTCAAGGGCTTATCCTTCTTCTCCCACAAGCTTTCCTGTCTCCTCCAGTGGCGAGGATCATTTGTATAGAAATTGGCCGCTTGGACTGAGTGGGAATGTAAATTCTTCATCGCGGATTAATTCTTCTCTTAGAGCAAGTAGTGGTGATTCATTAGTAGATAATCGGGAAATTTCTGTTCATGTTCTGGATGAAAATGAGAGTGAAATGACTCCTGATGTTTGTTTACCGTCTCTTGGAGAAACCCTTAACAGGCGAGTTAATGAGCGCCAGAATGATGCTAGAGAACCTGTAGATCGCAATGTTCTTTTTAGTAGAACTCGAAGTGTGGGTAGACTCCGCGATAGAGTTCTTCGGAGATCATCATTTTCGGATTTGACTCTTTCTCCTTTGCAGCAGGAGGGTACAACAGTTTCTGATGGAAATGTTCTTAACTCTTTGACGTCTTCTCCATATCCTATGCCTAACATGGTTAACCGATTTCACTCTAGTCAAAGCAATAATGTTGAAACATTGAATCTAAGAGATGCCGGGAGAAATGATCTAATAGAGCATAGATCAAATTTCTTGGAGCGTCGAAGAAGAATTAGATCTCAAGTAAGCTTTCCATCTTCGCGAGTTGTGACATATAGTGTTCATCTTAGCTTTAGAAGGCATATAGTTGCTTTCCTAATTGCATTACGTCTAATCCATTTGTGGGCTGTGAACACCCAATACGTACATCATGTGTTTTGAGGTATTTGATACGATAGGAGTATTGCATTACACCAAATACACTGATTTGTACTATGTTCTAGAGTGTTTTGAGGTATTTGATACGATAAGAGTAATGCATTACACCAAATACAGTGATTTGTTTGTGTATTTGTACGATGTTCTAGAGTCCATAATGGAGGTAGTTAATTATTCTTATATATACACATACATCTGAAATTAGGAAATCATACTCATATTTTTATACCATACGGAGTAATCATTAGCTCTTTGTGAAATTAGGAAATCATACTCATATTCTTATATCATAGGGGTGAAAAAAGTGCCAAAAGCGGTATATCAAGCAACCCAAATACTTCTAAACTATTAAGTTACTAGCCGTAAATAATGGGAAAGTAAGTGAAAATGACTCAAGCAAAATTACAAACTGTATGCGTGGATGTTCTATTTGCTCGCTCTTTCTCCCTTTTCTGTCTGTGTAATTCGGTTGTTCTAGAGTATCAGTAGACAGTAGACATGCAAATTAGCTTCCAATATCTACGCTCGAGGGTGTTTGCAACCCTGAGGTCCTCTGTGTATTAATTATAGCATTAGCTCTTTTCCAGGTTGTCTGAGGGTTATTGCTTTCCCTTTAGCTTTGTTGTGCTCTATATTCTATTAGAATTAAGGTTTTTTTCTCCGAATATCCGTTATGATTTGTCCTCAAATACAGGTACGGGCTCTTCAGCGTTTGGGTAGCCGTTTCGAGAATCTATCCGGGCATGAAAGGTATTGCATTCTATCAGGGCAACATCGAACTGGTCGTTGCTCATGTCGTGTCAATACTAGAGAATCTAATTCAAATGATGATGGTACTGCTCGTGCTAGTATATCAAGAATAGTTATGTTAGCTGAGGCGCTGTTTGAGGTATGATTACATTGCATTAATCTTCTGGTGAATCTTCCTTATTTGTTGCATTATTGTTGGTTAAATCTGCCTGATTGTTTGATATTTATTATACTAGGTTCTCGATGAAATTCATCAGCAGTCAGTGGTATTATCCTCTCGACCCTCTTTATCTTCAATCGGATCGGTTCCTGCACCGAATGATGTTGTGGAATCCTTGCCTGTAAGAATTTACACCAAATCTCCAAAATTACAGAGCGAGGAAGCTGCTCAGTAAGTCTCACTTGTACTTGTCACTTTTCTTCAAGGCCATGTGATGCTAAATGAAAATGTCATATAGAAAAGGATATATTACAAGTTTACAACAACAACAATGACAAAGGTTCCTAAAATTTTATTGGGGTGAACTAACATGAACAATCGTAAAATGTTTAGTAACATCAGGAAGGCTTTTCGTTCTAAGAAGAGCGCTGCGATAATGTACTCTGTAATTTATCTTTTACCTGTTTTACTGAACCAGATGTTATATATGCCTGGTGGAGTATGAGGAAGGAGATGACATGCGTATTATGCCGTGTCGTCATGAATTTCATAAGAAGTGTGTTGATAAGTGGCTTAAGGAGATTCATAGGTACTATTCCTTTTCTTTTTTTTTTCATCGACACCTCTTTCCCTTTTGGACTCGTATGAAATATAGAACATTGTTTTTGCATTCAACTGTGTCCAAGTGGAATAAGACTTCAATTACGTGGCGAAGGGTGATATGTAGATAATGTTTAGATTAAGGCCTGATGTGAATGCTGAAATAAAGTGGCTGCGCTTCTTTTTCTTGTGAAGTAGCGGTCTGTCGATGCAGTTCTTGATGCAATTTTCATCAAGGGTCATTCGTAAACGACCTTGACATTGGGGTAATGTTGATGTTGATTCATCTTTACAATAGCGAGAATCTCTGATAGAGTGTTTCCATAAAGTTGTTACTTGCTTGCTTCTATGGAAGAAGATAGTTTTCAAATTACCTTTCGACACCCAAATAATTTTCTGGTCTGGTCTCAACAGTACCTTCATAGATTACTGAACACCTTGAATCTTTTTGTAGAATTGACATCTGAAAGGATGCTTTAATGAAAAAAAGCTATTTTCCTAGAATCTAGAGTTTGATTGAACAAATTTTGAACATCTTTGAGCTACTCTCTTAAAACATTCTTGGCAATGTAAGTAACTAGAGTAAATGATGGACGGTAAAAATTAAGATAATGAGGATTGATACTCATGAGCTTGGTTTGAAACCGAAACCCTTCATTATCCGAAACTGCCCATAGGCTCCTTTACACAAAACAAAACAATGGTATCCAGTGTCCTGAAACCAGGCTCATCTTCTTTTCACTCTCAATCGATACCACTTTCCCAAGTTACAAATGCTTCAGGTGATAAATGCACATTAAATTGTTGGAGACTTGGAGTGTTAGTGAGGGCAGAGAGGGTGAAAAACAAAGCGCCTAGATAAGGATAGAGAAAGGGTTCGGCTGCTGGTGCATGGTGGAGAAAGTAGGAGTAATATAAAACGAGGGTAGTGGAAAGATGGAATCGAATTTCTAAGTTTTGTAAAACTGATATTCATACAAAATCCAAATATCCAAAAAATTCAGATCATCTATTAAGTTAGGATACCCAATTTTCGAAAAGAATGATGGATTTATATTATGGATATTTGAATAATACTTTGCTGTACTATTTTTTAGTAGCCTGTCCTCCTTTCAATGTTTGTTTCATTAGCGTATGATAAGTTTGCCTCACTGAGTCACTTCCTTATAATGCCTTGCTGCGGAAGACTCGGCAACAGTTTTGTTCAATGTTATATTGTGTCTGCGTATTTGTGGACTGTGGTCTACTGTCTTTTTCTATTTTTTATCTACACATTGTAATTAGGCCTTAGTGGAGAAGTCCAGTTTTTCACTGATTTTGTTCTTGGCTATCGCAGAGTATGCCCACTTTGTCGTGGGGACATCTGCAAATCTGACTCATTGCTGACAGGCGTGACAGCGTGCTAAGACGATTGTCAGTGTATAAATCACAAATCTCGAGGAATATCTCAAAAATGAATAGTGAATCTTTTTGGCTATCTTGAGAATGTTTCCCGTCACTCTGTTTACTTCCTCGTCTGATTTCCATCACACCCTGCCATGAAAAATCAACAAGAAATACAATTGTAGGACTGGCCAGTATGGTAAGAATTGGTGATGACCGATGAGTAGTACGTCTTTGGCTTGGTCTAATGTTTTGTGAACTGTAATGAATATACCAGAAAACTGCATTATAGCTCCATTTTAGGAGCTTTGTTTTGAGAGCATATTGTGAATAGTGAAACATCAGCAGCTGGTCTAATCCCTTTTGTAACGGAAAAATGTACAATGCATTCTCGATTTCTCAGTACCAGAATATTCGTTCCAATGGTTTTTTTTTAACCTTTTTGGTGTCTCGCGTGTTATTTTAGTTGAGTTCGGGATAACTAATATTGGTGCCTTATTGGTCGGCTTACCAATTCGTTTTTGGTTAGTGGTTACAGGCCGAGTCAATTTTGGGTTGGGGATTTGGGATATTGAGACCCAAAAATGACCGGTGTAAATGAACAATACCCAAATTGATCCAAAATGTATAAAATATCCGGAATGACACGATCCAAATCTGAGTTAGATAACTTGTTTCTCAGGTCTGTACTATGTCTCCCCTCCCATGGTAAATTGATCAAAAATGGATAAAATATCCGAAATGAACACGGTCCAAATCGAGTTAGATAACGCGTTACTTACGTATTAACTAATGTTTCCATTCGCACTTTTCTGGCGCTTTACCATTCTTGTTTGTAGACAATGACGTTCTTCAATTAGGTCGATATAATTGATGATTATATCTCCATGCTTAAATAGTAAGGGAAGGACAAAACCGAGATTTAACACGAGTAGGACCGCAAACCAAAAAAACAGTTATATTTACATGTCGGGAAAAAAAGAAATCAATTTTCCATCTTGGAGACGATGAAAAAGCAAATGTGGGAAGAAAAATGATGGGAGTACAAGGTAAAACTATAATGCTATATGTTGGGTATGCACTGTTTGTTTTTACAGTGACGGAAAAATTGGTGCCGTATGATGTAGGTACATACAACTATACAAGGTTAGTATTGCAGGAAAATAGTCTTAGCTAAGAATACTTGCTAACAGGCATAGTACAAGGATCAGCTTCACTGTTGTATCGTCATTTCGTCTTCCACCTCCTTCCTGCGCATGAGCGAACTCATAAGTTTCCGCTCAATGCTTAGGCTTACCCATGTAAACAGCCATAGACAGGATTCAGGAGCATCTGATACATTAAACTAATAATGTTTATGTAATACATTAGCTATTTTGAGTAGTGCCAAATCGCGTAAATTTTAATTTTTGAATGGTTGATGAATCACATTGTTGAATTCCTTTCACCTATATTCTGCTATTCTAATTTTCATTCAGGAAATGAATGCATATATGGCCGAATCTCGTACTAATGTAACCTAACAAATAATACTGTATGTCCTATAGCTGGAAAAGTTTATACTTGGTGATGTGGTTCTTGTGGCTCGTAAATGCGATTTTGGCAGCTCCGGTCACAAGGATAAGGGCAGTCTATCATCTGCAAACGTCTACGATCATAAAACCAGTCTCCAACTGACTCTGCAATTGTCTGCAAAAGGTAAAATTTACATAAGACATTACTCTGCAACCCACAATTCCGCCTTGCCCCTTTTTCTGAGTTGTGAACTCGTAAATATAGATCTCACTAATTTAGCTCAGAAGTTAATAAGGAAAAAGAGGAGATACCATATTGTGCAAAACTGGGGAATGTTTACTAAACCATGTTTCTTGAAGTTCAGTTTGGCAATGGGCGTAGCACGAGTTTATGAACAGTCCTCTTGATGGTGTTCTGTTGAGTCCATTAAGCGCGTGTAGAAACTCTATTCTGAAATCTGAAAGAAAGAAAGAAAGAAAGAAAATGAATCATACTAACATAAACATGGACTGTGTGACTGAATATGTTCGGTTTTAGTGATACTGAACCTTGCATAACTTCAAGTTGATTAGTTGAGCAATTCTGCAAGCTGGTCTTGCAGTCGGACCAGTAGCCACGAGGATCAGCTGCAGCTGGTGCCAATATATTCTTAATCTGACCAAAAAGTTACTTACTTTGATTAGTAACAGTCGCCAGCAATGCGAATATGATGGAATAAAGAAAAATGACAGTAAAAACTAACCTGCCATGAATCATATGCTGCATTTAGTATGAAAATTGGTGTTCGGATCTTTGGTACAATGTACTGCGGAAAAAAACACTGCAAAACATTTTGAAACATTCATTAGCACAACTGAGAAATATTCCGACTTGACAACTTTATTACTAACTGATATGCAACTATGAACTTACTAACTCAGGCTTCATGGTCGCTGTACAAGTTGCAGGTAAGTTCTTTTCTGATCCCTGGTATATAACTAAATAATCAGTACACAGTAAAAATTAGAAGCAAAATGACACAGAATATATTCACAGTAAAAATTAGAAACAAAATTACATGTAATTTCACTATTTGATGAAAGTAGGTCGCGACATGTGATGCTCCTGAGATATCCTTCCTGTTAGACAGACAAAAAAAAGTTCATTTGACGGAAAAAAAGAAATACTCGCAGTTGTAAGAACAGTAAGAAACATACACATTGATGAAATAGCCAGCATCGGAGAGGCACTTGACTTTAGTACCGGGAGGGAAGTGAGCTCGGAAGCTATCACAATGCAAAATGGAAGTCAATCCACCAGCTGAACACCCGGAAAGAAGAGCCTAATGTAGCAACTCTTCAGTAATAATCACACACAGTATATATATAATGCAAAATAAGGACATCCAGCTGGGGCGATGATCACTTGGCCACTGCAGCCCCCGAAGGGGGGTGGCTTACATGGTCGATGTGCTGGTGCGGGAATGCATGGGCCCGGGGAGATTCAACCCCCTAGTCATCAAAAAAAAAAAAAAAATGGGGTAATGTTGATGTTGATTCATCTTGTGAAGTAGCGGTCTGTCAATGCAGTTCTTGATGCAATTTTCATCAAGGGTCATTCGTAAACGACCTTGACATTGGGGTAATGTTGATGTTGATTCATCTTTACAATAGCGAGAATCTCTGATAGGGTGTTTCCATAAAGATGTTACTTGCTGGCTTCTATGGAAGAAGATAGTTTTCAAATTACCTTTCGACACCCAAATAATTTTCTGGTCTCAACAGTACCTTCATAGATTACTGAACACCTTGAATCTTTTGCAGAATTGACATCTAAAAGGATGCTTTAATGAAAAAAAGCTATTTTCCTAGAATCTAGAGTTTGATTGAACAAATTTTGAACATCTTTAACCTACTCTCTTAAAACATTCTTGGCAATGTAAGTAACTAGAGTAAATGATGGACGGTAAAAATTAAGATAATGAGGAGTGATACTCACGAGCTTGGTTTGAAACCGTCCAAAACTGCTCATAGGCTCCTTTACACAAAACAAAACAATGGTATCCAGTGTCCTACTGTCCTGGAACCAGGCTTATCTTCTTTTCAGTCTCAATTGTTACCACTTTACCAAAGTTACAAACGCTTCAGTTGATGAATGCATATTGAACTGTTGGAGTGCTGGTGTACGAGGGCATAGGCGGTGAAAAAAGAAAGCGCCTAGATAAGGATAAAGAAAGGTTGGACTGCTGGTGCATGGTGGATAAAGTAGGACTGTAGGAGTAATATAAAACGAGGGTAGTGGAAATATGGAATCGAATTTCTAAGTTCTGTAAAACTGATATTCATACAAAATCCAAATATCCGAAAAATTCAGATCATATATTAAGTTAGGATACTCAATTTTTGAAAGAATGACGGATTGATATTTATGGATATTCAAATAAATACTTTTGCTTACTATTTTTTAGTAGCTTGTCCTCCTTTCAACCGTTTGTTTCATTATCGGATGGTAAGTTTGCCTCACTTCCTTATGATGGCTTGCTGGGGAGACTCAGCAATTGCTTTGTTCAATGTTAATATTTTGTGTACGTATTTGTCGACAGTCTACTGTCTCTTTTTCTATTTTTTATCTACACATTGTAGTTAGGCCTTAGTGTAGAAGTCCAGTTTTTCACTGATTTTGTTCTTGGCTATCGCAGAGTATGCCCACTTTGTCGTGGGGACATCTGCAAATCTGACTCATTGCTGACAGGCGTGACAGCGTGCTAAGACGATTGTCAGTGTATAAATCACAAATCTCGAGGAATATCTCAAAAATGAATAGTGAATCTTTTTGGCTATCTTGAGAATGTTTCCCGTCAATCTGTTTACTTCCTCGTCTGATTTCCATCACACCCTGCCATGAAAAATCAACAAGACATACAATTGTAGGACTGGCCAGTATGGTAAGAATTGGTGATGACCGATGAGTAGTACGTCTTTGGCTTGGTCTAATGTTTTGTAAACTGTAATGAATATACCAGAAAACTGCATTACAGCTCCATTTTAGGAGCTTTGTTTTGAGAGCATATTGTGAATAGTGAAACATCCGCAGCTGGTCTAATCCCTTTTGTAACGGAAAAATGTACGATGCATTCTCGATTTCTCAGTACCAGGATATTCGTTCCAATGGTTTTTTTTTAACCTTTTTGGTGTCTCGCGTGTTATTTTAGTTGAGTTCGGGATAACTAATATTGGTGCCTTATTGGTCGGCTTACCAATTCGTTTTTGGTTAGTGGTTACAGGCCGAGTCAATTTTGGGTTGAGGATTTGGGATATTGAGACCCAAAAATGACCGGTGTAAATGAACAATACCCAAATTGATCCAAAATGTATAAAATATCCGGAATGACACGATCCAAATCTGAGTTAGATAACTCGGTTCTCAGGTCTGAACGATGTTTCCCATCGCATGGTAAATTGATCAAAAATGGATAAAATATCCGAAATGAACACGGTCCAAATCGAGTTAGATAACGCGTTACTTACGTAGTAACTATGTTTCCATTCGCACTTTCTTGACGCTTCACCATTCTTGTTTGTAGACAATGACGTTCTTCAATTAGGTAGATATAATTGATGATTATATCTCCATGCTTAAATAGTAAGGGAAGGACAAAATCGAGATTTAACACGTGTAGGACCGCAAACCAAAAAAAAAGTTATATTTACATGTCGGGAAAAAAAGAAATCAATTTTCCATCTTGGAGACGATGAAAAAGCAAATGTGGGAAGAAAAATGATGGGAGTACAAGGTAAAACTATAATGCTAATGCTGTGTATGCACTGTTTGTTTTTACAGTGACGGAAAAATTGGTGCCGTATGGTGTAGGTACATACAAGGTTAGAGTATTGCAGGAAAATAGTCTTAGCTAAGAATACTTGCTAACAGGCATAGTACAAGGATCAGCTTCACTGTTGTATCGTCATTTCGTCTTCCACCTCCTTCCTGCGCATGAGCGAACTCATAAGTTTCCGCTCAATGCTTAGGCTTACCCATTTAAACAGCCATACTCAGGATTCAGGTGCATCTGATGCATTATACTAATAATGTTTATGTAATACATTAGCTATTTAGGCAAGAGCCTAAATAATACAGTTTGATATAGAGTTTAACATATTCCTGAATAGGATGAGACGATGAGTAGTGCCAAATCGCGTTAATTTTTATTTTTGAATGGTTGATGAATCACATTGTTGAATTCCTTTCACCTTATATTCTGCTATACTAATTTTCATTCAGGAAATGAATGCATATATGGCTGAATTCTCGTACTAATGTAACCTAATTCTATAGCTGGAAAAGTTTATACTTGGTGATGTGGTTCTTGTGGCTCGTAAATGCGATTTTGGCAGCTCCGGTCACAAGGATAAGGGCAGTCTATCATCTGCAAACGTCTACGATCATAAAACCAGTCTCCAACTGACTCTGCAATTGTCTGCAAAATGTAAAATTTACATAAGACATTACTCTGCAACCCGTAAATATTGACTCACGGCATGAACTGGCCGTCTGGCCTTTAGCTGATAAGTTAAGAAGGAAAAAGAGGAGATACCATATTGTGCAAAACTGGGGAATGTTTACTAAACCATGTTTCTTGAAGTTCAGTTTGGCAATGGGCGTAGCACGAGTTTATAAACAGTCCTCTTGATGGTGTTCTGTTGAGTCCGTTAAGCGCGTGTAGAAACTCTATTCTGAAATCTGAAACAAAGAAACAAAGAAAATGAATCATACTAACATAAACATAGACTGTGTGACTGAATATGTTCGGTTTTAGTGATACTGAACCTTGCATAACTTCAAGTTGATTAGTAGAGCAATTCTGCAAGCTGGTCTTGCAGTCGGACCAGTAGCCACGAGGATCAGCAGCAGCCGGTGCCAATATATTCTTAATCTGACCAAAACTTACTTACTTTGATTAGTTAACAGTTGCCAGCAATGCGAATAGGATGGAATAAAAGAAAAATGACAGTAAACTAACCTGCCATGAATCATATGCTGCATTTAGTATGAAAATTGGTGTTCGGATCTTTGGTACAATGTACTGCGGAAAAAAACACTGCAGAACATTTGGAAACATTCATTAGCACAACTGAGAAATATTCCGACTTGACAACTTTACTACTAACTGATATGCAACTATGAACTTACTAACTCAGGCTTCATGGTCGCCGTACAAGTTGCAGGTAAATTCTGTTCCGATCCCTGATATATAACTAAATAATCAGTACACAGTAAAAATTAGAAGCAAAATGACACAGAAGATATTCACAGTAAAAATTAGAAACAAAATTACATGTAATTTCACTATTTGATGAAAGTAGGTCGCGACATGTGATGCTCCTGAGATATCCTTCCTGTTAGACAAACAGACACTTCAACAGTTCATTTGACGCGAAGAAGAAATACTGGCAATTGTAAGAACAGTAAGAAACATACACATTGATGAAATAGCCAGCATCGGAGAGGCACTTGACTTTAGTACCGGCAGGGAAGTGAGCTCGGAAGCTATCACAATGCAAAATGGAAGTCAATCCACCAGCTGAACACCCGGAAAGAAGAGCCTAATGTAACAACTCTTCAGTAATAATCACACAGTGTATATATATAATGCAAAATAAGGACATCCAGCTGGGGCGATGATCACTTGGCCACTGCAGCCCCCGAAGAGGGGTGGCTTACATGGTCGATGTGCTGGTGCGAGAATGCGTGGGCCCGGGGGGATTCAACCCCCTAGTCATCAAAAAAAAAAAAAAAAAAAAAAAAGGACATCATAAGCCATGGGTATATCAGTACATTTTTCGCGCTCTTCATTCCTTTTAACATTAGATCTTCCATGATAGCGCGCCAGACTCTAGCTCCTCGGAAATGAAGCTTAGTTACCTGTATCAACAAAAATTCTCAGAAAGATGATTTTTTTTTTTTCCTGTAAGAATGCTAAATGCAGGGATTACTTACAGGATCAACAGTTTCCACGTCTCCAGTGAAAGACGCCCCATCACAGTATCGAATTTTCACCCTGTTCCAATTATGAAAGTCTGAAGAATCAATTGTTAAGCGAGTCCAAACTGTAGGATATGAGTACGAGGCGAGATCTTCTAGAAGGGTATTGACTCAAACCTGGATTATACATTGGATTGTTGCTCATTATACCGGAAAATGCAAGTGGGTTAACCATTTTCCGGGATGAGCCTAAGTGCATGTACTTTCGCGCAAGACAAGATGTTATATTGTTGCACCAACCTCCTCCCTATAAACAATACCAACACCAAAGATTATGAAAACTCGAAGAATCTACTCAATGTTCGAAAACCATCAGAAAGTGATGAAAAAATGGGACTAACCTCGATTTGAACCAACCAACTATTGACCCCTGAACCATATCCTCTATTCAGATTATACGCGGGCGCACTTCCATCCAAACAAACTGCAAAACACAAATGTAACATGAAAATGAGTCGATAATCAAAGAAACATTCTTAAGAAAAAAGACTAGAAAACTTATTTACCAGCTCCCTTTGCAACAGCACTCCTTAAATATGTTGTTTGAACATATAATCCTTCAGATTTCAGCAAGATTACCGCGAAAATTACAGCTTTAATCCATTGTTCAACTGTTCTGCTATTCATTCTGCACAAAATCAACCATGACCAAATGAGATCAGAAGTATAACTTAATATACTCTTTATTTCCGTCTCAATCATTTGTTTATTACCTTTTGGTAAACGGAAACTAAACTTTTAATCCTGTTGTAGTAATACAAATAAATACTTTCTGCAATGTTAGTGACATCATTTCTAAATTAAATTATAACCCACATGATAAAAATCAAGAATTAACAAATTTCATGAGAATAACATGAAAAAGCATTTAACTTTACATTAAATAAAGTTTGGTAGTAAGCTTTTGCCTGTTTTTCCATCAAGGAAAAAACTTTAATTGATTAAATTACTTTACATTCAAATTTTAACCGCGGGTTGTAACTGTTAAATCATGTAAACACACCAAATTTTCAACATCCCTATTGTATTCAATAACTTTTATGCCGTGTCGAACACTGACATTGTCACATAAACCATTTTCATAATGAAAATTACGTTAAGAATTGCATCGATCAGCAAAACATACGATTTGTAACAGAATTTAATTTAGGCCGTGTCGAACACAAAAAAAAACCATTTTCAGATAACAGATAATGAAAATTACGTTAAGAATTGCATCAGCAAATCTAACATGATTTGTAACAACATTTTCATATAACCCATAATGAAAATTACGTCGAGAATTGCGATAACAAAATAAACTTACATGATTTGCATAGAGGATTACAACAAAAAACTTAGTCCATTAGTACATGACATATAATAAAACAAGAAAAGATGAAAACTTGAAGGTGGGAACGAAACTTGAGATAAAGACGTATATATACCTTGTTGAAAGTGAGAAAAAGAAGAAAACTGAAAAAAAAAATGGAAGTTATTGAGTTTTGAGAATTAAGGTTTAATGATTGTAACTTGGGAGTTGGGACGGCGGAAGCTTTGTCAGAAAGTAAATTGCTTCTGGTTGGTGATTTGGTCATGGAATTTTGGAAAACAATAATAATAATAAATCAAACAAATACATAAATAAATAATCTGATGGTTGATACTTGATAGTTGATACGTACCCAATCAGGTTTTAATCTGTTAAATTCAACAACGGGCTTGGGCTGCACCCGAAAGGAGGAGAAATAGTCCACATACAACAGGCCCAAGAGAGTTCCACTCTAAAACCAATTGGCTATAGAGGGAGTAGCCCATTGCCTTATAAAGTGGTAATTCTTATCCTCTTTTACCAATGTGGGACAACCCTCACATGTGGAAACTTTGGATTTCTTCACATAATCTAATGGTTAAGATGACGAATTTTTTTTTTTTTTTTTTTTTGGATTTTAATGTTGTCAAGATTTAAATCCAGGTCATGAATTCCAACCTTTAACTTTACAAACTAAATGTAGAGGGTGAATATCATTGTCAAGTTTGAATTGCCTATTTTCTATATTGTGATGTGATTATAACTTTACAAACTAAGCTAATTAATGTAAAGGTGAATGTCATTGTTGAGTTTGAATTGCCCATTTTCTATATTGTGATGTGATTGTGACTCATTCGACAGAAAAAGAAACGTATCATATAAACTTTTTTTAATATAAGTTTTCATTTAGGAATGTTAGTTTGTCAAATTTAAAATAATTGTATGATAGCTTATTCCTATTTTTGTCGGTGTAAATAAGTTATTATTCCTTTTGTTTTAATAAATTATTTACTTTTAATTAAAATGCATCTTTAAAAAAATATAAAGGTAATTAAACAATAAATCGAGACAGAGAATACAACGCATTCTACGCAAATACTTTGTGCAATCGTCTCATTATAAAAAAATTAGCTATATGAGTCATACGAATATGATACAATAAGTGATGGATTACTATAAAAAAGAACTCAGAAAAATCATACATAAACCCGATTAAATACTTAAATGTATGTTAGTTGTATGGTGCTAATATATAACTGGTGATATAGTAGTATTTTAAGTAAATTATACATCTGAGGTATTACCTCCAAGGGTATAATAATTGGCTGTATGTTCCAGAATTTTATAAAAAAGTGTTCGAATTATGCTTTAAAAATTAAATGTACTCCAAAAATTCGAAAAAAAATGCATGTAAGTTAAGTTGCTAAAAGGTCCAATGTATTACATTAGATGCGTATTTTTTTTTTCAGAATATGATTCATTGAAGTTGGATGACAATGCAATTAAATTTGTTAGTGGATTCTTAGCTTCCAATTTTATTTTATTTTTCCTACAAATAATGCTATTTTCAAACATGTCTTAATTTCAAGGAGGTCCACTAATCTTCTTTAATTCATGGAGGCCAAATTGTTGAAAGTTGAGCATAATTAGTTCAGATTTGAAACAATTAATCTCGTTTGTTGAAGAAGTTGATAAGAATTTGGTACTTCACCTTCTTTTGTGGGACATATTGTTTTTATTCCAACTTTTTTCATGTGGAAATGTCCAAAGGCTCTTTATAAAATCAAATAAAACTCATCACTTTATGTGTTTCTAGATATTAATTTAGATTCAAGATTAATTCCTACAAAGAGAACATAATGTGTATTGATTATGGAGACTTTTTTAAAAATTGTTTCCGAAAATAGGGTACAAATATAAATGTTACTCCGTAATATTCTTAACTTACTGATAAAAATAGGTGCATATGGACATTAAGTCGATGAGTTGAACCTTGGTTTTATTGTATTGTATCAATCTTTAACTCGTTTATTCCAAAAAAAAAAAAAAAACTATTTTGTATTAATCACTTTTTTTTTCAGTACTCCCTCCCTTTTTGTATATATGACGTTTTATTTCTTCGAGATAAGCCTTTGACTTTAACATTAACAGAAATATATTTGTCCAAAAATTATAAAAATTATACAATAAAATTCTTTGCGAGAAACTCGTTCATATGAGTGTACATTTCATGATATTTAATCTTATACTTTGAAAGATATTGAATAGAAAAGTGAGTGTCTCAAAATGTGAGAATGACATATATAAAAAACAGAAGGAATATGACTGTATCAAATATCAATAATCAAACTTTATTTTGTTGTTAAGGAACCCAAATGGGTAGACATAAATTCAAATCCAAATTATAAATACCATTCTTTATAATTTTATTAACGATTTTTTTTAATGTATACCTTAAAGACACACCTTAATATTAACAAGGAAAATGTAAAGTCACCCAACTAAATTCAACCAAAATTGGTAAGGTTGAAATCAGGAAAATTGATTGACCTTTTGGCTCGTGAGTGTTGGACAGTTCGCTGGCCATGTTGCAAATACATTGTGGGAATTAGATTGCGACCCAATCTGACTTAATCTTGACTTATGTCTCTCCCAAAATACAACTATTCTTACACAAAATCTCTTGAAGACGGCACGTATCCGTCACTTTGGAGTAACAAATACCATTTCTTCTCATAAATGATCCAAATAGAGGAGAGAGGGAAGCACATGGGGGTTCCCCCACCTTATCCCCCCTATCCGTTTTGTGAGTGACATTACCCGTCACTTACTCCGACCCGTCTTCAGCAAGACTAATTGCTATTACGAAATGCATTTTTTACCATTTCACAAGTCACAATCATTTTTATTTTAACATTATTTGAAACGATTGTCAAATGTCATGATTAGTGTAACACACTAACACGTCATAAATGAAAATTTGTGCCAAAATATTACCTATACATAATTATATCCTTCTTTTCTGAAAAAATTGAAGGAAAATGATAAATCTTAAATCAAGCATTAATAACATCAATTTACGTGTAATTGTGTCTTAATAAATAACTAATTTAATTCCATTTTGGAAAGTAATTTAGTTCTTAAATACAGCCCTTATCATTACCGAAAATTGAAATACAAGTATCCACTATTCGTATCATGAATTACTTTTCATGTTATATGATTTATTTTAGAAAAGTCAACTTATGGATACTATAAATATAACTTTAACCGAAAAATTAACAAAAAAAATATTTTAAATGGTACATTATTTTAACGTTGTATATGGCACATTATCTAATGTAGCGACGGTGAATTCCATCGTTAACACTTCACAAATATAGGCACATGATCTCTTAACGTACACGTTGACATAAGATAAACCGAAGATTATCTTTCAAACAATGCGTATGAACATGGCAAGCTAATCTTAACAAATGCAATAATACTCCTGTCACAAAGTAAAAGGATCAATATATAAGGATAATGATAGTACATTATTAGATGACGCTTAATTTAGGCGTCACCCTTTTACATGCACCATTTATTATTGAGGTCTCTACTTATTACATGTGATGCACCCATTATTATTAAATCCCTAATTTACACCCACTATTATCGGGGTCTCCAACTTATTACATGTGAGAGGTTGGTGCTGAAATTGGACGCCACCCGCCTTATCATTATCTCTAATTTTCAAATACTCTTATATAATACTGTCACATAGAACAATTTAATAACGCAACTCCTTGCAATCAATTGGTACGTTCTAGATTTTTGATAGTCGACCTACTGATAATGATCCGCCAAATTATCTCTTTTCCAAATTTTCATACTCCTATTCTTAATAACCCTAAGAGGGTACGGGAATTAAGGGAGGGGAGTATTATATGGTAAAGTATTGTAGTGGGTAGGAGATTGGAGAGAGGGAAGGTATTGTGTGATTAAAATAAGTATTGTTGTGGGGTAAAGTGATTAAAATAAGATAAAGTATGAGTATTGTGGGGTATTGTTGTGGGGTGAGATGATTAAAATAAGTATAAAAGTTTGCCAAATAAGGAAATAAAGAGAGTATTGTGAATAGACGAAAAAAGAAATAGGGAGAGTTATTTAGAATATGAGGGAGTATATATTAAGACGGTGTCTCGGCTATAAATCGGATATAGATAATGTATTTCCAAAGTTTACGATTAGAACCTGTGACTCGTATTGTGAACTATTGTCGTATGTAATACGGAGTAGATAGATACCATTATGGTTTCAAATGTTTTGGATATGTATCATGAATTAATGATTTTATTGTGCATTGTCGTCGCATTAATATTTTCTCGTTTGATATCAAAGTTGGTTGGTGTGAGTGGTAAGGACTCTTATCTCTTAAACAAGTGGTCAGGGGTTCGATTCCTGACTTTTGCGAATGAAAAAGCCAAACTTGGGAGGGGTCAACCCTCGGTAGGGGATCTCCTGGTCAACACCAAAAAAAAAAAATATTTTCTCGTTTGATTAATGGCCAATGTTGAAAAATTGTCAGATTATCAGTCTAAAATTGTCCAGTACACTTTGATACTTGGTTTATCGGAAAAAAAAAAATTATCGTATACTCGTATTTTTTTTTAAATGTTGTAACGATTTTATATGATAAATATTGAAATCAATGGGAACTTACAAGGAACGACATACATACAGTAATTTACTTGTTTGGTACAACCAAATATACAGTACTGTTACGACTGTTATAGTTTCTTCTGTGATTATGTGAAAATGTCCGAGTTACTCAAAAACGCGGTTGTGACAAGTTTTATCGCAAGGGTAGGGGCAATCGATCTTTTGGAAAGCATTGCGGTCATAGAACCAGCCTCCAACTGCAGCTGATATCGTCTGCAAGATTAGCCATTTACAGTAAAAAGCATTGCTGTAAGTTCTCGGTTGAACAAGGCATATCGTAGATAAGCAAAATGAGATGTCGTCATACCGTGTTATCTAGTAAAGGAGAGTCATTCCTTAACCATGTTTCTTGAGTTCCTGACTGACAGTGACTGTAGCAAGAGTTGATGAACGACCCTCTTGATGGGTTGTCGCCTAAGGACGACAATGCTGCTAAGAACTCTGTCCTGAAACCTGAAAACATGATCGGTAATGAGTAATGACACGATAGTTTCTGTATGATTTTCGGGAGATCATATTAGATGTATACAAGTAATAAACCTTGCAATGTTTGGAGCTGAGAATCGGAACATTCTGTTATGTTACTCTTGCAATCTCTCCATGTTCCATGTCGATCAGCTACTCCTGGTGCTAATGTATTCTTTACCTGCCAGGTATCGTAGGCAGCATTTAGCAGAAACAACGGCGTCTGAATGTCCCTTGCTGCATATTCCGGGAACATGCACTGTAATACCAAAGATGAAAACATTTTCATTTTTAGGTAAGAATGAAATTATTAAAGGACTAAATTTAGGATGGAAGGCGACGGTATTTACCAGTTCAGCACTGAATTTAGACGTACAGGATTCAGGCAGATTTTTTGCTGATCCCTGCGGTAAATTTCAAACTAAAAGTGTCAAAGATATTGCAACGGTAAAAAAATGAAAAAAAAATAGGGGATAATTGAGAGATATTAGATTCATACATGTGTGTTAACAACTTGAGCAAAGAACTCTTGAATATGTGGTGCTCCAGAGACATCATTGCTGTTACAGGAATTTAGAGAGACGACTGTGAGTGTGAGACCTTAGATTAGATTGGCTAAGGAAATAGGAAATTGCAGAGGATTGAAAGAAGGATTACGCGTTTATGAAGAATCCGGCGTCAGATAAACATTTCACTTTGGCAGTAGATGGTACCAAACCCCGGAAATTGTCACATTGTAGAATAGCACCTAAACCACCTGCTGAACATCCTGCTAGAATTGCCTGCATTTCCCCACTTCTCTTTAGTACAAAGTTTAAGCTAAGAAATCGTCTTTAAGTTATCTTTCGTACTACTTGTGTCTGATTCTCGACACTTGGACATGCTAAGGACGAATGAATCTAATTGACCCGTGCAAAACATGAAAAGAACAATCCAAAGTCGGTCAAGAACTGAAATTTGACCTAAAAGTGACCCAATTGACTAGAAAATGACTCGAATCTGAAATGAAAACTAAAAAGAGGTTATCAATCATAGACCATACATTTTGAGCATCCTTCATTCCCTTAGCTAATAAATCATCCATGATTGCCCTCCAGAGTCTAGCTCCTCTGTAGTAAACTTTTGCATTCTGTACATTTCAGCGTAAATGACAGTGTAAGTACACATTAAACATAAATCAATAAGTCATGCTTGTGTATTAGGAATTACTTACAGGATCAACATCTTCGACATCTCCTGTATATGACGATCCATCACAGTAACGGACCTTGATCCGATTCCAGTTGTAAAAGTCTAGCAGATTTGTCAGAAGTCAGTACTATCATAACACATAGATATAATTTGAATGCTGAAAATAAGGCAAATAATTTAGTACCAGGATTGTACTTTGCCTGGTTACTCAATATCCCAGAGAAAGTGTAGTTTGTTGTCATTAAGCTAGATGAACCTAACCGGTCAAGTGTGCGCTCTAGGCACTTCGTTGGACTGTTACACCATGCTCCACCCTGACCAAAACCAATGGTATATCATATACGAATAAATTTCATCAAATGTCATTACGCTTTACAAATTCATCTACTTTAATAAAATAATAATACTGTCAGCAGGACAAATTTTCGAACCCATTTCATCAGTATCACCTGTAAATAATTTTTTCCCGCTAAACTAGTTGATATCGAGGAAGTAAGCACAAACCTCCATATGAATCAGCCAATTGTTGATACCAGCTCCAAAACCCTTGTGAAAATGGTAAGCTGGTGGACTTCCATCCAAGCAAACTGCATTCATTGCATTATTTTTACTGCACTTTGTACATTTTATATTTTTCGAAACTTTTTTACTCAAAGATCCAAATTCTACAAGAAATATACTTACCACCCCCTTTAGCTACTGCATCTTGAACAAATGTTATAGGGACATAAAAACCATTAACTCTAATCACCATCACAATGCAGATCAAAAACTCGATCCATTTCGACTTATTAACCATCCTGTCTCCAAACAAAGCTTATTCCGAAACAAATAAAATAAAATAAAAACAGATATAGAGTAGTAACAGATTAATGAATATATGTGAGCTTAAAAAAGTTTTAAAAGGCTAATTTTTCAGCTCACTATATATAGAGTAAATATATGCATATGACATTACTATATGTAGGAAGATTCATTTTCATTATTCAGAGAACGGATTTTTTTAATTCGGTATTCACTAGGCACACGTTAATGATCCAAAAACGGTTACCTTACCGTTACATAAAGATATGAAACTAACATGTTTTCCAGTTGGAGAACATGCTGGCTTCTATAACAAAAGAGACATGAACCAGACTGGCTTAGTTTTCAAGATTTATAAGTCAAACTTTTTGCTTTAACTTTTTGTAATATATACTCATAATTTCCCACTAATAATGTCAAGATTTACATTGATCAAACTTTGGGTTTGACTTTTTTTTTTTAAATATTTATATTTATATTTATACTACTGTAATTTTAATACTATCTTCATTTTGGGAAAGTAACATTCATCCATTTCACCTGGTAGTGGCCAAGGGCGGAACTATATACGAAATTCTGGGGTAGCAAACTTTCTTCTGCATATAAAAGTTTTAACTAATAAAGTAACACATACGTGACAGGGATGAGAAATATTAAACACAAAACACGCGTACAATACAAATGATGAATCTTTATCTTTATTAATCTCGAGTTGTATGATTAAACCACTTGTCCTTGACATAGGGTGTAGGTTATAGTAAGCCTCCTTTGAAACGGTTTGATAATATTAATAGTTCGGCTGTTACAAGAATTTGGGATAAGTTCGAGGATATAACAGGTGTAAACTTCACCTAGTAAGGTATGTATGTTTTGAGTTTTATGTCCTATGAGGTAACTTAAGACCTATTGAATAATATTGTTACGATATTATTCCGATATTGTGGCAATATTCGGTGTATAATATATATGTGCTACTTATGTAAATAATCTTTTATTTATAGGCAAATAATTAGGATCGTATCTTCTGTAAATTAGTATATAAGTTTATCTTGTATCCTCATGATTATTCATCTTCAATAATAATCAAAATCTTCCCCAGTTCTTTGCGTTCATCCGTTTGTCATGGCATCAGAGCACTAATCTCGATCCTGGCATTTATTTCCTTTCACGCATAAATTTCTAAATACAAAAAAAAAAAGAAAAAAAAAAAGAAACGATAACACAATGACACAGGGAAATGGAATTAAAAAGAATGATAACAAAGTAGAGCAAATCCAACCATCCTCACGATTGTACCTGCATCCAAGTTATTGCCCAAGTTTGACATTAACTCAAACCATTTTTAATGGAGATAATTCTGAGTTATGGGCAGATGCGGTGCGGAACGGTCTCGACGCCAAAAATAAAATGAGCTTTGTCGAGGGTACCGTTAAGAAACCAGGAATTGAGGAAGGCAGAGGAAGAGGCTGTGGTGACCGTCACCAACGAGTCAATGCTGCGATGGTAAATGACAGTGATTCGCAGAAACAGGAATTCACGCCGGAGGAAGTAGTCCAGCTGAGGGGCCTGTTAAATGCAAAGGCCGCAGGTAGTCATAAATCCCAAACAGGTATGGATAATAAATCTTTTGGTAATTGGTTGCTTGATAGTGGAGCATCGCATCATATGACGGGACGACGCGATTTGCTCGACAATATATGGCGTGGCGGAAACTCCACTGTTGGCTTACCTGATGGGTCACAAATAGTAGCGCATGAGCATGGGAGTGTGAAATTAAATGAAAACTTTATTCTTAAAGACGTACTTTTTGTACCGTCTTTAACTTGTGACTTAATTTCTATCCAACAATTGATTAAAGAAAACAATTGTGTCGTGACTTTTTATACCGATCATTGTGTTATACAGGACCAATCTACGAGGATGAAGATTGGACGGGGTGAGCACAGCGATGGGGTCTATTATTTTCAAGGAGGACGTGAGAACATTGTGGCAAGAGCAAGTACAGATGGTGATGCGCGACTTTGGCACAAAAGACTCGGACATCCATCGTCTAGTATTTTACCTCTTTTCTCAAGCTTAGTTGGTTTTAATTTGTCATGGAATTCTCGTGATATTTGCGACCCATGTTGTCGGGCCAAACAGACTCGGTCAGTTTTTAAACCCAATAATAAGAGAAGTTCTGAATTATTTGCCCTCATACATTGTGATATTTGGGGACCGTACCATACTAAAAGTTTGTCGGGGGCACACTATTTTCTCTCTGTTGTTGATGACCGAAGTAGGAGCGTTTGGGTTCACCTGATGCGCGATAGGGGAGAAGTGAGTCAGCTTATGATGAACTTTTGTAAAATGACAAAAACACAATTTGGGAAAGAGGTTAAAATAGTACAAAGTGACAATGGAACCGAATTTCTCTCGGGTATTATGAAAGACTACTACAATGAACACGGGATAGTTTTTCAGACCAGTAATACAGACACCCCACAACAAAATGGTAGGGTGGAAAGGAAGCATAGACATATCTTAGAAAAGGCGAGGGCTCTTCGTTTTCAAAGCAATTTACCTATTGAATTTTGGGGAGAATGTGTTCTAACCGCTGCGTACTTAATAAATAGAACACCCACTCGAGTACTCAATGGCTTGACTCCCTATGAAGTTTTACATGGAAAACGACCTTGCCTTGATAATATTCGAGTTTTTGGAAGTATATGCTATGCTCACAATAAAGACAAACCCAAAGACAAATTTAAAGAACGAGGGAAAAGATGCATTTTTGTAGGATACCCACATAGTAAAAAGGGGTGGAAAGTTTATGACTTAAAAACAAAACAGTTATTTGAGTCGAGAGATGTGATATTTTACGAGCACGTTTTTCCCTTTTCTGATTGTGAGTCGATCGACAAAAATAAAGCACGACAAACAAGTCCCACTGATTCCCATATTTACGTAGATGATGCACATAATAGTGATGACCAGAATGCTAATCATGAACATATTCATGATGAAGAAGAAAATGGTAATAATGACCAAATAATAGAAAATGACATGGCAGAGGAAATGGAAACAGGGGGCACCGATGTTGTGACGAGTGAAGTAAATGAAATGGTGGGACGTGGTGCTCGCGAAAAGTTTGAACCATATTGGAAGAAAGACTATGTTTGTAAGTCGACCCGTATCATAGACCCCGCTGCAAGTGCTCACTCGATCCAATCAACATCCACAAGGAAAGGTACTCGTTATCCAATTTCCAATTATGTCACTACCAATTGTTTTTCTAACAATTACAGGAGTTACTTAGCAAAAGTAGATACGATAAAAGAGCCACGCAACTATCAAGAAGCTGCTCAAACATATGAATGGAGACAGGCAATGTCCAAAGAGTTTGAGGCCCTTGAGATGAATGGGACGTGGCAGATAGTTGATCTACCAAAAGGAAAAAGACCTATTGGATGCCGATGGGTTTACAAGGTGAAGTATAAGGCGGATGGAACCATTGAACGATATAAAGCAAGGTTAGTCGCGCAAGGTTACACCCAAATTGAAGGCGTGGACTATCATGAAACTTTCGCTCCGGTTGCTAAAATGACAAGTGTTCGTTGTTTGCTTGCTGTGGCCGTGTCAAAAGGATGGTCTATCACTCAATTAGATGTTAATAATGCCTTCTTACACGGGGATTTAAATGAGGAGGTCTATATGAGAATACCACCTGGCTTCGACAAAGGGGGATCGTCTAAAGTATGTAAGCTAATGAAGTCTTTATATGGGCTAAAGCAAGCTTCACGAAATTGGTTTGCTAAGTTTGATTCCTTGACAAGGTATGGTTTTGTTCAATCTATGGTGACTACTCATTATTTACTTACAATAAAAACGATGTTTTTCTTGGGATTTTGGTTTACGTTGACGATATGATAATTGTGAGTAATAATGAGGAAGCAAGTAACCGTCTCAAGCTTTTTCTTGACAAAAGTTTTGGTATTAAGGACCTAGGAAGACTTAAGTACTTCTTAGGAATCGAGGTTGCCACCGGGTCTAAAGGATTGTTCCTCAGCCAAAGAAAGTACGCTTTAGAAATTATAAAGGAAGCGGGTTTGGAAGGAGCGAAGCGATCGAAACTCCTATCCAACCCAATCACCAATTGGCATTAGCAGACGGATACATCTTGAAGGACCCCATGAAGTATAGGCGTTTAGTGGGACGACTCATTTATTTGACTATCACGAGACTGATTTAGTGTGCGCAGATACATATTGTCCCATTCGTACATGCCCCCGAGAAAAAGAGCATTTAGATGCGGTTTTTCGTACTATTCGTTATATAAAGGGAAGTCCAGGAGAGGGGATCATAATAGAAAGAAATTGTGATTTAATGTTGCGTGGATACTCGGACTCGGATTTCGCAACATGCCCATTGTCGAGAAGATCCATAACAGGTTATTTTGTATCTTTGGGACAGTCACCCATCTCATGGAAGGCACGAAAACAGACGACAGTGGCAAAATCAACAGCCGAGGCGGAATATAGAGCACTAGCTGGCGTGACTAGTGAAGTAATATGGCTGAAATCTTTACTTAAGTCACTCGGTATTAATCATACGGGTCCAATTGAAGTTTTCTGTGATAACAAAGCGGCATTACACATTGCCAAAAATCCAGTTTTTCATGACCGTACAAAGCACATTGAAATTGACTGTCATTTCATACGTCATCACCTCGTCAACAAAACAATTTCAACGTCACATATACGAAGTAAAGAGCGATTTTGATATTTTTACAAAGGCGCTTGGGGGTGATGCATTTCGTTATCTACGGTCCAAGTTGGGCATTGGTCTACCAAGTGCTCCAACTTGAGGGGGAGTATTGAATAATATTGTTACGATATTATTCCGATATTGTGGCAATATTCGGTGTATAATATATATGTGATACTTATGTAAATAATCTTTTATTTATAGGCAAATAATTAGGATCGTATCTTCTGTAAATTAGTATATAAGTTTATCTTGTATCCTCATGATTATTCATCTTCAATAATAATCAAAATCTTCCCCAGTTCTTTGCGTTCATCCGTTTGTCAAGACCAGAGAAACCTCATTGTCATGCAGAGACAGCGTGACGACAAGTTTTATCACAAGGGTAAGGGCAGTCGATCTTCTGGAATGGATTGCGGTCATAAAACCAATCACCAAACGCTTTTGCAATCGTCTGTAAAATATAAACATTTCTGGTTAGAACATTGATTGCATGTATTTTGTATATTCCGTCATAAATAATCATATAAGGAGAATAAGATGCAAATTTCTCACAGTATTGTCTAGACGAGGAGAGTCCTCCGCAAACCATGTTTCTTGAGCCTCACTTTGGCAGTGACAGTAACAAGAGTTGATGAACAACCCTCTAGTCGGGTTGTCGCCTATGCTCGACAATGCCATTATGAACTGTTTGTTGAAACCTGAAAATGATGTTTGTGATTCCATTTTACCTGTAAATACTATTCTTTTCGCGTGCTATACTCTGAGATGAGTAACTAAACACGCGCTAATGAATACTGATAGCAAGATGATAAACTGAAAAGTGCAAGAGTTAACCTTGTAAGTCTAGAATCTGGCTGTCAGAACACCGGGTTATGTCATTTGTACAATTTCTCCATTTTCCATGAGGATCAACCACACCTTGGAGGTAAATATTGACTATCTGCATCATATGATAATTATGTCGAATTTAGCATTAGACTAGTTTTTTAGCATAAAGGAGTTCAAGATAGCGGTTTTGCTGTTGACTGGCAAAGGGCTTATAACATCGGTCATAATTCATGAATATCATCGTCAATGACTTACCAAGCTAGGTTTAGGTAACATCTGCTCGGGTTTTGTAAAAGTAAAATTCACAGGATTTTGCATTCATTTCATTTCTTCGGTCAATTTGAACTAGAAAAGAGAAGTAGAAAGAGCAGTTGTGTATGTATACCTGCCAGGAATCATAGGCTGAGTTTAGCAGAAACAACGGCGTCTGAATGTCCCTAGCTGCATGCCGTGGGAAAATGCACTGTAATGCCAATAATGATCGCCTTTCAGTATAACGGAAATGAGATATCCAAAAATCCCTTAAAAATTCTGTCTATGAACTCACTTAACAGGCCACAAGTGTATTTCTTACCAATTCTGGTCTGAATGTAGAAGTACAAGCTTCAGGCAAGTTTTTCGCTGATCCCTGATGTGAACAACCGAAAAGTTAATAGAATATAACGGAAACAAAAACGCAATTACATATATGAATCTGCGAGGTTTTTAGTAACATCTGTACGTACATGTGTGGTAACAACTTCGGCAAAGTACTCCTGAAGAGGTCGCGGTCCATAAAGAGCTTCCCTGAAATCAGATCCATTACAGTCAGAATTCCTGACTCCGTACTTCAACCAAAGACGGGTTAGGAAAAAATGAAAGACTTAGGTTGATTATACGTGTTTATGAAGAAACCGCCATCAGATAGGCATTTCACTCTGGCGCCAGAAGGTAACAAAGCTCGGAAATTGTCACATTGCAGGATCGCTCCCAGTCCACCAGCTGAGCATCCTGCAAGAACAGCCTGCACTCGCATTTGACAAATTTTCGTTAAGTAGAGTATTTACCAAGAATATATTTTTCTTAGTAAAGATCAAAGGAATCGTATGGACTCGTACATTTTGTGCATCCTTCATTCCTTTTGCTAATAAATCATCCATAACTGCCCTCCAGGCTCTTGCTCCTCTATAATAAACCTTTGTAATCTACTCCCAAAAAAAAAAAAATCAAAATGGAGTGAGCTAATATACTCGTAATTTATTAAGGCATCGAAAAAAAAAAAAATCCTGAAACAAACACTGTAATAGGGAAGACTACATACAGGATCAACTGCTTCAACATCTCCTGTGTAGGATGATCCATCACAGTAACGAACCTCGACACGATTCCAATTGTAGAAATCTAACCATTAAGATGTGATTAAGGCGTCGATAGATGTGAGAAAATAACAGAAAATTAATTTAAATCTGAAGCTAGTACCAGGATTATGCTTTGATTCGTTGCTTAATATCCCCGTGAAGTTATAATTAGTGGACATTAACTTAGATGAACCAAATGCAGAATGTGAACGATCAAGGCATGTAGTTGCATTGTTGCACCATGCTCCACCCTGAAAAAAAATAAAAAATAAATCAAACTTTCGATTTTATTAAAAAAATATTCAGGCAAAGTCGTTGAGCCATTCAGCGGCCTGCAGTCAGAACCGTCGACTAGCTGTACAGTTAAGAAATTGCACAAACCTGCAAGTAAATCAACCAATTATCGACTCCAGTTTCAAATCCCTTGTCGAAATGATAAGCAGGTGGGCTTCCATCCAAACACACTGCAAAATCAATTTATCAGACAAACCCGACTCATAGTGCATCAAATATTCGTACCTATCCAATCCAAATGACTTGTTTGTCATGTCGACTTACCACCACCTTTGGCCACTGCATCTTGAACAATGGTTATTGAAACATTGAAACCCTCAACTTTTATCAATAGCACGAGGCAAACCAAAAGTTCCAGCCATTTTGAAGAATTCACCATACTGTTCATTTTTTGTCTGTCTTCAGAAGTTATCAACGACAGAAATGCAAATGGAATAAGGATTCCTCCCCTTTCCAAGTCGTTTTTATACGTTTGATCAAATTACGCGAGTGGAGTATTGAACAAACGTATGGAAATGTAACAGTATATAGTGCATGCCGAATAGGAAAGCCATGATGTAGGTAGAAAGTGAACTAAAGTTCAATAGTGGAAGTGTGGAACTACACTTTTGTTTAGCTGACAGGTCAACAAATGATTGTCGAACACCTGTAGTATCAAAAGCTTAAAATGAACTGTCCGAGGAGAAAAAAAAAGTTTAAATTGTAGACTTTTTTTTTTTTTTTACAGTTAAAATTGTAGATTTGAACTATAATTCGGTTTAATTCAGTTAATTAAATTGAAAATTACATGCAATTCTAATACTGTTAGTAGAAAAATAAATACAGTAACATTATCTTTACATTCCATTTTTAACTTCAACCTACAACATTTCTAATTTAATTAGGCGAAAAGTTGATCAAATTTTAAATCAAAATTAACAAATTTTTAATCAAAATTAAAACTTTATTCATAATATTTGGGCCTGAAATCGAATAGGTTAACACCGACCTCGGACACGTGGTAGAAAAGCTTGGAGAAAAAGAAATGTGGTTCGATACGATCCCAAACGGATCAAATTGAAGTGTATATAATACACGGTTTTCGAGATTTTAGGGTCCGGAATAAAATTCTATCTACGGAAATCATATAGAAGTTTACTCGGGTCAATCGGCCACACAAAATTTGAGGAACAACAGAGTATGTGATAAACAAGCATTCGTGGAACCTCGGATAATCATGAAAAATGGACTAATACTCGTTATTTGGGCTCGAATCGAATAGGTTAACTCCTTTAATGTCCTCAAACACGTGGTAGAAAAACCTGGAGAAAAAGAAACGTGGACCGGTACGCCCTCCGGAACGTCTCAAATTGAAATGTAAATAATACATGTGTGCGAGATTCGAGGATCCCGAAACAAATTTCTACGGAAATCACACAGAAGGTTACTCAAATATATAAGGTAAATCGGCAGCATAAAATTTAACGAGCAACAGATGATATTTTGGGGTGCCGGTATGCGATAAACCAGCATTCGTGAAACCTCGGATAATCATGAAAAATGGATCAATACTCGTTATTTGGGGATGAAATCGAAGAGGTTAACTCCTGTAATGACCTCGAACACGTGGTAGAAAAACCAGGAGAAAAAGAAACGTGGTCCGGTACGACCTTCAGAACTCCTCAAATTAAAGTATATAATACACGGTTTTCGAGATTCGAGAGTCCCGAAACAAAATTCTACGGAAATTACACAGAAGGTTACTCAAATCAAGTAAATCGGCCACACAAAATTTGAGGAGCAATGGAGGACATTTGGGGGTGCCGGTGTGCGATAAACCAGCATTCGTGGAGTCTCGGATAATCGTAAAAAATGGATTAACTCGGGAAATCACACAGAAGGTTCCTCGGGTCAGATAAAGCCGCCACACCAAATTTAAGGAGCAACGAGGACATTTTGGGGTGCCGGTATGCGATAAACTAGCATTCTTAGAACGTCGAATAATCGTGAAAAATGGAGTAATACTCGTTATTTGGGTCTGAAACCGAATAGGTTAACTACTAAAATGACCTCGTACACGTGGAAGAAAAACCTGCAGAAAAAGAAATGTGTTCTGTTACGACCTCCCGAACGGATCAAATTGAAGTGTATAATACATGGTTTTCGAGACTATAGGGTCCTGAAATTTTTTTTTACGAAAACACACAAAAGGTTTCTCGTACCAGGTAAATTGGCCACACAAATTTCGATGAGCAACGTAGGACATTTGGTGATGCTGGTAATCGCATACGTCGAATCTCGAATAATCGTGAAAAATGGATTAATACTCATTATTTGGAGCTGAAATCGAAGAGATTAACTCCTGAAATGAACTCGGACATGTGGTAAAAAACGGGGAAAAGGAAAAACATGGTCTGGTACGACCTCCGGAATGGCTCAAATTGAAGTGTATAATACACGATTTTCGAGATTCCCGTAACAAAATTTTCCGGAAATTACACAGGAGGTTTCTCGAGTGAGATCTAGCGGCCACACAAAAATTGAGAAGCAACGGAGGACATTTGGGGGGTGTAGGTATGCGATAAACCAGCATTCGTCAAACCTTAGTTAATCGTGAAAAATGGATTAATACTCGTTATTTAGGGCTGAAATCGAATAGGTTAACTCCTCTAATGACCTCGGACACGTGGTAGAAAAATCGGAAGAAAACGAAACGTGGTGTTGTACGACCTTTGGAACGGCTCAAATTTAGGTAGATAACATAGTTTTGGAGATTTTAGGGTCCCGGAACAAAATTCTACGGAAATAACAGAGAAGGTTAGATCAGGTAAATCGGCCACACAAAATTTGACGAGCGACGGAGGACATTTTGGGTTGCCGATATGCGATAAACCAGCATTTCGTGGAACCTCGGATAATCGTGAAAAATGGATTAATACTCTTTATTTGGGGCTGTAATCAAATAAGTTAACTCCCGTAATGTCTTTGAACACGTGGTAGAAAAGCCTGGCGAAAAAGAAACGTGGTCCGAACTCCAGTACGACATCCTGAATGGATTAAACTGAAATGTATAATACATGGTTTTCGAGATTATAGGGTCCCGGAATAAAATTTTCCGGAAATCACACAGAAGGTTCATCGGGTTAGATAAAGCGGTCACACAAAATTTGAGGAGCAACGGAGGATATTTAAGGAGCCGGTTAGCGATAAACCAGCATTCTTAAAATCTCGGATAATCGTGAAAAATGGATTAATACTCGTTATTTGGGTCTGAAATCGAATAAGTTAACTCTTAAATGACCATGGACATGTGATAAAAAAAAGGGAGAAAACGAAACGTGGTCCGGTATGACCTCCCGAACGGCTCAAATTAAAGTGTATAATACACGGGTTTCGAGATTCTAGGGTCTGGGAACAAAAACAGAAATCATACAGAAGGTACGTTCTCGGATCAGGTAAATCGGTCACACAAAATTTGAGGAACAACGAAAGATATTTTGGGGTGTAGGAATGTGATAAACCAGCATTCGTCGAATCTCGAATTATCGTGAAAAATTGATTAATACTTGTTATTTGGAGAGGAATCGAAGAGGTTAACTCCTGAAATAACTTCGGACATGTGGTAAAAAATCTGTGAGAAGAAGAAATGTGGTCCGGTACGACCTCTGGAACGGTTTAAATTGAAGTGTATATTATACACGGTTTTCCCGGAACAAAATTTTCCAGAAATTACACAAAAGGTTTCTGGGGTCAGATCTATCGGCTACACAAAATTTGAGAAACAACGGAGGACATTTGGCGGTGCAGGTATGTGGCCACCATTCGTCGAACCTCGGATAATCGTGAAAAATTGATTAATACTTGTTATTTGTGGCTGAAATCGAATAGGTTAACTTCTGTAAAGACCTCGGACACGTGGTAGGAAAACCGGAAGAGAAAGAAACGTGGTCCGGTACAACCTCCGGAACAGCTGAAATTGAAGTGTTATAATATACGATTTTTGAGATTTTAGGGTCCCGGAATAAAATTCTACGGAAATCACATATAAGATTTCTCGGATCAGGTAAATCGGCCACATAAAATTTGAGGAGCAACGGAAGATATTTGGGGTTGCTCGTATGCGATAAACCAGCATTTGTCGAATCTCAGATAATCGTGAAAAATGGATTAAGACTCGTTATTTGGAGCTTAAATTGAAGAGATTAACTCCTGAAATAACCTCGGACACGTGGTAAAAGACCGGGAAAAGAAGGAACGTGGTCCGGTACGACCTCCGAAACGGCTCAAATTAAAGTGTATAAATACACGATTTTCGAGATTCCAGGTCCCGAACAAAATTTTCCGAAAATCACACAAAAGGTTTCTGAAGTGCCACGCACAAAATTTGAGAAGCAACGGAGGACATTTGGGTGCAAGTATGCGATAAACCAGAATTCGTCGAATCTCGGATAATCGTGAAAAATGGATTAATACTCGTTATTTGGGGCTGAAATCGAATATGTTAACTTCTGTAATGACCTCGGACACGTGGTATAAAAAACGGAAGAAAAAGAAACGTGGTGCGGTACGACCTCCATAACGGGTCAAAATGAATTGCATAATACACGGTTTCGAGATTCGAGGGTCCTAGAATAAAATTCTCGGGATATCACACACACGGTTCCTCGGGTCAGATAAAGCGGCCAAACAAAATTTAAAGAGCAACGGAGGACATTTTGGGGTGCAGGTATGCGATACGCTAGCATTCTTAGAACCTCAGATAATCGTGAAAAATGGAATAATACTCGTTATTTGGGCTGAAATAGGTTAACTTCTGAAATGACCTCGGACATATGGTAAAGGCCACATAAAATTTGAGGAGGAACAGAGGATATTTGGGGGTGCTGGTATTCGATAAATCAGCATTCGTCGAATCTCGGATAATCGTGAAAAATTGATTAATACTCGTTATTTGGGGCTGAAATCGAATAGGTTAACTCATGTAATGTCCTCGAACACGTGGTAGAAAAGCCTGGAGAAAAAGAAAGGTGGTTCGGTACGACCTCCCGAACGGATTAAATTGAAGTTTATATAATATACGGTTTTCGAGATTCAAGGGTCCCGGAATAAAATTCTTCGGAAATCACACAGAAGGTTCATCGAGTCCGATAAATCGTCCACACAAAATTGAGGAGCAATGGAGGACATTTGGGGTCTCGGTATGCGATGAACCATCATTCGTGGAACCTCGGATAATCGTGAAAAATGGATTAATACTCGTTATTTGGGGCTGAAATCGAATAGTTAATTTCTGTAATGACCTCGGACCCGTGGTAGAAAAACCGGCCGAAAAAAAAAACGTGATCCGGTACGACCTTCCGAACGGCTCAAATTGATACACGATTTTCGAGATTCGAGGGTCCTAGAACAAAATTCTACGAAAATCGCACAAATGTTCCTCGAGTAAGATACAACGGCCACACATAATTTGAGGAGGAACGAAGCACATTTAGGGGGTGCAGGTATCCGATAAACGAGCATTCGTCGAACCTCGGTTAATCGTGAAAAATGGATTAATACTCGTTATTTGGGCCTGAAATCGAATAGGTTAACTATTGAAATGACCTCGGACATGTGGTAGAAAAACCGGGAGAAAAAGAAACGTGGTCCGGTGCGACCTGTGGAACGGCTCGAATTGAAGTGTATAAAATTAACGGTTTTTGAGATTCTAGGGTCCCGGAACAAAATTCTACGGAAATCACACGGAAGTTAATCGGGTCAGGTAAATCGGCCACACAAATTTGAGAAGCAACGGAGGGCATTTGGGGTGCTTGCAGGATCGCTCCCAATACACCAGCTCAGCATTTTGCCATCCTGCCAAAATAGCCTGAAGTTGTATCCATACCAAATTTTCGAATTTTTTCATTCAGGCAAAGTGGCCGAGCTAGTAATCAGTGGCCTACCCGTCAACTAGTAATACAATTAAGAAAGTACACAAACCTGCATGTAAATCAACCAATTATTAACACCGCCTTCAGTCCTTCATATCCCTTGTCCAAATGATAATCAGGTGGACTTCCATCTAAACACCCTGCAATTCAATTTTACATGACATTTGGCCACTGCATCTTGAACAATCTTCATCGGAACACTTGAGCCGTCAACTTTCATCAGAATCACAATGCAAACCGACGGCTTCAACCATTTTGAAGAATCCCGCATACTGTTCATTTGTATATCGGAAACACACCGATTAAGTTCTCATAGATGGGAGGTACTATAAATAGCTCAACATACAAATTGTAACCACACACAATTATCATTTATGAATAATAAAAGTATCTTCCTCTATCAGCTCCTCTGTCTGAATACAATATAAAGAGGCCGTGATTCAAAACTGCAATCTATCGTACATAAGCTCTGAAGTCTTAATTAGCAAGTATGTTAAGACTTTTGATTAGCTTGGCGGCTTATGACTGGTTACCTGCTACAATCACGACTCATGACTCCAAAGGAGTTGCTTATCAATCTTGCTTAACATCTTGTCGTCCAGCCGTTTCCATGTAGATAGTCTGTCTAGCCCAATCCAAGTACTCTCCTTCTTCGAAAGCTGAGCATGTATGACCCTAGCTCTCCGAGGCCATCCTACTTTACCATACCCATGATATCCTGAACCTCCACCATAGCAGAACCATATACCATCTAAATTCCCGCAGAAATCGTTGGTGTGGTCATGACCAAGGAATACAGCTTTTACATTCTTTATTTCAACCAGCTTTTTTAGTACTTGTGAATTTACAGATGAACAGGCTACCGCTTCTTGAAACTGCCCAACAATTTTCTGATAATACAACTGTTTTATTTCCGGGATTGGTATGTGGAAAAACCCAAGGGTCAAAGGTTCTGTTTGAGAAACATCTTGCAGCCAATCAAGTTGAGAATTTCTAATCCAGCCATATGTTCGCCTACCGTCGACAGTCACCCTATCTCCACTGTCAAGAAAGAAGAGGTTCAACACACTCACATTGGCCAAGGCAGAACCATAAGGTCCATGGACTTGAAGATTGTAATTCCCGAAACCATCAATTCCAAATGTTGGATCTTGAGACAATGGATTCACTTGGGAGACGGAATAATCCATTAGTGAAATCAATGACATCAACTCCTCTCGATTCAATGTTGACTCTTGGTCATGATTTCCCAGAACAGCAGCCCAAGGAAGCCTCGATTCTACTGCAGGACGAAAGACATCAAACAGCGACTCAGCTGCATCTGGAGTACTTGACCCAAATATATTATCTCCAGTAAAAGCCAGAAAATCGGGTTTTTCAGCTTCAATTAACCTCTGAACAAACCTAGTTGTATTGAGATCAGAACAATACTTAAACTCTGAGGGTAAAACATCTCTGCATCTTGTTAACAAACCTTGACCAAAGTGCATATCAGCCACCTGAAGAATTTTAAAGGTGCCATCTTGGGAGTTGAATCGTAACGGAAGTTGTGGGGATCTTTTAATGGTAATGTCATTGAAATCAACTTGTAAGTTATCAAGAAATTGGGTGTGGAATAAGTAGATTGAGGCTAGGATTGAGATCAAGTAGGTAAAACTGATAATCCATTTCCTCCATATATTTTCCATTTTCATTAATAATGGAACTTTACTAATATGTAGATGTAGACATGATGATGATTGATGAACAATTTCATGTAATACTACCTCCGATTCTTTGGAATGCTTCGTTTGCTTTTTGCACAAGGATTAAGGCTCTGAGCGGGTGCTGGATCACACCAATAAAATAGGTTGATAATCGGACGGAGTCATCATCTACAGGATTAATTAGATTAGCAATCACCAGTGGATTCTTTTTGATTTGCTCCTTTCTGAGTGCTGCATTTAGCTTTTGTTGACTCAAGGCTGCTATTTACTCTCTAAGCCCTATAACATTCGAACAATAATCAAACAATCGCGAAGGCGAGAATCGAAAACAATATGCTACATTTCATACAAGACCAATCACATAGATCCCAGAAAAAATATAATCCCAATTTAACACAAACTAACAAACCCAAGAGTAATTCTCTCAATTAAAAAGCAATACTCCCTCCGTGCCAATCATTTGTTTACCTTTTATATTCTTTGTGAGACGTATTTTGATCAAAGGTAAACAAATAATTGAGACGGAGGGAGTATTATACAAAATTAACAAAAGGGTACACCCAAAATCACACAATCTCACTACTAGCTAGAAATCAAGTAAATCCATTATACTAACATTGAATTTATAATCATTAGATATGAAAATTGAAGCATATTTATTGAAGCAAAAGTATACAATTAACATAAATGGGTATCACTCTAATTGCCCAATAATCAATTAAAATGAACAATTATATAGTTACAAGACATAAAGATTGAAAATTTTAG
Organism: Silene latifolia; assembly: GCF_048544455.1. Lineage (NCBI taxonomy): Eukaryota > Viridiplantae > Streptophyta > Magnoliopsida > Caryophyllales > Caryophyllaceae > Silene > Silene latifolia. Next base: position 4,120,598 of record NC_133526.1, on the reverse strand, counting down.
GGTTTATACGTCAAATAACAGTGATTTACCTGAAGTTGCATAAAGGTGAGAGAAGCAGTTGTAGAAAGATGTGGGAATTAGAGAGAAAATGTTTCTAAATTAGCAGGAATTAGAAGGTTTGGTTTAGTTAATTAAGAAGATTAAAAATAAAAAGACGTTATGAAAGGTCTTTTAACTTAACCGTCTTAACAAGATCTACCGTAACTAATTATAATCACGGTTTATTTTTTAGTATAACATTTTTACTGTGTGCATAAAATTTCGGTATTGCTTTTTCACATACGGACTTTGCTCTTTCACATACATTTTTTCATTAATTTTCCATATGATACCCTTTTCCAAATCTAGACAAATTAGGTTTTATTTTTACCTCTTCCCTAAAATTGAATTCAATTATTCTAAAAACTTTAATAATGGATTATAATCTTCAAGTTCTTCAAGTAGTGAAGTAATTATTTGTTTAACAATTACTAGATTTTGTGCCCGTGCGTTGCACGGTTTTTAAATAATGTTTTATTTTTAACTGAAGTGATAGAATATGTAAGTTCTTGAATGTGAGAACGGTAAAATTTGATATCGTAAAGTAATTAATGACTTTGAAAATAAGTTTAGTCGACATTGTATATATTATCTTTTATGTTATCTTTTAAAGTTAAGATTTATTTTTGGTATTTATTAATATGGTACTTATCTTTTTAGATTAAGATTAATATTTACAAATTCTGTTTTTTTATAAGACTAATATTATTATTTTAATTAAAGTGTTATTCACGTGTGTTATTCATTATATCCATGAATTCCACTTAGTCTGCAACTGGTGAAAGAATAACGAAAGAATAACGATTGTTTATTATCTTGTTATAAAAAACCCAGTTGAATATTAAATTGTAATAACCGGGTCTTAAAAGACTTATCGGTCATGTATACTTGGGGACAAAGTAATATAAAGACGTAGGGACTTGTATTTATTGTTGCTAAATTCAATTTTTGTTAATAAAATCTTCTTTATTATCTTCCCCCTACTAAAATCTTCTTTATTATCTTCGCCTTTTAATAGATTTTGTGCATTATTTATGTACGCTATTATTAATGTAGAATGTAGAATGTAGAATGGTGATAGTACGATTTCGAGTTTAGATGACGAAGAGTAGGACTATATTGATTAGCTGGCTAGATCTAATAAAATACTTCCTCCTATTCATTCATTTTGTCCCCCTTCTATTTTGCACAAGAATTAAGAAAATGATTTTGGTCCACACAAAACACTTTATTCCACCCTACCCCACATGTAATTAAATTTGGACCACACACCAAAAAAGGAAAGAGGGACAAAAATCCGACTAACTTCGATAAGGAAAGAGGGACAAAATGAATGAATAGGAGGGAGTATTTATTAGATTCATGAATGTTTTCAATTCCTTGAAACACCTATTACCGTTGAGGGAACAATTTACGTTGGATGGATTGGAATGAACTTGATATATTCCAATGTTTGGTTTTGGGTATTTTGGAATAGAATGTCATATTTATGGATTCTAAATTCATTCAAATTCAAATTTCTTAAAATCCCATAACTCTCTATCCCCCGATATTTAAACTCCATTCCTCAAAATATGAGAAGTAAAATAACTTTCACCATAATTAATATATTTAACCTTAATTTAGCGAACCCTAAATATCCTAATATGATACTCCTTCCGTCCCGATCAATTGTTGTCCTTTCGTTTTGGCACAAAGACCAAGGAAAGAGAAATAGGCCAATAACTAAATAACATGTGGAACAACTTGAATGAGAATGATCAAATTACTCATCAAGTTCATTCTTAAAATAGAAAGGACAACAAATGACCGAGACACCCCAAAATAAAAAAGGACAACAAATGAGCGGGACAGATGGAGTACTTCGTTCGTGTATTGAAACTTAATGATATTCATATTCTTAAAATGATATATTGCTTTAACCTCTCATCAAAAGTCTTTTTGATACAAAATCCCACAAATTCATGCTACTAATGATGATTTTGAGCGTTGACATTCTAAACTAATGGCGTTTGTTTAGTAAAAATCTGATAGAGCATGCATTATTTGTATAGCAATTTTTTTGGCAGAATTATATACTCCGCAAATATTGAAACACGTATAAAACTTTGTTAGTCTCCTCATCCTGGTTAAAGTTTATTCCAAGGTCAGATTGATTATGTGGGTCGGTGTGTATAACATTTGGTAATATCTTGGTGTAACTCTTAACTGTAGGTGATGGAGTAAAGCTTCGTGTATAATGGTGTCAAGGTTGGGTTTTTATTGTACCTTTATTAGATGTAAGTACTCCCGAATAGAATCGGTTTGTTACATATATTCCGTATTAGACATAGATCAAAGCTTATGAGACAAAACATTGTGTTGTAACAAAAATCGTATTTCCAAACTAAATACTACAATTATTCGAGTATAACATTATATTCAAAGCAATAATAATCATATTGTAGTACCTAAAAAATTAGGAATGGATAAGGAAAATAAACCCAAAACCGATGAACCACTGCGTTGTTCATAAGAAAATAGGTAGGGTTAAGATGACTATATACATTCATAGCCATAAACATCTTCTAGGTACATCTTGCGAAACAACCTGTACCAACAATTTTAATCTTAATCTTTTATCAATAAAAAAAATAAAACAATTACATGAGATTCAATCTGTATCACTATAAGGAAAACTACATAAAAAAAAAAATTTGAATTTGTTACCTTATTAAGTCTCATCCTTGACGTTTCGTCAATATATAGCTCTACAACCTGCAGATAGAACATAATACGAATCAATTAGCTCTCAATTCTAAAGTTAGTAATACCACCACTTATTACGTAATTAATGATGAAACTAATGTGATGCAGTACTATATGAAAGCAACAATAATGAACTTGAAAATCATTCAATAATCAACAACAATTCAAAGAGAAATTTTTTTTGATGGGAAACTAAGGTGCATGCATGTAATTCTTATATGGAACAAATTATTAGTTAATATACTCACCTAAACTATGCATACGGATACATCTAGTCTTTTAGAAGTGTTAGACTTTAGGTTGGGATCAATTAGTTATATCATGATAATATTATTTAATACATGTAGTTTATCTTCTTAGATTAAGATTAATATTTACAAATTCTGTTTTTTTTTTTATAAGACTAATATTATTATTTTAATTAAAGTGTTTCAAAAAACTCGGAGTCTCTAGAATTGGCTGAAAAAAGCCTCTTTTATATATATACTAGATTTAATGCCCGTGCGATGCACGGGCCACTTGTACTATTATGGTTTATAAACATTTTTTGCCATTATGTTTATTATCGGGCATTATCTCGATATTTGTAATAGTAAATGTATTGTGATCATATTTACCAACTATCAATTTTTGCCATTATGTTTATTATCGGGCATTATCTCGATATTTGTAATAGTAAATGTATTGTGATCATATTTACCAACTATCAGATCGTCTCAATAATACCGAATGGTTTATTAATCTTATTTATTATGAAATATAGTCAAAGTAAATAACCTAAAATTAAATGAATAAACATAATTAATCAATGAGACAATGATCATACGTTAATATAATACTCCGTACTCCATAATAATTAACATATTGATCTAGCCAATAGTTGATCAAGGATTAATATCTTTGTGTTGTTGAATTTCTTTGTCACGGCAACTACATACAAAAGCTTCGTACTACTCGTATATCTTTAGTGTTATAATTAAAAGAAAATAATTTTAGCCAAAAATTACCTTTTGATTATTTATGGTCTAAGAGTCCAATCTTATTTTCGCTACACACTTTATTTCATATCTAATCAACGGAAGTTTAGTTAACAATAAGCGTACAAAGTCCCACTTATATAATTAACAAAGATTATAACTTTGTTCATCATGAATTCAAAGTTCGTAATGTTCGTAACTTTGTTCAAAGCCACTATCGATATACAGATGATCTGATATGGTACCTTTATTTAAAGGATTATACATGTAATACGGTTTTATCTCCATAATCGTAGTAGCTTTCCAACAACTCGGGCTTTGCAGAGTTCGGTTATTGTGACTATAAGATTTTTTTTTTTTTTTTTTTTTTTTTTTTTTTTTGAAAAAACCTGAAAGGGTACTACTTCATAGATGAAATATTGCGAGCAATACAATCGATAATGTTTTGAGGCGCACCACCGTCCTATCTTCTACCGCCAACAAACCATGAGTCGATATGTACTAAACTATGAGCAACACTATTAAAATTCCGCTCCATTCCTCATACGGGCTGCAATGTTACCTCGCGTGGCCAGAGCATCGAGACAAAATTGCCAAAAAAAAAAGAGTTTAATTTGACTGTCCAGGAACGTCCTCCTCAGCGGCTCGTAGTAGGCGATAAGCAGATTTTACCGTATAAAATCCATCCCGTTCCGGATCCCAACACCACATATCATTCGGCTTGCCAACACTAATCCGTAAACGAAGGACCCTCTCTTGCTCAAAAGGAAGAAAAAGCTCCTTGACCGTAGTCTCATTCCATCCCGTACCTTCAAGTACATGTGTATATATTACTCCTAGTAATAACACAGTGTGGTACGTAATCATGATGCTTTAAATCATATCAAATCTTAATAAACTAATTAATTAATTTTTGGTAGTTCATAAAAGATGGATTCTCTATAATCGCTCGAAAAAAAGCTTCCTTTATTAAAAGAAAATATCACTTCGACTTTGTCTCCGTTTCTTCAAATCATTGATGACATTCAAACAATCATTGATGACCTCATAATATATAAATATATGAAAGTATATTAGTTGTGAGTTGTGACAAATTAACATGACAAAAAAGGGCAAGAATTCTCATGCTCAATTAATTGAAGAGTATGGGAGACATCAATCAAAAGCTTAATGGAAGACATTCAGAGCAAATTCGCAGGTTTATATAAGCTACTCCTATAGCATAGTTTTAGACTTCTAATTGATTAAGACTACGCATAAAAAGATAATATTTTGAATAGGTATTGTATTGGCATATGATTATAATGAGATAAAATTTTATCTTCCTCAATATAAATAAATTTTACATATTTGGTTGTTATCTCTAAGTATATTTCCATTAAAAAATAATTTAGGAAGTTTCAAAAGGTGGACTCTCTGTAATCGCTCGAAAAAAGCTTCCTTTATTAATATAGATAGATAGATAGATATTGATTATTAACTTGTTTATCAATTATTTATTGTTCTAAAATTAGGGTTTGTAAAATAGTAATTTAGTTATCAATTACTCCACCAATTAATAATTTTCCATATGATTTGGCTTAGCCATTGAAAAAGTTGTTAGAAATTTTATGAGAGACATTAAAGCATGGTTAGTGTCGAGAAAAGAATGATGTGTAATTCCATCACCATTCTCCAAAACTCATAATTGATTGCCAATCAACTTAAACAACACCAATTTGCCAAATGAGCACATCATTGGTTGATTGAACGGAAGTAATATAATTAATTATCTGGCGAGAGTGTCTCATTCCTCAACTATGTTATACGGGTTGTGGAAACTACAGTGTAAAACAAAATGCCTACACCGGTGAAAGGAGATGAGGGAAGGGAGAAAAGAAATTAATTGGCGGAGGGTTTAAAAAAATGACAAGGTGTGTTAATAGTGGTTGGTCTTTAACTGAACTCATATTTCATGTTCTCAATGCTCATCTTAATTTCGTTTGCAATTACCAAAATTGTATCTATTGAGGGTATCTAAAATATGCAATAATAAAATTACAATTTATATAGTCATATATACAAAAGTAAATGTTGTAGCAATGTGAATTGTTGTATAACCCGTGTAATATTAATTATATTCGTCTTAAACCAATGCAAAATGCACGGATATGCTCTTTTAAATTTGTTACTATACAAAAATGTGAATTTTTAAGCTGCGTTTTACATTGATTAATAATCTTTCTGTTAAAGTTAGTTATCTTTAGAAATAAAAATTAAAAATAAAGCAATAATAGCTCTTTGCCTTTTTTTTTTTTGAAAATTTTATATTACAAAAGCTAAGTAATAGTTGAGTTTCACATAGTCTGTTTTTATATTTGGATTATAAATTTCAATTACATTTAACGTAAATGATATAAAGCGACGTATGAAACAAAATTACTTAGATAAAAAAAATAACACATAATTAGTCAAATTGCATGAGTCACCCGTGCAAATTGTTATACTCGTTTTTAATTTAGTCAAACTCATGCGTGCATGTTTGGAGAACCGGTGCACTACAATGAGAACTTTTGGCCCGTTTATCATCTAGTACAAATCATGTAGAATTAACCAATAAAAATAGGACAAAATGAAAATTGTGACCCGTGCATACTTTAGAACAATTTTGTCGAATTGTTAAATATACAAATCAGTCATATAATTATACAAATATGATGCAAAATTTGATTTCTGAATCGGTGATATAACTTTAAAATCACAAAAACTTTTAACAGTGCTTTCCCCACAAATGTATTTGTCTATGAAGATGTTAATTAATTAGCCTATACAAATATGGAGTATAAACAATTTATGTGTAAAAGAGGATAACTCAAAATTTACCAGGCAATACTTGCTAATAAAAAGTTGGTCTCTTTTGTGACGGTCACAAATTGTTTTTTTTTTGGTGTTGATCAGGAGTATACCCTATATATGGACAGCTGGGGCAATCTCCTTTGGGGTGCCGAAGGCAATTTAATGGGTTGACCCCTCCCAAGTTTGGCATTTTCATTCGCAAGAGTCAGAAATTGAACCACATGACCACTTGTTTAAGAGATAAGAGTCTTTATTACTCACCCACCAAACAGGTTATGACGATCACAAATTGTTACGGTCGTAAATGTGACCACATTATGATAAAAGTAATCACTTATCAAATGTTACTTATCAAATAATGGTCACATTTTTTTTCATAGAAATGGACACATTTAGGTCCGTCATAATTTGTAACGAAAAGAGCCGTAACAAATGAGAATTACTGAAAAGAATATGGCCCATATTATAATATTATACTTCCCTTATAGTTTAAATCCGCTTATCCGTAATATGGCCTCAAGTTTAAATCCGCTTATCCGTAATATTATACTTCCCTTATAGTTCATTTGACTAAAAAAAAAAAAATTATCACCTCTAAATAATTAACTACAGTACTATATATACCATCTGCACCCAAATAACATTGTTTATACTCAATATATATAAGCTATGACAATTGGTCTCTTAAGGCGGGTATATCCGTCTTAAGAGTAAAAGGGTGAAGATAATTATTTTGCTAGTTTTTAGGGTTGTTTGTTTTATCTTATCTATTCTATTTAACCCGTCTTATGTTAAGATGAATATACGCGTTTTAAATGATAATTTAAAACTTGTTGATTATTATCTGAACACACAATAACAATATTGGGTTGCCCCGCCCCTACGATTTACCAGCCCTATAAATAAATTTGATAGTAGTAAAAAATTATTAACCCTGGCTTTAATTCAGCGTCACCCACATACTCTCCCTCCATCATTCTCCCAACGCCTCCATACTCCATTTCTTAGTCACTGCCAACCTCATCTTTATTAACTTATATATTTGTCTACCTCCATCTCAAAAATAGTACTTATATATCTGCCTACCTTTGAAGAAATATGTATGTTTAGGTTTTTTATCTTGAATTTTGTTATTATTGTCTCCAAATTTATTCTTAATAATAGTACTTTATAAAAACCAATATTTTACAGTAGCTTTTCATTTTCTTACATATTTCGTTGTTATTTTTTAATACTGACTTTGATGTTTTTCACATAACACTTTTAATGGTCTTTGTTCATGGTTGAAACAAATTTAGAGTTTTTTTTTTTTTAGTTTTTTAATCAGATTTCGTTTTTTTTTATTCCTTCACAAATCTGTGACTTTTTTTTTTTTTTTTTTTATAAATGTGTAATTAAGTTTACTCCGTTTATTATATGTGACTTTGACATTGTAACTTTCTGTTGTTGTTTTTTATTGAGATTTCATTTTATTGTATTTATTCAAATAATGTCAAAACATTTTTCTTCACAAACATTATATTTTCTACGCATCAATATATTCAGTAGTATCTACTATGCGATGGAGTGTTGATTTTTATTTGTCAATATATATCTCATGAACAATGAACAATTGAGAGAAAGCAAGTAGCATTGTAATTAATTGCTCCTATAGAACGTGGGGCTGGAATTCAGGAACGAAAAAATGACTTCTTGACTTTCAACCACAGAGCCACACACAGGCTCTGTGGTTATTGCTTTAATAAATAAGATTTTTACCTAGTTTTATGGGGTATATTTTTTCGATATCCTTGGGACGGTGACTACTACCTTTGATGAGTTTCGGGAAGAAAGTATAGGGTACTCATGAATTGGATTTGAAACTCATCCGCATCACAATTCCACGCAATAGAATGAGATCGGTTCTCACTGTATTGTCTAGACGAGGAGAATCGTCGCTAAGCCATGTTTCTTGGGCATCACTTTGGCAGTGACAGAAGCAAGAGTTGATGAAAAACCCTGTGGTCGGGTTATTATCACATATCGTCGACAGTCCAGCTAAGAACTGTTTTTTGAAACATTTTAATGCTTGATTCTGGCTGTCGGAACACCGTGATATCCCACTTATAAGACAATTTCTCCATTTTCCATCAGCATCAACCACACCTTGAATCAAAATATTGCTTATCTGCCAGGCATTTGCTCGGGTTTGGTAAAAGGAAGTTTTTTTTCTCAGTAAAAGCATTAAATTCCAAAAGATTTTGCATTCATTTTCTTTTTTCGGTCAATTTTAGCTAAAAAAGAGAAGTCGAAAGAGGAGCAGATGTGTATACAGTATACCTGCCAGGCATCATAGGCTGAATTTAGCAGAAACAGCGGTGTCTGAATGTATCTCGCTGCATACTGTGGCAACATGCACTGTAATTCCAATTATGAGCATCTTTCAGTATGACGAAAATGAGAAAAAACAAAATTCGATGAACTCACAGTGCAGGCCACATCGCCACAAATGCATTTCTTACTAGTTCTGGACTGAATTTAGAAGTACAGGCTTCAGGCAAATTTTTTGCTGATCCCTGGCATAAAACAACCGAACATTTAAGAATACAACGGAAACAAAAAAGAAATTTTGATGAATGCGGAAGGTTTTTAATGACATCTGTACATGTGTGGTAACAACTTCAGCGTATAACTCCTCAAGAGGCCGCGTTCCAGAGATAGCTTCCCTGCAATCAGATGCATTACAGATTTACAGTCTGAATCCCTGAGTCCCGGCTTCAGTCATAGACGCATTATATGAACATGAAATATTTAAGTGGAGTCTACGTGTTTATGAAAACCCCGGCATCAGACAGGCATTTCACTTTGGCACCAGAAGGGAACAAAGCTCGGAAATTATCACATTGAAGGATCGCTCCCAGTCCACCAGCTGAGCATCCTGCCAGAACCGCCTGTATTGGCATTTGACAAGATCTAAGTAGATTATTTACGAAAAATTATGTTTTTATCACAAAGATCAAAGAAATTATACGTGTTCATACATTTCGTGCATTCTTCATTCCTTTAGCTAATAAATCATCCATAACTGCCCTCCAAACTCTTGCTCCTCGATAGAAAATCTTTGTATTCTGCTCAATTTCGCAAAAAAAAAAAAAATGGACTCGTAACTTATAAGGGCATTGAAAAAAATAATATGGGACTAGGGAAGATTACATACAGGATCAACTGCGTCAACATCTCCTGTGTACGATGATCCATCACAGTAACGAACCTTGACTCGATTCCAATTGTAGAAATCTAACCATTAAATTGTGTTTAAGAAATCAGTTGAATTCAGTGACAGCACAACACAGAAATACAGAAATAATATAAATCTGAAATTAGTAGTACCAGGATTATGCTTTGATTTGTTGCTTAATATCCCAGTAAAGTAATAATTTGTGCTCATTAACTTAGATGAACCAAGGTGAGTTTGTGAACGGTCGAGGCACGTCGTTGCATTGTTGCACCATGCTCCTCCCTGACCAAAGAAACCAAGATTAGAAACTTCAGATTCCGCGGATGTGTTGATGAGTCGCTCAACGGCCTTCACTCAGAACCGCGGACTAGCTATACAATTAAAACAGACAGACAGTACACAAACCTGCATGTAAATCAACCAATTATTGACACCGCTGTCAAATCCCTTGTCGAAATGATAAGCAGGTGGACTTCCATCCAAACACACTGTAAAATCAATTTAACACAACATTTACTAGGTGTAATATGGTCAAAGACTTACCCCTGCGTACTATTTTTCGACTTTTAAATATGATCGAAGATTGTAAAATGACTTCCTATACACTTTATGTCTGTATTTGATTCGTAAAGTACTTTAAGTTGTAATTTTCATCATGTGTCATTCTGAATTAAAAAAAAAAAGCCTTAGTATAATATTGATGACAGGATGTATATCAGTCAGGACCATAGCGGCCTAACCCTTTGACTCGTTTATTATGTCTACTTACCACTGCCTTTGGCCACTGCATCTTCAACAATCGTTATTGGAACATCAAAGCCGTCAACTTTCATCAGAATCACAATGCAAACCAAAAGCCTCAACCATTTCGAAGAATTTCGCATACTGTTCATTTGTAGACTTGTAGTTATGAAATAACAGAACAACGTAATACGTATAAATTGAAATAATACCCAAGTGTTGTTTTTTTTTTGGCCTCAGAAATTATCAAAGAGAAGTACAAAATGATTATGATTACTTATCTGTTTTCTGTTGGTGATTTAAGAGTAATTACCGGTTCATTTGGCGTAATTAAGATTGGTTCATAGATGGGTAATTTCTAAATAATGTAATGCGAGTTCGGGAAGTACGGAGTGTACACTCGCTTAATTATTTACGGGATTACGGTATAGTTTTCGGTTCGAATAACTTTGAAGGGGGTCTCACTACTCGGATTTTTAATTAAATGTATCCGGAATTTCTGAAGAGTTGTAACTCTTCAGAAATACATCTCCCTATACCCTGTTTTGTCATTATAAATAGACAAAGGGATGAGAAGAAAAAGTTACAGAAAAATAATAATCTTCTACTGCATCAAAAGAACGTTTAACAAACTACTCAAAAATACTTCTTAATTATATCTCTGTATTCTGTGCCGAATACAGAGGGCAACCGTCTTATCTCAATAGAAAGTTCGATACAACCCAGGCACTAAAGTAAGGGTCGAATTGTTCTATTAGGAAAGCATAGCGATTCGGTGCGGTTTTATTATTGTCAATTCCAATTCGTGAAAATCAATTTCCTAACAATCTAATAGAACAATTCTGAAATCTTTCAAGATGACGAATGTTATGGAATCGACAATGAAGGTCTCTTTTGTCATATTCTGTTATATTGTGTGAATGTCTACATTAAAGTCAGAATGTCCGTGTTCCAGAATTTGCTTTGGAAATTTACTTATTTCAAGTAGGGCTATGGATCAATTGGATAAGTTGTGGGACTGTTAATGTCAGCGTGGTTTGAAGTTCTGGGTGCAAGAATTTGGGTGGCTCAGAAATTACAATTTGCCTTGGAACTATGTGAGAAGAATTTGATGGCAAATTGTAATGATGAATCATATAAAGATGCATCACGCTCATGTTTGAGTGCATGATCACTGCGTTTTCACTAGGATGATGCATTATCGCCCAGATAAGTATATTATTGTTTTGATATACTCCGTAATATCTAATATTTGACATTGATAAATATTAAGCCTGATATTATTGTTTAGACTATACACCGTATATGTTTGGTGTTATCCTGGCCACTGATAGTTATCAAGTTGAAGCATTTTATTTATGTCTGACTATATTTAATTTATATGAACTTGATAGCAATCAATTAAGATGAGAAAGTGCAGTTTGATAATTGATTATAAAAACAGTTGCTACATGCTTGTTTGACGAAGTTCATGTGATTGTGGGTGTTGCATTTATGTATTTGTGTTGCATTAATGTATTTGTGTTGCACTGGTGCCTAATTATGTAAGTTTATGATGTTCACAATAATTTTGATCATTGATAATGTTGATTTCCTCAAAGTTACACTAATGCATGGCAGTTTCCTCCTATTGCATGCATAAAGCGTTGGTGCTAATGCAGATGTGATTTTACATAATCATTGGCTTATTTATAAGTATATGAACAATTTTTTGTACGTTGTAGCATTAATTTACATGTCGTCCAGATTGCAATTTTCCATGGGTTAACAATTAACATGGTGATTATTAAATTACATAAGATTTTCATGTTGTTGTATCATACTGGTTCTGGATTTATTTAATGATATTGAATATAATTATCATGTTATTACGTGACGAGATCGAGTTGTTATATTAATGGCTTTATGGGGTGAGTGATTGTCATTAGTGAACCCTCCTTAGTATTATACACGAGAATGCGGGATTGAGCGGTATCATATAAGTGCTTATATGGCTCAATAGCAGTGTGTACTGACTATGGGTGGTATCAAGTTCCGTTATGGTAACTTAAGGCACACAAGATCCTTTAAGGAGAGAGTTGGATAATCATCCATGATATGTGACAAATTTATGTCAAGTTTAATCTTATTGTGGTTTGTGCTTATATTTTATATGGAGCAAATCTAATGAGATGATTCTTTGTATTAGGTATTGATAAGAGTTGTTATTTGATCATGTATGAAGTATATCGTGTGGAGTATATATGTAGACATGTATATTTGTTTGATCAATTGGTTAAAATTGATCATGGTTCTTGTTAAAGTGCTTTTATACTCACATGGATATTAAAGTGATTAATGATTTATTTATGATGTTTTATCATCAAATGTTCTAATAATCATGTGAAACTGATTATGAGTTATCATGTGTGTTGACTATCTTTTAGTTGAGTAACAATTTTATTTGATGATTGGTAATAAATTCATATGGATGTTTGTTTCACTATGCATGTTTGCTAGTGTATATACTAGTAGTGTTTTCATAAGTTTTTATTATATGGTATTATAATGTATGAAATGAGTCATATGGAGTGGAAGTGAGTATACTACGTAAGCTCTCTTGAATGTATGTAATACACGAAAATGTGGTTATTGAGTGATAACATATGGGTATACATATGTGGCTTGATAGCATGGTGTATTGATATAAGGCAATACTAAAAACCTGTAAATGGTATCTTAAATAGCCTAATTTACAAGGAGGAGATGAAACTCACCCATATAGAACATAAATATTGAAGTTGTGTATAAGTTCACATTGATTATTTTTGAGAAATGAACATGCAAAGAAATATTTATGAATTGTGATGTTTTGATCAATAATGGATATATGATCGGTTATTTAATAATGTTGTTAGAGTTCTAACTGTTTTGTAATGATTGTTTAACATGTTAATAACTTGTGTAAAGCTTTTTAAAATTTTGATTATGTAATTGATTTTACCATATAATCTCGAGAACGAATGATGGTTTGCTATAACCATGGTGAGATTATGGAGTTATGGTGGTTTAACCATGTAAGAGGTACATCAGTAATATTGAATGTACAATTTTTTTTTGACGAGTCCGGTAATGGAGTAGTCTTTTGTTGTAGAATTTTGACAAGTTAATCTTTGGCATAGACCAAAGATGATTTACCTTGTAAAAGGTGGTTCTGTCATCATGTTCTTCTATGAAGGACATGGGGGAGGTAATATCATCGTTGGTATTAGGATCAAGGGTGAAAGTATGATTATTATATACCGGTTAATACTCTCAAAAGGGCGAGTATGGCATTTTATTCAATAATAAAAGAGGAGTTATTACTCGAGTTTTCACAAGGGCTTAATTATTGCGGTTTGACAAGTTGAATAAGTATAACAGTTTACCTAGTACTCATATTTGACGAGCGATTAGGCAAGTGTGAAAATGTATAAAATAAACCATGTATTATGGTTTGTCCTATGTTGTTTTTCTTTCGGTTATAGAGGGAAAATATTATGCAAATTGATTTACCAATGTAGATGGTCATTTCTACTAGTGGTAGAGTATTTTTGCTTATGGGAGGCACCATTAGCTTATGGTTTCCAAGAAGCGGATTTGCCTTAAGAATTTGACATTGGAGTTGGTATGCGTAGTGTTAGCATATAGCCGGTTAAAAGGCTAAGTAGCTGAAGAAAATAATCTACAATGTTCCTTAAAGTATTTGACCAAAAGGGTACACCCAAAATCACACAATCTCACTACTAACTAGAAATCAAGTAAATCCATTATACTAACATTGAATAATTTATAATCATTAGATATGAAAATTGAAGCATATTGAAGCAAAAGTATACAATTAACATAAATGGGTATCACTCTAATTGCACAATAATCAATTAAAATGAACAATTATATAGTTACAAGACATAAAGATTGAAAATTTTAGGGTTTATACGTCAAATAACAGTGATTTACCTGAAGTTGCATAAAGGTGAGAGAAGCAGTTGTAGAAAGATGTGGGAATTAGAGAGAAAATGTTTCTAAATTAGCAGGAATTAGAAGGTTTGGTTTAGTTAATTAAGAAGATTAAAAATAAAAAGACGTTATGAAAGGTCTTTAACTTAACCGTCTTAACAAGATCTACCGTAACTAATTATAATCACGGTTTATTTTTTAGTATAACATTTTTCTTTGTGTGCATAAAATTTCGGTATTGCTTTTTCACATACGGACTTTGCTCTTTCACATACATTTTTTCATTAATTTTCCATATGATACCCTTTTCCAAATCTAGACAAATTAGGTTTTATTTTTACCTCTTCCCTAAAATTGAATTCAATTATTCTAAAAACTTTAATAATGGATTATAATCTTCAAGTTCTTCAAGTAGTGAAGTAATTATTTGTTTAACCATTATTATTAACTTGTTTATCAATTATTTTGTGTTCTAAAATTAGGGTTTGTAAAATAGTAATTTAGTTATCAATTACTCCACCAATTAATAATTTTCCATATGATTTGGCTTAGCCATTGAAAAAGTTGTTAGAAATTTTATGAGAGACATTAAAGCATGGTTAGTGTCGAGAAAAGAATGATGTGTAATTCCATCACCATTCTCCAAAACTCATAATTGATTGCCAATCAACTTAAACAACACCAATTTGCCAAATGAGCACATCATTGGTTGATTGAACGGAAGTAATATAATTAATTATCTGGCGAGAGTGTCTCATTCCTCAACTATGTTATACGGGTTGTGGAAACTACAGTGTAAAACAAAATGCCTACACCGGTGAAAGGAGATGAGAGAAGGGAGAAAAGAAATTAATTGGCGGAGGGTTTAAAAAAATGACAAGGTGTGTTAATAGGTGGTTGGTCTTTAATCGAACTCATATTTCATGTTCTCAATGCTCATCTTAATTTCGTTTGCAATTACCAAAATTGTATCTATTGAGGGTATCTAAAATATACAATAATAAAATTACAATTTATATAGTCATATATACAAAAGTAAATGTTGTAGCAATGTGAATTGTTGTATAACCCGTGTAATATTAATTATATTCGTCTTAAACCAATGCAAAATGCACGGATATGCTCTTTTAAATTTGTTACTATACAAAAATGTGAATTTTTAAGCTGCGTTTTACATTGATTAATAATCTTTCTGTTAAAGTTAGTTATCTTTAGAAATAAAAATTAAAAATAAAGCAATAATAGCTCTTTGCCTTTTTTTTTTGAAAATTTTATATTACAAAAGCTAAGTAATAGTTGAGTTTCACATAGTCTGTTTTTATATTTGGATTATAAATTTCAATTACATTTAACGTAAATGATATAAAGCGACGTATGAAACAAAATTACTTAGATAAAAAAAATAACACATAATTAGTCAAATTGCATGAGTCACCCGTGCAAATTGTTATACTCGTTTTTAATTTAGTCAAACTCAAGCGTGCATGTTTGGAGAACCGGTGCACTACAATGAGAACTTTTGGCCCGTTTATCATCTAGTACAAATCATGTAGAATTAACCAATAAAAATAGGACAAAATGAAAATTGTGACCCGTGCATATTTTAGAACAATTTTGTCGAATTGTTAAATATACAAATCAGTCATATAATTATACAAATATGATGCAAAATTTGATTTACGAATCAGTGATATAACTTTAAAATCACAAAAACTTTTAACCAGTGCTTTCCCCACAAATGTATTTGTCTATGAAGATGTTAATTAATTAGCCTATACAAATATGGAGTATAAACAATTTATGTGTAAAAGAGGATAACTCAAAATTTACCAGGCAATACTTGCTAATAAAAAGTTGGTCTCTCTTGTGACGGTCACAAATTGTTTTTTTTTGTGTTGATCAGGAGTATACCCTATGGACGGTGGGGCAATCTCCTTTGGGGTGCCGAAGGCAATTTAATGGGTTGACCCCTCCCAAGTTTGGCATTTTCATTCGCAAGAGTCAGAAATTGAACCACATGACCACTTGTTTAAGAGATAAGAGTCTTTATTACTCACACTTTTTGACCACTTGGGTTATGACGATCACAAATTGTTACGGTCGTAAATGTGACCACATTATGATAAAAGTAATCACTTATCAAATGTTACTTATCAAATAATGGTCACATTTTTTTTCATAGAAATGGACACATTTAGGTCCGTCATAATTTTATGTTAAAAGAGCCGTAACAAATGAGAATTCTTGAAAAGAATATGGCCCATATTATAATATTATACTTCCCTTATAGTTTAAATCCGCTTATCCGTAATATGGCCTCAAGTTTAAATCCGCTTATCCGTAATATTATACTTCCCTTATAGTTCATTTGACTAAAAAAAAAAAAATTATCACCTCTAAATAATTAACTACAGTACTATATATACCATCTGCACCCAAATAACATTGTTTATACTCAATATATATAAGCTATGACAATTGGTCTCTTAAGGCGGGTATATCCGTCTTAAGAGTAAAAGGGTGAAGATAATTAAATGATAATTTAAAACTTGTTGATTATCTGAACACACAATAACAATATTGGGTTGCCCCGCCCCTACGATTTACCAGCCCTATAAATAAATTTGATAGTAGTAAAAAATTATTAACCCTGGCTTTAATTCAGCGTCACCCACATACTCTCCCTCCATCATTCTCCCAACGCCTCCATACTCCATTTCTTAGTCACTGCCAACCTCATCTTTATTAACTTATATATCTGCCTACCTTTGAAGAAATATGTATGTTTAGGTTTTTGATCTTGAATTTTGTTATTATTGTCTCCAAATTTATTCTTAATAATAGTACTTTATAAAACAGTGAGGATCCTCTGTCCCACTTGTTGGTGTGATGCCAAAGTAAAGCCAAAGTTCTTTTTGGTTTTTTGGTTCATACACTCTCCCACATCGGTGGGGAGAGTTGTGTGTTATGTGTTTATATTGCCTTTGGTCCAATGTTGGGTAAGAGATTGGACCAAGGAGGCTTTTGTGGTGATTGTTGGGCCTGTGGGTTTGGGTCCAAACACACACACGCGCGCGCGCCGGCCCGGCCCGGCTCGAGCTCGGGCTCGGGCTCGGGTAGAGCACCAGCGGTGCGGGCCAAAGGCCCCCTTTTATCTTTCTTTTTGGGCTTGGCTTGTGTGTGTATTTGGAGTCCAGTAACGGATCTTAGTCAAACAAAATCTCTGTGATTAAGGAGATTTATTCTCCATTAATCCCGTTTGACTGTCATTAAGGAGAATTATTGTCTCCTTTATTTCCTCCGTTTTTGATCCTTCCGTTTGCCTGTAACAGCTCTATTTTCGACTATAAATAGAGCTGTTCTCTCATCACTTGATACACACAGATTCACACAAATTCTTCTACATCTCTCTGTATGATAATATTCTGCTTCTGAGTTTTATTTCTGGGTTCGGTACTGTTAGTTCCAAGGCTCTCATACACGAGTGGTTGTGTACGGGTGTCGCAGTGTTAACCTTGGGGAACTACCGGCGAGAGACGATTACCACCACGGTCGTGCCGATATAGTTTTCAAGTCAGTGGCCTCCATACCACGGCGCTGCAAATTCCGTTCCGTTAAGTCTTTTTCTGTCTCTTGTTTCTGTTCAAGTTTCTGTCTGTTTTTCATTGTTACGATTTATCTTCCAACAATTTGAAAACTATATTATTTCTGTCGTAACAATGGCTGCCGTCTCAAACAAAATCCTGTCTGAATTGTCGAAATTGGAACCCTTAGACGGTATGAACTACAAAAGATGGTCTCGTAAACTCGCTTATGTATTTTGAACAATTAGAAATCGACTATGTTTTATTTTTCGACCCTCCCGCCACGTTCTGCACGCACTCTTGTAGAATCTACCCCACATTCGTCTAATGCTGTTAAGTCGAATGAGGAGACTATTAAGAAACATGATAAGGATAACAAAACTGCTAAGTTCCATCTCCTTACTCATATGTCGAATACTCTCTTTGATTTATTTTCGGTCCATAAATCTGCTAAGACTATATGGGAATTGTTAGAGAAAAAATATGGGGCTGACGATGCGGGTAAGAAAAAATATGTTGTCGGGCAGTGGCTTGGGTTTCAAATGGTAGATGACAAACCAATTATGGAGCAAGTTCATGTTTATGAGAACTTGTGTGCCGATGTCACTAATGAGGGAATGAAACTAGATGAAATTTTCTTGGCCAATGTTTTGCTAGAAAAATTCCCCCCTTCCTGGAATGAGTATAGGAACCATTTGAAACATAAGAAAAAAGATTTGTCCCTTCAAGAACTAGTAGGCCACATGAGGACTGAAGAAGCTAATCGTCTGAAAGATAAGTCAGTCCAATTGTCTCTTACTACTCTTTGTCAAAGCCAATCTTGTTGAAATGGTGGGTCTTCAAAAGAAGATAGGTTCAAGGGTAAGGGAAAGGCTAAACTGGTCAGTGGGGTCAATCCAAGGGTCGAATGCCAAGAAAGTGGTCAAGGAAATTCACCAAACCCGCCTCAAAGATCCGAAACCAAATCTGGTTTGCTATGTTTGTGGGAAAACGGGTCACAAAGCTTATCAGTGTCCTCAAAAGAAAGTTCTGCTTTGAAGCTAATGTTCTTGAAAAAGATGATATTATTCTTCTTTGTAGTGGTTGAGGCTAATCTGGTTGCAAATGCTAGTGATTGGATTACGGATACGGGGCTTCAAGGCATCTTTGTGCT